>NW_026991720.1:45207500-46407500 GCF_029215605.1 Mirounga angustirostris | reverse complement strand
TTTTCTACCTTGTGCCATGGTCACATGCACATGTGGCCAGGAGCTGGATGCCCAGCAGGCGGGCACTTCATGCTTGTTGAATGAATGAATGAGGTGATGTCTTTATTTCATCTCCTAACTGATTCCTTGTGGTTAGATTCTGCATCTTGCCTTTATATCTACACCAGTGTCTAGTGCAGTATTTTGTGCCAAGTAGGCTGTAAGCTCTAAGTAAATATTTGTTGGATGAATAAATGAATGCCCAAAAGAGCTTCTGGAAGAAAGCCAAGAAGACATTCCTCTGATGAAAAGAATTTGTAAAGAGGCAGGTAGATGCTGGAAGGGAGAATGTGGGAGTGGGTGCTGTTGGAGGAGGGACAGGCCTCTAGGCTGAATGGAGGTAGTGGGTGTACGGTGGTCTCTAAAGAAATAGCAGAGGAGGAATGATAAAGGAGGAAATTATCCACTAGGAAAGCTGCTCCATCATGCCAAGAGGAAGCTGCATTTTGTAGAAACTTTGGGCAAGGAAGTAGGGAGAGGGCCCCAAGGGAGAGGGCTACCTGGGACAAGCAAGTGGTTTGGCAAGAGGTAAATGACTATGATATCCAATGATATTCACATTACAGCTCCTGTGTCTTCATTCACTTACCCCGTCTCACCCACCCACACTGCATTGCAGCAGCATCAAAAACCCCCTTGTTGCTGAAGTCGTGGGTCCTCATGCTTATCGCGTTCACACAGCTTCTGACACAACTGGCCACTTCTCCCTTTCTAAGTGTCTCTGGCCTTGCCTTTCATGTCAGCCCATCTCATGGCTTCTCCCTTATCTCTCTGGTCTCTGGTCATTCCCCTCTTCCTCTTACCCTTTAACATTGGGGCTCTGTGGGGGTTCTGTTGAAGGCCTTCTGTCCTCACTCTCAATGCTCATCCAAGGTCATGTCGTCTACTTTAGTGGCTACAGCAGCCGTCTGCATGTTAGGGCTTCCATTTCTAGATCCCCAGCCCAGTTCTCTCTCCTGAACTCCAAGGCTCCTAGATATGTTCACTTGGCTATCGCATGGACATCTCTTTCCAACAGGGAAAAGCCAAATGCATCGCCATCTGCCAGGCCTGCTTCTTCTCTGGTCTGTCCTATTTCTGTGAATGGCATCACTGTCCATCCAGTTGCTTATGCCAAAACCATTCGTCTTCTTCCGCCCAAGCCCAGTGTGATTCTCTCTCCTTTCCTTCTCTGTCCACATCCAGTTCATCACTAAGTCCTGTGGATTCTACCTTCTCAACGCCTTTTGAATCCACTCCATTTTCTCCATCTCCACTGTCACCACTCAAGTTCAGACCACTAGTGTCACCTGCCCAGTTGCTGCCCAGCTCCGTCATTCCCTCCTCCCCTTATCTTCCTTCCCTTCCATCTTGTCTTCCTCCAGTCCTGTTTCACACTGCAACTGGAGTGATCCTCTGGAAGTACAAACTGGATGCTGTGTCCTCCCTGCTTATATTTCCCTTTCCCTCTAGAACAAAAGTAAGCCCTTAGCATGGTTTTAAAAGCCCTTAATTATCTGGCCCCTACTTATCTCTCTAATTCCCAGCTACTCTGGAACTTACACAGACAACACACACACACACACACACACACACACACCATAGTCCCTGTGTTTCAGCTAGCAGGCTGAACCACTTCTAGCTGTCAGTGCCATGTTCTGTTTTGCCTCTGGTCCTTCTAGGCCACACCTTGGTCTGTGAATCATACTCCATGAGCCCATTTGCCCACAACGATACTCTTTGCCGTTGGCTACTGTAGTAGATATCTGGATGATATAACATCTCTTTAACTAGGTGTAATGTGCTATGGTACCAGCAGTTATGCTTCTCTCGGTCTTTGGAGCCTATAAGCCTTGATGTTAGACTCTACTCGCCTGGGACTACTCTTGAAGGAGCCCTGGACAGAGCTGCTCAAAGCCAGAGGTAACTGGCCAAGGCATGGGAAGGGCTTAACTGCCCTAGTCCCACTCAGCCTTCCAAAGATTGGGAAATTTGCCACAGACACTCCTCCTACACATCCTCTTGCTGTGCGATTGCCTCTTTATGTGTTTGTATCCCTTAACAGAATCCTAGGTTTGAGTCAGTGAACAATGTCTGTCTTTCACTCATCCACTCTTTATTGAGCATCTATATACCCTGGGATACGACATTTAGGGCCATTCCTGTTGTGCTATGTCCAGCTGAGGGATGAGCTGGGGCTGAACCCAGCCTGGACTCCCCTCACCAGGCCATGTGCTCTGATTCAAGGCTCAGCCTCCCAGAGGAAGCATCTTCCTCACAAAGGTGCTGTCCGATTGCCAAGCCATTGCCAAGCCTGCTTGAAAAGGATGCCTTTTTCTAATTCACAAAAGGTACTCAATAGCTAATGGTGACCCAGGCGTCAGAGAACAAGATAAATGAGCCTCTTGCTCTCATAGTGCTGTCTGAACAAAGAAATAAATAAGCACATAGTAAAAATAGTTCAGATGGTAAAAAGACTCTGCAAAGAATTAGAGGCTATCTGAAAGACAGCTTTAGATAAGATGGTCCAGGAAGACATCTCCGAGGAGCCAGAACATTTAAGCTGAGATCCAGATGATAATGAGACCGGCCATGTGGAAATCAGAGGGAAGAAACTGTGTGAGATCTCTAAGACTGCAATGATGATGATTCAATGATTCAGTGATTCAAGGATGGAAAGAAAGGCCAAAGTGGCTGAGCTATAGTGAGCAAGAGGAGAGAGAAACAGATGACCAGGGAGAGGTGACCAGGGGCCAGATCATGCAGAGCTCCAGAAGCCTACTTGCCTTATTCACTGAGGTGTCCCCAGGGTCTGGCTCATTGTGTGTATTGTATGTATTCACTAAATACCTGTTAAATGGAAGACTCTCACCATGCTCTGCATACCGAACATTGGCCCAGAACTGAAGCTCTGTGTGGCCCCAGTGCCCTCTAGTGACCACAAACTCCAGCCCGAGGCCCTTCATCGTCTTCAGAAAAATCTCAGCTTAGCCTTGTCCTTGGGGCCCAGCCAAGTTTCTGGAATTTGTCTTTTTAACTTACTACTTTCTGTTAGTTTCTGGAATTTGTCATATTAATTATTCTCTGCAAATAGAACTAAATCAGTGACAAAATCCCTGACAGAATCCACAGTGAGATGCACACCAGGCCTTCATTCTTTACCCAAGCAGCAGTTTTCAAAGAGAATACATGGATGTCTAATTTCTCAGGGGACTGCAGGGAGCCCATAGAGGTGGCAAGCATTAGAACACATTTCTGTATTCCCTAGGCAGTGTGACAACAAGAAAGCTATCTGAAAGACAGCTCCTCCACATTTCCAGTTAGGACGAACTCCAGGTCATCGTGCAGCTCAGGTGTGCCACTGTTTGGCCGGAATGGCCTGGTACCCGCAGGCTACACGCTCTGGCTTTCACATAACTTCTGAAGACCCAAGCTTGGGCATGATGTGCCTGTTGAGGGCGTATTGCAGGGTGTGTACAAACGTGACGTCCTGCTCATCCTGCCATTGTTCAATTTCATTTGGATCCCAACCCATTCTGGGCACATTAAGCTAATCACCCAACAAATTCTGAACTGTGACCTCATTGCGAAGCTGTCCCCTGTCTGATTGAAAAGCCTATTTTCCACCCATCTTCCCTGGAAGAAGCTCACTAACTGCAGCCTATTTGCAAATGTGTGCATTAAGAAATCAAGAGTGACAGCAGAGGCCTGGCTCTTCTGGGTGAGGGGATGGCAGGAGGAGGGGGCCAATCCTTTCACTCTCTACTTCCAATGGCACACACACACCCTTCCGCCCCCATGCAATAATTTATGCAACTTTGCTTGAAGGATCCTTAAGGATGGGTCTTCTCCAATGTTCCTGGGAGATCATTCTCTAAATTGGTGAATCTTTCACTGCTCACATTTTCCAGAGGCCCCGCGTGTGTTTTTCTGTTGATCTAGTCACACGCCAATGAGCCAGCCAAAGGAATCTGGCTCTCCTTGAGGTTTACAGGTGTCTGCCCTTTAGTTGTCACTTACTCGAGTGTAGCACATGGAGTTATCTAAATTTTCTTCATTAATCAGTCCCCAAATTCCTTTACACTTGCTCCTCAGGTGATTCCATCAAGTCAACATATTTCTGGAGCTGAAAATGCCTGGAAGAATAGAGCCTTCCAGCTCCAGCTACCAAAAGGAATGGGATTAATGTGTTTCCACCTCACTCCATGGCTATATGTTTCCACAGGTTCACTCCCAGGAATGTTCTTTGCTCCCATTTGCTTCCCTGCAAACACACACTTAGGCTTATCTGTGTATTTTCTAATTGAGTCTTAAATGCACAAAAATTAACACGTATATTGATGATAGCCAGTGTTGGTGAAGGCGTGGGGATATAGGCATTCATTCACACATTGTTGAGAGTTCCAACTGATACAACTTTGGAAGGCCATTTTTAAAAATTTATTTATTTGAGAGAGAGAGCAGTGGGGAGGGGCAGAGGGAGAGAGAGAATCTCAAACAGACTCCGAGCTGAGCACGGAGCCTGACACCGGGCTCAATCTCACGACCCTGAGATCATGACCTGAGCCGAAACCAAGAGTCTGACACTTAACTGAGTGAGCCACCCAGGCACCCCATGGAAGGCTATTTTAACAGCTTTGGAAACAAAAATTACAGAGACCATTTACCTAGCATTTAACATATCATTGCAGCTTTGTTTTTAGTAATGGAAAATTGAAAGTAGCCTAAATGTTCATCAGTTGGAAACTATTATAAATCAATCAAATACAGGGCCGCCTGGGTGACTCAGTCATTAAGCGTCTGCCTTCGGCTCAGGTCGTGATCCCAGGGTCCTGGGATTGAGCCCCACATCGCGCTCCCTGCTCCACAGGGAAGCCTGCTTCTCCCCTCCTCCCCCTGCTTGTGCTCCCTCTCTCGCTATGTCTCTTTCTGTCAAATAAATAAATAAAATCTTTAAAAAAAAAATCAATCAAATACATTTGATTATACTCATGGAGTGGAAGACCAGGCCACAGGTAAAAAATAATAATGCCAATACAGATCTCTGTGTACTGACATGGAAAGATGCCTAAGGAATATTATGAAATTCAAAAGCAAACTGCAGAACAGTGTATGTGATAGGATACCGATTTTAAAATTTTTATTCCAGCCATTTATAAGACAAAATCTAGGCAGAGTCGCATAAATCAATTAATGGTACTTTTTCTGAGGTAGGCTGCTTTCTAAGATATACATTTTTCAATTGTTGGAATTTTTCTGTTTTTCCACAGTAAGTGTGTATTCGTTTTAAGTTCAGTAAAAACAGTAAAGATCATAAATTATTTTTGTAATGCTTTTGATCTAGAAAGATGAGTTTTTATGACAAGTGCTCTCTATGGCCCCTGTTGTCCTCTCCTTGGGTCTCAGCCATGAAGGAGCTTTCCATGCCCTGACACCAGAATTCTTTGTCCTTCCCCCAAAGCTCAGAGTGGCAATGCATCTCCTTAGGGTTAGTTACTTTGGCACAGAAGGTTTTCTTGATGACTTCCAAGTTAGAACGTGCACCTCCAGGCCCCTTGAAACAACTTTTCTTCGCTTTGCTTTTTGTTTGATATGTTTGGATTCTTTATAGATTATTTCATGAGTGGTCTTATGACCTATTTTTGTAAGATTTTGATCATTTTCTAAGCATTATATCTTTTTTTTCTCTCCCTCCACCCCCTCTTTAATGAGAGGAGATGCGTGCTTCCCAGCCTGCTTAGAATTGCTCATTAACATTTATTTCACAGATTTTTTAAAAGAGGGCCAAGGGGATTGGGCACAGCCTTCTGCTATAGAAGCCCTTGTCTTGTTTCTTTTGCCTTCCCTCTTAGCTCTTCCTGAACTAAAACTGTACACGCTACCTGTATTATTGTAAGAATTATTTTTGTTAGGTCTTTCTACTTTTACTTTATTTTCAGGGTGGTGATTGATTGACTGATTCGAGAGAAAGGGGGGCACACACAAGTAGGGCGAGGGGCAGAGGGAGAGAATCTCAAGCAGACTCCTGTCCCAGTGGGGAGCCTGACATGGGGCTTGATCTCTGGACCCATAAGATCATGACCCATGAGATCACGACCTGAGCCAAAACCAGGAGTCTGACACTTAACCAACTAAGCCACCCAGGTGCCCCTAAAAATACAATCTTAAAAAAAGAGAGAGAGAAACCACCTAGCACGCCAATGAATTTATTTCTCATTTATTTAAATATTTACACAAGCAATATGATCAGAAAATTAGAAAATGCAGGTGAGCAAATGAAGAGAAAAATAGAAATCACTTATATTTTCACTAACAAGTATAGCTACTGTTAATAATTGGATTTATAGTCTTAAAAATCATTTCTATGTATATATATCTTTTCTAAAAATGGGTTTATATTTAATAAATTGCTTTATAACCTGATTTAATACTTAATGTAGCATGAATATTTGTCTATGTCATTAAAAAGAAATAATAACAGCAAGCATGGAGTTTACTGCATGCCAGGCACTAGATTAAGCATTTCATACATATCAGCCCATCTTCTCCTCACAACATGTTATATGTTGAGTAGTATTATTACTCCCATTTTATAGATAAGAAAAACTGAGGCACAGAGAAATGAGATAAATTGGCTAAGGTCAAACAGCTGATAAATGACAGATCTAGGTTTTGAACCTAGACCGTCTAGCTCCAGAGGCCATGCTGTTGACCACAAAGCTCTGACCCACACCATCCTTTTCATGGCTATATTATAGGATAATTTATTTAACCACTTCCTTTTTCTGGGCTGTTGGATCCACTGTTCACAAAGCAGCAATGAACACCTTGTTCATATATTTACCTGTACATGTAAATTTACTACCTTAGGCTGAATTCCCATGGATAGAATCGCTGAGTCCAAGAGTTTACACACTTTTTTAAAGTTTGGATGCCAATTAGTCAATATTTTTAAGCAATATATTTTCTAAGTCTCTTTGACCCTCGTTGTTCTTTTCCAAAAGTGTATAACTGTCTTCTGGGTTCAATGATAGTTTTTTTTCTTACAACATGGAGCTTCTTCCCTTCCTCTTCCTCTCCCTTCCTTCTGCATCATACCCATTTCTTTAAGATGTTTAACAAAATAATACAATTTCCACAAGCATTAAGCTTTATGGTGTCGTATTTCTGGTACCTTATACCTCCCACACTGTAACTCTTTGATGGGGTTCTGTACAGAGATGGAATGCTGCCCCTTTGAGTTGATGTCAATCTTTCATACAGCTCTTTTTTTTTCTTTTTTTTCTTTTGTCTTTCAAGCTTTACAAGATCGAAGTAACAAACCTGCTTTGCAATATATTTTTTTCTTGATTCCATACATGTAAATGGGGGTGGGGTGCCTGACAAGGATGACTGATGTGTCGGGAACCTGGAAGACAGAGCTTCCTGCTCTCATCCCACTTTGGCCTGGCTCTCATTTTATGACCTTGAGAAAGCCACTTGATCGGTTCTGTGTTTCATTTTCCTCATTTGCCAAATGAGGAAGGTGAACTAAATGACCTAAAAAACCTACTCTCTGTTTGAAAAAAAAAAAAAAAAGTGTCAGGCTATCCAAGTGTAAAGTTGAGCTTTGAAAAGTATTGTGTGAACTTGGGGCAAATGTGCACATGGGTGGGGCAGGGCTGGAGGCAGCTAAAGATGTATTGCAACATATTAAAAATATTTTATGCCTTGTCTCCTGACCAAGGTCTCCTAACAGTGTGCTTTAGTGGTTTGTGAAACATGTCTCTAAGACCAAGGTAATTATAGTTGTTCCACCGAAGCATGACAAATGGCCTCTCACTTTGAATTCTTTAATGGGAAAGAAAAACCTTCCATGACAACAGCACTGGGACTTAATTACAGGCTCCAGATCAGGGGTAAGAAGAGAGAGAGTCGAGGCTGTGGTCTAGGGACAGAAGACAACCTGGGGAGAACAAGGACAGAGTAATAGAACACTGACAACAACACAATGATGACATCAGTGGGGCTGCCTCGAGAATTTGCTATTTGCCAGGCGCTGTCCCAAGAGCTTGAAATCCGGTATCTCATTTAATTCCCACAGGGACCCTAAGAGATAGGTTAGGAGGGAGGCACTTTTATTTCTTCTGTTTTACAAAGATGAGTATTGGGAGGCTCTTAAAGAAGTTAAGTAACCTGCTTCAAGTTATTCAGCCAGTCGTTGTCAGAGGTAAAATTTGAACCTTTTGAGTTTTCTTACTTAGCACATGCTTTTTGAATGTCTGTTACATGCCAGGCACCCTTTTCGGGGCTGGAGATGCACGAGTGAATGTGGCAAAATGCCTGTTTATATGGAGTTTGGCTAATAGTGGGATGAGCCCAGTAATAACAGGCCAACAAATCAATAAATAATTTCAGATGGCAATAAATGCTATGAAGGAGAGTGACCAGAGTTAGGGGAGGGCTACTTTACACAAGATTGTCAGGGAAGGCCCCTGGGAGGTGACACGTGAGCTGAGCCCTACATAATGGAGCAAGTCAGCCATGCAAAGATGTATTGGATGCTCCACAAGAGCAATGGCCATGGGTTTAGAAGAGCTTGGCCTGCTATAGGAACAGAGAGAAAATTAGCATTTCTGCGTAAGTATAAAAGGGCAAAATGTCTGCAAAAAAATCAAAAAAGCAGGTAGGGACCAGATGACACAGGACCTTGTTGGCCACAATAAGAGGTTTGTTATCTTATTCCAAACGCAGAAGGGAAGACATTGCAGAATTTTAAGCAGGGAAGCATTATGATCTCCAGTCTCTATAGGTAGCCTTCTTCACCTTTATGTAATATTGCTAACAAGGAACAACTAGAAAGGGATAAATTGTTTCTGTAGCATGCAGGGCTTAATGAAAGTTATAAAGTTAGGAGCCAGTGTTTCAGATGAAACAAAATTCTTGGTTTTTCACAAAACAGCAAGACTTTAAACTTCTGACTTCAGTTAAGAAGACCTTTTGGGCACTTAGGTGGCTCAGTCAGTTAAGCGTTCAACTCTTGATTTTGACTCAGGTCATGATCTCAGGGTCGTGGGATCCAGCCCTGTGTCCTCCGGCTCCATGCTCAGCAGGGAGTCTGCTCAAGATTCTCTCTTTCCTTCTCCTGCTGCCCCTCCCCCTGCTCTCTCTCTCTCAAATAAATAAATAAATCTTTAAAAAACCGACAGAAGACCTTAGGAGATCCAAGAAGAGCATCTGAGCCCTATTTAAAACCTGCATAAAGAAGACTACTTCTTTTCTTTGGGGGTCTTCCCTTAACATGCAGAGTTGTACTCTAGGTACTGAATATTCTTGACCACATCTTGGTCTGGGGATTGTGCTCACCTCACAGAACAAATCTCATCCAAAATAGCAAGACATTGTAGCTTTGTGTAGATGACATCTCAGGGATTTACGTTTCTATGCAATCTGGTGTGCGTGTGTGTGTGTGTGTGTGTATCTTTCTCTTTGAAAAATATTTTTGAAAGTGCCATCAACATTTTAACAGATAAGACCTGACTTTTCTGGACTTGGCAACTTGATTTATTTTATTTGAATGCTTTCTATAAACAAATAGTCATGTTAATTCTTTAAAATTGGTTTATGACATATATAGGGTGAAATTAGTGGCTTGTTTGCATTAAAAGCTGTTAGAAGATACCGTTCTACTTTGACAAAACTATGAAGAATTTCACTTTTATCAGCTAACTAAGTTTGAATAACAACATAAACCATTATTAATGCACTGTATTTGCGTGTGCCCTTATGCGGCTGCTTATGCGTAGGTAGGTTCCTGACAGTACAGACCTAACAGTATGGATTTATTTGAATGAAACTACATTTGGAGGCATTTAGTTGCCTCTGTGATCGGGTGGGCCCCAGAGAGCAAGACATTAATTGTGAAAGAATTTAATTTAAGCTACACAACTGTAATTAAGTAGGATTTGGGGAAGTTCACCACTGTTGTGTGAGTTTTTATACAAATAGCATAGGGAATAATTCTTGAACTATCTCAGTGCAAGAGGTCAGAGAAGATCTAGTCCTTGGCACAAAAGTAGTATGTGACAGTAACATCAGGACACGGGCAGTCTGATGCCTTTGGGGGGTGCAGGGTGACGAAAACAGTTCCCGCATATAAAGGTGCTGAATTAGAGAACTCTTAAGGTTCCCCCCAGCTCAGTGGTCTGTGATTTGAGGGAAAGGATTCTCCCCTCTGGCTGTTTAAGCTGCAGTACTTTTTAGCAAGGCCTTAGGCTATAAGCTCAGGACGGCTCTAATAACTCCGTCAGAATTATAAATTCAGCTGTCAGCACTGGGATTGTTGAATCGACTGAACAAGCAGGTTTTCTCCCATTGTCTGTTTTCTAGGTTGATGAATAACAATTTCATCCTCTCCATTTTGTTGTAACTCTTTCACTCTGACACTTCTGATTGCTGAGAAGTGTTCTAGAAATTTCCTAAGTCACACACTGGAGTAAATTCAAGGAGATAATGCGATTCCAATTGAATCATCAGTGTCTCTGCTGTCAGACCCAGTCATTTTAGGAGTTCAGTTGGTTGAGTTGCACAACTTCCCAGATTTAATATTACATACTTGCCATTTTACGTCTTGCCCTCAAGTCTTAATAAATGGGCTAAAGGTCTGATGGGAAACTGTGAGATAAATTATATGTTTATTATGCCAAGTGAAGTAAATACTGTTTGAAAAGATTACTGGAGGGTACAATCAAGTTAATTGCTTTAAAAATCTTTTTTGATTTACTGGGCTCTATGAAAATGGTTAAGCAATTGATTTCTGTCATGGTAAGTGATCTGAAGAGAGAGTGGTGTTGGGTTCTCGAGGGTTGCCATGCGCATTTCCTCCCTTGTGACTGGAACTGTCCCATAAGTGAGCAGAGAGGGCCCCCTGGGACCAGAATGCAAGTACTGCTGACAGACTGTTGTTCCTCCAAAGAAGACACATGTTGACAGTTTGACGTTCAGCCCGACAGATTGATTTCTTTTCTTTTTTACTCTAGATGCTGAAGAATACCAGCCTCCAATATGGAAATCGTACTGTGAGTATTTGAAATGAGAATCTCCTCAGAAGTCTTCAGTAGGCCTGCCTTTTGAACAATTCTGGCCGTTGATTTAATGCACACAAGCAATCCCACATCACGGCACTGCAAACCCAAATCTTTCTTTTTCGACTAAGGAGAGATTTTAGTCAGAATGGACTGCACAGCATTCTCCCCTAGCCAGGACCCCCAAGAGCAGGCTGCCTGTGACCCACTTCAGGAATGCTTAGAAAAAGGAGATAGACATTCTGACTTACTGCCTTTTGGTTTGGGGTTTTCCTTTTCTTTTTTTGCAGAGTTGTTCAGCAAGGGCGAATTTCCATGAATTACATTCTTAGCCGATCATCCTATAGTTGTGATATCATATGACATTGACCACAGAAAATATTAACAGATAGCAAAGAATAATGTTTGGTCACTACGGGTGACTCCTTAGATACAGATCATACCTGGTCATCAGTCAGCAGTTCAACTCCCTTCATGAAGGCAGACAGTTGTCATCACATCAAGCTCGTTTTCTCTTTCCTTAGTATCATCTGCCTAAGTCGTTCTCCAGCAAGAGAGGGAAGGAGTGTGGTAGGTGGGAAACCCGCTGTGCTGACAGCCAGGGGACACATGTTCTTGTTCAGGCTCTGAGTCTGGACAGCAGTGATAAGAATAATTAGGGCCATCGTTATCGATGTTAACCATTGTTTCTCCCACCTGTGAGACCTGCCCTGGGCCAGCCGCTGTGCCAGCTGTGTGCCTGAGCTCTCACATGCTCCCCACAGCACTAAGCAACGGCGGCCACATGCAAGGCCACCACAGCTCAGGGAGGGTCAGTAACTTGACATATGGTCTGCACCTCTGAGTGCATTGGACTGGCGTGCAGAGTGGAACCCAGAAGCAAGCCTGACCCACAGCCTGCAAGTTTTCAAGACGGTTTTCCTTCCACTTAAATTTTTTTAAAGACTTATTTATTTATTTGAGAGAGAGAGAGAGGGAGGGCCAGTGCGAGTGGGGGGAGGGGCAGAGGGAGAGAATCCCCAAACAGACTCCCCACTAGCATAGAGCCCTATACGGGGCTCGGTCCCACGACCTGTGAGATCACGACCTGAGCTGAAACCAAGAGTCGAACGCTTAACCGACTGAGCCACCCAGGTGCCCCTCCACTTAAGATTTTATACATAAATATATACATTCACACAAACACACACACATATATACATAGGCTCTCTTGTGTATATATCTGTTACAAAAGCGATACAAAGCGGCATACAAGACAAACATTACAAAATGCATAAAGCTGAGAGTGAAATGTTTCATGATTGACAAACCAGCCCCCACCCCAGATTCCACATCTCTTTCCTGCTTCCCGGTAGCTGACCTCTGTCAATTTTGGAAGGCATATACTTCCAAGTGTTCAAAATACACATGCCTAATGTGAAGGCATTTTTTGTGGTTGTTCCCTTTTGGAAAAAGTGGGTTTCTGCTGTAGTTGGTGTCCTTCAACTTGCTTGTTTCACTTCACAAATACTTGCTTTTATATTTCCATGTCAGCATATATAGAGGCACCTCAATCTTATTACATGAGTCTGTTCTTCCATCTGTGAAATACAGGGGTTGTGCTGGGTCTCTGAGGGCCCTTCCAATCTAATGTTCTGCATTCTGATCTTCTATTTTAAAAGGCAGTGCTAATGACTTAGTAATTGGATGGTTTTGTTTGTTTGTTTCCTAATAGGGTGTGAAGAGCTCTGACAGTAAATCAACAAAATATCTGTAGTGAGAGGCTCGGGGTGTTCCATGACTTACTGTGCTTTGCACACCGCTTTGCACACAGCCTTGCATACATTAAGTAGCCAATAAATATTTGCTGAGTGAATGCCACCGCAGAGAGCTCTATTGAAGCAAAAAGATGGCATTGGCTCAATTTCATTTCGCCTTTTGCTAAGAGGCCTTGGGCCACCCAATATATCTCTTAAAAGGGCTTCTGTGTCCTAAGGAAGGGAGAAAACACATTGCTAATTACATGTTTACAATATCAGTTTCACCCTCGTGTATGGGTTTTAAGTTTGATTTGCGGGGTCTAACCAAGTTGTGTGTTTTTTTTAATTTGCTCTAAAATCATACAACTTTAGACACAGAAGGGATAGCTGAGGCCATTTAATACAAACTTAATGGCATTTATGAAATTGCTCTTTATTGCATCCAGCTAATAATCATCCTGGCTGTATTTGAGGACGTCTAGTGATGCATAACTCCAAAACTGAGGGGAGTATGCCACCAAATGTGCCATTTACGGCATCAAAACCACATTTCCTAAAGGTATACAGAGCATCACTGAGAAAGAACTCTCTTTTTGCTGTCCTGGATCCATAAATTATTTGAGTTTGGGTGTTGGGCCTCTTATAAGCTCACCTGGCCATATTATTCCCAAGCTCATGATACTCTATCTTATTCCCAAGACTATCATCCATTCATTTGGTCTTTGAGCAAACATACAGGGAATACTCCCTGCATGTTAGAGCACAAATATCAGGAATCGAAAATGACTAACTTGTGATCCATACTTTTCTCCAGTTTATAGTCTTGTAAGGGAGACAGATATAAACCAATTAACTTAAAATGCAAATGGCTTTAGTAATAGTATGGTACTCCTCCACCTCCTGGGATTAGAGAAGACTTTATAGAAGAGGTTAAATTTGTATATGGTTCTTAAAGGATGAATAGGAGAAGGAATCTGAGGGCCTTGCAGAGCTTCACGAGACACTTTTTAGAATCCAAATAAACTAAAACTGTAGCATTTTCCTGATCTGAAAGTCCAAAAAATTTCAGAGTGTGAAATTTGCTTTATTTGAAATAACCTGTTGTTAAACCCATTTTGAATCTCAGGACTCACCAAGCTCTTGTCTTTGAAATGTTCACAAACTATCCTTTGAGAGATAATTTTAGATATTGATGTCAAAATCATTAGCATATCATTTATGGAATCCACATTTTTCCATCACACACTTTTTTTTTTAAACTCTAGTGATTATTTGGTACCTTGAAATCTCTCATATATTTACGGGAGGCAGTATATTTTTACTATATTACAGGACTTGATTCTAAAAATTATGATTTTTAATTGTTATAGAAGTGTATAGGTATGTCTTAGCTTTTATGGCCTATTATTGGACATAACTTTGACTTATTTGATACCAGATTCTTATCGTGAGGCATGAGCCCCAATTATGACATTATTCCTAAAAGAAAATTAGTCTACTTGATGATAATCCACTTTAAAAAGTGGTTTCTCAGGTTTAATGCTAATTGCAATGCTCTTGGTTGCAAATATCTACAGTTTACTTTCCTGACACTTTAAGCAAAGTCTTAGAACTGAGTCTCAGTGCTGACTGACCTGCGCTACCCATTCCTAACTCCCAACACTGTGGTCAAAGAGTTGGAATATGCTGCTGCCCTGAACCAGTCAGGGACCAACCCTATATGATCCACAGAACTGGAAAATTTTGAGTGCTGTTGGAATGGGGAAGATGGAAATGGATGTTGGGAAGGCAACCACAAATGTCTGGCTTAGAAATGTAGAGGAATAGAAACCTTAAAAATCAGCTCTCTCCATATCTTATTTAAAGTAGATTGTTCATTCATTCATTCACCACTCATTCAGCAAATACATAGTAAGTCTTTGCCTTAAGCCAAACATTGTGTTTAGAGTTGTGAGGCAAAGAGATGGATAAGCCTGGGTCTTGACTCCGAGCGTGATGATGTCACATGATGTCCTTTAACTCCCTGCATTCTCTGCTACCCTCCCTTTCTTAGAACATAATGCCATCACTTACTGGGCTGTTTCCATAAGAATAATCTTGTCCCAAAGTATCATATATCTGCAGCTAGTCCTTAATATTCAAGATCGAACCCCAAAACATTGATGAAGTCATTGAGAAAGTTTTGGTTTCAGTTTTCTAAAAGAAAAGCTATCTTCAAGTTGACTTGAAAAAAAAAAAAAATAAAGCCACATTCTAAACTTAAACCAGAACTGTATGAACTGTATGCCCTAAGCAGAGAAGTTCACAAGTCAGCCACCCTGGGCATACTCTGAAAGGTTTTATTTTCTAAGGGGCAAGTGCCAATTAGACAGCAGAGGTTGGGACCGACAGCTCTCCCGGGAGACCCTCCCAGGCAGTAGGTCAAGCAGTCACAGCTTGTGCCTGTTTTCCTAAAGAGGAGTTTAGAACTTCAAAACCCTGTTCCACTGATCTCCCTGAATCAGAATCACCTGGGGGGAATATTTATAATAACAAATCCTCAGCCCTACCCCCAGATTTCTGAATCAGAAGAGTGGGGGGATCTGCAATTTACCACACCCTATAGGTTTTTCTTCTGCACGCTGACACCTGAGACCCCTCATCATGAGGCTACACGGCCTCATCCTCGGGTTTTTCACAGTACCTGAAGCACAAGAGGAGAACGCAGTCCCCATTAAGACTGGAAATTCTGTTAGTGAGGAGGTGGGCCGTGGGGTTAAGGCAAGAAGACCTCCAAAGCACATACTGTTTCTCACTCACATCCAAGAGTTTTTCGCATGAAGACTGGGAAGACATGGGCCGTGAGCCGGGTGGTACTAGCTCAGTGTCACAACCAAATGGCTGGGTTGAGCTCCTGGGTCAGCATGCCCTCTTTAGAAAGAGTGGCTGTGAGCGGCCATTCCCAAAGGGTCTTTCAGGAACTGATGGGTGTGGACTGGGCTTCAGCGTCACCCAGGCCACGGGCTTTTGCTTGGCATCCATAGGAAGTGGGGTGATTATTGTTAGAGGAGAGTGCATCCAGTTTTCTTATTGAAGACAAAATAAAACATTCTTTCAGTGAGCTCTGGATTTCTCAATGTGCTTCAGGTTGCTTGGGGAGCAAGGACTCCTCCACCTCCACATTCCCCAGTGACCACTCCCCCTGCCAAACAGCTCATTCCAGTGTTAAGAATTAATCGTGTGCTATAGAGTGCCCAGGGCTGGGGAGTGCCTCGAACATACTTGGAACATTGCTACAGCAGCAAATTCCATCATATCACCTCTTAGCCCAGAGAACCACCCAAAAAGTGACATACGTTATTGCATTTTGCTTGTGAAATGTTTGAACAAAAAAAAAATTCAAGAAGTGACACTTTCAGATGATGTGACATGTTCCAGTTTGTATTAAATGTGCCTCAGGGTTTTTTTTTTTTTTTCACAGATGGTGGTTTTGTTATAGCTAACCTTGAAAATGAGGGACTAAGACTCTCACTCGAAGCTAAGATAGGATGTAGGGCCCATTTTTTATATGGCTACCATTGCAATTGGTTGCCATCTCATTATCTTTATAGAGACACATAATCCAGATGGTCAACAGGCTTCTGTTCCTATTTGCCAACTTCTGTTGCTTAGAGCGGCACCGAACAGATCGGTTCCTGAGCCCTGCTCACTGAGAAACGGCAATTGGTCGATGATGCGTGCTGCCCAGGGACTAGGAAGGAGACCTGGTGTCTCTGGCTTGAGAGGTTTGCAGGGACCCCCTCCAAGTTGCCCCTGGCTCATACTATTTCTGAGGCTAGTGAACAATGGCATTGCTCTTTACTAAACCTCAGAGAGTCCTCAGAGGACACAGTGACGAACTTTAGCCTGTCCAGAATGTTCCTTCACCTGTATCCTCTGTGATTGTTAATGGCCTCTCAGTCTCTCCTTGTTTCAAGGTCCTTACCTCCATTCAGTCCATCATTAAGCCCTGTCTGTTCTCCTCTGCAATCAACTGACCTTCTTATCTGTGTTTCTACCAGTGTTGCCTTAACACACGTTTTCAAGATCTCTTGATATACAACTGAAAGACTGTTCTCTCTTGATTCCCTGCCTCCAAGGCTCCTCCTCTAATCCTTCCTTCAGTGAGGCAAAGGGAAGTGGCCCCACTCCTGACTGCTGAACATTAGAATCTCCAAAGAGCTTTTAAAAAAAAAAAGCAAATTTGGGGGCTTTCCACCAGAGTGGAAAGAGTGAGTGTTGCCAGCGAGCAGCCCCAGTCCCACACAGGACCTCTCTACTGCCTGCTTTAGGGAACCACTGGCAAGGCTGAAAAATACAGACCTTGGAATCTGGAAATCAGGCTTTAAATCTCGATTTCATCATATTATCTGTGTGACCTTGAGTTTCTTCAAAGCTTGGCATCTCTACTACTTTATTAGTAAGGGCAGAATAATATTTACCCTGGAAGTTTGTTGGAAAGATTAAATGAGAAGATGTAGGTAAGGTGTCTGACACATAGTAGGTGTCCACATTATGGCAGCTTCTATTATTCTGAATAATTTTATCCTTATTACTATTCTGAAACAGACCAAATCATGTCATCTCCCTGCTCAAAAAATGTCACTGCCTTCCTCCTGCAGACAGAAGAACATCCATGCTCCTTGGCATGACCTTTAAGATTTAGCTTTATGTGACCTCCTCCTACATCTGCCCATCCTGGTGGAACAGTCATGCTGGACTCTTACTGATCAATAAACATGCCATCACCTTTCCCTTTTGGGGCTCTTTCTTCACCTGGAACTGCCCCTTCTCTTCTCTATGTGCAGAAACCCCTCTAATCCTTCAAGAAGAGCTGCATGCTTCTCCCCTTGGGAAGCCATCTGGCCACCTGAGTAAAAAGAACCACTTTCTCCTCTCCCCCCTCATTATAGCATTTGGTCCACCCTGGTTTTGTTTCTCCACACAAGTCTCTTTCATTGGATCAGAGTCTCCTTGAAGACATGGGTTGTGACCCATGAGTCATTGGATACAGTCCATTTGTTCACCAGATACAGCACCAAGCATCTACCATGTGCCAAGCACTGTTCTAGGTGCTGAGGGTACCACAGTGGACAGAACAAAGTCCCTGTCCTCAAAGAGTTTACACTTTGGTCAAGGGAGACCGAACACAAAATAAACAAACAAAATGTGTTAATAGTTAATAAGTACCATGAAGAAACATAAGACAGTGTAAGGGAGCAGAGTGATGGGATGTAATTTTATACCAAATCAGTCAAGTCAGGGAAGACCTGAATGAAGGGAGAGAGGGAGCCATATGGATATCTTGGGAAAGAGCAATCCAGGTGGAGGGAATGGCAAGTGCAAAGGCCCTGAGGCATAGAAAAATAAGGAGGGCTATGGACTCAAAAGGATACCTGGGTGTCCCAGGGCAAATATTTAACTTTCCTGCACTAGTTTCCTCATCTAAAAAATAAGAATGATAATGATACAACAATTTTTTTTCTGTGTTCTCCTGAAGATCCAATAAAATAGTGTTCCTGGCACATGACAGGCACTCAATACACTGGTTCCCTTCCCTTCTCCCTTTCTCTTTATTCTTCATAAAAGCCTCCACATAATGCTGACTGTGGTAGATGGTCTGTAGCAGATGGTCAAATATATGCTGATATGAATCGCAAAGACACACTTAGCAAAAAATGCTTCTGTCTTATAACATGTGTACTTCCTTTGTCACCTCCAAGGGAGGCATTAAAAATGGTGTCCAGCCTACCCCCACATATAACTGTTGGCTTCAAGAGGCATTGGCGATGAGAAGAGAAGAGTGGGCAGGAGTCTCTGGATGTGGGTTCTGCAATTCCCCTTGGCTGGAACACTCTGTGATTTTAGGAGCTGGTCCTTTTGGGTCTCATGGCAGTCATTAATAGCAACACTACTGAAAAGCAGTTAGGGGGTGCCTGGTGGTTCAGTCGGTTAAACGTCTGCCTTCGGCTCAGGTCATGATCCCAGGATCCTAAGATCGAGTTCGGCATCAGGCTTCTTGCTTAGCGGGGAGCCTGCTTCTCCCTCTCCCTGTGCCTGCCTGTCTGCCTACTTGTGATCTCTCTCTCTGTGTGTCAAATAAATAAATAAAATCTTAAAAAAGAAAAGCAGTCAGTAGGTGTTGGGGCTGATCCGAGAGGTAGAAAGGATTCCATGCAGCCTCTCTCCTGATTTAAAAGGAGAACATGGGCACTACTGGGATGGTCAATGGAATGTCCACAATTATTTCTCTATCTTTGGCCAATTCTTCCTCATGTTTCCTCTTTGAAAAGAAGCCTTCTCTGGCTCTACCTGCCACACATGGGTATAGTTGTCCTTAAGTGACACAGGCATTGTCATTAGTGTGGGCAACCCAGCTTAGAAATGTGGCACATTAAAACATCTACAAGAGGGTTAGATGGTTTCCTCTGTGTGAAAGCTGGGCAGTCTACACTTAATTAGGTAAGAAAATAACCATGTTGAGCTAAAGGCATTGAGAAGCCATAATTACAAAATACATCCCATCATTTCCAGCCCTATTTCCACATGACCATCTGCATTTCAGTTAAAATTTCTTTTTTTTAATTTTTAGGCCTAAAATAAATCAGAAATTTTTGCTTATCTTATTAGTTTTTCTAGAAATATTTTATATGATTGAATTTTAACTTTTCATAGATTTATACCATCTAAAGTGAATTCTTCCTTCTTCAAGATGTTGAAGATAACATCTGCTTGGTTTTCAAAGAGGTAGAGCTCACAGGTACCAGCATAAGGTGGCTTACCTCTAAGGGAAGTATCCAGACTAACTGAGCAGCAGAAGATCACTCATTTTAGTCCGAAAAATCCCAGATAATAGGCTGATAAATTTTATTTTTATATATAATTACCTCCGTGTCCAGGCCTAAAAGTCTATCTTTAAAGCAGGATATAAGGGGCGCCTGGGTGGCTCAGTTGGTTGGGCGTCTGCCTTCGGCTTGCATCATGATCGCAGGGTCCTGGGATCGAGCCCCACATTGAGCCCCACATCGGGCTCCCTGCTCAGTGGGGAGCTTGCCTCTTCCTCCCTCTCTGCTGCTCCCCCTGCTTGTGCCCTCTCTCTGTGTCAAATACATAAATAAAATCTTTAAAAAAAATTTTTTTAAAGCAGGATATAAGAGAGTTATTATTTCTTAAGATATGAAAGGGCCCAAGAAAGAGGAATGCCAGGGAACCAGTCACATAGATGAGAATGCATGGTGATAGGCAGGCCAAAAAAAGGAACTCATGAAAAGAGAAAGGGTTTGGGGTTTCACTCACTCACAAAATCAGTGGTGTCTTGGTACATAACTGTAAGGTTTCAGAGAATAACACTACTCTGCTAATGCCAGTCTTTTCCTGATATGTCAGGAGACATCAGCATTTCAATTCAGGAATCCTCTTATATGATCTTACTGCTTTGGTACTCACAGGTAGAATTCCAAAATAGTCAGAAGAATTTTACTCCTACCTTCCAAGAAAGCCATAAAATGAACAATGCCAGTAACAATTATGAAACTAAATTGGCCTTGTAAAAGAATAAAAAAATCAATTTTGCCAGTTTACATGCATGGTAACTAATTTCCATATAAATAAGCTGACTTTATTCAGTCTAAAGATGTGCCTGTATCCTCTTTGTTTTTTTGTTTGCAATATTTGCAGTTCTTCAGAGGCACTTAGGTGGGACTATTTGAAGACATTTTGGTGTGTGTTGTAGTTTTCTAATCATAATTATCTTTTTCTTTTTTTTTTTTTGGCAGTATATCAGTTACAGCAAGAGGCCCCTCGTCCCAAGAGGATCATTTGTCCTGGGGAGGTCAGTACTCAGCTATTTCTGACACACCTTGTTAAATATGATGAATTGTCAGTGCTATGTTGATATCAGAAGGCTTTCGGGTTTCCTGGGAGTTGACTGGTATTAACATTTGTTAGAGTGTCACCAAGTTTAATACCTGAACAATCTATATTATGAAATCAGGTGTTATTTTTAAAAATATTCACAAACTCACTTGAAATCAGAGGTCTCATGTTTTTAACCATCGTGGAGGCAAATTAAGCTTCCTTTTGTAACCCCCCCCAAAACATGTATTTTGGTTGTTTTCCTTGTTTTTGCTGTTTTGATTCTGTTATCATTCTTTTCTTATGGAATGCTTCCAACAGAGAAAACACAGAGAATAATAAACATCTGGGTACTCTCAACACTCCTATTTAACAAACCTTTATGCTCTGTCACATTTACTTGACATTAAAAAAAAAGCCTTACAAGAAAAGTGACTGTTTTTTTATTTCTTGGAGATAAGCTTAAAAATATATCGACTCATAAAAATGCTTACCAGCCCAGAGAACTTTCCCCAGTCATCCCTCACTAATCAGTTCTCTTATCATCTGGGATGCCGGCAAGACTGAAAGGCAGGACTAAGGTTCTATTTTCTATTTTTATACTGATCAGTTTCTGTAATAGTCAAACTAATATCCCTCACACAAAGGTCCATGGGTCCTTGCTTATTTTTGATATAATGACTTAGATTAAATATAGAGTAGCAGATGCCTTTTAAAGTGTCACATCTGCCTTATCAGGAGGAAAAGGCTCCAACTCCAATACTCTTGAGATTCATCCTTGAATTTCCGTACTTTCTGGCTACGGGACTTGACTGGATCTGGTTTTGAACCTGTCTCCTCAAAGGCTTAGGTACATACACCCCCACACCCAGAGGCGACTTATCACTGTGTAATAAATGTTTCTACAGGAAATTTTATTTCTGTTGAAGGACACTGAAATTCATCAAGTAATCTGAATATTGACACAGAGTAAACATTCCTATCCCAGGAATATGGCTTGAGAAGAGAAACTATCTGATCCTTAAGGAAAAATCCAGGATGAGGTCCACTCCTTATCTGGTAGTCTGATCTTGTCCTGCCACCAACCCTGATGACTTTTGCCCGTTGGTTATTCAACAATATCTAAATTAGGAAAGAATAGGATAAATACAAAATATTTAACAAGATGCTTGGAATAGAGTGTTTGAGGGGATAAGTAAGAAATAAATTGTTAAAAATTCCTTTAATCCTGGGGCATCTGGGTGGCTCAGTCAGTTAAGCATCTGACTCTGTTTCAGCTCAAGTCATGATCTCAGGGTCGTGAGATCGAGCCCTGAATCGGGCTCTGTGCTCAGCTCAGAGTCTGCTTGAGATTTTTTCCCTCTGCCTGCCCCGCCCCCCAACCCCTGCTGCCCCGCACGTGCCCATGTTCTCTCTCTCTTAAATAAATCTTTTAAAAAATTGTCTTTAATCCTATTTTACATCTAATGCTTCTCCAGGAGAAAAAAATGGAGCCCATGCAGGGAACTAGAGGAATTCAAATGTCTCTGGGAAAAGAATGTTTTGTAAAATTAGAACACCACTAAGGATTTTCCTAGGGCTATTAATAAAAAGTCAACAGGCAAAGTTGGGCACCAGAATTTAAAACCCAAGGGGACAGTAAATAGTTATTTGTTCATTTATTCAACAAGTATATATGGAGAGCCTACTGTGTTCTGACTTTGGTCTAGGTGTTAGGAATATAGCAAAGAACTGGGCCATTGATACTTTGAGTGTCATATCAAAAGAGAACAAAATCATGATGTATGTAATTAAAGATAGATCTACTATTTTACCTCTGCGTGTGTGCACACACATGCATATGTATGTGTATGTGGGAGAGAGGGAGAGAGAGCACTTCTTCGCTTCTTAAAATCTTTGGAACCATGTCAGTTGTCCTTTAAGCCAGGTGGAATGTTGGCAGTAGAGACGGGTAGATGCAGATTAGCTTCACAGAAGCTCTTGTAGGGTTCAGCTGAAACTCTTCAGACATCCAAGGGGATCTGAAGGGACCACAGATCTCTCTACTGTTGCCCTTGCATTGGAAGACAATGCCACAGACATCTTAGCAAAGCAGAGCTGTGTGCCACAAGCCACCACCATCTGCTATAACTAAAGAACATAGTGCACGTGTAGCTTTGTTTCCCCTCCTGTCTGTCTTTTTAACCAACTTTTCACCTTTGACCATTATCCGTTTGATTCATGAATAAGGGATCCGGTTGATGCTGGACTCGTAGGTTGCTTGCCTCTAGAAATTCCACATCCCATCTCTACTATGAAACCTCACCCAAAATGGATATTCACCAGCTCCATTTGCTCAGCAGGCAGCATGGGGCCCAGCCAGCCGGGCACGTGTCAGGTGATAAAGGGTGGCGCGTGTTGGCGGAACACGTGCTGCTTAGATGCGTGCCAGCAGGAGCAGCTTCAGCTCCCTTTGTCCTCCAGTGCCACATTAACTGCAAGGCATTCCTGCCCGAGTTGCTTGGCCTCCCAGGACTTGGCCTTCTTCAAGCGAAGGCACGGCCTCCTCTTGGACACCGTGAAACCATTGCTTCTGCTACAGGCGATGTTTGAGCAAATGTCTCTTTGCCTTGTGGCGCACCTGCATGCTCAGGGGGCGAGCCTAATGAAGTCGGAAAACCTTCGGTTTGAGTATGTGGCCAGAGAGACTGAAGCTTTATTAACACATTTACATAACGCCACACAGGCTATTTCTTTTGAACAATGAGTTAATGATTTTTTTTTTGTCTTTGCCATCTCATCCCTTAGCCAGGTTTTAAGAGTCCATGCCTTTCTTCTGCCCACAATCCTGCTGCCCTCTTTCTTAATCTTCAGTCTCTCTGCTTCCAGCCACCCTGTCCCTGGCAAGCCTGCCTAGCTGCGTTACTCCGACATACTCCATCTCTTTTGTTTCTCTGACGACTAATAACCTCCCAGGCTAGGGGCCCCTATCAGGTTAGGATCTTCCCATTGAAGGTGATAAGGGCTCACAAGAGGACACCAAGTGAGTGTAGTTACGGAGATATGGAACACTGTTGTTCAAAGGTAAAGACACAGGCCAACATGACTTGAATGCTTGCTAGCTGTGAATAGATACCAACCACCTAATAGACTTTGCTGGGGAACTAGCTGGGTGGAGGGGACAGCCTGATTCAGCAGGCCAAATCCAATGAGCTTTGTGAACCCAGGCAGGGGAGCCCAGCTACAGAGTCAGCTGGACCTGTTTTGAATTCATGCTCTACCACTTTCTAACTACCTACCTTAGAGCCAAGCACTTACTTTCTCAGGGAGATGAAGGTCTCCTCTACTCCACGGGCCAGTATCTACTTGATGGGTGCTATAATGCCATATATGTGTCAAGTGTGTAGAATAGTGCTTGGCACATAATAGGTACTCAGTGTTCATGATTCAAGGCAGATTCAGAAACCTGCGCAGAGGAGGCTCTGAGATGCTCATTAGCGACCGAGTCAGAGCAATGACAGTGTTCTCTGAAAGCTAGAGCCAAAAAGACAATGATCAAGAACAAAGCAAGATGCCTGGATCAGGGATTAAACCACCAGGAAAACGATGTAGAGGATGAGGAACAGAGGGTACAAGCAGCTGAACAACAGCTCTGGCGCCAATTAAGCCAGGCATGGTCAGTTAGTGAAATGGCAGTTCATTGCTTTCTTGAGATTCATTGCTGCTGTAAATTAATATTTATCAGGCAGCCACAGCACCTGGCACTCTACTAGCATTTCCTGAGTGCTCCTTGCCAAGAGATTGAAAGCATCTTGCAGTATGCAAAATCTCTCTTGCCCTTTCCGACAATTATCAGTCAGTCATTTTGCAAGCAATTCGTTAATTGCCGAATGTGTGCTTAGGTGGTCTGGCGGGAACTGTGGCTATTGACTCCCAGATGTGTACCTCTAGCTAAGCCCTCTCCCCTGGGCGCCAAACACCTTGTTCCCATCTGTCTACTCGACCTCCTCAAGTAGATGTCCCACACCACCTGTAGCCTAACATTCAAAATAGAACTGAACCCCCCACTCCATTAAATGGCACCTAACTTCAGAGACCTCACTGCTCTCTTCCCACCCTCACCCTTCTCTCTAGCGATTGTCAAATTCACTTCCAGCTGTATCTTGCACTTGCCTACTTCCTCCTTCTCCATGACTACCATGTGGTTTGGGTCATGGTCGTTTCTTGCCTGGATTATTGCTGGTCAACAGCCTCCCGCCTGATCTCCTCACTTCCACTGCTGGCACTCTCTCTGCAGCCCACATTCACACACACACACACACACACCATTCACCAAATAGGAGCCCAACATTATTAAGTGTAAACCTAACAGCTTCAACAGCTTCCCATTGCTCTTAGAATAAAAGCAAAACTTCTTGTTCTGCCTGTGAGCCACAATGGGGCTCCTGCGTTGGTCACTTCCCACCTGTACCATTCTTCTCAGAGCGCACCGCCCTGCAGTCCCACTAACCTCTGCTCCAGTTCATTAAACAAACCACAGTGTTGCTGTGGTTTGTGCTATAGGGCCTTCAGATCTGCTCTTTGCCTGGACTTCTCCAGTGTTCTCTGCATGTCCACGTGTCAGATCAAAGTTCACCTAATAACAGAAGCCTTCCCCGAACCCCATAAAAATTAGCATCTCCATGGCGCGGTTCTCTCTTCTGAGCATGAAACTGGCCCTAGATGTTGTTTCTGCAGCTGCCCATAGCCGCTGATGATCGTTCTTCTCCCCTGGGGGAGTAAGAAGAGGAGGAAATAGTCTGACTGGTAAAAAAAAAAAAAAAAATACCACCTCCCAACCTTCAGATCTTCTTTGTCATATCGTCCCATTTATTTTGTGTGTAGTACCTAATACACTATCTAATTTCCATCATATTTAATTGTTTGCTCGTCACTTATACATCTCCTTCCAGGGGAATTCAAGCTCCAGAAACTTCATCGGTCATAATTGCACGGACTTCCCTAGCACTGAACCTAGTGCCAAGCAGCAGTGGGCAATCAGTAAATACATGGTAAAATGATGAAAATGATGAAAAAAAAAATAGAGACTGCTAACTTAAGGAATTTAGAATTCTCAAACTATTACTAATAGTATATCAGATTTACCCAATGCTGTCATTAGGGTAGTGACTTGGCCTTTGGGCAGTGGTTAAGGTTCTTACTTAAATACAGACTAATATTATTTCCTGGAATATTCTAAATTTCTTTTGGCCTTAACAAAAGGCCAAAATGTCAAGATTTATGTGCATGACTAATTTAAAGTCAAGTTCCACTAGAATTACCTAAAGAATACACAATAAGTAGAAATTCTTTTGTGACTAAATGATTTGGTGTCATTTGTCTTTTTTGAAATTGCTGGAGTGAATTTCAATTCAAAAAGCAATTTCAGAAAAGGGAAATAAAACTACATACTATTACTTCAAATTGTTCTCCCTTTTATGCAGCTTCACTTCCTCTCTCTCTTGCCATAGAATAATATATTTTGAAAGTTTTGTTTTTTGTTTTTTAAATGCAAAAGTGAATTGTAGAACTGAGGTTTCCAGCATTCACCAGAACCAGCTTTTTGTTCTTGATCGTCAGAAGTTAAGCCAAGTATAGATGACAGTGGCTTATCTTAAATTGCAGTAACACCTTATTTTACCTTCTAGTGAATTATATTCACTTTTTAAATATCACTTTCAATGCCCCATTTTCTCTGGTTTTTGGTGTCCTTAAATGTGTGCCCATTTCACTTTCTTCTACCTTTATTTGTAAAAAATGTTCTTTTAAGCCTAAAAAAGCATTTCACTTGATGATTACGCTTTTAGAATTTTGATTCACCATACCTTGGTTTTGCAGTCTTATAGTCTTGTAGCTTGAGGCATTTATCTTGTCTTAGGCATATCTGGAAGATCTTAACAAGCCACATTGATTGACCATGTCATTCTCAACTAACTCGGTACATTTCAAATCAGATTTAAAATAAACTCAGAGAGGTTTTCTATGATTCTACAATCCTCCCCCTTTTCTTATTTTATTCATTGAAAATAAATGTTTTAAACCTATGTGCATTGGGGGGAACATGAAAACTCTACTGATTCAAGACATTGGGATAAGGTATGTCTCTGAAGTAATGAGATTGATTTTGCAAGCCACAAACAAAAATCAATCCCATTACCTTTTAATTGGCTTTCTGTGTAGTAATCAGAAGGCTATTCTCCCCTGGTAAGAAATATTTCTGTTCTTTTTATCCTAGACTTTCTCCACTGGTCTCCTTTTTTTCCATCATATTTCTCCTAGGCTTTCCGCTCACTCCGTAATGCAGTCAGGTTTTTTTCGTGATGTGATTTCGTGTGAGCTTGACTTGCTTTGGTTGTAGACCTACTGTAGTCAAGGGGAACAATCTTCTAATAAAACGAATGTTAGAGTAAATTTTAGACAGATTAACTTTATTTTTTCCAAATATAGAACCAAGAATTTTGTGCTTTTTTAAACAAAAACTTTCTTATTGACAAGTACTGACAAAATACATAGCCCTCCAAAAAAGAAGTCACTCTCTTTAGAGTACTTTGAACTTGTTCTAATGTAATGCAGACTCTGCATGTTTGCACCTATAAATATTTAGTCATTTCCAAGTGATACCATGAACAGAGGATAAGGGTTTCCTGAGGACAAGCTGCTACAGAATTCAGAGACTCAGGGGCTCTGAGCCAAGGCGACAGGTGGGCTGAACTGGAGAGAGCCACCAAAGAACAATATATATGCTGAAGCATAAATTGAGGCAAAAGTGGAAGGTTTCTTCTTAAAACCAAATAAGGAAAATGAACAGGGAGATTAAACGGTGATTGATAACAAGTAAAATTTCTTGAGAAGCTTCCTTGATCTCTCTGGGTGATTTTTATTTCTGAAAATCAAACTTGAAAATGTGTATTCCTTTATAGAATTACTTGAGGTGAAATACTACATTATGTAGTTAGTTGTTGTAGGAAGAAAAGAACAACCGAGAGCATCAGGGATTACAGCACAGGCTCTCTTACCCTTGCCTCACCTGTGACAGCCAAAACCCAAGATCCTTCACTCCCCAATGAGGAGTGGGGGCAGAGGGTGGGGCGGTCCAGACTATAGCACAGTGGTCATGAGGAGGTGCTGGCTTTCATAGGGCCAACCTTACACATCCAAACAGGAAGCAGCAGTCTGTTCCAAACTTCCACAGCAGTTGCTATCTAGAGCAACCCGCAGCATGTCTGCTCCATGACTCAGAGGTCAGGTCCAGCAAAATTTCAGGTGTGGCCAGGCTTATCCGGGAAGGGGAGCCAGGTGCAAAGCCCTGGGTGCACTAGTGAGGTTTTAAAGACATGCTTTGCATTTACTCACCAGGTTAAACATTAACTGAGAAATAACGCTGATAAAGGTTAAGCCACACTCAGCCCTGGGCAAGCCTCGTCTCCTAGGCTAGTATGGCCTGGCCAACCAAGCAGTGAGATGTTTGAAACCAGATTTGTAAGCTTGACTCTACTTCCCATCAGAAAAGTGTGGATGGTATAATCTCCGACCATTCCAATTTTAATGGGACTACCCTAAATGATATTGCTGAATTATTTACGTGTTGTCAGTCTTTTCTTTTTTTTTTTTTTTTAAGATTTTATTTATTTATTTGAGAGAGAGAGCACATGAGAGGGGGGAGGGTCAGAAGGAGAAGCAGACTCCCTGCCTAGCAGGAAGCCCGATGCGGGACTCGATCCGGGGGACTCCAGGATCATGACCTGAGCTGAAGGCAGTGGCTTAACCAACTGAGCCACCCAGGCACCCTGTCAGTCTTTTCATAGGAATGAGAATTAACACACTTGGTGGGCTCGCTGTGCCCTGAGTGCTGAGTTAGAGTTTAACACATGGCATTCTTCATGGGAATTCCAAGAGGAGAGGGGATGCAGCACAGGAGGGCAGAGTCTGAGTCAAACCCAGACCAAATCTGGGACTGGCCTTCTAACCCAGTGCTTCTCAGCTGTGGTCCCAGGACAAGCAGCTATGGCGTCATCTGGGAACTTGTCAGAAATGCAGATTCCCTGGTTCACCCCAGACCTTCTGAATCACAAACCTGAAGATGGGGCCCAGAAATCTGGGTTTTAACAAGTCCTGCAGGTCATCCTAACGCTTGCTCAAGTGTGAGGACCACTGTTGTAACCAGTGTTCTCATTCCCTCTGTTTTCTATGTCCTGCTCCCTTCCCTGGCCTCTAGGATAGAAGAATCAAGATGCTTTGTTCCCTGATGATGCTTCCTGTTTGCCTAGCACTGTGCTAGACTCTTCGTGGACTTCAAAGTAGATGCCACATCACCCCATAGCCTTCTTTTGTTGTCTAGATATACTTCCTCCTGGATGTTATTTTCTACCTTTTAAAAAAATATTTTGCTTTTGCCTTTCTTTGCTATGTCTAACTTTCCCATACCCTGGAACGTGGCAGAGGCCAAATATTTATCCTTGTATGAGTATGGTCAGTACTTAATGTAGCCTGGTTTCTTATACCCACCTCACCCCCCAGATTGTTACACTTCTTAGTGTTATGCTATGTTTACAATTAAAAAATAGTTAAATTCCATTTTAATATGATTCATACCCATGTTTGTTCATATTCAGTACATACTATTATGAACTCCAGCTCTTTTTAGATGTTTTCCTTATCTTGTGACTATGCACAAATCCTTGATAATTTACTCTTGCTTTTAATGGACATTTCCATTAATGGAAATAGCAAATCCATTATCATTATGTCAGGAATACTTTGAATTACATTTCTATATCCCAAGGTGGTAGTCTCTTTACTCAGTGGATCCTCTGTGTGCTTCATGAACATTTCTCATTTCAGGATTGTAGGTGGCTAATTTGCTAACAAAAGTCAGTCCAGCACTGGTACTCTCCTGGCCCCACCTCCGTGCCTCAATCCACCACTCCCCTCATTGTCTCCAGGCTGACACTGAGCCACTGGTAATCCATCACCTCTGGCTGTGTCCTTTAACAAATCACAGTGTCACTTGACATTAGCTCTAAGTACACTGCATCTCCCTGTCTTGTTGGACAGAATAGCAGGCTTTACTTTAGCGATGGTATCTCTTTCTTCCTCCTTATTTACATAGCCAGTGTCATCTCCCCATCCACTTGGAAGGAAATTGAATAGCCTTGGCACAGCCGGACAGAGGCATATTGGTTGCCATCCAGCACCTTGTGCCCTTCTAGGTAATTACACATCGATTGTTTGATGAATCGTTCTCCTGTCTCCCTGGGTATTTCTACCAAGTCTGTAATTACACTTTTCTGGTTTGTCCCTTTGCTCTTGTTGTGGTCCTCAGGGTTCCATGACGTCTCAAAGACCATGCTTAACGATACTCCTACAATACCTTGCATTTCAAGGTTGCGGTCAGATCCCTTAGTGTTTCAGTCTTAGTCTGTTTAACAGTATATTTCAACCATTTTCCGCCTTAGTTCAGTTCGACTTTTAAGTTGGCACCAGTATCTCATAGATTAAAAATTAATGACTCTCCCTTCGCAGTACAGTAAGAGACGGAAGGGCACGAATACAAAGAGATGATGTGACCTACCATTAAACAAAAAGGCCTTGGAGGCATTGATGGGCTCTGAGTTTTGAGCTAATGATAAGATGTCCTGACACCGATTGTAAAGACCAGACTGTAACATTTGTTAGCCTAGCAGAGGCATTGGCAGACTATAGCCGGTTGACAATTTTGGTAAATCAAGTTTTAATGGAACCCAGCAATGCTCAGTCCTTTACATGTTGTCTATGGCAGCTTTTATGCTCCCATGGCAAGCTGAGTACTTGAAACAGACAGTTTCAACTTCTATGGTCCTTAAGGGCTAAAGTATTTACTATCTAGGTCTTGCCAGAAAAAGTTTGCCAGCCCTTCGTGTTGCACTACAAGTAACTTGGAAGTGAGTTAATATATGTAAAGCACTTAACAGTGCCTGGCATTTACATATGGGAAGCGTTGGTCTTTAATTTCTACCATCTCCCAAACACTATCTAGATGTTAGCAAAAGAGAGGGAATTTTAGTCCTGTTATTCAGGATGAATTTGATCCCAAGCCATTTTAAGAAACATTTTGGCCTTCATGTCCAACACGTGTAAATTGATGGACGAGGCCAAGGCAGTGACAATAAGCAGGTATTCTTTTCCAACTTTCTCGTGGCCACTTTCTCCCATCAAGAAATGGTAGCCTGTTAGAAAAGGTGGCCAAATCCATAAGCAGGAAATTAAAGAGGCATGTAGAATCTGTTGATCCAGGAATGCCACCTGAACATGTAAACAAACTTGCGTTCTTTAATTTCAGGAACAAAACTGGTATTACCCTCCTATGAAAAGTCTGTATGTTCTTGAATTCTGATGAATGATTTGCATGCTGACGCATTTGGGGAAAGAGGGCTATGTGTGCCACTTATTATGACATACATCCCCTAAAAAAGTTGAATAAATGGATGGACAAAGGGATGAATAAATAGGTATGTCATAAAGCAAGTACAGCAAATATTATAGAATCTAAGTGGTGTGCATGAGTGATTGCTGTAAAAGTTTTCAGTTGTTCTGTATGTATGAACATTTTTGTAATAAAAGGTCAAGTAGAAAAAACAAAGATTGTGCAAGAAGAGCAATGGCAGGATGTGCCCTGGCCCAGGGAACAAAAACAATCTCTTGGGTGCACGGCCCTGAACAGCCCAAGCGTGTCTCGTGTCAGGGCTGCTGGAAGCACCATAAAGCTAACTCAAGGATTTGTAACATGGACTAATTCAGCAGAAAAAGAATTCAAAAGCAAGGACATTTATTAATAAGGCACTTTCACTCTTATTTATTACCATATGGGGAATTATTTTAGTGGGGAGTGCCTCTTTCAGAAATGCTAATTTAGGTAATTTTTTAAAATAATAGAGACCAGGCTTCCAGATTTTATGACATCATCACCGTATAGAGGAATGAGTATTGGATCTGAAAGCAGGGACTGCGTTTCCTAAATCTGCTGTTAGCCCTGGGTAGGACTGTGAGCAAACTAATTTACCGCTCTGAACTGCAGCTTTCTTGTCTATAAGAAGGAGGCAAAGATACATATTCCACCTTCCTGGAGGGACAACGAATGTTAAAAGCATTCTGAAAGCCCCACTGATCTCATCAGACAATGAGTTCTCAATCGGGGTGATATTAACCCCAAGGGCGAGGGGGGAACATCAGTTCTTAAGGGAGCACACTCTTCTAATGTGTAAAGCACAGATACACATATAAAACATAAATAGACATACAGTCTATCTGTAGTATTAAAATTCCATTTGGGAGAGATGATTAGGAAGGAAAAACACATGTAAAATGGCTCCAAAGAAAGATTATAATGCAAAAAAGATTGAGGACATTTCGCTAGACAATCTTTCATTTCTACCATCTCCTTAGTTCTGTCCGCCTTTTTTTTTCTTCAGGTGGATTAATTTTATTCATCAGTTGGAACACATGCATTTGAATACTTACACTGAATACTTAGATTGAAATACTCTTACTCTAGAAGAAGGGAGAAAAAAACTGAGAAGAAAGAGAATGATGGGCATTCTTTACCTTTTCCAAAGTACATACAGGACCACTTAAACCAAACACCATTAAGTTCTGAAGGAAGGAATTTACTAACAAGAATGAGGAATTAAATGAATATACTCGCCCAATCTTTTTTCCCCCCTAGAAATTTAATAGCAGCATTAAGTTTTCCTTGATTTGATTCAATTCTATTGGGTACTTCAAGCTTTTTGAACCTAAGAGGTATTTGGAGAATTTAAAAAGAGTTCCAAGGAGAATAATGAAGATGAATTAAGGATTGGAAATAAGATCTATTAAAAAAAAGTTAAAAGAACAAGAATTATTTAGGGAGGAAGAACAAGCAATTAGGTGACATGGAGATGGCTTTTAATAGTGGAAACCTTATCCTATAGAGAATAGTCTCAGGTTTTCATCTACACCAAAGACCAAAGGAAGGGAGAAAATGTATTTTTAAGCAAGAAGAATATGAGATTAGATGTTACCCTAAAATTTCTACCCATGATTAAGTCCCGAATTTTGATTCTCCTTTTTGGGATATTTTGAAATACAGTGTTGTTCTGTAGGAAGTATCAGGAGGATGGACAGATGGACCCATCATGTTTGATTCTCCTGCCCTGGTGGGAGGCCAGCCAGCCAGTCTGGCCAACATGGCTGACCTCCATGGGACTTGGCTTGATGGAGGGAAAGAGCCATCTTATGTGGAGCTGTGGCTTCAGGATGCCAGAGGATGAATACAAAGACCTAGCCAACAGTAATAGGGCAGAGTCAGAGCAGTATACCTAATTGGGTTGTCCTCACAAGGAGGGCTCAAGGTGAGTGGTGGGGGCCAACACAGAAAGCCAAGAAATGAGTGCCAGGGAAGATGTAGCAACGAAGACTGGGTCAGAATGAGCTGCTGGGAAGATGCTCTGGGCCAGCTAGAGAGATGAGTGCCACCCATAGATAGGCTTTTGGGAGTTCTTGGAAGCCTACAGTGAGAAAAGGATCAAAATCCACATAGAGTGGATCAAAATCCATGTAGACTGGGTCAAAATCAATATAGAAGCCTTAGGAAGATATCCCAAGCTTCCAGGAAGATATTCATTCTCTCCATGTTTTGGAACTGCTGTCCAAATTTGTGCTTCCCAGTACTAATATGTGTGTCAGAATTCCCTGTAGAGCTTGGTAAACCTTACAGCCACCCTGGCTCCAGCCTTGGAGATTGGGATTTAATGGGAATATCACTTAGGATTCTATTGTGAGCAATAGAAATCAATTCTGGCTAAATTTAGAGGAAAAAAAAAAAGATGGGGGATAGAGGGTAGTTGGAAGGATATGAATAAATTACCTTAATAGAAAGAAAGGGCTTTGGGAAGGATATGTGAAGCAGGACATCTCCAGGGATCCAGGAAGCAGAACTGATGCACTTCCAGGCAATAGAGTGTGATGGCTAGAGTCCAAGCCCCAGGATAATATAGTCTGCTTTTCTACTCTGCTTCTCTCTATCTCAATTCATCCTTTGTAAATGGTTGTAATAGATCTTACCTACTAGATAGTCATGAGGATTGAATGGGTTAATATATGTAAAGAAAGTGCTTAGGATAATGCCTTGGGACAATAAAAGTTCTTAATAACTATTAGCAATTATTACTGTTGTTGTATTGTTGCCATGCATGCAAGAATCAACTCCAACAGAGCTGTCTTTCAGACAATCAATTACTTCTATTGAAGCAGAGCTCCGTGCAAGATACCCTATTGGGTATCAGGACAACAGAGAAAGACAGGAGCCTTTCCCTCAAGGAGCTCACTTCTAGAGGTCATAAAGACCAACAATCCCAATTCCACTAAGATTATGGCCCTAACTCAGGCCTTTAGTTCAAAGGGAGGATAAGAAATAATACCTAAGCTGGTTTGAGGCAGCCAGGAAAGATTTTCCCAAGATGGCAGCATTTTACCTCATATTTACTTTTTTTACATTTATTTATTAACCATTTATTTATTTTTATTGAAGTATAGTTAGCATACTATGTTACATTAGTTTCAGGTGTAAAATACTGTGATTCAACAAGTTTATACATTACGCTATGCTCACCACAAGTGTAGCTACCATCTGTCACCATACAACACTATTATAATACTCTTGACTATATTCCCTGTGCTGTACCTTTTATTGCCATGAGTTATTCATTTCATAACCAGAAGCCTGTATCTCCCACTCTCCTTCACCCATTTTGTCCATCCCCCCGACCCCACCTCTGGCAACCATCAACTTGTTCTCTGTATTTACGGATCAGTTTCTGCTTTTTGTTTGTTTATTCATTTGTTTTGTTTTTTAGATTCCACACGTAAGTGAAATTGTATAGTATTTGTCTTTCTCTGTCTGACTTATTTCACCTAGCAAAATACCCTCTGGGTTTGTTCATATTATCTCAAAAGGCAAGATCCCATTCTTTTTTTATGACTGAGTAATATTCCTTTGTGTATATTATATATATATATATATATTATATATATATTATATATATAACACAGGAAATAACAAGCATTGGCAAGGATGTGGAGAAAAAGGAACACTTATCCACAATTGGTGGGAATACAAGCTTGTGCAGCCACTGTGGAAAACAGAATGGAGGTTCTTCAAAAAATTAAAATTAGAATTATCGTATGACCCAGGAATTCCACTACTGGGTATTTACCCAAAGAATGCAAAAACACAAATTTGAAAAGATACATGTACCCCTATGTTTATAGCAGCATTATTTACAATAGCCAAGATGGAAGCAGCCCAAGTGCCCATCAATAGATGAATGGATAAAGATGTGGTGTATATACACAATGGAATATTACTCAGCCATAAAAAAGAATGAAATCTTGCCATTTGCAACGATGTGGATGGATCTAGAGGGTGTAATGCTAAGTGACATAAGTCCATCAGAGAGACAAATACCATATGATTTCACTCATATGTGGAATTTAATAAACAAAACAAACGAAAAAACACTCTTAAATATAGAGAACTGGTGGCTGCCAGAGGAGAGGCGGGTGGGGGATGGGTGAAATAGATGAAGGGGATCAAAAGTACACTTATTGTGATGAGCACTGAGGAATGTACAGAATTGTTGAATCATTATATGGTACACCTGAAACTAATATAACACTGCATGTTAATTATACTTGAAAAATAAATAAATAAAAAGACAATTTCCCCTTATTTTTGAGATCAGTGAGATTTTGCCAGGTTAAGGCATAGAAGGGTTGGAGAGCAAGTATTAGAATTCCAAGCAGAGGAAATATCCCATCCAAAGAATGATTGGAATGTATGACTAAATAGGATGTGTTTCAGAAACTACAAGGATCTCTGTGGCAGGAACATAAAGAATTGGGGAATAAGGATGTGGAGGGCAAGAGTGTGTGTGCTGGTCGGGACATATTCTGGATACACAAGCAAGACCATTCTAGAAAATCCTGTCTGCCATTCATTTATTCACTCAACAAATATTTATCGAGCACCTGCCATGTGTCAGCTGTGTTCTAGACTCGGGATAATAGCAATAAGCAAACCATAAAAGTTTCTATCCTTGTGTAGTTTCCATTTGAAAGAAAAAGATTGGCAATAAACATGCAAGTAAAATACATAGTATCTCAGATGATGACAAGTGTCATGGGAAAAAATAAGGCAGAAAATAGGGCGTATGCCAAGGTGAAGAGGTACCACTTATAAGTAGGGTGGTTTGGGATAGACTCACTGAGTTGTGTAGGTTTGACTACTTGGCAATGGGGAGCCAGTAAAGAATTCTGAGCAGAGAACTTGATGAGATTTGCATTTTCTGACTTTAGTATGAAAGACAGATTGGAGAGTGATAAAAGTATAGACAGGAAAACCTGTAAAAAGACTATTACAAGGGTTCAGGTGAATAGATAGTATAGTGGACATGGAAAGAAAGAGACCATTTCAAGAGTAAGGAATTACATACAATGGGCAGGATTTAGTGGCAGAATACAGGTGGGATTGGGAGAGAGGAAGGAGTCTGGGATGTCAGTTTCTAGCTTGGGCAGTAGGTGGATGGATGATGATCTGGTGGTACCATTCGGAGGGATGAAGAGTAAAGGAGGTTGGCCATCACACGTAATAGAATATCTGCTGGTGAGTCAGCTCACACAGGTCTCCAGAATGGGCACTTTTATGAGTCTAACAATTTGGGGGTCAATCCACCTATTTATTATAGCAGAATCAATGATTTTCCTGAGTGCATCACCTCTGTTGTCCTGTGGACAATTTCTCTTCCTTTTGGTGTAAAAAAAGACTATGGACTTCGGCATCCATCAGGTGTTGGTTTGGATCTCCTCTCCATGCCACTGTGTGATCTTCAAGTAATCCAACCGTATGGGCTTTTCTCTCCTCATCTGCAAAAAGGGAATATCAAGTGCTGTGTGACTTGCCTTTTTGGAGAACTGTAGCACACATATTGAAGGTGCCTGTTAAGTGCTGGATCCTGCTCTGCTCGTCCCAAGCCCTGCCCTCCCAGGTTCTAAGTCAGTGTCAGTAGGTCGGAGCTTGGAGAAAACCAGAGCCAGGAACAAAAGGGCTGATGTGCGAGGTGGGGCATTTGAATGTGCGTGTCTGGGTGTAGTTGCCCTGCCATTATTTTTCAAATCCAAACACAGCTAATTTGGGTAATTCACCTTCCTCCTTTATGATGAATATTTTGTATGGTTGCCTATATAATGAAACCTCAGGACACTGCTAAGGTATTGGACAGCCAGCCATTCAGCTCCCCGGGGCAGAGAGGTTCCTCTGGGACTGGGGAAGCCATGTGCGGTGGAAGTTTTGTTTCCAACCCAGTGATCAGGGCAGAGTTTCAAAGGAACATGCTGTGAGGCATGAAATCCCATAGCAGTAAGGGATTTAAACATTAGTTCACATGTATGCATAGCATGGATGGTTACTCTCAAGTAATAACTTAAATTTTTTTCTTAATATTTTCTGTATTTCAGGTTGTTTACAATTTTTTCAAGGGAGGAACGGGGGTTCCCTTCTTTATCTTATTGAGATTTGGTCCATTCAGTTTGGTATTTACTTGAGCTATTTCGCTGAGTAGTTGGAAGGGTCAGTCTTTTCTTAAAAGCTAATTTTATAAATTATAAGTGTTCTCATAAATATTTCTTCTTATCTTCTTTTTACTCCACTTTACTTTGTGTATTTAAAGTATTTATTGCTTGTTTGTGTTTTGGTCCAAAAAATTTTTTTGAATAATCTTTCTTGGGAATGTTCATGAGTCCAAAGTTCTTTTTTGTCTAAAACAGGGTTTCTCAGGCTCGGCACCATAGATATTTTGGCTGGAATAATTCTTTATTGTAGGAGAGGGTGGGGGCTGTCCTGTGCGTTGCAGGATTTTACCAACATCCCTGGACTCTACCCAGCACATGCTAATAGCACCCTCCCCTCGTGACAATCAAAACTATCTCCAGACATTGCCAAATATCCGCCGGGGAACAAAAACACCACCCACCCTCCCACTTGAGAACCACTGGTCTAAGAAAATTCTTTTACTTCTTATTTGTTCTAATATTATGACTGATTTTCACATCACAATTCCTGGGAAAATCTGAAAAAAAAAAAAAAAAAAGGAGACAGAAAACAAACTAAATGAATGGGAACTGCTCTGGTCCTGAGCACCCCTAATCTGATACACTGTGTACCTCTAAAAATTAGCAGAATATTTACGCTGGGTTATTAAAGTGCCTGACTTGTATCTACTTACAGAACTTTGGAAAGCCATTGGTAACATTTTAAGGAGGTTTATTACAGAAAGACCAGCCAGTAGATATTTCTATAATACATTGCAGTCAAGACAGGAAGGAGTTTACCCCATCAGTGCCCCATCAGAATTCTAGAAGCCTTAAAGTAATGCCGTAAAGAAAAAGAAGGCCTTCGATTCTAGATGAAAAGAAACAGGAGATTTTGAAGTTTGCTCAATTTTCATTGTATACTATGCACTTTGACTATAAGAATATAAATCTCAGTACTTGCATTTTCTTTCTGTCCTTTTCAATAGAGAACTTTGATTTTTAATTAGAAGGGAATTATCCGTTTTTTTTTTTTTTTCTGGATAAAAGTGCCCAACATCACCAATATAAATCCCCCCATCAAAGCCTTTTCTCCTGAACTTGATCTGTATCTCAGAAAATTCAGAAGTCTAACTGCCCGGTGTAGGAGGTTGCTAAATTGGGTTCTAAAATTATTTCTGTTAAGTAAAAACTTAACATATACCAGCTGCTGAGGGATTATAAAAGCTTTGTTTTTTCAATAATTGGAAACCTTGTTTACAGAGGACTCACAATATCCTTTAAATGTCTTTGTGTTGAATATAAAAGAACTTGTGTTTATCTAGGCAATGATAATCTGACTATAAAGCAAACTCATTTAAGGATTATGCTTCCTGTCTCTCACTATGCAGCTGTCACCCTCCTGTTCTCTCAAGCTTTGCAAAATGCTGAGAATTATTCCTTAAAATTAGAAGAATAAATTGGAAAATAAACCAGGTAGCTGGGAATACATAAAATTTTAAATTACAGGGAAACAGTTGAGAGACCCGAAGTATCACTACATGTAGGCAAATTTATGACAAATTCTCATTTGTTAACTCATGGACAGAACTCAGTTCATTCCAAAGAGATTTTAGAGTGTTCAATCCTGGCAAAGAAAAGTTAAGGACAATTCAGATGATCTAATATGTGACCAAAGGGGGGAATTGTGCGCCTGCCAACAAAGGCATTCGCATTGGTTGGTATTTACTCCGAAGAAGCTGGGAATCACGGTCGTTCAAGGTGTCTGTGCTGGGTCTGAAGCCCTTTCCCAGTTCCATGACCTCAGGCTAGTTATTTAGCGGCTGTCTACAAAATCATGGCACTCACTTACCTCATAGGGTTGTTTGGGGACTTCAATGAGACAGACACACATGTGAAAGCCTAAGGACTGTTGCTGGCACAGGGTGGGCACTGCGTAAATGCTAACCTATTACCATGGTGTTCCCAGCCCTACAGTTCTTTACGTGCGTTATCTCATCTGAGCTTTATTAAAATAGTACATTTTTATAACCCCAGTTTTATTGGAAATTGAGGAAAATGAGATGCAAAGCAGTTTAATAACCTACTCAGGGTCACACAGCAATTGAATTGACACCAGGGCTCTGCCTTCATAATCTTTGCCTCATTCCGCAAACATATAATGAGCACAGGCATCCTTTGCTCTCCAAACACTCTCTATCAGAATATCTGCTATAGCAACTCAGCAGAAAGTTTTAGCCAAAATCATTCTCCTGGCTCAAAACCTGCTATAACAAGTTCTCACCTGGTATGATACATTCTCATGTGCATAGGCAGCTTCTCAAACTTTCACGTGCCCATGACTTCCCTACAAAACGCAGATGCTGCATTCCTAACAAGCTCCAAGGTGAGGCCAGTGCTGCCGGTCCCAGGATCACGCTTTGAGGAGCAGGGAGCTAGGAGACGGAAGGGGGCTTCTCGAGTATCTCTGTTCTCCTGATCGACCTGGTTTTGTGTTTAAGCACATTGCACATGATATCCATAATTCTCTCTACTTTTTCCCTGAGGGATTAGCCCTTTGGTATTTGTTTAGGCCAGATACCAGGGAGCACTACCAATGCAGGTCTAACCCAGACAGTATTTTTTTTATAGTACCTGCTCAGTATAGGATAATGAGGTTCCTATTCTCTTCAGCAGTGGACTACATACCAATATACCTGTTAATTACTCTGTTAAGTGTTAAACAACTATGTAATTGGGCTTTAAATATTTTATAGTAGGCAGAAATCCTTATCAGATTGTTATGTAGTTACTTAAAGGCATTTTAGTAATATTTGGGAAATCGATATTTTTGAATAAATTACTTTTTTCTATTTAAAATAATGGGATATAGGCTCTTGTTGTTTGACACTTTGCTGCCTGACACATTTTTAAGAGTGGATTAGATTCAGAGAACTACACTCATTCTGTGCCAGACCAGAGGCAAAATCCTGGGAATATAATGATGATGAAGACCAAAATTGCTGCTTCGAAAAACTCATAAAGTAGTTAGAGAAGAAACGAGCAAGTATATATTTTAAAATATAAAAAGAGCTGTGAGAGCACAGAAAAGAATGGGCCTAATATAATACGGTATGTTAATTATACTTAATTAAAAATTTAAAAATAAATAATTAAAAAAAAGAATGGCCTAACTTTTCTTCCTGTGCAGGGAGGCCCTTTCTGGATACCAGTAATAGCTAATTATCATTGAATTGCTCTGTGTCCCAACCACTGCTACAAGCACGTTGCACGTATTTACTCATTTAATTATTACAACAGCTCAGTGAGGCAGGTGTACTTTTATTATCATGTCCATTTTAAAGATGAGGAAAACAGAGGAATGGAGAGATTAGTAACTTGCTTGTGGATACACAGATTTGGTATCAAAGCCAGACAGTGTGAATCTAGAGCCTGCCCTTTCAACCATCACGTGATCTGCCCCTATTTTATTAAAAGAAAGTTCAGAATCTTTAAATAAGAACATGAAAAACAGGGGACATATTGGAGAGAGCAAATTATGGAACTGCAAGTAATTCTGTTTGATTGGAGCATCGGATGAATGTGGAGTGATGAGACCCTCCGGCAAGAAGCCATAACATTTGCATTGGCTGTAGATCAGTAGGAACACAGTGTGTGGAGGGTATGAACAGGATTAGCCGGGACTAAAACCATTTTCAGTAGTCACAGTACTGGCAATAATTATATTTGAGGTGTGACTGTAAAGTCATAAAATAGATTTTACTTTAATACGTATATTATGTGAGTGTGGTCCCTTTCCAGTCCATCATCTTGGGAAGCCATGTTTTATTTCTGCTGAGGTCCCATTGCTCAGAGAATGTTGGGAATGTCTCTTCTAAAATACCTTCAGGGGGCGCCTGGGTGGCTCAGTCGTTAAGCGTCTGCCTTCGGCTCAGGTCATGATCCCGGGGTCCTGGGATCGAGTCCCGCGTCGGGCTCCCTGCTCAGCGGGAAGCCTGCTTCTCCCTCTCCCACTCCCCCTGCTTGTGTTCCCTCTCTCTCTGTGGCTCTCTCTGTCAAATAAAGAAATAAAATCTAAAAAAAAAAAAAAAAAAAACACCACCTTCAGAACAGGATACAGTACAGATTTTATTATCTTAGGATCATGCCTCTCATTTTTGTTTCAAATGTATTTCCTGGTTGGATCACTTCCCTTTTTACCGAATTTGGCTCTGAATAACTTCTGCCTGTTTGCTGAAATAACAGCCACTCTCAACTCAAAAAACAGATATGTTGTTTCCATATACTGGTGATTCTGACTTTAGTGTACACTTAAGCATTATCTAGAGCTTAATCAAATAGCAGCACCCCCCTCAGTAATTCTGGTTCACTTGGTCTAAAGGAGGGAGTAATAGTAGGTTCTTAATCTGTTATCTTTAATAAGCATACTGAAGTTTCTGTTTTGAATGATCAGACCACACTTTGAGAAAGGCAGCTGTAAGGATATTCAAGAGAAAGCGTGATAAGTCTTAAGAAAGTTCCAAAAGAGGAATTCCAAAACGTTATGATCAACATTGACATCAATGGCAAGTATTGCCCACCTTGGGGCACTATCCTCCCATAGATGATGCCTATGTAGAATAAAATCTTCAATTATATTTTTAAAAAGAATCTGCATGGCTACACCAGATATACCGAATACCTGTGCTTTGGGAAGACCCATTTCATGTGTTTGTTTTTTCACTGATCATCTGCTCGGTGTTCTTCCGTAGAGAGGTATTCCTTTCTGAGCCAGGTAGATCATCTAAGGATCCAGTATTTTAGGGTTCAGCAATTTATCCACAAGTTACTATATTTTTTTGTTTTGTTTTCTTAAGATGGTGGGCTTCTTTCACTTCTTGGAGTTGGAGCACTAAATCCCAAGAGCAGGCATTGCGGATCCAATTTCTGTTAGTCATCTCCACAGTGACCAGGTTCACCAAGGTGATGGGCTGTCCAACTCCAGTTGTTGTCCTGAGATAATCAGTGGCAGGAATGCTCCAGAACCAACCTTCTTTCATGTTGGGATTTGTTACATTTTTGCCCCTTGCTGAATCCATGTGACTACCTAAATTAGCCCTCTATTTTTTGATCAAGTTCTTGATTTTAACAAAGATAATCTTCAATGAGAATGTGAGAGGAGCTTCCGAGCTGCCTTACTCTTTATTTATCAACTGTCTTCTGTCTTGTTCACTGAAGAGAATCTCGTACAATTGGAAACTGAAATTCAGTGCTACATCTTCTTTAATCAATCCACATTTCATAGGTCAGTCCTATTCTCCCAGTGGCTGACACAGAGCCTCACCTGGGGACTGAGTCAAGCTTCCTCCGGGTATTACTGGGTCACAGTGTAGAGGTTACTAGTCTGTCTAGTCAGGTCCTTTGTTCCTAGGAGTCCTGATGCTCAGCTTGTCTGGATCTATTATCCACCTTGAAAACATGTGATTTTTCTAGGGCCATTTAACTTAATTTAAGCTCTTGACTGGTTAAAAGCTTAGTGAAGTGTGGAGAGAGAGACTATGTTTAGACCCCTGTGAAAAAAAAGTTTAGGAAAAGAATAGGTTTTTGTTTGTTTGTTGTTGTTTTAATCCCAGCCACTATCTCTCTCACTTTAACAAGGACAGCTATATTATCTTTAAGAAAGGCAGAGACAACAAAGGCATCCAAGACTGAATCAGACTGCTATCAAAACAGCCCTAAGCAAGGGGGAGCAGTGACCCGATGAATGACCACATCCTCTCTCTTCACTGCCTCTGACTTTCACCTTTCCTCTCTTCCTAGGTAAGGTTGCCAGATTTAGGAAAAAAGAAATAAAAACAGGATGCCTAGTTCAATTTGAATTTCAGATAAACAAAGAGTAATATTTTAGTATACATCCATGCAATATTTGGATCTATTCCAGGCTCTATTTCATGTGTGGTCTGTCCCACACAATTCAGTGCTTTTGTATGGTCTTGTGGTTTTCATACGCAGATTTGTCCCTCAATTAGATCAAACTGTCCTCCAGGCAGGATCTTACTTCGTATCCCTCAAGGCACCATAAATACTGACTTTTCTATTTGGGGGCCTATGTTAGATTTCTCAGGTTGGTTTCCTCTGCTGCAAATGCAGAACACCCCTGAGCAGCTCAGACCTTTCCTCTCCACACCTGTGAGGTTATTGTTTCATGAGTGATGACAGGGCTGAACACAGAGCCCTGAACGTAGTAAGCATGCCATATATTTTTATGATTGATTAATGAACTGAAAGCAATCTGTTGTCTTCTTTGGAGTCAGATTCAACATTCATGAACTATTTATTTGCATGCCAGGAGTTAGTAGTAGGCTCTATCTCCCATGCTGTCCATCTGGGAAGTCAGATGAATTACTCTTCCCTTTGGGGGAGATAAGAGGAGAGAAGTGGGGAATGGGGCTGGGAGCTACACCCAGATTTGCAAATGTGTATTATGGCTCAGCCAAAAAGATGGAGATAAAGTTGTCCTTATATACAGGGAATCATTTCAAAGGAATGGAATATTGACTCTCAAAGATTGGAGCGCTATCTTACCCATTGTATATTTTTTACTTCCACTGACTTTTCTGGTTTAAATTTCTTCTATGGCATGTTGGTGTTGCAGATACATATCTACAGTATCATAAAAGTATGAAAGAACTTTGAAAGCTAATAGAATGATATAAATGGCAAAATATTCAACTCATATTAAAAAGCTTACCAGCATATAGAGTAACAGCACACATCAGATAACGAGGTGTCTTTTACACACTTTGTGCTTCTATTAATGATTTTATTTAGATCTTCCTTTGTAAATGACACTGAGCAGACTTCAAACCTTGAAGATTAAGAGTTATGAATACCCTCTCTTGGTTCAGTGCTTTTCAAGTGTGAAATGCACAGAAGAGTGAACATATTCAGACGTGTCTAGATGATGATTTTTATGCCAGTGAGGCTTGTCCAAGGCAGGCTTGTGAATATGGTCCTTGACTCCCCCTTTCTGAGCCTTTTCCTCTGCTTCATGGCTCCTGAATGCCCTCTCAGATCCCCTGCATCCTTTGGAGGATGGAGGGAGCCAGGAAACTGCCCAGTACCTTGAAATCCTACCACTGTGCCTGTGAGCCCTGCTGAGAAAACTGCCCATTTGATTGTGGACAGAAATGACGACAAAGAAAGGGCTACTAGACCCCCATTTTACTCTAGTAAATAAACATAAACTTGCTGCCATAAGCCTCAATGAGAATCCATAACTCAGTGTCGCTCTCCTATATCTTCAGTGTCCCTGGAGTTAGGCCAGAAGAACAAAAGCTGAGCATGAGAATTCATGTTCATTTCTTACCCATTCTAACACCATGAACACAAGAAAACAAAGTTCTTATGAAAGTAGATTATCATATATAGTTGATAAAAATCTAGTGTGATAATCCCCAAGCTCAAAATGTGATTGAAAAATATTTTCTGGCATGCTTATGATTTTTAGTCAAGTCAAGCTTATGTCCTTTAGTCAAGGACAAATCTTGTCCTCTGTATCTTGTACCTCTGGCATCAAGTGAATTTCAGACCATTCGCCATTTGTTTAAAAATAAGAATATTGATTTTATCTGGAAAGAGACCAAATGAAACTTTAAATCCAGGTGCACTTCTTATTCTTATAAATACCTAATGGAACAGTTGGATGAAGATTGAAGTTTTATTCGTTTTATTTTTCAGGATGATGTCTTGTAATATCTTTATAAATTTCTTAATATTTTTCTTTGTTTCCTTTGAAAATTCTTTTATTGGGTGATTGGGTTTAGGTGGAGAATGAGCCTAATGATTAGAGAAACATGATGATTCTACATCATCCTATCCAAGATAGAGGAATGCGTTGGCTAACTCTGTGGTTTCATGGATCTCTGATTTGGGGAATAAAAACTGTAATAAAATTACTACCAGGATTAGCTATATTCATTTGAGTAGCATTTTTATGTCTCTGATTTGAATTCAAATGCATTATTAATATTTTCCCTTTTTTTAATATAGGTGGAGAACAGACCAAAATATTATGGAAGAGAGTATGTATCATGCTATTCGTTGTTTTAATAATGTAATAGTCATTTCTTATGTCATTTAAATATTAAAAATTAAAAATCTTCTAATATATAGTCTTCATCAAATGTCCATTGTGCAAGTGTTTAAGGGTAAATGCCATCAGACCCCTTTGTATTGAATTTTCTTTATAAGACTCAAGTGCTTGGCTTCCATGAATGTGGGAGGGATTATTTCCTGCTGTAGTTTTCTCCTGCAAAGCGGCCACTGAGCACCTCAAGTATTTGAAACCTAAGGCAGGCTTTTCCATGACTGAGGTGCTGTTAGTATTTTATTTCACTTCCTACCTTGATGCTATGTAAACATTTAGAGTGTCAAAGATTGTAAACCGCGTGGCTGAATTCCTTACTTTCACGTACTTCAGTAAAGGCAATACGGGGAAATCACCCCATTTCCCTGCAGGCTCATAAAACCTAAATGATGAGTTCTCTTGGCTCGGATAGATTAGCCAAATTGCCTCAATACCACAATGATTATTTCCTCCCATTTTCCTCTTAATTTCAACTCTTGTTTTGTCTTACTTCCTCAGAAGCCTACTGTAAAGCAAACAGGCATCCCGTAGAAAGCCTTCTCAGTCTCAGTCTCAGTCTCAGGCTGTGGCGTGGCGTGGCGTGGCGTGGCGTGCTGTGTGGTATAGCTTACAAAGCACAGGCAGAACAACCCGTGCGGGGGTCCAGTGCCCAAATCCCTTTCTTCCCACGTCCAACCTGGAGGCCTTATGAGCCACAGTCTTCAAACAAGTCCACGTCCCAAGCCCTCCTGGCCAATCCAAACCTTCTTCCTCTATTCACTTCCCCATCAGGGCCTCATCTTCGTGCTCAATGACCCTCTTATGTGTCCCAGCCTAGCAGTGACTTCCCAATGGCATTTCTGAACCTTCCTTTCCAGCCTTGGGAATTCAGCCAGGACCCCTGGAATGCCTGTCCAGGAATGCTGGCCTCTGCTTTCAGCCATCCTCACGTCCCTAACATCTAACCTAGTTAGTTAGTTAGGATGCTCTTTTTCCTTCAGTGTACTGACCGGGATTTTTGCTCACAGAGAGCACAATTAATAAAGAAAAAGAGAAAGGAAAGCCTACGAAACGGGACAAAAAGGAACTCTGTTGTGCATTTTCTTTGTTTTGTCAAAGTTTTGTTGAACAACGTTTTAGTTAATCGTTTTCCAACCCCCAAGCCACACAAACTACATAGTGAGAGGACAGCAAAGAAACATTTTCTTAAGGACAGAAAAAGGATCATTTTGCATTAGAGGGAAGTTAGCTTAAAAACTTCAGATTCTGAGAGGCTTTGGTCCATTGAAAAGTAATAAATGCTCTCTTCAGGAAACATATATGCATTTTTTTCCTACTAGGAATCACATGAAACTGTTGACAATGGATACCTTTAGGAGAAGAGAGCTTTTACTCTGTAATGTTTACATTCTTACCTCTTAGGTGCCTTTTAACTTTTGAATTTTCCCACTGTGCTTTGGTATGAATTTTATTCTTAAAACATGAATAAATTAATACCCGCTAATTTGGGAAAATTAGAAAATATATAGGTAGAGAAGGTGGAGAACATCCTCAGCTCACCATGAAAAAAAATCTTTGCTAACTTTTCCCCTTCATCTCTTCTGGTGTTTCTCTATGATGCTTTCTTTCTACAAGGAGGGGATCATAAGATATATATATCATGGATATTTTTAAACCCATGCATAAAGGGGGTGATGAGCCATAAGCTATTCACAGAACTGTAATTTTCTTCTTTTGAACAATTGAGTTCAATTTGGTTCTTGACGTGTTATGTCTGCTGCTGGCTATCAGCTAAACTGTGTCGAGGGAGTTAAGGATGAGATGCTTTCACAGTACCTGCCTGTTTGGGGTGTCCCTCCTCCGTGACAGTGGCCTGGGGCAAGGGAGTCAGGTTCCTGTGCCCTCTGCTGTGTGTGCCTCATCCTGCTGCGGTCATCCCCTCCCCTGCCCTGACCCACAGTCAGCTTGTGTCCTTTCTGACTCCACTGTGGGAAACTTTCCGATGCCCAGTGCCCCTCCTACTCCATACCATGTCCCTGTCACCACATACACATACATTTCTCTCTCATGTGCACACACACTCTCATACACACACATATATGCTCTCTCTCATAATCACACTCAGACACATGCTCTTCGTACACATGTCCACTGGCCCAGTGTCTGTGAGGCTCCCTCAGGTCTCCCGGCCCAGGCCATCCATCCTGCCCAGCTCATACTGCATAGGAGGTGTTCCCACAAGGTTCACAGGGTTCAGTGGCCACATGCCCAGTCAAAGCCCCCAACACCTCTGCTCTGGCTCCGAGATCCCCATACAGTCATCTGGGATCCACCAGTTCCAATCTTGAGTCTGAGCTCTGCCCAAATTCCTCCTAGTCTCCCTCCTGCAAGAACAGGGGACACAGGTCTCTTTGGGGCAGACAGGTTGCTTATATGCCACATCCATCCTCACTTCAGAAAAGTTCTGCTCCAAGATCTCCACGTGTTGACTTTTGAGATTTCCAAAATTTGGAAAGCAGAAAACCTCTTTCTCCCACCTTGTCACTGAGTCAGACTTTTGGGAGTTGATTTTGGATCTCAAAGCTACAGCTTCTTCTGGCTTCTCTCCCCTAAGACAAAAGCTTCAGTTTATAAGGTCTACTTGTTAAGAAGGACAGAAGGGAATTAGGAAATAAATACTGCAATAGCATTTTACCCCCAAACTATTATCATGCTACCTTTGTCCTCACTTCATCTTCACATTCCTGGGGGAGAAGGCCAAAACTTGTCTAGCCAACTCCACCCCTCCTGCCCCCTTTCCGGCTCCAGGAAGGTGAAGGGATTCTCTGTCCAGAAAAATTTCTTCTCTAATTTATTCCCCAAAGATCTTCAAGTTTGGGTAATCCTGGGAAGAGGGTGTTGTTCCCTCCCCCCGGACCCTGGGGTCCCTCAGCACTGGCTTCACTCCCCAACCCAGCTCCCCCACCCTCCTATGAAACATGAATTGATCAAATCTCTGGTAAGTGGTGGTGGGGTGGGGAGCTGTCTTTGCTTCAAGACAACAGAGAAGGTTCCCCAGGAGTCACTGTCTACTCTGTAGGCCTCGGACATGTGCCTCCAGAGCAAAGCAGTCATTAGCCAAGCCTGCATTCTTCCTAGATATGCTGTGTTTTCTACATGCATGTGTATTATTTTTAAAATTGCAGAAAAAAAATAATAAACGTTATCTTTTAAAAAGAACAATAGGTACATTTTTTTCAAACATATCCTGAAGCGATTGCTCTCAACATTAAAAGGAATGGAAGAATGTTGATCATAGCTGGCTATTGTTTCCAGAGAATGAGCCTCTAAAATTAACAACACCCTGCACCTGAAGTAAACAAGTTGATAATCAATAGTGTTCATTAGCAATCCGGACAATATATAGTTTCTGTGTTTGAGCTGAGAGCTAAATTGGTAATTGCTCTTTTGTTATTCCCCATGGTTAAAGAAGGGGCCATAACCTGGCCTTTTGTTTTGACTTTAGCTTTCAGCTTGAGAGCAAAGACAAGAGCAGAAAGCCAGCTGGACTGGGTGTTCTTCATTTTGTTTTGCCTACCTGAATACTTCTTATAAGTTTGGGTGTTTGCTGAGAAGCAGTTCCAACTGCATCTTTAAGATATATGGTAGTTACTCCCCTCTTCATCCACGTGGGGGACAGTCGGTTCTGGGTGGCCCCGCCATCTTTTTTAGCCCAGCTGTTTGTGGTGCATAGTTTGTATGAGGTCTGTTGAGAACAAAGATGGTCCGTTCTCTCCTCAGGTTTCACGGGATCATCTCCCGGGAGCAGGCAGATGAGCTTCTCGGAGGCGTGGAGGGCGCCTACATTCTTAGAGAAAGCCAACGCCAGCCAGGATGCTACACGTTAGCTCTAAGGTGAACCTGATTTCATCCATTGTTGCTGTTGCTCTTCAAGTGACCGCACTTAATTTTTTCCCTTTTTTTTATTGCCATAAAATATGTGTAACATACAATTTACCATCTTAACCATTTTTAAGTGAGCAATTCAATGGCGTTAAGTACATTCTTAGTGCTGTGCAACCATCTCCACTATGGGCTGGAAGGATTTTTTTCATCATCCCAACCAGAAACTCTACCCATTAACCAGCCTCTCCCCCTACTGATTTTTCATTTTTGTTTTGTTTACGGAGTACAAGTAGCATATTAGAGGCTTATACACTTCCTAGGCCACCGATGTTATCAGTAGGATGCACACTGAGGCTCTGTTTATGCACATACAGTAAACTGGGGAATTATCTGGAAAGTTAGTGCTCCTATAGCCACTTCTGCCTAAATCTGATCCAGCTGAGGGAGCAACGCCTCTGCCTCAGTTCCTGGGAGCCCTTGTCAAAAGTCTTCACCTCATGTTGTGTATGTGTGCCTGGACTGACGTGGAGTTTGTCCATGGGTTCTCTCGGGGTTTAACATTGACCCAAGGGTCACATCCACTCCCAATGACAGTCATGGCACTCCATGCCTGCAAGCCATCAGAGCAGAGTTTTCTTGAGCCTTTTATCACAAAATCACAAGAACTGGAAATCACAGGGCCAGAAAAGCATTGCATTTTCTGCACTTTCCTAAACTCAATCAAATATTTGACGCCATTTGATCCTTATGGCAATCCCATAAGGTTTGGGGAAAGCATCCAATTCCAGAATTGAATTGTCTTCTGAAAGTTCATTTATGAACTCTTTGGAATTAGGAAGACCTTTCTCCATAGAAAGAATGGTATTAATGGAAACACTTCCCAGGCCGGCCCACAATGGCATATTCCAGGTGACACCTCAATATTGTGGCCATAAAAGGCTACTTCCCAAGTTGCACCTAGGGATGGTTTGAACATATCTGAGATGATGTCATTATAAGAAAGTACTTCAAAAGCTAGTAAGTGCTCTAGGTATGCAAAGTATTTTCCTATCCCCCAGCCCTCCAGCAGCAGGCACAGGCAGTCCCAGCGGGGAACCAAACACGGGCTGTGAGATACAGGACCAAGGCCAAGAGGGCACAGCTGGTGCTAAAGAGGGAGGACCTTATAGGTTAGATCCCTGGGATGCTGGCGGTGGCCGCTCCAGCAGGGAACTTCGCCCAGCTCCCCCCATCTCCTTTCTGTGGCACCAACTAGGGTGGGAGGCATGAGGTGCTCTGCTGGTGGTGGCCAAAAATGTCATAATAAGGGGACATCAGGGCGAGTGGTGGTAGCTTCCCCTGCAGAGGCAATTGCCGGGTATAGGGGAGGGGTAGAGAGCCAGGGCTAGTTTTCATCAAGAAAATTTAAAAGTAAAATATATGTAAACCAGGCTCTACCCTCTCACATTTACAAATGAGAATAATAAGGACTCAACGGCCTTAGTGATTTCTAGGATCCAGTGACACCATATGACTGCCGGGTGTTGAATCCCACCCCTGCCTCTCTCCAGGGGTGTAATCTCAAGCAGGTACACGATCTCTTCAAATCTCAGTTTTCTTAGACATAAAACCAGGACAATAATTCTACCTGTCTCAAACTATGATAATTAAATGGGGGGGAGGGTAAAAAAAAAAATCATTCCAAGTGCCTCGTTCAGTGCCTGACATACATTATGCACTCAAAAAGTGTTAGCTGCTACTGTTCTTCCATGTTCTTACTTCTAACACTGTTGTGATTTCTCTTTCTCTTGGGGACAGGTTTGGAAACCAGACTTTAAACTACAGGCTCTTCTATGATGGAAAACACTTTGTGGGCGAGAAGAGGTTTGAATCGATTCACGATCTGGTCACAGATGGCTTGATAACACTGTACATAGAAACAAAAGCTTCTGAATACATTTCCAAAATGACCACAAACCCCATTTATGAACACATTGGATATGCCACTCTACTCAGAGAAAAAGTATCCAGGAGGCTGAGCAGGTCGAAAAATGAATCAAGAAAAACAAGCGTTACAAATGAAGAACACACAGCAGTTGAAAAGGTAAGCTACGTGTGTGACAGAAACAGTCTCTGCTCAATCTATGCTGAATAACTGCTTGATTAACTATGTATGTGATTGGCCAGAATGTTGGAAGAGACCCACTCCCACCCAAAGAAATCTAGAATGTTCTGCTAGGAGGGACCTTAGAAATCTTCCGGTTCAACGGAGGCCCGGAAGTGTGAATTCATTTGCCCAAACTCATACAGTCAGAGCGAGGGCTTCACAAATAATTATTTGTGGGTTTATTCGGAGTTTGAAAAAAACACTTTATTAATGTTTTATGATGAAAATAGTCCTTGGTTTTAATTCCATTTGAGGCCCTACTGGCCATCTCTATGTCCACCTAACTATGCAAAATCGTGATATTTGTGTCTGCTTCTCTTAGGACCGAGTGACCATGTGTGATGCACAGGTCAGCCCTCCTGAAGGTGGTCTTACCTAGATAACAGCTTTTACTGACAGATACGGGAGCGTTATCGGGGAGGATGGCTATCTCTGGGAGGCTTAAAAGACGGGCTGTCCTTTGCCTCGCTGAGGATTAGAAACTCCTAAGTGGGCGATGTTCAAGCTGCATGGATGGTGGCAGGATGTGGCGGGGGAGATCTGATTTTCCCCTCCAGTAAGTTGCTGTTTATTTGACAGTCACCACCACAGTTTGCTAGCAGATTTTTTGGATGTGCCCCTTTAGGAACCATCTGCTTTGCCTGGTCCTGTGTGTTTTCCGCTGAAAGAAATTGACAGCCAGTCCTACTGGTCAGCCCCCACTGAGTCTGTGCTGAGCCCAGTGTCGAAGGCAAGCTTGGACTGGGACAGATATAAATGGGGGGGAGCAGAATGGTGGGCAATCCTCCTTCTGGTGATCGCTAATCCTTAATTAAACCGGAACGGCGCCCCCACCCTCCCCTGTTGTCCAGTGTGAGCATAAAGCAAAGGAACCTTAGGTTGACTGGCTCCCTTGGCTTTGGGACAGGGACACACCAGAAATCACTGGAATAAGGAGGAGGGCAGAGATAGGCCGCACGGCGGTCCTGTTGGCAGAGACGGGCATGATCTTAATTGATTTGCTGATTGGATTTCAGAGCCTAGTAAAACCTTCCCCAAAATCACATCAGCTGAGCAGCTGGCCCATGAAAAAATTATTTGCCATTTTCTCTAACTCCAGTGTCTCCAAGGCACCTGTCATTCTTTTACATATAATTGATTTGGGAAATGGTGGGTTTTCTAATTGTTTACATTTTACCAAGAGGAAGGGAGGGGACATGAGCCCCAACTTTCAGAGTTTGTTCCGGTCCAGGCAAAAGCCATTCCTTAGTCTGTTTGTAAAATCTGTTCAAAAGTAATTTAGAATAGAAAATCTGGAAGCTGACCTTCCCAGCCATGACAAATCAGAAGATGAATTGTAAAAATAAATCTCTGAAGCGGTGTTTATATTTCCGAGTCAGAGAGTAATGCCGCCAAAAAGGCAACCTGTTACAACGGCAGGCTACACAGTGGAACATTTCCAGGGAGAGAGGTGAGTAGAAAGAGTGCTTCTTGTATGTTTGGGATGAGAGTTTAGATTCTGGGTACTGAGTAGATATTTCTAGAGCCTTGTCCTTCGCCAAGAGGGAAGTTTGGTCACAAAAAACTGATATTTCTAGATGATATTCCCATAAGGAAACTTGCAGGACAAAATATGCCCTTCGTTGTAGATCATTTTGTATTGTATTTATTAAAATTAAAATTTGGAGGAAATTAATAATCAGATTAATAATCACTTTAGATGAGCTTCCCAGGACACTTTCACCTTTCTAGGAAAAGGTAAATAAAGAAAACATTGAAAGAAGAAGTCCACACACAGGGAAGGGTTTGATGGACAGGTGCTGGTGGTGTGAATTTTCTGAGACTAATGATGCAACATTTGGCTTTCCTGGGGGACATTCTGAACGCTGGGTCTGGTCATTTGCTGGAGGTTGCTCATTTTGTCAGCGAGTTTGTTAAGTAACTTGGTACAAATCCATCTCTTTCTCTCTGACCTGTATTGACAAGTGGAATTATTAAAAGTCTCAGTCTTGCCAGAAATTCTATTTCCCTGAAGGGCAGGTCAGTGGACTGTTGCCATGGAGGCAGAGACTAGAAAAGAGGTAGCGGAAACTTGAATGGATTGACTGAGAAGTGCCCGGGGCACCTGTCTGCTTCGATAATGGCGCATCGTGGAGGTTTTAATGAGTGAAATGGGTAGGTTTCCTAATAATTCTCAAACCCAGACAGCCCGGCATTTCATTTTCCAGAGTACTTAAACTTTGTTCACCCATTTATTTTATTGATCATTTCCAAATGAATCCAGAGAGACAGTGGTACCTGAAAATCCAAGAATATTATCAGTGTTAATTGGCATAAAGATAATACCTACCCCATCAGAACTGAGTGGTTTCCAGATTTATCTCCTGTCGAGGTGGTTAGCAGTGAACTTGATTTTAATAACTGTAAATGAGGCAGGGAGGTGGGGGGGTGCAAAAAAAAAAAGTTGTGGTAGCTAGCCAATAGCAATCTCTTTCGTTTCTGATTCCTTATTTAATTGATTTTTAAAACATTATGATATATAAGGGCCACCATTTGGTGCATTTAATTAAAATGGTCATGCCCGGTGTAATTTCTTTTATGAAACTTATTTCAGAATTGATTCCATAGGTGGATTATCTACTGACCTCCAAAACCGGCACTCTAAGCAATAGGATAACAATAGAATTTGACATTGGTTCAGGCATTTATAGTTTATAGATTTCACACATGTGAGGTAGTTTCCCATTTTATCCTCAGAGCAACTTCGCCAGATACATAGAGTAGGAATCATTGTCCCCACTTCACTGAAAAAGTCACAGTGGCAGAGTGAGGAACCAAACCCAGATTTCTGAGCCCCGCGTTCAGAGCTTCCTAAACATACAGAGCAGCGAGGCTCCATTCTGTTCCTATTGCCCTTATTGCTTTAAGCAAACACCCCTGGTTCTCCCCACGCTCAGTCAGTTGATGCTAACAATCACTCAATATTTCCATCATCTGCTTTTAAAAACACACTGCTATTACTAATTATAACAAGCTTTTTTTATAACTAAGGATACTCTGCTGAATCAAATATATGTGACAAAAGTGTTTCAATGGCACATGTTTATTGGATAAATTTGGCTTGCTCGTATTGAATTGCATTTACGTTTTACTGGAGAAAAACCATCCGTATCCTTGATATAATAAAAGCAGAGTTTAGAATATATTATAGCTTATCAGTTGATTCATTTCAATATTTTTTCTAATAGCAAAAGTTAGAAAATAGCCTTAAATGCCCATCAGTTGGGGGCTGTTTCGATGAATTAGGGCACACCCATGTGAAGTAATACCATGCAACCACAGAAAAGAATAAGGATACTCGTATGCACTGATATGGAAAGATTATCCGGAGTTATTAAATGCCAAAAACAACTTGCAATATAGTGTGTATAATATGGTTTCATTTGTGTAAACCAGAAGAAAAATGGTTTTACGTGTTTTTTCCCTGCAAAATCATAAGCTGTCCCTTGAAGGATACAAGAACTAGTATCATTGGTTGCCTGTGTGTGTGTGTGTGAGGCGGGTAATCTGGGAAATAAGGGTGGGAGGAGATTCTTCCCTGCTACTATTCATACTCTTTGAATTTTGAACCACCATAAATGCAGCATTCTATTCAAAAAATTAAATAAGAAAAAAATGCATTAGGTTTTAAATTCACATATGCTAGAGCAAACCCCGAATAAAACATCTTCTGTACTCAAGGCATCACACACACACACACACACACACACACACACACACACACACGGAGCAAGCTGTTCCAGCCTCTGGACCCAGACCGTCTTTCCCACCCCTTTGCACGGGTCCCCTTCCCTATCCTGAGAGCTCCCTTTTCCCTTCATCTCTCCCTTGGATGCCTAACAAAGAGTCTGTGTGTAGCAGCCTTTAAGGTTGTGGCCAGAAGAGGGTAAAGGACCAAAATCACCACATAAAGACTTTGATGTGACTGTCCTGGAAATGGGTTGGCTGTCGCTTCCTCACTAGCACTGCTCCCCTGGGATCCTGCCCAGCCCTCCCCCCATGTTCCATGCCTTTCCCCCCACCCCACCTCTGCTTTCTCAAGCTGTGAAGACCAACTCCCTGATTCCTCTTGCTTTCCTAGGGCAGCAGGGAAGCCCTCTGGCTTCTGCTTGTCTTCCTGTGAAACCAGGAAGAGTGACCTTTCCCTGATTGAAGGGCTCTGAGTCTGGTTAGGACGTCCTCCTCTGCAGATGAGCTGTATCAGACAGGAACACTCTCTCTCCAACCCCAGTCCACCTTTTTTTTTTTCCTTTTTGAAATAATTCTCTTCTTCACATCCAGGGGGATCCTCTCATTGTTTATTTTGCTGTTTCGACCCTAAGAACCAGCTAGCCTGCCAGAGAGCTTTGCCCAGCAATGACATTACATTTCCCTCCACTACCCTGGAGCCGGAGGGCGTAGCCACACCAGGGAACAGATCTCCAGGCCTCGCTGACTGGCAGAAGCCTCACAAGTCAGTTGAGCTGAGACTGAATGGTTCTCCCCTCCAGTCTCACAATGGTACCTAAGTGTTGGTAGCCCTTGGTGACTTTTTGTTCATCAGAGTGTTGCTCTTGCTTTTGTTGTTTTCATCATAGAAACGTGATTGGCTTTGTCTGCAGGACAAAGTCCAAATTCCTCAGCAGGACATTTGTAGCTTGTCTGAGCCTGGGTTCCTCTGGAAGCAGAGCCTGAGATAAGGGTTTGGTACATTGGTAATTTGGGGAGGCATTCTTTTTTTTTTTGAGATTTTATTTATTTGCGAGAGAGAGAATGAGAGACAGAGAGCATGAGAGGGAAGAGGATCAGAGGGAGAAGCAGACTCCCTGCTGAGCAGGGAGCCCGATGTGGGACTCTATCCCGGGACTCCAGGATCATGACCTGAGCCAAAGGCATTCGCTTAACCGACTGAGCCACCCAGGCGCCCATTGGGGAGGCATTCTAATGAGCAGGAAGGAGAGATCAAGGAATGAAACCGATGAGAAGAGAAGCCAGTAGAAATGGATGTTACTGAGTTGAGCATCTTCTGAGAAGCCATGTAGAATTGCTCCTAAGAGGACTTGAGGAGGGGGCACTGTTTATCTACCACCTCCTGCCTCCTGTCCTCTATTGGCTGAGGGGTGCTTGTGAGCTGTTAAGTCCCTCAGACACCAGGCTGTGCATGTGGAGAGCCAGGTGGGTGCCCACAGGCATCCCAGACAGTCCTGTCAGAGAAGCCCCAGACAGAAAGCGAGAGGTGCATGGTGCATGGTGAGGACAGCTGCTAACGGGCGGTCCTGTCAGGAGGCCAGCTGCTGCAGCAAAGCCTGGGGTAACGGTGGTGAGGGACACTCAGAAACGTGACGCCTGGGTGTCTCGGTCGTTGGGCATCTGCCTTTGGCTCAGGTCATGATCCCAGGGTCCTGGGATCGAGCCCCGCATCGGGCTCCCTGCTCAGAGGGAAGCCTGCTTGTCCCTCTCCCCCTCCCCCTGCTTGTGTTCCGTCTCTCGCTGTGTCTCTCTCTGTCAAATAAATAAATAAAATCTTTAAAAAACAAACAAACAAAAACAAATGGAAACGCCCATTACAGCCCAGCCCCACCTCTCCCAGCCTGTCTCCCACCGCTGCCCTCCCTCACCAGCCTGCCGTCCATATATGTTCCTGTCCCCTCGCTTCCCCTCCCCCTACACCCGTGTCTGAAGGGCCTTCCCCTCCTGTGATCTGTCAGCTCCTGTCCATCCTCTAGCGTTCAGCGCAGCCTCTCTGGTAAAACCCCCTGGGGCTCACCCTCCCTCACACACTCTCAAGAATCGCTCCCACCCCAAAACAGCCCCCGAGCTTTGCACTTAATCTTCATGATAATTTAACATGCTGCATTCTAAGTGGTTGATGAGACCAGTGGTTCTCAAAATATGGCCCTCAGGGACCAGCAGCACCAGCAGCACCAGGAGACTGATGAGAAGCACCCCTGCTCAGGCCCGCCCAGCACTGCTGGATCAGGGACCCTGCAGGTGGCACCTCAGTCTGCGTGTGAGCAAGTCCCTAGGGTGGGATGCCGCTGTTTGGATGCCTCTCCTCCCTGAGCAGCTGCCCTGTCCGAGGCCCAGGTCACCCTGTGGTTCACTCCCCAGCTCTAAAGCTCGGCCCATGAAGGGCTTGGCAGGGGACACACCACCCAGTGAACAGCAGATGGCTAACTTTAAAATGGAACAGACTGTATCACATTCACCCTGAGGAACATGCATCTCAAATACACCAAGACATGTGGGTATCTCACATCCCCCCTCTTCCCGCCCTTACCTCTGGCCGGCTCCTTCCTCCCGGGGCTAATTTGACTCAGGGGGTGGCAGGAGCAGCTCCTGGAGGAGGAGGGTCTTGGAGACCATTTTGTGCAGCCCCTCTGTTTTACACAACAGGAAACTGAGGCACCCAACTCATTAGTCTTGGAGTATTTCAAAGACATCCAGATGTCATGAAGGCTTGGATAGAAGGGAAAAAAAAGGCTTTAAAGTACCCTGCAACTTAGAAGTTCTCTTAAAGTTAAGATCTTTGAGGAACACAAGTTATACCTATAGGACTTCTATGTGAATGATTGAAAAGTGAAAAATGAATTCCGATTATAGTTAGTCTAGAAGGTATCCCAGCCATCAGAACCCAGCAGGAAATGGAAGACATAGTCACTGGGATTTTAAAGAAAATTTGATTAATAAGGGATTTTTCCCAGCGGCTGGCAGTGGTGGGAAGCTGTTACCTCCCCAGGGCTGAAGGGACCCGAAGAAGGCACTGAGGTTACTGGTGTCTGATGAGAGCTGGAGTGGGGTTCTCCACAAGAGGGGGGCTTCCATAAGAAAAGGGCCCCCACAGAAGGGGGGCTTGCACAGAAGGGGGCTTACATGATAGGGGGTTCCCACAGGAGGGGGACTCCCATAGGAAGGGGCTCCCACACAGAAGGGAGCTCCTACCGGAGGGGGCCTTGCACAGAAGGGAGATTCACATAGTAGGGGGCTGCACAGGAGGGGCTCCCACAGTCAGTCGGGGGTAGAGCCGTGCAGCCACTGACCTGCCATATTACCCAAAAGGGGGGGGGGAGGAAATAACCCAACTTCTCTCTCCTCTATCCTTTGATCTCCTGCCAATACCTTCCACTGGACAAACTCAACCAGAAGCCAGAGAGCAAAAGAGCTGGGGATATGGTCCACATGAGTCAGTCTCCCCACCACAGGGAAAAACAGGGCAGAGAATGAATTGAGGGAGGGGAGGAGAACATGGCAGAGAATAACCAATGCAAGGAGTGAATGCAGACCAGTTCCACTGCTCACTGTGTTAGCACTGTTCTAATTACTGTATAAAGTTCTGGTTCAGACGCCATAATTGGCATTAATGCCAGATAACGAGGTAGCCCTTTTCCTGGATGGGCTCCTCAGCTGCGCCATTATGGAAAGGATCTTGGTTCTGGGGGGCACCAGGCTCTGTGACTTGATTAAGGACGGTTGATTCAAACATAGTATTGCTCATAGCCCTTCACCAAGCAGAGGGGCTGCTTTCATTTGCCAAAGAAAGAGCCTAAATTGTTAATGTAGAAAACATCAAGGAACTGAAAACGCTCCGCTTATATTTACAGGGTCTGGAAAACCTGTAGATCTGCCCTGACAGGAGGTCCCTTGGAAATAATATGTAACTGACATAACCAGTCTTTTCTCCGGAGTCAAGGATAAATGGAGATGAGCATGACTTAGCTAGTAAAAGTGACAGGTACGGTAATGACTCTTCCTACCTCGCACACACAGAGTCATAAAATGGAATGGGATACTATGCGGTAAGAATGGATTTGAACTTAGATCACATTTGCTCATGAAAGCAGGTTTTATGGGGCCTTACTTTACATCAGAATCCCCTAATGGGGTGGGATTTGTCCTGCAGTCTGAAAAATAGTTGATTTGGCTAGGTCAGTTGTTCTCAAACTGGCTGCAGCTTAGAATCACCCTGGGAGCTTTAAAAAAATGCCCACGTTTGGCCTCTCCTGACTTCTTGAATTAAGGCCTCCCACCAGTGAAGTTCAGGCATCTGTATTTTTTTTTTAAAGATTTTTATTTCTTTATTTGAGAGAGAGACACAGCGAGAGAGGGAACACAAGCAAGGGGAGTGGGAGAGGGAGAAGCAGGCTTCCCGCTGAGCAGGGAGCCCGATGCGGGGCTCGATCCCAGTACCCTGGGATCATGATCTGAGCCGAAGGCAGATGCTTAACAACTGAGCCACCCAGGCACCCCTAGGCATCTGTATTTTTAAGGCCTCCCAGGTGATCCTAAAGTTCTCATCCCTTGGTTAGATGAAAGGTGAGACAGGAGGTAAAGGTTCCAGATACTCGGAGCATTTTCTCTTAGTGATAACCTCTACCACCTGCTCTAACACCTCTCCTAGGCCCTAATTTAGACGTTGAGATTCATTCTCTACCTTCACCTACACATTAAAAGTCCTCCATGAAAACATACGTTAAGGTGGTAAACTCTGGTGGTTCAGAGGTTTGCTTTGCTCTTTTTTTCCCCTGGCTCCTTTTCTCAGATCATTGGCTAAAATTTAAATGATGGGAAAAATCAACTGGAATAAGATTAAAAGAATTAAATGAAGGGACAAGGAAAAATCAATGCCTCTTCCTTATAGGCCAGCTGGTTAGTTTCTTAATGGCAAAGTTTATAGGACTATGATTCTCAACCTTGGCTGCCCACTGGAATTTACTGGGGAGTTTTCAAAAATACCAATGCCTGGGCCACATCCCCAGAAAATCAGATTTAACTACTAGCGTAAGGCCTGGCGTCTGGATTTTAGATGCTCCAGGTGATTCTGATCTGCCGCTAAAGCTGAGAACCCTTGCTATAGAATAACTCAATCCATCTTTTATCAGAAAGCTTCTCCTTTTTACTAATCCCTCATATCAGTGAACTCAAGGTTAGAAATTTACAGAAACAAAAAGGAAAGTTTTTGTCAGTATTTGTCAGAATACGGATGCGCCAAACACTCTTTATTCCTCCCCACCTGAATCTAGAAAACAGCCAATTTAGGGATGCGGCCCTTGCTAAAGCATTTTTATGTAAGCAGTGCCATCTAGTGCCTAGGAGGAGAGTTACCTGCTCGTGACCATCTCGAAGGACCACACTTACCAGATGTGGGAGTAATGAGCAAGAACAAATTTTCAGCAATGAATCCACTGAATCGTTCCCACTTCCTCAGGTCTGATAGCACAGATCAGGCTATGCAATGGCTAGGGGGTGTCCTTTTTGTAGCGCGTGCTCATTCTCTGTAAGCAGGTAGGCAGCCCTGCCAGGTTGGGACGCTAAGATGTAGAAATGGTCCCAGTGATCTGATTCACTGGGATTCTGGTCCAGAGGTGCCCACACTTTCTGGCTTTTTCATAGACTCTCTAAAATTTCTGAGAACCCCCAAAAAGCTTTTATTTATATGAGTTGTATATATTGATATTTACTGTATTTCAAAGTAAAACTGAGAAAAATGTTATTCTTTTAAACATAACAGTAATAAATTTATTGTGTGTTTATGTAAGTAGCATATTTTTTTGTGAAAAATAACCCCATTTCCCAAAACAAAACAAAATCTAGTAGGGATACTGGCATTGTGTTCCATTTTCGTAAATCTCTTTAGTGTCTGGCTTAACGGACAACCCATGGATGCTCACATCTGCTTTTGTATTCAATCTGTGATGAAATATTGTTTTGTTTGAAGTATAGGAAGAAACTCCGGCCTCACACAGATCTGTGTCATTGAGAAAAGGAAAAATGTGGGGGTTTTGTAGCCTTTTTAGATAAATGTGATTTAAAAAAATAGACCAAAACTTAACAAATGATAGTTTCTTAGAGGCTAGTTGCGATGTCAATCAGTGGACAAGACAATTAATAAAAATAGTTTTTTTAAAAGATTTTATTTATTTATTTGACAGAGAGAGACACAGCGAGAGAGGGAACACAAGCAGGGGGAGTGGGAGAGGGACAAGCAGGTTTCCTGCCAAGCAGGGAGCCCGATGTGGGGCCCGATCCCAGGACCCTGGGATCATGACCTAAGCCAAAGGCAGACGCTTAACGACTGAGCCACCCAGGTGCCCCTAAAAATAGTTTTGACCACACGGACCCTCTGACAGTCTCTTGAGGTCCCTTACACTTTGAGAACTGCTGCTGTCGGCAGACCTCTGGTGGGTGAAAGGCACACCTTTTAGATAAGTTTATATTTGTATGTCTCCAGGCAGGTGTTTGAGGGAATCAGTATGCCGTTTTCATCACCTTTGACTGTGGACGGTAAATGAGTCTGTCACCTAGGACCACTGTCCACTTGCGGTTACTGCAGTCTTTGCCCTGATTGTGACCTCAGAGCTCCTCCCATTGGCTTTCCCTGGGGATGGGCAGCAGAACTGCCCCTGGGCCTGTGTCATTTGAAACTGCTTTCCAGGTAATTCTGATGTATTGTCCCAATAAAGAACCATGGACCCAGTCCTACTCTCCTCCCTGCAGAGATAAGAAATGGGCCCAAAGCTCGAGGTGACGTGGTGACAGTGAATGCTGGTGGGATGAGACACAACTTTAGGGAATCCCACTACTTTCTTTCTCTGGCCCCTCTCCTTCTTTTTCCTCCAGTGCTTCTCCTCCTGCCATCTTTGTGTCTCTCTAATCAAGATTTCGCAGTCTCCCCACCTGCACCCCATTGGTGAGTCACTCTCATCTTTGCCACCCAGAACCTATGCATCCTCTTCAGGAAACTGCACCCAGGGCCATCTCCCCGCCCACTCTCAAGTTATATGCTTCTGGTGCAGTCGAACCCAGTCCCTGAGCCCAGAGGTGGACTTGTCATTCAAGGCTGATCCAAGGGGTCACATTTCCCTGGCCACTGGGGTTTGTTCAAGAGTGGGCATGCAGTCAAATCAGAGCCATTGAAATCAGTAGATTTTCACTGTGAGTTTCAGAAAGAAGGCCGATTGCCCTTTTTTTCTGCTGAGTTGGATTCAGCAGGAAGTAGAGTCTGAGCGGCTGAAGTCTTTCCTCTGAGCCCGAGAAAGTGGAGCTGGAAAGGGAGAGAAACTGAGTCCTCAGAACTTGGTCTGTGCCTCTACCAGAGCTGCCCCTACAGCCTGCCACCCTCTGCTGGATATTTCAGTCATGCCAGTTATGTGAGTCACTTAATTCCTGTATAACTTCTTAGCTGTGGGAATGGGAATGTTTGGGTTGAGGTTAGATGTCTACTGTCTTTATAGCCAGAAGAACTCTCATACCGCCCCCCACCCTCTTCTATCCTGCACCGACTGCCCACCTTATTGCGAAGTCTTCAAAGTCTTCAAATTCAGACCCATTTTAATTTTAGTCAAACAATCCACGCTATTCTTCCTTAATGTGATGATATAACATCGGGAAAGGGAACATCTAGTATTTAGTGAAATGGGTAGGAATGTTGTACCTGGATCCCCAGGTGGACATCGGAAATAACCCAAAACCCACTTCTGGAGTGCATCATCGCTCCATCTCTTGCCCCCTGGCTCTGCCATAAGTGCGTCTGTAGACCTCTTAATAATTATATGCACTTAAATAAGATTAAGGCAAAATGTTAAAGAGTCCTAGTGAATTCTGATGAATCAGATTTTTATCTACTCATGATTTTGCCCAGAATTTTTTTTAACAAAATGGACAGAAACATTTCTAGCCGGAGTGTTGGATCTGGCCAAAGAGAGCCTCTGTTGAACCTCCCCCCCTCCCCCAGGTTATTAGTAAAACAGATGATATAAGCTGGAAACCTGCAGCAAAAAGGCGACATATTATCTGTAGTATTTATGAATTAAAAGCTTGGTCTATAACAATTTGTGGGGTTTTTCCCAGCTGTGGGGAAGAGGAAGGATTTTGTTTCCTGAATAATTTCCATTGACACTAATGGCAATGAAATGGTCAAGGCTCCATCTTGGGTTGTTTGTTTCCATTGCCTCTGGAGCAGGTTGCAGAACAGGCATTACTCATTTCTCAGTAATGAAATGTCTGGCTGGGCTTTATGATGATCATTTATAAACGTCCCAATTGGTTTTGTCTCTCCTGATACATAAGCACTTGGAAGTTTCCAGAAAGTTAATATTTCACTTTGTACCTAGTCTCTGTTTATGAAGCTAATGAGGCCCGACCATCAGAAGAGTAAGTTAAAGTTTCCGAATGCAACTTTTACAGTTCTCTTGTGACTTGGCGGCTTAAAAAACAAAACAAAACAAAGCAAAAAAACGAGTAAGAAGTCAACTCACTGTCACTTGCAACAGATCCTTTGTTAACACTCAAATTGAGAGTCAGAAATATGACATGTAATTACCAGCTGTGCACGTCCCAACATGCCTTCCACAGAGTAAGGGTAGTTCTATCGTACTGCAGTGTATATAAATTACATGTAACACCATTCATGATATAGGTAGGTGATTTCTATTATTTTTAATCCTGAATGATTTTAGGAAAGTTACAGTTACAACAAGAACAACAACAATTCTACATTTATCAAGCATGGTGTAGATTTTCTTTTATTTATTTATTTATTTATTTATTTATTTATTTATTTATTTATTTATTTATTTTTATTCTTATGTTAATCCCCATACGTTACATCATTAGTTTTAGATGAAGTGTTCCATGATTCATTGTTTGTGCATAACATCCAGTGCTCCATGCAGAATGTGCCCTCCTCAATACCCACCACCAGGCTAACCCATCCTCCCACCCCCCTCCCCTCTAGAACCCTGTTTGTTTTTCAGAGTCCATCGTCTCTCATGGTTCGTCTACCCCTCCGATTTCCCCCGCTTCATTCTTCCCCTCCCGCTACCTTCTTCTTCTTTTTTTTTTTCTTAACATATATTGCATTATTTGTTTCAGAGGTACAGATCTGAGATTCAACAGTCTTGCACAATTCACAGCGCTTAAGCGTGGTGTAGATTTTAATCCTTCATAAACCAAAATCGTTTCACTCGGCTTCATAACAATCTTTAAGTCTCGGGCTCCCTACTCTTTATCAGCAAGAAGCAAGAAAACGGAGGGTTGGAGGGGTCCAGGGATTGGGCCAGGGACAGAAAACTAGTGACTTGCAAGTCATAGAACTAGTTCCTAGTAACTACCACGGGGCTGGTTCGACTGCAAGGCTTCTGTCCTCCCCACTGCACCACACTGACAAAGGAAACCGATACGCTTGGTGTCTAATTTTAAAGCTTCGAAACAAAGCATTCTAGGGGGAATTGTTTTGCTCCTCACATAGTTCTCCATTCGCTCTGTGGATGATTCTCATCGTCTTCTGCTCTTGACTAACTTGTTCTTATGAAGAAATATGTGTAGCTGAGGGAGTTCCTTACGAAGACAAGTGCTCGTTACAGACAAGCATGCCTACCTGGGCAATTTCTAAAAGAACACCCCTGTGTGCATCTTTTAGTCTGGAGCTCCGTGAGTTGAAAAGGATTTGGCAATATTGAAAAGCTCTATCTATCTCTGCTAAATCCCAAAGTGACAACTATGATATGCATGTTTTCAGCTGCAAGCATCTCACTTCTTCCAATCATGATGGGAGAAATCGGGGTGAGAGGAAACTGAAACCACAGGTACCCGCTAACACGGGACTCAGTTTCCCCTCATGGTAGCCTTGAAACACCAGCTGAACTCTGGGATTGTAGAACGATATACATGGAGCTTATAAGGAGCTGGATTTGTTTTCCTCTGGTGGGCTACATGTAGCAATCAGCTGGGTCACAGGGAGAAGGAGAAACACTAGCGTTCACTGAGTTTCTGCCAGGTACCGGGGGCCGTAGAGATGCTTTTGGTTGGCTGTATGCTGTCCCCACAGCAGCTCTGGGAGGCAAAAATTGGGGTGGCTGGAGGAACTTACTCATGACCACTCAGCTGGCAAGCTGGACCCCAAACCCTGCAGGTCCTGACTTGAAAGCCTCTTCAAGAGCTCCTGGCTCCCTGATAGTGAATTCCTTGGCGTGGCCTTTTATGACCTTGTCCCCTTGCCCCAGCACCCTGCGTGCGTGTGCACACATCTTGCCCTCATTGGCTTCCTCCCCCAAGCTGTGTCCAAGAGGCCCGCGCTGCTGCACCATTATTGTTTTCTGAGCAAACCAGCTGCTTTCACACCCTTCAGCATTCACCCAGCATCTTCCCCTCAGCACTGTTCCTCCTCTCCTCTCACCCAGCCCCCTGCCTTGACTTAGGGAATGCTTACCTATCTTTCCAGACCAAGCTCAAGCATTTCCTGACCTGCAAAGTCTTCCCCAACCCCACCCAAACCTTCCTGGACATGCCTTCCTTTGGCCGCCTCACTGTGGCTTAGATAGGACTCTGATTATACCCCACTGGTGGGGGGGGGGGGGGGCTGTCATTCATTCAGTCCTTCATTCTTAAACTGTGAATAATTACTAATGATAATTAGATATTCATTGGGCCCCTAATCTGTGCCGAGCTCTGTTCTTCTCATAGCTGGCCGATCACACTGACAAGGGCTATAGCTCAGGACGGGCCAGTGCTGCAGTAAGGGAGGCCCTGGGTCTCTCCGCTAGAGCAATTAGGGAAGAGGCGTGTTCTCCTTTCAAAGAGGGTCATTTGAACAACGCCAGCCTTGGCCTGTGAGCCAGTACATCTCCCTTTCTTTTTTGTTCTTGTGCTAGTTTGAGTAGAGTTCCTGTTTCCTGCAGCCAAAATAGCTCTAATGGAGTCCCAAAGGAAAGCGGGCCCGTGCCTGGGAGAGAAGGACTTCTAGAACAGGGAGGAGTGTGGCTTGGCAGACAAGAGGGCAGGTAGGGGAAGGGAGGCCGATGAGTTGGACGAGCTTGAGAAGGGACACAAAGGCAGGCTCAGAAGTGTGGATGTTATGCCTGAAAGCTGGAGGAGCTGCCAGGGATGTGAGTTGTGGAAAGATGACTGATGTGGGTCATCATGGCAGCTGGGTTGGAGGGGAGAGCCCAGGACAGCAGAGGAGGCAGATGTGGGGATTCTGGCACATCTGCTGCTTCAGTTTCAAAAGCCAGTAGCTTTTGGCAAGTTTTTAGAAGCCAACCTTTTCCGTTTTTAAATGGTGGCACTATAACCCAAGCTAATGATCATCCTCCTCTTCCGATTTTGCAAAGCCCAAGTGTGGTAAATGGTTTCTCACAAGTTTCTCTAGGTTTGGGATGCAAGGGGAGAGCTGGAAACCCATTACCACACTTTTGCACATAAATTGGGCCCCACAGACCTGCATTGGCCCAAAAGGCTTATCTGTTCACGACGTGACCGTCTATTCTCCAAAGCCCTCTGCCAACGGCTCTTAAACACACACTCCAAATAAATGTTTGTTAAACGAATGAATGTGTTTGTATTCATCCCTCATTCCGCTGTCCCCTAGCAAAGAAAGAAAGAAAATGTGTGCCTTTCTTTAAATGCTGTGGACTTTAAAACATAATCAATATTGAATTTGGTAATAAAATAAAAATACTCATTAACCTGGACTTCACAAATCCTGACCTTTAATACTCACAAAAAATTTACCAACTAATTAAATAGTTTACAGGATATTAAAATGGAAATGGTTAAATTACTGAAGAGACCAAAGGTTTTCTTCCAACTCAGTGAGAGTATACAGCTAGACCCGGGGTAAAAAGAGGTCAGCAGTGTTCAGGCTGCTAATCACATTTTCTCTGATCCAGTGGTTCTCAGATTCGAGCGTACACGAAAGCCCCCTGGAAGGTTGGTTCATACACAGATTTCCCGGCCCCACCTCCATCCGTGCAACACAGTAAGGCCCCCAGCCCAGCTTCCCAGGAGACGAAGGACCACACCTTAAAGCCACTGGTCTAATCAGTGCGGCAGGACAATGACTAACTAGATAAGGCACTCTGGGACTAAGGCAACATGATAGTTGATTAGTAACATGTATAGCTATCATACATATAATAATTATTTACTATATATCATTAACTATCACGTTGCCCTAGTCCCAGAGTTGCTTTATATATTATATATTATTATATATTAATATACTTTTATATAGTATATACTTGTTGAATATTGTCTGTATAATATAGTGTGTGTGCATGCGTGCGCGCGCGCACCCACGTGGGTGGGTGTTCCCAGCATTCTTCACTCCTCCCCTCCTAGAAGATAAGCAGGTATCCTCCATGCTTTTTTGTGACCTGTTTGCCTCTGTTATGAGACTCTCTTTGGTGGCCTCTGAAGGGCATCTCCCTGTGCAGCAGGTGCAGCCCAGTGGTTTAGGGCCCTGGGCCCTAGACCAGTGGTTAAGGACCCTGGGCCCTAGACCAGTGGCTGGCCATATGGCCCTCGGCAAGTCACTTAAACTCCCTGTGTCCTCATGTGAGGATGATTACAGCACTAGCCTCATGTTTCTCCCTTCATGGTGATCTCTGAACACCCCATGCCCGTTCCAGCCACCACGGCATTGCTCACCATGAGCGCCTCAGCCGGCAACGCTCTCCCCCTTCCGAGCCCTGCCTGTGCCCGCTGCCGTCCCTGTGGTTTTCATCCCAGCCTTCCTTCCCAGAGCCAGCCCTCAACCAAGGGAGGGCCTCTCCCACTGTCCTTGGTGCTCTTCCCAACCCCCTTTCTTTGCACCCCCGTCAGCATCCTACTCATGTCTTCTGAGGAGCCCCGGCTGTATTCTGCTGCGAGCTGTTTCATGTTGGTCTCCCCAGCTCTGTTAGGAGAGTTAAAAGGGCTGCACCTTATTCAGTTAGCCGCCTTGCAGGACTCACTGCAGTGAATGGACTTTTGTACTTGCTGGGCACTGAGTGTTTGTTGAGGGAAAGGAAGAGAAGGAAGGAAGGAGGAAGGATGGAGGAAGGAATTTTCCCACATTGTTCACTGCTCGTGTAACATTTTTACTGTAACTTTTGAAACTAGAGGAAAATCTGTTAGGTAGAAAGCCTAGAAATTATTTAGGTCAAACCATATGAAACTGCTGATATTTGATTATTTTTCTTCTACAAATAAGGCAATTTCATATGGCTCGAACTGGTATCTGTTTTTTTTTTAAGATTTTATTTATTTATTTTAGAGCATGAGAGAATGAGCAGAGGGGAGGAGAGGAGCAGAGGGAGAAGGACAAGCAGACTCTGTGCTGAGCGTGGAGCCTGATGCGGGGCTTGATTCCACGACCCTGAGATCATGACCTGAGCTGAAATCAAGAGTCGGACGCTTAACCAACTGAGCCACCCAGGCGCCCCCAAACAGATATCTATTTAATATGAGTGCTTTGATCCTAGTAAGTATAAAAAGTTATACTTGCTCAGCACATACTTAACACACTGAATATTCATTTATAAGTCTACAACAAGAACACGGATGGACTAAAATCCTGGGTTCTGAAGGGCCAGACAGGATGATTGATCAGAGTAATAGTATTCAGTTGGCACTAGGTGGCATATCTTTTTAAATTTTCTAGAAACTGGTGACTGTTACACTATTCCTTAAGGGTTTGTTTGTTAAACATCTCTAGAAACCCCCAAATCCACTGTCGAGGTCAAACACCTTAAGGGTTTGTTTGTTATTAGTTAGCTAGATAGTCTGAAACACTCCCCCCCCCCCAATTCTAGACCCAGCACTGTGTTCTGAGCCTACTACCAGAGTAAAACTCAAGCTACAGAAACAGACGGGTCCAGCACCTTTCTCGTACTTTCAGTGAAGGTCAGCTTGGGTTCATTTCTCTTCCGCAGTAATTGTTGCCCTCCCATAATCACTGAAGGCTGATGCACAGCCAGCCTGAGACCCCCCTACCTCCCATACCATACAGTCAGTGCTGCTGGGCTGCTCAGGAGATTTTCAGTCTATGCAAGGCAGACTCCCCAGGTTATAAATTCCCCCTGTCTTCCCGCCTTTGGGCTGTTTTACCGCCTCCTAGAAATGTCACCAGAGGAAAGGCTACAGAAAGAAGTGAAATTCATGGCAGAGCTGGTAAAAGGTTTTGTGCAAAGAGGAAGCTGAGGCCACTGGTTGAAAATCAGTGGGTTTCAAAAAGCGGTGCTCCTGCCACCCTAACCACATGTCAGACAAGTGAGTATTGGGAGGAGCCAAGTTCATTAGTAACCGGGCCTCCTCCAGCCCCAAGTGCCTTGTTTTGATGAGAATGTTCCAGCTCTGAGAAGGTGACCTAAAAACTAAAAAGAATAGTTTGTGGAGGAAGCCAAACAGAAAAGTGCTGACAAAGGTGGATGAATAGAACGCGTGCGAGCGTCTATGAAGGCAGGTGCCTCTGTGGCCAGGCCACCTGGTCAGGTGCTGGGAAAGGTCATCCCAGCAGGAGTGTCCAGTGGCGGGCCCACGATTTGTCCGGGAGCACCCCGGCCTTGCCACAACCGCATGAAGAAGAAAACAGATCTTTGAAAACCGGCCAGTATTCTGATCTTTGCTTTCAGAAGAGAAGACCTGAAGGACGTCAAGAAAGTTGACAGCTTTTCCAGCTAAAACGCTGTCAGACAAGCAGAACACAGAGCTTTCAGCCAAATGCTTGGTGACTGTTAACATGGAGACTGCTCAGTATGGAAATATTTTTGTTCCCTACATGGACATTCTAACATTCCCTACTGTTATAGAAAAATGTGTGGCGTTCTCCTTTGAAATATCTATACTCAGTTATGTTTGACTCAGCTAAAGATCAGGGTTCATATACTATTTGTATTCATTTCCCAAGTGAAGATTTTTTAAGTGGCTTTTCCTTCAGCAGTAGATTTGCTAATTTTATTTTAATCATTATTTTAGCCCTTTCCTTATTGATCCATTTTTCAAAGAATGGTGTGACGTGAAGGTGGGGGACAGAGTGGTGCAATCAGGATCCTGGGCTGAGAAGCCACACGGCCCCAGGCAGGGTCAGATCTGTTCCTTGTGTCTGTGTGTCATTGAACCCCTCTCAACCTGAGCGTCCCCTCCGGGGACATCATATATGTGAAGCGCTTTCAGGCACCCCAGCTGCCACCTACCAAGTGTGCTAAACCCTCCAGCCACTGGTGTAGAAGGCAGTTCCAGTACTACAGGCGGAAAAAATATGAAGTCTCTGGGTGATATTTCCTACATGGTTAAGCTCAAATTTTAAAGTCGTTTTCATGTACACGAGATGGCCTATCTCCACTGTTGCTAAATGTGATTGACTCTTCATTGTTAGAGAAATAGCCCCAGCAGAAACTGCCCTCCACAGATTCAAAAAGACCCCGAGGAAGACAGGATACTTCGCATAGTTACTGATGTTTCCAAAAAGGACTGTTTACTTAGGAAAAAAAACATGTTATAAACTGCTTGCCTTACACATCTAAACTCTTTGGAATCATGTAGTGTTGCCACAAGATGTTAAAGCTTTTATTAGCTGTGGTCAAATATTTCTGTTTCACAAAGATGAGTAGGTGTCTTTTGTGCAGGATTGCTCCATAGGGTTGTGTAGGTCAGGAATCTCCAAGAAGGATCAGAGTTGGAGTGGTTCCCGCCCTTATTTGCCCATAGAACCCTTTCAATGCCAAGCATCTCTCAAGACCCGTGTCCTGAGAATATGCTTTGGGAAAAGGAAATGAAAAATAGATGCAGTGTCCCCACAAGGGTCTACTTTGTAACTCACAGCTATGGTTCCTTTCTACACATTTGCCTTATGAATTTCACTTCCTTCCTCAGTCTGCTGCAGGCAGTGTTCCTGACACTGGCCTGTCCATACGAGGCTCCAGCTATCAAAGTATTAAACAAAATGTTATGGACCAGATCTTGCTATTGGAATGGGAGCACCAAAGGAATGCCTTAGTTTCCAGAATCATAGAACTTTGGCATGCAGAGGGGAGAGAAGAAAGCAATGATTCTGGCATTTATTTTATGCCGATCACATACCAACCCAGGGAAGGTCACACTGTACAAAGTTATCTCACTTGATGACAGGTGGGCGCTGTAATGCACCACCACATGCCCCATCAAGACCAAAAGGCTCATTCCCCAGTTGCGAGTGTGTTCCTGGCAGACACCCTCTTCTGAAGAAAGGGGCTTTGCCCAAAGCCCTTTGCGGACAGCCCACACCCAATGACCTGGCAATGTGGAGGGACAGACCTCAGTTTCCTTGCTTCAATTCAGGACAACCCTGAAGGGCCAGCCCCTCCTCAGAGCTCCCCGGGTCAGTGAGGGTCTTCTTGAGATTGCATCGTAGCAGCTAACGTCTCCCCTGCCCAGTCCCGCTTCTTTCCCTTCTCCACAGGAAGTGATCCTGAGAGTGCTCCCCCATAAGCATTCTGTACCCTATGCTCACCCTGGAGTCTGCTTCTCGGGGAACCTGACCCACAACCATCTTACAGCCTCGAATCTCAGGCTACATACTGGCAGTGGAACGTAATCACTCTTCTTTTTAATTGAATTTAATTTCCATCTCAAGCTTCCCTTCTTCCTAATAGTGATGCCTTAGTCTTTGTCAATTCAGGGGTTCCCTCTCTCCTCTTCTTTGCAGGGTTACATCTTCTTTCCATGGACCTCAAGAGTTGTCATTTCTCTGTGCCAGCATCCATGGGGACTCCCATCTGCTGACTAGTTTGTGGTCCCCACCCCATTTGCAGCTACCTGCTTCATGGCTCAGTTGCCAGTTCTCTCCCAGCTGACCCCCTCCCAGTGCCACGTCCTTGCCCCTTGCAGCTGCACGGGAAGGGACAGTCTCTTGCCTCTCACCCACGCTGAGCTACCTGGGGACAGTGTGAGGTGGCTGGATTTGCTGCTACAGAAATCATTCTTATACGGGGGGAAATGTGCCGTGTGGTTATAGTTCTACTGTTTAGCATGGAAGATACCATTCAAAGTAAGCAATTTAGATTTGGGCAGAATGTCCTAAACAAAACAAAACAAAACAAAAACAACAATAAAAAAACACAAAACAAACAAACAAAAAATCCGTTTTTGTCTCTGGACAGAAAAGGTCATCACACGTGTTCTCCTTCTGCAGAAATAGGTTTTAAATCAGTTCCATGCAACCTCCCACATTCCTTTAACATAATTTATTGAGCACCTTCCATTTGCTGGACCTCCTTCAAGATTGTGGAGACACAGTGGTAAACAAATACAGGCAAGTCCCCTGGTGGAGTTTAGAATCTCCTCCGCCTAGAGTGTTCTGGGTAGGCGTCTGGTTCCTGGAGAACCAAGACATCCTCAGCAGTGATTTCAGCACTGAGGCCACCAATGAGGTGGCATTTGCCCTTCATTTCCCCTGCCGTGATTTTGTGAGATGCCACTTTCGGTGGCCCTCTCCCAAGGGGACATCAACACTCCCTTCTGCTCGGTGGACTGTCATAACCGATGGCTCTGCAAGTTGTCAGCAACATGGAATTTCTCCATGAACTGGCAATCCGCAGGCCACATCTGGCTGACAGACATGTTTTGACTGGTTTGCACATTGTTTTCAAAAATACCATAATTTTGGAGATTTTACAAATGAACCGGATTTCCAGTTTTTCTTCTTGAAAAAGAAAAAAAAAATCAAAATATCTAGTAGTCCAAGGTTAACAGCCTCATATGACAATAAAATTACTGAAAGTTACAAGCCCCCTCCCCCTTCAGAGGAGGCAGACATTTTTGCAGTTCCATACAGTTTGGTCAGCGATCCAGCTTCCCTGGCCTACTTTACCTCCCCGGCCACTGGAGGCCTGTTCCTGGAGGATTTTACCTTCATATTAACCAAGACTGACAAAGCTGCATCCTGGGCCTTATGATATTGCGCCCCCCCCCCGCCCCGTTTTGTATTTACCTAACTATCCTTTGCATGATGCAAAGAGTTTATAAAAAGTGGTCATTGGACACCCACTTACTATTAATTGTGATATGGTACATGGTGTCACACCCTTTATAATGAGCCCTATGGTAGTCATTGGTACCCATTTGAGATATTGCTTGTTCTTGCCCCTTTCAGGCAATGATGGGATGTACAACGTGGCCCCCTTTGGGTTAGGTAGGGCCATCTGGCTCTTTTGGCTAGTGACGTATAAGAGGAAATGATGGATATCATTTGCAGATCATGGCATTATCTATTGGTTCAAGACCCTCCAGTGTGCTCTCTCCTCTTGTTGTGGTAACCAGCGACATCTGAGATGGTGGTTGCTGACAACTTCAGTCTCCAAAAATGAGACATGGAGCAGAGCTCCCAACTAAACTCTAACAGAAGACCTGCAGCTGGAATGAGAAATAGATTTTTGTTGATACAAGTAACTGAGGTCTGGGGATTTTTTTTATTGCTGTAACAGCTCCTAACCTATATTGAATGATACAGACCATGAAAGAGATTTCTCTTGGACAACTGGGAAAATTCTTCATCTTCTCAGACGCTGGTTTTCTTTCATCTTATGGACCCTAAGAAGCTTCTTTAGCTTCTCGGAGTCTCAGACCCATCTCCTGTGGAAGTGTAGGACCTTGTGACCTTGTGACCTTATGACCTTGTGACCTTGGTGGGTATTCTAACTTTTCCCCTAAGTTTAATCTTATTTTTTCTACTTCTTATCTTATGGTAAGGAAGCTGTTTTTTTTTTTTTTAAAGAAAGAGCAAGACATAAAAATAAAATAATTGTTTCTAAATAGTTTACTTTCTTTCTTTTTTTTTTAAGATTTTATTCATTTATGAGACAGAGAGCACAAGCAGGGGGCAGGAGCAGAGGGAGAAGGAGAAGCAGACTCCCTGCTGAGCAGGAAACCCAAGACAGGGCTCGATCCCAGGACCCTGAGATCATGACTTGAGTTGAAGGCAGATGCTTAACTGACTAAGCCACCCAGGTGCCCCCAAATAGTTTACTTTCAAATACATCTATATGTCTCCCTTGAAAAAAATTAGTTTATGCTGAGGTAAAAAATAAAAGCCCTGAGAATCTGCTGCACACATTTTACAGGGTCTGTGCCTGAGTGTGGTGTTTAATTCTGGGATTTTCTAAGACTTCTTCGTAAGAGTGGGCCACGAGAGGGGCACCATGAGAGGGGCTCCCTCTGCCTCTGCCCCTCCCTTCTGCTTGTGCTCTCTCTCTGACTCTCTCTGTCAAATAAATGAATAAAATCTTAAAAAAAAAAAAAGAGTGGACTATGAGAGAGGTTAAAGGATTATAGGACTTTAAAATTTTTACATCAGAAATATTGCTTTAAAAAATGTCTTCACTTTTCTGTGGCTTATAATAATAAACTACTATGGATTACAAGTTTTAAAGTTGCCAGTGGTAGATTGAAAATATTTATAAAGAAATATGTGGTTTGGGGTTTTTTTTAATTCATTTTTATTTTTGTAGGAAAATTTGCTGGTACTTATGATTATTTGTCACTCATTGCTAGGAATAGAAACAAAAGAGCAAAGGCATTCTTGCTTAAGCCAATACCTTGAGACAGATACAATCTCTCTTGAGTTGCTCTCTCTGTTACTTTTGTATTGCCTTGTAACAAATTACCATTAAATTAGCGGCTTAAAACATTCATCTATTAACTCACAATTCTCAGAAGTACAAGCAGATTTACCCAGGTTCCCAAAGAGTGTTGCAAAGCCCACATGAGGTGTGGATAACTGGACTCTTCTCTAAAGGCCCTGGGGAAAAATTTGTTCCTAGTCTCGTTCAGGTTGTTGGCTGAATTCAGTCCTTTGCAGTTTTGTAGGTCTGAGGTTCTTATTTCCTTTGCTTGCTGTGTGCTGGGGTGGTGGGGTGTTCTCCTAGAGACCACCTTTATTCCTACTCACAGAGCTCCTCCATCTTCAGATCCATCAGTGAAGCATCATTTTTGTCATGCTTCACATCTTTCTGACTTCTCCTTCTGCTACCAGACAGAGAAGATATTATGCTTTTAAAGGACCCATGATTATCCATCCAGGTAAGTTCTCTATCTTCAGGTTAATTAATTAGTGCTCTTAATTATATCTGCAAAATACCTTTTACCATATAACATAATCCTGCAACTCAACGCCATCTAATATCATCGGGGTAGTGATACCAAGTGGCAAGGTCATGAGGCCATCTAGAATTCTGCCTACCACACCCTCGACCATTGTACCACGTCTCCTCTAGAGTATTCAGGAACTCCTTTTCACTTGTTTATTTCCTACTATCTCTCATCTTTTCTGAACAATCCAAGGCTAGCTGCTCTCCATATTCTGTTTCGAGCAAGCAAGTCTTTAGTGCAAGTACATATTCGTTATGCATGTCTGGGTCACTTGTCTGGAGTATAAGTTGGAAGATGGTGTTGGGAAATACTTAGGTGAGGGTAGTAGGCAGACTGGTGAACTCTGGAGCCAGACGTTTTTACTCACTGTAGGACTTTGTATAATTCCCTTTACCTCTTAGTGCCTCAGTAGCCTCACCTCCAACATGTAGACTGTAAAAGCAACCACTTCATAGGACTGTCAGAGGATTGAATAAGTTCCACAAAGCCTGGCACAGGGTTGCCGCCACATGAGTTAATGTTCCCATTAGAAGAATCGTGAGCTGCTGTAACACATAAATCCCCAAATTTTAGTGGCTTCATGCAACCAAAGCTCATTTCTCACTTACGTTATGGTTCAGTGGGGGTGTTTCTGGTTGGGCAGGCTTTCATGTGGTCCGTCAGGAGCCGAGACTTCTTATGTCCCGGGGATCTGTCTTTCTCTAAATCACTGGGTCTCAAAGCTACAATCCAAGGACCCTGCAGTCCCTGAGACCATTTCAGACTATTTCCGCAAGGTCCCCTCTTTGCCAGCTGTTTATCTGGGAAGGTCTGGATTTTTTTGTATATCCTCCAACCAAAACAACATAACAGATGGAATATAGACACACATGTGAGGCTCCAGCTGTCTTCTATTAACGTAGACACCAAAGAGAGTTGCAAAAATGCCACTTTTGTCACTAGATTTCTTTTGGAGGGGGCCAATATGATTAATTTTCATAAAAACATTGTTCATACTGACATTTAAGGCATTTAGTATTTATAATGTTTACGTTTCTATTTTTTTAATGAATTAAGATTCTAAGAGTTTCTTGGTAAGTTATAATAGATGTAACCCATAGAAATGAAAGATTTTGGGGTCCAAAATAAATGTTAAGAATGTAAAGGAGTTCTGAGACTAAATACTGAGATCTAGTGATGGAGATCATAGGAGAATCTTCCGTTCAGCCGGCACAAAGAGCTTAGAGGATCATGATGGGAGGTGTCTACAGGCTGGTCCTGGAAGTAGCACGTTATCTCTGTTCATATTTCATTCGCTGGAACTCAGGCACATGGCCACACCAAAGTAAAGGGAGGCTGGGGAATGTAGCTGGATGTTGCTCAAGAGAAGGTGGAAATGGGTTTGGTCACCACCTCAACAGTCTTTACAGTATTTGATTGTTATCAAGGGCTTATTGAATCTTGCCCTATGTAATGTATCATAAGCATCTTGTTTAGTATTTTCCAAGAACAACAATATTTGGCTAAACATACTGAGACGACTTCAAAAACATTCAGAATTGTAACATGAGCCTGTATTTTGCCTTAGCAGTGTAGAAGTTGGCAGAGATTTATCTGTAATAGCAATGCATGCACTTAGCCAGAGAAGTGAAAAGAAGAGATATCAGTCTTTTCAGAACCAAACCCAGTCAGGTGATTAAACAATAACAGTGAAATGTTCTATAAACACTTCTGATCTCTTTGGAAAGCAACAGTGAGGGATATCTGGAGCTAGACTGAGAGGTTCTTTTGGCTTGGTTTTGTTTTGTTTGTTTTTAGTTTGGTTTGGTTTTTGCTTTGATATCTTACACCACTCACACAAAAGCTACTTTGTAAGTTGAGAAATTGATGACCTTTGACAACCTACATCATGGATCAGCCATCTCACACTTTTTGGAGCAAAGCAGGGGTTACACACATGCACACACTTATCTCAGAGTTCAGTTGCCTGGAGTGTGTGTTTGAGTTCCGTAGCGCTACATCTTTAAGAGCAAGACTTGGGTCTGTCCTAGTATAGGCCTAGATAACACTGTAAGATGGAAATTTGATTTTGAAATTTGTTGTGACTCAATGAAATTTAGATGTTTATATCTCGTATAAATTAAAAATTCACGGGCGCCTGGGTGGCTCAGTTGGTTAAGCAACTGCCTTCAGCTCAGGTCATGATCCCGGGGTCCTGGGATCGAGTCCCGCGTCGGGCTCCCTGCTCGGCAGGAAGCCTGCTTCTCCCTCTCCCACTCCCCCTGCTTGTGTTCCCTCTCTTGCTGTGTCTCTCTCTGTCAAATAAATAAATAAAATTTTTTTTAAAAAAATTAAAAATTCACATGTAACATTAGAGTATGCTTTTGTGATGTATGTGAACTTTATCATATATTAGAGGCTCTTATGTAATTAGCATGTTGCCTAACGATTTGTAGATGCATCTTTACTTTCATATGTTGTCTGTGCTATAATTTATTGGAGGTATAAGACCTTGGTAAGGAACGTACCCGTGCTGTTCCTAGGAGAAAGTAAATCCACTTTAGGAATCTCCCCTTTATAAAACTACTTCTGTTGTGTTTAGAAAGAAGCAAGCATTGCATCAGACGTATATTTTAATATTTTCTTAGTGTTTGAAGACAGCAATTCTTTGTTAGTAACAGAGTGCAGCTAGCAGATTTAAACCTTTAAGACATTTATTGTTTCCTCAGCAGAAAGGTCAGCGTAGACAGTTTTAGGATGGGTTGGGACCGATGGTTTCATCTTGGACCCAGGATCTTTTTATTCCCCTTCTGCCAACCTCAGCACAGGGCTCTCCTCAATTTGATCAGCAAGTGCATAACAAGATCACTGTCCTGTCACAGGCATCATCACATGACAATGTCCAAAGCAGAGGGCCGGGGAGGTGATAGCAAAAAGAAACTTCTTCTTTCTTCCTTTCACAGGAGAAAACCTCTCTCCAGCACTTCTTTCCATCCCATCTCACTGACCAGTTCGGGGCCCAGGCCCTCCCATAGACCAGTCATTGACAAAAGGAAACAAGATGCCGAAAGTGGCTTGGACCAGTCTTGATCAGTTCTCTGGGTCCGGACACATTGCTGGCCAAACCAAATCAGGGTCATGTTGGCAAGTGAGAAGCGGGAAAAGCCACTGTCAGGCAGAAAATCAAGAGGATCTGCCCCAGAGGGGAGGCAGTATAAGTGCCTGTGTGCGGAACCAGCCCAGCTCACAAAAAATGATCCAAGTGCAGCTGCCCAGCTAGCATCTTTAGAGTTAGGGACATTTTTCTGCCGCTCCTGGGATTATACCTGCCATGCCCCCTGATGCTTCTAGCCACTTGCAGCTGATAAAAAGCCCTACCATCACTTTCAGTCTCCAAGCACAGTCTTGTTTTAACAACTAGAATTCCAAATCCTGAATAATAGTAGAGAATCCTAATTTGATAGAGAGGTAAGTCTCTCGCCCCCCTGGCCATGGCTGGCAGAGAAGATGCTGGCTGCCAGGCAAAGCGTTGTGATCAGCTTCCCTCCTTCTGCACTGTTGTTCCCAGATCACTACCCATAGGATAAGGGTGCGGAGAAGTGGGAGAGCTCTTACTTGATGGTACTATCATAAGAATCCTTCACACCCATGGAACCTGGTAGGCACATTTATGGGTTCTTAGGAGGTTGCTCCACTGGAACCCCCCGCCCCCGACTGCAGCTATTACAACATGAGTAATGCCCAGGTGACAATGTAACTCATCTTCCAAACCAGACAGTTAAAGAGTGAGTGTAAACAGGGTGGGGACAGAGGAGTATTCATAGTTTTACCAGGCCAACAGTCAAGAACTAGGACCATTAACTCTGGGGCAATAAGAGGAAATGGTCAAAGGTCCACCTTAGCTATGCACAGGTGTCTCCAGGGGCCACTCCCCCTCAGCCTCTGCTTTTCCAGCTGTCCCCTTCACCAACAACTCTCTCTTTAAGTTCCCTTAAACTTCCAGATGATCCTGATGGTCTGAATTTGAAAAACTCCTAGATAACACTCTACTCTGTGACCCACCTCAAGTCCACAGGTAACATTTACCTCTGGTTGCCCTAAGTTAGATGGAAATGCTGTTTCTTCCCAGACACCTTCCTCTGATCTCACCCTGAGGGCCCACAGCCTCAGGGTCTCACCTTGAGATGGCTCAGGTCACATCAACACGGGTCAAATACCCTCCATTCCTGCAGGATTCAGGGGTGGGACTCACACCTGCATTAACCAAAGTATCTCCTCATGAATTCTTTCCTACTCTTCAACCATCTATCTTCTTATCCTGCTGGTGTGCATGTGGAGTGGAAGAGTTGTGAGCTGGTTTTTCACTGGTTCCTTTGACTCTCTGCCTCCAGGTCGTGTGCCCTACTTGGAAATTCCATATTTATTCCTAAGGAGAAATGTCCAGTGATAACATCTTCATCCAGAAGCATGAATTACATGTTTTGCTACAATACTCTGATATCCCAAAGGCTATTAGAGTTCTGGAGGGCTGCAAGTTGCCTCAGCAAACAGCCCCAGACTAGTAAGTGTTTGCTGTTCCCCTCCTGTTGTCAGCTATGAGCTAACCACCACTCATAGCCATAAATTCATTGTCTAGTCTACTGACCAGGGCAACCCAGAAAGAAATGAAGCTTTTCAGGTTAGTCAACTAAAAGACTGTAACTCAGAAATCTACATTTTACTCACCCTCTCAGTTAGAAGTACAGCAGAGCTGTAGTCTCCTGGGTTTTTCTGTGTGTGTTCTGGGTCCATGAAATTGTTGGAACTCTTACCACCACAGAACTGAGGCATAATTACAACATGATGCCTTACCCAATATGCAGATAGGTCAGCAAGAATTTTGCTAAGATCCTTGTCTATGCAAATATGATTAATAAATTCCTTCTGCTCTTAATTGGGAAGGTCTACCAGAAGAAATTGGCAGGGGGCGGGGGCTGTTTGTGTGAATGTGGGTGTGAGAATGTGTGTATGTGTATATACTGGAAGGAACCAACACTATTAGTAAATACATATGGAAATATGATAGATTTATCTGTACCTGTCAATCAACCAGACCAATATTTAACTAATATTTTTAAATTGGAGAACAGAAGACAAAAAATATGAAATCATTTTATAATAGTCCTGGGAATATTTTGGATTAGCTTTGCATCATGGGTAATCCTCATTTATCTCTTGTTGTTGTTTTGTTCATCGTTAGGGTATTTTCAGCTGCTATCCCTGGCCTTTTGGAATATAATTATGTTTTTCTCGTGAGCTATAATTTGGCTGCTGCAACCAGAAGAAAAAGGCTTGTGTGGAATCAGAGCTGACAAGTGGGGGCTGTATCTCCGACAATACTCCGTTGGCTGACAGCTCTGTAACTCCTAGGATATAAAAAGACACTCCAGAAAGTGGTTACCAAAAAGAATTGCAGCTGATATATTTTTTTCCATCAGAAAAACAACTCTTACTGGCAGACGTGTTTTATTTAGTACCATTTCTTCTATTTAGTGTTTAAGTCAGCAAATATTTGTTATGCACCTCTAGTGCTGAATGCATGGTGCTGCATCCCGTAGAGGTGGATTTTTTTTTTTTTTAAGTATACTTGGATTGGCAAAAAGTGATGTGTACATAAAGAAGTAAAACTCAGGCTACAGTTGACTTATGCTCTGTGGTTCATAATAAAGTCTGGAAATCCAAGAAGGACCTTAGGAGTATCAAGGAAAGTCTTGCAAGTGAAATGAGATTAGGAATATGGGTAGAATTGGGAAAGATGGGGCTGAGGGCATTGGCAGGAACCAAAGTCATGGATGGGAGAAGCACCAGGTTGTTTTTCTTGTGTTGACCATAAATGATCATTTGTACTAGGGTGACTACTCAATGTATACCCAGGCTTTTTAGAGTGAAATGAGACATAATTTACAGGAGTCAACCAGAAGTGTCCTGGACAAACCTAGATGTAGTGTCTCCTGATTTAGAAGGAACCTTACAGTTCTCTGTTAACCCCAACAACTAAAAGAGATAAACTGAGTAGCCTGTCCTATGTGTGCAGCAAGCATTAATTCAACATGGAAAATGTTTTCTCTTACCTGTCTTTTCTCTTTTTCAAATCTGACACTCTTTTTTCTGGTAAAATGAGAAGTGTAGTAAGGTAGGTTAAGTGGTTACAGTTTGATGCCACATCAGAAAAGTCTATGTAGTTTAACTTTACTTTTTAAATCTACATCCTCGGAGTGCCTGGGTGGCTCAGTCAATTAGGTGTCCTGCTCTTGATTCTGACTCAGGTCATGATCTTGGGATCATGAAATCGAGCCCCGCCTCTGGCTCCACCTTCAGCAGGGAGTCTGCTTCCCTCCCTCTCAGAAATTTATTTTCTCAATTCTGAAGGTTAGAAGTCCAAACCAAGGTTTCTGCAGGGTTATGCTCTCTCTGAAGGACCTAGGGGAGGATCTTTCCTTGCCTCTTACCAGCTTCTGGTGGTTTCCAGCAATCAATCCTTCACTTAGCTTCCTTGGCTTGTGAACACATCACTCCAATCTCTGCTTCCATCCTCACATGCCTTTCTTCTGGTATGTTTCTCTGTCCAACTTTTCCTCTTCTGGTAAGGACACCAGTCATTACTTTAGGACCTGGCCTAATCTAGCATGCCCTCATTTTAACTTGGTGACATCTGCAAAGACCCTATTTCCAAATAAAGTCACAATCACAAATAGAGGGGTGAACATATCTTTTGCAGGGGACACAATTCAACTACAACAGGCCTAAAGACATAGTCCTTGCCCTCAGGAAACTTGCCATTTACAATACTTGGAAAAGATATAAGCAAACTATAATGAGAGAATGAACAATAGAAACCAGTAAGTTGGTTTCTGTTGGTCCATCTGTCTGATCAATTTTTTTTAAGGACCACATGAGAGAAACCAAAAGTGAATGGTCTAGGATAAGAGAGCAATTTCCAATCTGTGGTCCAAGGACCAACAACATCAGCATCGCCTATGAACATGTTAGAAATGCAAATCTGCTCACCCCCCCCCGCCCACCCCCACAACCTACTAAATCAGTCCGGCAATCAGTATCTTCCGTCCTCCAGGTGACTGTACTGCAGGCAAAGGTTAGGAACCACTGGTCTAGGACTTCGGGGAATCACCTTCCTCAAAGCTGGATGGGTGAGACTTCATGTAACACCTAAGGAAGCCATTAAGCTGAGAGAGAATTCATGCACACTTCTCTAAATCCTACTGGAAGAGTCTACCACACATTTTCATGTTTTGGATCATGGTGAGGGGTAAACGTTGGATTGTTTCATTCTGGGCTAGAGTTCATCAGTCCAGCATATTAACTAAGATGTGGAATAAAGTGATCCTCTCTCGCTAGGTCCTGCTTGCCCTAAAAATGAAGCATCTGTATTGGAAGAGCAGCATGTGTGCCAAGCGGTGGAGTGAGGCTTGAGTTGGAAACCACAGAATGCTAGAGCAGTGTACCTCAAGCCTTCATATTCCTCCCAGTCCTGGGAATCTCGTGAAAGGACAGATTCTGATTTGGTGGGCCTGCTCTGAGTGCAAAATTCTATATCTCTATCCAGCTCCCAATAATGCTGAAGCTACTGGGTCCAGGGATGCCCCTGACCTTACTGTGTCTTTGAACAGGAAGTCTAAGCTGCATGTGAAGGACCCCACTATTTATTCACACTTCTTAAAATGGGTAAATTGACTTTTATATGCCTGGACTTATATTTTTATATTATGTTCAAGTATTGAATTTTATATATTATATGTGAACATTAATGGAAAAAAAGCTTTCAATTTTTAAAGACTCAATAAGCATTTGTGGAGGCAGAGTTTGACCTCAGAGTCTCATTGCAGCCAGTGCCCATCCCCCAGTTGGCTCTGAGAAGGGCAGCCTGACCCGAGGATAAGTAGAGGGAACCTGCCTTCTGACTCTGGATGGCATTTGGTCTTATGTGCTCAGAAGGGTGTGTGTGGTACACATCATGTAAGATACACCCAGAAGACATATTCAAGTTCCCCAGAGAGAAACTACAAAGAATAGTTGTTTTTGTTTTTGTTTTTGTTTTAAGATTTTATTTATTTGAGAGAGAGAGTGTGAGAGAGAGCATAAGCAGGGGGAGCGGCAGAGGGAGAGGGAGAGGCAGGCTCCCTGCTGAGCAGGGAGCCGGATGTGGGGCTGGATCCCAGGACCCCAAGATCATGACCAAGCCGAAAGCAGATGTTTAACCGACTGAGCCACCCAGGCGCCCCCAGAGAATAGTTGTTAACCAACTGGATCTATACAATCCAACAAGCTTCTAAGGCTTATGATTCTCTCTTCAGTGGGTAGAGGGAGGGTATTTGAATAAGCTACTTTATTTCAAGTGGATGCATACTGCAATAGGTTCCTATGTATTGGGCTCTCAATACACGCTCAGAGTCAATTGCCAAGGTTTCAGACACTTATGTCCCAATCCCAACTTTTTATTTTAATCTGAAAAGTACTTCTAATCTAAACTTTGATTTCAGATAGTTGTTTTTTGTTAAAGTTAATAATAATGCTTACTCTTTGATCCTATTGTTATGTAATATTTGCTCACTGAATAATAAGTAGGAAATACAGATAAACAAAAAAGATGATAAATATTTTTTATAATCCACCACATGGGAATACTATTTCTTTCCAATGTTTATATAAATAGAAATAATGTATTTGCTCTATCCTTTAAAAATTAATTTAAATTCAAAAATAAATTTTATTTGTTTCTTGCAAAACAATTTCAATATTACATTTTCACTGTATACAAACTGGAAAATATAAATTTTAAAAACATTTGCTGGGCATCCATAACCTGACCTTACACAGACATCTATTATTTTCATTCACCCAGCACTTATACCATTTAAAACCATAACAGACCACAGTGGCTTCTTCCTGCTAAGGAGCTTAGCATAATTTCTCTCCTGGGTAGATAAACCTTTGTTTAGGAAAATGCCTTGACAGGTCATTTATGAAAGGGAAATCTCTCAGGGAATGGTCAGAAAAGGAAAAAGGCAAAGTAGAAAGGTATCTTAAAGTTTTTTTGGATATATAATATAATTGTTTTGGATCGTTATACATAGAGAAAGAGAGCTTGAGTGCCTGGATTGTTGGGGGTTGGGACAGAGCAAGAGGTAGAGCCTCATGGGGGTTTCAAGGCCAAGGAGAATGACTCGAGACCTTCAAAGAACACAGATGTCGAATACACAGTTCTGAGCGGTTTGTGAGGTGCTGCTTTAAAAATGCTGCCTCCCTCCAACTCTTATTGCCCCTAATCTTTGGTAGAATCTGCTGTGTATAGTTTTTAGACTAGAATATGTGGGGAATAAAGGAATTGTGGAAGTACTGTAGCATCACCTGGGAGCATCTAAAAACCCTGATGCCACTGCATACCCCAACCAATCACATCCGAATCTTTGGGTAAGGAACAGAAACGAGAGTAGTTTTTTAAGCTGTCAAGGTGATTTCAGTGTATACGCAAGGGTTAAGACTCACTTTTCTAGACTAACTCTTCAGGCCAAGATAAGAGTAATAAGAATTGGATTTGCCTTCAACCCTAAAACAGCCATAGATGGTTGGATAGATAGATTAGATAGATAGATAGATAGATAGATAGATAGATAGATAGATAGATAGATATCAATGGTTTTTAAGACACTAGACATCAGACAACAAAGGACAGTGTCTGCAAACAAAGTGAACCCTACAATTGCCCCAGCTTACTGCCTTAAGAGAGTTCCCAGGCAATGGTACAAGGAGGAGAGGCTCAGGCAGAACCCAGAGGACTCTCGGAGATGAGGAGGTGGAGCTGAGAGTCCAGGGAGAGCAAGGAGCTGAGTTCACAGGACCGAGTAAGGGTGATGAGAGAGCTGCATGAAGAGAAAGCTGGAGATCTTGGTCTCTGGCCTAGGAGACTCTTCAGCAGATATCAGTGCCGCAAATTCAGCAGTATCAGGGCATGTGTGTAAGGAGACTAGCTGAGACCATGGAAAGAACCAGGAGAGAGGATCAAAGAAAACAGTGTGGAGGCTCACACTGGGCCAGGGATAGTTACTCTTTCCACCAGCCAGGATGGGAAGTGTCATAATTCATGGACCATTGAGTTGGGTACTCAGCGTTTCCTACCTCAGGAGTGGGGCATAATTAGCCCTAGACTGAGCCCGGCACCAGATGGACCTAGCAAATTATAAAAGCAAGACATAAAAGGACCAAACTCTTTCCAAGCAACTTAACTGTGTCCAGGAACAAAGCTGAAGAACATTTATAGGAATACTAAAATATCCAGCACCCGGAAAGTAAAATTCAGAATGCGTGTCCAGTAAAGGATGACAAATATGGGAAGAGGCAGGAAAACATGATCCATAATGAAGAGACCTGTCAATCCAGAACTATCAGAGACATTGAAGTGACCAGATAAGGACATTAAAATGGGCATGACAACTGTATTCAAATTATATTCCATATATTCAAAAAGTTAAGTAGAGAAATGGGACATAAAAAATAGATCCAAATCAAACTTTCAGAAATGAACACTGCAATGCTTGAGAGGAAAAATACACTACATGGTATTAACAGAAGACTAGAAATTACAGAAGAAAAAATTAGAGAAATTAAAGACAGAAATATAAACTATCCAAAAAGAATTTTTCTTTTTTAGAAAAGGAATAAAGGCTTTAGGCATGGGACAACTTTAAACAGTCTGGTATACGTGTAATTGGAGTTCTTAAGGAGATAAAAGAGAAAGGGAAGACAGAAAAGAATCTTTAAAGAAATAATGGCCAGAAATTTTCCCAATTTGATGAAAACTGTAAATCCAGGGATCCAAGAGTCTCAACAAACCCCAAGCACCAAAATCTACACCAAGGCACATTATAATCAAATTGCTTAAAACCAGGGCACCTGACTGGCTCAGTCAGTGGAGTGTGAAACTCTTGATCTTGGGGTTGTGGATTCGAGCCCCACATTGGGTGTAGAGACTACTTAATAAAATCTTTTTTAAAAATTGCTCAAAACCAGTGGTAAGAGGGAGGGATTATCAAGGAACACATGGAAACTTTGGGGTGATAGTGTTCATTTTCTTAAAAGTAATGGTAGTTTCCTGGGTGTATAGACTTGATAGGTGATATAAATGATGAGTGAAAAATTTTTAAATTATACACTTTAAATATGTGCAGTTTATTATATGTCAGTTACACCTAATTAAAGCTGATATATTTTAAACAGCAAACAAGCAAACAATAACTCAACCCTGGCTACACATTAAGATCACCTGGGGAACTTTGTAAAACCGTGAGGCTCTATCCTCAGAGGTTCTGGTTCAGTTAGTCTAGAATGAGGCCCAAGATCTGTATTTCTCAAAGCTTGGCAGACAATTCCTATTGGCAAGCGTTTTTGAGAAACACTGCAAGCAGGGAATTTCAGAAACTTCCCCATTAACCTGATCCAGGGGTTAATGACTTTTATTCTGAGTAAGTAGCTTTATATTTCAGGGATATGGCTATTTGATACACAGTGTTAATATCTGAGTTCTGGGTTTCCTTTATCTAGACTTTTTACTTATAAACATCTGAAACCTTATTTTATTAAAGGATGGGATTCTGACAACTTTTTCCTTGTTTTCTAAACTTTCTGGGACTTCTTTTTTTCCTCCGTGAAACATTAACAGCTTCTGATTCTCCCAGAAATTCACAATATCATGCTCAGACTGGGCCCTTTGATTTTAGTGCTAAGAAGTGATTCCTTAGAAGCACATTGTTGATGTTACAGGTCAGACATGATCTAGAGCGAGCCCCCTGAGGACTTTTAAACTCTCTTAAGAGGTACACAACAGCTTTACCATAATTATTTTATTAGTTTGTACCTTCGCATTTATATATCTTACCATGCCACTCCTCTGCTTCAAGCTATCCTTCACCAGCTCCCCCACTCCAAACTTCTAGATGTAATCCCGTCTGCCTTGGGTAGCCTGTAAGACTGTACATGATCTAATGCATGCCTGCCTCACTCCTTGACCTTCTAATTTCCACTCACCCTCATGTGCTGTGTCACCCTCTAATTCAGCTCCAAGTCTTTGCAGAACCTGTTCCCTCTGCCTGAAACACTGTGCTGGACTCACTTTCACTACCTGGCTCTCTCCTTCCCATCCTTCAGGGCTCAAGTGACCCATCATTTGTTTGGGGAAGTCAGGGAGGTTTCTGGGCTCCCGGAGCATGCTACACCTCCCCCAACTTAGCCATTTTTATGACTCTGCAAATTATATATAATTATATATTTTATATGTAACACACTATATAATTTATAATTATATAATCTACATTGTTTATATATAACATTATATATAAATATAGATTATATAAATATAATTATATTATAATTGCCCACTAACTTCTGTAATTACTAACCTGACTATAAACTTCTTGAGGACAGGAATCAGTCCTAACTTCTGGCACAGGGCTTGGACTGGTGATTCGTAAATCAGAAATGCTAGGTTTGATAAAGTACTGGGGAGCACCATTTTTTATAGTACTTTTCTGATTTACAAATCAGTCTGGGCCCTGGAAGTTAACACTGAAATCCAGTCACGGGAGCTTCGTACTACAAGAGACATTGATAATTTTGCAAAAATATGGTTGGTTTTTTTTTTGTTTTGTTTTGTTTTTTGTGGTAACAAGCTTAGCAGAATAAACCCAGATGGGAAAGATGAAATTATAACCCCTTATTTAACACAGGGAGTTCAGGACACAACTTGAGAACTATAGGAAAAATGGGGTCTCTAAAAAAGTAAGTTTTATTAGAATTACATGAACTCAGTGAGTGTCTGAAAAATCATCTAAGTGTAAGGAAACCTGGTTTGGAGAGGTAATAATGGAAAGCAAATTTGAAATTGTCTTTAAATCAATAGAAATGGTTCAACTTCTTTTTTTTTTTTTTTTAAGATTTTATTTATTTATTTGGGAGAGAGAGAGAGAGAGAGCAAAAGAGGGGGGAGTGGGAAAGGGAGAAGCAGACTCCCCACCGAGCAGGTAGCCTGATACAGGACTCGATCCTGGGACTCCAGGGTCATGACCTGAGCCGAAGGCAGTCGCTTAACCAACTGAGCCACCCAGGTGCCCCAAAATGGTTCAACTTCTTATGGTGGGAATAAGAATCTGTTCTTTGGGCCTAGAGCAGGAATAAATAAACTTTGTCTTGTAAATAAAGTGTTACTGGAACACAGCCACACCCAGCTGTATAGACTATGATTTCAGTATAGACAATGGCTATTTTCATCCTATAATGGCAGAGTTGAATACTCCTGATGGGATAGAGACCATATGGTTTGCAAATCCTAACGCACTTACCACGGGCACTTTGCAGTGGCTGGCCCTTGGCCTAGGAGTAGATGAGACTACTTGCTTTCATTCTGAATCACTTACGGAGCTCTGCAACGTGTTGAACATAGTACCTGACACGCAGTTCGCCCAAGTAAACACTGGCTGTGATGGCTAGGTCTGGGAGGCCCTGGGAGGCCCGGATGAGCCATCACTGAGTGCGGGGAAAGCTCCAGCTGGGCCACAAAGGGCAGGAGCACAGACGTTCCTGGCATGTGCCACAGTCTGGGCAAAAGCCAAGCAATGAGAAAGGGACTCCAGGTTGGGGGGTAACCTAGTGTTTACCCGGCTCTAAAGAAAACCACTCTTGGGACATGCTGATACCACTTCCTTTTCTCTTCCTCCAGAGAAAATGATCGAGGGCCAAGCTCAATTTGTGGTTAGTCAGTATTCCACTCTGAGTTTCATGAAGTGGCTTCCAGGATCTTCCCCAGGGGATATGGTAGAAGTTTAAGAAATTTAGGGTGTAGGGGTGCCTGGGTGGCACATTCGGTGGGGTGTCTCTTAGTTTGGGCTCAGGTCGTGTTCTCATGGGTTGTGGAATCGAGCCCCACATCAGGCTCTGCACTCAGCGGAGAGTCTGCTTGAGATTCTCTCCCTCTCCCTTTCCCTCTGCTGCTCCTCCTGCTCTCTCTCAGATAAATAAATAAATCTAAAAAAAAAAGAAAAAGAAATTTAGGGTGTATGTTTTACTTTTGTTTGATGGATGTTTTTAAGACAAATAGGAAGGTTTGTTTCATCTGTTTGCAGCGCTCCTGTCTGTCAGCACCAATCATGTCTGCCCACTTTGAAACTCTGCAGGAAGGTGCAGAGTGTGAGTGAGTGGTGAAGGATGTTGTGGCAGGTGAAATAAGGGGGCTCCATCCCTGCAACCTGTAAATGTTATCTTAATTTGGCAAAGCATCTTTGTAAGTGTGATTAAATTAAGGATCTTGAGATGATTATCTGGATTATCCAGATGGCCCCTATGTACTGCACAAATGTCTTTCTACGAGGGAGGCTGAAGGGAGTGTACAGACAGCACAGAGGGGACATCCGTGTGAAGATGGAGCACGGGGGGATATGAAGAAGTTGGAATGGTGCAGCCCCAAGCTGAGCGATGTCAGCAACCCCCAGAAGCTGGAAAAGGCAAGGGACAGATTCTCTCCTAAAGGCTCCAAAGGGAGCATAGCCCCTGATTTCAGGCCAGAGAAACTGCTTTCAGACTCTGGCCTCCAGAACTGTGAGAGAATAAACTGGCATTGCTTTAAGCCACCAAACCTGTAGTCAGTTGTTACGGCGGCCACAGAAAGCTAATACAGATGAATTAATCAAACGAACAGTGTGTGCATAATTTATTACTTTGTGTACCACAATAAATTAAAGAGAGAGAGAGAGGCAAGAGGCCCCCCAATTTTCTTTATCCGTGCAACTAGAGGCAGATGATTAATCGTACAAGTTACTGAACTGGGGTTGTGGGTAAGAGCCGGAAGCAGAGAGAATCAACAAAACGATGGTGGAGGCCTGGAAGGAAAAGAAGCCACTGAGGCTTTAGATAACTGGGCAGAGATTTGTGGCTCAGCTGTCCCCCTCTCTGCTTTGTTTTATAGATTTATATGTATTTTATAGATTTATATTTGTTATATATATTTATAGTTATTTTATATGTTTATATATTTTATATAAACTTTAGTAATACATATATAAATAGATACATAAATTAATACAATATATTTAATATATAAATATATATTTAACATAAATGTATGTTTATAATATATAAATATATCATATATTTTATATATGAAATATGAATATATGAGTATATATTATTTATAATTCATACTATTTATACATATTTACATATATTCACTTACTTGTTTAACATCTGTCTCTCCCTACATGACAACATAATTTCCGTAAGGACAGAGATTTTTGTTTAGTATGTTCACTGTGTCCCCAATTCTGAGAACAATCCTCGGAATACGATAGGTACTCAGTAAAGAGTTACTCAATACATAAATGAAATCAAGGCAGATAAGGTTCTGGATTAATTGTGAGCTTGTAATTATATCAAGACCCCAGAGTAATACACTGATTAATCATTTTTTGAAAAAGGAGTACATATTTTCATTTTGCACTGGGCCGACAAATCATAGAGCTGGTCCTGTCTGGGCAAGACAATGTTATTTCTAGCTTGCTTCTGATTAAAGTGTGGTGGACATGGGGCGCCTGGGTGGTTCAGTTGATTAAGTATCTGGTTTTGGCTCAGGTCATGATTCCGGGGTGCCAGGATCAAGCCCTGCATCGGGCTCCCTACTCATCGGGGAGTCTGCTTCTCCTTCTACCCCTCCCCACTCCCACTCATGTATGCTCGTGCTCTCTCTCTAAAGTAAATAAATAAAATCTTAAAAAAAAAAAAGTGTGGTAGGCAGACAGGTATCTGAGATCCATTTGTTACCAGTCCATGGTGAGATCAGTACAATAGTACAGAAGCCTCTAGAATTACATCTTAGTGCTTTTTTAAAAAATTCACTGATTCACTCTCTCTCTCTCTCAAATAAATAAATAAAATCATAAAAAGAAAAAAAAAAAGCAGTCATGGGATTGAGCCCTGCGTCCAGCTCTGAGCTCAGCATGGAGTCTGCTTCAGATTCTCTCTCTCTCAAATAAATAAATAAAATCTTTCAAAAAAAAAAATCCACTGATTGAAAAAATAGCATAGTTGATAAAGAGCTACTGTTAATTCAAAGTTTTTAAATGGATTTGTGTTTTTATTACCCACAACGTATTTACCTCATTTTAAAATGGTCATTTATATGAGGAAGAGACAAATACTTGGAGGGAGGCTGTATTTAATCTAAATGTAGATAATTCTCTAAGCACATAGAGTAATCATGAACCTCTGGGAGTCCGTAATCTGTAAGTTCAAAGTTATAAGCCAACCCAAAGGGGAATACCTAGGTGTAAAGGCGTCCTGTGATTGACCCGCCAGGGTCTTATAACCTAGTTAGTATCTGAGATGGGGCCACATCCAGGACTCGGGCCTTCTGTATTCCATCCGGGTACAATTTCAGTGGCTACTGATGAGATATCTCCATAGATTTCTTAGAGGTCATCCCCTAGGACATTGGGCATGTGCTAAAGGAGGAAACCTCACCAGGAGGGCCATGTGTCCAGTGGAGGACAGCAGGGCAGTTAGGTAGGACTTGCAGGCACAGGGCTGGCTTCATGGCATGAGACCCTCACTTGGTTTAATATTCTGCTGTCACCTTCTTGAAATTCTTAATCATTTTTCGAAAAAGGAGTACATATTTTCACTTTGCACTGGGCCGACAAATCATAGAGGTGGTCCAGTTATTTCTAGTTTGCTTCTGCTCTCATTCTGGAGATACAGCCTTCAGTACTGCCCCTTAGGATCTGACAGACCATTAGTTCTGGGATGAGGAGACTTGGTTTGCCCAGGCTGGGACTTGGGTGAGGCAAGGGGGCCAGGCAGGGCACAGAATTGAAGGAGGTGCTCACTCACAGGGTTGTGCAGACGCAAGGTCAGCACTTGAGAGTGAGTGCCCCTTAAATTTTGCCCCTCGCTTGCCTCACCTCGGTCCCAGTGTGCACCGTACCTGCACTATACTCTCCTACTTCCTGTGTCTTTGAAACTGACCATGTGCCACTGGGGTCACGGAATTTTCATCAGCTAGATCAGGTGGCACACAGAAACCTTACCCTATGGACGTCTTCTTAGGTTTTTCTGAAAGTGTTCTTTATTTGTTCAGTCTTTGTTGAGGGAGAAAGGTATTTCCTCTTTCTCTACAAGACCGGCCATGGTTGGCTGATGCATGCTCTCCTTTGTAGACGTAATTCGATATAAAGCTGAATTGTCAATACTGTGAAACATTTTACAGGAAGAGTGAAAGAGTAGATGGCACTGGTGGCCACATTCACATTCGTTGTGTCACCAGAGAGCAAGAAGCAGTGAAGTGTGAAGTCAGAAAACCTTGGTTCTCAAACGGAGTCCACTGCATATTTGCTATGTGATCTGGGGCAAAGCTTCATGACCTCTCAGCCTCAGGTCCTCACCTCTAAAATAGGGAGAATCAAGCTATCTCTAGCTCCCATGATGAGCATGAGGGGACGACGAATTGATACATCGGCTCATGGTTTGCATGTTGACACTATTATTCCATTTGTGGAGGGGTATCGTTTTGCAAGAGGGGTCCATCCTGAGTTGCCAACTGTCATCCACCAAGGTTAGGGGTGAATTCCACACATCACACGATAGAAGTTAGGCCTTGGAATAGGCTTTACAGGAAAGGAAGAAACTGTGAAAGCCAGGGTCAGGCAGATAAGAGAAGATGGAAGGACCCACTGAGACTCTGCATCTGCTGGCTGGATTTGTGTTCCAGGGGGAGGAACATAGCCCCACCCCCATTTATCTCCCTTTTCATGGGGCAAGTGTGAGAGCAATTTTGTTAGTGGGGAGATAATGAAACTGCCTGGCACCAGGCAGTCTGGTTATCTGGGAACACAAGCTCTCAGCACCGGGGGACTTTGGGACTCAAGAAATGTTACCCTGGAGGGAGGACACCACTTGTCCCATGGGAAGAGGAGCTTGGGCACAGCCTCTCCATCTGAGAGAGAGAGTTAGGATCCCACCCGCAAAGCTCTTTAACCAGATAAACTAGGGTGAGAACCTAGAGGCATTTTCAAACATCCTGCTTCTATGACAGGAGCACCCAGACAATGGAGAAACAGAGACCATCATGCTAACCCCAATGTGAAAACCTAGCCAGGTCATGTCAGGGTTTATTGGTGGTCAGTTTAGATTTGATAGCGAGATAAGGTCTACCCACGCTAAATCCAAATCCATCTATTAAAGAACTATTATTTTAAGAGGATTCTGTACAATTTTAAAAGACTTGGGCTTTTGGTCTAAAATGCAATCACAGCTCATTCCTTTAAGTTAAACTTACGTTCCCTGCCCACCCAGAATGTTGCCCTTACTCACTGTTTCCATCCTGGCCTGAAATCCCACCCTCTATAAGCACTGCAGTAGGTACATAGTCCAATTGCGGCAACAGGGTGGGAGAACCACAGAAGTAGACAAATAATAATAGCACAATATACATTTTGCACGAAATGCTCTGGGAGCTTAGTAGAGAAGAACATTAGAGAGAGGGTTAGGGACACTTCAAAAAGGAGATGACATTCCAACTGTATCATAAAGGGTAAGTAGGATGTTTTCAGACACAGAAAGGGGAGATGGTCGTGCTAAGTAGAGGAAAATAGGGAGCAAAGATGTCATCCTTCAGATGAGATAACCGTAAGTGTTGAGAACAGTGTGTGGCACATAGTAGATGCTCAGTAGGTGGTAGTGGTAATAGTAATATGTTCAAGGAGTTTCAAATACTCAGGATGGATAGAATACTGGAAGGGAAGGTCTGGAAATGAAACCAGAGGAGGTAATTTGAGATCTTTTTTCAAGAAGGACTCTGCACAGTGTGCTAAAAGAGATTTTTTTAATTTGCAGAATATTTTAGCAAACTTATTTACCTGCTTTGTCATCCACACAGTCATCACTGTCTCAGTGGGAATAGTCTGCGTTAGGATATATTAACAAATAAGCCCCAAATATCAATGGCTTAAAGCGTCAAACATTTATTTCTTACTCATGTTCCATACCCATCATAGTATATGCCCAGTACCCTCCTTTTTCTATGACTGCTGCTTCTGGCTTCTGTCTGAAAGGGATGCTCATCACTAGTTCCATTTCATTGGCCAAAGGAAGTCATGTGGCTCTGCCAACTTCAAACGGGACAAAGCAGAGCAGTTACTATATGGTGATGAGTACACAACTGTGCCCATTGGTCAAAACTCACAGAACTGTGTACTTCAAATGAGTGAATTTTACTGCATGTAAATTATATGTTAACAATTCTGACTTAAAAAAAACCTTCGGTGTATTTTTTAAATAGCCAGCTTGAAAAAAATTATTAAAATCATGATCCAAACAGCCACTAAAATATTATTTGATTTCTAAAAAGTAATTTTATGGATCCTTTTGGAAACACCATAACCTGTGTTATGCTGCTAAAGGTCTAACCACCAGTAATGTTCTCCCTCCGGAAGAGAAGAAGGAATCCTGATATTTGCCTATTTGCATTGTGTTCATACTCCTACCTTGGCTGATTTCAAGCTTCCAACATGATGTCACTGAATCAAGCTAGGAAGAGATGCACACATTTTGAGCCAATTCTAGCACACCACTAAAAACATTAAAGTAGACCATAATTTAATTACAGCATTACAAGACATGATAAAAACAGCAACACAATGGCTGTCATCACGATGTCCCAGGATTGCCTTGTACAAATTCTCAATATTTGGCTAGTAAGGCAGAATTAGTAATAACAATAATCATAATAATACCAATTAGAGACTGCAGTTTTGGAAAATAATCTGGTAGAATCATTTATTTTATTTTATTTTATTATGTTATGTTAGTACCATACAGTACATCATTAGTTTTTGACGTAGTGTTCCATGATTCACTGTTTTCGTATAACACCCAGTGCTCCATGCAGATCGTGCCCTCTTTAATACCCATCACCGGGCTAACCCATCCCCATACCCCCCTCCCCTCTAAAACCCTCAGTTTGTTTCTTGGAGTCCATAGTCTCCCATGGTTCGTCTCCCCCTCTCATTTTCCCCCCTTCATTTTCCCCTTCCTTCTCCTAATGTCCTCCATGCTATTCCTTATGTTCCACAAATAAGTGAAACCATATGATAATTGACTTTATCTGCTTGACTTATTTCACTTAGCATAATCTCCTCCAGTCCCATCCATGTTGATGTAAACGTTGGGTAATCATCCTTTCTGATGGCTGAGTAATATTCAATTGTTTATATGGACCACATCCTCTTTATCCATTCATCTGTTGAAGGGCATCTCGGCTCTTTCTACAGTTTGGCTATTGCGGACATTGCTGCTATGAACAGTGGGGGTGCATATGACCCTTCTTTTCACTACATCTGTGTCTTTGGGGTAAATACCCAGTAGTGCAATTGCTGGGTCATAGGGTAGCTCTATTTTTAATTTTTTGAGGAACCTCCACAGTTTTCCAAAGTGGCTGTTCCAACTTGCATTCCCACCAACAGTGTAAGAGGATTCCCCTTTCTCCACAGCCTCTCCAACATTCGTTGTTTCTTGTCTTGTCAATTTTTGCCGTTCTAACTGGTGTAAGGTGGTATCTCAATGTGGTTTTGATTTGAATTTCCCTGATGGCTAATGATGATGAACATTCTTTCATGTGTCTGTTAGCCATTTGTACATCTTCTTTGGAGAAGTGTCTGTTCATGTCTTCTGCCCATTTTTTGACTTGATTATTTGTTTTTTGGGTGTTGAGTTTGAGAAGTTCTTTATAGATCTTGGATAACAGCCCTTTATCTGTAGTGTCATTTGCAAATATCTTCTCCCATTCTGTGGGTTGCCTCTTTGTTTTGTTGACTGTTTCCTTTGCTGTGCAGAAGCTTTTTATCTTGATGAAGTCCCAAAAAGTTCATTTTTGCTTTAGTTTCACTAGCTTTTGGAGATGTATCTTGAAAGAAGTTGCTGTGGCCGATGTCAAAGAGGTTACTGCCTATGTTCTCCTCTAGGATTTTGATGGATTCCTGTCTCACATTGAGGTCTTTCATCCATTTTGAGTTTATCTTTGTGAGTGGTGTTGAAGAATGGTCGAATTTCATTCTTCTGCATGTGGCTGTCCAATTTTCCCAGCACCATTTATTGAAGAGACTGTCTTTTTTCCATTGCATATTTTTTCCTGTTTTGTCGAAGATTATTTGACCGTAGAGTTGAGGGTCCATATCTGGGCTCTCTATTCTGTTCCATTGGTCTATATGTCTGGTTTTGTGCCGGTACCATGCTGTCTTGGTGATCACTGCTTTGTAATATAGCTTGAAATCGGGCAACGTGATGCCCCAGCTTTGTTTTTCTTTTTTAAACATTTCCTTGGCGATTCAGGGTCTTTTCTGATTCCATACAAATTTTAAGATTGTTTGTTCCAGCACTTTGAAAAATGTCATTGGAATTTTGATCGGGATGGCATTGAAGGTATAGATTGCTCTGGGTAGCATAGACATTTTAACAATGTTTATTCTTCCAATCCATGGGAAAAGATGAGAGCCTTTCCCTTAAGATCAGGAACACGATGAGGATGCCCACTCTCACCACTATTGTTCAACATAGTACTAGAATTCCTAGCAACAGCAATCAGACAACAAAAATAAATAAAAAGTATTCAAATTGGCAATGAAGAATTCAAACTCTCTCTCTTCACAGATGACATTCAAAAGACTCCACCCTCAAATTACTAGAACCCATACAGCGATTCAGTAATGTGGCAGGATACAAAATCAATGCACAGAAATCAGTTGCTTTCTTATACACTAACAATGCAACTGTAGAAAGAGAAAATGATTCCATTTACAATGGCACCAAAAACCATAAGATACCTCGGAATGAACCTAACCAAAGAGGTAAAGGATCTATACTCTAGAAACTACAGAACACTCATGAAAGAAATTGAAGAAGACACAAAAAGATGGAAAAAATCTGGCAGAATCATAAATTTAAAGCTAGATGGGGCCTTGGAAATCATCTAGTCACTTCACATTTGAGCATGCAGAAAGGTAAAAGACTTGCCCACAGTCACCCCACTGGCTGGTGGCAAAACCAGAATGAAAACACAGATTCCTGACTTCCTTTTTAATATCTTTGTGTGGCTTTTCCCATCACTGCAGGAACTGTGGGATTCCAGTTTTCAAATGGGGACTATTGTTCCTAGTCCACTGTCTGGTACCCACCTTACAAGTATTATTTTTAAAAGCTCAAACATTCAGCTAAACCATGCCTGCCTGTGGTGAACAAGTGGCAGGAACCAGGGGGTAGGTAGGGGTGTCAAGTATTATTCAATAGCTGTCCGATCCAAGCAATGCGTTTCACCCCGGAGAGAATAGAGGCTAACCTGACACCTGTGTGCGGGCTGTGGTTCACCCCCAGCCCACACGGGAGCCAGGTTTCATGGGTTCCCCTGCCTGCATGCTGCCCCAGCCTTTCTCTGCCCACCCCACCGCCGCCCCCCATTTCACCCTGCATTAAGAAGAGCAAGGGCAGCCAAGTGCTCAAAGCAAGACCACTGACCATTTTTCCATCTCAACTAAACTTTGGGGTAGCTGAGAAGACTCTTCAGAAGAATAGATCCATTCTGCAGATCTCAGGATAGAATCAAACCCATCACAATAAAACTCTATCATAATAATGACTATTTGGGGGCCATGCCAGACTTGTCCCCAGATAAGTTTCCAACTCGTGTGACTCTGGTCGTGTGCCTTTTAAATGCCTTTTTCTTCTTTCTCAATCTAACAAATTCTTGCTCTTCCTTCAAGGTCCATCACAATGTCACATCCTCTTTGAAGACTTTTCTGACCTTGATCTTAGAGTACCTCCCATGCCCCCTCTAAATTTAAGACTTTTTCTACCCTGCTCCTAGAACACTTTTCACCTACCTGTACTCCAACTTATATCATAGTGTTTTGTGATTGTTTATTCAGATGTCTGTCTCCTCAACTCAACCAAATATTTGCTCCTTGAAGTCAAGGCCCATGTCTTATTCATCTTTCATTTCCTGCAGCCCCACAGTGTCTGGCCTAGACCATAGGATACCAAAGAGAGAGGATGGGGGGGGGGGGGGCAAAGAATAGAGGGACAGAAGAAAGGCCCTTCTGGACCGAGAGCAAACTCTCTGGGAGAAGTGAAGTTTCCCTGTGCCTGTGCATGCCCCGAGCTACCAGATGACAGTGTACTCTCCAGGAGGGGCAAGTCTCAACCTTACTGTGCATGAACATCATGAGGCATGTTGTTTAAAATGTCAGTTCCTGCCTCCCTTTCCCTGCATCTACTCTGATTTATAGATGTGAGAAGGGGGCCAGAAATATGCTGTGTTCTTCAGATGGTCTACAGGACACTTTGGCAAAACACTGGTTAGCTGATTTCAAGAATGCAAACAAGGTAGGGGCCAGGGGAGGGTGCAGACTCCAGTCCAATGTACTTACGGTGCTGTAGACAGTGCTCCACAGCCTGCCCTGTTTCTCCAGAATCGCAGGGAGCTGGAAGCTCCTCGGAGAGCCATCTGTAACCCAACCCGACTCACTCATGCCCCAGTCAGACAAAGGCAACATGGCATACCTCTTGCTCCAGAATATTTGGCAGACTTTGGGCTCATTAAGGGCACATCCGAACATTTTCAATCCTAGCATGTTATTTGATTATTCTGGGCTGTGGAACAGCCACCCAGGATCCTAGTACTAGTGATGGTCTGGCTCAGGAGTGTGAGATGGGGGCTCAAAGACCTCCAGCAAAGCAGTGACTGCGGCCAGTGACACCGTCATGGGCCGACCATGGGCCTCCGTCAGGCTGCCCATCCCTCCCGGCCTCGGCAATAATAGTGCAGTGCCCCCCTGTCGAATCATGCCTACCCTTGAAACTGCCTCATGCTCAGTGCCAGGAGCCACCTCTAAGAACCTGAGTAATAACGGAACCGTCACCTCCTTGGAGAGGGCCATTCCCAGCATTCTCGGCCCCCGAGACCTTCTCTACGCTCTTCCCACTCCTGCAGACCCACCTGAGCGGATCACAGAACTGAACTGTAGGAAGATCTGACAAGTGCTGAGCAGAGCATGTCACACTCATTCACATCACAACGTATATTTGTTTCCCAGAAGACGATCATTTTACATTCCTACTCATTAAGTTACTATAATTATACCCACACGGGGTATAATTGATTTTAATTTTCACTCTGAGGTAGCTCCAGGTTACAGCCGTGAGTCTCTCACCTTGGAGAACTCTCTCCCTTTATTTAGCATTTAAATGAGTATCAAGAGGGAAACACAAGAAGTAATTATGAGGAGAAACCAAGTGTTGAAAGGGGCAACTTTTGACGTGCTCAGAGGTCCTGACAGGGCAGTGCATTGTTCCAATTGACTACGTGGGAATCCAGCTGGGTGGCCCAGGGAGCAAGACGCCCTGACAGTGATGAACTGTGCAGCTGTACTCAGGGTCCCAGCCTTCCTTTCTCTGCTGGAGTTATTCAAATGTGATGCTTGCCCATGGCTCTGTAGCCTCTGCTAATGAACCAGCACGTATTTTAAAAATCACACACATTAATTACTCTACCTAAAGTTTACAAACAAATGGTAGTAACACTACAATGGCAATTGCTCCCTCTTTTTTTTTAACAATTTTAGTGTGTTCTATTTGTAGGTCCACTGTTAACATTTCAGAGTCCAGCCTCCTGTTACTATATGTCCCAAAAGACAGTACATATTTTTTCATTTGTGTTGAACGTCAAACTTTCCCCATGATGTGCAGATACAATGAGTGCTTGTTTCCACAACTAAGCTATGATTAGGGGTCTTTGCTGGATAAAATGGAAGCATAAGTCTCCATTTATTTTTAGATGGTGAAGATTCTAGAAGTAGTGGGATGTATTCTATTTGAGTCTCGAAACTGTGAGGTAAATTACACAACTAAATAATCAGTTTACTAAGGGAATTACCACTATAGCTGATGGTAGAATACACACACACACACACACACATATGCATCACGTAGGATTCTGATGTTAGCTGCCCCATTTCTGTTCTCCCATGGCTTCAGTATTATATAATTATCTGGTTACTTGTCTCACCCCCATCCCTAACTTTTAACTTTTCAAGGGCATCTGTATAAGCGCTAAGGTTAATATCTATTGAACATTTGAAGATGAAAAGTGTGGTCTTGGCTAAGTCCTCATTTTGAAACTAAGGAAACTGAGGCCTAAGACATCAGGTTACTTGGCCAAGATCATAGCAGTCAGGATGAAAAAAAAAACAATTGCATGTGTCCTAAGCAGGAGACTTTTCAATGAAATCAAAATATTTATCAAATGTCCCCTATCAAAAGTCTTAGTTTCCCTCATACACTTGGATATGAAAGGATGTGCTTTTAGTCTGGCAAATACACCAAGAAGATAAGTCATTTTGCTTTGGCCTTGCCCTTTGCCTATCTCATCTGCAGAGTGCTTTGTGTAATGATCCAGGGGCGTGACAAAATATCAGAATTCAGGAACAGACAGATGTAAGGCCCAGAAGACACACTGGTGAAATTCAACCAGTTAAGAAAGCTCTGTTGCCTGGAATTGGACAGGGATTCTTTCACAAAAAACGCCTCCCCTGCTTTTGAATTAAATTACACTAAACTGGGAGAGACCAGTTCCCTGTTCTTTTATGTGGTTTCAGGTTTTCCCAGGAATCTTGCATCTCTCCCCATAACTATGCTCCTTGCCAGGAACGTGGTGGATCGGGGGTCAGGTTCTCCCCCTCGGAGGGCTCTGAAAGGCTCAGGTCCACGCATTGTAATTTAAAAAAAATGTTTTTCTCTTTTCAAAGTGTCTTTTCAAAGACTTGTAGGCTTGTGGGAAGAATTGTCATATTTCCCCCTTCATGTGTTTTTATCCTCACTTCTTTTCACGTGGTACTAATTCCCTTTCTCTTACTGTTCTTCCCCCTCATCTGGTTTCCCATGTAATTTGGAGCGTTCATTTTCTGTTTTCTATTGAAAGGGGAAATGTCACCCTAGAGAAATCAGTCCAAGGTGATCCTAGCTAGTCCTCCCCGCACAGATCAGACTTTCCAATTCACCCCAAACTCCAATCCTTTGTTAGGTGGATTGGCTAGAAAGGCCCCCATTGCCTCAGGACACAAAACATCTGGTTTATTGTGCTTTGAGATAGGGAGCAAAGAATTCCTTTCTGAGCTCAATCAGCCAGCTCCAGGAGCAGAGCCCACCTCACCAAGCAGCCCACAGCAGCAAGTGGGACCTCTGCTGGGACAGCCATGCATACCTGCAGCCCAGGCGGGTTCAGCTCCCCTTCCTCCCCTTCCACGAAGTGGAAGGAACAGTGGATTGGGACTCCAGAAGCCTCGTTCCTCAGTGCTGTTTTGCCACCAACTTGCTTGGCAACCTACGATAGACTCCTCCACTTCTCTGGGCCTCAGTTTCCTCAGCTGTAAGAGGAGAGGGTTCCTCTAATAGCTGCTTACCAGAAACAGTAATTGATCTCATCTCACTGAGTTGTTTCATCTTATGATACTGATTTACTCTAGAATAAATGTGCTGTAGAATAAATTGTTGTCATTCCGTTCTGTTCTCATGTAGAGTAACTAAAATTGTACTACTCCCTCTCTATTCTGGGCCAAAGTAATGCATTGCAAGGAAACTCTATGTTCTAAGCAGTCCATCAAGTATACACTTCCGGGCACCTGGGTGGCTCAGTTGGTTAAGCGACTGCCTTCGGCTCAGGTCATGATCCTGGAGTCCCAGGATCGAGTCTCGCATCGGGCTCCCTGCTCAGCAGGGAGGCTGCTTCTCCCTCTCCCGCTCCCCCCTCTTGTGCTCTTTCTCTCTCTCACTCTCTCTCTCAAATAAATAAATAAAATCTTTAAAAAAAAAGTATACATTTCCCAAGAAGCTGTCTCAGTTTACTTATTCATCTAGTTATTATTCAGAAATATTTATTGAACAGTACACAGACAGACAGTGTACTTAAGGCAGGGATACAGTGATGAGCAAGACAGATATATAGTATTTAGGATCAAACAGTGCCAAAAGAAAAACAGTTACATACAGAATGGTCTAAGCTAAGACAGACACAAAGAAAAGCTTTCTGGAGAAAGTGATGAATAGCCCAGGGGAGGTTGGAAAGATGAATAGGAATTAGCAAGGTGAACAAAGAAGGATGATGTCAGATGGAATGGAGTATATTATGAGGAGGTCCAAGTTTACAGCTGTGGCCCCAGCTTACTGGGATTTTATGCATATACTTATATAAGCTCAAATTTTAAGTTATATGCCTAGCGGAAGAATTTCTTTATTTTCAGACAATAAGGGTTTGTATTCTTAGGACAATGCCAACTATGGAGATTAGTCAAGACTAAGAAATAGGCCTAGAAGGAGAGGAACTTTCAGGTGTGAAATACAGCAGTGATGAATGGCACAGCCCTGCATATGTAAAAATTCCTGGGCTGTAAACACTTTTCTTAGTCTTTGAACTGCCTTGAGTGAGAACAAGAACTGGATCTTATTTTGACTTTGGGTGCCCAGAGCATAGGACAGTGCCTAACACTTAGGAGTGTTCACTTAATGTTGGTTGATTGTTTGATTGACTTGTTGGTTAATTGGTTTTTTTAGTTGGGTGGATGGATGGATGGACAGATGGATGGGAGGATGGAAGGAAGAATGGATCAAAGGATGAATCTGGCTAGACAGGTATATAGGTAGGTGGGTGGGTGGGTGGTTGGATGGGAGAGAGAAGATGTAAAGTGTCTAAAGTGGTGTCTGATACATACTTAGAATAAGTTCTAATTATATATTTCTATTATCTTACAGCATAGAAATGCTTTATTTTCCATATTCACTAAAACACTAAATTCCCACTCATCTAACCTATTTTAATATGTTCTTGGAACAGTGTTTTTCTCAGGATAGAAAAATATACCAATTGTTTCACATTTGTTTTATTTGTACAGAGAAACTAAAATACAGGTGCATTATGCATAAAACTTAACGCCCTAGGTAACACTGCCTGCAACCAGGCAAGCAAGCCCAAAGCAGTGACACCCCTCAAGTTTCCACCAACCCCATATGCACTCCTTCTCCTTAGAGTCTGGTAGTTGTTTTGGGGAGTATTTTGCCAGAATGCAACAGTTTTTGGAAGATACAGGAAAACAGGCAGGAGGGCAGTTTCCTATGGATTCATATTGTTTAAGACATGCCATTTGGGGCTAAGAGACTGTCCTTATCCATCAGGGGGTTTCACAAACAAGATGGGTGGATGCCAGGACTTTGTGTCACGGCCCAGAGATCTTGGGACTTCAGACTAACTGGCACCAGGGAGCTGAGAAGATGTGGAATGCTGGGATTCCGATGACACCCTGGGCTCTGTCCATTGAGACATCACAGCAACTCTTAGGGGCCCACGAGAACCATCATGTGTCCAAGTTCTGCCGGTATACAGACCCGAGAATGAGTGCCCAGCAGTGGTGATGCTTCCTGCCCTGCCTGGAACCGACGTCCCCAAGTGCACTTTAGGTCATCAGCCATCAGCTGTGGCCAGTCATCCTGTGCTTACTCTTCTTCATATTTCCTCATCCATTGGCCCTGAATGACTCATCATGTGGAAGAGAAAGGACATGTGATGACCATCTGTACTCCCAACAATGTCACCCAGGGCCAGTGGGCAAAACCATTGCCAGTCTTCTTATGTCCGCATCATTCAAGGCTTCAGCAGGACCACTAGCTAAGTTGATTTAAAAAAAATTTTTTTTTTATTTATTTATTTGAGACAGAGAGAATGAGAGAGAGAGAGCACATGAGAGGGGGGAGGGTCAGAGGGAGAAGCAGACTCCCTGCAGAGCAGAGAGCCCGATGCGGGACTCGATCCCGGGACTCCAGGATCATGACCTGAGCCGAAGGCAGTTGCTTAACCAACTGAGCCACCCAGGCGCTCAAAACCCCAGTATTTATTGAGAACTCTGCTAAGCTTTAAGCTTACACTGTCCGGTGAATATACTGTTAATTTCTCCCTATATTCTCCTGGGGAACATAAACCTTGCTGTTGACTGCAACGTTTCTTCTTTTTTTTTTTTTTTAAGATTTTATTTATTTATTTGAGACAGAGAGAATGAGAGAGAGAGAGAGAGCACATGAGAGGGGGAGGGTCAGAGGGAGAAGCAGACCCCCCGCCGAGCAGGGAGCCCGATGCGGGACTCGATCCCGGGACTCCAGGATCATGACCTGAGCCGAAGGCAGTCGCTTAACCAACTGAGCCACCCAGGCGCCCGCTAAGTTGATTTACAGAGTAGCTGTTTTTAATAATAATCACAGCTAATCCTAGATTATTAATAATAATCATAGTTGTTAATAATGATCATAATCGTCACCACCAAAATCAACCTTTCCTGAGCCTTTGCTGTGTTTGGAGCACTGCAAACTATCTTCGCTCTCTGTTTGAATCCTCAGAACAGTCCTGAGATTTAGCGTCAAGTATTAGTTTCCCAAACACTAGTACTACTAGATACTCATTGGCCTCACGTGGTTACAACTATGTTTGGAAAATGCTGATACTTCTAAACCGTAATGTAAATTTTAATTCTCTAAGAAAGGGATCTCTGTCGAATTTTTTCAAGCTTTAAACATAGAGCAACTGGAGGTAACATATTATAAGGAATACCAGTCTGAAACTGGAGTGGATGGTATAGAAGGGGGTCAGCACAAGCTATGCTTCGTGTCCTGCGAGTAGTCTAAGAACAACTGGGAAGTAGGTGTAAGTCTAAACCATAACAGCTGGATTTGGTGTGACTGTCTTTGAAAATGGTCACTCATAGTGTACCGAGGGTGGCATGGTGAGTCCTGAGAGTTGCTGAGGGGGTGTTTTTAGAAATGCGCCCCCTGCCCCATAGCACTCCAAAAAGTCTGCCATGTCACAGGAGCAAAGAGCTCCGTCTGCTGCCAACACCCGGTCATAGGTGCAAGGTGAGGAAGTCGGGAGTGAGGACTTCGAGCCCATTCACATGTTCACAGGCTGCCCTGCTGCTGGTCATCGCATTCCCCAGGGGTCCGGAAGGCTCCTTCCTGAGTGCAACGCCAGAGCCCAGGACCAAACTACCAGTCATATTTCCATCCCAGGACCAATATGAGCTCTAATTTCTTCTTCCGTGCTGTTTGCTTTCTGTAAATTCACCTCCTAAAATATACCCTTTATACCACTTTTCCTGTGGATATCAAAATATTTCAAGATACAAGCCTGTTTTTGCAGCATTTACACATCTTCAGTGCCACCTCATACTCCCTCCGCCATATGCCACCGAAGAACTGCCCTTTGTGATCAAAATACTTCCAGCTTATGCTTAGCTCTCTGGTGATTTGGTCAAATTAAAATGACCATATGTTTTTTCATTGTGGTGGGTCAGAAAATGATTTTTTTGCCATACACATAAAGGTAGTTTTAGTTATACTCAGATGTCAACCCTTCCTAAGATTAGGCCTTTCTTTGAAAGCATCGTCTGCATAATCGTTAAAGTTAATTTATTCATTAAATTATATATGCATTCATACATATAAAATGATGCCAGGCATGGATCTGAGCAATTTACAGCTTACAACTTAAATTGCACATTTAATCATCTCTGAGGTACCTACTATTATTATCTACATTTTATGTTTGAGGAAATGAGGCACAAAAAAGTTTAGTGACTTGGCATAAGGTCACCTGGCTGAGAAGGGTTGGAGCAGGAATTTGAACCCAGACAACTTAGCCCCAGAGTCTTCTCAAACTAGGAATTCTTAGCAAACAAAAACCTTTCACCATTTTTAGAGTTTATTTGCCATTTCTATGACCATGGGGTTTGATAAGCACACAGCAACACATTTTCAACTGAAATAGCACATTGCCAATGACCATGTTAGCTTCTTACACACGCTACAGGAGATGGTGACAAACCTTTAGTTATTGATAAAAATAAAAAATGGAGCTGTATTTCATTTTTATTATGGTAAGACTGAAGTAAAAAAAAGTTAAACTAGAAAAATTTTCAGTTACCTCAAAAAGAAGCTCCTCTATCGCAAATCATTATTGATATATTATAAAATCTAGATTCTTGTAGCTATATTATACATATTAAGATGGAATATTCTGGGTCTAAATGAATTTATTTAAAGAAAATCTATGTTATACAACCATAGTTAGTCTTTATTCTTTTGGTTCCTGTTACAAACAATAATATCTATGATAGAAACAGTACTTTTATTTTAAAACTTTTATTGCTCTTGGCTCAAGGTCAAAATCTCTTCAGAGATTTAACCTAAATCATGTGTTTTTATGGAGTAATGTTCTCATGTATTTTGGGAAGATTTTAATTCATATCAGTAAAGGCCATTAAATGCCATGTGTTAGGCTCCATGGAGAGTGAATCCTTCCTTAATACCTGTTAGATGAAGAGTTTTCATTTCCAATAATGTTACTTAACCACTTACTATACACACCTGAGAGTTCTTTAACTATAGCTATGAGATCCACAGAAGACTCTCAAACTTTATATTCATCCAGTTTCTAGTTATGTTTAAAACTTACCTCATTTTTTTCCTAAGGTAAAGACCTCCTTGTACAAAATGAAACTGATGCAAACTGGAAAAAAAAAAATAGTTGTTGTTTCTCTGTAGCAAAAGTTTGCTTTTTTTCTCATTCCAATCATAAAGGTAATATAATTAAAGGAATTTTGAAAGATAAAGAAATACAGACATTGGTCTATTTCCTCACATTGATTTCCATATGCATTTGGATTTTTAAATATATTTGAAAACATAGTACAATTATAATTTTGTATCCTACTTTTTTTACATAGCATATTCCAGCCATGTTATTGTATATTCTTTTTTTTTTTTTTTAAGATTTTATTTATTTGACAGAGAGAGAGAGAGTGAGAGCAGGAACACAAGCAGGGGGAGTGGGAGAGGGAGAAGCAGGCTTCCTGACGAGCAGGGAGCCCAATGTGGGACTCGATCCCAGGACCCTGGGATCATGACCTGAGCCGAAGGCAGACGCTTAATGACTGAGCCACCCAGGCGCCCCTATTACTGTATATTCTTCACACACATCGTTCTTGATTGTTGCTTGAGTGTCATGCTTATTTGGCTATTTCCTAAAGTTAGGCTATGCACAATATATTCCATTTTTAATATTAGAAATAATGCTATGAATGCCATTCTGTATTTAGGTTCATTTCCTTAGGATAGATTCTTAGAAATTGAATTACAGAACCTTAAAGATATTAATATTTTGAAACTCTTGACGCACATGTCCAAATTACTTTCTAAGATGATTTTAACAATGTATGTTGTCTGACAATTTCCTGCCTATATTTGATATGCTTTTTAGTGTGTGTGTGTCTGTGTGTCTGTGTGTCTGTGTCTGTTGGGGGTGGGGGTTTGGCTTGTACAGCCTGGGAGAGCATGGATATGGACCAGATCTGTTGATGCATAGTGGAAAGAGCTTGAACCTGCAGTCCACAGACCTGGATTTTTCTCCTGTTTCTATAACTAACTGGCTGCGTGAATCTGTGCAGCTAACTTGCCATTCTGCTGTTGGTAAAATGGGAAGATTGGACCAGACCAGACGCATTCACTTATTTAGAAACCATTGTTGAGTGCTCTTGATAGTTCTTTTTGCCAAAGAGATTAGAAAATATGGATGCAGAAAATCCTTTCTCAGGACATTACATCCTCCTGGGGGACAAATATGTGGAGGCAGAATCACACAAAATTTAGGAATAGGAACTATGGAGCTGATCCTTCGTTCAACTCTGACTTATTCGTTGTACAAGCTTGAGTAGTGAAAGCCCTCTTGGCTTCGGGTTCCTCATGTATGAAACGGGAATAATACCTATGTCATGAGACAGATTAAATGAGGCAGTGGTTAATGTGCCTGGCACAATATGTACTCCAAAATGGTTAGGACTAGTTTTTTCTATTTTGTTGCTGATGTCCTTCTAATACATTTTGTAAGGTTGAAATGGTGGGGAGCATATTGCTGAGGCATGGCTTCACAGAAACATATCTTGTGTTCAGAGAATGGGTCCCAGATTCTGAGCACTGACACAATGTGGGAATCAGGAAGAGGCCCAGCCTGTGAGGGAGGTCAGAGACACCAGCCACATCCAAGGTGCTTTCTGCTTCTAACAGGGCTGCTGTGGCCACTTCACAGAGGTGGAATGGACACCCCACCTAAAATTTGGTTTGGTGTTGGAACTGAAGATGATGCATGCCCATCAGGAGGATATGAAAAGGGTAATTACTCACATAATGAGGTTCCCTGGGGCAAGCAGGACAGACTCCCCAGCAGGTTTAAAAATGGCTGGAGAGAGTTAGAAGGGACAACTAGCTTAAGGTGTTAGGGTGGCTAGGGGGAGACTTGCATGGTTTTGACCTCACACTGGCCTCAAGGGAGGGGCATGCACGCCTCCTGAATGACTTAAAAGCTGTCAGCAATCAAATACCAAAAATGGAGTTGGACTTTTGAGTATAGGGGATATGGTTTTATGATGGCTGAAGAAATCTCAGTGGCTTTCTTCCTTTCTGAAAAGGGAAAACAAACAGTCTTTCTCTTGATCTCACCTCTCCCCACCCCTTCCTGCTGCTCCCCTGGCTCTCGGTGCTCCCCAGCCCTGGTTCTACAACATGCCACTCCAGTTGCGCTCCTCCCATTCTCTCTCAAAGCTTCTGCAATCAGGTCGCCCCCCATCACTCCTTGGGAACTGCTCCTGTCAAGGTGGTCACTCACTCTCATGGTGCCAAATCCTGTCGTTCTTTCTTCGTCCCCATTATACCTGGCCTATCAACAGCATTAGATATAATTGATCATCTCTCCAGTCAGCTTCCAGAATATCAAATTTGCCTTCTCTTTCTCTTTGGCCAGTTCCTTCTGAATTTCCTAACCTCATAATAGTTGAAGTGCCCCAGGGCTGGGTCCTGGGGCCTCTGCTGTTCTCTGTGTCCACTACTCCCTTGCTGTAAATCCATCTCCCCATGATAACTCCCAGGGGTACGTCTCCAGCATCTATCTCTCCCAGAAGCTCCATATTTCTTTTCCTTTTTAAAAGATTTTATTTATTTATTTTTAGAGAGAGAGAGCAGGGGGAGGGGCAGAGGGGGAAGGAGAAGGACAAGCAGACTCCGCTCTGAGCGCAGAGCCAGACATGGGCTCAATCTACAACCCTGAGATCAAGACCTGAACTGAAACCAAGAGTCAGAGGCTTAATGGATTGAGCCACCCAGGCGCTCCTGGAACTCCCAAGTTTCCATGTCCAGCTGCCTACTCCATATTAAACACAGCAAATGGAGTTTTCCTGACTTTCTCCCTTACTCTTGCCCCTTTTGTGATCTTCTTTCTCTCATTTATTTTTTTTAAAGATTTATTTATTTATTTTAGAGAGAGAGAAGTGCACTCGAGTGAGTGGGGGGAGGGGCAGAGGGAGAGAATCCCCAAGAGGACTCCCCGCTGGGCGCAGAGACTGATCCCACATTAGATCATGACCCTAGCCAAAACCAAGAGTCAGATGCGCCACTGGCTGAGCCACCCAGGTGCCCCCTTCATCCTCTCATTTCATGGAAACTTTATTTAGTTGCTCAGGCCCCAAACTATGTCGTTATCCTGGAGTCCTCTTTTTGTCTTATACCTCATATCCAACCTGTCAGCTAATCCTATGAACTCTGCCTTGAGAAAATATCCAGAATCCGACCACCACTCACCACCTCCACCACTCCTTCCCTGGTCCTAACCACTGTCTTCCCTTCACCTGGATTTCGGCAATAGCTTCCTAGCTGGCCTCGCTGCTTCCTCCTTCACCCTCCTATGGTCCTCAACACAGCGGGCAGAGCAATGCTTTTAAAAGTAATTCAGATCATACCACAAATCCACTCAAGGCTCTGCAGTGGCTACTCACATCACTCCGAGTGAAAGTGGGAGTCCTTACACTCTCCTGCAAGGCTCTGGGTATCTCGCCTCATCTCCTAGTACACACTACTCTAGCCACTCTTCATCTTTGTTATTTCCTGAACATGCCAACCTCACTCCTGTTTCAGGGCCTTTGCATCTCCCGTACCTTCTGCCTGGAAGGCTCTTCCTCCAGATATCAGCATGGCTCACCCTGTCACCTCCTGCCAGTCTTCTCCCAAATGTCACCTTTTCAGTGAGCCTCTCCTGACCATCCTGCTTTAAGTTGCACCCTCCTTTTCTAGTCTATATTCTCACTTTATTTTTCTTCATAGCACTTATCCCTTCCTAGAATAATCTATAATGCCCTTATTAGTTTTGTTTATGTCTGCTCTCCAAGAGAGCGGAGATTTTTGTCAGTTGTTCACTCCTCTATCCCACTGATGTGAAACAGGGTCTGATATATAATCAGTGTTTAATAATTGTGGAAGAAGGAAGGAAGGGAGGGAGGGAGGGAGGGAGGAAGGAAGGAAGGAAGGAAGGAAGGAAGGAAGGAAGGAAGGAAGGAAACAACTATGAAACATTCCAAGAACAATTATATTGCATTAAAACAGAGCTGAGGTCAAAGTGGATGTGGTCATTTCACACCGAGCTTTCCCTCTGGAACACCGGAGCCTACACATCAGTATGACAGTCTGTCTTCCCAGAACAGGCAGTGACTGGTAGAAGTGTCCGCATGACCACACATACTCTGGCATTCCATCTGGGAAGGAGCTACGGGGTTATATACTTGACATAAGGCTGGCCAACATACAAATTCGAGGACCAATTGTAGAATATGGAGATCCCGGTCACCCCTCATACAGAAGACCAGAAATAAACTGAGATTCACATTCGGAATTTGCAGGCATCCGTATTTCAGAAGCGCTGGGTTCATAAATAGCCCCAGGAGCTCTACTGGGCGGTATCAGCCACACAGCTGTGAATGGCGTCAGAGACTGTTCTGTTTGGGTGATTGCTCACTGTAAGAGCCCAGTAGGGGATTTGAGCTATGTTTAGTGAAATTTTGAAAAGCCATTTAATCGGGGTCTTCATCCTTCGCAACATAGGAGAGTTTGCATGCAGAAAACAGCCGGGCAGTTCGATTTTTTTTTCTTTCGACAAAGGTGCGCCTTACCCAGGAACTTGGTGGGAAGGCAGCTTGAGGCTCTGTTTGGCACATTCTGCTCTGCAGATTGCCAGGCTGCAGTAGGACGAGGAAATGTAATTCAGCAAACCTATAGCCTCTGTCGGCAATTTCTCAGGCTCCGCTGAGTGAGCGACAGCGGCGGGGAGAGGGTAAGAGAGTACACTTGGGTCCTACTGTACAGCTGGGCGCCATAAGCCAGAAATTGAGCATCTTTGACTTTTGTAATAAAACCCATAAGGCAATCATTTTGGGCACCTACTTCTTTGGCCCGGAGTGGGAAGGTACGGGACAGCAAGGAAATACAAAGGAAAGGAAAGGAATATGGTGTATGAGAAGAGGAGGCAAATCGCTGCTGGGAACTTTGTAATAGCAGCTTCTCCCTTGAAATATGTACTGTTTCTCTGGGCTTTAGTTTTACAAAAGGTTACCTAAAATATTCTAAAGCAATTTTAAGGCACGTGATTCAACAAATGCTCCATTCCCTCACAAATAACCCTGCCAGACCATCTTTAAACTTGGCATTTAAGAAATCTAAGAGTCTTGAAGTTCTTGTGTAAGCAAATGGATGACGACACTGATGTATAGCTCTCTTTTTCCCTCTTTTTAAAACTGCGCAAGAACAAAGCAACAAGAGCTACGTGCTGAAATATGTGAGATGCTTGACACAACCAAGTCTCTCTCTTAACACACAGGATTTTTGGTGCCTGTGAGAAACATCAGCAATTAGCCAAAACCGTTGACCTCCGCCCCCATTAAACAGCCGGAGAAGTGATGCAGGAAGAAGGGCAATGGTAACTTTACACACTCAGTCAGCCCCATAAGATCCGATTATTTCTTTGCTTCCAAACAAGGTGCTTGGGTCCATTTTAGAGACCCCACAGGCCCTTCAGGTTGGGGTGAACGCTGACTGCTGTGGATGAAGGGAAATGAGTCGTAAAAGGCAGCGAGACTGGTCCTTCAGCCCTTTCGTGTCTCTTGGATCGAGAGTAGCCTTCTGTCCCTGGAGAACAATTGGAGTGGCAGCCGGGCATGTTGTGCCATCAGAAAGAAAGGCCCCTTCTCCTTGGAGCAGAGCGCAGCAGTTTTGGAGGTCACGGGCAGTTTTAGGAGTCATCCAGGGCGGCCGTCAATCCCCGATGCTTTGATGGACTCAGACGAAGCCAGAATTCTGCAGCTCTGACCCGCACCTGCACGTGGGCAGGAGAGAGGGCAGGGTCCCACCCCGCTCCCTCTCCTTTCTTTAGCAGTCATGGGGATGAGCTTGCAAGTCAGCCGCACCCTTGTGTTGTCTTCCTCCTCTTTCGGGCCTACAAACCACAAGCAGAGAATATAGCAAACAGTACCAGAGCAGTTCTTAGGAGGAGCAAGGACGATTTATCTGGCACTGGTAGTGTTCAGAGTGCATGGGAACAATTAGGCTAGGCTTAGTGGCATTAATAAAAGAAAACCATCCCTTTGATTATCATTCAGGAATTTGGGCTTATTTCACTTAAAATTTCTGGTTTTTTCACTTGCCAACAGGAATAGAGATATAGGATGCCACAGCAGAAATCGTCATGCCTGCCTCATATCCATCCACCAATCCCATATATGTATATGTGTGTGTGTGTGTGTATATATACTATACACATGTGTGCATGTCTATATTTTTATATTTTTCATTTTGTGCTGACCAAATGCCTGCAGCATTTTACTGAGTGTCTCTGGGCAAGATTTAATGTCTTGTGGCTTTGCGGAAATAACATGCAGCCCAGACTCATCAGCCAACTCCAGAAGCCCAGGCATATGTCTGGGAAGTAAACGGAGGATCTAAGAAAAATACGAGAACACAATGACTCTTTGTAAAATTGTGAGTCATTCTGAGGGAAGGCAAGGAAAGTAGAAAGACTGCAAAAATGGTGGGTATTTATTTTCGTGCGACGGAACTTTCGTGAGTGCCAAGCTAGCGTTGGTCCCATGCTAATCACTGGAGACGTGTTCATAGAAGGACTTTGGGGAGCGCCCCATTGTAAAAGTTTCTGAGGAGCCCCTAGGCACTGAGAGGAGAGCTGAATCCTTGTGTCAGTGAGTCATTAGCAGCCACCACTGCTGATCGGCTACCACTCAAGTGTCAGGGATTCCCATGGGAAGAAAATCAAGACACTGGATTCTGTTCCCCTGCACATGCCTGTTAGGACCTCAGTTTCCTTAACTGTAAAGTGAGAATAATGACACCCACTCTACCTTCTTCATAGAGGAAAGATAAAATATAACGTACCCCGCAAATATATGATGCTACTCTTAATATTATTCCAGTGCCAAACCTGGTTGTGTCCCTTAGGGCCTGACCCTGCGGGTTCTCCCTATTTCCAGGGCCCCAACCAGTGACACGAGAGATCTGACAGCTTCATCAAAAGGAAACCCAAAGTGCATGGCCTCTGGATTTTATATCCGGGATTCACAAGCGTAAATTGACTAGATAAATAGGTAGTGATGATGAGAAGCCTCTACAGTGGTCCTTTGACCTCAAGATACTTTATAGCCACGGACATTCATTCATTCATCCCTTCAGCAAAATTTAGCGAGAGCCTGCTTTATGCCAACTTGGTGCCTGGTGCGAGGTATGACCCTGGGCTCTTATCTGTGCTGAGAGCACACACAGCACCTGACGTCCTAAAGCTCGCAGTCTAGAAGGGGTCATGGACAATAATCTTAAAAGCATACCAATTATTTATGGTTATAAATTCTCAAGCTGACAGGAGGGAAGGGATGGGAGGCAAGGCTGGAGAGGTGGCAGGAGCCTACACAGGCCCCTGTAGGCCATGGTATGGAGTTTTGCTTTTAGCTTAAGAATGGAGGTTTTAAGTACCACAGTGGGAAGTGGGGGGGGGGGGGGTGGCATAGAACCATGATCACATTTTGTGTTTGAAGAGGTATCGATTCCTTTGTGGGAGGGGAGGGTGTTCCATAGCATTTAGCCCTTGGATACCTCCGTCTTCTCTAACAGTTCCCCTGGATTGAAGCACTTGAGATTAGTACAGCAGCTTTCAATGCCAGGACTGTATTAGAATCTGCTGGAGGATTTTTTTTTAAAGTTTGGGGTCCGTCCCCAGAAATTTGGATTTAATTGGTCATAGATGGAGCTTGAGCGTGGCTTTTGTTTGCTCCCAGGTGATTCTAAATATCATCAAGGTTGAGACCCATAGATTCAGTGGAAAGCACAAACCGGGTCCTTAAAGTGTGGAACCAATATCAGCATCACCTGGAAACCTGTTAAGAGATGCAGATTCTTAGGCATGATCTCCCACTGACTGACCCAGAAATGCTGGGGCTCGGGCCCTGCAGTCTGTGTTCGCACAAGCCTTCTGGGGGTTCCGAGGCTGGCCTCAGTGTGAGAAGCACCAGCTGTGCAGAAGTGTCCCAGGCAAGAGAACCCGGAGCTTGGATCTGATTCTAGGACTAATTGTAGAACAGCTCTGTGACAGGGTGGGAGTGGAGGGGGCACGAAGCATGAACTTCTCTGACCTTCAGTTCTCACCTGTAAGAATAGCAGGCAGGACTGGATGAGCTCAAAGGTGGTCTATGATGTTAAGGATTTATTATCTAGGCACACTAAACCCAACAAAGTTTTTATAATGTACTTTTACAAACTCCACATTTTTGTATGAATGAAATAGAAAGTAACCATTGTAGGAAACTCAGAAAGTACAGAAAAGAAGAAAGAAGAAAATAAATGTCAATTACAATTACTTCACACAGAGATGACCACATAAGCATATCTCCAACAGTTTGGTGTGCTGGAGATGTTCTGGTGGGTTTTCTTCTGATATTTTCTGTGTCATCTAATTAACAAAAGTGGGAATCATACTATATATGGTTCAAGAGCCTACTTCTTACCGAACATTATTATATCAGGAACATATACCTTCATCATTAAAAGTTATTTTAATCATCTTTGTTAATTTATGTAATAATCCATTACATGTTTACACCATAATTTAACCTCGCCCCTCTCCTGGATGTGTAAGCCTTTTCTCATTTCTTAATATTATTGTTACGATGAATATCTCTTTATGTATCTTTTCTATCTAATTCGTCTGAAGATCTTTCTTTCTTTTTTTTTTTTTAAGAGAGAGAGGGCAGGGGAGGGGCAGAGGGAGAGGGAGAGAGAGAGAATCTTAAGCAGACTTCACACCCAGCATGGAGCCTGACTCGGGGCTCGATCTTATGACCTGAAGCCATGACCTGAGCCAAAATCAGGAGCCAGATGCTTAACTGACTGAGCCACCCAGGCGCCCCATGTCTGAAAACCTTCTTAAGAGAATCCTAGAAATAGAAGCATTGGATCAATGCACATGAGACATTTGGTACATTGCCAACTTTGTTCCCCAGCCACGAGCTACCTCCTCCAAACACCAGCCATCTATCCGAGAGCTCTGGCCAGCATGAGTAGCACTGATTTTCATTTCCTACACTACCACGAGCAACAGCTGCAGGGTAGTATTTGTAGCCAGGGTATATAGCTCAGGCTGTCACCCCCTAAGGGGGACTCGTACTCAAGGGACAGAGAAGCAAGAGGGGCCCCAGGAACACAAGAGCTGGGGCTGACATAGTGGAGAGAGACTCTTTAGGGACGGATTAAATGCAGAGTGGAATTTCCTTGAAGTCTGTGGAAGAATGTCAGGTTGATGATAAATCACCTTTTCTAGAAATTGATACTAATAAGGCAGAAGGTCATGGTCCCCAGAGGTGGGGCTGCCTGAGCCAGGTGAAGAGGGGCCCTTGGCTGGATGAACTTCTGAGGTCCCCGCTGGGCTTATGATGCTAGGTGACTAAAGTCAGCACAGAGGGAAGGGTATTCCTCTTTCTCCCACTGTCCCTCTCTCCTGGGCACTTTACATGCACACCAGCCCCCCAGTGGGCTTCAGTCTTCCCACATCTGTCTGCCCCCTGACCCACCCTCGCCCCCCTTGGCTTCATCTGACAACCTTCCATGGCCTTCTTGTTACCTGATTCTTTCATGGATTCAGGATCCTCCTCATAGAAAGAAGGACAGTGAGAGGCCATAAAAAAATAGAATCCAAACCCTTATTTATAAAAAGGAAAAAGGATGTGGTGAGCTTATTTCACTATTTATTTATAGCCCCACCTACTTCCAAAAGTGTCTTAAGTAGCACGTGCTTTGGAAGAGGTCTCAGGGAAAACAAAAGTCTCCTCTTTAAAAAACAGACCAGGGAATCTGGGAGTTGCTAATGGTTAATAGCAGGGAAGAGAGTAATTGGGGCCTTTAACCCCTGGATATTTTTTAATGTGGACATTATTTGAATGAGGCCATTTCCAGGGTGATTAAAAGCATAGATTTACTGTATATCCAAAAGAACTGAAAATAGGTGTTCAAACAGAAACTTGTTAGCACTACTCACAATAGCCAAAAGGTGAAAACAGTGCAAGTGTATATCAACAAAATGGATTATGTCCATACGATGGATTATTATTCAGCAATAAAAATCAGTGAAGTAGTGAGACATGCTATAGCACGGATGAACCTGGAAAACATTTTCCTAAGTGAAAGAAACCCGTCACAAAAGGCCAGATATTTATGATTCCATTTATATGAAATATTCAGACCCGGGAAATCCATGGAGAGAGCAGAGTAGTGGCTGCCAGGGACCAGAAGGGGAGGGGGATGAGGAGGGACTGCTTACTGAGTATGGGGTCTCATTGTGGGTGATGGGAATGTTCTGGATAGTAGTAATGATTGCAGAGCATTGTGAATGTACCTAATGCCACTGAATTGCTGAGTGTTACACTTTAAAATGGTTCCAATGGTAAATTTTGTGTTATGTGTATTTAATCACAATCAAAAATAAACTTGTTCTTAGCAAAACAAAAACAAAAAAACATAGACCTAGTTAGTTGTACCTGTGTTCTAATCTCAGCTCTACCACTTACCAGCTGTGTGACCTTGGGCAACTCACACTCTCAGTTCCCATTTCCTCATGTGTAAAGCGGGGATAATTATAACAGTACCTACCTTATAAATCGTAAATGAGTCAATGTATGTAAAGTACTTAGTATAATACATGGCACACAGGAAGCATGCTGTAAAGATTTGTGTTATTAATCTAACCCAGGTAGGGGCACCTGGGTGGCTCAGTCGTTAAGCGTCTGCCTTCGGCTCAGGTCATGATCCCAGGGTCCTGGGATCGAGCCCCGCATCAGGCTTCCTCCTCAGCAGGAAGCCTGCTTCTCCCTCTCCCACTCCCCCTGCTTGTGTTCCCTCTCTCGCTATCTCTCTCTCTGTCAAATAAATAAATAAAATCTTTAAAAAAAAAAAATCTAACCCAGGTATTCTCTACTATGGGCAGTTTTGCCCCAGAGGAGAAACTTGGCAATGTCTGGAAAGATTTTTTATTACTACAGTTGGGGCATCAATGAGTAGAGGCAGGGGACACCACTAAATATCCTACCATGCACAGGACAGCCTCCACGACAAAGAATCATCTGGTCCCAAATGTCAGTAGTTCCAAGGTTGAGAATCCCTGATTGAAACAGAGCAGGTAGGGAAAGTTGCTTCCTCTAATGAATGTGTAGACAAAAATAGGTCAGACAGAAATTTTAGTTAGAAAGGACAAAGTATCAAATGTCCACCGTGTATAGAGAACACACATCAGTCATTGTGGGGGATATAGAAGAAACCAAGGTGCTGTCCTTGAGATACTTGGGTAAAGAAGAACTCTGTGTGATGGAGTTCTTTAAGAGGGAAATTTTACCAAGAGATGTTTGTAATCATTTTTCCTGTAGTAAGAGGGTGATCTGGGGTCATCCACTACTCACAGTAATGCTCACTCAAATGCAGCCCTTCTGGTTCCTTGTCAAGATGCATCTTGAGTGACCAGCGTGTGGTTCCTTCACGTGTCTGAATGTGTCTTGTGTCTGGATAAATTCTATGGGACAAATATCTGAAAAAAGAAACCACTGTCACAAATAGAAGTAAAAATTACTTGTTACAAGTAAAGGCACAGACAAAAGAGAAAACATTAGATTTCCTTGTCTTCAACCACCCATATACCAAAAGGAAAAGGAGACCCTTTTTGCCCACTTTTGTTTAAAGAGTTTTGTCATTAGATTCTAAAACCATACATCCATATAATTAGCCTAGTTTAGTTCACAGAGTCCATTTTACACAGAATGGCTCACCATCAAAAGGTCTCTATGGACCGGCTAGCAGTGAAGGCTTGGGAAGGGACCCTATTCCTTCTCTCTGTCTTTCTGCCTTTAGGCTAAGGATTACAAGCCTTTCAAAGATACACCATGCTTCCACTCAACCCCTGTGAGTGGCAGATGTCCTTTATGATTGAGCAATGGGAAGGAGGAGTCTGGTGGGGCCCATCAGGAAGGCACATCCTTGGAGGTTTTGGTCCTTGGAAGCTAACGTATGGTGATGGGGGCTCAAAGGATGGGCAGGAGACCCTACCCTATAAGTCACCTTTGCACAGTTTCCTCCGCAATGCTCGCTTCCCATAGGTACAGCTACTTCTGGCAACTTAAATTTATTCAGTGCCTACTATGGCAAGGAATTTTATTAGATACTCATGAAGGGAAAACAGAGGTGAATTAGACATAGAGCCTGTCACAGTGACTTCTCAATAGGGCAGGGACAGGTATAAATCACTCTAATATAAGATAGAAAGGGACAAGTGCAATCAGAAAATGCATGTGTGAAGATACTGTGGGGCAAGAATGGGAAGAGGGGGCAGACCTGGCCAGTATTTCACATAAAGCAGGACGCAACAGCAGGCTATGGCACCACCTCGGCTTACTTGGTGTTGAGGAACACGGGTGCTGGGTGCAGATATTTGGGGTTCAAGTCCTGGGCTGTGCCACTTAAGCCAATGGGCTGTCCTTAGGCAGATTGCCTCACCTCTCGGTGCCTCAATCTCTTCATCCAAAAAAATGGGAGTAAATGTGTTTCTCATACACATGAGCTGAAAAGTAAATGCATTAAACATATTCTGAATGTCATCTGGCACAACATAAAATGATTGTGCTTAACAGTTCAGTATAAAAACTGGCTCTTAGGGGAGACTGGGTGGCTCAGTCGGTTAAGCATCGGATTCTTGGTTTCGGCTCAGGTCATGGTCTCAAGGTCATGAGATGCAGCCCCACATCGGGCTCTGTGGAGGGTGTGGTGTCTGCTTAAGATACTCTCTCACCCTCTCCCTCTGACCCCTCCTGGCTCCCCCTCTCAAAAAAAGGGAGGAAAAAAAATGGCTCTTATTATCACCAAAGGTAACAAGGATGATCTGCAAGGATGCACTTCTGAACCAAGGTGGAATGATGGTAATTGTCAGGAATAAAAAATTCTACAGGCAAACACCAACCTTGCATTATTCTTTACAAAGCTGCTTACAGGGGCTGGAATGTGGGGCCCTGTCTCAGTAGAAGCCAGGATGGCACCCGTGGACTGTGCCTCCACATAATGGTCCCGCTATCGACACCCTCCTCGTTTTCTAGTTCCAACAGCATTGCTTTTATTGTCTGGCATTAGCTGCATTAACCCTTTTCAGCAGATCAGGAGTAGTCCCAAGACTGCTACAGTGAAGAGACTTGGGACCAAAAACTTTGGTCTCAAGGGAGACCATCAAACAGATGATGCTTTTAAGAACATGGGGAGAATCGGGCTTGGCCGCTAACAGAATGAACATTGCAGATGTCATATTTAAAATAAAGGCAACTTCGATGTTTTGGTTTTAGTTAAGGAACATTGTCTTGTCTATGTGTGTGCGGGGATTGTTGAGAGTTGGAGGGGAGAAGAGAGACTGGAGAGTGTCTTGGAGCAAGACATCCTCCTCTTATGTTGAAACTCTGCCTACAAAACTCAGAGCTAAAATGCTGTGCTCTTTTTCTGAGCCCCATTCAGTGTTCAGACTGCTCTAATTTAATGCATGCATAAGAATAAAAATTAAGCTTCAAGAGCTAGGGCAGATTTTTTTTTTTTTTTTTTTTTAAAGAGAGGCAGGCTTTATCCCTGTGAGATTAAACAATCATCAGGGTCTAAAGGTTTAATCCGCTTGAGTTCAGCCCAGGATGGGGTTCAGAGCCCCAAAATAATTGGATGCAGCCCCAGGCTTTGAACATCAGAACTAGTTGGTGTGTGTGTGTGTGTGTGTGTGTGTGTGTGTGTGTGTGTGTGAAATGTGCAAGCAAGCACGCACGAGAGGTCTCTCCCGTGGCAGGAGGAATAAAGCTGCCTGCCCCGCCACCTCCACCGCGTCCTCAGCTTGTGGGGATTGCTGTGCACATGAATGTGTGCTATTGTTCCAGGCACACGTCGGCCTGGAGAAATAGCACAAAACAGCCCGTCCCTATTCAGAGGCAGAGCCCCCTCCATCACTCAGACCAGCCCTCCCAGGTCACATGCCGGAGGCCTCCGCAGACAGGACGCAGCTGCCTCGGATCTGCAGCCTAACATTAGCCGCGGTTCGCAAAACCTGACAGCACCGAGCCTTCACAGGGGCCACTAGAAAGATGTGGGGTCCGGGCACTATGTTCTCCGAGGAACGCTGGCTGGAAAATGAGAAAAAGTGTGCCGTGGTTCGGAAGCCTAAGCCAGGCCGGAAGCGCCAGGAGCTGCTGGCCGTGGCCTTGGGGGTGAAGGTGGGAGTCAGAGGTGGTTTTCTGTGGCCCCCTCTCAAACTCTTTGCCTGTTCACAGATCTCATCCCTGGTCCGAAGGGCCGCCCTCACGCACAACGACAACCACTTCAACTACGAGAAGACCCACAACTTTAAGGTAAGCAAGCCTCTGCGCTCTTTCTTCTGTTCTTAAGGGGCAGGTGACGGTTTCCTTCTTGTCTTTGACTGTGAAGTCATGAGACAGCAAATTCCTTGGCTTCCACATCTAGCTACGTGCATCATGCACGTAACACTGTTGCTTTGTGTCAAACTGGAGACCTCAGACGGCAGTTGGCTTGCTGCTGACACCTAGAAACACCTCTGTGTGTGTTCACTTAGTTCCGGAGCCCTGGGCCTGTTTCCTCTTCGTATCGCTCGTCCAGCGAACGAACAGCAGAGCGTGCCCGTCCCCGGCAGGGAGAGATCTTCTGGGGGAACGTCGAGCAGTACTTTTCCACGCAGAGTAGCTGTAAAAAATATTGCTGTCTCTGAGCAACAGATAACAGTTGCCCATTTCACAGTCTGTGTTTCGTCTTTGTTTTCAGGGATGCTAACGCCTTTGGTTTATGTGTAGACAGCTGTGAAAGCAAATGATGACAGGAGATACCATCCAGAAGATTTGTGTGCGCTGCGGGTACAGGGGGGCACCGCGACAGCCTTGAGGCTGCTCCCCAGACCAAGCAAAAAGATGCAGAAAGCCGGAGGGAGCTTTAGTGGCGATTGCCATGTGTGTTGAAAAACTAGAAACACTGCTGTCTTCATTTCGGACCAGCACTTGTAAAAACGGCCTGCCATCAGAAATCATGGCCTATTTCCTTTGACCTAACGTGTATTTCAAGAAGGGCCGGAGGAGATTCTGATGCCAAATTGCCCGGCCAGGGATGCTGTTGAGTGGAGGCGAGATAAGATGGAGTTTGAGGTTTTACCCCAACAAATGGGCTGACAATTTGGAGAGAGTGGAGATGAAAGGATCCAGGGAGAAAAGAAGAGGCAGGGGCAGCAAATTGTGAATTGCCTTTTTTTTTTTAAACTCCCTTCCTTTAGTACCAGTAACCCGAGTAACTGTTGGAACTAGAAAGCCCTTTGTCAGAGGTGACCAGGGAAACCTCTTTTATTCTGTCGTTTTCCAGTTCTTCATGAAGGACAAACATGTGTCTATTAACTATACATTCGTGTCAGTTCGGTCTGTTTGCCCTGCTGCTGGTTTTAGAAAGCGAGCAGCTCGAGCATTTGCATGCTATAATTGAGCCGAGGAATGGAATTATCCAGCCCTCCATATTTAGCATGAGGATGAAGAATTGCATTATATAGATCCTCATCAATGCCAGGGCTCTTGATATTTCTCCCATTGCTGAAGAGGGACAGGTCTGATTGGCAGCACAGAAAGCCTTTATGCTTTTTCTCTTTTCTGTTTTCTGTATGTACCCTTATTAATTTTTTTTGCCTTAAGAAAGTATTTTTCTGACTTTGCGTGGAAATCCTGATTCTTTGCATCCTGTGGATGCACCACCATGGATTGGGAGGAGGGATCTTCTTGGACTTGCAAATTCTCGTCCTTCCTCTTGAAAATTCCAACTCTTCCGGCTTTAAGATGCAATTGGAATTATGCCCTTCCTGAGATATGTATTTGCATGGGGATAGCTTCTCCCTCTGTATACTGTGTCTGAGCTTGTGTGCAAAACACGCAAGCATATTCAGTTGACTGCCACTTCCAAAACTGACTTCAGTTTTTTAATCTCAGATCTCTGAAGGGGAAACAAAGACATTTGAAACAAAAAGATAATTAAAACTAATTTTCTTAAATAGTGCTGTTGCTAACACGATCTGTATTAATTATTTATCACTGGGATCCATCAACAGCTTTTTCAATGTTTGCTTGAAAAGTCGGTATCTATTTGGTGTGATCTCTTCTAACATAGCTATCGAGAGAAGAAAAGGCAGAGAGCAGACACGGTGTTAGAGGAAAATATATAAGCCAGACAGAGCATTTCTCTTCCGAGTTTTAAATAGACGTCTTTGAGACATAGCAGACCCTTGAGTCTCTGTGTCCCTTGATTGTGGCTTTCAATGGTACTGCTCGTGCCACTGTCCTTAAGAATGAGTGGCAGGGCCAGGAGGGGGTGGTTCCCTCTGTCACTCCTCGCCCCTGCCACCCTCATTCAGCCCTCTCCCCACCCCCAACTCATTTTAAGTGGGAGTTTTGCGTGGTCTTTAGAGGAATCCTCTAAAAGCTGGTCAGTGCTATAAATAGAGCAGTGGGTTTTTAGTAACACACCACTGAATTAACCAAACAAAGAAAACTCTTATCAAAGGCCCCCTGCCATCTGCTTGGAATTAGTGTAAAATTAAGACCTAAACCACAAATTTTTTCTTTATGCTGACATCTAATAGGCTTTATTCAGAAACTCTCTTGATTTGTAATTCGGGTTTGAGAGTACTATGTATGGCATAAAGTAAGTGTTCATTAAAAAGAACAAATAATCACATTTTCACGATTATCAGCAAATAAGCCTCGCTAAGCCCAGTCTGCATTCTTGCCTAAGGGCTCCTATGAGAGATTCCAATCTGTCAGCAGATCTAAACGCCTCACCCCACAATAAGATTTTCTGCCCGGTTGAGGACTACTTCCCCAGGTAAAAAGCCTTTTCCTGGCTCTCCCCAGGAGCTTCATCAAGAGGAACAAATAGAAACTCCCACCCCTATACAGGTTGAGAACTTACACTCCATTCTTCCAGAAAGCTCTCCCCAGCACTATGCCTGAGTGTCTACCTACTGTCCTTGTTTTCTCAACAAAGCATATCTAGGAAAATGAAAAGACAAAAGTTAGCTCTGGGAACAAGAACTTTTGGAAGCCAATTAAATTTATGCTTCATCTCATGCAATAATTGTGTACTTTTCAACACTATGCAGATGCAGCTACTGCTCATTTGAATCCTAAATTCTCTGGGATTACTTGCACACACTGGGAATCAGGAGGTATTTGTTGAAGAAATTATGGAATTGACAGGATCCTCTCTGAAAGGAAAACTCTTTGATACACAGAAAAAAAATTCCTTTATTTAACTCATTTTACATCTGCATCTGTTTATCTAGTTGACTGAAAGAGACACTCTCATGTAGGTAGAAGAGCTCTCTTTGAGATGGTCTACCTTAATAACACCTTGTGGCTAAGCTTCAAAATCTTCAGGCTAATGAACTCCAGAGCCCCAACAATCTGGGTAACTGTCCTTCCTTCCTTCCCCACTTTGCGCAGTGATAACATAGCGGTGGCTGGCTTGGTCCTCCTAGCTACAACTTGACCTTTGGTGAGCAGCTTAGTTCTTGCAGCCTCAGTTTCCTTATCTGTAGAATGGGAGTGTTGTAAGGCTTAAGGAATACATGTAAATCGCTTATGGTCTGTGGCACCCAGTAAGGTTAGCTTCGATTATTATTTTGCTATTCATCTTTTTGTCTCTCTCTCAGCTTGTGCTTTTGTGTTTAGCCTTCTGTGTCTCCATATTTATTTTCTACCCTTACTTCTTCATGCTCCTCCTTCTTTTTGCTATCATCTGTTTCTTCCTCTCTCATTAACCACATGCGGTAGAAAAATGCAAGAGTGTTTTGGGCAATGCCAATGACATGAGCAAAAACTTGGAGTCAGAAATGAGCCAGAAGTGAACAGGATGCAGGGAGGAGACCATCGAGGAAAGAGGTACTCACTTCACGTGTGGGGTAGGCCAGATGGAAGCAGATTGATGACCCTAGCATTTTCTCTGCTCAGCCCACTCGGGAGCTCAGTCCTCCCAGTGTGCATGTGCATGCATGTACATCACTTCCTCCTTCTACTCAATTCTCTCCCTCTACCCAGGCCTTGCAGGACACTCCTCTTTCCTTATATGGATTATGGATGGAGAGCAGAGCTCCAGAAAGTTCTAAAAGTTGAAGAGCAAACCACTTGACCCCCACCTTACCCCATGTTCCCCATCCCCATCTGTCTCCCTGTCTCTTCCCCATGCATCCCCTTCCATCCCTTTCCTATTCCCCACCCCTCCCTTCTCCAGCCTCCTATCAGCTTGACTTTTCTCCATAGCACTGACCACTGGCATGGTCCATATTTACTTGTATGCTTGCTTTCCCCTTTTCAGCTGAAAACACTCATTCATGGGGCTGGGGGCAGGGATTTGTGTCTGTTGTCCTGCAGACACCCCCATGTCCAGAACGGGGCCTGGCCCAGAGCAGGCTGTCAGTGAATATTGGTTGAAAGCACATGCAGGAGACATCTCATGGCCCTATCTACCTAAGATGGCCCATTGTCTCCGCACTCCCCACCACACCCCACACTCTGCCCTCAGCCGTGGCTTGTTACACTTGTGTTAGCTGTGCTCAAGCCCTTCCAGCTATGGGCCCTTGCCAGGGTCAGCAGACTGTGCCAGAGAGATGGATGGTATCAAGGTGCGCCAGGCCAGTTGTCATCCCCCATTTGGCCAGGAGGTGTGGCGGGGCATGCTATCCAGTGTCTTATACGTGGGGATAGCGGACGAGACACACGCCCCAGGTTACTCTTCTTGTCTCAGCTTCTGGTGTGGTGACTCTCAAAAGTGGCCTGGTCTGGACATAAACGAAATGGTTTCTCAACACACCCTTTTATGTCCCCCACTCTCTGTAGACCCTCTTCCCAGGTACACCACGTGTCCAAGCGTGCTCATGCAGCAGGCTCCTTCCATGCATGCCTACCCACCCCATGAGAGCCTGGGTGCCAGGACCAGAAGTCCAGGAGGTTGAGTGTGTCCTGGAGCTATGGTCAGGACACCTGTCCAGGGTATGGCAGCACCACCACCGCCCAGTCTGGGTGATGTGGCCCATTTCCAGTTTCTCTGCCTCTCATTGCTTTTTGCATTCTTATCAGTCCAGTGGGCATTTGCTTTGGAACAAGACATTTTTGCTTTCCATATGCAAACCCCTCTCTTTCCCTCATCCTCCTTAACCTCATAAAAATGTGTTAGCTCACTTTTGCCCACTCTTTTGCCTGTCTTTCCAGCAGCAGAGCCTGGTGGAAAGAGGATAGATTTTGACAGCAAACCCAAGAGGGACTCCTTGCTTAGGCCACATACCAGGGAAGTGGCTTGTTCAAGCTACTCCTCAAATGTAAATCATGTACTAATGAGTCTGACCCATATCAAGTTCTTAGCTGTTATTAATTTTATATTTTGTTTTATTCCAAAGGACATTCAAAGGGGCTATTCTAAATGACTAAATGGCTGATTCTGGCATGTTAAGTCCAGAGAAATATTCCTTTTGTGTTTTGTGGGGAGAAAAATAAAAGGACCAATGATCACTGTACATATTATTTGGGTATTTTTCAAAGTTCTAAGGAGAGGAAACTATTTAGACAGGCTTTTTTTTTTTTTTAATTCAGCAAATATGGACTGAGGGCCAGTTATGTGCCAGGCACTACCAGGTACAAGAGAGACCGTGGGGACATAAGAATGTGAGCTCTTCTTCTACTGGGCAGCTTTCAGCCAGAGTGGTTTTGCTCCCCCGGGGACATCTGGCAGTGTCTAGAGACATTTCTGATCCTCACAACTGGGACGTGCTCCTGGGGTATCTAGTAGAGGTCAGAGATGCTGGTAAACATCCTGCAGTGCCCAGCCCAGGCCCCACCACAAGGAGTTACCCAGCCCCCATGTCAATAATGCTGGGGTTGAGGAAACATGCACTAGACAATGCAGGAGCCCTGGAGGTTTTGCCGGGGCGGGGGGTGGGGGTCAGGGCAGTGTGAGAAGAAGGTCAGTGCTGATACCCTCATAAACCCGAGAGGAAGTTAGCACAAGAGTCTCTCACTTTATGCAGTGGGGAGATTCCCAAAAAGCTTTGTGGCAATCAGTGTTTTAGACATTAAATCCTATTTTAAATGTAGTAGGATGGCTGCTGAATAGACAGATCTGGGGGTGAACACCACTCACCCCCAGATTTCTCCCTGGTGGAGAAACCCAGGTCTCTGGCAACATCTGCTGAGCAGGCCTCTCAGGGAAGCCCAGTCTCCTGTCGCAGACGGAGCGATTCCCCCGGCTGTTTCGTTCCCATCTGAAAAGGTTCACTTCAAGGTCAGTATTTCATCTGATCTTGCAAGAGGGAAAAGTCCAAAGTTTAACCTAATTTCTCAGGAGTTCAGTGTCACATGATTATGGGAAAAGCAGTAGATGACAGGAAAGACCCTTGGCTGAGCGCGGGAGGCCCAGCGCTGCTGACCCTTCTGGGTGACCCTCGACAAGCTGCCTGCTCTCCAGCCCTTCGGGTAACTCTGGGCAATGACCCCCCCCAAGCCCAGTGACTTGTAGCTGGCAGTGACTTGAGCCACCTCCAGCCCCCTCTTCTGTGCATATATAAAGCAGCTAAGACAAAACTGCCTTTGACCCGAAGAGTCCTTTTCAAATCAAAGTAAAAAAATAAAGTTCTCATATTTATTTATATTATTAATATAAATAATAAAAATCACCAACTGAGGAGATAGGGTTTTAGTTTATACCAGTAACTCTCTATCAGGGTCACTTTGCCCCCTGGGGCACATTTGGCACAGTCTGGAGACATTTGTGGTTGTGCCAGCCGAGGGGTGCTGCTGGCATTTAGTGGGGAGACACCAGGGTGCTGCTAGACGTCCTACAATGACAAAGATTTATCCAGCCCAAAATGTTCATAGTGCCCACGTTCAGAAACCTGGATGTACACTGACGCGGAAAAGCAATGTTTCTCAAGTGTAGTGCATCACAAATAGAACCTGGTCTGAGCTGATTACACACTTGGATGGTGTCTACACTGACCCATCAAAACATACTTGTTATGAAACCACCAGGGAATACTGCCTTCCAGATTCAGCAGATGTGAGACAAATAACATCCTGCTCATTTGGAGTCAAGTCAGGGGATACTCGCGAAACGCCTGAGATTTTTCTTGACAACCCTGGCTCTTGTTTTTACTAAGTGGCCATTCCTGGGCTATTTGTCAAACATACCTTATCTCTTGTAATATCATCTTTTTCTCTTTGGTGTGGTTTTGGAATTCCAGGCAGACCATGCCCAGTATAATGGCCTTGGACAGACATTCTTCCTGTCTGGGGTATTTTCTTCCTGTCTAGGGTATTTTAGTTACTGCCCTAGAGTTTGCAAAGTGTTTTGTTTTTTTTTTTTTTTTCTGAAAAGATATTCTTGAAAATCAATAAACTTCACAGAATGGAAAAAACTGATCAGTGATTTTTTCAAGATATGGGGTATTTCACTGGGAGAGTGGCCATCATAACTCAACCCCAAATGAAATGCATTCAGAGAGTGACCTCAGCATTACATAGAGCCTACTGTTTAGCGATTGTCCTTGTAGACCCAAAAGAAAATTGAACAATATATCAGCCATGAAAATAAACAGTGGCCCATCACAAAGAGGAAATTAGGCAGTGGGCCTAAAATAATGTTTAACTAACTTTACGTTCCCCTCAGTCCCCATTTTGTTTTATTTCTGTGGGAATGTGTATTTGTGGGGACAGAAAAGTTATTTGCTATTCAAAAAACTGTCTGTCTGCATTTGTTTAGCTGGAGAAATGAGATCGAAGGCAGTGGGGATATATCAATAAGAAAAGATGTTGGGAAATATGGGCAGGGCTAATAAGCATGAAATGCAATTTTGATATGCATATTTTTTTTAAATATTGGCAAAATGAAATTTTAGAAAATCTGTAGCTGGCATATCTTGTATTTTTCCTGAAGCATTCAGTAGGCTAGTTTCTATTTTGTCTACGTAAAGTAAACATTACAGCTAGTCTCCAAATTTCTAAATATTTTATTTTCATTTTTACCCCAAAGTATGGAGATATTTCCCATGTGATTTCTTATCCACTGGAGATGATCCAGAAAAAAAATTCATCACTCCTTTTTTGCATGACCTGCAAGGAAAGAATGCCTTTCAAAAACCAAGTCCACCCTCACTGGCCTTTGGCTGTGCTGTTTCCTCTTCTTGGAATGTCCTGCCTAAGTCATCTACCACCCCAGTCAACACTACTTCCCCACCAAACTCCATCTTTCCCAGTCTAGTGAACTCCTATCCATCCTTCAAAATTCTGTTCAGTTATCATTTTCCCCAGACTTCTCGGAAAGAATGTATTACAATCTCTATTATACTGCCATAGGATAATTATTTATGTTGCCTGTTGATTCTTGTAGATGAGATAGTTGAGTGCAGGGAGGTCTGTGCCCCTCTGATGTATTTAACTTTATATATCCAAGGACTAGTACAGTGCCAAGTTCAAAGTAGGCAATCAGCATGTAAGTATGGAATAAATGAGTGAATAATGAATGGGTGGATAGGTGGAACCGATTCTCCACATAGGTGTGATTTAGTTCCTGACGTTTCTGCTATGTACTACTGGTCTGTTTGTCCATCCTGCGGTGTTTTACTTTTTTGTAACTATGGAAGTCTTGATAGATGGTCAGATGTGTTTTCCTACATTCTTTTCCTTACTCAAAATTATTACGGCTAGTCTTTCGGCTTTATTCTTCCATATGGATGTTAGGGCCATCTTGCCAGGTTTTGTGAAAAGCACCGTGGAGATTTTGATTGAAATTGGATTGGATTTATAGATTTATTTGTAGGATAATTGACATATTTGTAATATTGAGCATTGCTATACATGAATATAGAATATCTCTCTTCTTATTTATGTCCTTAGTGTCTTTAGTTATTTTCTAATTATTTTAGATTTTGTTGTAAATGAAGTCTTTAATTTTATTGCTCAGTAAAATGAGTTATTGTTTATGTATAGTAATGCTGCTGATTTCTTCATATTGCTCTTACATGAAGCAAACTTGATGGCCTTTTTCTTCTTTCAATTATATATCTGTCTTATTTTATTATGCTGGCTAAACTCTGCAGGATAATGTTCAAGAGAAGTATTCATAGACATCCTTATCTTTTTGCTGACTTTAAAGGAAATTATTCTAATGTTTCATTTTTAAATTTGAGGGCTATTATGTGTGTATCAGAGATACCTTTAATCATCTATTTTTAGGAGAGTTCCCTCTATGCCTAGTATGCTAAGTGCTATTGTGATGAATGGATGTTGAATTTTATTAATTGTTGGTGTTCTAATTTTTGAAACGATTATGGGGTTTCTCTCTCGATTGTTATTGTAGTGAATACTAGTGATATGTTATCTACCTTAAATTCCTGACATAAGACCCCCCCCCCCCTTGGTCATAACATTTTAAAATAATTATGCTATGTTCAGTAGGATACTTTTTTAGGATTCTTACATTTATGGTCATAATGAAATTGACTTATAATCCTACTTTCATGTTCTTGTATAGTTTTTGAATCAAAATTGTATTCATAAAGCAAATTCTGGACCTTTTCTTCTTTGTTTCTCCTCCAATCTGGAATAGTCTATATTGGTTAGAGATGATTCGTTTGTTAAAGATTTGATAAAACTTGGGGCACCTGGGTGGCTCAGTCATTTAAGCATCTGCCTTCAGCTCAGGTCGTGATCCCAGGGTCCTGGGATCAAGTCCCATGTCGGGCTCTCTGCTCAGCGGGGAGCCTGCTTCTCCCTCTCCCTCTGCCTGCCACTCCCCCTGCTTGTGCTCTCTCTCTCTCTCTGCCAAATAAATAAATAAAAATCTTTAATTAAAAAAAAGATCTGATAAATTAAGAAAATCATTTGGGACCTTTAACTATTTGAGGGTACAACTTTTACTACAGATGCAATTACTTAATGGATATAATTGAATGTAGGTTTTCTATATTATTTGGGGTCATTTTTATAATTGATATTCTTTAAGAAAATTATCCATGTCACAGAACTTATAATTTTGTTAGTATAAAGCTAGTATTCTCAAGATTTGTATTTCATATCTCCACTGCATTTGCATTATGTTCTCTTTATTACTTGTGTTTTTCTTGATCAATCTTGTCCAAACTTTGCTTATTTTAGAAATCTTTTAAAATCACCTTTTAGTTTTTTTATTTTTTATCTTTTCTTTCTATCTCATTATATTCTGCAATAATCTTTATTATTTTTTGTCTCACTTTATTTGTCTAGCTTCCTAAATAGTATACTTAGCTTGTTAATGTTTAATCTTTATTTTTAATATATGCATTTAAAGTTTCTGTATCCCATAAGGAGTGTTTTGTCTTTCGATACCATATTTCTATTAAGATTTTTTTCTTTGCTGTATTTGTAGAATTATTTTAAATTTCCAAATATATTGGGGTTTGGTTGCTTACTATGTCTTTAATTTTATTGACTGGTTGTCAGAATATGGTATCTATCGTATCAATTCTTTTTTTTTTTAAAGATTTTATTTATTTATTTGAGAGAGAGAATGAGACAGAGAGAGAGAGCATAAGATGGGGGAGGATCAGAGGGAGAAGCAGACTCCCTGCTGAGCAGGGAGCCTGATGCGGGACTCGATCCTGGGACCCCAGGATCATGACCTGAGTCGAAGGCAGTCGCTTAACCAACTGAGCCACCTAGGCGCCCCGTATCAATTCTTTTCTACATGTTGAGGCTTGGTTTGTGGTCAGTTTGTGTAAATATTTCATGTGTTGTTTTAGAAGAGTACATATTCTATGAATTGTTGGGTATGAGGTCCCTTTTATACCCAGGCTATTAACTTTATCTATTTGATCTATTAATTTCTGTGAATAGATATTAAAATCGTTGATTATGGATTTGTCAGTCTCTACTTGTAATTCTTTCCACTTTTGCTTTATGTTTTTTGAGACCATGTTGTCATGTGCATAACAGCTCAGGATTATATCTTTAGGGTAAAATTAAATCTCTAATTATTATGTAATGACCATCTTTATCACTAATAAAGAAAATATATTTTTATATCAGATATTTATTTGGGGTTTCTGTTGGCTAGCTATTTGCTCTGTATGTTTTTTCTATTCCTTCACTTTCAGCATTTCTATTACGTTATGTTTTGAGTGCATTTCTTGCAAAAGTTTTATGAATATCTGAAAATTTCTGTCTTTTATTTGATGTTATGGCCACTGATATGATTAGAGATGTATAAGGATTTTTCTTTTTTCTTTTCCCCCTGTACTTACTGTGCTTTTTTATGGCTTTGTTTCCTTCTTTCTTTTTATTGGCTTGATCAAATCTTTATTTCTTTTTCTGTTACACATTTTATAGATTCCATCCCACTCTTTCTGCATATACTCAAAATTCTAAAACATGTGTAATTAACTTAAAATCTTCGTCAGTTAATTAGTAGCACTACTTACATACCCCAAATGATGAGAACCGTAGAATGCTTTAACATTTTTAAGCCCCTCCAATCTCCCATGCCATTTTTTCAATTTGTTTTTAAGTCCCCTGAAATTAGTCATCTTATTGTCTTATGCAGACAGAGCTTGATTAGATCAAACCCTGTTGCCAATTTCTTGCTCAACATGGCTTCTTGAATCCTGTTCTTTCCCACTAGGTTCAAAATGCTTCCTACAGATATATATATCCCATTGTATTTCTCTGAGTGAGGATCTGTGAGTGAACACTCTTGGCATTTGTCTGGAAAATATCTTTACTTCATCCTCACTCTTGAATGGTAATTAGCTGGGTATAGAAGTTAGGTTGGCAGTAATTTTCTCTGAGCACTTTGCTGAAATTTTTCCATAATCTACTAGCTTCTTTTTGTTGAAGAGAACTGTTTTCATCGTAATTGCTGTCCTTTTGTAAAAATAACCTGTTGGGGTTTTTTTGGTCTTGGGGTTTTTTTGTCTGTTTGTTTTTGGGGGGGTTTTTTTTGTTGTTTTTCTTTTTGTTTTAGGATTTTGCTTGTCCTTTGGTATTCTGCAGTTTCTATATAATCTATATAGGTTAGATTATTTTTTAATTTACCAGGTTTGAGACTCACTTAGCTTTTCTGAATCTGAAAATGTGGCTTTTACTAATTCTAGAAAGATCTCAACTGTTTCTCTTTTTGACTTTGCTATATGACATAAAGCGCAGCACCTCTCAGGTTTTCAAGATCATCACTCCTTCACTTCCTTCTCTTCTTCATTTCCAGTCTCTTGTACATATTGCATCAATTCCATCCACAAGTGAACATGCCCTAATATCTCCCATCGTTTATTAAAAAAAATAAAGTTCTCCCTTATCTCCATATCTCCCTGGAGCTATTTCATTGCTCTGCTGGACATCATAGCCAAATTTCTTGACAAATTTGCCTACACATTTCTCCACTTCCATACCTCCCATTTATTCTTCATGTCACTTAAGTATGACTTCTCACGTCACCGATCCAAAGAGACTGTGCTTGCCAAGGTTACTAATAACTTCATGTGTCTGAATCAGTGTTCAGTCCTCATTTAACTGGACCTCTTCCCAGAATCGAACAAGGTTGACTACTCCTTCCCTAAAATACTCTTTACCTTTTGGCTTCTAAAGCACTTGACTCTTGCTTCTAAGTGTTGGAGCACAGAGGACTTGGGTTGAGCTCTATTTTCTTCATTTTCTACCCTCTATCCCTAATAGTTTTTATCCATTTACACAATTTTAAGTACCATTTATTTGTCAGGGGTGGCCAAATGTGTACCTCCAACCCTCTCTCCTCCTCTGAGATGTTGAATTTTATGTGAATTCCTGCTTGAGCTCAACACATTTAAGTTTAAACTGACCAGAGCTGAATTCTTGAATTTTTCCCCCAAATAGTGTCTTCCTTATCTCAGCAAATGTCATCACCATCCACCTGTTTCTAAAGCTAGAATCTAGAAGTCATTCTTCATTCCTTTTTCCTTCAAAGATCCACATTTATTCTATTATAAAGTCTTATGAATTCTGTCTTAAAAATATGCCTCTCTTTGGAGCGCCTGGGTGGCTCAGTCGTTGAGCATCTGCCTTCAGCCCAGGTCATGATCCCAGGGTCCTGGGATCAAGTCCCACATTGGGCTCCCTGCTCTGCAGGGAGCCTGCTTCTCCCTCTCCTGCTCCCCCCGCTTGTGTTCCCTCTCTCGCTGTGTCTCTCTCTGTCAGATAAATAAAATCTTAAAAAAAAAAGAAAAAGAAAAAGAAAAATATGCCTCTCTTTAAAAAAAAAAAGAGGGAGGCGGCGCCTGGGTGACTCAGTTGGTTAAGCGACTGCCTTCAGCTCAGGTCATGATCCTGGGGTCCTGGGATCGAGTCCCACATCAGGATCCCCCTGCTCTGCGAGGAGGCTGCTTCTTCCTCTGCCTCTGCCTGCCACTCCCCCTGCTTGTGCTCTCTCTTTCTGTGTCAAATAAATAAATAAAATCTTTAAAAAAAAAATGCCTCAAATCCATCCACTTCCCATCTCCAACTCCAGCCCCCTAATCTTGGCCTCTATCCTTTCTCAACCAGAAACTACTAACCAGTTTCCGAATCTCCTTCACGATGAATACTTACCCATCTGTTTTCAACATGGTGATCAGAATGTCTTTTTTTTTTTTAATCATCTTCCTACTTAATATCCTTCAAGAGCTTCTTATTGGACCTAGATTAAAAGAAAATCTATGCTCATTAACAAAACCTTCAAGGCCCTTTCCTACCTCCAACCTCAGCCAGGTTGTCTCCCCTCACTCTGGTGTTCTGGCCCCCCTGGCCTTCTCATTCCTCAGTCACACCAAACTCTTTTGCTCCTACAGGACCTCTGTAGATTCCTTCTGCCAGAATGCTCTCCAACCCTGCCTCTACCAGATTGGCTCTTCCCCTCCTTCAAGCAGCATGAAGTCACTTTCCAAGAGAAGCTTTTCTGACCACTGTGAATAACATTGGGGCCTCTCTTAAGTCTCTCTAGTAGCAAACTTTTTTTTTCTTTTATATCCCTTTCCACACACTTTTTTCCTCTCTTTTGGAGTTGTATGATTTGATTTGATTTGATTGATCTTGTGATTTCAACAGTATATTAACCATCAACTTTGTTGCCATAATTAGCTAGCACCATTCCTTTAGTGCCTTTCTAGTAAAATAATATTAAGAAACCTTTGATTGCTAAATTTAGAAAATCTTCAACTACCAACAGAACCCCTTACTGAGGGATTCTTTAAGGACCACGTTTAATCTGAGCAGGCCTCTAAATGAACCCTCGCATCTTGGCTCTGTGCGAGTACAAGAGCTCCCTGGGATAGATTCTCTGCATTCCTACAAGGCGCTTTGTCGTATCTAAGCGCCGCTTCCTTACAGCACAATTACCCATTTTTAGTAAAAACAATTCTGAGAGGTGTTTGTTTTTTTTTTTTTCCATTGTTTTTCAAAGCAGAAATAGTATACTGGACAGTTTGCATGTGACAAACTAAAAAATCAAAACTTAGTTCAGTTGTGTAGAAACCATGGTATAAGTTGTTCTTTTTGATTTTTTAACTTGCTCACTCTGTCGGCCTTTACAAATCTATAAGTTCCAGGAGGAGGGAACCAGGTCTGTTTTGTCTGCCACTTCATGTATATACAATTAGTAGCCTATATAAATAAAGAAAGACCTCAAAGTGATGCTTTTTTTAAGTAGAGCTCTGATGAGCATCTTCCCAAATTGTACCCATAGTTGTGATCCTCGTATTTTTTGTGTTAATTAAAACTAGCATTCTGAGTCACTGAAGTCTACCTCTGAAGCTAAAAATACACTGTATGTTAAGGAATTGAATCTAAATTAAAAAAATTAAAATTTTAAAAAAATAGCAGACTGGCCTCCCAGTCTGTTAAAAAAGATAATGTTGTCTGTATTTCTTTTATTTGTTAATGGAGGCTTCAAACTTTGAAAGTCCTTAGTAATGTCTCATAATATTTTAATTTTGTAAAAATTCAGAACATTGTCACATGGGTTTGTATGTCTCCAAGTAGACTGCCCGTGGTAGTTTTGGGCTTACAATGGCCACATTTGCTTTCAAGGAATCTCCTAGTTCTGTGTGTTGAAGCTCACTGGTGCCAGAGAACATGCATTTTTGTTTTGTTTTGTTTTTGTTTTAAATCATGACTTAATACATGGCCCAGTCATAAGGGGACCCGTACCTGAGGAGAGATAAAGCCATCCTTACTTCATGATATTCAAAATATTTAACTGGCTGGGACACCAAACAATGAGACTCGCATCTGGGCCAATCAGAAAGGACTTGCAAGTTTCACACGCATAGGCCTCACCTGGCATGCTGAATCCGGACCCTGTCTCTGGGGAAGGCAACTCTCTAGACCCTATCAGTAGACTTCATGTCAGCCAACTCCCTCACTCTTTTTAAATGCCTGTTTTTTGGGGTTTTAGGTTTGTTTTTGTTGTTGGGTTTTTTTGTTTTTTGTTTTTTGGAAGTGGCTCGAAGCCTTGGAACCTGCTAATTTTCCTATAATCATGTCTTATTTATACCTGTCTGGATATTCTACACATGGAGCAACTTTGGTCAAAAGGATGCAATAATTGAGTTCTGCCTTCCAGAACTTGCAGAGCTAAATGCAGGTTATGGTGACCAGCCCAGGCTATCTTGGGTTTGTCCACACAGTGCCTTGTTTGGGGTGGTGAGAGTCTCATTCCTTAGCTGATGGCATGGCCCTATAATCTTACTGTTGCTCCACATTCCTTTCTGACTCTGGCCTGGGGCATGGTGGATTGGTAGAGGATTTTCAGAGATCAAAGCATATCTCTGTTTTCTCCGGTCTGTTTGTAACTCCACCTCACTGGAAAGAAAAGGCCCAGTGAGGGATGCTCACTCCCACTGAAGTCTTTGTTTCTTGACATCATCTATGTGTTTCATGTCTAAGGCCACCTCCCTTCAAATAACTGAATTTTCTGACATTTTTCTTCTTTTTGGATCACAGGTCCACACATTCCGAGGCCCGCACTGGTGTGAATACTGTGCCAACTTTATGTGGGGGCTCATCGCCCAAGGGGTTCGGTGCTCAGGTAGACAGAACTTTCTTCATCCTTTTCCATTTATATAAAGTGACATAATGTTGAGCTGGAGATCATTTCTCCAGAGTTGGGAAATAGATCCAGATTAGCTCAAAAGTCTAGCTTTCTGAAAGGTTCAAGTCATCTTCTCTGCTTAATGGAGAGGCTGTTCTAGGTGTCTGCTGGAATGAAAAGGAATATCATGTTTATGCAAGAAGAGAAAAAAAATCCAAGCAAGTACATTTCCTTATGCACCTACCTGCCACCCAAAAGAGGCAGCAGTCCTTAAAAGAAAAAGAAATCAATTCCAATGGAACGGCAAAGATAGAAAAACCACATTTCTTTCCCATCCCCCACTTTACCACAAAAGGCAAGGCATGAAAATAGAAATACTGGTGAACCTTTGCCACACACCAGGCATTGAGCTAAGCACTTTCTATTTATCATGCCATTTAGTCTCACCAACAGACCTTAAAGACATGCAATATTCTCCCCACTGAACAGATGAAGAAACTGAGGCTTAGAGGTAGTTGTTAGTAACTCTTGGCCACATAGTGGTAAGTGGTGGAAAATTGATTCAGCTCCAGAACACATGCTTAGAACTTCTCTGCTATCAGATTAGCTGTGCAACTAAAGACCTTGATTGGATATCACATATTTTCAAAGCACTTTGAAACCTTAGGTGTTTTTCCACCTAGAACTGGATGCCCACACCCAGTGCTAACAGCACATAACACATCTTACTAAAATACAGCTAACAAAAGAGCAAAGAATTGCCAAACTAATGTGTAACTGGGCTTCTTAATTCATCTCACCACACTTTTTCTGGCAAGCAGTCCTGGCCAGGAGCAAGAATAGCCTCCTGTGGTATACTGATCGGGTTTCTACCAACACCATGACTGATTTCTTCCTTGCTACTAGAATATGGTTTTTTAAAAAAATTCTTAGGAAGCATTTAAAATAAAATAAGCTAATGACATTACATTAAGATAATCTACTTCGCCTTAATGCCCATTTTGGTTCACAGGACTGTGGGACTTTAAATCCTTTCTCTGCTCAGAAGGGGCTACCTTAGCTTCCACTGGGTAGATACAGCAATCACCGGTGGTGGTACCTGGATGGGTCAAGTAGTGCTTGTGTATGTGGTTTAAAGCTACCTGCCCCCATCACAGATTCATGAGACAAGCAGCAAACAGGCTCAGAGGCAGCCTGTCCAGGAATGTTCCGGATACTCCAATTAACACAAAAGACTTACTCACCTGGGAGTTACAAAGCATCTCACGGCTCAACGACTGAGTAAAGCAGTAGACTATCTGAATCACCCAGTGGTCATTAATTCAGTCTGTCCAGATTATACCTACTAGAAATATCCTAATTGCTGGTGTTATCCAATTTGAGTAGCAAATCGGTCCAAAGTCAATATTATGAGAACAAAACTCTGGAATTTACATTAGCTGTGAATAGCAATTTTCTCTGGGATAAAAAGGTTTTTGTTTTTTCCGTTTTTTTTAATAAAACATATTCTGAGGTTATGTTAATATTCTCCAATGGCAACTGTTTGGCCTCATATTTCTTCTGAGCAGCAGGAAAATTGAAACCTGATCATTAAAGGTTAGGAATAGCCATCGCTGCCTCTCAACTCTCTGTATTTTACATATTTTAACTATTTTTTAAATGAATAGTCTTTATTTATAGCATATGGAATTGGAGTAGTTTGCACATATTGAATAATTTTATATATTATAAAACATTTTAATTTTAATAAAATGTCAGTATTTAACTCTACAGAAACACACTGTCACTTCAGATCTTCGAATGAAGTTTATAAGGAAATTTAAAATAGAATTATCACATAATCCAGCAATTCCACTTCTGGGTCTATACCCAAAAGAACTGAAAGCAGGCACTGAAACAGATATTTGTACACCTGTATTTATAACAGCATTATTCACAAGAGCCAAAAGCTAGAAGCAACCCGAGTGTCCATCAATAGATAAACAAAATGTGGTATATCAATACTGTGGGATACCATCCAGCCTTAAAAAGGAAGGAAATCCTGTCATATCCTGTAATATTAATGAACCTTAAGGACATCATAAAAAGTGAAATAAGCCAGTCACAAAAGGACAAATGCTAGTGATTCCACTTATATGAGATACCTACAGGAGTCAAATTCGTAGGAATAGAAAGTAGAATGTGGTTGCCAGGGGCGAGAGGGAGGAGGGCCTGGGGAGTTATTGTTTAATGACTGGAGTTTCAGTTTTGGAAGATGAAGGTTCTGGAGATGGATGGTGGTGACAGTTGCACACACGTGAAGGTACTTAATGCCTCTGAACTGTACACTGAGAAATGGTTAAAATGGTGAATTTTGTTATGTATATTTGATCACAACTTTAAAAAATTATTTTAAATGAAGTTTATAAGAATGTAGTAAAACTTACTAGTGAAATAACGAGAAGAGCTGGCCGGGTATCCTTATATTTTCTCACATATTTGCTGTTTCTTTTATTTTACTTGCATGTAGTTTTCACCACACTTGAGAGTTTAGAGACTAATTTAGTTGATCCTTATGATAATCCTAGGAGTAGATGCTATTATCATCCTTATTTTATAAAAGAGGATCCAAACAAGAAAACAAACCAGTTCTATTTGGTTGTTTGCCCAAATTTACAACTACAAATTGATCTATCAAAATACTTTTGAAGTTTACTTGAGCTTTGTTGAATTTCTCATGTTGATAAAGCCCAGATGATTTAAAACTGGTTTTTTCTTTGTAAGGAGGGTAGGCAGAGAGAACTCAGCCTAAAAATTACATGAAAATCATAGAATGATTTTCAAAAATCATTTTTGATGATTTTATAAAAGTTTAGATTTTCTCAAATCCTTGATGTGGTTAAGTGCTTTTTTGTTAAACAGCTGATTATGATATTCATTATTATATGTGTATTATATATATATATATATGTTTTGAATAGACAGTACATCAACTTTGAACAGCTTAAGCATTAAATTTTTATTTTCCAGAATCTAGACTGTGTCTTGTTATTTTTTTTTAAGGTTTTATTTATTTATTTGAGAGAGAGAGAATGAGAGACAGATAGCAAGAGAGGGAAGAGGGTCAGAGGGAGAAGCAGACCCCCAGCTGAGCAGGGAGCCCGATGTGGGACTAGATCCCGGGACTCCAGGATCATGACCTGAGCCGAAGGCAGTCGCTTAACCAACTGAGCCACCCAGGCGCCCTAGACTGTGTCTTGTTATTGTTAGAGAAATTCTGTCAGTGGATACCAACTGCTAACAAGGCTTTTAATGTGTTCATTGAACTTAAAAGTACGTTGTAAGCTTTGGATCTTGATATGAGCTTTATAAATAATTGCTCTAATCACCACATTACATGGCATTGTCCTAAATTGTAAACTCTCAGGTACTCCCACCAGTATCTCGTTAGACATTATTTCCACTCACAGGTGTCAAAATAAGGCAAGTAGAAAGAAAAATGGTCCACCCAAACTGCCCAACAAGGGGAAGGTCCTGGAAACTATGGGCAACTCTCCAGGAAAAGGGAAGAAGATGCCAATGGTCATGGGTCCCTCAGACCAAAGATTAAAGATTCCTACAGAGAGAGTAATCATGTCTTCCACTAAAGGAGAATCCAGGACTTTAGAAAAACAACCTAGCAAAAGTCTTAGGTACCCTTTATGAGCCAAGACTAGCTCTGGGAATCCAAACCCAAATATCCACATGTGGACCAAAGGTTCCAAGTCCCAAAAGAGGGAAAAAAAACAAAACAAAACCCTACAAACAACCTAGCTAATCACCAAAACTATCTCAGAGAAATGTTCTATTCTTATGGTCCAGCAACAGAAAATGCTAAATGAGAAAAAGGGAATTATTTAAGTTTTGTGAGTAAAGATGGATTTCATACTCAGCTTGTGGAGAGTATCACCTCTAAATGGGAGAGATGTTCCAGAAAGATACAGCAAACCCTTGGGTGTTTTCAGTTTTATTTTTGGTAACATATAATTTGGGTTGGGCTTTTACAAAAGGGCCGGGCAAGGCTAATGTGGCTTCTTTGTTTACAGACTGTGGATTGAACGTACACAAACAGTGTTCCAAGCACGTTCCCAATGATTGTCAACCTGATCTCAAGAGGATCAAGAAGGTGTACTGTTGTGACCTCACAACACTTGTAAAGGCTCACAACACTCAGAGACCCATGGTGGTAGACATATGCATACGGGAAATTGAAGCAAGAGGTTTGGAAAAAACTCCTTATTTTAGTGATTTTGTTTTTATTGTTTGTTCTTACTGTTGTCAAGGAAACTTTCTTATAATTGCTAAATTGATTCTCTCTCCACTATTGATGTTGGGGAAACATTCTGACCCAGAGCACACACACACACACATACACACACACACACATAAGCTAAGTCCAGCCAACTACATTAGTTTCTGTTTTGTACCTAAACCTTGCATGTATGCATCCAACACATGTTTGCTAAGCATTTATTATGTGTTACACATTGAGGATATGAAAGTCACAGTTCTTACCTTCCAGAAATTCATATTGCAGTATGCAGAATCAGAGGGGTAAATAAATAAATGTTATGGGTATGTGTGTTCAAAACACCATGAAGTCACAGAGGAAGACATTTTAATGTTATTTGAGGACAATAGAGTTTATGGCAGAGATGAGGTTTGAATTGAGTCTTTAAAAAAAAATTTTATTTATTTATTTGACAGAGAGAGACACAGAGAGAGAGGGAACACAAGCAGGGGGAGTGGGAGAGGGAGAAGCGATACGGGGCTCGATCCCAGGACCCCGGGATCATGACCTGAGCCAAAGGCAGACGCCCAACGACTGAGCCACCCAGGTACCCCTGAATTGAGTCTTAAAAAGTGATCCCATTAAATAAGATAAAGAAACTGCTGGTCAATACATACATTTTCTACCATAGAGAAATTCACTGCTAGTATTGGTTCTGTTTATTTCAAAGAGGAGAGTTAAAAGATTAAAAAGATCTATGCAATGAAAAATCAAGAAGGCACAGAAGAGGGGCACCTGAGTGGCTCAGTCGGTTAAGCATCCGACTCTTGATTTCAGCCCAGGTCGTGATCTTGGGGACGTGGGATCAAGCCCTGCATTAGGCTCCGCTCAGTAGGGAGTCTGCTTGAGATTCTCTCTCTCCCTCTCCCTCTGCCCCTCCCAACCACATACTCTCTCTCTCTCTCTCAAGTGAATAAATCTTTTTTTTAAAGATTTATTCACTTGAGAGAGAGAGAGAGCGAGCAAGCAATCAGGGGGAGGGGCAGAAGGAGAGAGAGAATTCTGAAGCCAACTCTGTGCCAAGTGAGGAGCCTGATGTAGGACTCGATCCCAGGAGCCCGAGACCGTGACCTGAGGCGAAATCAAGAGTTGGCAGCTCAACCAACTGAGCCATCCAGGAGCCCCAATAAATAAATATTTTTTAAAAAGAAGAAGAAGGCACAGAAAATAGAAACATTTCAATGAGAAGGTTCTTCATAGTAGGCTTGAGTCACCTTTCTTTTATCTGTGCTTTGTTTGGCTACTCTTCGGTATCAAAGTGTTCAGTGTTGTGGTGGATTGAGTCTGGTTGGGGAGAATTTGGATTGCTGGATATAACTTGGATAATTGGACCATGTATAAAGCCCAGAGGCTTTAACCATTTTTACCAGGTAGGCACTCTGCTATAGTTGCTATTGTTGGTATTCATTATTGTGTCCAAACTGCGTAATGTATGCTACAGATATTTATGCATTGGTTAACTATTCCATTCTTTCCAAAACAAAACAAAAGAGGACATTATAAGCTTGTTATCCCAAGCCTTTTAGAGATAGGAAATCATTCCCTTTTCCGTGCAGGATGAAAACTAGAGCTATTCTGTTCCCTTAAGACTCTCATTTCATCTCAAATTGTAAGAAGAGCCTGCTGCCTTTGGACCGCTGTGCCTGACAGAGTTTGGTGGGCGCTTTGGGATCTGGTGAAGGTATTGCTGCAGGGGCTGAGCTGGGTAAGAGTTGAGAAGGGGTGCCCTGACTCCGGGTGAGTAGCTGGGAAAAGTATCCCTGGCTCCTGTTGTTTAGAGGGCTCTGCAATTTGGGGTCAGATCATCAGACTCTCTGGAGCCTCAACTCAGGACCTCGGCTTCCCTGGAGAAGCTGCGACCATCCCACGGTGATCCTCATCGGAGGTGACTGATAACTCTGGCAAAGTTACCACCGTGTCTGATGTCTGCTGTGTCCATGGGGAGCACAGCACAAAGCATGCCTAGTACAAGAGCTAGAATAGAGCAGAGCAGAAATTTTTGCCAGGGGAGTCAGAGCAAAGGGATTGGAGCTGCACATGTGAGCAGAATCAGAGAATGGGCTGGAAGAAATTCACATGACTCCCGTCCCCAGCTTCATTGCCACCTCTGCCAAAGTCTTACCTCATCTTCCATCCCTGGCAAATTCCTTATTGTTCTGCAAAGGCTCTTTCATGGCCATTTGTTTCTGCATGATGTGGCAGAACGAAAAGATCACGGATGTGGAATTAGACTCCCAGCCCGGTCTCACACTCGCGGTGGCGTGACCTTGGCCAAGTTACCTGCTCTATTTGAATATGTTTCCTCACCCATAAAGTGAATGGAATCAGTCATAAGGTGGCTGCGAGGGTTAAAATGAGCTGATCCATATAAATGACCTAGCACGGGGCCCAACATATAGGACTCAGCCTATGTTATTCCTTTCGCCTTTTCTTGGAATGACCACCTAGCCTAACTCCACCTCCGAATGCGTCTGTCTGCCACCTGACTTCACCCACTGACTTCAACCATTCACTCAGTGCTGTCACAGAGACCCCCAAACAATAGTGTCTGCAACAAGATAGAAATCTATTTCTCTCTCCAGTAATGGTCCAGACCCTGGGAGCAATCTAGGGCTAGGTGGGCAGGAACCCAGGCCCTGCAGCTTGTTGTTCCGCCATCCTCGAGAGCTGCCTTCTTCTGCATGATCCCAAGTGGTGACCACCATCTCCTCCGAATTCCAACCAAGGGCAGAAAGGCATGCTCTTTCTCTTCAAGTCCACAACCCCAGCGCCGCGCTGGACACATCACTTCTGCTCTCTTCACATTAGCCAGAAGTTACTGGCCATGGCCATGGATGTTGTTCTGCAAGTCAGAGGTTCCACTGCAGCTGAGGACGGGGAGAGCTGACATCGCAAGGAGAGCTGGAAGCCTCTGCTACTCTGGCAAACTCTAGTCCATCCTTCATGACTTCCTTCAAAGATGGCTCTTCAGTAAGATCTTCTCCCTGGACCCTCCCACCAACAGACAGGCTGGGCTTGTGTTCACTGCCCGGTGCTCCCATGTGCCACTGTGTCCTTGCCTGTGTTGTGTGCAGGTCACAGTCACAGTGAGGCACGCTTAACGTGTACTGCCGACTAGAAGAGGATGACTCCAGGTGTCCTCAGGTGGGCCGACCCAGCTGATCAGTATTGGCAGCCTGGGCAACTGTACGGAGACGAGTTCTGAGACTGAGTGGGGCTCGGTGGGGGACGGAGCCAAGTCCGTAAGAAAGGTCTCTGACAGTCCCAGGAGGAAGGGTGGCAGGACTTAGGCGGTGCAGTTGTTGTCTCTGATGCAGACCCTTATGTACGGCAGGTAGCATATACTTGATCGATGGTTCCCAAATGAAGAACAGGAAAGTATGTCATCAAGAGCTTGACAAGAGTACCCTGCACCAGCTGTACCAGCTACTTGTTTGCTTGTTCTTGCCATAGCTGGAATTTGAGGGCAGCTCGTTTCTGACTTGGAAGGTCTGAAATCTGACCCTTTATCCCTTCTGATACCTTTGGGACCTGGCAAGGCCTTAGGACATATCTTAACAAATCCCTAAGATCTAGGAGCAGAAACCATATCTCTTTCTTAGCCCAAATATACAGGGATCAAGTTTCCAGAATCATCACTAAAATTTTATTTTTCCCTATCTGTATGATCATTTATTTGAAGGTATAACAATTCAATCATATTTAAACATTCAACATATCCTATTTATGATTAAACATAAAAGGCGGTAAAATTTAGATTGTTTCAATAAAAGCAGGATAATATGCAAGCATCCACGTACGTGTGTGTTCCTAGCACAGGGCTGCATGCAGCGTGGCACGTGGGCTAAGATGATGCTAGGGAGGAAGCAGGTTGCTGCCTGAAGCAGTGAAATCTCATCCAGCAGTCTAATGAACAAGGAAGCAGGAGACCGTGGTCGATGAGAATCTTAAACACAGGCTCACTTTGCGAAGCCAGGCAGGAAGACCAGATCCCCGAGGTCTCTACTGCAGCACAAGCAAATGAAGACAGTCTTGCCTGGAAAACTGAGATGGACAAGCCCAGCTTCTGACAGGAGTGTGTGTAATATACAAGAGCACTGACTATATTTTGCTCATTTCCTGCTAGCACACAATGTAAATATGAAATTAGAGTCCTTTGTAGATGTTTCAGGAAGCTAAAGTCTGTCTCTTTGTTCAACAGGATTGAAGTCGGAAGGCCTTTACAGAGTCTCTGGGTTCACCGAACACATCGAAGATGTCAAAATGGCATTTGACAGAGGTGGGCTTATGCTCTTTTGAAGGCCAGATGACCTATCCTTACCATGCTTTCTCTTGGAACCAGATTTTATTCATAGTGGGGATGGGTTTCAGAGCTACTGAGAGCCGTTCCTCAGGAAGCCAAGGAATAATGGCTTACAAATCACATAGTTCTCTGCCTTTCTGGGGGAGGTATTCCCTTAAAAACTGTGGACAAGTGACCACATGGGGAAGTGAGTTTGAAATACTTCTTGAATAAAATACTTCTTTGATGCCATTATGATTCTTGATTTGGTTGCCCAACATTGACGGTTGGTCCACATGGCCCCAGAGTGTCCTACACCCCCACCTGAGGGTCTTAGTGACTCTTTTCCTTCCCCCGAAACTCCAAAGAAGAGAGCATAGGATGGGGGTATGCCAAGCACTGAAACAGGGGAAGCCAGTGGAAGTCTCGGAGGTGACTTCTTTTGTTATTTATAACTGTGACAAATGCTCTCTAGGTCATACTATCTCTTGGGCCAAAAAGCTTTGGAGCTCCTTAAAAGTACAGATCGCCTGGGCCCACCCTGGGGACCCATTCAGAAAGCTAAGTGAGCCCAAGAATCTGTGTTTCTTTATTAATTTTTATTCAGTGTATTTAAACAAAAAAACAGTTCACCCATTTAACCAACCCCTCACTGCTGGTCTCTTGCAACCACCAATCTGTTCTCTGTATCTATGAGCTTAGTTTTGGTTCGTTTTGTTTTAGATTCTATGTATAAGAGAGATCATATGGTATTTGTCTTTCTCTATCTGACTTATTTCATTTAGCGGAATTCCCTCAAGGTCCATCCATGTGGTTACAAATGGCAAGATTTCACCCTTTCTTATGGCTGAAGAATATTCCATTATATATATATACTGCATCTCCTCTATATTCACCCATCGGTGGACAATTAGGTGGCTTCCATGTCTTGCCTTTTGTGACTAATGCTGCAGTGAACATGGGGGTGCACGTATCTTTCCGAATTAGTGTTTCTATTCTATATTTCTTTTTTTTTTTGTAGTTTTTAATTTTATTATATTATGTTAGTCACCATACAATACATCATTAGTTTTTGATGTAGTGATCCACGATCCATTGTTTTCGTATAACACCCAGTGCTCCATGCAGTACGTGCCCTCCTTAATACCCATCACCGGGCTAACCCATTCCCCTACCCCTCCCCTCTAGAACCCTCAGTTTGTTTCTCAGGTCCATAGTCTCTCATGGTTCATCTCTCCCTCCAATTCCCTCCCCCCCATTTTTCCCTTCCTTCTCCTAATGTCCTCCATGTTATTCCTTATGTTCCACAAATAAGTGAAACCATGTGATAATTGACTTTATCTGCTTGACTTATTTCACTTAGCATAATCTCCTCCAGTCCCATCCATGTTGATGTAAACGTTGGGTATTCATCTTTTCTGATGGCTGAGTAATATTCCATTGTATATATGGACCACATCTTCTTTATCCATTCATCTGTTGAAGGGCATCTCGGCTCTTTCCACAGTTTGGCTATTGCGGACATTGCTGCTATGAACAGTGGGGTGCATATGACCCTTCTTTTCACTACATCTGTGTCTTTGGGGTAAATACCCAGGAGTGCAATTGCTGGGTCATAGGGTAGCTCTACTTTTAATTTTTTGAGGAACCTCCACACTGTTTTCCAAAGTGGCTGTACCAACTTGCATTCCCACCAACAGTGTAAGAGGGTTCCCCTTTCTCCACAACCTCTCCAACATTTGTTGTTTCTTTCCCTGTCCATTTTGGCCATTCTAACTGGTGTAAGGTGGTATCTCAGTGTGGTTTTGATTTGGATTCCCCTGATGGCTAATGATGATGAACATTTTTTCATGTGTCTATTAGCCATTTGTATGTCTTCTTCAGAGAAGTGTCTGTTCATGTCTTCTGCCCACTTTTTGACTTGATTATTTGTTTTTTGGGTGTTGAGTTTGAGAAGTTCTTTATAGATTTTGGATGCCAGCCCTTTATCTGTAGTGTCATTTGCAAATATCTTCTCCGATTCTGTGGGTTGCCTCTTTGTTTTGTTGACTGTTTCCTTTGCTGTGCAGAAGCTTTTTATCTTGATGAAGTCCCAAAAGTTCATTTTTGCTTTTGTTTCACTAGCTTTTGGAGATGTATCTTGAAAGAAGTTGCTGTGGCCGATGTCAAAGAGGTTACTGCCTATGTTCTCCTCTAGGATTTTGATGAATTCCTGTCTCACATTGAGGTCTTTCATCCACTTTGAGTTTATCTTTGTGAGTGGTGTTAGAGAATGGTCGAGTTTCATTCTTCCACATGTGGCTGTCCAATTTTCCCAGCACCATTTATTGAAGAGACTGTCTTTTTACCATTGCATGTTTTTTCCTGCTTTGTCAAAGATTATTTGACCATAGAGTTGAGGGTCCATATCTGGGTTCTCTATTCTGTTCCATTGGTCTGTATGTCTGTTTTTGTGCCAGTACCATGCTGTCTTGGTGATCACTGCTTTGTAATATAGCTTGAAATCAGGCAACGTGATGCCCCTAGCTTTGTTTTTCTTTTTCAACATTTCCTTGGCGATTCGGGGTCTTTTCTGATTCCATACAAATTGTAGGACTGTTTGTTCCAGCACTTTGAAAAATGTCATTGGAATTTTGATCAGGATGGCATTGAAGGTATAGATTGCTCTGGGTAGCATAGACATTTTAACAATGTTTATTCTTCCGATCCATGAGCATGGAATATTTTTCCATCTTTTTGTGTCTTCTTCAATTTCTTTCATGAGTGTTTTGTAGTTCCTAGGGTATAGATCCTTTACCTCTTTGGTTCGGTTTATTCCGAGGTATCTTATGGTTTTTGGTGCTATTGTAAATGGAATCGTTTCTTTAATTTCTCTTTCAACAGTTGCGTTGTTAGTGTTTAAGAAAGCAACTGATTTCTGTGCATTGATTTTGTATCCTGCCACATTACTGAATTGCTGGATGAGTTCTAGTAATTTGGGGGTGGAGTCTTTTGGGTTTTCCATATAAAGTATCATGTCGTCTGCAAAAAGAGAGAGTTTGACTTCTTCTTTGCCAATTTGAATACCTTTTATTTCTTTTTGTTGTCTGATTGCTGTTGCTAGGACTTCTAGTACTATGTTGAACAACAGTGGTGAGAGTGGGCACCCTTGACGTGTTCTTGATCTTAAGGGAAAGGCTCTCAGCTTTTCCCCATTGAGGATGATATTCACTGTGGGTTTTTCATAGATGGATTTTTATGAGCTTGAGGAATGTTCCCTCTATCCTTATACTCTGGAGAGTTTTAATCAGGAAAGGATGTTGTATTTTGTCAAATGCTTTTTCTGCATCAATTGAGAGGACCGTATGGTTCTTCTCCCTCCCCTTATTAATGTGTTCTATCACATTGATTGATTTGCGAATGTTGAACCACCCTTGCATCCCGGGGATAAATCCCACTTGGTCGTGGTGGATGATCCTGTTAATGTATTGTTGGATCCTATTAGCTAGGATTTTGTTGAGGATTTTGGAATCCATATTCATCAGGGATATTGGTCTGAAATTCTCCTTTTTGATGGGGTCTTTGCCTGGTTTGGGGATTAAGGTAATGCTGGCCTCATAGAATGAGTTTGGAAGTTTTCCTTCTGTTTCTATTTTTTGAAACAGCTTCAGTAGAATAGGTCTTATTTCTTCTTTGAATGTTTGGTAGAATTCCCCAGGGAATCCATCAGGCCCTGGACTCTTATTTTTTGGGAGGTTTTTGCTCACTGCTTCAATCTCGTTACTGGTTATTGGCCTATTCAGGTTGTCGATTTCTTCCTGTTTCAGTCTTAGCAGCTTATAGGTTTCCAGGAAGGCCTCCATTTCATCCAGATTGCTCAGTTTATTGGCATATAGTTGTTGATAATAATTTCTAATAATTGTTTCTACTTCCTTGGTGTTAGTCATGCTCTCTCCCCTTTCGTTCATAATTTTATTAATTTGCGTCCTTTCTCTCTTCTTTTGGATAAGTCTGGCCAGTGGTTTATCAATCTTATTAATTCTTTCAAAGAACCAACTTCTAGTTTCATTGATCTGATCTACTGTGTTTCTGGTTTCTAATTCATTGATTTCTGCTCTAATTTTAATTATTTCTCTTCTAATGCGTGGCTTAGGCGTCGTTTGTTGCTTTTTCTCTAGTTCTTTAAGGTGTAGAGTTAGTTGGTGAATTCGGGATTTTTCTATTTTTTTGAGTGAGGCTTGGATGGCTATGTATTTCCCCCTTAGGACTGCCTTTGCAGTATCCCATAGGTTTTGGACCGATGTGTTTTCATTCTCTTTGATTTCCATGAATTGTTTAAGTTCTTCTTTGATTTCTTGGTTGACCCAAACATTCTTTAGCTTCCAAGTGTTTGAATTTCTGCCAAATTTTTTCTTGTGATTGAGTTCCAGTTTTAGAGCATTGTGGTCTGAGAATATGCAGGGAATAATCTCAATCTTTTGGTATCGGTCGAGACCTGATTTGTGACCCAGTATATGGTCTATTCTGGAGAAAGTTCCATGTGCGCTCGAGAAGAATGAGTATTCTGTTCTTTTAGGGTGGAATGTTCTGTAAATATCTATGAGGTCCATCTGGTCCAATGTATCATTCAAAGCTCTTGTTTCCTTGCTGATTTTCTGCTTAGATGATCTGTCCATTGCTGAGAGTGGAGTATTGAGGTCTCCTACAATTAACGTATTGTTATCAATATGACTCTTTATTTTGGTTAACAGTTGGCTTATGTAGATGGCTGCTCCCATGTTGGGGGCATAGATATTTACAATTGTTAGATCTTCTTGTTGGATAGACCCTTTAAGAATGATATAGTGTCCTTCTGTGTCTCTTATTACAGACTTTAGTTTAAAATCTAATTTGTCTGATATAAGAATTGCTACCCCAGCTTTCGTTTGAGGTCCGCTGGCATGGAAGATGGATCTCCATCCCTTCACTTTCAGTCTGGATGTATCTTTAGGTTCAAAATGAGTCTCTTGTAGACAGCATATGGATGGGTCCTGTCTTTTTATCCAATCTGCAACCGTGTGCCATTTTATGGGAGCATTTAGGCCATTCACGTTGAGAGTGATTATTGAAAGATATGAATTAATTGTCATCGTGTTGCCTGTGAAGACGTTGTTTTTATAGATTGTCCCTGTAAATTTCTGTTGTAGATCACTCTTGGGGTCTTTCTCCTTTTATAAAACCCCCCTTAATATTTCTTGCAGGGCCAGCTTAGTGGTCACATATTCTTTCAACTTCTGCCAGTCGTGGAAGCTCTGCATCTCTCCATCCATTCTAAATGAAAGCCTTGCCGGAGAAAGTATTCTTGGCTGCATGTTCTTCTCATTTAGTACTCTGAATATGTCTTGCCAGGCCTTTCTGGCTTGCCAGGCCTCTGTGGATAGGTCTGACGTTATCCTGATGTTCCTCCCTCTGTACGTAAGGAATCTCTTCCCCCTAACTGCCCTTAAGATGGTTTCCTTGGTTCTAAGATTTGCAAGTTTTACTATTACATGCTGGGGCATTGGCCTGTTTTCCTTGATCTTAGGAGGGGTCCGCTCTGCCTCTAGGACTCAAATGTTTGTTTCATTCCCCAGATTAGGGAAGTTCTCAGCTATGATTTGCTCAAATACATCTTCTAGCCCCCTCTCTCTCTCTCTCTCCACTCCCTCCGGGATTCCAATTATTCTGACATCGGAACGCATCATGGTGTCACTTATTTCTCTGATTCTATTTTCATGGATTCTGAGTTGTTTTTCCCTGGCCTCCTCTTTTCCCTTTTTATCTATTATACTGTCTTCCAGATCGCTTATTCTCTCTTCTGTCTCAGTTACCCTAGCTGTTAGATTATCTAGATTGGATTGGATCTCATTGATAGCATTTTTAAGTTCTGCCAATTCACCTTTTATTTCTGCCCTTAGAGACTCTATGTTGCCATTAATTGATTTCTCCATTCTAGCCATTGTCTTCACAATTGCTAGCCTGAATTCCATCTCTGACATCTTGGTTATGTCTGCATCCATTTGTAAATCTGCAGCATTTAAGTCATAATCTCTGAGTCTTTTCTGTTTTGGGGGCTCCTCCTTCTAGTCATTCTGTTGATGGGTATTTGAGGGAATGTATAGAGTCCAAATTATTGACCAGAACCCAAGCAAGATGCACCTGTTTTCTTGGGACCTTAGGGTTGCTGGCCTCTTGTTTTCCCAGCCTGTCTTCTGCGGGAGGGGACTGCCGTGCTGTGACTCAGGCAACCCTGTTTGGGCGGAGTTGCCCTGCGCCCCTGTGGCGGGGGATGGGCTCAGTGGGAATTAGTCTTTGGGGCTTTTGTTCTCTGGCGCCTTTCCCTGGTGGCTTTCCGCGTCTCTTCCGCGAGTCAGAGCAGAAGAGACCATTTCCAACCCTCTGCCTCAGAGTAGGGAGACCGCAGTCTGTTCTTCGGTGAGCTCTCCAGGCCACATCGTCTCCATTTCTGTCCGTGCTGCTATAAACTGCAGCATCCTGGGGTGTGCGCCCCTCCGCAGCGCCCCCAGTCCTGCCTCCACGTCGGGGCGCGTCTCTGCCCTTTGTGCTTCTAAAACCACCAGCCGCTCCCAGTTCGCGCCCGCGTGACTCCACCGCTTGGGGTTTCCACCCCCAGGGGTTGCAGTTCACCGGCGCGACCCCGGCACACCGGGTTTCTGTCTCGGAGGCTGCAGTTCGCGTGCACGTGACCGTCGCTCCGGTTTCTTTCGGGGGGGGGGGGGTGCGGTTCACGTGCACGCGACCCCGCCGGTCTGGTTTTCCACCCCGGGGGCTGCCCTAAAGTTCTTTCCCGACGCCACCGGTCTGCGAGTCTGTGCCCCATCCACAGGGCGCGAGGCTGTCACTCACTGCGGTGTAGGATCCCCACGGCCAGGCACCCTCCCACCGCCGTTTACCCTCCGATATCTGCCCGCAGGATCACGGCTCTCGGCTTCGTACCTCAAAACCAACTGCCTGCGATATTCTGTTTGTAGAGATCCAGATCTTCTTATGTCTCAGGCTGGTTTCGTGGGTGCTCAGAGTGGTCTGGTAGATATCCAGCTCAATTCCGGGGACCAGTTGAAATAGGGTCCCCTACTCCTCCGCCATCTTTCCCCTCTCCACTCTATTCTATATTTCTATTGAACAGTCCAAATAACAGTAGAATCGAGGGATAGAACCCCTAGCCTACTAGATAGAACCTTCACTCTGTAAGAACACTAGACAAGGTCTCTGATGATCTGGCCTATCTTTTCAGGCTCATGGCCAGTTCCTCGGCCCTGTATACTTTGTGCCCCAGCTACACTGAAATACACCTTAGCTGTTTTCATGAACAAGTACCTTGGCTCACGTTGTTCTGTCCATCTAGAATGTGTTCACATCTCTGCCTGGCAGACACTTACCTATTAATCAGGTGTCCACGCAAGTCTTTCCTCGTTCATGAATCCTCAAGCTGACCTAAGAGTCCCATTGTCCTTTCCTGTGTCTGCTCCCCACCCACCATGTTTCCACATCTCCAGACTAGCAAAGCTTTCCATTTCCTTGGACTATGGAGTTGCATGCCTGACTCCCAGTCTGACTAGAGCTCTTTGAAGGGAGTATGTTTTTTCTTCTTTGATTCACCAGCGCTTAACGGTGCCTGGCACATGGTAGAGTCTCAATAGATATTTGTTAAATATGTAAATAATGGGATCGGATGACCCATCTGCTGTACTCACTGTGTTCTGTACGCCAGCTTTCTTTATCCTCAGAACCAAATTTGCTGAGACATTTGTTCTTTCTTTCAATTCTCTATGTAAAAGAAAATGCTAATCATCTCAATATGATTGAAACTTTCTTATCCAAAAAATGTATAATCTGTGACAGTTAAATTGGACTGATTTTTACTAATGGTAAAACAAAAAGTCAAAAAATGTTTTCAGAATGATTGCAAACATGGCTAGAATATGACATTACCCATACATGAGGGAAGATCAGAGTTTCCCAAATTAAAGTCCTAGGAACAGAAGAGAAAGAACTAAGAGAAATATCAGTGAGCTTGTGAGAGACAATAGAAACTGAAGACATTCAGCAATTATGATGTGTGTGTGTGATCTTCAAATCCAAATCCAAAGAATACTGGTGCAGCTATATAAAAGCTTGTTTTTTTTATTATTATTTCAGATGAGATTGTTATTCTCTTATGAACATTGGTGTCTAGAATATGAATTACTATGCTAAGTTTCTGTCTAGCAAATTACCAGAGGCTGGGCCCAAAGAAATACAATAAGTCAATTTCACTGCTCTTTTGGCTACACTTACCCTCAGACCCAAAATCCCTCTCTGCAAACCTCTTTTTGTTACTTCCTGCCTGTCGTCGGTGTTACTAGAAGAGCAGTCAGCTGGGACTTGCACTGGCACATCACGTTCACTGTTGGATCTTTTTGTTTTTTTCCTGGGCATGCTTCACCTTGGTGAAATAGGTCCTAATTAGGAATCAGATCACTGATTGTTTTTCAGATGGCGAAAAGGCAGATATATCCGCTAACGTCTATCCAGACATAAACATCATCACTGGAGCCCTTAAACTGTACTTCAGAGACTTACCCATTCCTGTTATCACCTATGACACCTATCCCAAATTTATCGAGGCAGCCAGTAAGTATTGAGAACTAACCTTTTATTTGTACCAAATTGTGAAGTGGAATGCTTTTAACTTCAGGAAAATTAAAACGCACGACTGTTTAAATTATCCCATGAGCGCTCACTTTGCCAAGTGAGGGCACAATGGTACAGTTAATAGAAAGCCAGGCCTAGTTCACCAGCTGAGTTGAACCAGTACCCACCACCTCTGCTCGGCTAAAGCTGGGCGCCAGGCAGTTCTCTCTCCATATTGTCCCTTCTATGCTGGAACTGGCCCCGTCAGGGCTACTCTGTTATATGTTGAAAGCAAAAATGTGTCTCTAGTAAACAATCAGATGTTCTACAATGAGGACTGTATAGATAACTACTTTCATCCATTAATCACACTCCCATTGCTAATCGATTAAAGTTAGACCCCAAGCTATGCCCACTGATGTTGTTCAAAATTGACAATACTGTGTCAAGGACTATACCAGGACCTCTCAATAATATCCTCTGGTTTAAGCTTCCCATCTACCTGATGAGGCAAATATCATAATCCCCTTTCACAGAGCAGGAAAGCTAGTGTCCGAGAGCTGAGCTCACAGGGCCAGGAACTGAACATCATCATTGTTGGTCTTCCTTCAGCCCATGGTTGCTCATTAGTGTTTGGCACTTGGGTAGACTGCTGTCAGGAGGGGGGACCATATTGGGGTGGGAGGTAGGGGGCAGGGAGCGAGAAGTGGTACTGCACTTTGCCCAGGAACATAGGAAGGAAGGGGAGTCAGCTGATAGGATGCATGGCGTAGAAATCAAGCACATTTTGAGGAATTTCTTATGAAAAATACCTTCGAAGGTAAATATAATAATAAGATGCCTGATGGGGACAAACATGGGCAGGCTGGGATTAGTGCAAGATACACTTTCCTGATGAGTTATGGCCCCACTTCCCAGTAAGAGCATTCTTTCCTGGGTTCTGGTAGTCCTGTGTGGAGAAGGTTCTGGCAGCTGGGTACCCTTTGCCCCAGGAGGAATGGCAGGGGAACTTTCTGTGAATGACTGCCAATTCCTATCAGAGCCCTAAAATGCAGAAGCATGCATGTTTCCTCCCTTGGTGAATGTGCCTCATATCTACTTCCTAAGCCGGACTGTACAGCGGGGTTCAGAATGCCAACACTTTGGTGAACAGTGCCGTGAGTGCAAGCTGCGCTCATGGGCTCATATGGGCCAGCGCCCTGGGGTCGTAGGGTGCATTCAGTCACAGAAGGCTTCCAGGAAAAGGCTTGTCAGACAACTGCAGGAGAACACTACCAAGTGTGATCCACTTTAAATTAAAGCTTGTGGTAGTGAGATCTCTAGCAAGTCCGGCATTCAGAAGATGAGCAAAACCATTTGGGCCACCAGCAAACATCTCCAGGACTGCAGATTCCTGGGAGGGCAAGGACCATGCCCAGCCTCCCGTCACCCGCCCACTGGGTGTTCAATACATGTGTGGTTGCCAACCTCCAACCCTTTCTGGAAGAAGGCAAGACACAAATGCATTGATTAGTTTAAGTGAAATGTTACCTGAAATAGCATGAACTTATTAGGCTTCCCTTCCACCTGTAACCGGAACAAACCCAACTTGTTACTTCTCCGAAAACTTTAATGTTCCAGCATGGCACTGACTCATGTGGGCTCTTCGCAGAAATCTCCAACGCCGACGAGAGGCTGGAAGCCGTCCATGACGTGCTGATGCTGCTGCCTCCGGCCCACTACGAGACCCTCCGATACCTGATGATCCACCTCAAGAAGTAAGCTGACAGCTCCTTGACACGCCCTCTGTAAGCCCTGTCTGCCTGGGACAGCGAACGCGTTAGGAAGAGTTAACAACCTTCCTCCCCAACCCGCTGAGTAGACAGACTCTCCTTTAAAGTGAACTCTGGGGCCTTCACTAGGCCAGCCCCGTTTGTAACTGCTAGAACCCCGACTCCGCGCCCGGAGGTGCGCCACACACTTTACACGGGTTATCTCTGTGAGGTGGGTATTGTTAGGGGCCTCAGGTTACAGACAAGATTGCTGACGTTGAAGGAAGTAAAATAACTGATGGGAAGAGGTAAAGTGAAGCCAGGAGTGAAATCCAGGCAGTGTGATTGAGAGCCCATGCTCTGCCTTGACCATTTGTCTACACTGCCTCCATGTCTGCATCTGCTGCCCACCCAAGCCCTATATATACTCTGTGTTCTGTTCTTCCTCCTTCTGCTCGTTCTAGTTCCGGGCTCCTGAGCCTGCCTTGCTTCTGGGCAGGCACATTCCCATCCTGATCCCTTGGTTTTCTTGATGAATTGGTGACCTATCACCAAGTAACAAATTGCCCTCAAACTCGGAGGCTTAAAACGATAAAGATTTGTTATCTCACAGTCTCTGTGATCAGGAACTCAGGTGTGGCTTAACTGGCTGCCTCTGGTTCAAGGCCTCTAATGAGGCTATGGCTGAACCCACGGCCAGGCTGCAATCTCAACTAAAGGCTCAACTAGGGGTTGAGGTGCGCTTCCAAGCTCACTCATGAGGTGCTTGCCTAGATTCCGTTCCCCAGAGGCTGTGTGACTGGAGGCCTCATTTTCTTGCTGACTGTTTGCTGGAGGCCACCCTCAGCTCCCTGCCATGTGGGTCTCCCCACAGGCAGCTCACAAAATGGCTGCTGGCTTTCCTCAGAGCTAGCAAGGAAGAGCACCCAAGACAAAAGGTATGTTTCCATAACCTAATCTCAGAAGTGACATTCCAGCTGCTTTCACTATATTCTGTTTGTTGGAAGTAAGTCACCAGTCCAGCGCATACATTAGGGGAAGGGATCACACAATCCCTTCACACATACAAGAGTATGAATTACAGGAAGCGGGGATCACTGTGAGCCATCTCAGAAGGCACCCACCATGGAGGGCTCTGCACTGGGTTGTCTGTGTGACAGCACATAAGACGGATGGAGATGTTTGAGTATTTACAGGACCCTGGTTCCAGACTCTTACTGCAACTGTGGATCTCTTTTCTTCACTGTACATATATAATGAAGTCAGTGAGTTGGTTTTTGAGATGTTGGAGGGATCAGGGCATTTCTGTGCACCTTCCTCTGTGTTTTTGGAAGACACAAAAAAGTGGCCCATTCTTAGATAAAATGAACCAAAAATTGTCTGCACTGACTAGTTTACAGATCCATTCAAAAGTGAAAGGAAGCAAGTTGAGAATATAAACTCTTGGTGTTGAAGTTTTTGTTTTTTACCGTTTAAAACATAAAAATATTGTTGCTCATATTCATGGTGATCAGAGATGTAATAACATTTAGCTCAGAAGGTGTCAATTTTGATTAATCTATTGAATTTAAGAGTATGAGCAATTTTTGAATAAGTAATAGACTATGAATGCCAGCCTGGCTTTTAGTTAGCCATAAATTATTTCCTTAGAAAGAAATTAGTTCTAATTGTTACAGTTTGGAAGGCAAAGAATCATTATTAGGAAAAATGCTGATATGTCCCAGTTGAATCTTTAATGCCAATAATTTCGTATTTTTACCATGGAGGGTTTGTCAGCCACCTTGTTTGGCCAGGTGTGGTGCCTGACTTAATGGGTAGATGTGAGCAATTTGATAATGAAGAATGTTCCTCTTTTCTACCTCCTTAGTTTTGCAACAGGAAAATAATGCAAGCCGAATTGGCCTTCCTAAAAGAATACTAAGTGGCCAATCTTAATTAGCTCCAAGAGAATAAAAACAAAGGGATGGCCTTCTGTGTGGAACCTAAACATGTTTTAATCATATTTTGCCCTTCTATGGATAACCTACTGTCTTTTAGTTCTACTACGAACATCCAAAAAACCTCAATTCCTTAAAACAAGACTCTAGCAGACTGTAATTTTATCCCACTAGGAAGGTATTAAGCCAGCTCTGGAGTTTGACTTTTATTCTTAAAGGCTTTGCTGTTCTCATCTGGATGTTGAAATGATGATTTTCAATTCCAACAATAATTACTGCTCCAGACCTCATCCTGTGGGAACTAGAAATAATGTCCAACTGTTTTCCTGTTTGGCCCCATTCCAGCCATTCCCCTGTCCCGTGATAATGGTCTGGCTCTCCCTACGCTTGTGGCAGCCCCATCCTACAGTAACCTTGCCCCTCTGACACTAGGCCTGCCAGCAGACCGGAGATCTGTCCTCAGCTTCCCTGCCCGGGAGCATCCAGACCAGCAGGAAGCAGCTATGGGGAAGAAAAGACTTCCATACAAGCCTAGACTAAAATCTGTATGTACCATGGGCCAGCTAAGAATCTGCTGCCCCTTTCAACCAATATCCCCTAATCACATTTCCACATTTATTTAGTAAGAAGGACTGATTTTCTAATTTTAAAGATGTGTCTCTACCAGATTCACTAAGTAATTCACTTCCACTGGCTGAAGGCAATGTCAACAATGTAAAAAGAAAAAAAAATCAGAAAGTTACCTTTTTTAAAAAAGCTTTATTTATTTACTTATTTACTTATTTATCTGAGAGAGTGAGAGCATGGGAGAGCGTAAGCAGGGAGAGGGGCAGAGGGAGAGGGACAAGCAGACTCCATGCTGAGTGCTGGGCCCAAAGTGGGGCTCAATCCCATGAGCCTGAGATCATGACCTGAGCCAAAATCAAGAGTCGGATGCTTAACCAACTGAGCCACCCAGGTGCCCCCCAAAAATTACCTTTAAAAAAAATACCTTTCTAGGGGCGCCTGGGTGGCTCAGTTGCTTAAGCGACTGCCTTTGGCTCAGGTCATGATCCCAGAATCCTTGGATCGAGTCCTGCTTCGGGCTCCCTGCTCAGCGGGGGGTCTGCTTCTCCCTCTGACCCTCTTCCCTCTTGTGCTCTCTGTCTCTCATTCTCTCTCTCTCAAATAAATAAATAAAATCTTTTAAAAATTAAAAAAAATACTTTTCTATAATTCTGATTCTCAATTTTCTTTTACAACTTCCCAAACCAGAGAAATTCTTGGGAGCATACATGCATAATGAGTATAAAAATTCATCCGCAAGTCTATGTAACATCTCTGTGTATGTGTCTATTTTGCAGGGTGACAATGAATGAGAAGGACAATTTCATGAATGCTGAAAATCTGGGGATCGTGTTTGGGCCCACGCTGATGAGGTCCCCTGAGGACAGCACCCTCACCACCCTCCATGACATGCGGTACCAAAAGCTGATTGTGCAGATTTTAATAGAAAATGAAGATGTTTTGTTTTAATCCACCAGGGAAATGAGACGAATGGCCCCAGCCCCATCTTGTTGATAAGGCTAAAGGAACAAAAACACTTCTTACACTTGATTTCTTTTTTAAACAAGTGACAGAATTTCCTGGACCGCAGTGGATTGTCAAGTCGGCTACTGTGTCTCATAGACACCCGCCTCCTCCACGTGAGAACAGCAGGGGTGAGAGTGACCAAAGGCTCTGTCTTGGGTCTTTGCTGTGCCTCCTACATATGTCTGTTTTGCTGGAAGAGTGATTAATAAATCTTTCTTTAACTTATTAAAAAAAAACAAGGTAGATCTTTACGCTTCAGTCTTATCAGTAATAAAAGGGAATTTAATTCATAGAGGTACTTGATACAGTTATACATTTTCCACTTACAAGAAGAAGACAATTCTATGTTAAATGTTAAATGAAACTTATATTGTAAAATGTATTTTTATTTTAGCTGCAAGAATGTTACTTTATTTCAGCAAATAGAACTCAATGCAGTGCATTGATTATGACCCTGTGTACCTTGTCCTGCTTCTTGCTGTGATCCCTGAAAAAGTTTACCATGAATGCAGTATTATCTTGACATACCTCTGTCCTTATTAGTGCTTTGCAATGGAAGTTCACCGGCCACCTGTGTCCCTGCTTTTGATAGGTTTTGCTGTTAAGCACGGGCATCTTGCAGTCGTACGGTATATGTTTATAGCAATTGTAGGATGGTCTGAAACATCCAGATTTTCTTTCCATAAAAGTTTTGTGAAATCCCAAAGTATGTTTTGGCATTGGTCAGAGTCTTTCCTTATCATGTGTGTATATCCCAGAACATGCAGAATGTGGTCATTTTACATAAAATGATGTGGGAACACTGGTTGAATCTGGGCCATGTAAAAAGTGAGCACTTTCCCTATGTCTTTTCAGGCTAGCACTCGGAAGTAACCGATTAATGGCGAGTTGTATTGTTGTCACATTTCTGTATTTATGAAAAGTGAATTACTGATTACTGATTTTTTTCCATTTTTGTTTTATAAACAAGCCTATTTTTCAAAGTAAGAATGAATAAGTTTGGTTTTTACAAATATTCCTACTTGATAAAAGTAGCTCTGTATGGATCATAATTTAATACGATTTGATCGCAATAGTTCCATCTTCCGGGTTATAAATTTAGCTTAGCATGAGCTTTTCACAGCAAGATCTCTATATTTGGTAACATAGGTAAAATATTTAAAGCATCAAAACCTGTAAATTTAAATTTTTTTTTCTGAAATCCAACTACAATGTCTTTTCCTCTGATTGTCTGAGATGATCCATGTACTTACTGGCTAGTTTTATTTGGGAGTGACCAGAAGAGAATTACTGTGTGGTGCGTGAGCTGAAAGGAGGAAGGCAGTGCAATCGTCCTGGACAGTTCCAAGGGCTACGCGGACGGACTCCGTTGGCACACGGTGGGGGGGGAGGGGTCAAAATGGTTCTGCTGGGTCCCTGCTATTATTGTTCCTCCCAACTGTACAGATTTGTTGGTTGTAGCTTATGTACTTCTTGATACTGTCAAAAAATTATCTGAAAATGGTTTTATTTTGTGAAGTGAATACTACTTTGTAATTTATGATCGTGTAAATGGAAGGAAAAGCATTAAATGTATTAAATTCTTCTGTCTATCACCTTGGAGTGTGCAAAGAAAACTGGTGTTGGGGAGTGGCGGGGGTGGGGGCAGGTTACGGGGAGAATATTTAAAACATTGCTTCCAGATGGGATTTGGCAATAGAGTTTCTATCCTCACCAAAACATGATGAGGAAACAGAAACATCCCACTGAATCCCAACCCTCCTCCAGCTTCCCTCTGGAGAGCCTGCTTGAGATTAGGATTCTAATGCTCCCCCTTCACTGTCTCTAAGACCTGCTGCATTCATGTTTTTTTTTTTCATTAAGAGATGTAGTGTTTAGAGCAAATCCCCCTAGGTCATCCACAGGAGGGCAGAACAAGAGTTCTGGAGCCAGAAAGACGAGCTCAAATCCCAGATCTCGGTTAGCAGCAGCAGATGACCTTGGGAATGAGTTTGCTCATCTGAAAAACTGGGGGAAATATTCTGGGTAGATGAAGTGATGATCTAATTAGTAATAGTTATTTCTTCTTATTATCATTAGTAAGAGTGATAACTTAGTAGGGGAAAAGATATAACAGGGGGTAGGAAGGCAGAAGCATGAAAAGAAAAGGGCTTGTCCCAGGTTAAATCCAAGTTCAAGTAATAATAAGGGATATTATAACAGGGTTCTATAATACATAACGAGGGTCACCTGACTCCTTTTCTCGACTGTTATTACAACACCTGATCCCGTCTCCCTTGCTTCAGTCTGAATTCTGCTCACCCACACCTATCTCCCCCACCATCTGGCAGCCTGATATGGCTCCTCTTACCTGGCTTGAAATTCCTACCATTGGAATAACTCTAGTAGTTAAGACCTGAAAGGAGGCAGCATTGTTTCCAGAAACACACTGTTAAATTGTCTACAAGTGGGTTGTGGGAAGCCAGACAGGAGCAGAGTGGGTGGGAGAAGACAGTTCTGAGGATGGGAGGAGAAGCCATTTCTTCCTCCCATTAACATAAATGGGCACCGGGTCTCCACAGCTGGGAGGGGGCTGGTGCTGAATTTCAAGGAGAGCAGGCTGGAAGGGCAGAGGGAGGGAGGTAAGGAGAGCATAGGACAGTCACATACCACAAACAGCTCACGGATTGTCTGGGCTGTCCTGATTCCTACCGAAAACCCAACTCAGTTAGCTTACGAATTCCCAAGATCTATCAATCCCCAAATTTATAATTAATCTTTTGATTTAAAAAATGTAATGTTCGTTGATTTTCAACAAATATTTATCAAGCATTTATTAATGGGCCAGACACTGAATACTTGGAAGCAAGGAAGAAACTTATCTCACTGGAAGAATTAAATTTAGTCTGGCTAGAGAGAGAAAGCTGCTTGTGTTGAGGGTTTTGGACTGTAACATCAGGGAAATGAGTGCCACTAATTTTTTTTAAGATTTCTCTATTTAGGGGCGCCTGGGTGGCTCAGTCATTAAGTGTCTGCCTTCGGCTCAGGTCATGATCCCAGGGTTCTGGGATCAAGCCCCGCATCGGGCTCCCTGCTCCGCGGGAAGCCTGCTTCTCCCTCTCCTGCTCCCCCTGCTTGTGTTCCCTCTCTCGCTGTGTCGCTGTCAAATAAATAAAATCTTTAAAAAAAAAAAAAGAAAAAGATTTCTTTATTTATTTGAGAGAGAGAGAGAGCATATGGGGGGGCAGGGAGAATCTCAAGCAGACTCCCTGCTGAGCAGAGCCTGACAAGAGGCTCAATCCCATGACCCTGAGCCCATGACCTGAGCCCCAAATCAAGAGTTGGACACTTAACCAACTGAGCTACCAGGTGCCCCTAATTTTTTTAAATAAACTTAATTTTGGAATAGTTTTATATTTACAGAAAAGTTGCAAAGATACTACAGAGTTCCTGTGTCCTCCTCACCCACCCTCCACTAGTGATAACATCTTATGTAACCCTGGTACATGTATCAAAACTAAGAAACCAACACTGGCACATTACTGTTAACTAAAGCCCAGAAGTTATTCAGATTTTATGGGTTTTCTACCAATATCCTTTTCTGTCCTGGGATACCATCCAGGGCACCACGTTGCACTAGCATTAATGGGTTATAAGGGACAGATGACACAATCTAGTTTACATTTTTAAAAGATCACTTACTTGGCTGTGGATCCATCAGAGAACATGTGGGCGGATGCAGGCAGCGAGGGTAGATGCAGTTAGATGTTCTCCTTGTCGTAAAGGACTGCGGTGATGTAGCTTGCATTGGGGGGATAGCAAAGCAGAGTCAGCTAGAATTGAGTCATAGTGAGGAGGCAGAGTTGAAAAGGTTTGGTTATAGATTGGATTAAAGAATCAAGGATGATTCCCAGGTGGCTTAATTTGACCACTAGATAGTATTTACTGAAAAGAAGACGGCAAGAGGAGTTGGCAGTCTAGAGGAGAGGCGGGAAAAGTAGGGAAGATGGTGAGGTCCATTTTGGACATGGTGAAACAAAGATCGCTGTGAAATTTCCAAGCAGAGATGTTTCATGAGCAATTGCACTGACAGACCGCAGCTAGAGATATGTTTCTGGGAGGTAACAACCACGGGATTGAATGGAAGGACTCAAGGACACAGAACAGAGAAACAGGTGAGAGTCCTGGTTCAGAGTTCTGTGGAGCACCAACATTCAGGAAAGAGGAGCGAGCAAATGAGGTGTGTTCTAATGCAGTAAAATAGAGTCTCATGAGTGCAGTTTAGAAAGCCTCTCTTCCTTGTCTTCAGCTTTGTTTCACAATGTCCTAATCCATGTCTTTGTCCCACTTAGATTTACTTTGCTACATGTGAGGCAACACGTTCAACCCAGTGCTTTGGAGGACTTAGCTTATTTTGTAAATGCAAATGAGCCAGAGTCATTTTTCTTAAGTTTAGTTGAAAAGATGGTATCATACTCACGGACCTCCTTCACTGCCTTCCTACTGCAGTTTGTACACCTGTTCACCCAGCCCTTATCCCAAAGTGCCGTGAGTGTGGGTTCATCTGTCTCCCACTGAAGTACACACTCTCTGAGACCAGGAGCCCTGGATCCCACATGCTGGCCAGGCACCTTCCTGCACAGCCTGCAAGTCTCAACTCCATGTTCATCTCCCTGCTGAGACCTTCCCGGGCTTCTCTGGGCAGAGAACAGAGCAGGTACCAGCCATAAACACATGGAAGCACGGGAAACTTAGAGAACTACAGAGCTGGGTTTAACTAGAATGTTAAGTGTGAGGGAAGAGGAGGGGAAGTGAGATTAAACAAACAGGACTGTGCCAGGAACAAGGAACCTTGCAAGCCGAGCACAAGTCAAACTCAGGAAGGTCTGTCTGGTGACACAGGGAGGGTAGACCAGAAGATTTAAGACTAGCGCCATGGAAGCTAATCCGGAAACTGTTAGAGGCAACGCCCACGTGAACTTGGCTTCCCAGAGGAGCAATGGAGAAGTTTCATGGATATGAGAGAAATTTAAGAGGTTGTTTGATGCCAGAAATGAAAGGAAAGAGTCACAAATGATGCCCCCATGTCTGGCTTTTGCAACTAAATGAATATTTAGGAAGATAATAGAACATGGGAAGGGGAGCGGGTTCAGCAAGGGAAAATCATGGGTGCAGTTTGCAGGATGCATTATGGTGCTAATGGTTCGCCCACATGGAAATGTCTGGTAGGCAGTTGGACAGATGGTTTTGGAGCTCAAGAAAGGGGGATATGCAGGTCATACCTGACCTGGTCAGTTTGTATGGACAGGTGAAGTAGAGAGGACCAATAGTAGGTCCCTGGGTAAGAACAAAGTCCGAGGAGCAGGCAAAGTTAAAGGAAGGTCAGGAAAGGTCAGAGGAAGAGGGACAGAGTGGGGAGTGTAAGATGAAAGCAGGGAAGACAGAACTTCAGGGATGGAGGGGACGCCGGCTCATATGCTGTGGCAAGGTAGTAAGGTGATGAGTCACTTTTCGATATGGCAACTAAGGAGTCCCTCATAATTTAACAGGAGCTTTTCAACTTGGATGATGTGGTGAAAGGCAGCTTGCTGAACCTTAAGGAGTGAATGGGGGTGAAGAATGAAGATAAAACCTATCATCAGAAAAAGCAATGAAGCTCTCTTTCTGTAGGCTTGTGCACCTCATATATATGGTAAATCATCTACAGGAGCACATTTTTCATTGTTGCCAAAAAATTATTACCTTAACATACTTTCCTGAAAAATTGTATACTTCAAAATCTTCATAAAGAGTTAACTGAGTATTACTAGAACAGATTTTTGGTCACTCCAGTTAACCAAACATGATACCTGATTTTTTCTGTCCTAATCTGTAAAATGGGTATAATCCTGGTTTTGTTCTAGTTCCCTAATCTGAAAATGGGCATAATAACAGAATATCTGCTCTTCCCTCCCTATCAGAGTGCTTCTAAAGATCCATTGAGATCTTGAATGTGAAAACAGAAGGCTCAGTATAAACTCTATAGCAATGTACAAATTGTTAATTATCCTACATACACAGAACCACCCTTCCAAAACCAATCCTGTCAGGTGGGGCTAGCCCACATTGGTCCATTAATTGGCAGGGTTGGAGGATATGGAGGCATGGGATGGAGCAGGACATTCCTGTCAGGGGCAACACGGGGCTGCAAGAATCAGATGTGGAGGCCAAATAGCCCATCAAGGGAAGACGTTAAGACCCCAAAGTCCATGCAGAGAAGACCTGTGGCAAGACAAAAATAGACTTCATCAAGCCAAGAATTTAGGGCCAGAGACCAAATCAGAAACAAGTGGGTGCATGCGTGCCTCTGTGTTGTGTGTGTGTGTGTGTGTTTGGGAGAAGGGGTATGGGGTTACTTTCTAAGGGGTCACTGATAAAACCCATGAGGTCTTTATGGGCCAACAAGTTCATGACTCTGGGGTCGGTCAAACTGATTGCCCCCCGCCTCCAGCGTGGCAAGATCAATATAGTACCATAGCCCATAAGGACTGCTTCTTGAGCATGGATTACTTTTGTTAATACGGAGAAAATCACTAATCTATAAGAATTAGGCTGTCTCTTTAAAAGAAAAAAAAAAGTACTAAATTCAACAGTCAGGAGAGTGTCTCCCGCACATAACATAAAACTCAGATGCAAAGGGCTTGAACAATAAGGACAGTAATGATCTCAACAAGAACCGAAATGTAAAGCATCTCCAGGGCTGGTGCTCTCTGTCCTTCACTCCACCATGCTCGGTTTATTGGCATTTCCCTCAAGCTCTGATAAACATGGCTATAAGTAGGCAGCCGCAAGGACAAGCAGGACAATGTCTTTCTCTTCCTGTGTGTCTTGTGTGTCCCATTTAACATCCAGAAAATCTTTTCCCCAACAAATTTCCCTTTACAACTCATTGGCCAGAAGTGTATCACATGCTTATGACGAAGTCAGTAACTAGGAAGGGAAAAGAGATCACCCTGATTAGTGTAGATCAGTGTTTCACAAAGTGGAATCCCGTGGCCAGCAACACCATGACCTGGGACTTGTTAAAAATACCATTTCTCAGGCCTGACTCATTGAATCTGGGGCTGAGGCCTGGCAATCTGTTTTTAACAGGTCCCCCAGGTGATTCCAATGGAGGGTAAATTTGAGAAGGCCTGGTTAAAAAATAACACCGTTTCACCTGAACTGGGGATAAATCCACCCTCTCCAAGGTTTGGATACATGAAGCAAATCAGGGTTTGTTAACAAAAAGGGGGCAACCGATTTTGCAGCATTGGGGAGGGTTGTTCAAACTCTTATAGGCTCCAGAAGACCTTCCACCAAGGTCCCCCCTGGGCCTCACCCCCATAACCAATAGAACCGACTCTAACAAAATATTGTCTCAGCTGGAAGCTTCCTGAGGGCAGGAATCTGGTCGTCTCTGCTCACCACTCCACTCCAGGCCCTAAATGGCACTGTGCCTAGCTAACAGTAGGCACTCAAACCTTTTCAAAATTAACAGCAGAATCCTTCTACAAGGACCCGAATGTCCTGTAATATTTTGGTGCAGTGAGGGGAGGGGGTGATTCTAGAAGCAGGAGAATCTGAAAATGCATTTTGATTGCTCTTCTCCACCATTTGGAGCTCTGCCCAATATGTGAAACTTCCCATTATTGAAGCTTTCCTGGAATTAGTTACCCTTAACTCGCCTAATCCTTACCATATTCTTTCTTCTATGCAGTAGGAATGATCGTCAAAATAATTCAGTTTGGAGAATCTGAAAATCTAAGTCTTCGGTTTAATTGTGGGTCATACAGCAGGTGTTTCCTCTGTTTGGCTGGGATCCAGTGCAGTGTAGACTAGAGGAGGTCAGGGGCTGGGTCCCCATGACCCCTGTGCTTACATCCGAGCTCTACCACTTTCCCACAGTGTAACTTAGGCAAAGTTATTTTACTTCTTAAGCCTGTTTCTTTGTCCTCATAATGCACTACCAGCAGCACTATTCCATGAAGGTGGTGAGGCTTCAGATAATCTACGTGCGGCACCCACTGGAGTATCTAGGGCAGGTAGTGAGCAAACAGATGTTTGTCTAAAAACTCAGCCGCTTGGGGAGACTCTTATGAGAATGCTTACGCCGGTAGTCTTCTTTCTGCTACGCTCTCAGGCGCCATCACTTACTGCTGCCTAGCAAATCAGAGTTAAGCAATTGTAGCCAATTACTGCCCGGTGAGTTTTTAAAGCCGAGCCACACCTGGCCGGTGGTGGGATGCGATGGAAAGGCAGCATGGTCGCCCTGTAAGAGCACTGGGTCTAGAGCCCCAAGACCTGGCCCCGTCACAGATGGAGGCTTTTAACATTTCTGAGCCTCAGGTTTCTCCCCTTTGGAACCTGAAAACTAATGCCTGCCTGCCTGCTCCACCAGCCTCACAGGGTCATCGCCGGGGCCAGATGGCTGGGAGCAGGTGTGGAGGTGTCCTCACTCACCTTCACACCGCTCGGTCCGCTCTGCTGCTGGTGCCCCCCCACCCCCACCCCCGCCCCAGCCCCCTGGGCACTCTCCCTGGAGCCCCACCTGCCGCCCTGCAGCTTCAGGTTTCCGCGTACTGGGCTTCTCTGCTGCCGGCACAGTGGACCACTCCCTTCTTCTCAAACGCCCTTCGTTCTTGGCTGCTGTGACACCAGCCTCACCCCCATCCTCTGCTCGGCTCCTCTGCCCATTCTCCCTCTGTGACTGTCCAAATCCCTTGGCATGCCGGCCAACGCTGCTCCTTGCCCTACTTTATCCGCAGGCCATCACAACCACTCTGGCTCTGAATGCTATCTGCCAACAAATAAAATAATCCCTAAGATTCAATAAGCTACCCAGTGCCCTGGAACAGATCCCTTCTGCTAAAACCGGCTAGCATGTGATCTACTGCCCACAGCCAAGGTTCCTGATGAACACTCCCAGGACTCCATCACTTGGCTCTTTAAAATCTTCCCGTAGACCATATTGGCACTGCATCAAAAGAATTTTAAAATTCGGAATAAAAAAATCAATACAACACAGTGATTCAACAATTCTCCGCATTACTCAGTGCTCATCAAGACAAGTGTGCTCTTTATCCCCTTCACCTCTTTCAGCCATCCCCCCAACCCACCTCCCCTCTGGTAATAGTTTGTTCTGTGTAGTTGAGAGTCTGGTTTTTGTTTGTCTCTCTTTTTCTTGGCTTGTTTTGTTTCTTAAATTCCACATATGAAATCATATAGTATTTGTCTTTCTCTGACTTATTTCACTTAACATTATACACTCTAGGTCCATCCATGTTGCAAATGGCAAGATTTCATCTTTTTTATGGCTGAGTAATATATTCCATTGTATATATATATATATACCACATCTTCTTTACCCACTCATCTATCAGTGGACACTTGGGCTGCTTCCATAATTTGGCTGTTGTAAATAATGCTGCAGTAAACATAGGGGTGCATATATCTTTTTGAATTAGTGTTTTTTATTCTTTAGGTAAATAGTAATGGAATTACTGGATCATATGGTAATTCTATTTTTAATTTTTCGAGGACCGTCCCTACTGTTTTCCACAGAAGCTACCTATATAATTTTAGAAAAACTTTTATATAGTCATATGTATTTAATATGGTGCTGTAAAGAACTGTGCATTAGCTCACTCTGTTATTTTGCAGAATTTTACATCAAGCTTGACATGCAAAATTGAAATTAGTCTATAATTGTCTTTGCTTGAACAGTCCTTAATCAATTTTTTGTCTCATAAGTAAAGTGACATAGCATTATTTTTTTTCTCTGAAAGCATTTGAATAGGATTGGTAAGGTAGGTAGTTTTAGTTTCAGCTGCAAGTAGCAGAGAACCCAAATTACAATGGATTAAACAAGATAGAAGTTTATTTCTCTGTCATTTAAAATTAGAGGTGGAAGCTATTGGTCTAATATACTCCATACTCACTGGGGTCCCAGGTTCCTTCTATCTGGCTGTTCTGGTGGAAATCTCCCAGTCGTTCCCTCACACAGCACTGCCTCCTCCTATAGGATTTATTAAAGTCTCTGCACGGCACTGGCTTCCAAAAGACCCCCTGCCCTCCCAACATCTGTCTCTGCTTGGATCACTGAGCCTGGCTTGGGTCCCTTGCATGTCTAAGCCTTCCTGGGGTCCCACTTGGCCCACAATAATGAATGTCCCATGTCGTTGGTAGACAGCAGATAATTCCCCTTACCATAGCCCTCTTCTTCTACCTTTAGCATCAATCAGGTCACTTTTAAGTCCCCAACTCTAGGAGACACACATTAAGCTCTCAGAGGGGTTCTGTAAAACTCCCCCAAGCCTAGGCTTTCCTTCATCCAAGAACATTCCCATAGTACTCAAAAATTCTCTAAGAAGAAATCCTATTAATAAGCTTCTTGCTCATCAGGGAAATCCAAATCAAAACCACAATGAGATACCACCACACACCAGTCAGAATGGCTAAAATTAACAAGTCAGGAAATGACAAATGTTGGCGAGGATGCGGAGAAAGGGGAACCCTCCTACACTGTTGGGGGGAATGCAAGCTGGTGCAGCCACTCTGGAAAACAGTATGGAGGTTCCTCAAAAAGTTAAAAATAGAGCTACCCTATGACTCAGAAATTTCACCACTAGGTATTTACCCCAAAGATACAAATGTAGTGATCTGAAGGGGCACCTGCACCCCAATGTTCATAGCAGCAATGTCCACAATAGTCAAACTATGGAAAGAGCCCAGATATCCATCAACAGATGAATGGATAAGGAGATATGGTGTATATATATACATATATGTATATGTATATATATACACACACACACACACACACACTGTAATTTTACTCAGCCATCAAAAAAACCCGAAATCTTGCCATTTGCAACGACATGGATGGAACTAGAGGGTATTATGCTAAGTGAGATAGGTCAATCAGAGAAAGACAATTACCATATGATTTTACTCCTATGTGGAATTTAAGAAACAAAACAGAGGAGCATAGGAGAAGGGAGGAAAAAATAAAACAAGACAGAATCAGAGAGGGAGACAAACCATAAGAGACTTTTAATCATAGGAAACAAACTGAGGGTTGCTGGAGGGGAGGGAGTGGGGGATGGGGTAACTGGGTGATGGACATTAAGGAGGGCACATGATGTAATGAACAATGGGTATTATATAAGACTGATGAATCACTGACCTCTACCTCTGAAATGAATAATATATTATATGTTAATTAATTGAATTTAATTTTAAAAAAGCTTCTTGCTCATGCCCTTATATCCCCCAAGATGGGTGCTAAACTAAGGGTCACAAAAAATTTTCTTACTCTTAGCATTCTCTGAACCTTTGGGTTATCATCTATTGTTCTCAGTCTTTGGGTCTTTGGTTGAAACTTGGTGACAAGAAAAGTCTCATTCAAAATCCTGTAACATGTATCTTTTTAAATAAGATATATTACTCTGACAATCAGAAAAAAAGGTAGATTGTGAAAATAAATATTTAGGCAGTTTAAAATAGACTATCTAGCTGTAGGAAATGAACAGAAGTGCAGATTCACCTGAGAGATTATTATCTATCGCCAAAGGCTATCAGATCACTCAATATTTTCCAGAATTCACCGTTTCAGAAAAATTGAAAAATAATATAATGCCTATCAATAGTGGATTTGTTAAATCACTCATGGCATTGCTACCTAATGGATACTACTCAATCATTAAGAAGAATATGTTTCTAAATTTATTAACTTTGAAATGGCTCCCAGTATGCTGACTTGGAAAAGTTCTCAATACTGAGTAATGAAAGAAAATATAGATGATGACCCTATAACTGTTTTTTAAAACCCTCCCAGTGCTTCTAGCTCATGCAACATGAAGAAGTAAGCTGACACTGTCAACCTTGACTCCATTTTTCCAACAGAATAGTGGTGAAGCCTATTGGGGGCATAACCCATAACCACCTCCTAACTCAGCTTTTTCTACCCTTGTCTGCCCCCAGCTCCCAGGATTCTAACCCAACACAGCAGATAGAGGGATCCTGTGAAAATATAAGTGAGATCTGGTCCCCACGTTGCCTAGAATCCTCCATTGGTTTCCCATATCATTCATAATAAAAGCCAGTCTTCACAGTGGTACACGAGGTTTATAGACATGACTTACCTGGATTCCTATCAGTGCTCTGATCACCTCTCCTTCTAGTAATGCCTACACTCACCCCATTTCAGACTCAGACATGCTAGGCACACTCCTGCCTTGGACAGTCTTGGCAGTGGCTCTTCCTTCCACCCCATTCATCCACCTGTCTCCCTCCCTTTCCATCTTCAGGTCTGTAGATCAAAGGGTGTGGGCACACACCAACGTGCATCACCTGGAACAGACTGGAACTCATGCTGTGAGGATTAGCAGGAACAGAGTCCCCTTCTCCAAGTACCCAGTAGAGAGGCATGTTGAGTAGAGGCCTAGATGAACACACCATTGAGGTTGAGCTGCAGGGCACCTTTTTATAGGGAAAAGGTGAGAATGGCCTTAACTGAGAGGAATGAAAGTTTTAGATTCAGGTTCCAGCTTGCCCAGCACTTGGACTTCCTGGAGGATTCTGGTCCCATGAGAAGTGGAGTCCTGGCACCGGATGGGAGAGAGAAGGGCCCTGGGGCCATCACCAGATGGTGCTTTTACTCCACTAAATGCTGAGTGTTTTTAACTTTTTATTTTGAAATGATTAAAAGTTAAGAAGTAAAGAGTCTGAAGTACCATTTGCTCTGCTTCCCCAGTGGTGACATCTTATATAACTATAGTACATCACCAAAGCCAGGAAAACAACCAGTTGACAAGACTACAGACTCTATTCAGTTTCCACGAGTGTCTAAGTCCACATTCATATTCACGTATCCATGTGTGTGAGTGTAGCTGGATGTAGTTTTACCCCATGTACAGATTTGGGTAACCACCACCAAAATCAAGATACAATCTAACTTTTTCCTGCTGTCTCTTGGCACCCATGCCCACCCCCCCAGCCCACTCCCCATCCCTGTCCCCTACGAATATCTGTTCTCCAGATATATAATTTTGTCATTTTGAGAACATTATGTAAAGGAAATCAAACAGTATTAACTTTTTGGCATTGGCTCCCTTCACTCAGCATCATTTTCTGGAGATGCATCAAAGGGGTTGTGTACATCAAGAGTTTGTCCCGTTTTTATTGCTGAGACGTACCCCGTGGGATGGAGTTCCCACAGTTTTACCATTCACCCAAATGAAGGACATCTAGATTGTTTCCAGTTTGGGGCTATTATGAACGAAGCCATATGAACATTCATGTGCAGGTGTGTGTGTGAATGCATGTTTTCACTTCTCCGAGATAAATGCCCAGGAGTGCAACTGCTGGGTCATGTTTGTATGTTTAGTTTTTTAAGAAACCACCAGTTTTCCAGAGAAGCCACACCCTTTTACATTCAATCACCCCCAAAAGTTTTCTTGTGGCCTTTTTCAATCTCTCTCTCATATCCCTCCCTGTCCACCTCTGTCCCATATATTAGGTTGTACTTCCTAGAGTTTTATATAAATGAAATCATTATAGTACGTATACTTTTATGGTCTGGCTTCTTTTATTCAACATCATTACTCTGAGATTCGCCCGAGTAGTAGCATGTATCAAGAGTTCATCACAGGGCACCCGGGTGGCTCAGTCGGTTAAGCGTCTGCCTTTGGCCCAGGTCATGATCCCAGGGTCCTGGGATCGAGTCCCACATCAGGCCCCCTGCTGATCAGGGAGCTTGCTTCTTCCTCTGTCTGCCACTCCCCCTTCCCCCGCTTGTTCTCTTTCTCTCTCTGACAAATAAATAAACAAAATCTTTAAAAAAAATAAGAGTTCATTTCATTCTCTTGTTCAGCAATAGTCCGTAGTATGGAGAGACCACAGTTGTTTATATATTTCCCTAGTGATGAACATTTGGGTTGTTTCCAGTTTTTTGGCTATTACCCATAAAGCTGCTATAAACATGCAAAAAAGAAGTGACTCAATTTCTCCACATTCTCACTAGCATTTGGTGTTGCCATTATTTTCCATTTTAGCCATTCTGATAGGTGCCTATTGATATCTCACTGTGGTTCTAATTTGCATTTCACGAATGGTTAGTGACCCTGTACATCTTTTCATGTGCCAACTTGTCATCTATATCTCCAGTTTAGTGAAACATCCATTCTTGTCTCTTGCCCATTTTTTTTTTTAATTTGTTTTAGAGAGAGAACACATGTGGGGTTGGGGGACAGGAGGGGGAGAGGGAGAGAGAGAATCTTAAGCAGGCTCCATGCCTAGCACAGAACCCAATGTGGGGTTCAATCTCACAAGTCTGAGATCATAACCTGAGCCAAAATGAAGAGTCAGATGCTAAACCAACTGAGCCACCTAGGCGCCCCATTGCCCATTTTATAATTGGATTTTTTTACTATTGAATTTTGAGTCCTATATATATTGCAAGTATAAGGCCTTTGTCAGATATGTGGTTTGCAAATATTTTCCCCTCATCTGTAATTTGTCTTCAGTTCCTCTTAACATTCCTTTTCAGAACAAAAGCGTTTTTTTTTTTAGTTTTGAAGTCTAATTTAGTAATTTTTTATTTTATGGATCGTGCTTTAGCCATGTCTAAGAATCCTTCACCTTGCCCTACACTGCAGAGGTTCGATATTTTATTCTAAAAGTTGTATAGTTTTACATTTAAAATCCATGATCCATTTTGAATTAATTATCATGCAATGGGTAAGGCAAGTTTCACTCTGTGTCTTTGCACAAAGGATAAGGGTAAAAGGAGGTCCCAGGAGAATAGGTGTGTGCAAGGCACAGAGGATAAAGAGCCCAGACTGGAACTGTGTGGCAAGAGAGATAGCCATACTAGGACTGCCACCATCATGCCTTCTCCTGCAGCACTATCTGACCATCACCAAAACCAGGGAGTCCAACAAGAAAGAAGGGGGCTCAAAATCCAGGAAATGGAGAATCCAACTCAAGGCATTCCCAGGAGGAGGCTGTGTAGCAGGCCAGAGAGAGAGATCAGTCCATCTGGAAGGAGAAGGAGGTGTCCAGGAGTGATATTTGGGGGAAAACCAAAATGAAACACGTATATATTGATTTGATTGGACTTGCAGAAAAGTGTACTGGGAAGGTACATTGGGAGGCGTAAGAAAGAATTAGAAAGAGGACCAGATGAAAGGGGGGAAGAGGGCCCTTATTATCTTCAGGAAAAGACAAAAGTAAGAAAGCAAATATGGTGATCTGTACACAATAATGCTTAGTCTGAACAATATTTATACAGGCACAATAATATAAACATGGAACAGTCAACCGAACAAAGGCTGTAACATGACTCTAGTGAGAAAATGGGACAGGGAAGCAGAGGCACAGTATAAGAGAACCAAGTCCTCAAATACCATCGTAGGAAATTGATAGAGAACGTCTAATATTGATAAGTCAGAAGAGAGCACAATACACATATTACTTAGAAATACAGAGATGTGTTAATGCCAGGAATGAAAAGCCAAAGTTCTTGAAAGTGGTTGGAGAAGGGACCATGGGAAGGAATGAGATAAGAAGCTCCAATAATTGGCTATAAGCCTTTAATAACATTTGGCTTTTACTCTACCTGGCCATCTATTACTTTAATAAAATAAAAGCTAGGGGCACCTGGGTGGCTCAGTCAGTTAAGTGTCAGCCTTCGGCTCAGGTCATGATCCCAGAGTCCTGGGATTGAGTCCCGCGTCAGGCTCCTTGCTCAGCAGAGAGCCTGCTTCTCTCTCTCCCTCTGCCTGCCCCTTCCCCTGCTTGTGGGCTCTCTCTCTCTCATTCTCTGGCAAATAAATAAAATCTTTTAAAAAATAAAAATAAAATAAAAGCTAATTTTTGAAAACAAGAAGGAGTGTCATGTTGTCTAACACAGCAGAGGACACGATGCTCTTGTTCTTTCCCTCCTTCGGGCATGATTCGCTGATGCAGGTTATATATCAAGATTCCAGGAACTAATGGAGCAGCACATGTGAAACCTATCCCTTGGCTTGTGCCCTAGCCACAGTCTGCTAGTGACCTTCCTTCTAAGGATTTTTGTCTTATGATTTGCTAATCCTTTTCTGGTAACATTGCTTCCAAGCTTAACTGAGCACACTTCCTCCTTTAACTACAGGTAATGCAATTTCAGTGCAGACAGGATAAAGAGCATTCTTGAATCACATGCAGAAAACTTCTGCTTGATTTGATTTCATCATTAAGTGTGTTCCTGAAAAAAGTTAGATTCATAGCAAGTAGCTGTATATTAAATACTCTCCAGTAAATTTTAACATCATATTCTTGTGGGGGGGGGGGGCGGGAATCTGACCCCAACCAACAACAATGACAGTGCTCTCTTAAGACTCTCTATCATTATTTTCAAAAAGCCCTTGGAAGTGATTGATTTATACAGTTTGTTCGCATCATTTTCCCACACAGCCAATGAAAGTAATTAGTCAAGGAGAAACTAACATCTTCTGAGTGCCTATTATGTGTCAGGCACTGTGCTAGGGACTTTAATAAATGTATTGTCCACTTCAATTTTGGCAACCACCCAGAGAAGTAGATAGTATTATCCCCACTTTACATTTAAGGAAACCAGAGCCTAAAGATATTAAGTAATTTTCCCAAAGCCACACAGCTAGTAATTCAAACCGACCATCAAGTCTTTTCACAAGAAATGTATGTAATTACAATTCCCAGCATTAATTTGAGCTTTGAGTGCTCTGTGATTCCATGGGGCTTTAATATTTAAATAGCCACATATGATTTAGCATTGTTCCAAGTGGGAAACTTAGAAGACACTGACCTCATCAGAATTTTTTAAAGTATGACTATCTCTTTTGATGTAATAGTCTTGAAACCAACAAATGTTTATTGATCTAATGATTAATTAAAAGGCAATATGAGATTCAAACAGCAATATAAGAAGAACACTGTAGTAGGGAAAGAGTAACTAAAACCGAATCAAAATAACCCCACCCTTAAAGTCTCGTGACCTTGAACAAATTGCTTCAGCTTTCTATGATAAAACTGTTGGACTTATAGTAGCTATCTCTCAGGGTTCTTCTGCCATTAAAAAAAGCGAAAAGAATACTATCCACTTTTGGAAAAGCCCACAGTAAAGTGAAAAGCACATCGTAAGAATTTTAAACTTGCCATTGTTATAAAAGGTTCAGAGCTGCAGCTCAAGCAATTTCTCCCACCATATAAATAAAATTACATCAAATGCATAAACCTAAGCATTCACTATGAATGTACAGTGTGAGATTCACCTCTGTTAGCACTAAGCGTTGAGTCCCAAAACTTTGGTGACCTCCCCTGACAGCCTGATACTGATAAAAGTAGGTATTTCTTATAGATTTCTAACTATATAAGTTTGACACTGGCCTCGATGTAGATGGGGAAACCAAAAGATTCACTTCCAGCATCATGTTACACTTCCATCAGATATCCACCTTCTACCTGTAGGCACGTGACGTAATGAGCTGACAGACCACAAAAGAGAAAATATAACCTGGCAAATGGAGCATAACCCAACCAACCCCTTGAAAAGAGAAATTAACGACAGCCGATAGCAGTTTACCCTAGCCCTCACCTGGAACCAGGTGACTAGTCAGAGAACATTACCTTGGATGGTAACACATGATTTTTATTTACATCGATGATTTTCTAACAAACCATAAAGTTGAATTACCTTTGTTTCCTGAGTCAGGATGTGCTGGGGAGCCTTGCTTGTGTCAAAATGTCATGTCCTCCAGATCATTCATTTATTCCCTAAATACAATATTTAATAAAATCTCAGCAGCCATCCTCTGGTATTACATTATTCTGCCCCATCCCTGTCCTACCACCTCACGCATCTCCTTCAAAGGCCTGCAACATGATAGTACTCTTCCAATTTTGTAACAAGAACAGCAAAAATCTATCAGATAATTTGGTCCACTTACACTACTCACATCTCAGAATTAAAATCAGGCTATGATGACATGCAATAACATTGAAATTTCATTACATTGCCATTTTCACTACATTTCTTTTTATAAGTCAATCATATGATAACCAACAAAGCATTTATATTTATGTATTTGATGGTCACTCATGTCACATCCTGAAGATTCATTAATGACATGTCTTAGCACTCATGGAGCGACACACAGCCCAGTGATTAGTTAGGTCCCTGGACTCTCAAGCCAGTTTCCCCAGGTTGGAATGCTGGCTCTGATACTTACCAGCTGGGTGACTTTCGGGCAAGTAACGTAAATTCTTAGTGTCTCAGTTACCTCGCCTATAATAATAATGGTGCCTATTTCACAGGGCTTTTAGGATTAAATGAGCTAATATTTATAAAACAGAACTGTACCTCATACACAGGAAGGGCTATGATCATTATATAAATGGTCATTAAATAAAATGGAATTCATTCTCTAGTGAGAGAGTCAGACAATAAACAAATAAATAAGAAAAGTATATCTAATTGTGGAGGACAAACACCAAGCAATTTACAATATAATTAAAACACACCCATTCCTGTCAGTGGCGGGCTGTTATTTGGATGAACTCCCCTGCTGAAAACAACTGGGCACCAAAACAACTTCAGTTTTTGATAGCCTCGTGGAACAAGAGGGACAGAATTATAAACATAGGGCTCACCCAAAGGAGAGTGATCCTCCCGTTTTTCACCCAAAGGGCCATAACCCCAGGGCTTGGGCAACTTAGAAGTAAGCTGTACCCAGGCTTTCCACCCTCCACAGGTCTGCATGGACAATTAAGTTGCTTTAGAACAGAAAAGATCTATTAGGGGGTTAGGGGAATAATGAGTGGATTTGTCCCCAGAGGGTGTGACTATGGGCTAGTGCTCACATAGATCTCTTGCTTTCGTTGTCCCAAACTCCTCAAGCCATGAAATTAGCGTAAAGTGGTCCTGTCTGGTAGTGCCCCCAAAATCTGGAAAATCCTTTCTAGAGTAAGTTACCTTTGCTTTAGGCTTTACATCTTCATACGAACAATTTTTTAAGGAAAACGGGGAGCAAACAATAATATCCAAGAATACAAAGAAACAAGATTGACAAGTAGGAGGAAGAGTGGGAATTTAAGAAGAGTCAGCTGCTTGAATTTCAGAGACAGGGAGCATGGGACCAATCAGCCTTGCTCAGGTCAAGTGTAAAACCAAAGTGATTGGTAATATTCTGTGATTTGCAATTTGTGTACTTCTATATATGCATTCATGTTAACTTGACAGGGTATAGAATGAGAGGCTATAAAAAGTGGGTCCCAACTTTAGGCACAGGTGTAATGCCCACTCTCTGAAGTTTATAAACTAAATCCAACAACACTGATGTGAAAACATAGAAAGGTGAAAGGGAATATCAAACTACCAGGACATTGGTAACTAGAAAGGAATAGGCCATGGGAGATGAGCATCTAATTTTCTTTTCCTTTTTTTTTAGATCCTCAGAAGACTTTATTTTTTTAATTTAAATTCAATTAGCCAACATATAGTACATCATTTGTTTCAGGTGTAGTGTTCAATAATTCATCAGTTGTGTATAACACCCAGTGCTCATCACATCACATGCCCTCCTTAATGCCCATCACCCAGTTACCCCATCCCCCCCACCTCCCCTCCAGCAACCCTCACTTTGTTTCCTGTAGTTAAGAGTCTCTCATGGTTTGTCTCCCTCTGATTTCTTCCCATTCAGTTTTCCCTTCCTTCCCTTATGATCCTCTGTGCTGTTTCTTATATTCCACATGAGTGAAACCATATGATAATTGTCTTTATTTCGCTCAGCATAATACCCTCCAGTTCCATCCACATCAATGTAAATGGTAAATATTCATCCTTTCTGATGGCAGAGTAATATTCCATTGTGTATATATACCACATCTTCTTTATCCATTCATCTGTCGATGGACATCTGGGCTCTTTCCACAGTTTGGCTATTGTGGACATTGCTGCTATGAACACTGGGGTGAAGGTGCCCCTTCAGATCACTACAGTTGGGGTAGCAATCCTCATATCAGACAAATTACATTTTAAACTAAGACTACTAAAGTAGTAGGAATGAAGAGGGATACTATATCATACTTAGGGTCTATCCAACAAGAAGATCTAACAATTATAAATATGCTAACTTGGGAGCAGCCAATTATATAAACCAATTAATAACAAAATTAAAGAAACACATTGATAATAATACAATAATAATAGTAGGGGACTTCAACACCTTCTACAGCAATGGATAGATCATCTAAGCAGAAGATCAATAAGGAAACAAGAGCTTTGAAAGACACACTGGACCAGATGGACTTAACAGATATACACAGAGCATTCCATCCTAAAGCAACAGAATACACATTCTTCTCAAGTGCACATGGAACATTCTCCAGAATAGATCACATACTGGTCACAAATCAGGTCTCAACCGGTACCAAAAGACTGGGATTATTTCCTGCATATTTTCAGACCACAGTGCTTTGAAACTTGAACTCAATCACAAGAGGAAGTTTGGAAGGAACTCCAACACTTGGAGGTTAAAGAGCATCCTACTAAAGAATTAATGGGTTAACCAGGAAACTAAAGAAGAATAAAAATATTCATGGAAACAAATAAAAACGAAAACACAACTGTTCAAAACCTTTGGGATACAGCAAAGGTGGTCCTAAGAGGGAAGTATATAGTAATACAAGCCTTTCTCAAAAAATTAGAAAAGTCTCAAAAACATAAGCTAACCTTACACCTAAAGGAGCTGGAGAAAGAAGAGCATCTAATTTTCAAAGAATGGAAGCATCCATAAAAGAAAGGAATGAAGGGGGGAGCACGTGGGTGGCTCAGTCAGCTAAGTGTCCAACTCTTGATTTTGCCTCGGGGTCATGATTTCAGGGTCATGAGATGAAGCCCTGCAGATGCAGACAGGCTCTGCACTCAACAGGGAGTCTGCTTGAGATTCTCTCTCCAGCTCCCTCTGCCCCTCCCCTGTTCCCCCCTCTCTCTCTCACTCTCTTTCTTTCTCTCTCTTTCTCAAATAAATAAATAAATCCTTAAAAAAAATAAAGGAATGAAGGAAGGGAAGGAAGGGAAAGGATGAAAAGAGTAAATGTAAAAATAGGGGTAAAAGGAACAGACATTAACCATGGTTAACCCTGGGTGAAATGAATATAAATGACCTTTATTTTCTTCATTTTGATTAGCTGTATTTCTTAAATTTTCTCATTGTGTGTTTTCCATTGCCCAGTTCCCACTATAAATGCTTTAAGGGAAAATAATTTCCCAGCCTCCAAAGCAATGCCAGGTTTGCTAGGATTACAAAGGTTTAACGTTGAAAGTTCTTATTTTAATTTCTAGTATGCAAATCTTGCCCTCTAGGAATTCATTCTCTTTCACCTTTGAGTATTATCATTTATTGCACTTAAAGGTGCACCTGAGAAAGAAGCAATTTAATTAGAAAGAAAGAGAGAGGAAGGAAAGAAATGTCCTTACTTAAGCCATCAACACATTTTGAAAAATAAAAAATGACAAGATAAAATATTAAGAAAAGTAAGCATTGCCCAATCCAAGCATATTTAAATTCTGTAATATTAGAAGTCACCTACTATTCACTGGATAGATAAATCAACTTTTCAATCAAAGTGGCTTATTTTACAGATGAATTCCCTGACTCTATAAACTTTCCCATCACTTAAACATTTCACTAAATCCTCCTTCCATGAGGAACTTTCCAGATTGGTCAGAAAAAAAAATGTGACAATACTATCTTTTTTCCCTTTTGAACAATATCATTTTTTTCTCTAACTCTAATAGACTGTACCAAGGAGGAACACTTTTTGGCTGCTAGTAACAGGAAACTGTATTTAAATCTGTGCTTAAATCATAGGAATATATTACCTCACTCAACCAGTAGTCTGGAGGTAGATGGTTCCAGGGTTCTTTCAGGGGCTTATCGATATCATCAAGACCCAGACACTTCTCACACTCCCATGCCATCGTCCTTGGCATGTTGGTTTTTATTCCCGTGCCTGTTGCCTCAGTTTTGCAAAATGGCTGCTGCAACACCAGACATTACATCCTCATGCTATGCTTAAATGTAAGAATCAAGGGCATAGCAAAAGATGGTCTTCTCTCAGAAGGCTCTGTCCTTTATCCAGGGAAGAAACATTTCCAGAAGTCTTCCTTATGGCCCCAAAAGTCAGAACTGGATCATACGGGTACTCCTAGTTACAAGGGAGGCTGTGAAAGTATCTCCTTTTTAAGCCCTCCTCCTTGATCCAGTATCTTCATCTGTAATGGGATATCACTTGAATGACTTGTCCTGTCCTCCCCTCCCAGGGGGTGGCCTGCCTCTGTTCCAGTCCTGGTGCTCTGACTGGAAGTTTACTCTCTAAAACTAATTGCAATAAATACGTGAAGTTGTCTCACTTCCAAATACACACTGTTGTGCCTATCACTTAAAAATCCAAGAATGCTAAATTTAGAAATTAAAGATATAAAGTATTCATATTTTATCGTAGTTCAGGCATTGAAATACTCTATAAAAATGTCTTTCCACTAATTCTACATTGTAAGTTATTTGAGGTAGTCATCATGTCTTTCACTATTTTTTATGCTTCAGAAAGTCCTCAGAACAAAGATGCTCAGATGTCAGTTGCTCTATACCCACTCCTTAAGGGGAGTTACTCATGACCTAAAGGAACATCAAAATAGTGCTTTGAAAAGGAAGAGCATCCTGGAAGACGAAGCAGTTTGTACCTCTGCTTTCATTAGTGAAAATGACCTTATGCCAATGCCTTTCTACCCAACCAATGAAAAGTACACATATGTTCCCAGGAGCAAAAAGCCCCCTGAACCCTTGCGGAAATCACTGGTTCACTTCCCTTGCGGCTCAGGGCTGGATTTGTACTCCCCGGGTGGAGTGCCTGTCCACTGGACTTCCAGAGCTGAGGGAAGGAAATCCACATCCTCACTTATTTTAAGAGACCAAGACTGTCAGGGGGCGGTCTAACGTGCTAGTGAACACCGTGGGAGCAGGATCAGACCTCCTGGGTTCAAATCCGACTCTGTTAACCAGGCGTGCAACTTTGAGCAACCATTTAGCTTTCAGCGCTAGGGTCTCCTCGCCCATCAAGTGAGGAAAACAACAGCACCTACGTCCTAGGGCTCCTGCGAGGAGTAGACGAGTTAACCCCCAGAAAGCGCTGGAAACAGCGCCTGGCTGGCACACAGCGAACCGTTAATATTCCGCCTTTCGACTTAGAGTGCCTGCAACTCTGCAACATTTTGCCTGGGAATTACAGCTCCTGGGAATTACAAAACTGGAATCCTGGGAGCTGAGTGGCCATGGCTAGGGACCCGGAGAGGAAGGGAGAAAAGAAAACGGGGCAGGGGCAGGGGCAGAGAGAGAGCTGGGGCGACATTTACGCAGCGGCGCCCACCTACATACAGCCTCGGTCACCTGGTCTACCGTCTCCTCTACCGTTTCTTCTTGGAGAAGGAGTCGGACCGGCGAGCGGCGCAGCACGGCGTTTCTCCAATCAGACACCCCAGGCTGGCGCCACGTACGCGACCTGATCCAATCTCGTCCCCAGGAGGGCGGGAACGCGAAGTTCCTACCTGCACCTGTGGCAGCTGTGGCCGCCTCCTCGGTTGTTTGTTGTTGGGTTTTTTTGTTGTTTTTTTTTCCCCCCATCTGACCCGGGGTTCTGGTTTCTCGAATCACTTGGCGAATAACCAGCAGGTGGGCAGAAAGATCTCTTTTCCAGTGCAGAGGACCGACGTGTAGGCAGGTTCAATGCAGCAGAGTGAGCAGCCGAGGTCCCATGTCCCCGCGGCTGCCGGGAAGAGGCGCTAGCAGGGAAGAGGGACGCGCGCGAGAATGAAAGGCTTACTAACCCGGAGAGCCTGCCTGGGTACTTACCTGGGGCAGTGAGCCTGGCACCTGTTCGCCGGGCGCCCTCCGGCCGGAGCCGAACTCGCCGCGAGCCCAGAACTGCCGCCACGCTGCGGCGGGCAGAAGCTGGAGGCGCCCGGGGAGACCAACAACAGCAATCGGCTTAGCTGGACTGCAGAGATTTCGGCTGACCCACCTTCCAGAAAGAAGCCCGACCTCCCCAAGACTGCGCGGGAGGGACGCTGCGCCCGGCTTCCAGGTTGTCCCAAGTGCACCCCCTCCGTTCTCTTGGAGGCGAGGGCGACGCGGAGTCGTGGGATCCTGGGAAGCCCGAACAGGTGAGCGATTAAGATTATTCTGCGTCCGCCGAAACAGAGCCCATTCCCGGGAAATTGCGAGCCGCAGGCGCTCCGCGTACATTTGCGTAATTTGCAGTCTTTTCCTTGCGCAATTAGTGCAAAGCGTTTCCGCGCACACAGTTGGTTGTGAAAAAGAGAATGTAGGGTGGAAGGCAGAAGGCAGCCATCAGGACACCCCCACCACCAATGAATAATTTGGGGGTGCTTCTCCGATCTGTACAATAGAGGGAGCAGGATGTTTGCAAACCCAGCTGCCAACTGTGCCTGGTGGTTGTGGGTGCCTTTTTACGGGAAGAACTTTTGGCGGTTTTATCTTCTATTGTTTTCAAGTCGCAGCCCGAGTGTGCCCTCGGGGCGTCTGGGGAGGAGCCGGGGTCCAGGTTTCTGCGGCGGAGGCCGCCGCGCCGCCTCGCGTAGGCGCTCCAACTTTCCCAGCGGTTCCGGGAGCGGAGCCTCCAACAACAAACACCTCTGAAGTTTCGCTCCTCGGCGCGCGGGCAAATCCCGGGAGCGCCAGGCGCGTGGGATGGGAAGGAGCCCAGAGGAAACCTGGAACTGCTCCGCGGCACCAGCGAATCCTGCGCATTCGTAGAGTTAGCGCCCATAGACCCAGCACAGAAAGTGTTCACAGGACACTCGCTTCCGATATTAGCACCTTCAGGGTCAAGAAACAGCCTTTTCGCTCCGCAGAGCGCTGTTTTAAAAGTTGGGGAGAAGCCCGACGGTTTGGAGTTCCTGGTTGCGCACAGCGTCTTTCCTCTCTGGAGGGAGGAATTGCGAAAAGAAAAAAAACCAATCAAACAGAAATCTTTCATTTGTAACTAAAAATCTCAAGAGTTGCCTGGTACAAATAGGCTCGGTGCATATTTTAATACAGAACTAAGAGAAGAGGACATTTGGCGCTTGGCCTCATCTCAACCATCCGCCGGCTTCAAAGAGACGTAAGATTGGTCTCTGGGGAATAAAGGGAAGCGTGGGATGGCAGTTTTCAAGGGAAGTTAAGTCTAGACATGCTTCTCTGAAAGCGACAAGGCGGAAGTTCTGTCAAAAGCAGAATTTAAAAGAAAAAACACCGTGAGCTTGTCCCTCGCTCTTATTGGCGTGTAAATTCCCCCTGAAAAATCACATGGAAAAGGGTCATGTGACAGAAGTCTATGGAAAAAAGCCTTTGAGGGACATTTCGGAACTGTTGACAGGGGTCTCATATTCAGTGCTCACCAATAGGGGGGACGTGCTCGCTCCCGGGCGCCCTATTCCCAGGTGCTCATCGAAGAGGAGGCCCCTCTGTGCCAAGTGGGTCACCTTTGGGCGTCCCTCTACAGTCGGTAAAGGTGACGGGACAGGCCAGCTTCCCTCTCGAGCCGGGTTCATTCAGATGCCCGGGAAACTCCTCTGGGGTCCCGGGGCGCGCGGACCACCGCACCCGCCGGGGAGGCCAGGCAAGGTTTGAGGCGGGGGAATGCCAAGCTGTCTGGAGACCAGACGGTGGCGCCCTGGGGGCCACTCACCCGCCTTCGCCCTCTGGGGCGCAACGGGGCTCTCGGAGGGCGGCGCAGCTCCGGGCGCACGGCTGCGGGCTCTCGGACCCCGCGGATCGCGTGCCGGGCGGGGCGAGGGGAGGAAGCGCGGTTGGGGGCACGTGACTTAGACACCCCCCCCCCCCCCCGTAACTAAGTTCTGTTTGCTTCCACCCGCACAGGCGGCTGCCTAGGCTCCCACCCCGCAGACCGCCCGCCCCGCCGGGAGAGCGGGCCCTTCCCCACCCGCCGCGCCCCGGACCCCCGGCCGGCCGGCCATGGCCGACAGCGGCGGCACGGGCAGCTCCGGGCCCTGGTGGAAATCGCTAACCAGCAGCAGGAAGAAAAGCAAGGAAGCCGCGGTAGGGGCGCAGCCTCCCGCGCAAGCCGCCCCCGGGGAGCCCGCGCCGCCCGCGCCGCCCGCGCCGCCCGCGCCGCCCAGCCCGGACTGGACTAGCAGCTCCCGGGAGAATCAGCACCCCAATCTCCTCGGGGGGACCGGCGAGACCCACAAGCCAGACAAGTTGTGCGGGGAGAAATCGGGCTGCAGCCGCCGCAATTTGAAGATCTCGCGCTCCGGCCGCTTTAAAGAGAAGAGGAAAGTGCGCGCCACTCTGCTCCCTGAAGGAGTCAGGTCCCCGGAGGAGGCGGACTTCCCTGGCGACCCGCACGGCGACACGCAATAGCCAGAGCGCTCCAGGACTGTGTCTCTTCCCACCACTCCCCCCTACCCCCAGTTCCAAACCCGAGATTTCTGGCCCGCCCCAATACCCGGTGTCTCATCCCAACTTGAGAGTATTCACACAAGGCCTCCACGATTTTATTTTCCTGGAAATCGAAGTGTCCACTGAGTTTTCAATATTTCATGACTCAAGGAGTCATTGAGTATTTATCTGTGCTAAGAGAAGATACCTGCCACGGAGGAAGTTGGCATAATTATTTTTTTCCCGAAAAGTTCTCCCGTGGCCTCCACCCCTTGTGCCACCTGGGGAGTGAGAAGGGTACTTCTCTGAGTTGGTATCCCAGCTGGGACTGCACAGCCCCTCAAATGAGGAGGCCGTGCTCTGATTCAGGACTTGCTATTGGAAAGCAAATTAACGCCAGAGAAATGCACTTTAGACGTACTTCAGTAGACTCAGACCTTAAGTGAAGGGACAAGAGAGGGCAGGAAACTTTAGGTAGAAGCATTTTTAAGTAAGGCACGATTGCTTTTGATGTTGAACTACAAAACCGTACTGCCTATTTTAGTGTGGACTATTAAAATTGTTGCACTGTAAAACTTAAGGTGACTTTTGTGTTTTTTCCATTGCAAGACTGAAGTCCATCATACTTAAAAGCAGGCATGCAAAAGCCAAAGTGACAGAGTTAATCATTTGCCACACAACCTAACAGCTACTCTCGGCAAGCTACAGGGAGGCGAACATTTCTGAAAACCATTAACACCCAGGCTGGAACCAGTTGACCCAATATCTCTATTTACTAACTAAATTTGAGGAAGGGAAGGAGCAGTACTAAATAGTTACCCCTAAATTCTCTTTGTTACTTCATACAGTAGAGTAGCTCACAACGCCAGTAATAATTCTTTTTACTGTCCATCGTTAACCTTACTAACCATTGTCTGAAAACACTTACTCAGATGGACTGAACTCTTCGTTTGTGCAAAGCTCACTTCTTTTCCCACCCCTTTGCTTCAGAAGCTTATTTCTTTAGTCTGACTTATGCATTTATCTGGTTTCAAAGCCTTTAGGTGTACTAATCTGAAGATTCTGAACAAAAATCTACCTGTTTGCTTTTGTTATGAACTTCAAGAAAAGGAGTAAATGAATACCACTTGCTTTCAGCAAATTACAAGAGAGTTATTGTAGTTGTTAAGGGCCACTGGGATCATTCCCACCACAATTCAGTTCATTTATAACAATCCAGAAATACATAGCAAGGAAATTGTAGTGGTCAAAGTATGTATGTGTATATGTGTGTGTAAAGATATATGTGTATATATATATATGTAATTATCTAAACCATATATATATATGGTTTAGATAATTATAAGCAAGAACTTGATTGGAGCTTCTGAATGTATTATATAGAAAGGGGCAGGTTTTTGTTTCTCTCAAATTTATAAATTTATAAATTTATAAAATAGCAAAACGTTCTTTGGCTGAAGAGATTGAACAAAGAAACTTGATGAAAATAGTTAAAATGGACTTAAATTAGTGAATTAAGTTTGGGTACCAGCACAATAATAGAGTTTACCATTTGATACATGATTTCCACATACCAAAGGCTTAATCCAAAGGAACCTGTTCATATGAGGATTATGAACTATGAACACCTTACGTTAAAAGAGAAAATATATGAGCTTTTTTTTTTTTTTTTTAAATCATGAAAAGACTTATTTTTGTTGTGTATTTAGAACTGGGAATATGTGACCAAAGTCTCATCAGTGTGAGCTTCCAGGATGAGGAAGACTTTATATTTAGTTTTAAGTGGGCCTCCCATCTTTAGACTCTGATGAAGAAGAGGGAGAGGAGAACATGCTGGAGAAGTTCATGGTAAGGAAGGGACTGCGGCCTGGAAGATCACCAGGAGTAAAGCAAGCAGAAGCTGCCAAATAAGGCTTTGGAACACCTTCATAAGGCATTTTGATTCCACTTTGTAGAAAGTAATCAAAATCAGGGTGGATAACTACCCACAATAATTTTCCCCTCCCCTCCCAGGAGGACCAATAGATTAGGACTGTACCCATTTACAAAATCAAGCCTGCAATTGCATAATTTTAAAATTTTACACTAACTCTTTCATTCATGGTTTTATTGTTTTAGAAAACATTTTTTTTTTCTTAAAAATTCCTTTCAATTCACAAAGCATTGGCATTTTCCCAGGTTCTATATCTTGTTTGGGGGGATCGCATCCAAGTCTATAATTGCTGCAGATAATCCATAGCAGACATATAGCAGTGGAACTTATTCATATGACATCTTTACCTCACTGTTCTGGAAGAATTGAAAACCATGCTAATGGCAATTATGACAGAGAGTGCAATACACAATCTGCAATTGAGGTTTGTAATTACACCGTTTTAAAGCAGTCCTAATTATGCAGTGGGAGGAAAGCACTGATTTAATCCCAACTCAGTGAAATCAGAAACCAAGCAAAATTGGTGGGATGAAAAGATCATGGGTAGGATGAGATAATTTGACAGTGTCTTGCTGGGATTTATACGCTTTACAGATGATTAATTACATTCTCATACTATGTATACAGATTTAAGTTTTTTAAACCTCAAGATAATTTATAGTAAATCAAGGGAAAGTGTTGAATTAAATTTGGAGTTAATTAGATTAGAGACTTTTGCTTAAACCGACTTACAAATGAAATTTCACCCACAAGTTTGGAAACCATTAAAGAAATTTTAATACCATGCTTCCAAATGATATGGGGAGAAACAGGACAAAAATCTAGGTGTGTGTTGGCTAAATGCTTTTATAACCATGATAATTATATACACAGGGTAGTTTTCGCTTCTGTGTCTCTTCTTGCTGAGCAGTGACTCGTATCACAGTCACCTGAACGTCCCTTTTTGTTCATACTGCCGTTGTTCACATTGTTCATCCCATTGTGATTTGCATTTCAAGAGCAGAGACTCTGTTTTGTGCATGCAGTTAGGACATTCTGCTTCAGTATAACACTGGGAAGTACTTTTTGTGCTTTGAAATATAATGTGAACTCAGCAAGCCTGATATTGCCACATCCTTAGAAAGAAACTATAAACCTAATGAACAGTAACACTGGCTAAAGCTTTGTCAGAAATAGTTCTCCTGAGGGATGCCTGGGTGGCTCAGTTGATTAAGTGTCTGCCTCCCGCTTGGGTCATGATCCCAGGGTCCTGGGATCGAGTCCCAAGTTGGGCTCCCTGCTCAGAGGGGAGCCTGCTTCTCCATCTGCCTGTCACTTCCCCTGCTTGTGTGTACTCTCTCTCTCTCTCTGACAAATTAATAAAATCTATAAAAGAAATAGTTCTTCCAAGTTGCTCAGAGGAAAATTTCGGTGCCTTCAAATAAACAAATAATAAAAATGAGCAGAAAGAATTTCAAATAAAAAGTGAATCAGAAAGGAATAAGTAGAAGAGTGGGATAATAATATCCAGTGACCACAGGACACTTTTTATGAGGAAAAGAGAGAAAGAGTATTATTTTCCCTAGCTGAGTCAGGTCAGCCAGACATCAGAAACTAACACACAAAAAGCTGGCCTGATAGATACAGCAAAGGAAACTAATCTTTTAAAAGTCTATTTGATTCATGGAGCATTTTATTATAATCATACAGAAATATAGGAGATTCTTTCTTGGGAATAAGCTCAAGTTTATCTCCATGGCGAGAAGAAAGTGGGACAAGAGATATTTTATACCATTTGATTATCAACATACAAGTACCTGAGACTAGAAACAAGTATGCAGCCCCGGGCAAACTTTGTCATTGATAAGCCGGCTGTCCATTAGGCATCATTCTTCTCAGCTCTTCTCTGTAGTCCCCCACCCCATACTCTCTTTGCCTCCCAGCCATTGCACGTGCATTCCAGTTAGGCTGGGGGTCATAGAAGAGGGGGTGCCAGGAGGTATAGGGCCTTCTCCGGCCACCTGCAGGCACACCATGTAGACACAGCCACTTTGTCAAAAGATGGCCCTGCTGTTTGGGAATATGGGAAAGATAGCATTCATGATGAGAGAAGATTATTACTAAGGAGATAGGATATAAGGAAACAAAGCAGGCATTCCCTAGCAGAGGACAGCTGACCATTTGTATAGAAATGGGAACAGTTATAGACCACAATAAATAAGACAGAGGACATAAGCGATCCTTCCACGTATTCAAGCCAAGGAATTCAGCCCTACTTCCAAACGGAATTGTGCTACAGACAACAAAATCATGGACCGGTCATTACCATGTCAGAGTTGTTGGAAAACCTCATGCGGTAAAAAAGACTCATGAGGAAGTGGTTTTATCTGAGATGTGTAACAAGATTATTACCCATGAGACAGAAATTTCTGGCCCTAAAACTAGAGAGAATCATGTTGAAGAAGCTGAAGGTCTCTGTCCATGAGAGGAGCCACTGATTGACCTGTCTGTTAAGTAGGGAATAGGGGGCCCATCTCGGACCCCCTCATGCCCTTTTTGAAGGGATTTTCCTTGAGTTAAAATGCCCTGGATTATTAATTTCTTTCTAGTTCCAGTCCACAAGTATAACTGCTGATTCATACCCTACAAGAATGGCAGCAAAAAGTTCCCACACAGTTTTCCAACATAGTTGTCTCTCCGACTCGTTCTTGAGTCTTTGACAGTCTGATGTCAGTTTATTATTCTGTAAAATGATGGGATGGAGGCCATATTCCAGCTTTAAAACCCTCTGAGTATTCTGCTATTTTGAGCAGCTGGTTGTAAAACTAGTTCATATAATGCTCATTGTTTACTATAAAACACAAAGGCACCACCTGTTCAGTGCTGATGGTCAGGTGGGAGCCAGGGAGAATAATAAACGATGATAAGGCTACTGCCTCATGTCATCATCTGGCCCAGTAGTTGGGGTGATTCTGCTCTACAGGAACATCAAGGCTCAGTATCATGTTAGAATCAAATATTTAACAGTTTGTCCTGTTACCTCAGCTTAGCATATTCTTTGCCCACCACCTGCCTGGCAAAGCCTCAATCTACCTTCAAGATTCAAGAGTCTCCCTCAGGGTAACTGCCAGGGACCTCCTTCCCCCAAAACACAGCTCCTGGAACATCTGTGAGCCTGTGTTACCCACCACCGCTGACCATATTATGTGTATGTGATCATGTGTCTCTCTGTCCCTTAGTCAGGGAGCTCAGGGAGATTCAAGAGGCAATGCTTATTCTTCATTCCCCTGCGTGAACTCCTGGATTATCTACTAGGACATGGACCTCCGGGTAGGCAGCATGTGCAACTAGCATGTAGCTCTTGGTAGGGCCATAATTTTTTCTCCTCTAAGGAGGCAGGCTACGTCTGGCTGGTAGAGGAATATCTGAGGGTTGTGAATTGGTCAGGGTCTGATCAGGAGAGAGAAAACGGAGTGATTTGAACAGGGAGCATTTAATATAAAAAATTATTACCCATAACAGGGATGGCTAATAAGAAGTAATGAGAGATTGGCCAGTAAGGAGTAAAGAGAACCCCCAAAAATACAGGAATAAAGATAAAGGACAGCCACCACCTGGGAGCTGAGATAGATTGCTCTTGCCTCCAACCACCCCGACCCAACTGGAAAGGGTACCGCCATGAACCACTGATTGGCAGAGAAGTCGCTGTGGTGCCACAGGGGCAGAACTTGCTGGAAATAGACCTTCTAGAACTGGTCCTGTGTGCCAGGAAGCACTAAAGCAATAATCACTAAACTATTTGAACCCCATGGATAAAAATACAGGAAACATCACTGCATTAATACAGTGTGGGAAGAAATTTAGGTTTCTGTAGGTTGGCAACATTAGTTTCAAGAGGGCAGTTGCTCACGATAAAGTGCTTTTGCAAAGTGAGAAAAAGATACTCCTTCTTCTGGGAGGACTTCAGCCCTGACACTTTCCCATAGCAGATAGTCTTGCACATAGCAGCTTGTAAGTCCATGAATAGATGGAACTAGGCTCCAAAGGTGAAAGGATTCAGGAGAGGACAGACAGGGTCTAGACCTGATCTTCTAACCAGTAGTTGTGTGATCTCAGGCAAATCACTTACCTGCTCTGGGCTTTCATTTTCTCACATAAAATGAGAAGTTCAAGCACTGCAAGTTCAAAGATTCTATTATTGTAATGTGTGTATAAAGGAAGTGGTGTCTACCTTTATATTTAAAAAACAAATCAGATCTCCAATACCTGCAACAAATTCCAGGGAAGCATTGCAATCAACATGGTGCCCCTCATCATTGACATATTTGGGGGGAGGGGCTGTGATCAGATCCACCCATATCGGCTCTTCTAGCTCCTGCAACTCTCCTCCTTTGTATACAGTACAAATCATAATACAGCTCCTACTCTTCCTTTCAGTTTTAACTATGACATTGGTTGCTCCAGTAAGAGCCCCCAGATGGAGTTAGGTCCCCCTCGTCTGCATTCCTTAGTGGACCACACAGAATCCTATCCACAGACGGTACCGACCCTTTCTCCACCACCACATGGTAAACTATTTCAGGGAAGAACTCTGATTCCTGCTGGCTCTGCTGTGCCCAGCACCGTGCCCAGCACATAGTGCTCATTGTTGAGCCAATGAGGATTTTCTTTTTTAAATTTTTTTATTAAAGATTTTTATTTATTTGACAGAGAGAAAGACAGCCAGAGAGGGAACACAAGCAGGGGAAGTGGGCAGAGGGAGAAGCAGGCTTCCCTCCGAGCAGCGAGCCCGATGGGGGGCTCTGTCCCAGGATCCTGGGATCATGACCTGAGCCGAAGGCAGACGCTTAATGACTGAGCCACCCAGGTGCCCCAAGCCAGTGAGGATTTAAATCCAATTTCTTGCAGGAGAAGTAGAACGGTATAGTAGTTAGGACAGTAGTCTCTGAAGTCAGATGGGTTAGATTTAGATTCCGGGAATCTATCTGGGAAACTATATGAATTACATAACCTAGCTATGCTTCAATTTTTTGTTTTTTTTTTTCTTTATTTGTGGGTTTTTTGTTTTTGTTTTCCCCAATTTTATTGAGACATAATTGACACATAATAGTGCATTAGTTTAAGGTGTACAACATGATTTGATATATTATTATGTGCTGAAATGATGACCACAGTAAGTTTAGATAACATTCATCACCTCACATTGTTACCAATTTTTTTCTTGTGGTGAGAACTTGTGAGATCTACTCTCCTAGCAACTTTCAAATACACAAGACAGTGTTGTCAAAGATAGTCACCCTGCTGTACATTATGTCCTCAGAGCCTATTAATATTACAAGTAGAAATTTGTACCTTTTGATCACCTTTACCCATTCCCCCCCCCTTGCCTCTGGCAACCACCAATCTGTTCCTTATTTCTATGAATTTGATTTTTTTTAGATTCGACATATAAGTGAGATCATCCAGTATTTGTCTTTCTCTGTCTGACATTTCATCTAAGCTTTAATTTTTTTCATCTTTAAAAATAATTGTTTCCAATTCACTGGCTTGTTATGAAGGTTGCATGGAAAGTCTACAGAACTGTACTCCACATGTGGTAAACTCTGAATAAATATTAGCCATTATTATTATAACCAAAATTCAATTCTATTTATGCAATATTGGTGCAGAGGGAGGAAGTGAGAAGGTAAAATGTGGCTTGTCCCAAGCCCTGTATAACTTCGAAGAAGACCCGGAAGCAGTTTAGAAATTCAAAGCCTTTCCTATTATTTTATAAACCCAGGGTCGCTCACTCCAGCTCACTCTGACAGCTGATCATCTGAAACAGCATCATCTTTATTTTTTTAAATTTTATTATGTTATGTTAGTCACCATACAATACATCATTAGTTTTTGATGTGGTGATCCACTATCGATTGTTTTCGTATAACAGCCAGTGCTCCATGCAGTATGTGCCCTCCTTAATACCCATCACTGGGCTAACCCATCCCCCCACCCCCCTCCCATCTAAAACCCTCAACTGGTTTCTCAGAGTCCATAGTCTTTCATGGTTCATCTCTCCCTCCAATTCCCCCGCCCATTTTTCCCTTCCTTCTCCTAATGTCCTCCATGTTATTCCTTATGTTCCACAAATAAGTGAAACCATGTGATAATTGACTTTCTCTGCTTGACTTATTTCACTTAGCATAATCTCCTCCAGTCCCACCCATGTTGATGTAAAAGTTGGGTATTCATCCTTTCTGATGACTGAGTAATAGTCCATTGTATATACGGACCACATCTTCTTTATCCATTCATCTGTTGAAGGGCATCTCGGCTCTTTCCACAGTTTGGCTATTGCGGACATTGCTGCTATGAACATTGGGGTACGTATGGCCCTTCTTTTCACTACATCTGTGTCTTTGGGGTAAATACCCAGTAGTGCAATTGCTGGGTCATAGGGTAGCTCTATTTTTAATTTTTTGAGGAACCTCCACACTGTTTTCCAAAGTGGCTGTACCAACTTGCATTCCCACCAACAGTGTAAGAGGGTTTCCCTTTCTCCACAACCTCTCCAACATTTGTTGTTTCTTGCCTTGTCAATTTTTGCCGTTCTAACTGGTATAAGGTGGTATCTCAATGTGGTTTTGATTTGAATTTCCCTGATGGCTAATGATGATGAACATTTTTCCATGTGTCTGTTAGCCATTTGTATGCCTTCTTTGGAGAAGTGTCTGTTCATGTCTTCTGCCCATTTTTTTGACTTGATTATTTGTTTTTTGGGTGTTGAGTTTGAGAAGTTCTTTATAGATCTTGGATACCAGCCCTTTATCTGTAGTGTCATTTGCAAATATCTTCTCCCATTCTGTGGGTTGCCTCTTAGTTTTGTTGACTGTTTCCTTTGCTGTGCAGAAGCTTTTTATCTTGATGAAGTCCCAAAAGTTCATTTTTGCTTTAGTTTCACTAGCTTTTGGAGATGTATCTTGAAAGAAGTTGCTGTGGCCAATGTCAAAGAGGTTACTGCCTATGTTCTCCTCTAGGATTTTGATGAATTCCTGTCTCACATTGAGGCCTTTCATCCATTTTGAGTTTATCTTTGTGAGTGGTGTTAGAGAATGGTCGAATTTCATTCTTCTGCATGTGGCTGTCCAATTTTCCCAGCACCATTTATTGAAGAGACTGTCTTTTTTCCATTGCATATTTTTTCCTGCTTTGTCAAAGATTATTTGACCATAGAGTTCACAGCATCATCTTTAGAACTCTTTACATGTTAGGAAGAGAAGTCACAGATATAATGAATGGGCCTTGCTGATCTAGAAGGAAAAGCAATTCTCAGGATGGAACCAAAATTTTGTTGTTGCAGTCTTCAAAGTGATTATTTTTGTTTTGCTGATTTTTTTTTTTCTTATCGTGCTTTTAATACAAATTCATCACCAATCTTTTGGAAAATACTAAATAAAAACTCAGAACCCCACTACCTGGAGTAAGCACCTCTGAGTGTATTTTCTTCCAGTTATTTTTTAAAGCATATATTATAGGTATGAGTTTGTAGGTGTGTTTAAAACCCTGAGATGAAGCTTTATTTTTAATTTTTCCCCCAGCTGGGTGAGGGATGGTGGGGAAGGAGAGGTGAGCATCAGCCTAAAATGACTGAGGTAGGATCATTACTTTGTCCCTCTGGAGACGGAGCCCTAAGAAGCCTCTGTGCAGCACTGAGCCCTGTTGACACATCCCTCCTGCTGGCAAGTCTCCTGTGAGCACCTGTCCCTCAGCCTGTCCACAATCTCTTCCTCCCAGTCGCTCAAGCCAGAAAACTGGAAGTCATTCCTGGCTCCCTCCGTTCACCCAATTCATCAGTTTGTTCTGTATTTCTTTTTTTTTTTTTTTTAAGATTTTATTTATTTAATTGACACAGAGAGACACAGTGAGAGAGGGAACACAAGCAGAGGGAGTGGGAGAGGGAGAAGCAGACTCCCCGCTGAGCAGGGAGCCCTATGCGGGGCTCGATCCCAGGACCCTGGGATCATGACCTGAGCCAAAGGCAGACGCTTAACAACTGAGCCACCCAGGGGCCCCTCTTCTGTATTTCTAAGAAACTTTTTCAAATCTGAACATCTCTTTCCATCTCTCTTGCCACAAAGTGAAAGCAACCCCCCTGTTTCTCATTCCTGGCCCAGCCTAGCAGCCTACTCACCTGCCATCTGTTTCCACTCCTGCCCCACTGTTCCCCAACCCACCTCGGGATGGAACTTTTTAAAAAAGGTTGAAGACTTTTTAAAAATCTTTAAAAAGATTTCAAAATGTTTCCAAATGGAAAGCTACACTGAGCATCTCCTTCCTCTGATGAGACAATACCCTCAGGATAAAATCTGAAACCACTAAAAGTGCCTTAAAGTACCTGCCCTCCAAGGTCAAGCCTCCGCCCGCCCCCCTTCGCCGACGCCCTCTGTCCCCCCAGCCCTCCGAAGCAGGCCCGGTCCAGTTCACTGAGCAACGTTCTCTCTGCTATCATCAGGTCCTGGCTCCCGTTCTCCCGGCTGCCTGGAAACCCTTCTGGGAATCAGTTTGTTCGAGGATCCATGAGCTTGATGAACCCCCTTAGATCAGCTCTTTCTTTGCAGATTTCCAGGGCCCCGGAGGCCACTGCTGTGACTTGAGCAGCCACATGGACCGGAACTCCAGTGGGGTTATCTTCCTTCCCCAGCTGCTTTCCTTGTGAGGATGTAGAAGTGACAATTCCATTTTGTGGTGTTTTCACATGAACTAAGTCCACATGAAGCATCTCTGACAGATAAGCGCACAGCCCAGAGGAAGGCCTCAGTACTATCAGCTGTTTTACTCTTCCTGCTGAATGAGGGCTTGAGAAGGCCTGGAGGCATTACTGCAGTGGTCTTCTTGAGAAACTGGAATGTGGAGGCTCCATTCCCTAGGGGAATCCTGAGGAGTCTGCATTCTAGAAAATTGTGCTTAAGTCCTTGTTCCAAAAACTCAAGGACAGGCGGACATGGGAGAGGGCCTAGGAGATGGGAAGAAAGAGAATCACAGGTCCAGGCCCTGAGATGGGGATTCTGTGTCACCATCTTTATATTCAAGGAGGTGCCCTACACCTGGGATTATTTAGTGAACGCATTTACAATGTTGCCAGATCCCCCAACGAGGGAGGTAAAATCAGAAAATGAAGAAGCAATTCGCTTGGTAGTTAGACGCAATGGTGAATTTCAGGAATGCCTAGGCATGGCTTAGGGTGTCCCTGGGACACCACTTTGTGAACAACAAAATCTCTAAAGGCTGGGGGTGACCATTCTTCCTGGGCTTCTGATCTAGGAGAAAAACAAGGAAGCAGCTTCATCCCCATGATCCACAGGGTTTACTCAAGCTGTCCCTGGCTGTGTAAATGCAGCGGGCCGGGGCGAGGGGCGGGGGGGACACATCACCTGGGACAACTTTTGTAGAGATGAGAATGCTGGGAATTTAGGACAAGACTTGGGTAGCTCACTGGCAGTTCCCTGGAGGATTTCACCACCTCTGAGCCTCGGCCGACCATCCCTGGCAGGAAATCTGTCTCAGTCTGAGTTTGCAGAAGGGTGTGTTTTAATTAAAGGCAGCTGTTCATATCTTCACCCTTGAACGTATTCTAAGTTTCTTTTACACTGACGCCAATTCTCAGGAATTAGATGGAGAGATTGAAGTGGGGGGAGGGGGTATGGTGGGGAAGGAGACAGAAACAGCCACGGAGCAGGACATGCAGCCTAATGAGGGCCCCGAAAGGCATAAGAGGTCTGAAAGGAAGTGCCTGACATCCCCCAGTTAATCGTGATAAGAACATGGGTGTGGTCTCCCCTGATCCTGGCAGAGCTGAAACTACCAGCCCCAGGAGTATTCGGAGGGAGGAAGACAGTTCTTTCCAGTCTACAGGGGCAGAGAGCTATGGCTTTTCAGGAAGGAAAGGTAAAATTTTACCCATTGTACCTTCTAATTGTGGGGGCACTTAACTGTCTTATTTTTGCAATGTAATATTTAATTGAAGGGATCTATAACTTCAGCACAAATCAACAACGATTTATTGAGTACATACTAGTGCCATCCCCTGTATAGGCCTTGGGACAAAAAAATGAATAAGACACAGATGTTTTTAGTGCTTCACATACTTCATAAATTTAAGCCCTGGTCATGCCCTTTCAATAATTAATTAATTCTGCAAATATTTATTGAGTTCATTCATCCTTTTATTTATTCAATGTGCCTATTAGGTATCAGGCAATGAACTAAACTGCAGATGCAGGAGAAAATAGGGTCTTAATCTGTTCTTATTTATAGTCTCAGTGCAATACTGTGTAATACAAACAAGGACAGTTTGGAGATTGGTGTTGGATCGTGCAGGAACCATCCAGGATATTTTGATGAATTAATTACATCTCAGGAATTGTGAATGACCTGAAGTGTTAAACATGCTCACAATCCTGAACAAATGAGCCCTTTGCTTCTGGATTAACATCTCTGCATACTTGAGCCAATACACGGGAGATGCCACCAGCAGAGTGTGGTGTTCTGCCTCTTAACTCCTCAAGTGTGCAGAGCTCCAGAGAGGTCAGAGTCTGAAGCAGCCTTTGATGGGGGGGCGGGGGTAGTCTTCTGGGAGATCTCAACCCCTTTGACTTCTCAAGATATGCAGATTCACTTCTTGGGAGCCAGTATGCCTCCATCCCCAAACCAGAGCACCATGTCTACTCTCACCAATGAACGAATTCTGAGATGTGCTGTGCTATATGGTTTAACCTGTTGTCAGTTGGAGCAGGAGCACCCATCAGCCAAACCATCCACCGCGACAGATTTAGCTCCCTTTATCACAACCGTCAGTGGATTGCTGCTTGCAGTTCTGTGCAAGGACAAGAGATGACTAGGGAGATGATGATGTGTTCTTCCTTTGGCAATCAGTCTATCGTGAAGGAGGGCTCATAAACCCACATGCAGTCTCTCAAGAGCAACTGTTTCAGTGGGAAGAGAGTTCCAATACTATACCACACACCTGCCTGCCCAGGCACCTGCCTCCCTGACTCAACAGCCTTCTTTTCCCCTTGGTCTCTCAGGGAGATGATGAGCCTGGCTAAATTCACTAAAGCCAACCTGATTTGCATCCTTCCTTTCTACTATTCATCCAGCCATCAAACTTTCTGTTCCTGAACTCATTGATTGGGATACTCATTCAAATATTTATTTTTAGGCTTTCAAGCTATAAAAATGCTGTCTTGCTTTCCCAAGCCATGGCTACTTCTCTGGTTAGTTATAAGAATTATAGGACTCGTTCACCACTCTGGAAAACAGTATGGAGGTTCTTCAAAAAGTTGAAAATAGAGCTACCATACAATCCAGCAATTGCACTACTGGGTATTTACCCCAAAGATACAAATGTAGGGATCCGAAGGGGTACATGCACCCCAATGTTTATAGCAGCAATGTCCACAATAGCCAAACTGTGGAAAGAGCCAAGATGTCCATCGACAGATGAATGGATAAAGAAGATGTGGTATATATATATACAATGGAATATTATGCAGCTATCAAAAAGAATGAGATCTTGCCATTTGCAATGACGTAGATGGAACTGGAGGGTGTTATGCTGAGCGAAATAAGTCAATCAGAGAAAGACATGTATCATATGACCTCACTGATATGAGGAATTCTTAATCTCAGGAAACAAACTGAGGATTGCTGGAGTGGTGGGGGGTGGGAGGGATGGGACGGCTGGGTGATAGACATTGGGGAGGGTATGTGCTATGGTGAGCACTGTGAATTGTGCAAGACTGTTGAATCACAGATCTGTACCTCTGAAACAAATAATACATTATATGTTAAAAAAAGAAGAAGAAGAAGAAGAAGATAGTAGGAGGGGAAGAATGAAGGGGGGGAAATCAGAGGGGGAGATGAACCATGAGAGACAATGGACTCTGAAAAACAAACTGAGGGTTCTGGAGGGGAGGGGCGTGGGAGGATGGCTTAGCCTGGTAATGGGTATTAAAGAGGGCACGTATTACATGGAGCACTGGGTGTTATACGCAAACAACGAATCATGGAACACTACATCAAAAACTAATGATGTAATGTATGGTAATTAACACAACATAATAAAAAAAAAAAAGAATTATAGGACTCTTTCATTAGGCAATGACTTCTACTAACTCCCCAGGAAAAATGTACCAATGTACATAACCTCGTCACCTCATACTTAAGAAACAGTCACAACTGCTGCCAAGCAGGGCAAGATGCTGAGGATAGTTAGCATTTATATAGGGCCTCATAATTGAGGAATCGCTTATGTATCTATAATTTCATGTGATCCATGGCAGATGGTTTAGATTATTATTCCTATATCCATGCCCCTTTGATATGTGACTTTGCAGCACCTCCCATCAGGATATGGAGTCCATCTCCTAACCTTTGTCTTTGGGCTCATCTCTAGTGTCTTGCTTTGGCCAATAGAATATGGTAGAAGTGATATTCCACCAACTCCAAGTGCATTGGTCTGCTCAGGCTGTCATAACAAAATACCATGGAATGGGGGCTCAAACAACAGAAATTTATATTCTCACACTTCTGGAGAACTGAAGTCCAAGATCAAGTGCCATCAGGGTTGGTTTCTGGTGAGATCTCACTTCCTGGCTTGCAAATGGTTGTCTTTACACTGTGTCCCCATATGGCCTCTCCTCTGGGGTCCTGTGAAGACAAGGAGATCTCTGGTGTCTTTGCTTCTTCTTAGAAGGATGGCAGTCCTATCAGATTAAGGCCCTTCCTTCATGACCTCATTTAACCTTTATTGCTTCATTATAGTTCCTATCTCCAAACATTAGGGATTTAGGGCTTCAACATATGAATTTAGGGGAACATGATTCAGTCCAAGACTAGGCTTCAAGGGGCCTCATGATCTTGACTCTCTCTTGGGACCTGCTGCCTACTTGAAACAGTCTGGGATAGCCAGGAGGAGACATACAACATGAAGTAGAAATCAGCTGTGTCCTGAGGCCACCTGAGACCAGCAGAACCAACAGCAACCTGGTCACTGACTGCAAATGCAGGAGGGAGCTAGATGATACCAGAGCCACCCAGCTGAACCCAGTCCAAAGTGGTGCAGAACCGTGCACAAATTAGTTGTCAGTGTTGTAAGCTACTAAATCTGGGCTTGGTTTGTTAGGCAGCAAAAGCTGACTGATTTGGCAGGTATCACATTTGTCCCCAGTTTGTTGAAGAGAAATGAGATCGCAAGAAAGTAAGTGATCACGCAAGGTTTTATGGGTAGTAAGTCCTAGGGAGTAGAGGGTAGTCTTCTGAATTCAAATCCTTTGTTTTTTCTACTCCAGGAAAGAGGGACTCCATCTAGAAACACAGATACATTGATGTGGGCTTTTCCTAACAAATTGATTTTTAATGGACTGAGCTTTAGAGTGAATAAGTGTGTATGTGAATGTGTGTGCATATATAGACACCTGTATTTCCTCTGAAGGGTACAAGCTGAGTGTTTATCAGGTTTTTGATGTTTTGTTTTGTTTTATCCCAAGGGAATAGCTTTATGGGCTGTGATGAATCCAGGCCCTGCATATTTATGTCAGCCTTCCCAGAACGGCCGCCGTGTAGAAGTGGGCATGTGTTTCCATCTGCTTCTTTGCCATGGACCTCAGAGTGTTTTGCAACCCTTTCCATGAAATGCTGGAGACTACTATAGAAACTGAGGTCAGGAAGAGAGCAGGGCTGCAAAGAAACACTCACCGGGATGGAAGATGTTTGCTATTTGAGAAGAAAGATGGACAAGGGCCTTGAAGGGGGGACTTGACTTGTGAGGGCCCCCCCCAGGAGGACTTCCTCGGGACTGAGCTCTGTCCCTTCATTGACAGCCATATTCCCCAGCTTCCTAATAGCAAAATCTCTGGGTTATTTCCAATATTTTGCTCTTTATGACAATGCAACATAGGATAATTTGAACATAGATCATTTCATACCTGTATAAATTTTTCTGTAAATAAAATCCTGGAAGTAGGCATGCGGGGTCAAAGAATATGTATTCCACAATTTTTTTATGGACAAGTTTTATAGATGTCATCCAATTGCCACTGTAAAGGTGGTACCAATTTACACTTCACCAGCAATGTATGAACTGACCTTTTCTCCATAGCCTCGCCAAGAGAATATTATCTAACTTTTGGGTTTTACCTACATAATAGGTAAGAAATGACATATATATCAAAGTAATTTCAGTTTGCACTTCTCTTATTATGAGTAGGCTTGTATCTTTTGGAATATTTAATTTGTATATATTTATGTGAACTCTGTTCCTTTGTCCATTTTTTCTATCATGGCATTGGTTTAATTGTTCTTTAATCATGAGATATGCTAGTCCTGGATCTCTAACCAGATTGCTTTTAATTACATTTTTGCATGACATTATTGAATTATTGTATTCTTTAACTGTCTTGGGTTATGTTGGTTTTGTGGGATTTTTTTTATGATTTATTGCAAATCTCCAATCAGATGATCAATTCCCTAAGTACAGGGCCCATGAATTGCATTTACTTCTCTATTACTGCTCTATTCTAGTGTAAGGCTAAGTAATCTTTCATCACCAGTAAGTGTTTGCCTTACTGAATGAGTAAGAACGGAAGAGCTGAATGTTGTCTGGAGGGTGGGATAGCTGGGATCTCAGCCATCATAGGTTGAATGGTGACCCCTGCAAAACATATGTTCTAACTGGCAGGATCTATGAATAACACCTTATTTGGAAAATGGGTCTTTGCAGATTCATAAGTTAAGAATCCTAAGAGGAGATCATCCTAGATTATCCAGGTGGGCCTTAAATCCAACAGTATCCTTGAGACACACAGAGAAGGAGCACAGCGGAAAAGGAGGAGAGGGCCACACGAAGAGGGAGGCAGAGATTGGATGCAGCCACCACCCAAGAAACCCCTGGAGCCTCCAGCAGCGGGAAGGGACAGGGAATTGTTCTCCCCTAGAGGCTTCAGAGGAAGTGCGGCCCTGCTGACAATTTGATTTCAGCCTCTCGGCCTCCCCAGTGATGAGAGAATAAATCTGTGCTGCTGTAAGCCACCAAGTTGTGGTAATTTGTTATGGCAGCCACAGGAAACAGACTCTCCATCAGCCTTCCCTCCTTTGGTCTGCTCTCTGCCACATTCGGGAAGCACGCCCGTTACCCAGCCGACTGTGAGACAGGGAGAGAGAGGACTGAAGGGACAGAAAAGCTCAGGAGAGGAGGGAACACGCAGGGCTGGCAGTCGTGCGTGGAGAAGGAGAAGAGAGAGCAAAAGATGGAAGAGAAGAGGAAAAACTGAAGCAAAAGGAAAAAACGAGGTGCGGAGGAGTTGGCCTCTGCGCAGATACTCGTCTTTCTCCTCATCTTCTCTCTTTCTCCAGTCTCTCCTCCTTCCCTCCCTCAGCACCTCCCGGCTGCCTCAGGCATTCTGGCACTAAGCAACTTGGCGTTTGTGCTGCGTAGATTGTCTGTCTCATCCCACAATTTCGGGTTACAATCTGCAGGCACCAATGAGAGGGTTAGAAGCTTAGGAGAGGCACCTGCTCACCCCGAAAGCGCCCCCTCCAGCAGCCCACGCTGACCACAACGCTGCCTGCTGGCGTTCAGGGGCTCCTGCGCCCAGGCAGGGCCCTCCACACACCAGGGTTCAAGCACCCGCCTGGAAAGCTTCTGTGGTCACGCCGTCCCGCCCACCCTACCTCCCCCCTAACAGGAGTGAGTGAAACAAAGGAGTGAGGCCAGAATTGCAAATTGTGCAGTTCCAAAGTTTCCAAAGGCTGCATGGAGATTGTGGTTATTTTTGTGGATTATAGTCTGGATTTGCCTGAGGGCCTTTAGTCGGCTCTGTGCTGCCTCTGGTGGTCACTGGCAGTAGTGCTCCCCTGAAGGACCTCCTTGTCCACAAACGCCTCACCCCGTTTTTAAAAATTTCTCTGTGTTTTTATTTAGGAATTTTATTTAGGATTCTTTGTACCTAAAGAAGCTTTAAAAGCATTTTCAGAATCAATGCCATTTTTTCCCATTATTTTTAATTTACCTGAGGTAAAAATCCCCCTCTTTTTGGTGTACAGTTCTGTGAGTTCTGACAAATTACAGCATGCTATAACAACCATCACAGTCAGGATACAGTTCCTTCACTCCAGAAAATCCCCCCCTGCTGCAACTTTGTAATCAAAACCTTCCCCTCACCCTTCAATCTTATTTCTAGCCCCACAGTGTTGTTCCTTTCAGAATTTCATACAGTACTTTTTGAACCTTGCTTTTCACTCAGCATTACGTATTTGATTGGCACAATGCATCCATGTTGTTGAGAGTATCAGTAGTTCGCTCCTTTTTATTCCTGAGTAGTGTTTCATTTAATGGATGTACAACTGTTTGTTGATTCATTTACCCAAAGTAGGATATTTAGGTTGTTTCAGGTCTTTGCAATTATGAATCACACCGCCACAATTATTTGAATACAGGTTTTTGTGTGAGCATAAGTTTTCATTTCTCTAAGGTAAATACATAGGAGTAGGATTGCTTCATTATATGGTAAGTGTATGTTTAACTTTACAAAGAATTAACAAATTGTTTTCCAGAGTAGCTATACCATTTTCCTTCCCATCAGTAATGTGTGAGAGTTCCAGATGCTCTACATCCTCACCAGGACTTGGTATCATTAATTTTTGGTTTTGTATTAAACATTTTAAAAGGTATGTAAAGGTATCTCATTGTGATTTTAATTTGGATTTCCCTAATGACTAGCAATGTTGAGCATCTTTAATGTGCTTATTTACTCTCCATATATCTTCTTTGGTGAAGTGTCTGTTCAAATCATTTGCCTATCTTTTTAGGGTTGGTTTTCTTATTGTTGAATTTTGAAAGCTATTTATATATTGTGTTATAATTCCTTTGTCAGATATATGATTTGCAGATATTTTCTCCCAATCTGTAGCTTGTCTTAACAGTATCTTTCACAGAGCAAAAGATTTTAATTTTGTGAATTCCAAGTTAGCAATTCTTCTTTTATGTATTGGACCATTGATAGATTATCTAAGAGCTCTGCCAATCCAAGGTTATGAAGATTTTCTCTTATGTTTTCTTCCAAAAGTTTTGTAATTGTATGTTTTACCTTTAAATCTATGAACCATTTTAAGTTAATTTCTATGCAAAGTATGCATTGGCATTCAGTTTTTGGCATATGTATATTAAATTGTTCCAGTACCGTTTGTAGAAAAAACTATGCTTCCTCCAGTGAATTGTCTTTTTGCCTTTATCAAAAAATATATTGGACATGTTTGCATGGATCTATTTATGGACTCTGTATTCTGCTCATTCATCTATGTGTCTATCCTTTTGCAAATGTCACACTGTCTTGATCACTGATTTCATAGTAAGTTTTTATTTTTTATTTTATTTTTTTTTTAAGATTTATTTATTTATTTTAGAGAGAGAGAGCATGTGGTGGGGAGGCATAGTGGGAGAGGGAGAGAGAATCTCAAGTGAATGCCCCGCTGAGCGTGGAGCCCAACATGGGGCTCGATCTCACAACCCCGAGATCATGACCTGAGCTGAAATCAACAGTGGACGCTTAACCAACTGAGCCACCCAGGAGTTCCCATAGTAAGTTTTTAAATCAGGCAGCATGAGCCTTCCAATCTTGTTTCTCTTTTACAAAATCGTTTTGTCTATTCTAGTTTCTTTGACTTTTCATATAAAGTTTCATATGTAAAACTCTTCATATAAAGAGTTATATGGTCAATAACTAAAAAGAGTCCTGCTGGGATTTTTATTGTGGCTACAATAATCTATGCATCAATTTGGGGAGAATTAACATCTTAATATTTTGTCTTCCAGGACACAAACACAGAATATCTCTTCTTTATTCCTCTCTGATTTCTTTCATCAGTGTTTTATAGTCTTTGGGATGTAGATTATGCAAATATTTTATTATATTTATACCTAAGTATTTCATTTTTTGGAGCCATTATAAGTGATTTTTTTTTTTAATTTTGACTTCCAATTGTTTGTTGCCAGGATATAGAAATATGATTGATTTTTAAAATATTGACCTTATAGGGGCGCCTGGGTGGCTCAGATGGTTGAGCGTCTGCCTTCGGCTCGGGTCATGATCCCAGGGTCCTGGGATCGAGTCCCGCATCGGGCTCCCCGCTCTGCGGGAAGTCTGCTTCTCCCCCTGCCTCTCTCTCTCTCTCATGAATAAGTAAATAAAATCTTAAAAAAAAAAAAATATTGACCTTATAGCCTGTGACTTTTTTCAACTCGCTTATTAGTTCTAGGAGTTGTTTTTTTTTATATATATATATACATTCCTTGAGTTTTCTACATAGAAAACCATGTTGTCTGCAAGCAGTAACAATTTTCTTACTTCTTTTCCAGTATATGTAGGTTTTATTTCTTTTCCTTGCCTTGTTGTACTGACTAGGATGTCTAGTACGTTGCTAAGTAGGAGTGGTGAGAATCTTGTGTCAATCTTGAACTTGTTCCGAACTTACGACAAAGGTGTTCTGTCTTCATTATGCATAATTTATAATGTATAATTTAGCTTTAAATTCTTGGTAGATGCCTTTTTACCAATCATAAATAATTATTTAAAGAACTTAAGAATTGATTTAAAATATGCTATTTTATATTTATATGTATATTTACCATTTTCAATGCTTTTTTTTGTAGGCCTGGGTTTTCATCTGGTAGCATTCCCTTCATCCCTGCTCTTACAAAAAGTGTAACTGGAGTCCCAGAAGAAGGGAAAAAAGAGAAAGGAACAGCTTTTATTTATTTGAAAATATCTCCGTTTCACCATTAAAGGGGAGCAGAATAGGCTGCCCCAAGATGTGCCATTTTGCCATGTGGATTGCTCTGAGCTGAAGGCAGTCAAGACCCATCAGATTCAAGAAAAAACTTCACCTCTCCCTAACCTACCTAAAAAAATTTAGATAGGGGGCCTGGCCCAGAAAGGCAGCTGGGGGTAAATTTTAATCTGAATGACCTATCTGTATGGCAGGGCAAACATCTGATTACCAGACACCTGCTCTTCTTTTCCTCCTATGAATTACCCTCCTCCCCTTCGAAGCCCCAGGCCCCTAACCCATTCCTTAGCTCAGCATGGCACACAAGCCTCAATTGCCTGGCTTGTTCTTGAGTCCCATGTCTTTCAGCTCCCACATATATGTAATTAAATATGTTTTTCTCCTGTTAATCTGCGTCATGTCAATTTATCAGACCAGTCAAAAAACCTAGAAGGAAAGAAGGGAAAAGTTTTTCTCCCCTACACCATCATTTTAGAAAAATATTTTCACTGGATATAGAATTCTAAAGTCTAGCTATGGGTTGCTGGGGTTTTGTGTTTTTTGTTTGTTTGTTTTTTGAGTTTTTTCCTTCCAGCATTTTAAAGATGCCATTTCATTATACCCTGCCTTACATTTTTAAAAATTATTTTTATTATTAATTATTAATTATGGTAAATATGCATAACATTAAATTTACCATTTTAAACATTGTTATGTGTACGGTTCAGTGGCATTAAGTACATTCACGCTGTTGTGAGATCATCACCACCAGCCTTCCTGATGAAGTTCTCTGCATAGCACTTATCACCATCTGACATTTTTGTTCATCCTTAGTTGATTATCTGTCTCCCCCCACCAGAATGTGAGTGTACTAGGGACAGGACTTTGTCCTATTCACTGCTATATCTCGAGTGCCTAGAGCATGATCTGGTCCCTAGTAAATATTCAGCAAGTACACGTGAGTGAAGGAAAACATAGCAAGAAAACAAGCAAAAGCACTACTCTCTTGTATAATTTAAGGAAGGTGATTTATAATGACAGCATTTTGAAGTGTCTTTGGGCACATGAAGGAATTTGCGATCATCTGGGTTACCAATGTTTTTTTTCTCTGAGCGTATCTAAAGGATACAACCTAAGACAAGACTGTGAGCCTCAACTAGAAGGGATACCCTTGCTGCGGAGAATATCAGAATAGGGAGGGAGGAGAAGGACTCAGGTAAGAGTTTATGGTTTGAGAAATCCTTCCAGGTGATAAGCCTTTTCTAGGGAAACACGTTCATGCCCCTCTTTTCCTGACCTCCTTCCACTCTTACTCGCAAAACCCCTTTGAAAAATACTGACCTGATCTCACTACTTCCTTTTAGAGCCAGTGACCCTGAAAGGTTAAAGACTTGCCCAAGGTCAAGCAGTTAATGGCAGAGCTGAATTAGAATGCGGTATTCTGGGGCACCTTGGTGGCTCGGTTGGGCGGCTGCCTTCGGCTCAGGTCATGATCCTGGAGTCTCGGGATTGGGTCCCGCATCGGGCTTCCTGCTCGGCGGGGAGTCTGCTTCTCCTTCTGACCCTCCCCCGTCTCATGTGCTCGCTCTCTCTTTCTCATTCTCTCTCTCAAATAAATAAATAAAATCCTAAAAAAAAATAAAAAAAGAATGCGGTATTCTGACATCATTCTATAGATTCAAATAAGCAGCCAAGAGAGCACAGATAGTCGAGGTCCATGTCTCTGGAGAAGAGTTCTGTAGTGAATAAGAGCAAGGAATCTGGAGCCAGATCATCCTGGGCTCAAATCCTGTCTGTGTAACCTTGAACAGCTTATTAACCTCCTTAAGTTTCATTTCCTCATATGTAAGTTCTGGATTCACTTGAATATCCAATGGCCACCTAAAACTCAGCACATCAAAACTAAATGCTCTATTTTCCCTCACCCCAAAATCAGCTCTTCCTCCTCTGTTCCCAATTTCATTAAATGCCAGCCTTGCCTCTCCAGAAATCAATAGCTGGTACTTGGCAATACCTTTCTTCCTCGCCCTCCCTCACACTAACACCGAAGCCTACCACATCTGCATCCTAAATGCCTTGCCAGTCAAATCACATTTCATCCACTGCCATGTCATTCCCCAAGTGTCGGGCTAGCATCATCTTTTTTCCCAAATGACTGAGAGCTAATTTGTTTTGTTGCCAACGATCTCGCCCCCTCCCATCATTTATCTGCACAGAAACAGCATAATCCATCTAACATACATGTCAGGTCATGACACTATCCTCTCTGATCCCACGTTTCCACTCCTCAAGCGTGGCTTTGATGAGCAACCCCAGCCCAAACTTCCCTTCCAAGCTTGCGTTTCCTTATCTCCATGTTTGCATTCTCTGCTTCTCCATATTGAAAATTTCTCAGTCCTTTGAAAAAGTCATGCCGATTCTACCCTTTGGACATTTCTTCATGCTTCAAGATTTCTTCTGAGAATGTTCTTGACCTTTTTGTGGCTAACTCATACTGTTTTGATATCAGTTCATCCAGAGAGTCTTGTGTGACCCCCAGCTTCTCCTTATGCCCCCAGTAAAATCTGTGCTTCCACGACAGCCTGTCCTTCCCCATCACATCCCCCACCACCCCATACCCTAATTGTTGATCTGTCTACACCACGTCACTACCCTTCACCTCTGTAAGTCCATGGACCGCGCCTCCTACATGCGCTTTTGTACCTCAGGTGCCCAGCAGTGTTAAGCACATAATAGCTGCTTAACAAATGTTAGCTATTCTCATCATCATCACTACAGTGATTGAATAAACTCATGGTTTTACATAAAACGTTAAGCATGATGTATAGTTGATAGTAGCAAATAATAGTTTTGACTACTTAATATTTTTCCTCATTTCTTTCTCCAAAATTTAACATTTCTGAGCACATTTATTATAATAGAACTCAAGGCAAAACACAATCACATGTCTTTGGTATCTTATCATAAAATGACAAGTAATAACAATAGAAAATACTTAGCATCCACAGGTATACATGGATGTTCTGGTGGCATTTTCTCCCCAGATTCACTGATGTTCTTGAGGAGGAGCAAAAAACTTACTGGCAGTTCTCTGGTACTTGTTGACTCAGTCTAGTAAAGGTCAAAGATTATGTGTTTAAAAAATTCTTTCTGTGAACAAATCATTTAAACTTCAACCACACCCTAACTATCCCAAGAACAGAAACATTCTTAGTCAATAAAAAGCTGATAACAGGCATCCTTATCTTCCCTAATTCCCTTGTTTGAAATACACTGAATGGCAAAGGTCTTATTGTAAGTATTGTTCCTCCTTCTATAAAGTTGGGAGAGGCAAGTTAATTACAATTGAGTTTTAAGATAATACAAGATCACACATACTAAGGGACTCCATTTAAAATAATAATTCTCTGAAGCAGAAAAAAATCAGCTAAATTGTTCAGCAAAATCTTGTTTTCTTTAGACTAATTCTAGAAATATACTTAAGACAAATCATTTTGTTTCTGTGGGGGATAAAAACTTGAAAAGACTATTAAGTTTCCTTCTGGATAAATTTTAGAAGGAATTGTTGATTTTGGATTCACAGTGAATGTCATAATGGGTTTTTTTTCCTAATTAGTAAAATTAAATGAGAACCATGCATCATAAAAAGCCATCTCTATACAAAACTTATTTAGTTTCTTTCACAAGAAAAAAAATAACATGTTGAATATTAATGTTACATTTTTTATTAATGTGATTCCATGAAGTAAGGTTACGTAGATATGTGGTCTTGTTCTTTAATACCTGGCATCCTAAGCAATTAAAATATTTCTTAACCTCTGTATTTCAATACTCCCAGGAAACATTACTTATCAAAGCTGTATATTTGTAGATATGTCCCAATGTAATACACTGTAAGTTAGAGAAAGGTCTGAATATACAAAACAGATGACTTATGGACAGAAATTATTTTTTATTACCAAAATATTCTACAAAAAGATTTGCCAACAATATTCTTGAACTCAGAAATAAGTGTTTGTAAGTGCAAAGAAAATGAAGGGGAAAGACTAAAGATTTGGAATAAAATTGAAGGTATATTTATGAGCAAATAAAAATGGTTTGACTTTACAATGTAAACTGATGGAAAAATATGATTTGCTTTGCCAAACACTGATTTATATAAGAGATAGTATAAAATGTAATAAAAGGAAACATGAAATTCTTTACTTAGCAGATTATATATTTGGAAGATTTTGCCTCTCAAAAAAAGAAACAACTTTAGTCAGGGTAAAATATAAACAGACTAGACAACATTAGCTAAATTGGTGCATAGAAATGCCACCAATGTTAATCAAGCTAATCATTTATTTCTGCCTTATCTCATTTCACAGAGTGTTGAAAAGCTTACAAAAATAACAAAAAACAATAAAGTAAATGTTTAGACACCCAAAGCAAAAGAAATTACAGCTTTATAGTAAGTTACCTAATAAATATTTTAATAAATGTTTTAAACTTAATAAACATTTTCTGATGTATTTGATAATTAATCACCAAAAAGAAAAAGAAAAGCCTATAATCTCCAGGACAGAAATGTGGGGGTGAGCTGCTTGGGAGGAGGGGGAGTCGTTTTTATACTCCCTAAAATATCTCTAGAATAACTAAAAAACGTGATCCCAAATAACTCAGCTTGCCACACACAATTTCTTGTGTGGTAAAATATAAATAATTCTATATCTTTGAATTAAATAGAAAACCATTTCTCGCATTGCTTAAAATGTTGGGCATATTTTAAAATAATATAATTTGATAGGGTATTGAATTATTAACCTCCTTAAAGCACAGAGTTATCAAACTCTGGACACCCCCCTATCTTGGTTTGGCTTAAGAATGGGAACTATATCTTGTTTTCTATGTGCCTACAACATCGTAGGGCCTCAATAATATTTATTGAGTGCATGATTTAACAAATTAACAATACTTATGATCTCTGAGGATGACATGGAGGAAAACTAACATCTTCAGCCAACTGAGACTGAACGGGACAGTTGTCAGGTTGAATATGATGTGTAATGTTTGTTTATGCATTTTTCGGGGTCTAAAGCACATAGAAATCTTTCTCTTTTTTTTAAGATTTTATTTATTTATTTGACAGAGAGAGACACAGCGAGAGAGGGAACACAGGCAGGGGGAGTGGGAGAGGAAGAAGCAGGCTTCCCACAGAGCAGGGAGCCCGGCGTGGGGCTCAATCCCAGGACCATCAGGACCCGAGTTGAAGGCAGGTGCTCAACCAACTGAGCCACCCAGGCGCACCCACAGAAATCTTTCTAAAGTCAAGATGATCTGGAAAATCCTAACATTATCCTGAGGAGTCCAGCTAGAAGCATAGAGTCTAGCTATTGTTCACCTAAAGGGGAGATTTTACAATCTCCACGTTTGCAGATAAGGAGATCTAGGCCTAATTGAGTCACTTGCCTAATCAACATAGGTAATCAACATTATCAGTGGAAATAATACCTTGTTTCCCAGTCCAGGGCTCTTTCCACCACACTGGCCGCTTTTATAATTTAATTAGGGAGATGATCAAATAGGAAACATCCATGTTGTCTTAGTTTGTACTGTTTTTACTTGATTTCTTTCCTAAATTCAAGATGCATTGAAACTGGATCTGAGCATTGAAACTGGAAAATAGGGAGATGCTGGGAAGCTCCTGGGAGCAACTGGGGCAGTAAGATAAATGAAACTGACCAACACCTTGCTTCACTCCCACATGGCAGCAGGAGGGGAGTGGATTTGGGAGGATTCAGGTTTGTCTTTGATAGGGTCTGACGCAGTCAGTTGTTGTTGGTTGAGGATACTGTCTATGTTGACATAGCCAAAGAGATCTGGACAGAATATTATGTCCAAAAATCCATTTATCAACTAGATAACAAACTCTTGGACAGATTTCTGGAGTAAAAATGTTGCTTGGAATGTAGTCTGTATTCCAAGTAAGTGCTTTTGCAGTAACATTCACGAACCGTTATAGCCCACGTGTGCTCACTCTTCCAAGCAGTAGCTCAGCAACATGATCATGCCGGTGCGATCAAATCATTGCTGATCAAAATTAGTGCTCACAAAACAAAAGATCAATTATAGGACCGTTGAGCCCCAATTCAGAAAAATGTACTTTATTGTATGGTAACAGTTTTCTCCAAGTATCATTTCTCACTAAACTACAAAGTTGTTTTCAGGGCCTCAGTGAATTCGGATAAGGCTCTGCACAAATACACACACACACACACACACACACGCATGCACATACATAATATGTATATAAGCATACAGTGTGTTCTTGTTCGTCACAGTAGTTATGGTCTATAAAGTCACATGAACACTGGGTTAGTATATATTGACCCATTGCTCCTTAGGGAAATAAAGGGATAGGTTCCTCTGTGCCTCTGGGCACAACACTTTCTTGAATTGATCAATGCATAACCTTGTTTTCTGTGTGATTCTGTTTAAAGACACTTTATTTAATATATACTGTTGCTTCATTAATATTGAACTCATGACCAACAGCACTACGAACTCATGCCTGAATGAAGCTTATTTAACACATGTATTTTCTCTGGAGGTCAAACCATTGCTCCATGTGTGCTCGGGAACACTAGATAGCACTTCAGATACTTGGAGGTCATTATAAACAGCAAAATCATCAACAACAAAAAAAAAGGGGGCACTAAATAGACCATGAAAAGGACACTGGTTTACCAGACGAGAGCTGAAACAAGGAGCCAGCACGTCGCCATGTTCAGCTCAGCTGGGAAGAAGGCACATATCAGGGGACTTGAATTTTTCACTGCTCTCTGCCTACCTGTGAATCACTGCCAAAGTGCCCCGAGTATGGATTTGGGGGGGTGGGGACAAATACATTGGAGCAGATAGGTGGATTCACAAATACAGATTCTGTGAATAATGAGGACCGACTGGACACATAAACTACATGCATCCATGTGTATGTGTATGTATTCGTGTGGGCGTTTCTCTGATGATCAAGTAAGTTCAGTCCAGTGTTGTTGGCAGTTGTGACTATTTGCAGTCACAGTGTCGTTTCTATAATGTAACAAGACCATGCTTTTCCTACAGAGCAGGTTGAATATATAGGTAACCCTGTGTTCAGTGTGTGGGGGGGGCAGCTCTAAATTTCCCATCCTTCTTATTTCTGCAGAGTTAGAACTGTACCGTTTCTTGAGCCTTTCAAACACCACCCTATTTCTCTTTGTTATGCTTGAATGAGACAATACTGAGGTTCCTATTTTGTTGAAAATAGAAGGAAATTGGAAACTTGGAAACCTCCCCTATCTTTCTGGAGGAGGGAAGAGTGTGAGCCTACAGCTTTGCCCCTGTTCAAGAGCAAGCAGGCCTCTTGTGTTACTTGGCACAGATCCATGTAGAGAGGAAGGGGTATAGAGACTTTAGATCTATTTATTGCCTGGCTCTCTTATTTTCTGTGTGATCAGCATCTGTAAGATGAAAATAATAGTGTCCACATCGTGGTAGTGTTATGAGAAGTAGAAATCATTTCTGTTAAAGACTTTGCATTTTGTTCTCATTATCATTAATAACAGCAACAATAATCATTGTCATCTTACACATGGAGAATATAGCAACTTCAGCCCCAGAAGAGATACGAGGCAATTTAACGAAATAAACATCTCCCTAGTCATACTAGATTTGGGTCTGCTGATTTGAAAATACAGCACAGCTGGTGTGTGTCCCTAGAGAACCTTGTCATGATAAGCCTGGGCCTGTGGCAGGACTGCTTTCTCCAACATGCTTGTGTGCCCGTCACTCCGGGCTGTCCAAGCCGTCAGTTGTCCCCAGAGCATTCATGGTCGCCCCACCCTCCGCAGAGCTCTGGTGTTCAAGGTCCATGTAAATGATTCCGCAAGAGAGACCTGATCTTAGCTGAAGGCCAAGGGAAGGAGTGCTCAGCGCTAGTGAGGCTTCTGTGCCCCTTTTGTCTGCCCGTCACTCTTCTGGGTTTTGCTGTATCTTCTGCCTCCTCATCCCAGCTAGTGAGTCTCATCTGCTACTGCTACAGCATAAAGAATAGTAGAAAATTCTGAGGTTAAGGCGCTGTGATAGGAAAAGAAAGTTGCCTGAAGAAAGATAGAAATCAGAACAGAAATGTATATCATAGACATATGTTAATACATATATTACATATCTAATACGATATGTGTAATATATAGAGATCCAGACATTTGCTATAAGCAGTTTTCTGGAAACAAAAGAGTAAAATTACTAAAAGTCACATTTTTCTGCACAAAAAATGGGAGAGGTCCACAAAATCACCGCAGCTTTACATGAGAGTGAGTTACCTAACACTTGAGATGACCAGAAAAGACCAGGTGGCAGTTTGTCAAGTAAGCAGCAGTGAGTGTTGGCTCGCTCTCTCATGGAACTGGTCACCAGTTCAAAGATGCAGAGCGTCTGTGGGGTGGCGGGTACTGCGGGAAGCGTGGCAGTCTTTGCTTCTGAGGAGCTCGTTGTCCAGAGGAATCATTCAGAAGATCTCCCAACTCAGGGATTCTAGAATTCTATATCTCTACATTCAGGGCTGACACGTAGCAGGTACGCTCTAGGCTATTAAAATATTGAAACCCTGTTGGCTACAAAAATACTAAAATATTTCCATTCTGGTTGGTAAACAGCCACTGTGGCAGCAACTTGAATAAAGGACTGAATGAGAGGACTCTGTGGGCTCTAGAGGAGGAGTGGGAGAGCCTTACTGTTTTAAAGACTCTTTGCTGCTAAGGAGTCGATCCCATTTACAATTGCACCCAAAACCATAAGATACCTGGGAATAAATCTAACCAAAGAGGCAAAGGATCTGTACTCAGAAAACTATAAAATACTCCAATGGAGGAAGACACAAAGAAATGGAAAAGCGTTCCATGCTCATGGATTGGAAGAACAAATATTGTGAAGATGTCAATGCTACCTAGAGCAATCTACACATTCAATGCAATCTCCATCAAAATACCATCCACTTTTTTTAAAGAAATGGAACAAATAATCCTAAAATTTGTGTGGAACCAGAAAAGACCCCGAATAGCCAGAGGAATGTTGAAAAAGAAAAGCAAAGCTGGCGGCATCACAATTCCGGACTTCCAGCTCTATTACAAAGCTGTCATCATCAAGACAGTATGGTACTGGGGCGCCTGGGTGGCTCAGTTGGTTAAGCGACTGCCTTCGGCTCAGGTTATGATCCTGAAGTCCCGGGATCGAGTCCCACATCGGGCTCCCTGCTGAGCAGGGAGTCTGCTTCTCCCTCTGACCCTCCCCCCTCTCATGTGCTCTCTCTCATTCTCTCTCTCAAATAAATAAATAAAATCTTAAAAAAAAAAAAAGACAGTATGGTACTGGCATAAAAACAGACACATAGATCAATGGAACAGAAAAGAGAGCCCAGAAATGGACCCTCAACTCTATGGTCAACTAATCTTTGACAAAGCAGGAAAGAATGTCCAATGGGAAAAAGACAGTCTCTTCAACAAATGGTATTGGGAAAATTGGACAGCCACATGCAGAAGAATGAAACTGGACCATTTCCTTATACCACACACAAAAATAGACTCAAAATGGTTGAAAGACCTCAATGTGAGACAGGAGTCCATCAAAATCTTAAAGGAGAACACAGGCAGCAATCTCTTCAACCTCAGCCGCAGCAACTTCTTCCTAGAAACATCGCCAAAGGCAAGGGAAACAAGGGCAAAAATGAACTACTGGGACTTCATCAAAATAAAAAGCTTTTGCACAGCAAAAGAAACAATCAACAAAACCAAAAGACAATCGACAGAATGGGAGAAGATATTTGCAAATGACATATCAGATAAAGGGCTAGTATCTTAAATCTATAAAGAACTTCTCAAACTCAACACCCAAAGAACAAAGAATCCAATCAAGAAATGGGCAGAAGACGTGAACAGACATTTTTCCAAAGAAGACATCCAAATGGCCAACAGACACATGAAAAAGTGCTCAATATCGCTCAGTATCAGGGAAATCCAAATCAAAACCTCAATGAGATACCACCTCACACCAGTCAGAATGGCTAAAATTAACAAGTCAGGAAAGGACAGATGTTGGCAGGGATGTGGAGAAAGGGGAACCCTCCTACACTGTTGGTGGGAATGCAAGCTGGTGCAACCACTCTGGAAAACAGTATGGAGGTTCCTCAAAAAGTTGAAGATAGAGCTACCATATGATCCAGCAATTGCACTACTGGGTATTTACCCCAAAGATACAAATGTAGTGATCCGAAGGGGTACATGCACCCCAATGTTTATAGCAGCAATGTCCACAATAGCCAAACTGTGGAAAGAGCCAAGACGTCCATCAACAGATGAATGGATAAAGAAGATGTGGTATATATATACAATGGAATATTATGCAGCCATCAAAAGGAATGAGATCTTGCCATTTGCAATGACGTGGATGGAACTGGAGGGTGTTATGCTGAGCGAAATAAGTCAATCAGAGAAAGACATGTATCATATGACTTCACTGATATGAGGAATTCTTAATCTCATGAAACAAACTGAGGGTTGCTGGAGTGGGGGTTGGGGTGGGAGGGATGGGATGGCTGGGTGATAGACACTGGGGAGGGTATGTGCTATGGTGAGCGCTGTGAATTGTGCAAGACTGTTGAATCACAGATCTGTACCTCTGAAACAAATAATACATTATATGTTAAGAAAAAAAAGAAGAAGAAGAAGATAGCAGGAGGGGAAGAATGAAGGGGGGGAAAGTGGAGGGGGAGATGAACCATGAGAGACGATGGACTCTGAAAAACAAACTGAGGGTTCTAGAGGGGAGGGGGTGGGAGAATGGGTTAGCCTGGTGATGGGTATTAAAGAGGGCCCGTACTGAATGGAGCACGGGGTGTTATGCACAAACAATGAATCATGGAACACTGCATCAAAAACTAATGATGTAATGTATGGTGATTAACATAACAATAAAAATTATAAATAAAACAAACAAACAAAAAGACTCTTTGCTGCTTATGCTCCTTACTTTAAAGGAGTAACTGCAGAATTTTTCCTTGGAAGTGATTTTTCTTTTTTAATGGGAAAACGTTTTAGTAGACTTTAGGCTTACACTCAACCTGGGCGGGAGTGGTTTGGACAGAACAAGGCTAAAATTTCTCTATGGAAAAAAGCTACCTTCCTTGGACAGTGATGCACATTTGTTGTGCCGTGGGCTCTTGGGGTTTCCCCCAACTGGGTAAGAGGCAGCATGGGGGACCAAGGAGCGGGGACTCAGTGAGAGGCAAAGATGGGAGAAGAGGCTCTGGTTTGCGGGAAGCAGATGCCAGTGATTTGCAGAAAAGCCCACCTGGGCCAGGAGAGAGGCAATATTTGTGATGGTCATATGCTGAGACCACACTACCTTCTGCCAGTTTTCCTTTTCTGCATGCAAAGCCCCATGCAAACCCCAACCTTCAGTCAAGTCTCTTAGGCCAGCTGCCTCATTTAGTGATCCCTGGAGGGTTAGGAAGGGACTGGGGAGAGAAGTCTTCAGCTCGCAGGTGATGGCAAGGACGCCAGGGGTAACCAATGGGAAATCAGGAGCCGCTGAGCAAAACAAGACAGGATGGGCAACAAGCAGAAGCTCCAGGGAAGAACGTCTAAGATGAGGGCTGAGGCACTGTGCTTAGATCTCAAAGGCTGGAAAATGTGTGGAAACTTGACACAGTCCCCTTTTCTTGGTAAATATCAAATTGTAGTAATGTTTAATAATTTATTTAGGAGGTTATCTGTTGTACATAACTACAGTCTTACATAAACATGAAATCTTCGGGAGTATGTATCAGTCACCCAGAAATACCAAAGCCATAACCCAAATCAAAAGACTTGCTTTAGTTTGTGTCGGCCAGTGGCCACCAGAGGACTCTTGGGGCCTCCCAGAGCAGCGTGGACTCCACAGGGACCGCCAGCTCCCTGCCTGCTTTCTCCTCACCCCGTGCTCTTATAGAGAGTTCCATCCTGACTTAGGGAGCCGTTGTGTTAACATATCTCAGGGGCTGACCACCAGCACCCTTGAAGGCACAGAACAGGACCACCGTTAGAGGTCAGTCATAATCACAAAACTATAGCATCTTTGTCCATTCTGACTACATAAGGAACTGTGCTTTATAGTAATTCCAGAAAATATTAAAATTTACCAAGAAAGTTTTAACATTACCTATAATGTCACCTCCTCAAATCACACTAATATATGTGTGCATTTCCATCCGCCCAGGCTTTTGTCTATGCATTAAAAAAAAAACCCAGGGCACCCGAGTGGCTCAGTTGGTTAAGCATCTGCCTTCGGCTCAGGTCATGATCCCAGGGTCCTGGGATCGAGTCCTGCATTGGGCTCCTTGCTCCACAGGGAGCCTGCTTCTCCCTCTGCCTCTCTTTGTCTCTCATGAATAAAAAAAAACCCAGTATGATATATTATATACAATTTTATATTATTTTATTTTCACTTACCATATAATGAATGTTTCCATCATTAAAAATCCTTTGAAAATATAATTTGTAATGACTACATAATATTTTTGTATGAAATTTACTCAATGGGGGCACCTGGGTGGCTCAGTCGGTTAAGCGTCTGCCTTCGGCTCAGGTCATGATCCTGGGAATCCTGGAACCCAGCCCCTGGGGTCTCTCTCCCTCTGCTGCTCCCCCTGCTTGTGCTCTCTACTGGCCCTATCTCTCAAATAAATAAATAAAAATCTAAAAAAAAAAGAAAGAAATTTACTAATCATAATGGACAACTCAGTTATTTCCAAGTTTTTAGTGTTATAAACAGACCCAAAAGAAAAATAGGCAAATGCCTTGAACCAGGAGCTCATAGAATTTGAAGTGTAAATGGCCTACAAACATGAAAAGATACCTCAATTTATTAATATTAAAGAATGGCAAATTAAACAGAATAAGATATTATTTTTCCTTACAAATTGAAAAGCATTTAAAACACTTGATAACCCCTCACGTTGGTGAGGACACAGAGAAATAAACATTCTCAAAAATAGCATGTTCTAGGGCATTATGACTATTGCAGTATCGTTTGTAACACAGAAAATTGGAAACAACCCAGATGTCCATTAATAGAGGATTAATTTGATAAATTATAGTAAGTTAATACAAAGAAATATTATGGAGCCTTTGGAAAAAATGAGATAGATTATAAGATTATACACATGCCAACATAAAGATGTCCAGAATGTATTGATGTTTTATGAAGTTAAAAATTAAAATGATACTGTAAAATAACTTTGTACTCTATACACATACTCTGTTTAGTGAGGGGGACTGATTAGTTTCTGGAAATGGGAGCTCCTGCTGAATCAGCCGGTTATGCAGGTCATTACAGCCCTGAGCTTAGGGGGTTGCATTCTTACATTCAACACTGGCAATTGCTTCTCCCTGCTCCTTAAATTCCTTGAAATAGTTGCACAATTCCAGCTACAGTTTATGTAATTGGAGGCCCATTATTCCAGGCTAAGGTGTTGTTTATGATGACCTTCATAATGTTAAAGTGTTCCCACAGTCACCAATTGCCTATTAATCTCTATCCTGTTTCCTAGACCATTGTCATTAAAAGTACCACGAAGGTTCAACACTTTCATTTTAACTTCTAGGCCGATTCTCTTGTTTCTTCGCGCCAGGTGCAGCACCATATTACCAGCAAATGTTTCAGCATTTACTGTAAGTGTTAAGCACCAGTAAACTTTCCGCTAGCCAAGAGTAGGTTAAAGTTTCTTCCAGAATTCAAAACAAACAGCACAAAGAAAAGCCACAGGAACACAAATAACATGGATTGCGTAACAACCTGTAAGAGACCTGTGGAACTCTCACTGGTTAAGGGCATTTGCAATATGGAACATAAACCCTTACTGGCCAAAAATGTGCAATTGAATCTGTTCTATTGGCTCTCATTAGGGTGAGAACAGTACACAGTATAGAGAAAATAGAAAATATATGGCAGTAAACTGTAATAGTATGCTAAATGAGTATGTATTTTGGATAATATTCAAGAGACAAAAGATGGAATTTCAAATCATCATCATTTAGGTGAATTAAATGAAATGCTTCTATAAGCCCATTTTTGTGAAAAAGAAAAAAGTATCGCATTAGTAATAATGCAAATATATGCAAAGAAAGCTATTTGGAGGAAATTACAGCAACCAGTTAGCAACGTTTATTTCCAGAATATGAGAATATGAGACACTTTTAGCTTTTTCATTATACGTTGACGTATGTGCATGCATGTCAGGACCATATCATTTCTGTATCCATGGAGAAAAAAGTTATTACAGTGGAATGAATCAGACTAATCCGTCTTACTTCTGCTGAACTAAGTATCAATAAACAATAGAATTCCTAGAATTTTGAGGTTTTGAGTTAAAAAAAATGTGTATCTAGACAAGTTGTCATTGGTCTGGAAAAGCAATAGATATGCAAGGATTCAGAAAATGTCTCACCTGAAACAATTCCTTAAAAATGATGCTCTGAGAGGTCACAAATTGAGAATACAAGAATAGAAACTCTTAATATCAAGAGGTTAGTGGTGGCCTTTGAAACCCTTGAAATATATCATTGAATCTAAATAGTCATTGTACAAATTGGTTAAAAACAAACACAAAGGCCTAAATCAGTTCTTCATAAAAAAGATATTTAAAAGATAGTTTAATAACAACATTTAGGTTCGAAATACCAGTATATATGAACAAATAAAACATGACGGAGAAGAAGATGATATGAAATAAAATGGTAAAATAATGACATGTTTTGATAGACCCAGTGTCAAAAAGTTTCATTTCAGTAAGGAAGTTAGTAATTCAAGAGATATAAATTAAGGGTGCCTGGGTGGCTCAGTTGGTTAAGCAACTGCCTTTGGCTCAGGTCATGATCCTGGAGTCCCAGGATCGAGTCCCGCGTCGGGCTCCCTGCTCAGCAGGGAGTCTGCTTCTCCCTCTGACCCTCCTCCCTCTCATGCTCTCTGTCTCTCATTGTCTCTCTCGCAAATAAATAAAATCTTAAAAAAAAAGAGATATAAATTAAGTAATATTGCTATAACTGCTAAAATTCAAAGATGCTAGAGTAGATAAAAACAAACAAGATACAGTTTGTATAGTAAAATGGCCATAAAGAACAAAGAAGTATTAAAGAAAAGCATAAAACAGTATGATAGAAATAAAAGAAACCTGGATAATTGCAACAATAAATATAAATGAATTCAATTTCTACATTAAATAACAAAAACTGTTAGTTTGAAATTTTTTTTTAAGAGAGAGAGTGCAAGTGGGAAAGGGAGAGAGAGAATCTTAAGCAGACTCCACATCCAGGGGAGAGCCCCACTCAGGGCTCGATCTCATGACCCTGAGATCATGACCTGAGCTGAAATCAAGAGTCAGATGCTTAACCGACTCAGCCACCCAGGCACCCTGACAAAAACTATTAGTTTGAGTTTTAAAATGCAATCACAGTTACTGCTTCTAAGAGACTCAAAACAAAATGACACAGAAGAAAGAAAATTTTCTAAAACAAAGTTAACAATAGAGAGGAGGCAGTATTGTGGATGCTGGTTGATGTTCATAGTCCCTGCCAAATTTCTCGCACATTCTGTGTATTTTTCGTGCACAGCACTGCCACCTTTCTGGCTATCAGGCCTTATCTTGACTCTTACTGTTGTTCATCAGGTAATAATTGTGCAATAGAGAGATGGCTGCCTGAGTTTCTCCTTGGTAAAGACTGTTTTTCTGAGTGGAGGGCAAAGAGATGGGACCCTACCCAAAGAAACTTCCTGCTTCATTTTAGGCTTGCTGGTTTACTCTCCCAAAGAGCAGAGCTCTAAGAGCCTTTAGTTAGTGTGTATTTTGGCCATTCTGTCAATACTGAGACTAGTATGCTTGGTTTGGGGTCATTTTCTAAGTTCTTTTCTTTCTTTCTTTCTTTCTTTCTTTCTTTCTTTCTTTCTTTCTTTCTTTCTTTTCTTCTTTCTTTTTTCTTTTTGGTCTGGGCATCAAATTTCTTTATTTGAAGGATGGGACAAATGAAAGAACTTAAGTAGATGTTTCAGGATGGTCATTTCCTAAGTTTTAATGAGTAATGGAGCAAGGTGGTATCAAGGATTTCTAGGCATTTTAAGTCAACAGCTCTTTTCCTTTGTTTTGAAAGTGAACTGACCCATCCTCTCATCTGACTTTCTCGTATCTGTCCTGTACGCCCACCCTCTACTCCCCGCCCCCAGCAGCCTTAGAGTGCATTGGCATCCGTGGATCTAATAGTCACAGATTAAATATTGGTAGTTTCAGCCTTTCTTCAGCTATCTCAATGGTACATAACACATAGAAAGCTGTCATTTGACTGGGGCACAAATGTAAATTGTCTGCCACCAGGCTGGCGTGTGGGAACACTAATACAGCTACTGAATGAACTGGGTGACTGCCCAGTCCTCACATGCCTGTGACTTGGCTGTCTGCTACTCACTAATGCACACCCAGCATTTCTGCTGAAATGACCTTTTTCGTTGCTTTTCTTCATGGAAAAAGAAACTGCCATTAAGTGAGAGAGAATTTTAGCAATAATTGAAACGGCCTGTGATATGAAGTGTGCAAACAGAATATATGAAGGAAACAAACTGCATGAGAAAAATAGGAGGCTGCATAAACATCTTTGTATGTGCAAAGTTAGGTATTATAGAAAATGTCAGGCCCAGCTAAACCCCTAGGGCCCAATACAGTGTGTAGCATAGATCAGTTAAGTTCCTGATTAGTTATTTTGAGTGGAGGTTATGGGAACTGTAAAAATCTCTATCCAGTTCCACAGTTGAAGAACTAAAGCTGCAGAAAATAACGTGTGAACTGAGCAGTCTTTACCAGTATTCTCACAGCTACCCATTACTGAGCCTTTGCTAAGCCCATGGCATGTGTTAAACTCATTTTATCACTTAATCCTCAAAATATATCCATCGGGTTTGTATTATTATCTGCAGTTACACAGAAAGAAACAAAGGTTCAAGCAAGTTAAGTGTCTTTCCAGGGCCACCCAGCCTGACAGGAGCAGAGTGGAAATTTGAGCTGTTCTAACCGTGACACCTCATGGCCTCCCTCCGGGGTACTAACAAGGCCCCTTAAACTATACTCCTACTTACTTATGGGAAAAGTCTCTAATGGGGGATCCATTTTGTCTATAGGTCCAATAAGAGTAGGGTAACATGTAGTGCTTCCTAAGAGTAAGGTAGTTCGTCCTGTTCAGGCTACTTTGCAAAGACCAAGAGAAGGAACCAGGCGACAACATGGCCTGCAATGATGCTGCCCTGCAGTGCTGGACTATGTACAGAGCAAAGTCTTTTACTCTCCCTTATCCTATCACAGAGCTGCACCCAACTGTTGGCCCTCTACACAGATGTTGAGAATTACAGAGCTGGGAGCAAATTCAGAGCTCCTCAGGTAACACTACTTCATTTTATGGGTGAGAAAACTCAGGGACAGAAGTACTAAGGAGCAGGTCCAAGGCCACAAGACTGTTAGTGAAACAACCAAGACTAGAATTCAGGCCCCCTGACTCTCACCAGGGCTTATCCCACGGTCCCATGTGAACAGCTGTGAAAAGTAACCCCTTGCTCTGTTCTACTTTTGACGTTTTCATGAAATCTGTGTCAAGTTAACAGCTGATCGGTTAATTCTTCTTTGCATGTAAGGAGCAACATTCTACTAGGACTACTTCCCAATCTCAGAAGACGTAAACGAAAGCCATATAAATCAAATGCACTATTTGAAATGAGACATGTATAGAAGCTGTAAGGAGCACACACCTATAGCACACAGGGTGACTCAGAGGGCGTGGTGAGGGAGGAGAAACAGAAAACTGATGATCACCAGGCAGGCCAAACAAAGCGAATGCCATAGAATCTCTATTCTTCTTGCTCAGGGACAAAGGCTAATAGGCATCTGGTGTTCCGAGGCTGGTAGTACATCCCCTGCAAGGAAGAAGTCATGAACAGAAGAGCAGAGTACACAATGCTGAACACATTGCACTCACACCCTCTGCTGCTCTCCTCTCTACCCTTTGGCCCTGCTTTGGGGTAGGCCTGGGCTCTCTCAGTTGGAAATGGCCTCCACATCATTGACGGCAGGTAGGGATTTGTCAGATCCGTGCTGATTTGTCAGGTCAAGCCAAGTGGGTAATACCTCTCTATATCTTACAGGACAAAGTCCAAGCTCTCTAGCTTAAGACCTGACGTCATCCAGACCCCGGCCAGGCTGACTGAACTCCCGTTTTCCCCACCATGAGTCCCCATCCTATTGGTTGGTCTTCTCGCTGTGCCCCAAGTATGCATTATACATTCCTACCTTTACTCCCGCTACCTGAAATACTCATTCTTTTCTCTCCCTCTTCTCCATGTTTCTCTGCCCTTCCTAAACCACCAGACCCTTCATGAAGCTTTCCTTGAGCGTCCTAGTACACCATGTTAGTGACTCTTGGGGCTGCCGCTGCTGATGGAAACAGATAAGACACATTGCACGTTCCTATGCCAGACACTGTCCTAAATGCTTCCCCCTGGATTATCCCATTAATCTACACAACAGTGCCGTGTAGTAAGCATTGATTTCTTGGTGGTGAGCGGTAGGAACTCCAACTCCAACTCCAACTGGATTAACACATGAATAAGTTATTGTCCCACTTAAGTGAAAAGTCGAGGGAGAGAGATGGCTCCGGTGATGTGACCAGGAGCCAGGCCTTTCTCCGTGTCTTGCCTCAGCTTCTACAGAGTGGCTCCTTTGTAAGGCTCTGAGAGGGGACGCAGAGCTTCAGACTCTCATCTCTCAAAACCCAGTCCAGAGGAAGTAGGAATGTCCAGAATGTGCCAGAATGTCCCGCAAAGGTCTCTTACTGCCTCCATGCTTTGAAGAGGTGATTTGGCCATCTCTGAGCCAATTGTTGTGACCAGAGGAATGGGATTTGAGCCTGACTTTGCCCAGTCTCACGTGTCCCTTTTACCAACCCCTCTAAGCACACAGGCCAAAACTGGGGAAGAAATGCTTATGTGAAAGGAAATAGAGTTGCCAGGAAGCCAAAAACCACACATCATGTGAGTCCCATGAAACATTTTGACAGTGAAAAAAAATAACTGCACATTAAAAATAAAATGGGTCCCGCTTATCTAGACAACATGGGAAATATCTTTATTAGTAAGTCCGAATGACAGAAAACCATTTGGAGGTTGGCCATCAGCAAGTATTTTCTGAAAGTTGTCTTTGGTTGGACCAGAAGATGAAAACCATGAACTCACTTTCCAAGTCAACGCACAAAGAATTGTCTGAAATCTGCTAGCATAAGATTGCATTTTATTATTGGAACTAAATGGACTTAAAATTTGTTCATCTTTCTCAAAGAATTATTAGGCTGGTAATCTGAGTAACTTTGCTGTTATTGGTTCCAACTGACTCAGATATTGTGGTAGCCAAGTGCCTGCTGAACATACATTTTCATGTGGAGCATGGCTACTTAGCATACGGTGGTTGAAAAGCAAATTTACACGCCCGTGTTTTGCTGCTTACTCTTACCATGAGATAGCAGCTCTTTCTTCTCTTCTTGTGTGCACTTTAGCTTCCAGCTAACCCAGCACCATAGCAGATCTATGCTATGCTTAAGCCAGTTTGTATCTCACTGTACAACTTCTTATCTCTGCCTTGTAAATTGCCTTTCGAAATTAATAGTAAATTGACTATAAGAAAGCATACAAATTCATTCACATGTTCATGGCCTGGTATATTCTCTAAGCCTCCTTTTGAAATATTGCAGAAACGCCAAAGAAATTTCCTACATTATAATAACGTAACACTAATAGGTCTGTGTCAGACGCTGGACTGAGTCGTTCGTGTTCTTTCATCTACTTCTTACAGGTGCTCTGTGAGGCATGAAAATAACTTGGCTCCATCGAACAGATGAAGGAACTGAGGTTTCGCGAGATTAGCAAAGTCAGTTACCCAAGGCCACTGGGCCAAGATTCAAACCCAGACACTTTACCTTCAAGCTCCTTAACAAACATTCTAGAGAATGTGTTATTGACAACTAAGCAGGCTTTCGCAATAATGAACATGCACTAAAATAATAACATCAGTATAATGGTGAGGATAACAGTGAAGGAAAGAAGCACTTTGATTATTCATGCACTGGCGCAGTGAGGCATGTATCCCCCCCAACCTCAGGAGAATAGGTACTTCATGCTCTTATCTTAGACTGAGTCAATTGCAAATATTTAGTTAGACTCACATTCTCAAAGGGGCAAGTTCACAGTCTGGCTCCCTTTTAGTTTTTCCCCTCTGTGGACCACGCAGTAAATGCCAAGCCCTCCTCCCCTCTCCCACCCCAACACAGAGGAGGTGAAATCTGCAAATGTTGGCCTCAGAGGCAGGAATGTTTACATCTCACCTTAAATGGTTGTTGCCTCGTTCCCAATGCCCTCCTGCAGCCCCAGATTCAGACAAAGTGGGCGGGATGTGGGTAAGGAAGGCTAGGCAGCCTGCCACAGCTAGTCCTGTTTTTCTTGTTTTTGAGAAACAAGGCGGCATCAGAAAGAACTCTGAGGGCCATCTGGGAGACCCTCTTGCTCAGTGCAAGGCCCCTTCCCATCCATCCCCAGCATCTGAACAGGTCAGTATTTAATGTGTGCCTGACTCCTCCCAGTGACAAGCAGTTCACTGTCTTTTTTTTTTTTTAAGATTTTATTTATTTATTTGAGACAGAGAGAATGAGAGAGAGAGAGCACATGAGAGAGGGGAGGGTCAGAGGGAGAAGCAGGCTCCCCGCCGAGCAGGGAGCCTGATGTGGGACTCGATCCCGGGTCTCCAGGATCATAACCTGAGCCGAAGGCAGTCGCTTAACCAACTGAGCCACGCAGGCGCCCCAGCAGTTCACTGTCTTGAAGAATTAACTCGGAGCCTAAAAAGTGCTCATGTCCCATGAATAGCTTCTTCCTGAATGTCAGAGTGAAAAACCTCAATGATGGGTACCTTCCCTCGTACTCCAAAGCTCTCAGTAGCCCTGAGCTATGTTCCCCCTTATCCTACTTCTGCAACTCGGGGAGAGGACTCCTTTGACAGGCAGAAGGTAAGTGGGCATAGTGCCAGTCTCTGCCCAGTTTTTATGTATCCCCCGCATACAGAAGCTGGGCAGCCAGGAACATTCACCTGCTCCGTGGACACAGCCCTCAAAGCCTCTTGGTTTACAGAGGAAAGGACGGATCTCTTGGCTTCAACATGAGAAACAAAAGCAAAGCCCTCCCCTTTTTAGTCAAATATTAACTCACTTCCCCTTTCCTTCTCCCAGTCTCAGGTAAACATTGAGGAAATGCGATGGTGGTGAATGCCCAAGTGCTTTTAAGTGGTTGCTGCAGGAGTCTCTAAATTAGCGCCATCTGCTGGTTTGCTGGAGTACCACCCAAGTTTCTCCCAAGCGTCTAAGGGCAGAAGGGGGTTGAGAGGATTAAGGTAGTGTTCACTCACTGTGCAGCCCAATGTGTGCTGGGCAAGATAATGTTCGTCATTGTCTTGTTTAATCCTCACAACCTGGTGTTGGAGGTGGTATAATCTCTCTGAATGAGGTTCCAAGGGATTAAGAACCAACTGGGGCTGGGACATTAATCCTCACCTGTCTGACACCAAAGCCAATACCCTTTCCATAACACAACCCAAGGAAACCATAAAGCCGCCTAGATGTGGTTTATAGGATTCGGACACCAGAATTTAGTAGCGGTGATATTGACTTTTTCATGATTTTGAGTAGACTTTCTAGTTTAGTGGGGGGCAGGGAGGAGGGTGTTTTGTTTGTTTTTCTTAGTTTAGACTTTCGGTTAGACTTTTAGATTTAGTATATCTTTAGTCTGGAAGAGGAAAATTTCATAAATATAAAGTTGAACAGTAATACACATTTTAGATATGTGGCTTTCTGTTTCCATAGTTGAACTGATAGAATTTATAAGATCCACTTCTGTTTCTATTAAGACTATGCCTTCCCTAATTCTTCAGTTTTCAAATGGGAAGCGTGTTTACATTTTGGTTCCCAGAACTGTGTTAGGTTCATTTTTTCATCAACGATAAAGAGAATGCACCATCTTCATCATCGTGTTCTTTGAGACTACCAAGTTCAATTAAGTGTCAACATTTCCCACATTATAACCAACCAAAACCAAATTTGGGGCTGTTTTTGATGTAATATCATTGAAGTTTATTACATTTAAACAGCAGAATCCTCTCATGGAAATCCACAGAAACAGAACTGAAGGTTGCCTCAGAAGAGCCTCCTCGGGATGTGTAGGCGGAGTCCAAGGTCGCCGTGGTCGTTGAGCTAACCCTGATATTCATTGATCCAGGGGACTGACCTGAGTTGAAAAGGGACACTACATACCTTCTAGGTGCCATCATGGTCTCTCAAGGGCCTTTACCTTGAGGGCCTGTCTCTCTACGACTGTGTGGAGAAGCACCATTCTGTGTGGCTACCAACAGCTTGATGCCTATGTCCCCAACCTGGGAGACAGCAGGAATGGTTCTTTCTCTCAACCAGCATCACACAAGCCCTGCTAGGTTCCCAGTATATATTTATGACTGTCCCTTCTCCCACTATGGGGGGGGGGAAGAGACGTCTTCCTCGCCGTATTTTTCTTTTCTTTTCTTTTCTTTTCTTTTTTTAAGATTTTATTTATTTATTTGACAGAGAGAGACACAGAGGGAACACACGCAGGGGGAGTAGGAGAGGGAGAAGCAGGCTCCCCACTGAGCAGGGAGCCCGATGTGGGGCTCGATCCCAGGACCCTGGGATCATGACCTGAGCCGAAGGCAGACGCTTAACCATCTGAGCCACCCAGGCGCCCTTCCTCGCCGTATTTTTGTCAAGAGAGCAGAGCACCGTGGTTTTTCTTGGAATGGAGAGTCACTGTCAGTCATGTGGAAAGTACTTGTAGATGAACTTCTTTGGGGCTCCAGGTTTTCTAGGACTCCTACCCGAGTGACGAGAAGGTTCTCTGAGAAGACTTTGTTATGTAATGAAACAGAGGTTATTAGCTAACTTCATTTTTCTAAATTCCTGTGAAACTCAGTCCTGATTTATTAATGATCCTGCAATGTCTCATTTCAAATTAACTATAATATTTGAAACAAAGCTCTCCAATTTCTCGCCGATGTATCAAAGAGAGAGAGAATCCAAAGACAACAATCCAACTGACTCATGAAGTCCAAAAAAAAAGTCTTTGCGGGAATGAACAGAAAGAAAATGTCTTGCACTTTCCCCCATCCTCTAGGCAACAACTGATGCATGTTTGTGTTGAGGACTCATGGAGACAGGTGCATCTACCCGGACACTTGGTAAGTCAGCAGCTGGTTGGGAAGCCCTTGAGCAACTTTTGCCTCCACGTGCAGAAGTGGCAGAGAGAAAGAGAGCAGAGGAAGAACAGACACAAGTGGGAGACATGGGGGAATGGAGAAGGGTAAGAGGGAGAGGGGTTAGGAAGGAGGGAAAGAGTAGAGGAGAGGAAAGTATGAAAGAGAAAAGGAGGATGGGAAGGAAGGGGGAGAAAGAGAGAGAGCTGAGAAAGAAGACAAAGGGGAAAGGAGAAGCAAGAAGAGAGCCAAGGCCCATGGCATCTATCCTTCCAGCCTCACTTGACGAAGAGACAGTCTCCTGAGGGGAGGGCAGGGCAGCGCCCTAGTTGCATAGTAATGAAGCCAGGGGGCTGAAAGTCTCTGTGTGCAAGGCTGGGCTGTCTCTGGTTTCCAGTCTGGCTGGCCAAGCCTGGCCACTGGGGGCCTCTGGGACCAGGCATGTCACCTGGTACCTGCTGTCATGGCCTTCCCTTACTCTGTTTGCAGGCAGGATGGACAATCCATGGGAACGCGGTGGAAAATCCCCCCGGGAGTGGATGTGGCTTCCCGTGACACTGTCAATGTCATGAGAACCTCAGTGCGAGGGTCGGGTGTCTAGCCCTTGGGAGGACAGCAAAGAAGGGGAAACACAATGGTGAGGCTGGCTAAAGGGAAGCTTCTGTGCTTGGCTGTTTCTGTTTTCTTCCAGGCAGTGAGAACTCCTTTCCCCCTTTTCACTTTGCTTTGTTCAAATCGGGGACAGATGCCGCTCCGTGCTGGTGTACATGGAAACAAGAACTTTTCTTTTTCTTTTGGCTTCCCATGCCCTCCCCCTGAGAATTTACAAGAAAGGTTGACTCCAGCCTTTTAGAAGTTTATAGAAACCCAACGTTGGCTGTGAATCAGAGAAAATAAGACATTAAAAAGGAGAGAGTTTAATTAGAAAAAGAAAGAGAGACTTTTGGAAGGGTCAGGAGACATGGGTTACTTGCGTTTCTGGTACCCCTTTAGCCACCTAGAAAATGAAGCAAGAATCGAGGGGGCACATTTTCCTCTATCTGTCTCCTGTGTGCATGACATCTCCAGCAACCATCCCGTCGGAATCATAAGATTCCCAAACTGAAAGCGATCGGAGATCATTTATTTGAATCTTTTCATTTTCAAGACATAACAACTGAAGCCAGTGAATTAAATCCCCTGTCCTGGGCTGACCAGCTTGTCCGTGATGCTGGCAGTGGCCTGGGATGCTCCTTGAGTTGCACAACGCACGCAGCTGAATGGGTCACTGTGCCAGGGACAGTGGTGTTGAATTTCTACAGAGACCACTTCCTGCATTTGATACAGGCAGAGGGAAGAGGGAGAGGCTGGTCTATTCACCATGGGCTTTTTATTTAACAGCGGAACAGCATGAGAATCTGCCTGCACTTTTGTAGTTGAACTGGATTATTTTACCCAGCGCCATATCTGGTGCTGATGGAAGTACAAAGAGAAAAGAGCAAGCATCCCATGCTCTGTAGACCCCTTCCTTGGTGGCAAAGAAAATACTAGCACCACTTTCTGCAGCATCTGACCTTGGGGAAGGCGCCTAACCTGTCTGGGTTCAGTTTCCTCATCTGTAAAATGAGCCCACTGGAATTCCTGCATGGGCTGGACTTCTTTAAATTGACATTAATCCAGGACATGGCACTCTAACTGTTACGTAAATACTAAACATTTAATCTTGGTGCTGTTAATGTGTATCAGTGTTGTGAGGGCTGTTTTTACCTCCTGTGACCAATAAATGCTTGTGGAATGGGGGAATGAATGAACTTTAAAGTTCCTAAGGCCAAGTCACTCCAAATCGTACTCTCTTGTTTTTAGAGACGTTGAATATAACTAGTACTCTGCTTTCGCTGTGTCCTCACAGAACAATTTGGCATATGGCAAAAATTCTTATACTATGGAAGAAGATGGAGGTCAATGCAGCCTCCACTGACTCCTTTTCCACTGGAAATAAAAGCTGAAGCCGTGAAAGTGACTTCTAAGGCCCCGCATGACCTACAGTGCCTCCACCCTGACCTCCTCACCTGCTGTTCCTCCCCTGCACTCTCGCTGTTCAGGTGACTCTGGCTCCTTGGGCACATCAAGCAGGCTTCCACCACAGGGCCTTTGAACTTGCTGTTCCCTCTGCCAGAAATTCTGTTTCCCCATTCGCTCTTCTCTCCCTCACTTTCAAGTGTCACCATATCAGTAATGCCTCCCAGGAACATAAGATTTAAGATGGTTCCACCTTATGCCTGCCCCTGGCACTTTATTTTCAGTTGTGGATCTCATCTCTATCTGATAGACTGTATATTTTACTTATTTATTTTGTTGATTGTCCCTCCCACCCTCACCTCACCAGAGGGCAAAGAATTTTGTCCATTTTGTCACTGCCATTTCCCCAGCACACAGTGGGCCCTTAGTACATATTTGTAAAATTAATGAATCTGGTATTTAAATACTAATTTATGTCTCACTCATATCCTTTGGGGATCCGGTTGGTAAATACGTAAGTAAGTAAATAAATAAATAAATAAGGCTCTCATTTACTAAGCCCTTCCTAGGTGCTTCTTCTAAATATTTTCCATGTGTTCATTTATCCCTTAAGACCTATGAATTAAGAGCCCTCTGAATTAAGGTCTGTTATTTCCATCTTCTTGGCTGGTCCCTCTTAACGCTAGTGGGTCTCAAGATCAGTCTCCGAGCCTCTTCTATTCTGAAACTGTACTCACTTCCTAAGGCCCCTCTTTCCTTCCTGTGGGCCTCAAATATCTCTTACATTTTGTCTCTTATTAAATGTACATCTCCCACCCGAGACCTCTCCCCCAAACTCCAGAGCCGTTTATCCAACTGCGAACTCAATACTCCTGTTTGGCTATCTAGTAAGTATCCCAAACTTAACATATCTAAATTCAAACCCTGGGACTGTAGCTCTTCTCTCGCCCTGAGAAGGGCAATTCCATTCTTTTGGTTTTTCAGGCAAACATTATAGGATGGTGGCAATGGGTTTAGAACTGCATGAATTGGTCAAAACTCTTAGTGCTGTACAGTGAAAGGGTGGATTTTAGTGTATGGAAATTAGACCTCCGTGAGCTTAACTTTTAAAAGGGGGCTGTTGAGAAGCTATAACTGAAAGACCTTATACTGAAAATTTTGCTCCCATCTTACACCGATGGTGGTTTCTGTTGTCCTGGAGAGCGATACTCCAGTGTGTCTCCTCACTTTTGTGGTAGGAGGGAGTTGCGATCAGGGCCGCGTTGTGACTCTCGTGGGCCCCCTCCTCCATTAAAAAGTTGTTAAAGATGGGGCACCTGGGTGGCTCAGTCGGTGAGGCGTCTGTCTTCGCCTCAGGTCATGATCCCAGGGTCCTGAGATCAAGTCCCACATCAGGCTCTCTGCTCAGTGGGGAGCCTATTTCTCCCTCTGCCTGTCACTCCCCCTACTTCTGCTCTCTCTCTCTCTGACAAATAAATAAATAAAATCTTTAAAAAAGAAGAGTTGTTAAAGATGATATTTTATTACTGTGTCAATGTAACTTTTTCTTCAGATTTTAAAAGAAATTTAAAATTTATTTTATTTCAATTTTATTTCAATTTTTAAATTTAAATTAAATTTAAATTAAATTCGAATTTTAAATTTTATTTCATAGATTTCCTTCAGATCTTAAAAGAGATTAAAACTTTTTTGTGGGCCCTCTGCCTAATGGAAAAGTTGGCCCTGGGTGTGACCCAAGCCTGCCGGAAAGGAAAATCAGGCTAATCATTTCCCACAAGTGAATGACCAGGAGTAGAAATTATGCATTTAGTTCCTACTGCAGTCATTGATTTTCCAACAGTTTCAAACAAGCGAGTTACTCTCTCTGGGTCTCAGTTCCCCAGTGTGTGAAAAAAAGGATATCTAACTCAGTACTCACTTAAAACCTGCTCCTAGGGTCCTAAATATTAAAAATTCATTCAACAACAGTTTATTCTGTACCAGGTACCGTGTGGAAGATGAGGAAATCTGGATAAATCCCCATACAGCCCCTAACCTTGGTGCGCTGCTGAATTCCCATGAAAGAACACTCATTAAATATGCACAAAATAGGAGATTCTTGAAAAGGCACTAGCTTTTCCTTTGTCTGTCTTTTTTTGGGTTATTATTTCAAATATCGATTACTCTGCATATATATCCAGGGAATGGCTTGTAACCACAAGGGTTTAGTCACAAATAAAAATTTTGAGGAAATGATGCATTTCCAGTGGGAGATTTCTATCAACAATTCAAGTGAGATTCCTGCAATGTATGCGTCTCTCTACTGTTCATGAATGTCTCCCTAAGTCAGTGCATGCCACTTTGAACTTTTCTTTGACTCCACTCCAAGAACTAAGTTGACGATGGTGGTGGTGGGCATATATAACACGGCATAATTACCGGAAAGACCCCTAACCAAGAAACATTTCCCCTGCTACCCTTCTACCCATGCTTGATGACCTCCTGCTGACTGTTCCTTCCTTCAGGTTAAATGTTGCCTTTCCCCTATAAGATCTCTTTAAATTTTCAAAAACTCCCTTTACTTGTGAAGTCAAATGGTTTTCCACTGAGGCAAAGCAGGCACTAGGAATCAGGTAGAGAGAGCAAGACTGAAAGAGGAGAAAGTACATGGGAGGAATCCTCAAGACAACCTCCCACTCCACTCAACCACCATTACAATTTTACCCTAGTCTTGAGAGAAATTCCCTGCCAGTAAGTCAATAAATATTTATCTAGTAGCTCCTGTGTTGAAGGCCTGGGCTGTGAGGGGAAGTGTCTGTGTAAATCTTGATTAAAACTCTGCTGTCAATGTCACCAATAACAAACTATCTCAAGTGTCACCCATAATACGTTGGTCTGTTTTTGGAAATGTACTATGGATGTACTGCTTTCCCCATTTCGTGTCTGATTTTGTTCTGGCAATCATGGCCTCCGAAATACTTTGAGTAACACCACTCAATTTCCCAAACAGGCAAGACCTTGAATAGTACCCATACGGACTCTTTCATTATCCTAATTTTCTATTTAATTATGTTCCCCTTGATAACTGATCCCTTTTAAGCTAATAACTTGAATGCATCAATCACTCATTTTAAAAATTATTCTTTTCTCTGCCCACTAGTTCCTCCTTCCTTGACTCCGAGAGGTAAAATGGGATGTTGCTGATGCCATTTTGGAGAGTTTCATTACACTTTCATTTCACTGGGACTACATGTTGAAACTTTTAGCAAAAAAAAAAAAAAAATTAAAATAATATTTCTCATCGAAAGAGTTTTATAAGCCTAACAACTACCAAGAGTACATATTTAGCTCTTTCTCCTTAATATAATGACGCTTTATATTTCTCTATGCTCTTCTTGATTTTCAGGCATATGCATACTTTTTGCTTCTGTAACCTGAGCTTCCCAGGTCATACAGGACTGGGCAGACAGTTCAGAGGGTGTGACTTACTCTTACAATAGAGCCCCTTACAATCATATCCCTGATTTTGAGCTTCTTCCCATCCTGTTCCCTCCCCAGCAGAATAACCTGATACTCCAGCCCTTTTCCCTAAATCCGTTTGGTCTCTTAGAATTGTCTAGTGAGTGAGGTTGACCTGTTCACGGGCTGCCAGTGGAGGTCTCCTTTCTAGGGCTGGTGGCACCAATATTTGTTCTCTTGGTCAGATAACTATGAAGGGGAGCAGATAATGAAACTGTCAGCTGCTATTGAGGGTCTCATTGACTATTGAATAAGACCAAAATCTAAAGAGGTAAGTACAGTCAATGAGGGAAAGCCTAAGATCACATACTGGAACAAAGCAATGACGTGAGCTTGGGGGAGGAAGGAGATAATGGCTTGGGGATGCTAGAAGGCTGAATAGAGGCACTAGGTCATTGAGTAGACCCTAGTCAAAAGGATACACTGGGAAAGACCACTGTAGGCCAATAGTTCCCAACCCTCTCTGAACATTAAAATTACCTGGAGAGTTTAAAAAAAAAAAAAAAACAACCAACGGAGGCAGGAGTTTCTGATTTAATTGGCTTGGGTTGGGGCACAAATAAGGACATTTTAAAATGTTCCCCAGGGTTACATGAGTGTGTTCACTTTATGAAAATTCATTGAGCTGTACAGGTAAGATTTGTATACTTTTCATATCTGTTTTATGCATCAATAAAAAGGTTTAAGAAAATGAAAAAAAATGTTCCCTAGGGGAGGCTAAAATGAAGCTTGTGGTGCTGGATTAGAGTTGAAGATATTAGTATGAATTTGTGTTTATTTTCCTATATTTACAGATAGGAACATAAGAAATATAAGTATGTATGTATTCTTGGGTTATTATGCATCCATTCCTAGATTTGTCCACTGGGAGGACCTAGAAGCAATGATACACCAATAATAATGAACATACCTAACATAGGACCTTAGGTTCTAAACGCCATTCTCCAATAAAAGGAAACAGGGCTCCCCAGAGAAATGATGAATTCTAAGGCCTGAAGTGGGGAAAATACAAGATAAACCTGGAGCATATTTGTAGCACCAGAATAAGACAGTATTGTTTAAAAAAAAAAAAGTGGGGGTGGAGGATGAGGGGAGCACGTCCCAAGGACAAAGGGGCCAGTCTGAAGTAGCCCCCAGTGGCCAAAACTGGAATAATTTGAGCAACAAAATAAAGATAGTATTAGATTATAACACAAAGCATGGATAAATATCCACCAGTTCATACACAGTTGAATCATTAAATAAGCAGGGAGAAGGGGAAAATCGGCTTTACATAAAGAAGTCCAAATAATAAATACGGAAGAAATGAGGGATACAGAAAATCACTCAGAGAACACCAGAGTAACAATTGCTGGGGCTAAGACCCATAGATGGATGTTAAAATCAGTGGGCAAAACTGGATATTTGCATAGCCTCAAAATAATCCCTCAAAATATTTCTTATTGTGGTGGTTTTAATGTATGTCCACATTTTTAATGTACTTTTCCCTCCAAAAACTGAGGCTTAATTCCCTTCCCGTGAGTGGAGGCTGGACTTAGTGACTCTCTGACTAAAGGTACAGAGAGAGAAAAACAGTAACTGTATGGTGGAAAACTCTGGTGGGATACCACCTTGACCGAACGATCAAGGTTAACATCACCAGAAATAAGTCATATGTGGCGCCTGGGTGGCTCAGATGGTTAAGCGTCTGCCTTCGGCTCAGGTCATGATCTCAGGGTCCTGGGATCGAGTCCCGCATCGGGCTTCCTGCTCCTTGGGAGCCTGCTTCTCCCTCTGCCTCTCTCTCTCTGTCTCTGTCTCTCATGAATAAATAAATAAAATCTTTAAAAAAAAAAAAAAGAAAGAAGTCATATGTGCTATCACGTGTCCCCTGATAGGAAGCAACAAGAAAGGCACACAACCTCTGTGATATTCTTCCCCCAAATCCATAACCCCAGTTTAATGATGAGAAAATATCAAACAAACCTTAGGAACTTTCTACAAAATACCTGACTAGTGCTCTTTCCAAGGGTCAAGCTCCAAAAAAAACAAAGAAAGAAGTTTTTGCAGATCGGAGGAGACCAGGGAGACATGTTACATAAATACGATGTGATTTCCTAGTTTGGATCTTTGAACAGACAAAGGCCATTAGTGGGAAACGGATGAAATCCAAATGAAGTCTGCATTGAGTTACTAAAGAGCCAATGTTGATTTCTTAGTTTTGATAAATGTACTGTGATAAGATGTTAACACTAGGGGGAGCTAGTGAAGGGCATATAGGAACTTGATGTACCATCTTTATAATTCTTCGATAAATCTAAAATCACTTAAAATTAAAAAAATTGAAATATAAACACATAAAAATTTTTTTCAGTGTTCTCCAGGTGATGTTCATGGGTGGTCAGGGTTGGGAAACCCCTACTCTAGGTAAAGGCAGAAACTTCAGCTGAGTCACAAAGTGATAAAATATGAGCCATTTGAGGGAAATGATGATATGGAAATATTTTTCTATAGTGTACGTAATAAGGGATGGTGGGGAATGAGAGGAGAGAGGTAGTTGGGTTAGATTATAAATAGTCTTTTTACCATACAAGATAAGAGATCGGTCCTTTACATTGTAGTTCTTGGGAAGTCATTATATTTTTTAAGCAGAGTGAACTTAGAAGTCGTATCTGGGGTTAGTTTTAGATAACTCTACTGTCACTTAAATGCTTTATAACAATAACAATTACTTAAAAATATCTTGCAAATTTATTATTTGAAGGATGTGGAATTATGTGTGGATGCCATACAAAAATTGTATTTTTTTTTTTTAATGTCCTTGTGCTTCCCTTTGTGCATTTCTGCATTATGCAACACACTCCCTAGTTAGGCTTCCTAGGCAGGACCTGGGAAGAGCTAGGATCGAGTAGCAGAAATACAACGGGAAAGTAAGAGTTAAAGGTCAGCTTCCAACATGTAAAGTAGAATTTTACAGGAGGTAATTTGCAAATGAGGCTGAGCCAAGCCTGATGGGACAGACCATGGAGTTCCTTGCAACTAAACTCCAGACCAGAAAGAAAGAAAAAAGGTAAGTTCAGCCCTCCAGCCCCAGGAATGACTCTTCAGTAGTTTTAAATTTTTCCAGAAATAGATCTTTATTAGAGGTGGCATCTTCCTCAGAATCTTCTGGACAATGTCCCTGTAGGGAAAGACAGGCAGGATTGTCTGGTCAGTGACCCTGTGAGCTCAGGTTGCCCAGAGTGGGCTCACTGGGGCCAGGCAAATTCAGCTTCTGGAAGGAACAAGGGCTCCCTTTCCTCAGGCAGCTTGAAACCTGTTTCTTCAAGCTGAAAGCTTACAGTTGGTGATGTCAGACAACTCCTTGCCGAGTTGGGGTGTCACCCAGAGTGCTTAGTGCCTATGTTCCGAGAGCTTGTTACCTATATGCAAGGTGTTCTCATCTTTGTAGTGTAAGAAAATAGGCAGTCAGGGGGACAGAGGATCTCCCCTAAAAAAAAAAACCCACAGCTGCATTTGCCTGGCCCTGTCTAGTTGATAAAAATATCCATCAAAAGGGGAGCCTGGGTGGCTCAGTATGTGGATTCTTGATTTTGGCTCAGGTCCTGATCTGAGGGTCATGAGATGGAGCCTTGCGTGGGGCCCTCACTCAGTGGGAAGTCGGCTTGAGATTCTCTCCCTCTGCCCCTCCCCTTCACAGGCAAGCTTGCTCTCTCTCTCTCTCTCTCATTCTCAAATAAATAAATATTTAAAAAATATATATCCATCAATGGAAAAACAGTTAACTACCTTTTGGGGCAAATATGCAATAGAATACTATGCAATCATTACAAATGATGACTGGGTTGTATAATTTTGACTTGAGAAGATGTCTATAAATATCTTGAGTGATTAAAAAATAAATTCAGCTTGAGCATGCTCTAGTCTATGAAAATAATAGTATGTAAGTCTATGTGTGAGAGGGCATGTCTGCATGGATGCACAGAGAACTATATGGAAGGATATTCATTAACTTAACATCTTTTATCTCTGGCAGCTGGTGTTCTTTTATTCTTTTTTCTTTGGGTTTTCTCTGTTGCTTCAGTTTTTTAATTTTTAATTTTATTTTTATAATCAGAAAAATAAATTATTTTCATTTTGCAATAAAATAAAGTATTTGTTACACCTCAAAAAGCTCATTGTTCTCTCTGGGTATTCCTCATGTTGCTAATTACAGCTTCAACTATTACATTTTGGAAAATTAAATTAATAATTATGTTAAAAATAAATAGCTAAGAGATAGTATTCTTCTGGCTATACTATAATTTATGCAAGATGTCTTTCTCTAAGTGTAGGGACATTGGGGTCATTTCAAATTTTTGATAAATTAATGAATAAATATCTTGATATATAAATCCTTATACTTCTGACTAGTTCATTAGTATATGGAGGAAAATTTAATGAAGCAAAGTAAACTTTGACAAATATCCCAAATTGCTCTATCCAATGATCAGAGAGTCTTTATCGAGTTACATTTGTGTCTTGTCTTTTTAAAAACTCTTTGCCATTTAATAATTAAAAGGAAATAATCTTGGGCGCCTGGGTGGCTCAGTTGGTTAAGCGACTGCCTTCGGCTTGGGCCATGATCCTGGAGTCCTGGGATCGAGTCCCGCATCGGGCTCCCTGCTTGGCGAGGAGCCTGCTTCTCCCTCTGACCCTCCCCCCTCTCATGTGCTCTCTCTCTCTCTCAAATAAATAAATAAAATCTTTAAAAAAAAAAAAAAGAAACAATCTTGTTTTCATTTAGATTTAGTTAGTTCCTAGGGAGACTGGGCACTTTAATATATTACTTGCTATTTTCATAAAATGTTAAATTTATGAATTGCCTTTTCATGTCCTTTGTTCGTTTTAATTTAATTTGGGGGGAGAGGTCCTTGTTAACAAGAACAATGAGTTCACCTCAATAATAATTTTGTAAATATTCACTCACTTTTATAGTTTTATTTTGTTTGTGGTGGTTGTCAAATACATATACAGAGTAATACATATTTTATGTGGTCAAATCTATTACAAATGTTACTTTTTAAATATTTTTCCATTGATTTTTGTAGCTGAAAAGTCCTTCCCCATCCCAAACTCAGATAATCTGTTACTGAATTCTTTACTTTATAGCTTAATCATTTACATCTAATTCTTTTAGTTCATCTGGAATTTAGTTTGATGTATGATATGAGGATCTAAATTATTCTTTTTCCCAAATGGCTAACCAACTATTGAGATACTAAGTTATGACATCCACTAAGATCTGCTACTTAATTGTTGAACCAGTTAGAAAGTTCGTTCTTCCAGAATAATTTGAGGCAGTTTGTAATTCATTGTTTGCTAAAAGTAAGTATATAGAAATTAAAACCTCTGGCAACTACCACTCTGCCCACCTTCCCTGGTTTTACACCTGCATTCCCCCACCCCACCCCCCAGCCCTCCTCCTCCAGGGGCATTGCCTTACTGAGATTGCAGCCCTGCAGTACAAGGAGAGAGAGAGGTGTTGGTCTGGGGTGAAAGGGTCTTCACTGCCTCACAGAGCTGTCTCGGTGCTGTAGAGAAGTAACCGCCAGGTGCTCACCTGTGAAGGCCCCATCTCTCTGGAGCCTCGGGATACATGGAAACTTCCTTACAGCATCCTGATCAGGAGCCTCTTAAACACTTAGTTAATAAAACTTCTCCGGTTTCACCTTAATAAAACTTCTCCGGGAGTGAGTCAGAGAGTTGACCAATGAGTTTAATCCCCAATGCGTTGTAATTTACAACTGACTTCATCAATCATTTTCAAAAGTGTGTATATGGGGGGGGGGGTGATAAATTAGGTATCTTGCTGCCTAGCAGCCTTCTTAACCCAAAGTCTAGTAATTATTTCTATACTTAAATTATTTATTTCATTGGAATCAACCCCTTAAGGAGGACTTCAGACTTATCAACCCACTGATTATGTAATAAATTTGTAATGTATATAAACCATGTAAAGCATCTTACAGTGCTTTGGCTCACTATCTTTAAGTTTGGATTTTTTTACTTGGTATTTTTACTTAAAAGATAAGTTCATTTTAATACCTACAGCCATTGTAATTATTATAGCAAAGAGAAAAAGGAGAAGAGTTTCAAATCAAAACAGTAATATGTTTTATTTCCGACAACCTTCTCTTACCCAAAAACTCTTCACCATCAACTTTCCCTACACTTTATATTTTGTGAAAAAATGTGTGTTCTATTTTAATGCAGTTCTAATTCTTCATGTGTCTTCAATAATTATACCTCATTCCAAAATACATTGCCAAAAATAACCCATTAGCAGCAGCCAAAGCTTTGTCTCAGCAGGATCTCCCATACTTTATGGCTACTTTTACTCTGAGAATAGCACACTCTTCCTTAGTGAATTAATCTTTTAATAGAATTTCTTCTGCATTATTTAGTGAAACGACCCCACTGGGGGCTAACCCACCCTCTATAAGTAATTAGAGGTAAGTATGTTTAATGCATTTCTGAATCTTTTACTCTAATATGCTCTTCAGTCACAAATAAGCGGCTGAATCAACCTGCCTTTGGGGCTGTTGAATCCAGATTTAGAACTACACATATAATTGTGTAGCACCTGACCCACCCGACTGCACGGTGACTCAAATTTACCTTCTAAAGGGACAGGAAACAAAACAGCCAACAGGCTCTCCTGACATTTCAGATCAGTGGTGAGTTTCCTTCTTCCTCACACCAAATGTTAAGAAACTTACCTGAGTTAGAAAAGTTGCTTCAGCTACTCCCTCCGGCAATGTTCTGTCCTCCATAGCTCCATTTAATTAGGGCTCTACTTGATTTTTTCCCTGCTCTGGCTCAAGTTGCATGTCTGTGACTCCATCCACCCCCGTTTAGCACATGTATCCCTGCCTCTGTTCCGGAGTCTGACTAGTCATCCACCCATGATAGTCTGGCTCCTTCAAGGTCAATCCAAACCCTGGTAAAGAGGCCAGAGATGCTAATGGCCTTGCTGAAGCTAGATTAGGATTCATTTTTTTTTTTAAAGATTTTATTTATTTATTTGACAGAGACAGAGACAGCGAGAGCAGGAACACAAGCAGGGGGAGTGGGAGAGGGAGAAGCAGGCTTCCTGCTGAGCCGGGAGCCCGATGTGGGACTCGATCCCAGGACCCTGGGATCATGACCTGAGCCGAAGGCAGACGCTCAACCATCTGAGCCACCCAGGCGCCCCAGGATTCATTTTTTAAAAATAGATATGTTTATTTTCTATTATTTAGAAAAGAAAGAAAATTCAAAGTGTTTCTCAAAAAAAAAAAAAGTATACCCCAGGATTCTCATTAAAAGAATCCATAAAACTCTGTAGGACTAGACTTGCGTCATTTTCATTTTCTTGACCCAGGGGGAGCTTTGCATAGATCCTGTTGTTCTGGTCAGGGATAACCAGTGTGCCTCACCGTTTTTCAAATTACATTTGGGATCATGGACATATTCCTGTGAAAGGCTTGGAGTAGTCCTGCTCAAAGTGTGGTCCACAAACTTGTGCTTGTCCATGTTGAGAAACGTATAGAAATTGAGACACGATCTACCCTGTTGTCAAGGATGTGGAACTCTCTCTCCTACATTGCTGGTGGGAATGCAAAAATCACACAAACATTTTGCAAAACAGTATGACAGTTTCTTATAAGGTTAAGAAACTTTGTACACTTACCGTACAACCTGGCATTCTTACCGTGAAGCAAGAGAATTCACATGTGCCCACACAAAGATTTGTGTGTAGCAGCATTATTTACAGTAGCCAGAAACTGAAAACAACCCAAATCTCTATCTGCTAGTAAGTGAATAAACAAACTGTGGTACAAACATATAATAGAATATTATACATCAAAAAAAAAAAAAAAAGAATGGACCGATATATACAACCACATGGATGAATATCACAAATACTATTTTAGGGGAAAGAAGCCAAACACAAAAGACGACCTACTGTATGATTCCATTTAGGTGAAATTCTATTAAAGGTAAAACTATGGGGATAGAAAGCAGGTTCATGGTTGTCTGGAGCCGGGGATCAGGATGGAGGGAACACTGCAAAGGGACAAGAGGGAATTTTCAGAATGATGGAACTGTTCTATCTGACTTGGGTAATTTTAATGACTTAAAATTTATCAGTGTGCGTAGAGTGAGTAAATTTTATTGTATGTACATTAAACCTCAATAAAATGAGAGAAAGGGGAAGGAAAGAAAGAAGGAGGGAGAAAAAGAAAAAGAAAGAGGAAGAGAAAGGGAAGGAAGGGAGGGAGGGAGGGAGGGAGGAAAGATGGAAGGGAGGGAGGGAGATAAGGTCAACAATAAAAGGTCTTTATTCTAGATGTGGTACATATATACAATGGAATAAGCCATCAAAAAACACGAAATCTTGCCATTTGCAACAACGTGGATGGAACTAGAGGGTATTATGCTAAGTGAAATAAGTCAATCAGAGAAAGACAAGTATCATATGATCTCATTGATGGGAATTCTTAATCTCAGGAAACACACTGAGGGTTGTTGGAGTGGTGGGGGGTGGGAGGGATGGGATGGCTGGGTGATGGACATTGGGGAGGGTATGTGATATGGTGAGTGCTGTGAATTGTGTAAAACTGTTGAATCACAGACCTGTACCTCTGAAACAAATAATACATTATATGTTAAAAAAAAAAAAAAGAAGAAGAAGAAGAAGATAGCAGGAAGGTAAGAATGAAGGGGGGGAAATTGGAGGGGGAGACGAACCATGAGAAACTATGGACTCTGAGTAACAAACTGAGGGTTCTAGAGGGGAGAGGGGTGTGGGGATTGGTTAGCCCGGTGATGGGTATTAAGGAGGGCACGTTACTGCATGGAGCACTGGGTGTTATACGCAAACAATGAATCATGGAACACTACATCAACAACTAATGATGTAATGTATGGTGACTAACATAACATAATAAAATTTAAAAAGAAATCATATACATATGTTTATATATATATAAACAATATAAAAATAATATAAAAATAAAATTTAAAAAAAGAAACTATGAACTAATAAAGGAGTGTTGTTTGAAGTTAAAAAAAAAAAAAGATCTTCATTCTGAAAGTAAATAAAATGGTTTGAAGGGAAGAAATAAAATTTCATTTGCCCCCCCCCACACACACACAAAAGACAAGTTTGAGCCACAACCAATGACTCTGAAGTGGAGGTATTTTTATTTTATATTATTCACACTGAGTTCTGAGATTCCTCTGTAAGCGGGGTGCAGAGGGACAGGACCAGCATCCGCTGCCAGTCTCGCTCCGTCACATCAGCCGCTGAGTCAGGAAGCAACTTAGACCTGGGGTAAATCTGAATCTTTGCTATACACACCTTCAGATCAAGTCTTCAGAGTGTGGTCCATTGTCTCTAAAGACAAAATGTCATTCTTTTTTTTTTTTTAAAGATTTTATTTATTTATTTGACACAGAGAGAGTGAGAGACAGAGAGAGCATAAGCAGGGGGAGTGGCAGGCAGGCAGAGGGAGAGGCAGGCTCTGTGCTGAGCAAGGAGCCCAATGTGGGACTCGATCCCAGGACCCCGGGATCATGACCTGAGCCGAAGGCAGACGCTTAACGACTGAGCCACCCAGGCGCCCGACAAAATGTCATTCTTACTAGAACATTTATTTTGTTTTTCTTTTTACCAGCACCTCAGAGAATAGCATCAACAGCTTAATGTTTACTTCAATGAATCAAGGCTGTTTCCATAGCAACACCTCTAATTCTCTGGAACTGCCATTTTATGTCAATTTACTATTAATGGAAGATGAAACAAAGAAAGCACACAGAAGAGAGAAAGCTTAGTGCCTAAGACTGACAAGCAGAACGAGGCGGAAGGAAAGTAAATGCGTCATTGGAAGACTTTCAATACTTAGTGAGCTCTGATGTTATTCAACAGATAACCATTTCACACTGAGGTTTATCTAATGATTTCATAGGACCATAGAGTCTTTGAGCTAGAATGGCCTTAAAAGCCACCTGCAAACCTTTATTTTAGAGTCCAGAACACTTAGTCCCAAAAGGCGTAAGGGATTTAACGAAGGTCATTTGGCTGGTAGAACCAAGAGCAGAAGGTCATTTGGCTGGTAGAACCAAGGTCATTTGGCTGGTAGAGCCAAGAGCAGAACACAGGATGCAGAACTGATGTCTGGGGCTCTTTTGGGGCACAACATGATAATGTGTCTTTTACCTGATAGTCCACTAGCTTAGGCTCAGCTAAATACTTTTTTTGTAGAATCCATTGTACTGAATACCAAGAGTTGCACTACCTGGCCTACCAACAAGGAAGGTGAGGCCATCAATTGTGGTTACCAAGGCCATTGCTTGTAACTGAGAAGTAAAATCAGATGTCGTGTAGCAAGCACGTCTCAGTCAGAATCCAGCTGCAAGAAGTAGAGACCACCCTAGGGTTTTTATGCAGAACGTTATTTAATACAAGGAATCAGGTGCTTCAGAAATTGGTAGAAGGAACAGAAGACTGTGCTGTAGGCTAGATCTCCAAAAATGATGCCCAGAACCATGTGGAACTGACCCACCAGGGAAGCTTTCACGTCTGTCCCAACCAGGAAGGTGGAAAATCAAGAGGCTGCCACTGGAACTATTGGGTCCAAGAAAATGTCAGCATGAAGAAGATCCAGAATCAAGTAGCTGGTATCCAGAAGTTACTGGTACTCTCACCATACATAAATCTGGAGATTGGACACTGGACATAGGTTATGACTCAGTAATCCCACCTATCCTTTTCCAGCCCAGAGAAACAGCTGCACACGTGCATAAGGGGGTATGTATGAGGATTTGATTTAAGATCATGTGTAACAGTGCAATATTTAGAAGTACAATCATATTCATCACCAGGATAATGACTGAATAAGCTATAGAAAAACCTTCCTAGAGAATTAAACATAAAAGTTAAAAAAAAAAAAAAAGGATGATCTGTACTGTCATTGAAGGATCTTGAGGACATACTGTAGAAAGTTTTCTGGGTGCATAATTTAGCTGCTGGAATGATTGAGAGATAATCCCATATGAACAAGAAATGGTCTGCACCAAATTTCTAGGCTTTTGACCCCCTCAGACAGTGGAAGGGTATAAAAAGAGGTCAGAGTGATGAGAAAGGGGATTCCAGAGATGTCTTCGGGAAAGATTTCCAGGAGAGGGGAGAATTCCTGTTACCTTCTATTCAGGTCTAATGAGAGGGGCTCTGAGGGAAAACCTGGTAAAGTTGAGGAGGGGACAGCACGGATGGGGCCAGACTCCTCCCCAGGAAATCTAAAGGGTGGACAATGGCTGGTTTAGTGCTTTGTGTGGGAGCCAGAGAGCACCACTGTGCTGAGAAAGGCCATCTCTCCCAGCACGCAAGAGGTAGAGGATGGGTAAGGTCTTCTTTGGGCTAGGGCAGCCATGCAGGCCTGACACCCACAGTTAGGTGGCCTCCTAGGAACTACAGTTGGAGCAGGCATCCCAGGGGATCAAACACATTTGCAGCAGAAGGGGAGCATCCCCAGGTTGAGGGTTAGGACTTCAACATATTTGGGGGTGGGGGTGGGGCAGAATTTAAACTACAACACAAGGGAATTGACTAAAGCCATGAATAATCTGTTTTAGATCAACCAGGGAAAGAGCCCAAGATGTCCCAGCAGGTGAAAGCTGTCTAACCTTTCCCCCCATTCTCACTTCCTCTCTTCTGCCTTGGCCTTGGGAGGCAACAGCTAACAGTTAACTAACAGTGGGTAGGGGAGGAGGTGGGCAGCAAGGAGAAGGACACATCTTTCCTCAAAAGCAGACAGTCACTACCTAAGTTTAAGCTCTAGTGGGGAAAAGAGGTCCTATCTTTGAATGAAGATTAAAGTGTTGATTGATATCTTGGACTGAACATTTTTTTTGAAACTTACTATTATGGAAACTCAAGCATACGAAAAGTAGAGAGAATAGAATAATGAATTCCCTATGTACCCACGGCCCAAATTCAATGAATATCAACTCAAGGCCAGTATTTTTTTTTTAATCTACACCTTCCCAAGCTCCCCCTTCCCCAGATTATTTTAAAGCAATTCCCAGATGTTGTAGAATTCCATCCAGAGATATTTCAACATGTATCTCTGGAAAATAAAAACTTTTCTTAAAAATAAAACATAACCACCATATCATTATCATATTCTCAAAATTTAAAAAGAATCCCTTAATATCAATTATTTACTAAATGTTCAGCTTTCTCCATTTGTTGTATAAAAATTTTCACATACTTTCTTTATTCACCTGAGTAGCCAAAAAAGATCCATACATTTCAATGAGTTACTATTTCTTCTAAGTCACTTTTAATCTATAGGTTTCACTCTCCTCCCTACCTTCTTTTTTCCTTACAATTTTTTGTAAAGTAACTGGGTCTTTGTCCTACAGCATTTCCTCTGGCCTGATTTTTGCTGCTCACATCCCCATGGTGTTTTTTACCATGTTCTTCTGGCTCCTGTATTTTCTGTAAATTGGAAGTTGGATTTAGAGCTGTGGTTCTCAAAGGTAGCCCATGGGGATCATCCAGGAGATTTTAAAAATCCTGAAGCCCAAGAGAGTTCCAAGTCAACTGCATCAAAAACTCTGGAGGTGAAACAGAGACACTGGATTTTTAAAAACTTCTCAGATGATCCCACTATGCAGCCAATACTGAAAATCACTTCTCTAGAGTTCTACTCATATTTAGCTTCAATATTTCCACTCTTTGACAGGAGATGTTTGTTGTATACTTTACACTGGATATTCAAAACTTCCAAAGTGACCTTTTATTTTACAACCCCGTGAATGTAGAAGTGTCTATGACCTCGGACTGATCAGAAGAGTCTTGAGAATGGCCCTGTTTTTCATCAGGCAGCAAGCGATGATTAGCCCCACTGAACAAATTCTAAAGGGACAACAGGAGGAAAAATAAAGGATGTTGGATCATGTCACAAATTGTCCTTGAGGAATGAGCCAGTCACATGTAACTGGATAAGAAGATATCTAGGAGAGCACCCACAAAACTCATAGCCAAGGTTACCTCTGGGAAGTGACTGAATCTGGTGTGGCAGCAGAGTGTTTGTGTATGTGTCCATGACAGATTTTAGTCTTATCCCCAACATTTAAATTTTAGATTGAAAATAAAATCATGTGTTAATTGTGTAAGCCAAGTTCATGAAAAGGGAAATGATAGTGAACTTTTTAACATTAAAATTTCATACTTTTCCATTATAAAAGTATTATATTTCCACTAGAGAAAAATTTTTAAATGAAGGAAGGAGAAAAGTAAACTATAAACTATAACTTCCCCACTCCGACTTATTTTTATGTATTTTCAAAATTAGTTTGTTATGGACAAAATGTCTTCCCTTGATTTTTAAACTTCCTCCCCCTGGCCTGGACATAGCCACCAGATGCCCATCTATTAATGTTTTTTTCTGCTTGAAAAATTTCATATTTTTTAAATTATAAATAAATTACATATTATAATAATTTATATTTATCCTAAGCACTCTATCAGCTATTGTTCTCACAAAAACTGGATAATGTGAATTCTTTTATTGTTCTCATTTTAGAGATGATAAGGGGTTTAGAGGAGATAAAAACTTTCCCAAACATGTGGTGATGTCTAATCTTTTCTTAGCTAAGAGGCTGGGATGAAGCTGGCTAAGAGAGTGTCTTCTCTGTGAAGTTGCAAATATTTCAAAATCAAGAAATCCCTACAAAGTCTTCAATTAAGCAGTGAGCCAACGGTGATAAATCAGAGAAATGGGAGAGCTCAGAAACTGATCTGGAAGCCACAGAACAGAGCCAGGGAATCTGCAAACTATAGAGATACAGGCAGGGATGAATGCATGGAAGGGGTGGACGTTTCCAGGCTGACACCTGGGGGAGTGATGCACTCATGTCTATATTTAGTTTGCTGAGATGGGTCAGGTATGGGAAGGCAGTCAGGATCTGGGACCAACCGGGTTCATGTACAGCTTAATACAGAATGTCAAGCCAATGCATCCTTGATTTTCTTGAGTCACTGATGCCACAGAGTTGTAGGGCATTGACTGGTCTGCTCGCCCCACCCCACCCCCTGACTACTGTCCCCAGAAATAGCCAGCACAGTTGGTTGTAAAGGTCAACACCTTTACTTTTCCTGGGTGCTCTGGAACAAATAAAGCCATTTCCTCCTGCCACTGTAAAGAGTTGTTCTTGATCGGGTAGTCATAGCCCCTGACCTACGGATTTGTGAATCTAAGGAGGGATTTATTTTATTTAGCTGAGTTTGGAAGAAATGCTCCTAATTGCATATTACATCATTATCCCATGTCTCTGTTTCTCAATTATATTTGTATTATAATTAACCACTGAAAAAATAAAGTTAAATTGAAAGATGTAGCAACATGGCTTTCTACAACACAGAAAAAAATCTTAAAGTTATTTGAAGAGACAAATGTGTTATTTATTCAACTATAGTTTTGTTTTTTTAATGTGATTTTTTTTTTTTTTTTTTGGTAATAGACAACAGCCAGACAACCTAAGAGCCTTTTTAACGTGTTTTTCTTGGTATTGACAGAAAATCTATTTTGTGCAAGTGGCAGCAGAGGGCGCTCTTCCTACAGATTCGTTTCTATCAGACCTTTTCTTCCTAAAGGAAAACTGTTAAAAATGTCTGTATGTTAATGTTTATGGCTTCTCCTAAATATAACACATATAATTTTATTTATATGTATATGTATAATATCTGTTTATATAAATATATATTTATAAATACATTTTAATATGTAAATCAATGTATTTGTATATTTCAATTATGTATATATATGTTTAGAAAGAGCCATAAAAGTAACATACACAAATACAGACGGATAAATAGATTACTTTTATGGTTTCTCCCCATCCATTAATACTAAAACCACATGTGATTATGTTCCCTTAAGTAATTACCACTTTTTTTTTCCTTAGGCATGTTAACTTCCCGTTTCACATTGGGAACTCAATCTTGAGCACAAAAAATTGGGACTTTGGGGTACTGCCCTCTCATCCTCCAGTTTATGTACTTTTTCTTAGGGTCCTCTCTGGAGAAGCAGAAGCTGTTTTGGGAACACGTCCAGAGAAAAAGGAGGCACGTTTAGTTTCTCTTGTGATGGCTTTGGTTATGCTCTGCTGTGACTGGGCTGCAAACTCTTCCAACACTCCTTCCTTCCTTTCTCTTTTGTCTCCCCTCCTCTCCCATATCCCTGCTCCTCCAAGCCTTTCTTCACGATTACATGCTTCTATCATTGTCCTCCATCTCCAAAGCCATAGGCATCACTATCTGAGCTACTCACTTGTAGCCAGTCTCCCGGGTGGCGCCAGTGATCCCTGCCTACCTCGTATGTGTAACGTTAGTGCCCTCGGGCATCCAGCAGGGCTGCCCTTTGTACCCACTAGGATACTGTGGGAATGCTGGTGTGGGACTTGCACAGCTAAGGTCACAGAAGACACATGGCTTCCACCTCTCCGTGTCTTGGATCATTGAGCCAGCTGCCATGCTCTGAGAGGCTCAGGTAGTCCCATGGAGGGTCCTTGTTTCAAGGAACTGAGCTCTCCTGCCAACAGCCTGCAGGGGTTTAGCCACGGGAGCGAGCCACCTTGGAAAACAAATCCTCCAGCCCTAATAAAGCCTTCAGAAGATGCAACCCTGGTGGCCACTTGACTACAGCCTCATTAGAAACCCTGGGCCAAAATCACCTAAGTCACTTCCGAATTCCTGCCCCATGGGAAATGTGAGATCATAAATGTGTATTGTTTTAAGATGCTAAATTGGGGGTAATTTGTTATGCAGCCATAGAAACGAATACTCTCCTTGTGCCTGATGACATGTTCAGCACTCCTGGCTTGTGATTTCACATACTGGTGGTGTATGCTCTGCAAAGGCTCATCACTGATTTCAGGATAAAATCCAAATCCCTGACACGGCCTGAGATTGAAAGACGACTTCAACCACCTCCAATTTGCCCTCAGTCTGTACTTTCAAACTGATTAAATTCTTCTTTCCAGCTTATCTCTTAACTTAGGCAAAAGACCCTTCAGGCAAAGCAACTCTTGAGGAGAATGGAAACTGCCCCCTCAAGGAATAAGGGCTACGCTGGCCAGCAAGACCCCAAGACAGCGATCGCCCGACCCTTACGCCCACCTGCATGTACCCAAGAACATTTGTCCCACATTTTCCTTATACAAACCTGGAAATAACTTTCAGCACTTTGGAGACAGTCTTTAAGACGCTAATCCGCTGTCTGCCCATGTCAGCCTCACTGAAATTAATTCCTTTTTGGTTTCACCACCACTCATTTCTCTGCCTTTGGATTTTGTCCGCAGTGAGTGGCTGAACCTGGTCTGTTTGGGACCCCAGGGCCAGGTGCTCTTACATCCCTGTGCCCTGGTTACAAGATCTTCTACGATCTGGTTCCTGCATGCCTCCCAGCCTCACCCTCTCTTCCTTCCCTCCCCCCCCCCAGGGCCCGCTACACAGAAATACCTTCATCTCCCTACATGTGGATGGATACCATTGACAGATAAAATACAGATTGCCCAGCTAAATTTGAATTTTAGATGAACAACAAATAATTTTTCTTGTTCTACCCTATTTGGGACATACTTATACTAAAAATATTGCATGGCACATACTTATTCTAAAGGATTCTTCACTGTTTATCTGAAATTCAAATTAAATGGGTAGGGCATTCTGTATTTTTAGTTGCTAAATCTGGCAACCCTACAGATGTGAAATGCTTTCTCTGAGCTCCTGCCTGGATCACTGCACCTCCCTCTAACTTGCTGTCCTGCAAGACTCTCAGCCCAGACATCCATGCCTCTAGAAAGCCTATGCTGACTGCCTCCACCATGCACACACCCAGAATGGGTTAGATGTGCCTGCTGCACATCTCAGGTCAAGAAGCAGCTTTGCTTCTGGATGGCTACCCCAGGAGAAACCATGGTGCCCTCCAGGAAATGATGCACGCTCACTCTCAGGCTCTGCAGCCACGGATATTTTATAAGATTTCTCCAAATGAATCCAGTGGGCAGCCAGAGTTAAGAACCAATCTCCTGAGGGACATTCTTAATGGATAGATTAAGCTTTAAAAAGAAATTCCTAAGACTCTCATATCAGAAATCTATCTGGATTAGTGTTTGCTCCTCCCTCTCCAAGGAACAATGTGCACAAATTGGAGGTGAGGACAGCTCATGGAAGGTTTCAGAAGTTTTTGTTATTCATCTACGATGCCTGCATTATAAGATTGGTTCACTTTAATGTAGAAGTGTTTCCCTCAGGCCTTAAGGGAAAGACTTTCCCTAGGTGCCTGCCCTGCATTTGCATGAACCCGAGAGTGAGCGCCTCCTTCAATTTTGCCCCCGAGGCATCACCCTTGACTCATCCAAGTCTTGACTCTGGGAGAAGTTCTTAGCATACTCTGTAATGTGTAAGACAAGTAGGAAAAATATAAAGTGGCTCACACCAATGTATAATAATAATAATAATAATAATAATAATAATGATTGCTCTTTCCTCTGTTCTTTGCTCACTTCTTCAGCCCATTCCATCCCCCCCTTCTTCGACAGCAGAATGTGAAAATCCCCAAAGGTGATCCGAGATGACAGTTCACAGTACAATCTGCTTATCTGTGAAGATCAGCTGAGAGCCAGCTAATGTGACCAGCTTCTTCTGCTTTTGTCCTTTCGTGACTTAGAAGTACAAGTACCCTGAGTTACCCTGAGGACTACGTCCTCACCTCTATCATTGCTTGGCCCAAGTTCTTGCCCAATTTCTTCATCTGCTGACAGTGGCCGTTTTCAGTGAATGGAAAGACAGGATACCCAGTTAAATTTGAATTTCAGATAAACTGTGATTCATTTTTATTTGTTGTTTATTTGGAATTCAAATTCAACTAGGTGTCCTGTATTTTATCTGGCACTCCTACATCCACCCACTGTGAACACACTTGCTGCTAGGCTTCCTAACAGCAGCCCTGTCTAGCCCAACAGGACCCAAGATGTGAACAGGATTGCTTCTGTTGAGCCATATATGCCAAGCCAAACACAAAGTACATTTCCTGGCAACATAAACCCACAAGATGCTTGCAAATTACAGATCTGTGCTCAAATACATTGGGGAAACTCTGCATTCCCTTCAACTCCAATCATGTCCATCCCAGTTTAGAGATTATTCTTGTCTAATATTTTGGTTCCATCTTTTTATTATCTATATAATAATATTATATACATTACATGTAATATTACATATAGCACAACATATGTAATATCTATGTAATAAATGCATATTTCAAATATTAACCTTATACACGAAAGTTTATTTAGATTTATCACCTTTTTAAACCAATTTCCTTGCTCACCACTTATATCTGAGACCTTTCCTCTGGGATCAGTTTTCTCTTCCTAAAGGACACCCTTTTTGTGAAAAAGAACTAAAAGTTCCCTTTAGTGAAATCTTCTGATGGCAACCTCTCAGTGTTTGTGTGTCTGAAAATGTCTTCCTTTTACCTCTTTCATGGAAGATGGTCTGATTGAGGACAATCCTCAATCCTGGACGATTACTTTCTCCCAGCATGCCATTCAACATTCCACTGTTTTCCAGCTGTGGTGTTGTAACTAAGAAGTCTACTGTCATGCCATCAGTCACAGACATTTCTCTGTATGTAATCTGTCTTTTATCTCTGACAAGATAAAGGATCTTTTCTTTGTTTTCATAGAATCATTACAATAGGTTTAGATATGAATTTATTTTTACTAATTATGCTTGGAATTCATTGTCATTCCTAAACCTATAGATTTAGGTTCCATACTATTTCCTGCCATTACCTATGAATATTTTATCTCTTCTCTATTCTCTCCTCCTGGAACTCCTATTAGACATAGTAACAACTGCACATTTTCTGTTTCTTTTAAACTCTCCATATTTCTCTCGCTATGCTGCCATCTGAATAATTTCTTCAGATTTACTTTCTGGTTTACTAATTCTGTTTTTAACAATATCTTATCTGCTACTTAATCTGAACATTGAATTTTAATTTCGATAATTGATGTTCTTATTTCTACAAATTCTAGTTATTTCTTTTTCAAATCTACCTGTTCCTTTGTAGAAGCATCTTATTCTTCATGTTTTTATTCCCTCTTTCCTTTATTTAAATAATTTAAATACTTTTATTTTACATTTCATATCCAATAATTCCAATATCTGAAATCCTTGGAGATAAAATTCTGATGTTAATTGTTTCTGCTCATAAACTCATAATGGTTTATTTCTTTACATGTTCTGTAATTTTGAATTTTGAACTCATATTCCATGGACTTTATCTATGGAAATACTGGAAGGCTTGGGTAGAGAATGAATGCCTCCAGAAAGGAATTTTGTTTTCCTCTTCAAGGAACACTGGAGCATTATAATCTGAAATTATAATAAGTTAATTTTTTTTACCTTGTGATTTCTCAGATGATAAAGGGAGTCTGTTATTCTGAAATATAACATGAGACTTTTCCCACATAAATAACATAGCCCAAGTTAGAAGTATCCCTTATCATCTCCCTTTTCTTGAATGGATTTTTTCTAGTTTTTCCCTTCATCTAACAGAGTAAACATTTGAGGATCCTAGCTTAATGGCAGTGTCTCAGTTCTAACTTTGGTCTTCCCAGCAGCTGTTAAAACTCAGAGTGCTGGGTTTCCAAGATTGGAAAAATGCTTCCAGTTTACGTGTGGCTTTAGCACTTGCTTACTGGCCTGGTTTCTCCTTTGTATTTTTGCCCCTGAGGATTTCCCTAACTTTGCATAGCTATGCATTTTACTTATATATTTTACCCAGAACTTCTAGGATGTCTGGTTCACTACATTACTAGAAAATGGAGTCCCAAACTGCATTCTCTAGCTCACTCTTGGAGATTCACATTGCATGTCAATCAGCATATTCGGAGTCCTCACGTAAATAAACCAATGAAGACTTGTTTAAATCAGTGTTCCCGGATTTTTTTTTTTTTTTTTTACCCTGAAACCCATTGTTCAAATAATATTTATCCTTTAGAGCTAGTAATTCCTGGAACACTCTTCAGGAAATAGTGGTCTAATAATTTGAAGAGTGATAGTGAGTGAGAGTCTGTCTGCTGGTGGACAGAAGCCCTTCTTGATAAGGTTGGGGAGTGGCCAAGGAAAACTTTACCAACTAATCATTCTTGCATTCCTGGGGGCTTTTTTGCTTTTTGTTTTGGGTCCTATATGGAAGCAGAAACACTGTATGTTTGCTACTCTCTCTGCCAGCACACAAGGCTAATGTTGTCTCTCTTTTCACAAGGAAAAAAGGGAAGAACTTTCCATTCTAGCCCTTGTTTTCATGCCCAGAAATTTCCATGTTATTATTCTGGATGCTGAAATTTTCCAAACCCAGTGATATGCAGTATTTCAGTGGAACAGTTGTATAAAATCTGTTCTGCCATTTTTGAATAAGAAAACTTATTATATTTATTTTTAGACTATAAAGTGTCTATTTTTCTGACAGCTCAGGAACAACCAACATTGAAATACAACTTTGCATAGAGCTGCTCCTGACTGAGGGACAGAAGTTAAACTAGTTCTCCAAAAGTTGAAAAAAGTTTAAATGAGCCGCCTAAATGGAACATAATCCTATGATTATGTTCAATTGAGTCACAGTGAATTAAATGGACATGTCATAAAATTCTTTCACACCGGATTATAGACAGTCCATGTGTTTCTGGAACAATATTTTCCTAAGTTGTGGAGTTGCATAGTTAGGAAAATTAAGTATGTGAATATTTTCAGAGACTGAAAAGTAGAGCATTGTTATGGAAATTATAATAATGCATTGTTAAAATCAAACTTTATACAGAAAATAAATAGGAGAAATAAGATTTCTCTAGGAAATATTTTTATTGTTTGTCTACTTATAGTAAAAAATTTATCAGAAGACTGGGGTAAAGAAGTGAGTCTTTTTCAGCCCTAAGGTCTGTCTTTAAATTTCCTTTACTGCCTTTAGTACTACAGACTTACTAGACAGTCTTCTAAAACAAATAATCCAGAACAAACAATGGCTATATTATTGGCAATATCTTTCTAGGGTGACTGGAAGACATTGTACCATGTAATTGGGAGGAAAACCTGGGTAAAATGGTTAAAACTGTGTTTTATCTTCCCCAGAGAATTCTTGACATTGATAGCAGAGGCTGAGGATGTTGCTGTTGCCATTGGGGCTTGGGGCCTTGCAATGCACCATAGCTTATTCCCAGGGAACAAACAATTTTAGGTTCAAGGAAAAGGCAGGAGTGGGCTCACCCACCTCACAAAGAAAGAAAAACCAGTCTTGACGTCATATAGTGCCAACCTGAGTCCAGTTCAAGGTGGACCGTCTGCATCAATCTGACATTAACATCATTTACCCAGGGGATAAGAATATGATTTTTTTTTTAAAGATTTTATTTATTTATTTGACAGAGAGAGACACAGCGAGAGAGGGAACACAAGCAGGGGGAGTGGGAGAGGGAGAAGCAGGCTCCCCGCAGAGCAGGGAGCCCGATGCGGGACTCGATCCCAGGACCCTGGGATCATGACCTGAGCTGAAGGCAGTCGCTTAACCAACTGAGCCACCCAGGCGCCCAAGAATATGATTTTCTAAGGCAAGGGTAAATAGTTGTACCACTGCTAGGTGGAATCGACTCCTGTATCATTGTCTCAGGGAGTAGAATATTGATAAAGTCCTTTCTGTCCAGCCCAAGTTAGGGATGATATAGAGATAAGTTGACACAATAGGCCATTGCCTGAGACACCCATGGAAGGCTATTCTCCATTCCCTACCCATATCTGGAATGGAATGGAAGAAAAACAATTCACCCTCTAGTCCCACCATCTTCCTGGGTCAGACATGTTCACGTCCAACCCTACTCTTGGTTGATCCAGACCGTCTGAACTTTTCCCTCAGCAAAAGCTCCATGAGAACAGGGAGGCATCATTTTGTTATTGGGCTACGTTCACAGACCTATAGAGAAGAGGGGATCTGCTACATGTGCTTATGTCATAGCCATGTCCACATCACAGAAGAAGAGAATGATGGAAGCACAGAAAACTCAACACAAACTGTCAGAGTTGCCTGCCTTGTGGCAATAACCTTGAGATGACTTCACAGGGGCAGAAAGCACCCAAATTCACATCCATGAAACTGTTCCCAAACCAGGCAACCCCAACTGCCAGGCCACCCAAAAGGATCAAAATGGGTATGAAAAAAAGGAGGGAAGTGATTAGGTATAGAGACTCAAAATTTCTAACATGCCCAATGGGCTCTTCACACCTTCATTGTTCCTTGTACTCAGCTTCGTGAAGTTCATTCACCAGTTGTGAGCTGGTCTTAATGTACATGACATTATGCCACATTCATCTCAAGCTCCCATGTAGGAGCTCATGGTGGGTCCTGACTGCCTTGGACATATTCTCATGACTTAAAGTCCTACAATCACCGGAAAAAAAAAGGTAAAAATAAGTAATGGAAAGAAGGTTTACTTTTTTTTTTTTTTTTAAAGAAGGGTAACTTTAATTTGTTTGCAATTCTTAATTCATGAAGATAATGTTATATTTACTAAATTTTGTGAAGAAAAATCTCGGTAACTGTCAAATTTTATAGCCAAGCAACAGAAAGACATTTTCCGAAGCACTTTGAAGTCAACATTGGTAAATGGAATTCATCGTTTCCCCCTCAAAATCCCACCCTTCTCTGTGTTTCTCTTTCGTGAGTGGCATTACCATATATCTATTTTTCCAGACCAAAGATCAGAAAAGCTTTTTTCTTCCTTCCCCTTCCTCATGCCCCACATTCAAATACCAAGTTGTGTCACTTCTACATTCTAATGAACCCATTCCTTTTCTTTATCCCCAATTCTTCCTCCCTAGTTCAGGTGAACATAAACTCTCACCTGGATACTAGCATGGCCTGTTAGACTGTCTCCCTCCCTACGCTTGCCTTTCTTCCATCCATCAATGCAACTAGTCTCTTTTCTAGCCAAGAACCTTTCAAGGACTCCTTAATTTTCTTTAAGGAGTATCTAAACACTTTTTCTTGGCCAATCAGCCCTGCAGAATCTAGCACCTGCCTTCCTCCCTAGATACTTCTCTTGCCCCTTTTCTGCTCACTCTGTATCTGCCCATGCTGTCTTTGAGTTTCCAAACACACTGTGCTCTCTCCCATCTTTGCACAGGACTTCTGGCTAGTTTCTCTTCAACTTCTGGTCTCTACTTAGATATTCCTTCTTTGAGGAAGCTTGCTTAAGTCTAAAAGTCAGGTTAGATGGTACCCCATGTAATTCTATAGGACCCTGTATGTCTAGCAGAACACAGCATTTTTGTTGTAGGCTACTGGCCTAGAACTTTTCCCCAGAAAGTAAGTGCTATATAGCACCAATGTGTAGCAGAGTGCTTCTATATGGTAACCTAAACAAATATTTTGAATGAATAAATAAGTAAATGAATGAATGAATAGATGTTCAACTACTTATAAGATATACCTCTTCTATACTCTTTTTGGAAATAATGATTTAAAGATATACCTAGGCTGAATCAGAGATAATAAAGATTAGCATAGCAACAATGGGAAAATTGTAGTTCGAGAGGATAAAAAAATCTCTCCTTATTCAGTTTTAATGCCAACCTCAGGAACCCAGTTGAATTACATATTTCCAAGTAGATCCTGCAGTCTCAGGAGAAAGTTTGACCTATGTTCTTTTAATTAACTAGTCATCGTATTCCTCTCTTCCTTCCCCAGTGTAATGCTTCTTGAACCATAATCTCCACCCAACCAATCAGATGGAATCTCTTGACTTGTTTGATGACTATTTAAAACAATAACTGCTGTTGTTCTTCCAGAACTTGCTAACAATGGCTAAGTTTTAAACTCAGTTGAAACACTATGCCAGAAGAAATACTTCACAAAAAGTCGCCCCTTCCCCCTGCTTTATAAAAGCAGACTTATATGGAAAAACCTAATGGACATTTTTATGGCTGAGCAATTTGAATAATGACATTTTGGATCCTTAAATCTTATTTTAAATGATTCTGAGAAGGTTTGTTTTTTTTTTTTTTAATTGGGAAAATCTAATAAACTGCCCAGGGGTAGATACTACTCACCAGATCTCTCTTCAGAGCATCAGGATCTGCCAAAATTCCTGGGTCAACTGGACTTTAAGATACATAAATATGATCTTGACAACATGCTCTTGCCCATGTAAAGTGACATAGGAAAAAGACTATAAAGAAATATATAAAAATATAAGGAGAGATTATTTCTATATATTGGGAATCCAGGAGATCTGAATTTTCTTTTTTTCTACTTTTCTGTATTTTTTGAGTGAGCATTTTTTGTTATCATTTAAGGTGGACATTACTTTTACAAAAATCAGAACAATTTACATATGTCCATAATATTAACTAAATGAAAAAGAAATGTATAAAGAGAAAAATGGCTGGGAGGAAGAATACCAGAATTTAACACTTTCTGTATGATTTCTGTTTCCTTGCTTTTTATGTTTTCCAATTTTTTTATACTTAACAGAGCACATACTAATGCAAAAAAAAAATCACTCTATTTTCTTAAGTAAAAGGCAAGTGATTAATAGAAGGCAGTAAATGCCACTAAAAAAAAAAAAGAAAAGTTCCAATAGTAAGCAAGATTATTGGAGGGGAGTTCTCTGTGAACCATGTGAGAGGAATGGCCTCATGGGAGACAGAGCTTTTGCTAAGCCTTAAAGTATGGCAGGTGTGATTGGGCAAAGAGGAAGTGGGGAGGCATTTTAGGCCAGGAAAGGAGCCTGCTCATAGAGTTGAGGCAGAACATACTTACTCTAAGGGAGAGCTCATATAGGGCAGTGGTGGGTGATGAGTATGAAGTTGAGTTCCATTCAACTGGGGAGGGCTGTGAGTATCCAGTGAAGTACCTTGAGTTTATTCTGCAAGCAGAACATCAGCACTTTATACCATAAATGCCCAAAGCAGCCCAGGAGATGATTTGCAATTACAACTGACCATTGAACAACACAGGTTTGAACTGCATGGGTCCACTTATACATGGATTTAAAAAAAATAAATACAGTACAGTACTATAAATGTATTTTCTCTTCCTTAGGATTTTCTTAATAACATTCTCTCTTCTGTAGCTGACTTTATTGTAAAAGTACAGAATATAATACATACAACATGCAAAATATGTGTTAATCAACTCTTTATGCTATTGGTTAGGCTTCTGGTCAACAATAGGCTATTAGTAGTTAAGTTTTGGGGGAGTCAGAAGTTATATGTAAATTTTCAACTGCACAAGGTGGGGTCAATGCTCCTAATCCCTGTATTGTTCAAGGACCAACTGTACGTTCAGGTGCTTGTTTCCACCAACCATTGGCCCAGTTCCAAAGTCATCAAGACTTTCATTGGTGTCATCCCATTTCACTTTGTGACCTGTGTTCCACCTACTGCTGCCTTCTCTTTAATATTCTTCCCCTCCCCAAAAGCTCTTGATTTCCTGGCTACTCTCCCAACCTCCCCCATGTAGAGAGTTCCCTACTCTACAAAACCATTCCAAGTTCTTCCTCCCATCCACCCCATCCAAGAACATTGCTCTTCCCTTAATGTTATTGATAGTCGATGGAACTTACCTAGCTATAGTAATTCATAATAAAGGAGAAATTACTTATAAATTTTAACATTTACTTTCAAGGGGTATTGACATTTTAATAGAGGTCCTTGTTAACCCATTGTAGTAAGAACAATAGAGGAAGGGAGGTAAATTTTTTGAGATACTTGCCTCATTCTCAAACAAAGCCAATTCAACTTCCCAGAGCCAATAACTTTGGAAAAGTTGTCAATCCTTTTACGTACTTGTAAATTCAAGACTGAGAGCTGCAGGAGGCAGAGTCCAGGTGATCATCTGCCTTCAGGCCAATGTCAGGGAGTGTTGATGCTCACAACAGGTGATATTCTCCTCTTACTACACAGATAGTCAATGCAGGTGAGTGATGCAAGTGAGTGGTGGTTTGACAAAGACATACCTGCAATCTAAGGACAGAACCAGGAATTCCTTTGACTCCTGGAATTGGATCATATGTTTTCCTGTTTATCCTACTGCCCTCCTATTCAGGGCACACACCACCTGAGCCTGTGCCCACATTCAGGAAGGAGGAGAGAGGAGATATGCATGGATAGCACTCTGTGAGCTGGAAAGGGGGAGGGAGGGAGGTGATGTGTGGAACAGATGCAAGGGTTGGTTATTATTAGTGCCCTTGGTAAACAGGAGAGCAGCTTACCCAGGGATGAAATCAGCTGTTTTTGTACTGGGGCAAGTTCCAGAGATGAATGCCTCTGCTCTCTTCCCAGCTTGATTTGACTATCCCTGAACTCTGAAACTTTTTCCTGCTTCTAATTTCTTCACTCTCAATGTACTTGCTGAAGCCAGGTACGTAATAAAATAATAATGATGATGATAACAACAACTACTGTGACTATCCATCCAGGAATAGTTCTAAGACTTCATATATGTAAACTCAATTTTCCTTATAACCACCCTCTGATAGAGGTGCTATTGTTGTCACTGTTTTAAAGATGAGGATTCAGAAGCCCAAAGAGTGGTTCAAAGACAAAATTCAACTAAGTACATATAAATATCTAATTGGCTCTATTGAATCAATACATGAATCCAGCAGCAACACATCTAGCAAACAGAAGGGCGATCTGAAGAGCTGTACAAAAGGGAAGGTTTAAAAGTAGAAAGGAGCTGGGACAAGGAAGTCATAAACAGAAGAAAGGAATATTTCAGGCAAGGTCACCTTCAGTTGTGGGGAGGGTAGGGATCTATCGTGTAGATTACCTCACTAGTGCTGATCAAGTAATTCTCCATTGACTGGCAAAAGGTCACATCCCTGGGAGGGGCTGAAACTGCAATTAGGTTAAGTATTAAGTCTTGAATTGTTGACGTGTGGCTTAGCATAAGTGACTCCATTTGGAGTCTGTAGTTTCTTTGTTGACAGAGTTTAAGTCATTGTCCAAGGTCACCCAGCTGGTAAGTGGCAGGGCTGGGATTTGAACTATTCCTAAACCATTCGGCTGCACTACCCTTGTTTACCTGTCATCCAATCATTTTGGTTACTGGCTTCTTTCAGTAATGACTCTTGGTGTCTCAGAGTAACCCACATTATAAGCCCCTCTGCCACCTGTCTGAGTGTCCCCTTGGTCAGTGTTTCTCAACTTTAAATGTACTTATGGATCACCTGAGGGATCTTGCTAACATAAAGATTCTGATTCAGTAGTTGGGTGGAGCCTGTGATTCTGCATTTTTTAAAAAAAAAGATTTTATTTATTTATTTGACAGAGTTAGCGAGAGAGGGAACACAAGCGGGGGAGTGGGAAGAGGGAGAAGCAGACTCCCCCATCGAGCAGGGAGCCCGATGTGGGGCTCAATCCCAGGACCCTGGGATCACGGCCTGAGCCTAAGGCAGACGCGTAAAGGCTGAGCCACCCAGGCGCCCCTGATTGTGCATTCTTAACAAGCTTCCTAGCCAATGCTGCTAGCCGGTGGGCCAAACTTTCGATAAGCAAACTCAACATAACACCTGACTCAGAATAACAGATAACAGCTCTGTTTTCCTGTCTGCCAGCAGGGTTGCCTCCAAGGCATGTCGGTCCCCTCCTGGAGCCACCTGATACACCTATGAAAAGCCTCACATTTGCAAAAACAATCTACAATCCCAGTTACTGCCTCACCCTTCTCCACCAGCTGCTTATTTCCCCTCTCTGCCTCTCTCTCTCTCTCCCTCCTTACTCATTCCCTCTCCCTTTCCGCTTTGTATTTCTTCTCTCTCTGACCCCTAACAGCTTCAGCTGAGTAAACCTCACTACAGTTCTTGGTATTGGAGACTTCTCAGTAAACAAACACAGCATGTGCTTCTTGCCACCCAGAGAGTCTGTGATTATGATAATAACGTCTACGACAATCTTTAACCAGCCTGAAGGCTGCTCACTGCCGTGGGATGTGAGCACAACACAAAGAGGAGAAACGTGGGAAGAGAATTGGGAAAAAAAAGCTTGGAAGAACATTCTGTACTGTATATATGATTTACAAGGGGCCTTGATTATTTATTATGAACATTATGCTTCTTCCCTATAATCACAAGAGAAAAGAAAACATATTGTTTCACTTGAGGGATATTACCTCTAGGAGTTCACCAACCACACAAACAGGACGGCTGTCACGCTCACAAAGCCTGAGGAGCTAAGGAGGGCACGAAATGCTCCCATCACTAAGCCAGGCTGCCCACGCCTGACAGCCAACAAGGCCACCTCAGGGGCTCCGGCTTTATCATCATCCAACACTGTGACTTTTTTATTTCGTGGCAACTTTCGATAATTGGAAGCTGATGAAAGGAAGGGCCTTTGTGCATATAATGGCACAACCAAACACCATCTCCTTAAAATTTCAAGCCTTCACAAAAGCATGAAAAGGGGACCCTAGATTAAAAACTACCCATATGTTATGGACTGCATGTTTGTGTCCTCCCAAAATTCATGTGTTGAAGCCTTAGCTTCAGTGTGATGGTATTCGGAGGTGGGGTCTTTGGGAGGTAGTTAGGTTTAGATGAGGTCATGGGAGTGAAGCCCTTATGATGGGGTTGGTGCCCTTATAAGGGGATGAAGGGAGCTCTACCCCCTCCCCCATTTGAAGATACAAAGAAAAGTCAGCTGTCTGCAACCCAGAAGAGGAGATGTACTGAACCCAACTCTGTGGGCACCCTGATCGTGAGACTTCCAGCCCCAAGCCTGTGAGAAAGAAATTGTTGTTTAAGTCAATTATGGTAAGACATCATCTAAGAGAAGCATATTAAGAAAGACGAGTGCTGACGAAATTGTACAGAAATGAGAGGTAGTATCGTTTAGGGCAAAGGAGGACAAAGAACATTCAGTGTGGAGTTAGAAGGTCTGGATTCACACGCCAGCTCTGCCATCTTTAGGACCGCGAATTTGGGCACGTTACTTAACCTCTCTGAAGTGCTACTGCTCACCTCCCGGGTTTGCAGCAAGAACCTAACAGACTGAAGCGTGTGAAGGTAACTTGCAGGAAGCAGGCACGCAGTAAAGATTGGAGGAAGGTCCCACTCTGCCTTGGAATGCAGAGGGGCTTCTAGAAGGGATGGTTCTTTCTCAGAATTAGAGAGATCCACTTATCTGGGTCCAAGAAGAGAGGCCTTGCCCCCGCTCTTTCCCATGGCTGCTGACCAGTTCACAAGGAGGCCTGTCTGCTTCACCTGACAGCACATCCTAAGAAAAACACCCCCGTAGTTAGACTGTCCTCGGGGGCATCAGGGAGCTGAAGAAGCCCAAGGAGCCTGAGAAGTTTGCTCACAAGCACAGTTTGAAGCCCTCGGTAAAAATGCAACTCAGGACAATAGTATTTCTACCCTGAAGTGTTTTTAAAATACTTAAAATCAAAAGGTCAAGGCTTCGAGGTGCATAATGACTGGCTGTTTATCTCCATTCCCATCTGCTTCTGGTACTTTTGTGAACATGTTCTGACCTCACCCTGTGGGTGGAAATGCAGGATGGATGCTGTCTGTGCATTAATGTGAGCCTTGAAACCTGTCTAGAGCACTTCTGAAGCCCTGCCCAGATGACATAAATAGACATAGACTCCTTCCTGTCTCAGCTTGAAAATGGCACTGTAATTCTTGGAATTAAAGGATTTCAGTGTGCTTTAAGTCATGTGTCAGGTATTACTAGAAAGAGCTCGTGATGCTTAAAAGAGAAAATTTGAGGCCAATCATAGACTTAAAATGAAAGTAAAACCAATCAAGCTTCTAGAAGAAATTAGAGATCATCTTCATGACCCTCAAGAAATGCAAAGATTTCGGGATGCCTGGGTGGCTCCGTCGGTTAAGCGGCTGCCTTCGGCTCCAGTCATGATCCCAGGGTCCTGGGATTGAGTCCTGCATCGGGCTCTCTGCTTGGGGGGGAGCCTGCTTCTCTCTCTTCCTCTCCCCTTGCCTGTACTCGCTCTCTCTCTCTCTCTGAAAAATAAATAAATAAAATCTTTAAAAAAAAAAGAAATGCAAAGATTTCTTGAACAGAGCATAAAGAGAACTAATCATAAAAGAAAAAAATGATAGAAACATTTCTCTTTAGTAGTAAGACCTTTCTGTCCATCAAAAGACCCCACTAAGAGATAAGAGGCAGGGGCGCCTGGGTGGCTCAGTCAGTTAAGCATCTGCCTTCGACTCAGGTCATGATCCCAGGGTCCTGGGATCGAGTCCTGCATTGGGCTCCCCACCTGCTCAGGTGGGGAGTCTGCTTCTCTCTCCGCCTCTGCCAATCCCTCTGCTTGTGCTTTCTCTCTCTCTGTCAAATGAATAAATAAAATCTTAAAAAAGAGAGCAAAAGAGAGAGGTAAGAGGCTAACTATGAAGTGGGAGAAGATATTTGCAGTACATGTATCTGACTAAGGACTCCTATCCCACGGCGATAAAGACTACTACAAATTACGTTTTAAAAGGCAAAACCAAAAGTTTAAGTGATCAAAAGTCTGGAGCAGGCACTTCATAAAGGAAGATTCCCAAACGTCCAATGTGTATATAAAGAGGGTTTCAACATCACTAGTCAGCAGGGAAATGGAAGTTAGAAATTGCAGTGAAACACCACTGTTCAGCCATGAGAATGGTTAAAATAAAAGACTGAGTGTGGAAGAGGAAGCGGAGCAACTGGTACCCCCATATCCTTCTTGTGGGAATGTAAATTGCTTCAAACATCTTTATGGCTGACCCCTATGAAGATGGAGACTCCTGAGATAGAAGACACCTAGGGGTAGGGATAAAAATAAGGTAAATGTGGCCGGGGAGGTGATGAGCGAATCTCTCTTACACTTGAGACCACACTTATCTCCTGGTTGGTGCCCTTGGGGACTCCAGCTGGCCTTTCCACAGTTCTCCTCTCCTTCTTACACCTTTCTTTCTCTCTTACCCTTGGGCTTGGATCTCTAGGTCTGGGACCGTTGATGTGATTCCACTCTCACCATCCGCTCCCCCACCCCCCCAACCTCCCCAGTTCCAACAGTGTTTTACTCCTTCAGGGGGATAAACAAAGAAATAAGCAGCAGTTTCATAGATTTACTTCCTATTGCTGCAAAATGCTTGCCTATACAGCCCATTCTCGGGCGGATAAGGTTTTGTCAAGATACTTTGTCAAGGGCGCCTGGGTGGCTCAGTTGGTTGGACGACTGCCTTCAGCTCAGGTCATGATCCTGGAGTCCCGGGATCGAGTCCCGCATCGGGCTCCCTGCTCGGCGGGGAGTCTGCTTCTCCCTCTGACCCTCCCCCCTTTCATGTACTCGCTCTCTCTCTCTTTCTCTCTCTCTCTCTCTCAAATAAATAAAGCTTTGGGCGCCTGGGTGGCTCAGTTGGTTAAGCGACTGCCTTCGGCTCAGGTCATGATCCTGGAGTCCCGGGATCGAGTCCCGCATCGGGCTCCCTGCTCAGCGAGGAGCCTGCTTCTCCCTCTGACCCTCCCCCCTCTCATGTACTCTCTCTCATTCTCACTCTCTCAAATAAATAAATAAATCTTTAAAAAAAAATACTTTGTCAAGATACAGGCTTACTGTAGAATGAAATGTAGTCTTTTACTGTAATTATTCTTCATTAAGCATGAATGCTTGTGTTTATCATCGTATTTAGTAAATTATCCTCGATCCTTCTTCACACCCATTGCTTGGTAATTCTGTTGTGTTCCTGGTGCCTGATTCCTCCTCCCCCTCCTGAAACCCAGCCCCCCCACTCTGGCCTTTTCAACTTAACACTGTTCAGAGTTCCATGAATTTCGCATTTTGCCAATGGCATCATTTTCCAAGAACAATTTGGGAATATTGGATCACAGCCTTCTTTCACAGCCTGTGAACATTTCTATGCTTGAAGTTACGATACAGTTTTAGAGTGAATGTTTAAATCCAGACTAATCTCACTTTAGATTTAGTTCATAGTGCACTATAGTTCATGGGAATTATTTTTCTGGATGGAGCCTGATATTTGGGCCACTAAATGCTTTCATGTGTTTAATTCAAGTGGTCAAAGGAAGGACAAATTTGCAGGCAAGACCATTCCTAGGAAATTGATCCCTGAGGTTCTCATTAATTTTTTTCAATGTCATAAATGCTGCTGATCTCCATCAGTAATTGGAACTTGCAGTACAAGATGGAAGTTTCTTTTGTTTTGTTCTAGCCAGAATTATATGGATGGGTTCTCCTTCTGTGTGGCAGACACCACTTATTGCCTACTCAGTAGTCATTTCCCACTATCACCACCCCACTCCTTTTCTGAATGCAGAACCCTGATTTTGCTCCAGAGAATACTCAGCAATGAATCTACATCAGCCATGAAGAGCTCATTCCCCTTGGCCTGTGATTGGTCCAGGGAGGGCCATCTGCCACAGTTCAGCCAATGAGATGTAAGCAGACCTCTGGTTGGTAGAGCTTTTAAAAAATGGCTGCCTTCCGGGCGCCTGGGTGGCTCAGTTGGTTAAGCGACTGCCTTCAGCTCAGGTCATGATCCTGGAGTCCTGGGATCGAGTCCCGCATCGGGCTCCCTGCTCGGCGAGGAGCCTGCTTCTCCCTCTGACCCTCCCCCCTCTCATGTACTCTCTCTCATTCTCGCTCTCTCAAATAAATAAATAAATCTTTAAAAAAAAAAAAAATGGCTGCCTTCCTGGTAAAAAGGCACATGGCCCTTTGGCCCTTTGCCTTTACTCTCCTCCTTCTTCCTTCTTCCTTCCTGGAACACAAAATGTGATAGTAGAAGTGCAGTAGCCACCCTATGAGCAAAAGGAAAAGGCCAAGAGAAATGCAGAGACATCAGCCTTAATGTTGTTTAAACTGTTGAATTAATAGCAAGCAACTGCCCACCTCTGACTTAGTGTTATGTGAGAAAAATAAACCTCTAAGTTTTAAGTCTCTTTAATTGGTCTTCTGTTACTTGCAGCCCAAAGCACTCCTAGCAAATGCTCTCCTTTATCATGGTGAGGTAAAGAGGAAGTAATAACTATTGAGCAGCTTCTGTACATCAGGGATTGGGCTTATTTAAATATGCTAGCTCATTAGCTCCTCAGACAACCCAATAAAGTTGCTCTTAGCATCTCTATCTACAGATGAGAGCCCTGAGTTCAAAGAGGTTTAAGAAAAGACAGATCCAGGATGAAAGCCAGGCCTGTCCAAGTCCAGTGTCCAGGTTCTCGTCACCCCACCACACTGGCTGTCAGCCGTTGGGTCTGGCAGATGGAAGCTCCTACTTGGATGCTTCCAGATGGAAGCTGAAGTATGAGCCCTTGGGTAGTTTGAAATAAGAGCATCTGATTGTTTGTTTGGATTTGTTATTGTCTTTTTTGTTAATACCCTTAAAACAGTGTTCTACAAAGTGCTGGTCTAAAAGAGGTTTACTATCCTGCCACTCTCTTGGTTTTGTGTTCAAAAGTCAAGTAGAAGAATGTATGCCAATAAAAGTAGGTAAAGCCATAGGCTTTCCACTTGAGGAAAAATGACACAATTGTGTGTCACTGACTACTGTTTCAAGGAATTCTGTGGGAGAATGGAGGAGTCCAGTTTATTAAACAGGAGTAGAACTAGCCCTCCTTCCCCACCTACCCCACATAGATAGAAGGTAGGATTTAGGAGGTCACAGCCCAGAGATCTTCCCCACAGCCTGAGTGTCTCAAATGTTCACCATTAAAGCTACAAAATGATAAGACAGAAAAAACCCAATTAGAAGAAGCACATCTTATTTTAGGAATTTCACGACCCCACCCCTCCTCCGACCCCTGCTCTTAACACATTGCCAATTGATTATTCAGTTGGTAGTCATAAGCCTAAAAGGAAAAACAGTGGGCAGGAAATAAGAATGTGTCACAGTGAACTGAGGTACATGTGTGTAAGGCCACAGAAGAAGGAGATAAGAGATGGAATTAAAACACCGTACCATTAATAATGCTTTTATTCATTCATTCATTCAACAAATATTTGAGGCACTATTCTAGGTGATGAGTACAGAGCTGTGAATAAGATGGAGGTCTCTGTCTTCTCAAAGCTTCCATACTAGAACAGAGATATATATTTATTAAAACATAGGTAAATTTATTTTATCCATATCTTTTTTATTATCTCAGTGATAAACACCATGAAAAAATTTCTAAAGGGTTACAGATAAAGAGTGAATGGAGAATGACACTAGTAATTTCAAATAAGTCAGAAGAGCTTCTTTGAAGAGGTAATATTTGAGCAGAGTCCTCAATAATAAGAGTCAGGCCACAATGCAAAGATTGGGGGTGGGGTGGGGTGTTTCAGACAACATGTGGGAACAGCATGTGCAAAGGCCCTAAGCTGCAAATAAACCTGATGTGTGACTGATTTGGGCATAATGAACCAGGACGTGGGAAATGAAGTTGGAGAGACAGGAAGGCCAGACTGTGTAGGGGTCTGTGGGCCTTGGAAGAGGATGGAAGGCATTGGAGGGTTTTACACAGGTGAGTGACCTGATCTGTTTTACCTTTTAAAAAAAAGACTACTTTGCAGCTCTCTGGAGAATGGACTGTAGGAAGGCCAAGCATGGAGGCAGGGAGGCCAGTTGGGAGGCTGTTGCAGGCATCTAGGTGGAAGATGATGGTGGCTCAGACCCTGGGAGTAGCAGTGGAGATAGGAAAAGTTATGGCATTTGGGGTAACTTTTGAAGGCAGAACAGGGCTTGATTTGGATTCACTGTAGGGGTTAAAGGAAAGAGGAGTCAAGATAACCAGGCCCCTTGTGGGATGGTGGTTACCCTTTGCTGGGAGTAGAGAAAGCTAAGGAGGATCATTTGGGGGAGGATACTGTTGAAGGGGGTGGGACTTGTGAATCAAGAGTTCTATTTTGGACAAGTTACATTTGAGAAACTTATGAAACATCCAAATGGACTTGCTGAGTGGGCAGTTAAATAATATGGCAACAATCAACAATAACCGTGGTCATTAATTAGGCACCTGCTATGCTCAAGTGTCTTTATAAATGTCATCATGCTTGGTAATCAGTCTTACAATATAGTGTTAATACTCTCATAACCCCGAAATCCAGATAAGGAAAAGGAGACTTTCCCAAAGGTCAAGCTACTTGTCCAAGATCCTACAGTGGGTAGGTGAGCCAGGCCATGAACTCAGAGCTTGTAGTTCCAAGGCCCACGTTCTTTGCCCTGAGTCCACCCAGGAAGAGGGTCCCGTGGGGAGCTTTCAGGACCCTTTCTGAAGCTATTGTGCAAATCCAGGGAAGTGGGGCCTGCTTTGAAGGAGTAGGGTTTCCCTAGGCCAGGCTACTAAGCTTCTTTAGGGCTCTTTCCCTGGGCAGCCCCAATCCCCTCTTGAAGAGAAAGGGAAGAGATTTTTCATGGACTAATGAGATGTCACCTTCCGTCTAAGTTTATTAAATCTGAAAAGCTCTCAATTTTAGTGCAAAGATTGATTCTTTCCCATCACCTCTCTCAGGGCTTTTTAAAAGTCTGACATTACTTGACCACACAGAAAATATTCTCCAATGCACTTGTCGGAAGGAGAGAGGGAACTGCTCAATTTCTGGACTAGAGAAAGGGCAGCTGCCAATAAGAGTGCATTAAGGTCTCTGCCTCTGGTTATTTAACCTATAACGATTTCTTTAAAAGCTCCCAGAAACCTGCGTGGTGGAAAATGGTGAATCCTGTCATTACTCAAACTGAAAATAAACCATGATTCCATCTTCTGCGGGCAGCCAAGCAGTGATATTAGCAAAATAAAGATGGATGGCAGAGCGGGGGCCTCTGCCAAGGTCCTCAGAAGGAGAATAGGACTCCCAGGAAGAAAGAAGAAGGTCAGACTCAGTCATCTTATTTCTTCACACAAGAGGGTGCATGCAGGTTCTTGTGATCTTGTAGGTCTATCAAAGGATACCGGGACACACTATATACTGACACAGTATAGTAGATATTCTAGCCTTGGGGATGGAAGACACCAAATTGGGCAGCATTTGAAGCTGAGTCTCAAGGAACATTTTGCTTTTTCAAATCCACATGAGGACACAATCCAGATTTTCATCCTCTACCTCTGTCTTTCTCTGTTTTTTTCCCAGATAATTTCCAAGAGAAAAAATCTGGCTCCTCTAACAGAATGCAATAAATGGATGTTCTGAGCTTGAACAGAGCTTTGCTTTGCATCCCCCCTCCCCCTCCATCTTGCCTTTTGAGTTATATTAAACCTGACATTATCCAAGGGCTTTTGCATTCACTGATTTTTAAACCTGGTGCAATTTGTGGACAATTTCAGTAATATGTCCAATTCATTTGTGCTGGAATCATGAGAATCCAGCCCACTAGACAACCCTGAGGCTCTGCTCTGTCCATCTTTTCTCTTCTCTTCCCCCGCCCTATTTCCCTAAGAAAAGGGATAAAGAGTAACCCTGACTATTTACTGGGTTACATGTCTTATTTCTCCCCCCTCCTTCACCCGCCAATGAACTTCAAACCCAGAAACAGCCAAGCAGCTTACAAAATCACTTGCCACTGTTGGCTCAATCAAATAAACCTTCCTCCTGGAAGGGGAGTGAGTGAGGAGTAGACAAGCCACCTGGATTCATTGATTTCAACTTCCTAAAGCAGCTGAGCTCATACCGTGTGCAAATTATTATTCACAAATCGACAACCCTCAAAACAACATCGGTGTGCTATTAAGATAGAAGCCTAGAAGTTTCAATCCTAAGTGAGCACTCGCACTTTAGAAAGGGCAAAGTGGGACTATTGGTTTGGTCAGCTAATTAGCTGTTGCCTCCTCCCCTGCTTAGAATTTTCTCATGCCACTAATTCAATAACCTAATTAACACAAAGACCTTCTTTTTCTGTATTTCACATACAGTCTCTCATTTCTTTATCATAACTGTACATGAGCTAGCTTTATTATTACCCTTATTGTCTAAGTGGGGAAAACAAGGTTCACGGAGGTACTGCAAATTAAGGCAGAGACCAAATTTTAGGCTTTGACATTGAATTCTACATATGCTTATTCATTACAGGGGATCAGCCAAATATGGTCTTAAACTTGTCTTAAGATTTTTGAGTGTTTTTAAGACTTGTTAAAAGCTCAAACCAATAGCATGATGGTTGGTTTTAGTCTTTAACAGGGGGAATCCTCTGATTGCATGCCTACAAACTATTAAACACTTAAAGACAAGGAGAGGAGGGCTATTGGGAGGCTTATCCCACCTGGAGATAGCACACTTCCCTGCATAGAGTTGGTGATCTACCAATATTTAATGAATGAATAAATTTCTGGGTAGTCATTACAAACTACAGTTAATTTATTTTAAAACAAAGTTGGGATAAAATTATATCCCAATTTCAAAACATGTAAGTATTAGCAAATGCATAAGGAAAATAATCAAGAAAAATACATACCACATGTTTAACGTCTGACACAACATAATTAAAAAGAAAAAATGAATAAAAAAAACACATTATAGCATATTTGCCTTATAGTTAAGAGTGAAGCCAAACAGATCTATTTATAAATTCCAGATCCTCCACTGTCCAAGGTATGATTTGGGGCAGGTTACTTAACCCCATTATGCCTTCTTTTTCTCACTTGACAAATGGAGGTGATAATAATGTGTACTTCACAGCACTGCTCTCAGGATTAAAGGAGATAGTGCCTAGCACTCAATTAACTATTCTTACTATCATTATCATTCTTATTATCATTTCGCCCTAATTCACATTTCTGTGAGCTGAAGATCAGTGTACCATGACCCCCTTTATCAGCAGATACAATGCAGATCTGGCTGCAATTGCAAAAAATCAATAGCATTCATCACATGGAATGTGGAGCTAGAACTTTGTTTTCCCCACCCTTCTCTCTCAACCAGCCAAAAAATAAAAATAAAAATAAAAATAAATAAATAAATAAAGCAAGCAAGCAAGCAAGCAGAGGAATTGCTGAGACAATAGTTATATGGAAGAAGAAAACAATGCAACCTGCCTTCAACCCATCTGGCATGTACCAATGGCAGATGGAGGGATGGCATAAGTGCCCTTTTCTATGAGTCTCCAACCCTGTCTTATTTTCTAGCTTAGTATTGGGGGAGGAGAAAAAAGCTGCCTGCATTTTACTTACCGGGTACACTCTGGGTATTTAATGGTAGATCATTGTTCACTAACTTCCAGAGGCAAATCAGGAGAGAGGGCAGTAACAAGATTCAATATTTTTAAATAACTAAGAAAGTCAACCAGAGACATTTCAGCCCTGAGACAATAGACCCCATGGAGGATAGGGCAGACAGTAAGGGGTGGAAAATTGTAGGATAATATATAAATCCGCACACTGAACAGCAACATTCCCTTCCCCTACTCAGATCCCAGAATTTCCACAGCCAGGTTTATAATCCTCACACAGGAGGTTGGAAGAATTCAATAAACATAGACCTATCTTCAAACTCTGGAGATCATCCAGTGGATGGGCTGCCTCCTTCCCGACCTCCTGCAAGGGAACCCGGGGTCAGCAAGTCTCATCCATGAACATGGAGCTTCTGATCAGGGATGAACTTCTAAAACAGGATCTGACAACTAAAGATCACCCGGTATTTGAGGAAATCTTCTAACATGAAAAAGAGAGACTCAAACGAGCAGCAAGAGGACTTGAAGACAGCAGAAACAGTGCCAAAATCAGAAGAAAACTTCCCCTCAAAGTACAGAGATAAGAGAAGACGTTGCATCCATGAAATAAGATCACAGAAAAAGAAAGAAAATTTAAAAATTGGAAATTAAAAAAAAATGAAAGCCAAAATTTAAAAAAAAGTCAAGTAAGACTCCAAGAAAGTTTAACAGAAAACAAATAAGAGAAACAATATTAAACTTAGAGTATCAATCCAGAAGGTCTGTATCAGATGAGATCAAGTTTGGCTACATGTAACAGAAAATGTAAATGCTAACGGCTTCAATATGCAAGGATTTATTCTTTCTTAAGTGGAGGTAGGCATGCTAAGGGCGGTATGGCAGCTCCAGAGAGACTCCCATCTTTTTACTCTGCCTCTTTCAGCATGTGGCTTCTATCCTCAAATTCACATCATGATCCAAGACAACTGCTGGAGCTCTGGCCATAATGTCTGCATTCCAGCATCAGGAAAGACAAAGCCAGGAGGGACAAAGGGTACGCTTCTCAGCTGAGTCAGCTCCAAAAGCAGTGTTCCAATAAATCTTACCAACACTTTTCAATTATATCTCATTGGCCAGAATTTATTAACTTGGTCTCATCCAGCTACAAAGGAATCTAGAAATGTGTTCTTTTATCTAGGTTCTTTACCACAGCCAACCAGTAAGTGTTTTCCTACCAAGGAAGGAGAGGATGCAAATATTTAGGTAGGCAACTAGCAATCCTTATTACAGGGTCCAACTTCTGATTAATAGGAAGTCTATGAAGGGTAAACAGAGAAAATGAATCGGAGGAAATAATTCAGGGGCACCTGGGTGGCACAGTCAGTTAAGCATCTGACTCTTGGTTTCAGCTCAGGTTATGGTCTCAAGGTCCTGGAATCCAGCCATGCATCAGGCTCACGCTCAGTGGGGAGGCTGCTTGATGATTCTTTCTCTCTGCTCTTCCCCCGTCCTCTGTTTCTCTCTCAAATAAATAAGTAAATAAATCTTTTTTTTTTTAAAGGAGGAATTACTCAGGATTAGTACAAAGAAATCATGTCTCCATGTTGATGAACTGCCAATTACCACGCATAATGAGTGAGAAAGGACCCCACCAAGGCCCATCAAAAGATTTCAGATTACTGGACATAAAGAGAAGATCTAAGGTAAGTTCACAAACAAAGGATTGGGGCTAAGAACAGCAATGGATTTGTCAACCGCACCACTGGGAGCTGGAAGACAGGGAAGTACCATCAACATTTTCAGGAACATAATGTTCATCTAGAGTTCCATACCTGCCACAACTAACAATTAAGTGTGTAAAGTCTCAAGCACTAAAGCATGTGCCAGGCAAAAAGCTGAGAGAGAAGAAAATATGGATTCTAAGCACTGGGAGATCCAGCATGGGAGGAAGGGTAGGAGAATTCCCAGGAGGGCAGCTGGTTAGCAGGCCTGAGGAGGAACCAGCCCAGTTTGGAGGAAGAGAATGGAATGGATAGATTATCTGAAATTTGTACTGAGAACCTCCGAGAGGTGTAAGAAAACTTAGCCATAGAGTCAAAGAAAACTAAACAAAAAAATGAAGCAATTACAAAAGCTAAATCCTTGGGCGCCTGGGTGGCTCAGTCATTAAGCATCTGTGTTCGGCTCAGGTCATGATCCCAGGGTCCTGAGATCAAGCCCCGCATCGGGCTCCCTGCTCCACGGGAAGCCTGCTTCTCCCTCTCTCACTCCCCCTGCGTGTTCCCTCTCTTGCTGTGTCTCTCTCTCTGTCAAATAAATAAATAAATAAATAAATAAATAATCTAAAAAAAAAAAAAAGCTAAATCCTTATCCACCGTAATAGAAGTTAGATGATCATGTCTAAAACAGATCGAGCAATAACACGTAATGCATATTACTAACATGTGGACAGAGATAAAAAAAAAATCTAAAGGAGTTGGGAGTGGTTGCTTCTGCAAAGGAGGGAAATTGGAGTAAGGAAATTCTTTTTCATAAGCTTTTTAGCACTATTTTTAAACTTATGTGCATTATCACTTTGATTTTAAAAATCCATTTTTAAATCATTGTCCTTTTACTAAATCATCCAAACTACTTCAGTGGCATCCTTCACTGTAATAATTGAGAAATAAAATATTAAATGAATTAATCAATAGATTAATCTGAATTAATTTATCTTTACTAGGAACTCAATACCTCTATCAACTGATACTGTGGATTCTAAAAATCAAAGTTTCTATGTTCAAAGTCTATCTATCTCAATCTCAGCACCTATTAAAAAAATGCCATTTTATTCAGGAAGGTCAACACCAGACAGATAGACACACACACACACACACACACATACACAACACACACACACACAGCATTTCTGTCCATGTTTCATTGATTCAATTTGAAGGCTTTAGAACAAAAGATCCACAGGAATGGTTTACCAAGTACCAAACTGTTAAATTCCTGGGTCCTTATTTTAACTGTTTAACTACTGATTTAAAAAAAAAAAGCCAAAAACGTTTATGAGATAAACTGTGGAGGGAAAGAATCTGTCAAACTGAATCAGGAAAGGAGACAGCTAACATAACATCTCTGCAAAGATGAGTATTATTTGAAAACTCACTGTGCAAATTTTTCACAAGAACTCCAGCTAAAGCATTTTCCTGGGCTGATCAAGACAAGAGAATGTGTGTGTGCTCTGTTTACACATGCCAAGTAACCGGGTGTTCCCTTTCGTTCCCTTGGAAAGAGAAGTTGGTTGAAGGGTCCCAGGAAGCTTTTCTCTCCTTGGAGATCAAAAAAAACTGGAAGACTGTTAATGGGCCTTTAAAGTGTGATTGACGAGGTGAGCAAAATAAAAGTCATGTCAAGCCTCTCTCCTTGATTCTGTGCTGTCCCCAAGCAGGAGAAAGGAGGGTTTGATTCTGGCATACCTGAGTTCTGTGCCTTTCCTCTCTTGGCTCACTTGTGATTTCACTCTTAGGGACATGACTTTTTATTTTACAGGTGCAGCTTTTCTTCCATTAGTGGCTGCTAGCCCTCAATCTCACTGGAATTGAAACCCAGCTGCCCACAAGGGTCATGTCACTTTCGGGTTGACCCATCAAATGAGGAGTGAACCACAACCAAGCTTCAGATGCCTGGGTCCCTGCACTCTTGCTACTGGACTATGTACGCAATGACAAGGAAATTCATTCATGAGGTAATGTTAAGTGAGAAAAGGAGAACATTGGGGTACATATGTTATATTACATGGATGGGTATATTTGTTTCAGAGAAATACATTAAAATATTACCTCTGCTTATCTGTGTTGTAGAATAATTATGGGTTATTTGCAAATTTTCTTCTTTGTGATTTTCTAAATTTTCTCTATATGGAGCCAAGAGCATACATTACTTTATCATTAAAAAACAAAGGAAACCTTGAATAGAACTCGTTCTTTTCCCTATTTAAGGCAAAAGGAACTTCTAGCATATTTTCCACCTGTTTGCATCTTCTATGTTATAACATCACCTGGTTGGATGTGTGGAGATATACTGGGAGTTACATTTTTTTCCAGGCTAGACCACATGGCCTTTGATATCATAATCTGGCTTTCCTGCTGGGGTTCTGTTCTTCAGCAGACTTTTCCAGCTAAGTGCCTTCCTGCACCTTCACCAAGTGCTTCCTGACTCTTTACTTGAACAGCCAAGAAGGATAAATATTTCAGGCTGATTAAGATGAACTTTGATTTAGAAGCATCTCTTTTCAAATGTTTTCAGGATGCAGTTTTTTATTCTTACTAAGCAGTAGAGAGCTGGTAGGCAAGGCCCTTAGACAAGTGTGCTATCCTTTCTTTCTGCATGACATAATATCTTCCTTCAAGCTTACGTTATCTCAGATCAAAATTTACCAGTGCTGGAAAAAAATAGGAATATCAGTCTTTTTAATGACAGGGAAACACGGCTAATCCGATATCTGAACTTGCTACCTTACAGATGTGGAAAGAGGAAGACTAAGATTTCTTTTTCTGAGAAGTGATGGACCAAGACCTGGCTGTGTCATCTGGGTGACTGACCTTTCAGTCAGAGAAGCTGTCCCTCTCCTTTGTTGCCATTAAGTGAGTTTAACACCGTGTCACATGCCACCCTCTTGTTAACATCTTAATATGCAAAATTCCAGGACTTTCGAGAACAGTTGATTCTTAATCATCCTTGAGAATAGGGTGTCTCTATTTAGGCAATACAAATGCAATGAGCCCAAAATGGCAGGAAAATTTAAAGCATGTCTATTTACTCTTGGACTACTTTTTGGTTTGAACATCTGAAATGTGTAGCTGTTGTACAGAAGTTTGCACCATTTTAAACAAAATAACAAAGCCACAGAGTTGAGCTTTGACTCAGGAATTGCTCTGAGACTGTCTTTCTTATCCTACCATTCTGTTCCAACCTGCTCCATAATGTCACACCAGGAGGGTTAATCAGAGTCCTTTCTCACCAAGACAGAAATAAAACATCCACTTCAGATGACTTATTCCCTCTAAGCTGTTATTTTTCTGGTGCAGATTATTCCCTGGACAGATGAGAAAAGGAAGGCTAGATATTTTTTGATAACTAATTAATCAATTAAACATTTATTGAGTACTGACTTATTATACGACACCTAATGTGCTAGGTGCTGGTGGTATTGAGAAAATGGCACCATTTCTGCCCTTAAGATGTAACCAAGAGCTCCGACATCATGATCGAAGTGCTGCAGTACAGAAGGAGAAAGAAGGTGCTAGATACTCAGAAGAGGGGCCCCTAGTCTACACTGAGGGCTCAGAAAGCTTTTCTAAAGTAAGTGGGCACTGATATTGAAGAATGAAGAGGAGTTCTCCAGGTAGCAAAGAGGGAAAAGGTATTCCGAGACAAAAAAAATGGCTTGGGTGAAGGCAGAGTCAGGAGCACAGATGGTGAGTCCAAGGGGTCCCAGGTCCTTCCGGATAGCCAGAGCACAGCGTAATACGGAAGGGAAGATGAGGAGTGGAAGATAATGTGGGAGGGACAAATCTCGGAGGCTTTATAGGCAATACTAAGTTATCTAGGCCTTATCTAGAGATCAAACAAGAGTAATTGAAGGATTTTGAGCAGGCGAATTAGATGATTAAATTTTCCCTTTAGAAAAATCACTATGGATACAGAATAGAGAACAGTTGGGAGGAACAAGAAGAACACTGTAGTCAGAGACACCAGTTTGGAGATGGTGGCAGTAGACCAGGTCTGCCACTAAAGAAGGTGTCTGGGAGGCAGAATGGACAGGGTTTTGTGATGGACCAGGGCATGGTGGTGGAAGTCAGGAAGAAGGTTAGGATGAACCAGGTTTTTGCCTTGAGATAATCGGTGAGTGATAGTACCATTAACAGAAACCAGTGATCCAGAAGGAGGATAAATTCCACTTTACACGGCTTCTAGTATGACATGGTGGCTCTTATCAGGATGGAGGTTACATTGGCACAACCACGCAGAGATGGTGACGAGTCATTCCTATAGTCATGCATTCACTGAATCTGCTTTGTACCAGGCACTGTGCTGGGCAGAGGGACAAGAGCCCTGTGGCACAGGAGTCATTTCCTCTCACAGTTCTACTCCGTACCAGCCCGGAGACTCTCAACAAGCCCATCACGTTTCCATGTCAAAATCTCAAATATGGCGACCACACCCTCAGCTCGTTTGGATGAGCATTGTGATAACACTGGGTAAAGCCCTTGGTAAATTGTAATCACTAGAACCTGAATGACAATTTCAACAAAGAAGCTGAAAGTGGAATTTGCCTTGTAGATAATGGACCATGCTGGCTACAGAAGAGCCAAGAAACAAGAGGTGAAGAAAAACGCATCTTCTTAGCAGTGTGACAGATCTGGATAGAAGTGAGGAAGGGACTCACAGGGTCCATCACGCCCCTCCTACACCACATTGACTGCCCCTTCACCCGCAGTGTAACTTGGATAAAGGGAAACACTCTGAAATTAGCATGGGGGAGTCTGTAAAGCTGAGAACAGTTATCAGTAACATCGTTCATTTTAAATAATAATTTCTTTTAGTTGGTGTTTCCAGTAAGTACAGATTAATTTCAAATATGGTGCAGTAGAACAGGTAAAGTTCCTTCCATTCCTATAGCCCTTAGTAGTGAAACAAAGTGCTTTCAATTTTTTGAATTTCACAGAATTCACCTCTTGGTATTCTGATAATGACTCTGAGGCATGGCAGAAACTATTACACTCATTTTGTAGATAAAAAAATTAATATTTGGGGGATCTGACAAGCTAGTGAACATCACACAGCTAGTTGATGCAACCTTGAATCCACATCACTGGTCTCTGAGATGAAGACTTTTTATGTTATTTTATATATTTACATAGAAGGGTCCATAGTTTTGAAAACTTGGTGAAATGTTGTTCAGCAGATTACTTCTCAGTTTCTCAAAGAACAGGTCTGTGAAGGTACTTCGGAGAATTCCTGGCTCCATTTCCTACTCCCTCTCTTTCCTAAATCTTGAGACCCTTTTCTCTACTGGTTCTTTTTTTTTTTTTTTTTTTTTTTTTGGCCCTTCAATGTGACTTCCATGCAGTCACATTGACCATGTCTTCTCTCTGCCTGGTTTCTGTGCCCCCTTGCTCTGAGCTCTTCCTCTGCCCTCTCCCTTCTCCCCCCATCTCCTTTGTGGGCTGGCTCTTCTTTCTCTGCCTGTTCAGTAAAGCCCTATGTTCTCCATACACCTTGACCTTCCTCTCTTCTCATCCCACAAGTGAGGAAGGTAGATCTCAACCTTTTTGTGTGTGCAGCACCTTCTGGAACAGCAGAATTTGTAGAGGCAGCATGATGGAATTTAACTGCATCGTAGATGGTGAACTATCCCCTTGTTGCCCTTTGGGACAGTGTGGCTATTTAAAGGCATCGTTAAAACTGTAATAAATGCTGCAACAGAAAGTTACACAGGATTATGAGAGCTTATAATAGGAGAAGTTGACCTAGTCAAGATCCAGGCGAAATTTAGTTGAGATCTGAAAAATGAAGAGGAGGTCATTTGGGTGATATTCTCTACAAAGAAGGAATAGCCTGTGCATAGGGCCTTTGACAAGAAAGAATGTTCCCTGCTCAAGGATGTGAAAGCAGGCCCACAGGGCTGGAGAAAAGAGACAGGGGGAGAGGCTTGAGCAAGTAGTGTTGGAGACAGTGAGGGCCTTCAGACAAAGCTCAGGATCTTTGTTGTTATTATCAGAGCAAAGGGAAGTCACTAAACTACAGATAATAAGGGGTTAATAAGATCAGCCTGGGTTTCAATATGATCTCTCTGGCCACACTGTGGAGAAAGGTCTGGAAGAGAGAAGCAGCATGTTGCAGAGTGACCAGCTGGGAGGCTGCTGTGGAAGCACTGGGGAGAAGGGGCCCTGGTGCCGGTGGGTAAGACCACACAGACCCAAGAGACGAAATCCACCTTGGGGAGGAGTGATGAGGGAAAGGCAGCTGAGGAAGTTGCTGGGTGAGCCAGGTGGACAGGTGGGCAGACGGGCAACACTGAGAACAGGATAGGTTTGGGAGGAAGACCCTGAGTGTGGTTTCGGACATGTGGAGTTTGAGGCTCCTGGACCGCCAAGCTCTGTCAGACATTCTCTTCTCTGAAATGGCCTCCCTTCCCAAATTTCTGACAGGGAAAACTCCAGTTCCTCCATGGAAGCCCAGCCCAGGTATTACTGTCTCCCTCCTTCCCCACACCACACAGAGCTCATCATTTCTTCTCCTGTATTACCTCTCTGTCCAAGGCAAACTCCTCTCTCGCACAGAACTGTAAAACTCTATTTGCAAGCTCATGTCCTCTACTAAGCTGTTTGCTCCCTACAGGCAAGGCTGTGAATTCATCTTTGCAGCCTCAGAACCAGTATATTATCACCATCTAATAGCTGCTCATAAACACTTGAAGAATTGATGTGGATACATGTATAAAACATTTACGATGCCTCTAGGCCTTTCTTCTGGCAAGCTTAGGAAGTCACAGCAGATGGAAATACATGTTTACAAGTAGAAGGTATGAAAGGTGAGCTATTTCAGGCATTTGTGAGCAGTGGGAGGAGAAGAGATGTTTGCCCTTCACCAGGTCACTGTATCAGCTGGGAGTCCGTTTGGCTGCAAGGAAGAGAAAACCCAGTCTAGTGGCTTAAACAAACAGGGACTATTTTTCTCACATGGCAAGAAATTCAGAGATGGGCTGTTGCTGGCATTGCTTCTAATGCCCAGCAGTACCATGCTATTTTTCACTCAGTCATCCTAGTCATATTAGCTTTGTGGCTTCGTGTTCATTGTCTCTTAGTTGTCACCTGGTTGCAGCATCCCTAGGCATCCCATTTGTGTTCAGGCATAAGGAACATGGGAAATGGAATAACAGAGCCAGCAGCCTGTTCATTCAACTAGCTCCTGTTTGGGCCACTCAGCAGAAGCCCCAATGGGAACTCTCTGGCCTTATGGAAATGTCTTCTCTGCTAACTTATCTTTTCTTCCCTCTTGAAAGATTAGAATTCTAGCCGTTACGTGTTTAATGAGAACAAGCATTAGGGATTCGGAGGAGTGTCTTGTCTGATTATATTTCAGGTTTTTTTTAAATAGTGTTCACCTGTGCAAAATTGTTTCTGAATTTTAGCTTGAGCACAATTTTTCAGATTTTATACCCATGATCATTTTATTGGTTCTAAAGGAAGAAAGGCAGGAGGAACACAGGACAAATATGCAGGAAGCATGTACCTCATTGGCTTCCACTGACTACACATATGCCCTTATTCACCTAAATCTAACGGAAACCCATGTTCCTGACAACCTAGGAGTGAAAGACATCCGGAGTGAATTATTTATCCTTGCTATGAACATGAGTAATTAAGAAACCAGCTAAGGGTTGCGTGGGAACATACTTTGACAGCAGCTCCTACAGAATCCGAACCTGAAGATGGGTTGCAACCCATGTGTGAGATCCTTCCTGCTGGTATTAACTGCTTCTTTCCCTGTGTTCCCATGCATTTCATACAAGCCTTGGCACAACGCTGAGCACAGGTCTCTCCTCTGCTCCAGCCCAGTAGTTCCTTTAGTGTTAGAGACCCTGCCTCCCTCACCAGCATACCTTAGGGACCCTGCAGAGGGCCTGGCTCCTAGTAGATGTTCAAACACTGCAGGGCTGAGTGAACAGTCCGTGAGTATCCTCTTAGCTCCTCCACCAGTAGGAAGGTCCAGGACATGGGAGGTAGGAAATCCTCACCAAAGGAGCACTGCACCTAGAGGAACACATCCAGCCTTAGACACAAACTTTCTGCATGTTCTAGGGGGCCTGGACATGAAGTGTGATGGGGATGTGCCGGCCACACCAAGTCTTTCCGGCTCAAACATTTCAGTTTTCAAAAACACAGTCCGCTTCCTCTGCCCCTTAGGCTCCACCTGGGACAGTCTACCTCCCCACGCCCTCCTTCATCTGGCTAATTCATGCTCATCTTTCAGTTCGCTGATGTCTCTTAGACATCGCCTCCTGAAGAAGCTTTCCCTGACCTCCCCCAAGTCTGGATCGGGTGCCACCTCCGCCACCGCACCCTCTTGGTTCTGGACTGTAGTTGCCCATTAGTCTCCCTTTCTAGACCGTGAACTCTGAGAGGGCAAAAGGTGATTTTTGTTCTCTCTTTTGTCACCACAGCTGAGGACGCCTCCTGCAGCATAAGAGGGAGTCCCGATGTCGTCGAGTAAACTGGTGAAGCAGTGGCGTGTTCCCAGCGTGGCGGTGTCTCAGGCCCCCTCCGTCCGCGGCTCGGACTCGGGACGCGCACCGGGGGAGGCGCGCCCCTGCCGCTGGGACCCGCCCCCCGGCTCCAGAGCGGCCCCGCCCGCCGGGCCGCGTCCGTGCGCGCTGGGCGGCGGCGGCAGGGGCAGGAGCCCGCGGAGCAGGTGGGGCGACGGCCCCGCCTCCGCGTCCCGGCAGCCCCAGAGCCGGCGGCGACAAGGGAGCGGGGCGCACCGGGCGCAGGAGCACCGAGCTCAGCGGCACGGAGCGCAGCGTGGCCGCGGCGGCGGCGCCTGGAGCACCGGGGCTGCGGGACGGAGCCCGGAGCCTGGAGGCGGCGGCGGCGGCGGCGGCGGCGGCGGCGGGGACGTCGGCCGGAGCTTGAGTCCTGTCCGGCCCGCGGCACAGCTAGCTGCAGGTAGCGGTGCGCGCGCGCGTCCGGGTCCGTGCCGGGCTTGGGGGGTTGGGGGTGGCTTGGGGGGTTGGGGGTGGCTTGGGGGTGTGGTGACGCGCTGGGGCAGCGGCCGCTCGGGCCGGTCCCCGGGCGGAGTGGCCCGCGGCGCGGACAGGGGTGCCGAGCGCGCGCCGGTGTCCTGGGATCCCCGCCCCCCCGCTGCCCGCCGTGCCGCGCCTTCCGAGCCGGGCGGTAACGCGACCGCAGAGGGAACGCGGTCACCGTGGGGTTGCCTGGTGACTTCCCCTGACCCGACTGTCCAGTGAGCGCTCCTGGAGCCCAGGCTGCCCGGCCTGGGCTTCACCGAGCTCTCCCTTCCCTGCTTTACCCCCCCGCCCCGAACAAAAGGCTGGGGTCTCCCTGAGGAGGGGGCAGTCTCAGGAAGAGCTGGGGCGGAGTAAAGAAGAGCTAGGACATGGCAGGACTGGAGATGGCTTTGGGGATACAGAAGCCAGTCCCCCCAACGAGGAAGCCAGTCCCGGAGGTGTGAAGTGACTTGCCCAGGGTCACACAGCTCGTGCGTGGTGACCTAGCTGGCACCTAACAGAAGGTCTCAAGACTCCCCTCCCAGTGCTCATCTCCAGGCCCCTGAGGTCAGTCGCTGGCTGTGCTCCAGAGATTTAGATGTGGCCACACATGGGCTTTAAAGTCCCTTGAAGGAGTCCGAGAAGGTGGCAGAGACTGCCCCTCCCCCCAGACCCCGGAGGCGGAGGGGAGCAGGGGTGTGGGAGCGGGCACTTGGGAAGGGGGTGTGAGGAACAAGCCCTGCCCCTGTGGGCAGGCAGGCACAGGCTCGCAGGAACAGTGCCTTCTGAGCGTGGCGTGCCAGCCGCGTGGGTGTGCCTGCAGCGGGAGCTGGAGCTGGAGCCGAGTAGGGACCGAGTGTACGCTGCTCCCTGGAAAGTTCTACCGGGAGAGGCCCGGAGAGCTGTTCCCGGCTCGCTGGGATGCCCCGGCAGCATCCCTCACATTCGGGATGTTTTTGTGTTTTGTGACAGCAACATTTGGAAGCAGAGTTACTCTGTAGCAGGAAGTTGGGCTGTCACTTCGCCTCCCCGGGAGTCATTAGCTACAAAATGAGGACCTTGTTCTGCATGACCCCTGTGATTTAGAAAGTTCAAGCCCCTCTCCTTATTTCCAAAATCTTTTATTGTTTCAGAGGGAGGGTTGGAAGTACATTTCTTATGGTCAGCTGTAGGAGTTATCACTGGGACCCCAGCCTTCCCTGAGTTGGTTTGTTGTATGTTTGTTTATTTTTGTAACTTTAGGCAAAGCTAATCATGGCAATACAGGTTAGCAGTGGGGTTGCCTTTGGGCCTTGTAATGACCTGGACAGGGCATGAGGGGGGTTTCTGGGGTATTAGAAATGCTCCCTCCCTTGCCTTACTAAGTGATTCCACAAGTGTACACATATATTTATGAAGTCATTCCCTTGAGATTTGTGCACTTGACTTATGTGTTACCTCGATAAAAAAGTAAATAAAAATTTAATGCTAAAAATTCACTCACTGTGGTAGCACACAGATTAGTGCAGTTTTCCAGGCAGTGCATTTTAGAGATACATTTAAAAACTACAAAAACCCAATCAGAGAAGGAAAAAAAAAAAGGACAGGGGAAGAAAAGAAAGTTGAGAAATAACGGGAAATGAAACATGCGCTGCAGAGGGCTTTACCAAATGCCTGTATGAACATCACCTCGTGGGAGTCACAGTTCTTTAAGGGAGATATTGTTATTCTGCCAGTTTTACAGATGAGCAAATAAAAAGTCACACGCTTTTAAAATGCCCTAAATGCCTTACTTGGGGGAGCCAGGGTTAAGTACCTGGTACACAGACTTCAAATTCTGTACATACCACCATAAACAGACAATTTTCGGCTACCTGAAGCGGGGATAAGAGACTTCAGGGTTGGCTTCCTGCCCTGCCCCCTCTGTGTTCCTTTCCAGGAGTCTCTGTTGTTTTCATATAATTGTGCATGTGAGATTTTGTCACAGACTGAAGTTAGCCAGCAGCAGAAGGGATGGAGGAAGCGCGTGTGTCTAAGAACATACAGTTTTAGAAGCAGGAGAAAGCCAGCTGGCCTAGCTTGCCAACGCTCTTTTTAGGAGATTTATTGTTCAGAAACCATATAGAACAGGTTGTGATTTTATGGTTACTCAAACACACACACACACACACACACAATGAATAATATAACCTAGCAAAGGTATGAGAAACCAAAATATGATTAACTCTAGTAGAATTTTCTCCAGGGAGGAACAGTCAACTTTCCTACATCCTAGAATTTACAAAGATACTTTTCTTAACGCGTAAGTAAAAACAAAAACAATAAAAAACCACACACTCTACAGAAATAACTCGGCAGAGGAAGGAAAGTTGTTTTCTAGCCAGCATGTTGTAAATATACATTAAATCTGGTGCAGAAATATTTGAAACTTTAAGGTACAGTAACATTGTATCTAGAGAGAAATCTTAATGTGTGGTCTTCTAAGGATTTTATATTTCTGCCAAAAATTCAGACCTTAGAGAAGTAGAAACGTGTTTGTTTTACCAGCCAGTTTCATATTGCAGGGTTGAATGTTTGCCTTATTCTTGGAATTATGAGGTTTTGGTGTAAAGAACGTGGGTTAAGTGGGGCAACTAAAGAGGTATCTCTGGGTGAATCTGCTTAGCCGGGTGCCATCAAGCATGATTATGCATCATGAAGTTATCTTTAGGCGAGTTTTGCCTTGTCACAGTAGTGTTCCTGCCATCTGGCGGCTGGAATATTTAGAAAGGAATCGTAATGTTTGACTGACTTTGCTGATAGCATGACAAAACAAACTAGGAGAGGGAACGATTAACTATGAGTTAGGATTGGTGAGAAAATGATTAGTTCCTTCTTATTTAGCCACTGCACAGAACTGAAGAGACGTACTGTTCCCAGCTGATGCTGAACAGGTGCAGCACATGTTTTCTTACCAGCTTCAGCCAGTAACGCACTTGAGACTCCCGTTTTGCAGTTCTAGTTGGGTCTTAAACCTGTTCAAGTGGGAACCTGACCTGTTATGCAGCAGGGGAATCATGTAGTTACCCGCCGTGTTGAAGTGCCAACGAGATAGAGTGAAGCAGAGCAAATGTGGGGAAAATGCTGGGCGGGCATTGTGTGGACCAGGTACCGTGGAAGATTTTCAAGCACAACTTGAAGGAGTATTCACCATGTGGGGGTGATATATTCCAGGAAGATGCTGAATCTGAGATGATGACATCCGGAAAAGAGCTCCTAGGGAGAAGCTCGGAGGAAGCAGTAGCCAGCCTCAGTTCTTGAGCTTCTGAGAACATGTGTCCATATGAGTATGTGTGTGTGACAAAGCAAGATGGCCGAGCTGCTGTCCACTGTGCCTTAGGAGCTAAATGCTAACACGCACTGAACACACAGTACATGCCAGCCTAGGCTAAGAGCTTTATATGTACGAAATCATCACAATAGCCCTACAAAGGAGCTGATTCTTCTTACTCCCATTGTCAGCTGTGACACAGAGACCAAGGACTAATCTGGTCATAGAATGATCATGTCACACCCTGCTCTGGTCTGCTATCAGCCCATTTATAACCCCGAGGTACCCTTTGCCTCCCTGACTCTCGCTTATTGCAGCTGAGCTTCTGAAGGGCAGGTACTTGTCTGCTTCATCTCTGTTCCCAGAACCTGACCATGCCTGGCACATGATGAGTACTGCATGAACAAGTGAGTGAATGAATGAAAACCTCTATGTTCTAAAAGCAAAAGTCAATTATTTTTGGATTATCTGCCCTTTTGACTTTTACTGTCTCATTCCCCTCTGTTGATATGGATCATCAGGCATGACTTTAAAGACAAGATGTATAATAGATATCTCCTTTAAAGCTGACGGATGCTGAGCTCAGCCTATAAAATCAGAAGGTCTCTGCTTCTTTGAGAAATTCAATATTATTATTTCTTTTTTTGTAGAAATTTTGTAATTCAGAGTGCTTATCTCATATTGAGGGTAAATAACTTAAGATAGGTTCCATGCTGAGAACAGTACCTCCTTCATAGCAATGGTCAATAAAATAACTGCCACTATCTGATGCTTTTAAAAGTTGTTCGCCTAAAATATTTCCTATTCCATAAAGCGTTTGAGGAGTTTACAAAAACAAATAGTAAACATAAAATTAATAGAGAATGAAACCAGGGTAAAGAGAACACACACACTGGGAAGCAAGATAAAATCAAAGGTAATTTAGAGAATAAGACTATATCATAAGGTGCAGGGAGTTTCTAGAGGTAAGTTCACTATAAAGTCTAGTGTAGTTTCTGGAGAGAGGATTAAAAATTTGTCAGAACCTCCCAGTAGCCAAAACAAAGAGGACAACACAAATAGTTACTTGATCCACAGTGGCCATGAGATAAAAACAGATCAGTTGCACAGCTTTTCCAGGTCCTAAAACCTGGGATAACTTTCTCCTGGCAGGTCTTCAAAGCAATCACTGTTGCCATAGAGATCTAAGTGTTCCACGTGGTCCCTGCCATGAAGACAATAGAAGTTTTGTGGTAGAAGGCAATAATAAATGTTTCCTAGAACATTATGGACTGCAGTTCCGGAGACATAATCCCAGAGCACAGTCCAGCCAAAGCTCTTCTGTGAAGGGCCAGAAGCTGTGGTTTGAGGACATGCTATTCTCTTAGCTGTGTTCACTGAGGGCCTGGGGGAGTAGAAAGATTCTTTCTTCCACAGATTATAATTCTTGTGAGAGTCATGTGAACAATCCTATCTTTAAGAACATTCATTTTGGCTAAAGCCGTTTAAATATGCCAGCTCAGTTTACCTCATCCAGAAGGGTGTTTCATGTACATATGCTCATTAATAGAGTGTGGATTGATGAATTTTCTTAATACGGTAGTCCCATATTAGCTGCAAATTTTATCACACTATTTGGGAAAAGAAAAATCCAGTGTTCTATACTACCTCTTAAGCCCCTTAATGCTTTCAGGACTTCTTGGTAGTAAGAATCAATATTTTGGGGGCGCCTGGGTGGCTCAGTCAGTTGAGCATCTGCCTTAGGCTCACGTCATGATCCTGGAGTCCTGGGATCCAGCCCCATGTCAGCTCCCTGCTCAGTAGAGAGTATGCTTCTCCCTATCCCTCTTCCCCCCCCTCCCCCTCCCCCTGCTCTCTCTCTCTCTCTCTCTCACAAATAAATAAAATCTTTTAAAAAAAAGAATATTTTGTTTTTAAACTTCCTTTTTAGTAATTGAAATGGTCATGTCTTTATAGTCTCACTATATGTGTGTTATATACTAATATAATACTAATGTATACAGTAACACTAATATATATATTCAATATATATTAGTTCAAATGTAACTTATATCAGTTAGGATTGCATTCAGCTACCCAAAACAAACAAAACAAAAACCACATATACATCAGAATCTGGCTTAAACAGATATAAGTTTATTTGTCTTATGGAACCAGACTAGACTCCCAAGAAGGGCAGTCCAGGGCTGATACAGGAGCTCAAACAATGCTTTCTATCTTCCTGATTCACCGTCCTTAGTCTGTAGGACCTCATCTTACATCTGATTGCCTCATGGTCACAAGATGGCTGCTGTATCTCTGGGCTTACACTCAGGACGAAAAGGAAGGTGTAAATATCCAGAGTGAGCGCCCTTCCATTAGGGAGGTGTTACCTTTTTATTCAGAAAGAGATGCCCTCCCTAGCTATTACCACCTACATCTTGTTGGCCAAGATGATGTCACAAGGTTGCTGAAAATATAAAGAAGTCTGAGAAATCAAATATTTTTAGCTGGGTAAATTGCAACTGCCATCTCCCCACCCACAAATTAGGGGTTTTGCCATAAGGAAGAAGAGGGAATGGTTATTGAATAGGCAATTAGCAGGATCAGCCACCTGACTAACTGCCATTATTAGCCATGTCCCTGACTTAATTAGAAATTACAGAGGGCAACTCAGTGGTTTAAAATGTTATGCATTTCCAGATCTTCATACAATTAGCATGAGAGAATGAAACATACCCAACTGCCTTATGTAAAGATTCCTGAATCACTATCACCAGTCCTGATTCTTTCCTAAATTTCAGATCTAAATTTCCATTTGCCAAAAGCACCTCATAGGCTTCAAATTACACCCACTTCTCCCTGCCCGTCTGTGCCCCTCCCCACCAGACACACACTTTCTCCCGTCCCCCTTATTTAACACTAACTAGCTTGTCTTGGCAAGGAGCAGTGGACTTATCCTGGGCTGATTCTTCTCCCCTATTCCAGACATCCAAACTAATAGTCTTGGTTCTATCCCATTTACTGTGATTCTAGTGCAATAAATATGCACCCTCACTCCTGTGGATCCCCAGATTGGTCTACCTATTTGCTACTTCTCCCGATAATTCTCATGGGTGGCACATGTGCTGGTGGCAAAGCTTGGCTCATGCCCTCCTCACTCCCTTCAACCACGGAAGGTCTGCTTCAGAGGCTTCTTATGCTGTTTACATGTCCATTACCCATGGAAGCAATTAATTCACATTTCCAGAGCCACCATATATTTCTGTTAATATTTTTTGCCCTGGATTCTGTTTTGCCTGAAACTAATCATGTTGCACCAGTTGTTTTTTGTAACAACAGCCTTCTTGGGTTATAATTCACATAACATAAAATTCACTCTTTTAAATTGTGCAATTCAGTGGTTTTTGGAATATTCACGCAACCATCACCATCATCTAATTTCAGAACATTTTCATCAACCCAAAAAGAAACCCATTAGCAGTAACTCCTCATCTTCCATTTCCTCAGCCCTAACAACCACCAATCTAGTTTTTACTTCTGTGGATTTACCTCTTCTGGATATTTCATATAAATGGGACAATATAGTATGTGGGCCTTTTGCAACTGGCTTCTTTCACTCAGCATAATGGTTTTTGGGTTTTTCGTGCTATAGCATGTATCAGTCTTTCCCTCATTTTTATTGCCGAATAATATTTCCTCCCATGGCCATTTTGTTTATCCACTCATTTTGTTTATCCACTTATGATGGACATTTGGGTTGTTTCTACATTTTGGCTCTTACGAACAATGTTACTAGAAATACTCACATGTAAGTTTTGGTGTGGGCATATGTTTTCATTTCTCTTGGGTAGATACCTGGGAGTAGAATTGGTGGGTCTTATGATAACTGTTGGACATCTCGAGGAACTTCCAGACTTTTCCAAAGTAGCCACACCATTTTACATGTCCACTGGCAGCATGCAGTTAGCTCAGCCAAAGGGAGGAGGAACGCTCTGCAGAGAAGCTGGGACCTGAGTGTGTTTTAAAGGATCAGTAGGAATTTCTCAGGTGGCAGATGCTATAATATGCAGCCTGAATAACATGGACAAAGAGATAAATAGAAAAGGTATGTAAAAAATGTCGCAAGTGTGGTGTGGGTAAGGTCTCGGTGCGTAGAACAGAGTGGAGGATGAGATGTAGAACTTGCTGCCACCGAAAGGAGCCACGAAGGGAGCATGTGTGAAATGGGGGAGTGATGCCCTGAGGCCTGAGAGGTGGGGCCTCATGTCACTTGGCTGTCACTGAACTGTGCTTGCTGCCATAGGACAGGATCTGCCTGGTGAGAGATAAGAGTGGCTCCTTGCAGCAGATTGTCTGAGGTTCTAGCAGAACGTCGAGGTGGACAAGAGACTAGAGGCGCCAGAATCTGCTTGGTCCTTCTCTGACCCAAGCTGGAGCAGTACAAATAAGGCGAAAATACTGTCTCAGAAGTGAAACTTGAAAAGGAAAGATTTGTCTTGTAGCCTTGAACCCTGGGCCACCTCCTGTCCTCACATTATTTCCTCAGTGATTCTCAAAATATCATTTTCAGGAGGGCTCACCATCCTAAGTCAAAAGTTACCACCTTAGCCTTAGAAAGTAAAAAACACCCTCCTCATAAAATCTAACATCCTCAAATAAATTAATTAAAGAGGTGGCAATTAATTGTGTAAAATGACTCATTATTTTATAACATTGATTATGGGTTTCCATTGCATAATAAACTCCTTTTGTATACTTTTTAAAAAAATTTATTTATTCAACAGAGAGAGAGAGAGATAGCGAAAGAGGGAACACAAGCAGGGGGAAAGGGAGAAGCAGGCTTCTCGCGGAGCAGGGAGCCCAATGTGGGGCTCGATCCCAGGACCCTGGGATCCTGGCCTGAGCTGAAGGCAGACGCTTAACAACTGAGCCACCCAGGCACCCCCTCCTTTTGTATACTAAATTTTCCAAAATTAGAGATGCCCTTTTTCAGAAGCATAGCTGTTATATAAAATGAGGCTTACTTATAAATGTGTGATTAATATCATGTATTTTTAATAAGCCTAGTTCTTCTTTTAGTTCATTCAAAGGCAGCAAAAAAAAAAAGAAAAAAGAAAAACAGGAAATCAATGTTTTCTCCTTTCACCCTTGGGAATGGCACACGCAATGATTTTCATGGCATTTAGCTATAATTTAAATACCCAAGTCAATGATAAATATTACCAATAACTCCATTTTTCCCTTTGCCAAATACTGTCCAAATATCATAACAAATTCGATGAATGATCTGGGAACAAATTTGCGTTTCAGTAAGAGTCTTATAAAAGGAAACCAATTTATGAGTCATTGTAGGCGTGACTTGCTAGGTTTCATATTAGATTGTGGTTAAAGTGTGTCTTCATTTTAGAACTCGCATAGGCAAGACTGCATTAATCCTTTCAGCATTTCACCAGACACTTTTTTTTTTAATTTTTTTTCTTTTAAAGATTTTATTTATTTATTTGAGAGAGAGAGAGTGAGAGAGAGAGCCCAAGAGGGGGTAGGGTCAGAGGGAGAAGCAGACTCCCTGCTGAGCAGGGAGCCCGACATGGGACTCGATCCCAGGACTCCGGGATCATGACCTGAGCAGAAGGCAGTTGCTTAACCAACTGAGCCACCCAGGCACCCTCACCAGACACTTAACTACAATGTCTGATCAGGGCCGAGTAGATTCAGCTTCAGGAGCTGCTCTCATCAGGGCGGTGTTTCCCAGATGTTAGAACTCCTTCCCATCACCTAGGCGAGACGTGAATGGGCACTCAGCGTGGTTTCCCTTTCACGTTTGTGTGTGAGTTCCAATTCTAAGTACAGTATGCCATTTTCATGGATCCAGCCTGCTGAAGTTAAATGAATCTATAGAAAAGGAGCCTTTCAGTGAAGGACACAACTTCCAATGGTGTGGGACAGAGAGTTTCAGCATCCTAGATATTCTGCAACAGAGCTTTTCAAACTTTAGCAGGCACAAAAATCACTTGTTGATAAGATAATCCCAAAGATTCTAATTCAGGAGGTCTGGGGTGGACACAGTGCCTTTCTTACATTCTAGAACTACTTAAAATGTGGTCCCCAGACCAGCAGTGTTGGTCTCACCTGGGAACGTGTTAGAAATATAGAATCTCAGGCCCCACTCAGACTACTGAATCAGAATCTACATTTTCACAAGATCCATACTCCCACCCTCCACTGTGATTCATTCTCCATTAAAGTCTGGGAAGCATCGCTCTAGATCACTGTTTCCCAAAGCACAAAGTTTTAGGTATCACCAGGGAAACCTGAATGAGTTTAGATGGTACATAGATAGCATTTTATTTTAATAATTATTGCATTCATTTTTATTACTACCTTCTATTTATGGCAGATGATATTGGTTTTCCATTTATAGCAATAATTTAAAGTTTCTTTTGCAAAATAAAAGTATTTAATTAAAAGTAAGTTCAGGCGGTATGTGAATGTGACAAAAACTATAAAAGCCATGTGTTTTTTCAATTTTTAATTTTTTTATTTTAAATTATTTATTTAGATTCAGTTTAGTTAACATATACTGTATTATTAGTTACTGGGGTAGAATTTAGTGATTCATCAGTTGCATATAACACCCAGTGGGCTCATTATTACATCATGTGCCCTCCTTAATGCCCATCACCCAATTACCCCCACCCTCCACCCACCCCTCTCCAGCAGCCCTCAGTTTGTTTCCTAGAGTTCAGCATCTCTTATTGTTTGCCTCCCTCTCTGTTTTTATCTTATTTTATTTTTCCTTCCCTTCCCCTCTGTTCATCTGTTTTGTTTCTTAAATTCAACGTGGGTGAAATCATATGGTATCTGTCTTTCTCTGAGTGACTTAATTTCACTTAGCATAATACCCTCTAGTTCCATCCACATTGTTGCAAATGGCAAGATTTCGTTCTTTTTGATGACTGAGTAATATTCCAGTGTGTGTGTGTGTGTGTGTGTGTGTGTGTGTGTGTGTGTCTATCTCTCTATGGAGCTCCACGTTGGACTCTCTGCTTATCGGGGAGCCTACTTCTTCCTCTTCCTTTGCCTGCTGCTCCATCTGCTTGTGCTGTCTCTCTCTCTGTCAAATAAATAAATAAAATCTTTAAAGAGCCCGATGCAGGGCTCAATCCCCAAACCCTGGAACCATGACCTGAGTTGAAGGCAGACGTTTAACCGACTGAGCCATCCAGGTGCCCCTGTTTTCAACTTTTTAAGGAGCCTCCATACTATTTTCCAGAGTAGAAGCCATGTGTTTTTAAGTGACTTAAGTTAGCATGGTGCTTAAGAGCATGGACTCTGGAGCCAGATATCCCAGGTTTGAATGCCAGCTCCCCTACTAATTCCCTGTGTGACTTTGGGTAGATTTCTTAACATTTCTGTGCTTCAATTTCCTCATCTTAAGAATGGGGACAATAGTAGTATCTATCTGATTGGGCTGTTGTGGGGCTTAAATGGGTTAACATACAAAAAGCCCTAAGAACAGGATCCGATACATAGTAATGGCTGTATCAGAGCTAACTTGTTTTACTATTCTCTAGAACACAAATGGTCAAGGGTTTTTTATCCTGTGCTTTTTATTTCCCCTCCCCCTGTCCCCTGCTTCCCTGCTTACTCAGCCCAACATGCCCCAACTCCCCCAAAAGGCTAAAGATTTCCAGAACTTTTATACCATTGAGGATACATACCAGTGAGGGTATCAACTTCCCTTTGGCCTAAATGAGGACAGTGTTAACTGGGAGAGGTGGTGTGTGGGAAGTGAGATCTTGTAGGTGGGAAGCCCCAGGAGAAGGCGATGCCCAAAGAATTCACTCATCACACAATGAGGAAGTGACAGCAGAAGTGAGCACTCATAAATCATTTTCACTGTCACCTGGAGAGAAGGTGTTTTTTTTTTTTTTTAATTTTCTTTGTTATTTTCCTTATAGCTTTGGCAACTTTGCCACGTATATTTTTCGAGGAGTGTTTTATTTGTGCCTTGTATGCTCATGGGCTTGTGGATTGTGATTTCCTGGCCACAAGTCACCTTCGATAAATAAATGACTGATCTGTAGGACCCTGCTGAGACCATAATGTGAGCAATGGGTTGTCAGTCACATGGGGCTCGATTGCCTTATTAAAAGTTCAGAGGTGGGGCGCCTGGGTGGCTCAGTCGTTAAGCATCTGCCTTGGGCTCAGGTCATGGTCCCAGGGTCCTGGGATTGAGCCCCGCATTGGGTTCCCTGCTCAGTGGGGAGTCTGCTTCTCCCTCTCCCGCTCCCCCTGCTTGTGTTCCCTCTCTGGCTGTCTCTCTCTCTCTCTGTCAAATAAATTTAAAAAATCTTAAAAAAAAAAAAAAAAGTTCAGAGGTGAGGGCACCTGGGTGGCTCAGTTGGTTAAGCGACTGCCTTAGGCTCAGGTCATGATCCTGGAGTCCCAGGATTGAGTCCACATCGGGCTCCCTGCCCAGCGGGGAGTCTGCTTCTCCCTCTGACCCTCCCCTCTCTCATGCTCTCTTTCTCTTTCAAATAAGTAAATAAAATCTTTAAAAAAAAAAAGTTCAGAGGTGAGAAATCTCTGCTCGCCTCCCCCATTTCATAGTCAAAGAAATAAGAGACTCAGTGGGACAGTGACAAAACATAAAAAGTTATGAGTGCACAGAGAATTTTATTTTCTAATTCCTATTGAAATGTATTTTAAGAACCAGCAAAAGAAGCTTTTGTCAAATAGTAGCAGTAATCCTTCTTGCTTATATTTTTAAAATAGGCACATATTCTACTTGTGACCAACTGTAATCTGACAAATTACTCTTGGAAAAAAAAAAGGAGCGCATAGTTTTGACAAAAGCAACTGGTGTGTAAAATTGTTTACCATAAGCGATTTCTCTCTGAAATCACTCTGAAAAAGCTCAGTTGGTATATATACCTATAGAACTTTTTATAGTAACAAGCTGGGCAAGCCCAGTCCACATCTATTTCTGGATTTGGTGGGGAAGGAAGGGGAGCAGAGGAGTAGGAGGGAGGGTTCATCACTCACTCCCACACCCTCAACCCCACTAGCTCCTGATAAGAGGTTGCACTATGGCAGTCTTTGGATCCTGTGTGACCTGCAGGGATGTTCTGTTGGCCCACTGATTTTTAAAAATGCTTTTTGAATTAGTTACCCACATTCCAAAACTGGACTTCCCACAGAAGTCTGGATTTGGGGCCTTTGGGGGAAAACTGGGAGGATGGGGCCAATACTGGGCTTGCATTCCTTCTGCAGGGGGAGCCTCCCGCTGCAGACCCAGACTGTCATTCCTGTGAGCCAGGGCCCCTCCACACCTTGTCCATGCACTGTTTCCTCACCTCTGACTCAGTGGTCGCAAGTCGGCTCCCTGCCTGCAAGGAATGCTGGGAAAAGGAGCTCCTGGCTTCTGGCTGAGGGAGGTAGGACTCCTGTGAGAAATTCCTCAGGCATAGGAAAAACGTTTGAAAGATGGTGGATAGCCACAATGAGACAGATGTCCACCCCACCCCACCCCCGCCAAGAGAAGAGATACTTGCAGAATAGTGTAGTGTCCTTTCGGCCCCTCTGTGATTCTAGCCTTTTTCTGTCCTCCAACCACACACACAGAGCCTCCCAGGCTGCTTGCATTCTCCCCCTTCTGTATCTCTGCTTATGTGCTACTCCCTCTAACTAGAACAGCCTCCTGTAGCCACATTTTCACCTGCTGAAGAATGCAATAGCTTCTACCAAACATTTATTTACTGCCCCTCCCCCGCCCTCCTGGTGTTTGAACTGATGGCTACATTCCTTAGCGCCCCACAGCCCTCTTGGGGCAGGTGTCCTACTCCACCTTTTGTTGTAGTTATTTGTGGTGATGCAGGTGGTGGTGTGATGATGATAAATATAGCTTCCAGTTAAGGGTCTGCTGTGTGTCATGACCTCTGTAATAATACTCTTCATGTACAGTCATTGTTTTAGTCCTGATGACAAACTAGGAGTTAAGCATTCTAGATAGTTTACAGATAAAGAAAACGAGACCCCCTGAGGCTAAGTGGCTTGACCAAGGCCACACAGCTGGGAAAAGCAGAGGCACAAGTAGGACGCGGGTCTGACTCGAGGAGCAGCGCAGTCCCCTGTCCTCGGGGTCTCACGTGGAAATGGCATTAGTTCTGTTATCCTGCACACCTTCTAAGGGTGCTTGGATATCTAACCTGCATCTCAACATTGTTTTTCAAAGTTACTTCCTGAGTCGGGAGAAAATATAAAAAAGCCTTTGAGAATCTGGCTTTTTTTATCCTAGGCATTTTTTTTTAATACATTACAAAGCAGAATAACAGTTTTAAGTGTGTTGGGAGAGCAAAAGCTTCAAAGAGCTCATGGGTACAGCCTGTGACTTCCTGGAGCTCTGCATTCTTAACTGTCAGATTTTAACAAATACTTCTCTAGGTAATTGCTTAATTATTTTACCTGTCAAGAAAAAGCCTTCACAGCCATCAGTCCCACACGTAAAAATATCCTTTAATCTTAGAGTTTGAAAAATCATTCCGGTGAGTTCAGCGAGACAGAAGCCCAGTGACACCTAATTCCTCTCAGATTTCTCAAGATAAAATTAAATGGACAGCAAGGATGCCTCCATTCAGGAGAAGCAAGTGGAAGAATTATACTTACCTGTATGAGGTCCCTTTCACTTGAAGGTCTCAGAAATATTTAAAAATCTTTGCCAAATGGAAGCAGACAAGTTATATGACCTGAATGATACCAAGTTATTAAAACAAAGAAATGATGGGGCACCTGGGTGGCTCAGTCAGTTAAGCGTCTGCCTTCAGTTGAGGTCATGATCTCAGGGTCCTGGGATCGAGCCCCACGTTGGGCTCCATGCTCAGCGTGGAGACTGCTTCTCCCTCTCCCTCTGTGTCTCTCTTTCTCTCAAATAAATAAATAAATAAATAAACAAATAAATAATTTTTTAAAAACCGACAACAAAGAAATGAGGTTTTGGATCAGAGAGACCAGAGCCTTAATTCATCTCTCGTACTCTTTCTGAAATTTGGTAGAAACGAGGTAATGTCTCTGAGACAAAATGCAGTTCTCCATCATAGGAAATGCCAGTGTCTACTGTAGAGTCGTTGAGGGCATTAAACAGAACACTGTATGATAAGTACCTAATGCAGTCCTGAGCCCATCTAGGGGCTTCAAAAAGTTATAGAGTCCACCCTCATTATTCACAGATTCCATAGTTTGCTAATCACCTACTCCTGGAACTCTGCAACCCCAAAGTCAGTATTCACGGGCACTGTCATGGTTGCTGGAGGAAACGTGCCGAGAGGGGAAAAACTGGAGTCGCCCCATGCACATGCGCATTCCCAGCTGAGGTGGAACGAGGCAGGACTCTGCAGTCTTGTTCCAGCTCTTACACTGTAATCCTATGTTCTTTGCACATTCTGTTTAGTGCCATGTTTTTCAAATTTTTATGAGTTCGCTGTTTTAAATGGCCCCTCCCAAATATAATGCTGAAGTGCTCCCTAGTGTTGTTGAGCACAAAAAGGCTGTGACGTGCCTTACAGAGAAAATGTGTGGTAGAGAACCTTCATTCAGGCATGAGGTATAATGCTGTTGGCATGAGTTCAAGTTAATGTACCAACGATATATATTAAATCAGGTGTCTTTAAGTAGAAACACACATAAAACAAGATTCTATATTAGTGAGTTTACAAGAGTCTTGTGACTAGATGTCCAGAGGAGTCTGACCCTGTCTTTCTGTGAAGAGCAGTGGTTCAGTATTTGCTAGCTCAGTGTCTGTGGCAACTTCATAGAATATAACTACCACAAATAATGAGAATTGGCTATATTCTATTAAGTTCCTGTATTGGGTAACTTCAAAATTAGTGGCTCTAATAAATTAACTCCAAACTCTCCCTGACTTAACACAGTAGAAGTTTATTTTTCATTTTTGTAAAGTCCAATCGAGTGTTTGGCAGATGGCCTTAAAGAGGTGAGTCAGGAACCCAGATTCTGTATACCTTGTGGCTGAGCCCACACATCGGACCTTTCCTTCCAGCCAGTGGGTGGAGGAAGAGAGGAATGCTGTGGGTAGAAGGTCTTTATGGGCCAACCTACACGTGGAAGACATCACGCCTACCTTCATTCTCTTGGCCAGTGCTCAGTCACATAGTCACATCTAACCACAGAGGACACTGGGATATATAATCCAGTTGTGTGCTAAGGGGTTACATGAATCGTTCGGCCACAGTTTCCCTTAATTACTTCCTGTGGTCATTTTTCCTTCAATAATTGACAAAACCCTTAGGGCAGTGACCTTTAAGTTTCTAAAGTTACTTTTCTAATCCCTTTCCAGTTCTTCAAGGGAAGCAGCTCTGTCTCATCTATCTTGCTTAAAAGATATAATCCTTACATAATGAGACCTCTGTGTTTTCTCTTGTTCTGTGATACTTCAGCCAACCCTTTAATCCCTATTGTAAAGTTTTGACTGAAATTATTTTTCAGTGCCTTTTATGAAAGAAATTGTTAAAATACAAATAACTGATCATTCATATTTTTTCCAACTGAACTGTGGGCTCACATCCAACTTGCTTTAGCATTCAGCCAGTAAAACGCCAGCTTTATCTGATTCTACGTATTGTCTAATACACACAATTCATTTTATTGTATAATAAGATAACATTGACACTACTTAGAAGAAGTATCTACTACCACCTGGGACCTCTGCTCAATTTTAGTATAGTTTTACTCTCTGGACTCTGATGAGTATTATTTTTTTCTGTCTTTCTGTTCCTGTTTTACTATCAAGGAAAGAAACAGTGACACAAAAATTATCAGGTGCTAGTAACTTTGAGAGAAATACTTTATAAGAAAATCGTGGTCTCCTATAGTGATCAGCTCATGAACCTCTTTGGAACTCTTATGAAAACTATCATGGACTCTTTCTACATGAAAGTTGAACTTACATGTATATCTTATACCACTTTAAATTTTTTAAAAAGATTTATTTATTTATTAGAGAGTGAGCGCGTGAGCGGGAGGAGGAGCAGAGGGAGAGGGAGAGAGAGAATCTCAAGCAGACTCCCTGCTGAGTGAGGAACCCAATGCAGGGCTCGATCTCATGACTCTGAGATCATGACATGAGCCGAAATCAAGAGTCGGGTGCTCAACCGACTGAGCCACCCAGGTGCCCCACCACTTTAAATTTTTGTACAATTTTAGGGGGTTCTTAACCCTGCTGAAAACAGGGTAGTACCATATGATCCAGCAATTCCACTCCTAGGTATATGCCCAAAAGAATTGAAAGCAGGGTCTTGAAGAGATATTTGTATACCAATGTTCATAGTCATATTCACAGTACCCAAAAGATGAAAGCAACCCAAGTACCATCAACAGATGAATGAATAAACAAAATATGGTGTATACATACAATTAAGGAAGGAAATTCTGGCACATGCTACAAAATGAATGAAACTTGAAGACAAATAAACCAGACACAAAAGGACAAATATTATATTTAAGGTACCTAGAAGAAGCAAATTCACAATAATATAAAGTAGAATAGAAGTTACCAGGGACTAGGGGAAGGAGGAATGGGAAGTTATTATTTAATGGGTACTGTTTGGGATGATGAAAAATTCTGGAGATGATAGTGGGGATGATTGCACAACATTGTGAATGTACTTGATGCCACTGAATTGTACAGTTTAAAATTATGAAAATAATAAATTTTGTATTATGTTCATTTTACCACACACACAAAAAAATTATGTTGAGAAGAGGCTGGACTTTAGAGCCTGATAAGCCTGGGTTCCAGTCCACCAGGTCCACCCATTACTAGCTGTGTGGGATTTGGGGCAAAGTACTTAGTATCTCTGAATGTCATTTTTCTTACCTATAAAATTGGGATTAAACTACTGACCTTAGAGGAAATTAATGTGATTAGCCGGTCACATGGCAGCCACGATCCACAAAGGTAAAGAGAACTTGTTTGAAGTAAGCAAAATCCAGGGGACTAGGTTAAGAACAAAGTACCAGGTTACGTAATTGCTTTTTGCCTCTAAGAGATAAGAATATTACCATGGAATAATACAAATGCCACAGGAGTTTAAAGCTAAAGAAATGGGCACAAGCCTTGTTCTACCTTCCACTAACTACAGAGACAGAAGTTCTGAACACAAAACCACCCTTGCCTAAGTTTGATGTTTATTTCTGTTTCCACTTAAATTGTTAGATTCTCATATAGGTTTTCCTCATTCTTGTAAACTGTGGGGTTTTTCTTTAGTATATATTTTAAGCTTTTTCAGTGTGTCTTGATGTGGATTCTAAGACACACACACCCACACACACACGCTCCACAGAGAAAGACCACATTTATTTGGAGATCAGACATCCTGTAATATTAACTGTTTGAAACATAACCATATTTGCAGAATTGTGCCCCAAAGTCCTCTATGTAGCAAATACCAGATTGTATAGAAACAGTAGCACAGCAACAGCAAGCAAAGTGAGAGCTGAAAGAAGAGAAGGAAGCAGGAAAATGATTAATGCACTTTGCAAGCGTTGTTCAAGGCTGGCATCGTGAGTAACGTTGAGCCTGTGACATTCAGAAAGGTTAGATTTCATTCCATTTGCTCTGCTTAGGAAAATGGGAGTATGTACAGAATATTTTTAAATTGCATCGGAAATGGTAAAACTGAAAGTTTAATGCTAAAGAGACAGAATGCAGTTATTTGGAAAGATTGTTACGGAATGAGGTGTAGCCATTGACATATTTATATATTCTATTTATATTGAGACTAATAGCTAATCAGTTTTATCACCTAATTCTCTCTAAAGTCTAGCTACTTCTTTCTTTTAAAGATTTTATTTATTTATTTGAAAGAGAGAGAGCTAGCGAGAACACGAGCAGGGGGGAGAGGCAGAGATAGAGGGAGAAGCAGGCTCCGCACTGGATCCCAGGAGCCCGGGATCATGACCTGAGCCGAAGGCAGACGCTCAACTGACTGAGCCACCCAGGCGCCCAAATCTAGCTACTTCTTTTGTTCCTAGCACTTGACCCAATGCCTGCCTCACAGGGGGCCTTCAGTAGTTATTGCAAGAATGAATGAGAGCACGAATGAGTGAGTGGACAAGTGAAAGAAGGAAGCTATCCATTAAATGCACGTGTCTGCATGACACGTATCACCGGTGCGTGAATAAAGACATGCAGATTTAAAACTATCTCTTTTCTCCCTTTCAGGGCAGAAACGATTCTCCTGGGACCATTCAGAAGCAAGAGCCACCAACGCCGTGACATATGCCAGTGCCCCCGCCACCACCACCACCACCACCGCCGCCTCCTCCTCTGCCTCCACCTCCCCCACCCTTGGGGGCTCCTCCCCCTCCCCCACCGCCAGTGCCCCTGGTAAGCCCTGTTGTCGTTCAGTCTGGTTTACTGTTGAGCATAAGTTGCTTTGAATACACTTGAGCAGGTTTTAAACGTTGAGAACCAGCCACCACCCAGCTCCCCTATGGCAGGGCGAATCTTCGGAGCTGACTCTGGGGGCACCAAGGTCTGATTCCAAACCACCCTGGCCAGGTAGCTGTCTCCCCATTGCTCAGCAGCTCTCACCCGCTGCCTCGGTGTTGTGTACGAACGCCTGCATCATTTCTCTTCTCCTTCCTGCTGCTCTGTGCAGGCTTCCCGAGCCTAACTGCCTCTCCCATCTCACTGGAAACCTCAGGTGAGAGGCCCCGGGGAAGTGCACAGTCAGCAAGGCGTGCTGTGGAGTCTGCTCCCGGTGGGTGCTGTGGATGGTGGTCACAGTGCTTGGGCTTCAGAAGCCTAGTTCTGGGTCCACACGAGCCAAGGGTCATATGAAACATCGCAGTGAAACGTAAATCTCAAATGTAATTTCCCTATCTACACAAGACTGAAGTCAATCCATTCCAGTTTGTATTACTGGATACTCTTCTTCGGTTTAATAGTTTGGGCTTAGGAGAGGCCCAGAGGGCAGCTACTTTGCTTTAGAACAGAGATTTCTCAACCTCGGCACCACTGATATTTAGGACCAGATGATCATCCTTGTCGTGGAGGGCTGTTCTGTGTGTTGTAGGAGGTTTAGGAACATCCCTGGCCTTGACCCGTTCGATGCCAGTAGCATCACCAATTGAATCTATCAGAAATGTCTCCAGACTTTGCCAAATCTTCCCTAGAGGTGCAGTCATCCCCCTCTTATCTTAGAAGGGTATTTGTGCTTAATGCTGACAACAAACCTTTCTTCTGAGCATCTTCTAGAGCATTTCTTCCCCCTCAGCCTGACCTCCACGGGCCACCGCAGAGAGCCGGGTCCAGCACTGACCACAGCTCCTGTTTCTGGTGGAAGATGAAAGATACAGACGCCGTGTTGACGTGGCATGCAGAGGCAGGGCTGCCTAGGGATGATGAACCAAGTCAGCAGAAGCCAGCCCTCCTCCCCTGGAGAGAGTGAGGGTGTGCCTGGGTGCCGCCCCCTCTGACGTTAGCTTTGCACGCTGACCATATCTGATGTGCCAGGGACACAGACCCGCCTGAAACTTGGCTCTGGCCCTTGAAGAGAGTGGAAAGAAAACACATAATGTGAATTATATCTAAAAGCTCTCCAGCCAGTGTAGAAAGAATAGAAGTCAGTGTTGGAGTTCCACTGCTGAATCTGATCCCACAAGGGATAAAGGAGATGAAGTTTATAAGTGAAGGAAATATACATGGGACAATCATGGGGCTCTTGCATAGACTTGCCAGCAACAAGGAAGTGCCATTTACAATAACTTCAGAAACCACAACCCTGTAAACTTAGCCAGAATAAATAAACTTAACAAAACCCATGTTGGAGATTTGGGGAAAAAAGCCCTTTTAAACACTGCAGGTGACACTCAAATACCTGGGACTCAATACATGTTGAATGAGTCATTCTGGAGTGTTCTCTGGCAGAGATCAGTAAAAACCTAAATGTATCATGATTTTTCCTCTGGTTATTGAGTAGTTTTATTTTTGAGACTGACTTAAGAATTTAACCCTAAAGAAACCAAAAAGAATTTATACAAGGATGTTCACAGCAATGCTATTTATTCCAGTGAAAAAATAGGTCTTAAATGGTTTATGAGAACTAAATGAAATTTATTAAGTCATGCTGTTAATCAAAAATTGCGTTATGTCATAGACTTAATTAAAAATTATATATATAACTGTGCTGATTATGTAAAGCAGATATGGAATGATGGATTAAAAACAATGCATGTTTTGTGCATAATGAGATCAGCTGTATAATATGCATATGTAGCAAAGATCAGAAGAGAATTTTGAGTGCTGATAATAAAATTTTAAATTTCATTAGGCAGTTCTTTTTCTTTAAAGATGCTTAAGTTCATAGTAAACAAAAATAATTCTACACTTGGTCAATTTTTTGCCTTCCCTCCCCATTCCTAAATTTTTTTGAGGAGGAAAATAACCATATAAATTTTAATATTTTTAAAAAACACATTTTTCTAAATCTAGGAAAAATATGCACAATGCATATTAGAGGCAAAGAATTAACATCCTTCATATATAAAAAGCTCTTACAGAGCAATATGGAAAGGATGAATAGAAAAACGGGCACAGGATATGACCAGGTAGAAGAAATACAAATGTTCCAACCTCACTATAATTGAATAAACACAAATTAAAATAATGAGAAACCATTTTCATCTGATGATGGTGATGGTACTCTTTAAATGTTGGCTCAGATATCAGGAACAAAACACTAATAATTCTTAATAGGAACAAAACTTGGTATAATTCCCTAAAGTACAATTTGTTAATATAGATCAAAACCCTTTAAAAAATGGCTATACTCTGTGACCTAGTTTCAGTTCAAGTAATGTTCTTTAAGAAACTAATCATAGATGGAGGCGCCTGGGTGGCTCAGTCAGTTAAGCATCTATCTGACTCTTGGTTTCGGCTCACGTCATGATCTCATGGGTCATGAGATGGAGCCCTGTGTCAGCTCCACACTTTGCGGGGAGTCTGCTTGAAGATTCTCTCCCTCTGCCTCTTTCCCCCACTCAATCGTGCACTCTCTCCCTCTCTCTCTCATATAAATAAATAAATCTTTAAGGAGAAAAAAACTAATCGTAGATATACAGAAATATTTAGCTATAGGATATAAATGAAAGCATTACGTGTAATAGCAACCAAGAAAGAAAGAAAAGAAACAATCTAAAATTTCAATCCCGGGAGATTCCCTAAATAAGTGATTATGTAATCCACACAATGGCATACTAGGCAGCCATTTAAAGTCATATCAAAATTATTTTGTTACTTCCAGAGTAATGATTGGCTCAGGCAAGAATCATCCATGAAAGCTAAAACCACTCAGTGAAATGTTTTTGGGGAACCGGATGTTCACAGGATCCTAAGTATCATCCGGATTACTTCTAATTACAAAGGGGAAAATGTACCTTTAAAATGGTGATCTTAGGAGCACCTGTGTGGCTCAGTCGGTTAAGCGGCTGCCTCTGGCTCAGATCATGATCCCAGGGTCCTGGGATTTAGCCCCACATCGGGCTCCCTGCTCAACGAGGAGTCTGCTTCTCCCTCTCCCTCTGCTCCTCCCCCTGCTTGTGCTCTCTCTCTTGCTCGCGCACACGCTCTCTCTCTCTCTCAGGTAAATAAATAAAATATTTTTTTAAAAAATTTAAAAACGGTGATCTTCGTGTCACCTATAATGGAATGACCTTATATCCCAAGCCTTTTGCTGGGATGAAAAAAGAAATACATAGCATCGCCCTGTAAATATCACCTGCCAAAAATGAATGTACTCTGAGCAAGCAATGAGACATATCTAGATGTGGGATCTTCCACAATAGACGTTGGCAAACAAGAGGGGGACGCATGCTCCAGTTTTTGTACAGCCTACAAGCTAGAATGGTTTTTACTTTTTCAAATGGTTGACAAAAGTCCAAAGAAAAATACTTCATGACACATGAAAATGATATGAAATTCAAATTTCAGCTCATAAGTAATGGCTGCTTTAATGCCTCAGTGGCTGAACACCAATTAGATAACTTGTTATCCCTCCCAAAAAAATAATTTCATTTTCTCACTAGTCAGCCTGTATTTTTAAAATTATACTCAATTACTATTATTATTACATTTTTGAACTTCATCAGTGAAAATTTTGTGGACATGTGTTGTCCTTTTTTGTTATGTTGTACTTACATAACATCAATGAGTTTGCCTCTCGGCCCACACTGCCTAAAATATTTACTCTCTGGCCCTTTACAGAAAAAGTTTGCCAACACCCGTCCCAGAAGCCAGGGGCTTCCTTCAGCCTTCCTTTGGTCACCAGCAGCCAGAGATGTTGATACGCCCACCTCAGATCTTGTCCCTCCCCTGCATCGCTTTGCAGGACTTCCTGTCCCTCTCTTAACTGTCGCCCCTGCCACCTCTCACACCTCTAGTCTTTCTCCTCCCTTAGGATCTCAGCATTGCTCTTCCTTTTGTCTGGAAAGCTCTTTCTGGGCATCTCAGCTCAGATGTCGCTTCCTTGGAACATCATTTCCTCACGCTCATACTGGCATTTAAAGCACACTTTCAAAACCCTCCTTTGTAGCACTTACCAGTTTTTAGTTTTGTTTTTATTTGACTGAGGGCCACAGTGTGTGTTTTGTGATCTTTTAGTTCATACATAGGCACTCCACTCATTGAATGATGAATGAAGGAATATCTGTGTAAAAAGGTTAAGAAATGGCGCTGAACCTCTTCCTAACCAGTGTTCAGGACTTTGCACATCTATGCTCACGGAGCAATGTGGCAGGGGGTACTATATGGAACCTTTGCAAGGAGGGGGCACTTTGTGTGTTATGTCCGCTCCCTTGTAATGAAAAGCATCCTGTCAGGCTTCAACTTAGCTCTGGAAGATCTGGAGATCAGACCAGGGCTGAAAGTTTCTTGGCTTCTTCCTCCCATCTCTCACTTCTCCCCTTCCTGTCCCTCCCATCCTCATCTCCTCCTCTTGTCTGATGTGCAGCTTTTCTTTTCCCAAGAACATTAGCGTGGAACCAGGGAGAAGGGCAGATGGGGCTTGCCAAAATTTTGAAGTAGGCTTTAATTAAAAGCCAGACATGGGGCACCTGGATGGTTCAGTCAGTTAAGCATACGACTCTTAATTTCAGCTCAGGTCATGATCTCAGGGTCATGAGGTCGAGCCCCATGTCGGGCTCTGTGCTGGGAATGGAGTCTGCTTGGGATTCTCTCTCCCTCTGCCCCTCCCCCACCTCTCTCTCTCTTTCCCTCTCTTTAAAAAAAAAAAAAAGGCCAGACAGCCTTCACCAGCTTGTTCCCCTTTTCTTGCCCCTTATTCCCCTGTCTTTTGAGCTCTCCTCCTTTGTCTTAGCCCTCTAAAATCCGGTAACAATATCAAAACTGCCTGTATGGTGCATTGATCCACTTATAATGAAATTATTATTGTTGCTTTGGTTATGGGATGTAACTTTTTAAAAATCTAAAGAAAATATAATGGATTTGATTTGTGAAACACAGCAGACTTTTACTGAACTTCTGTTTTCAAATCTACTTGGACCCTTTGGTAATGTCCGAGAGAATAAACTTCTTGAGGGCCCGTGATTTCTGTTTTCTTGCCATAATCCCGTAACACTATCTACCCAAGAGGAAGGAGATACATATGTCTCTGACCAACTGATAAACTCATTGGAGCTGGGTCATAGCCACAGCACGGATGTTTATTTAAGAAGTAGATTTGTACATTTTTACAACATTATTTTGTAACGTTGCTCTTCAAGCTTAAACATCCTAAGGAAGAAACAGCGCCCCAAAGAGAAGTTGTATCTTGTTTAAAAACAAAGGGGAAACTGGTTTGACAATCATTTTTTTTACCACAAAAAGCAAAACTCTAAGTAGGAAAACACCATGGTGCCATATTTTTCTGCCTGCCTGTTCCGTGTTTAATAAGATGCTGAGGGGAAGTTACAATGAGAAGCATTTTGTGGCCCCTCGCTCTTCTGTTCCTTCCTTACCATTTGCAGAGTCTTTGCATTCAGGGAAGTCCGTAAGATCATTTTTCTGCTTGTAGGCTAAGGATTGTGTGATTTACAGGCGAGGTAGACTTTCCAGTGTCAGGAAATAATCAGCTGTGGCTTACACTGGGAGGTTTTCCCACCATCTCTAGGATGCAGGGGCTCACGTGGTATAGAAAAATATGTCAATCTAAGAAAGAAATTGTGGAAAATGGAGTGGTGTCTGAAGTCCCATGAGAGCCTTTTTCAGAGTTTTGTGTTTGCTGTGGTTAAAAAAATGCACTAGGTGGAAGGGGGCTTTAGTAGAATTGCATATTACCCTATATTCTGGAAAAGGTCATTTGCATGTTTACTGGTACATGTGGAATAACGAGAGGCTTAAAAAAAATCTTAAACACTGCCACTCAGATTCTCGTGACACTCTGTCGCTTCAATTAGTGTTGCTAATAAGGGATTGGGAACACTTACCCAGAACTGACAGTGACCATCGGGATAAGGAGAAGGCTTTTGCATTAGGCCAAGCTATTAAGAGAGAATTAAGTTGACATTTGGTCGCCACTTAACAGTTTGCAAAACTACACCTTTGTCTTCCGGTAATTTTAAAAAACCTGATTCCCTCTCTCTTGCCCATGTGCACCCACAAGCAGTAACCCTGCTTCAGTGAAAAAAAGGAGCCAGTCTTTGCAACAGATTCACTGGGTCTGTAAGCAAGAGAGGTGTGGCAAGACCTGCCGGTCATCCTTGCAAAGGGCCATTCTGGATGGTATTGAAAATGTGTTTCCTTTTTCCCAGCTGTGAGGTGGGCGGAGTGGTGGGAACAAAAAGGAAAAGGCTTGCAGTGGTGTGCTGGAGGCAAAGATTATGCCCTAATAATGCCTGGGACTTGGCTAGAGAGCCTGCAAGCTCTTGTTAAAGGCTTTTATCAAATTTCATAGGAGCCCAGGAGCGTAAGCCACTCTTCGTGCCGCGCCCGAGTCAAGGGATAAGGAAGGGCAGGTGCCATGGGGTATGAGGCCAAAGGGCGATCCTCAAAAGCCTCGGCCATCTCTTTAGCAATCACTAACCAGGGATTTATTTTACACCCAAGTCTGCTAGTTCTTTGCCTTTGAAATCTTTTAAAATTACAGTGTAACTAACAATTCCTAGAAAACTGCGAGCAGACCATTATCCCTGCACCAGGGTTGTCTTTTCATATGTATGTTGCACTTCGGGAGTGAGCACCACTGTGGTTTGGAGCCTGGGATCCTTGGTGCCATGGACCCTGTCCCCCAAACTGCTCTTTCCTTTCTTGCCATAAAAGGCAAAAACTACCAGTGTCAGGTGATCGCTGGCGGTTAGATATCCAGCCCTGACTGCGTAGAGAAAGCTGCAAGAGGGGAGGGGTGCTGGGACCCGCGAGCATATCTGTCCAGCAGGGTTTTGGCAGCCAGTAAAAGTCATGTTTCCTAGAACATGTAATGAAAAGACAGGTAGCGTGGCATGAAAAAAGCGGCTACCTAGAAGTAGTATGGTCCCAACTGTATAAAACAAAACAAAACTGCGTCTGTACGTGCTTACCCATGGTCTAACTGCTCAAGGTCTCTGCTGCTAGCAATGCTGGGCGCACAGGACACAACAGCTGGGACTGTAAATGCCTCTGAGTTCAGTGACCGCAGACTGTGCCCTTCACCTTGACCAAGCCATCGTGCAAATTTACGGGCCTTTTACTGCACAGACTTACCCAGTCTCTGCCTCTGAAGCTGGGACTGTAAATGCCTCTGAGCTCAGTGACCGCAGACTGTGCCCTTCACCTTGACCAAGCCATCGTGCAAATTTACGGGCCTTTTACTGCACAGACTTACCCAGTCTCTGCCTCTGAAGCTGGGACTGTAAATGCCTCTGAGCTCAGTGACCGCAGACTGTGCCCTTCACCTTGACCAAGCCATCGTGCAAATTTACGGGCCTTTTACTGCACAGACTTACCCAGTCTCTGCCTCTGAATCTCGGACCTGAATCCAGAGAAGTCTGGGCTTGTCATTGATCACTGCTCAGTCGTGATAGTACTGAGGGTACGAATGGTTATTGCCAGCTCAGAACTTTGTACCTTGGGTTGCTGTTTCATTATGTATTTCCTACATCTGGGATCCTCAAGGCCTCATCTCTTAAAGAGCCCTCAGGTCCTCTGAATTAGTCACCTTTCCTTCTCCTAAGCTTGCTTCTCTGAGCATCAGGCATCAGCTGTGTCTCGCTAATGCTTTGAGATCTCCCCGGAACAGACAAGTCGAGGACTGAAAGGATCACGGGGCCGGTGAGCAGTAGAGTGAGTGACTTTGAGACAGGGAGTCTGTGCCTAGGTCCGTACTAGGCACATAGTAGGAGCTTAGTGCCTAGTACTACTTCATTCGCAAGGTAAACCCACTGGGAGCTAGGCAGCCACTACTTTACATCTTACACCTGCTTAAGCCTTGGAAGCTAGAACATGTTCTATATTGTGCCAGAATAGCATCAGCACATTCAGATTTTAGTAAGAATATTTCATAAAGCAAATAGAGTTCTTTCAGAAGTAACAAATTTACGGATAGCAAAAGTGAACACCCAGGCATTACTTGAAAAGCCCTAAAAGGGCCTTTGGCAAACCGTACCCATTCCAATTTGTTAATGTTTTCAAAGAGAATAGACCTTGCCCCTTTTCTTTACATAAACACATTTGAAAACTCCAGGAAGGCAACATGGTGTACCCATTTTGTACATGAGAGCAATAGATTTCCATTTTAATAAGGTCTATTCACAACAGAGGACCGTGAATGTGTTTTCAAGCTGGTGAAAGCAGGAAGGCACCTGAATCACATACAGTATTTAAAACAGAAAGGTGTAAAAACATGCTTGTGTTCTGCATCCCCCGTCAGCACTCGTTGTGCCAAGCCGTCAGGTTAGCAGGGATCATGCGATGATGCAGCGTGGTGTGTTAAAAAATATGTATATATGGGCTTTCAAATTATACAGATTGGAAACTGAATCCCTATTGTACCACTTACTAGCTATATGATGTCAAGAAAATTCCTTAGTAACTCTGGGCTTCACTTTTCTCTCTGTAAACGGGAAAAATAATCATTCCTTCCCCGGGCACACTGCCTCGAGAGCGGAAACTCCATTTTTGTCTGTTTTGCTTATAGCGCCTCCTCAACACCTGAGCCGTTCCTGGCATGGAGTAGGCATTTGGCAAATACGCGTTGACTGCACAAATCACGGGGTTATTGTGAGGATCTAATAGGATATTGAGAGAAGCTGTTGTTTACTCTGTGCCTGCACAGCCAGTGGGAGCTACTATCATTTCAGGGCCCGGGGACCAGATCCGGGACTGGTAAGTTGAAGGCAGAGGCCCCTGTGACCAGTGTGGGGCAGGAGGTTGGACACCAGAAGAAGTGAAGATCAAGGTCGGAAGCCTGAGTTATTTCAAGTGGGGAATTAGGCCCGCGGTGTGAAAACAGTCCAAAAACAGAGGGCAGACTTGACCACTTCTGAGTTTTCCTGGGTTCCAATCCACCGTGCCAGTATCTGGTCCTGTAGCATGAGTCCAAGGAGGTGAATGGTTGGCCTTCCCTCCTCTTTTGTGCCTCCCACTGAGCTGCGTGGCCGGAGTCTGTGGGTATAGCAGGAAGTACCTAGATTCAGGGCTAGGGCTGTGGGCGAGGAGTGAGTGGAGATGTGAGAGTGTCCTTTTAGGACCCACCCCGGCGGAATGGCAGCCCGGGGCAGATATGGTAAACGTGGGGAGGAGGCTTTATTTTCTCAGCTGCTGTTTGGTTCATCCCTGTGCAAGCAGCTGGGCAGTAGCAAACCAAGCGGCTGCCGGGGGAAGGCACACGTTTCCCTGGAAGATTTAACGGTGATGCTCATGCAAGAATTCTAGATCACCTGGCTGACTCTGGGCCCCTATCTACAGCAAAGAAAGATGTTAAGATGTTCTTTGGGCTTTGTGGCAGCTTGAGGAGACTGTGATTCAGATGTTATGGCTTGGTCTCTGCCTGGCCCAAACTTTCATTTAAAACTCTATTGAATGGGGCGCCTGGGTGGCTCAGTCGGTTAAGTGTCCAACTCTTGATTTCGGCTCAGGTCATGATCTCAAGGTCCTGGGATGAAGCCCTGCATCAGGCTCCGCGCTCAGCAGGGAGTCTGCTTCTCTCCCTCTCTCTCTCTCCCTCTGCCCCTGTCCCCACTCATGTGCTCGAGCACGTGCTCTCTGTAAAATAAAATAAGTAAATCTTTTAAAAAATAATAAAACAAAATAAAGCTCTACTGACCAGGAGAATTTGAACACTGATGGGATATTGGTTGATATAAAGACATTATAGTTAATTTTACTTAAGAATACTATTGTTGCATTTTTTTCAAGATTTATTTATTTATTTGACAGAGAGAGAGAGACAGAGCACAAGCAGCAGGGAGCGGGAGAGGGAGAAGCAGGCTCCCCGCTGAGCAAGGAACCTGATGCGGGGCTCGATCCCAAGACCCCAGGATCATGATGCTTAATGACTGAGCCACCCAGGTGCCCCTATTATATGCTTTTTAATTAAGAAAAATAAAAGCCATGTAGGCACAGAATGTCTTTTTAAAATTCTGTGTGCTCACCCGCCCCCACCACCATGTAATCTGGCTCCTGTTTTTCCGGGGATTAATGTTAAAGTTTTTAGCGCCACTTCCGTGCGCCATCTCTGATCACTGGGTTATGGAATGTTTTGGTTTTTCCCTCCTCAGACTGAGCACTGATATGAGTGACTCTGAAGGGGAGTGTCAGAGAAGCAGTGAGCTGAACATCCCAGTCTCCCTTGCTACTTTTTATTTCAATCAACCCGGAACCCTGGTGGGAACAGCCAGATTACACACGGGTTTGTGATACTGTTGCTTTTACCGCCCCTGCCCTGGTACGAGGACACCCTGTGCTAGCTGGTGTTTTCTCCTCAGACAAAGCACAGAGGACATTGTGGGAATCGCTAAGGCAGAACTTTCCCAGCCAGGCAGCCCTTCTAGGCACCAAGGTCGCCCCACCCAGATAGGGAAGAATTTTCACCTTCAGCCTTGTCCTCCCTCTGCCTACATGCCACTTGTCATTGTGTTGCTGAAGGATTCTGGAGGGTGGGGACGGGAGAGGAACTTTAAAACTTTAAAACCAACTCTGAGGCAAAAACTCTGGGTGTGGAGGTAGCTTGGAAAATGTGTTAGGGCTTTAAAAAAAAACCAAAAACACCAAAAACCAAAAACCGTGTGGGTCCCCGAGCAAGTGAACAGCGCTTCTCAAGAAATCAGATCACAGGCATCCGGGGACTTCTTTAAACCTCGCAACTGTGAAATACAGACTTTTGCCCTTTGGGCAATGGAGACTGTCACATTTTTTAGAAACTACCGTTGTTTTGACTGGAAGAAGAAAAAGTACAATAGTGCTGGGCTGGGGGTCAGATCTGTGGCAGGAAGAGAGTGCAGCTGTCCCTGGAGGCTTGGCACACACAAGAGTAGCCCAGTAAAACCCATTCCTTTAGCTCAAGGGCCCCTCGTGCAAACCCAAGTGAGGACTGGTAGGTGAGCTCCTTTTTTTTTTTTTTTTGCCATTAGTTCATAACTATTGCTAAAAAAAATGTACACCGGGGGCGCCTGGGTGGCTCAGTTGGTTAAGCGACTGCCTTCGGCTCAGGTCATGATCCTGGAGTCCCAGGATCGAGTCCCGCATCGGGCTCCCTGCTCGGCAGGGAGTCTGCTTCTCCCTCTGACCCTCCTCCCTCTCATGCTCTCTGTCTCTCATTCTCTCTCTCAAATAAATAAATAAAATCTTAAAAAAAAAAAAAAAAAAAAATGTACACCGAAAGCACTTATTATATCCACAGAAAGGATTTAAAACAAAAACAAGCCAGTTGCTAAGGGGGGAAAAGCCCCACTGGAAATGTGGCATGTCTTTGCTCATCTCCTCAAAGGCCAGATTTGGACTTAGCTAGGGGAGGATGTGCCCTTCTTTCCCCAGCTGAGAATAACCGTGGAAAGCTAGGGTTAGGAGGCGGAAAAGTGGAGACTCACCACGCATGGTAGCGGTGATTTCCTGGGGGGCAGAGAGCACTGTGCCCGCTGGACACACAAGTACTCTCCCCGTGCAGTGGGAGGACCCCTGAGCAGGGAGGGGAAGGCTGCAGGCTTCCCTATCAGACGGACCTGACCCCAAGCTCAGCGGCTACTGGAACCTGAACATATCCTTCTAGACCTCAGTTTCCTCACCTGCAAAATGGAAATACCACTGTTCTATGGGTGGTAAAGGATTAATGGGAATGATGCTTTGAAAACCTTAGCCCAGTGCCTGACAAAGGCAGGCGTGCAGTTCTGTGAGTGGCAGCCCTTCCACCGCACCCCCTCCCCCACCCCCACAGTCTGGGTTAGAGCACAGTCTCACTGGCTTTCACGCTGGTCTCTCCAGGAGGACAGTAAACCCTCCTGTGTCAGTTCAGCTACTTTGTTGTCAGTCCCACCTGAGCGGGATTTGGTCCAGGAGCCTTCTGTTTCTGTGCCACGGAATGCTGCCCTCGGGAGGATCCTGAGAGTAGGGGTTGGGGGACAGAGATCATTGATTTTCCTGTCCCTGGGGCCCTACACAGCAAGATGTGAAGGTCATTTCCTAGCGTCCAGAATTCCGCCCTTGGCATACTTGTTTTCCCCTTTCCATTCCAGTAATTTCTTAGCAGCGTGCAAACTCACACATCAGTTCCTCTTTCCCTTCTTGGTGATGTCAGTTTATCCCAACTTCCCCTTCCCTATTTTGACCAAATACTTCCTTGAATCATCAATTCCTCACCCTCACCTGGGAAAAACCAAGGCTGCTTCTCCTCGCTAGGACCACACAAAAGCACCCCCTCCCTCCATTGATTTTTATGTTAACATGAATAATAGGATTTTGTGTTCAAGGCATATAAATTTTCCATTAGTAACAGGGCCAGACTTGGCCTGTTTGGCTTGGATAAGAGTAGTAGTCAAGTGACTGACATGGAAGGCTCGGTGAACTTCATGAAATTCAATGGTGTTCCTTCCTGCTGCACTTTGGCATGGAGAAGCGTGTTGGTGAGACCAGCCACGTGTCCGCGCTGGTTGGGCTCTCCCTGAGCAGGGGCTTCAGGAGCCCCGCACATCTGCCTCACCTCTGCCCTGTGTGTCATCTGGGGCTTCCCTGCCCTTCCCTTCTCAGGCTGCACAATGGGGACAGTCCTATACGGAGAGAGGTGGGGTTGCTCGCTGTTGATTGTATTTCATTTGGCTTCGTCAAGGACTTGTTTCATTTCGTTTTCATTGTTGCTAGATAATGCCTAAAAAGAAAGGCTCTTCTAAATCTTTAAACATGTTCTTCAAAGGCTGTAATACTAGGGGAGTGCAATACTAGGGGAGGCTGGACAAAGGGGACCAGTGTCCTGGAGGGGATATGAGGAACCAATGAGATTTCCTATGAAAACTCTAAACTCACACAAAAGCACACCCTCCCTTAGTTTAGCTTTTAGGTGAAATGAACAGCTCTATTAGGATACACTATTCTGGAATGTGTTCCTTTAAAGCCTAGACCCCAGGAGCACCAAGACCAGCAAGAATCACCCAAGCACCCAGTTCCTTAATTCTCTTTGATGTCCAGAGCACTTGCCCTCAGGGCCCCTCTGACCTGCTCTAACTTCTTGTATGTTGTCCCCTCCTGGCAGGGGGCCCCTTTACCCATCTTTACTTGAGGAATCAGTGCATTCCACCAAACCTCTGGTTCTGTTTGCTGCCAAAGGTAGTTGAAGTTTCTGCCACAGACCCATCATGATGGCTGAGTTACAGGTTTTGAGGACAAGCTTGGAAAAAAGGGGTGCATCCAAAGATATCTGGCATAAAAACTTTTCCAAGGCAATTATAATAGTACCTTTGTATTATTATTCAAAATAGTAATCCTCTAACATATTACTGTAAACAGCTTGACTATTTAACAACTTCTCATAGAGCCTCATTGGATCTTTCCTCATCTCCTGTGAGACTGATAACAGCATTGTCTAATTTGGGTTTCCCTAGAAGTAGACCTGGAGACACGGGTCTGGGTACAAGTAGTTTATTTGAGAGGTGATTCCTGGAAGCCCCAGCAAGGGAGTGAGGAAGCAAAATAGAGGAGAGAGGAAAGCAAGGGAAGGGTGTGTGGGAACGTGAGGCTCCATCCCGCAGGGGACCCCCGAGAGACTTAGAATCTGCCTGGATTGCACTACTGAGGGGCGAAGGGCTGGGGGCTTTATGCACCCACCCTCGTCACTCTCTGGCACTTTGGGCAGTCCAACAGGAGCATGCGTGCCCGTCCAGGGAATTCCTCTGGCAGAGACCAAGCAGCAGTTAGCATGTGGGGGGCTGTCTGGTGTCAGCCTCTGGGCTAGGCCAAGCCGAGCAGGCAGGTGTGGGGGCCCAGCAGCGTCTGCTATAGTCCTCACCAATTCATGGGGAAGAACTGAGGCCCAGAGAGGTGAAGTACTTGCTCAGAGTCACACAGCTGGCGGAGTCTCTGCACTCCTTCACCTGCATGCTGTCCCTCGCCCCGCACGGCCTCCAGGGCTGCGGTGATGACAGAGGTGGCTGGGACATCCCCTAAAAGCCCAAGGCAGCCGGGGTTAGGAGGCCCGAGAGCTGCCCTGGCAGAATGCCTTCTCTGATGTGCTTCTCACATTTCCGTTTCCACAGGGAACTTTGCCTGACCAGTTTAGCCCCTTCTTTAGAGGCAACACAGCATAGTGATGAAGATTTCTGAGCCAGCCCTCCTGGGCTCCTGTCCTGGAAATTGAGTGGCCTTGGGCAACTTACTTAAACTTTCTGTGCCTTTGTTTTGTTCTCTATTAAAATACCATCTGCTTCTTAATGGCTGATGCAAGGACTAAATGAATTAATACACGAAAATTGCTTAGCAGGGAAGAACAACCCTAAGAGTGTTAGTTGGTGTTGTTACGGTGCATGTGGATGCTCTTTTTCCTGTCACTAGCATTTCCCTGGCTGTAGGATTCATGTGGACTCGTTCTAAAATGAAAGCTCACATTTCGTCCTGTGCTCATGTCTGGGCAGCATCTTGCCAAGTTTAAACACCACGGCACTTCAGACAATTTGTTTATCGCCTGTCTTCGCCCCGCGTTGAGAAACTCCCTACCGAGGGAGCTCATGTCGGCCTTGCCCTTCACGGAGCAAGCAGTGCCAAGGGCAGGGCCTGGCCCTGGGAGCTGCTCCGGAAATTGGTGTTCGGTGAATGAGAGCGCACCCTCCCAGGGGTTCACTGGTGACGCCGAAGCTCATGTTACCCAGGCAAGCCACCTGCTGGTGGTGACATCAGTGTAAAAAGAATTTAAGAGGTTGAACCAGAGATGGACTCCTCCCAGAATTTTCTCTATATTTATAGAACACTATTCTGAGGCCCTCAAAAGAATTTTCAGCTGTGGCTCAGGTCTTTAATCCTCAGTGAGATGAAATTGGAAGCTGAGAGATGGAGGGGGGCATTCCAAAGTGCTGTATTAACATCTGCCAGTAATGATTGGTATTACTGTGTCGTTACAGATAACACTGTGTGGCAACAGATGGACTAATTTTAACATCTCTTTGACCCTGACGCACTGTTGAAATGGGTCAGGGTCAAATTGGGGGTCCTGTTTTATGTAGGAGGAACTCGGACCCGCTGTGCCGTGCGGAGGGCCCTGAGGCAGAACCGACCTAAGCCGCGGTGCTTGTTCACAATTACCAAGTTCTTGTAGGAGGTGCCCAGTAGTGGGAGGTGGGTTATAGCTGCACAGCCTAGACACCAAGTCACAGATTCAGCTTGTTATGGGCTGAATTGTGTCCCCCTCCTATTCATATGTTGACGTCCTAATGGCCAGTACCTCAGAACGTGACTCATAGGGTCTTTAAAGAGAAAAGTAAGGTTAAATGAAGTCATCAGGGTGGGCCCTAATCCAATAGAACTGGTGTTTTTATAAGAAGAAGAGAGATCAGGACACAGACAGGGAGCAGAGGGGTCTCAGAGGAAACCAGCCCTGCCCACACCTTGATAAATTGCCAGGCCATGGGACTCTGGTGGCAGCCCTAGCAAACGAGGGTGCCTTCATTCGTAGGCCCATGCAGAGACCTCTCACCGTCTCCCCCAGCTCAGGGACCACCCCCGCGTAGCTACTCCACCACGCCTCGAGGACGGGTCACCTGGGGCAAATCTGGTTCCAGAGTCAGCCAGCCCCAGACAGAATCTGCAGCTTATTTCTTCAACCCCTGCTGCATGTGCACATCCTTGCCCCCAAATTTTTGAGCTTTTTTTTTTCTTGGTTTGACTGTTTTGTTCTTGCGTGCTCTGTTTTGTCTTATTCTGTCTACTGTTTAAAAGCACACAGACTCTGATTAGAAGGGGCCTTCTGCCCCCAAGACCTTGTTTAAAAGCCTCTATAGCCTTTGCTACAAATGACCTAAACTGCTGAGGTTGCAGCAGGAGTCATGCATTTCAGAATCCATGGACCGATAGCTTCTATTTCTGGAAGCTCAGATGGAGAGTTGTGTCTATTCCGTGCAACCTTAGATCGTTTTAGCATCCATTATGGGACGGTCTTCCAGCCATCACAGAGCAGATCTCTCTGCTTGCTCGCGGCACAGGCACAGCGGCTGCTGGCTCTCTGCTGGGATCTCCTTGATCCTAGCCGGTTCTTGCTGCAATGGTGGAGGGGTTCGGTTAGGTGTAAACCTGGGGTAAGCCTCGGGAGGTCCTAGTGTAGACCTGGCTTTGCAGAAGTGCAACATGATTTCAGGTCTTTAATGGTACCAGAGAAACCACAAGAAGTGAAAGTTAATCTTTTTTTTTTAAACAAATCATCTTACTTTCCCTTTTTTTGTCTCCTTCACTTGTTCTCACTCTACCTTCCCTGTGTTACTTTGTGTCTGTTGCCAGAGTGAGCAAATAGAAGTACAAGATACCTAGATAAACTTGAATTTCAGTTAAATAGCTATACTACAACTAAAACAAATCACTGTCTTAGTATAAGCAGGGAGCAAATATGGACATACTTATACTTATATTTTTTATTGTTTATCTGAAATTCAAATTTAACTGGGCATCTTGTATTTTATCTGGCAACTCTTTGTCTCTGAATATGTGTTCTTTTGTGTATTTCTCATATATACAGGTATGTATGTACACAGAGATTTAGCTAGATAGAGATAGATATCTCCCTTGCAAGTTTTCCTTATGTCTTTTTCCCCTATAAACCCACCACACACACTCCCCTGCCTTCATTCATATGTACAGGAGTGGTTACACATATTTTTTTCCACCTTTTTTCGTTTCTCCGCATCCTCTCCCCTGTTATATTATCTCCTTTATCTGTCCTTAAAAACTATAGTTTTCCTTTCCCTAAATGATAGTCACACTTAATAAATAACTTTTGTTTCCTTCCTACTTTAACCTTTTGAGAAGTAGAATACTTGATAGTTCTTTGTCTAAAAACCAGTAAAATAAGGTCATGATCAGCCTAGATATTCTACTTTCCTTTTTGTTTTCTTATTTATATTTATTTTGCCTTGCTGGATCACTGGCTCTTTTTTATTTATTTATTTATTTGTTTGTTTGTTTATTTATTTATTTATTTTTTTAAGAGAGAGAGCACATGAGAGGGGGGAGGGTCAGAGGGAGAAGCAGACTCCCCGCCGAGCAGGGAGCCCGATGTGGGACTCGATCCAGGGACTCCAGGATCGTGACCTGAGCCGAAGGCAGTCGCTTAACCAACTGAGCCACCCAGGCGCCCAAGGATCACTGGCTCTTAATATGAAAATGGGATCATACCCTTGTACAGATTGTGGTAGCACAGGATACAGGTCATGTAGGAACCTCGTGGGCAGCATAAGAAGTTTGAGGATTTTTTTTTTTTTTTTTTTTTACTTTTGTTACATCTCATTAGTAAGTCTTAAAACCTCCCAGTCAATAGGCATAAATCCCTCTAATGTCATCTGTTTTTTTAACAAACAATTATGTAAGGCTGTGGGATTCCTAAATCAGTGAAACCCATTGGTCTTCACCCTAAGATAAGACACATGCAAAGGTAAGAATACGAAGGAATATGTATTCCTTGCAGCAGAGAATAAGGAGTGTAGGTTGAGCCAGAACTGAGTGATGACAGACCTTCATCATTAAGGGATTGGGTTAAAATGGCTGCCTTGCTCACCAGGTAGAAGACAGAGCGGGAGCACCCAGGGCGCTCACTCTGGGAACTTCCACCTCTTCTCATTTTGCACCCTACGCACCTCCCTCACTTCACTTTTGTCCTGGCTCTATCACATAGTGCAGTTAAACTTTGCTCCCTCATAACCCAGCACTTAAGAAGCTCAACCAAGGTATTTCTCTTTCAAAAAGAATCATGACACCATTTTTTCCAATTTGAGAAAAATAAAAGTAAATGAATTTATTTTTCTTGATTCTTACTTCACTGTGTTCCACCTCATGCCACAAAAAAGTTGACACGGGCATTTTTTATAATTCTGCCTCCACAAACTTTTCCTAAACCCTTTTCACAGTAGTTGGCCTCTGTGGTTTGTTTGTTTTTCTTTTCCGGTTGAACAGTTGTCTAATTCACTTGTTGACAAAAAAAATTCAAAAAACTCTGTGAGGGCATCCACCAATGCAGTCCTAAAACACACTTTCCAGGCCTCCAACTCTTGGGGACTAGCTGTTGGCCATTGATGGTTGTATCTGGGGCTTCACCACTCCTTGACCCCACCTGGCCCCCATGACTTTGATGACTAGAGTGCTTTACTATTATGATTTTCTTTAAAATAGTTCCATTTGAACCCTGGAATCTGAAATGTATCCGTGTATGGATGTGATTTATTTTTAACTGACTTTTTAAAAGCAGTTTTAGATTCCGAGCAAAATTGAGTGGAAAGTACAGAGAATTCTCTTACACCTGCTGCCCCTGCACATGCAGAGCCTCCCCCAAATCAACAGCAGATTTTTCATCAAGTCTTAAATCCTGCGTTTAAAAATTCATCATCTTTAAAACTATCTCTTTGAGGGCACGGCGACTTAAAATGAACAGAATAACCAAAGATTGGTAGCATTTTTTAAATGTGATTTAAAAAAAAAAAATGTTCATGTACTAATATTTTACAGGGTCTTACACATTTTCTGCCTGTACAAGAATTATCGGTTCCTAAACTGGAATTCAAGGTACTAGAGATCAGAGCAATAGCTGAACATCAAAGGCAGCTGATGTTTGTTGACTATATTGATATTCTCTTCCTTAAAGCGTCTTGTGACTTCCAGATGCTTTGTCATCTGAACAGTCTTTGGCCTGGGAGCCAGTAGGTGGGTGGTCTTTAAATGGCTTTTCCTCGAGCCAGGGGTGTAGCCCCTTCCTTAGGGTGCAGGGTTGACCTCACTGAGATGCCAAGGAGTGCAAAGGAAGGACAGTGGTTGGAGATACATCTCAGTTTGCAGGAGCAATTGTTACAACAGCCTACATCACTCTGATTACATATGGCCTCAATCAGGAGGCCTAATTTTAGGAGGTGTAAGACAAAAATACAGTTGAGAGAAGTGAACTAAAAATAGCCCTCCCCCTTTATTCTGTTACAATTCATTCCCTCAGATGCTGAGTCTGTTCAGTTTATGCAAAAGTCTTTCCCTGTCATAATTGTCATGAAGACTTTTGACAGTTATTAAGCACAGTGAAAGCCCACATCTTATTTCGATTCACTGCAGCTGTCAGGACTTGCAATTTATTTCTGCTGTCCTCTAGAATTCCTGGCGTTCTGTCAAACAGATGCTACTGTATTTTTAAGGGAGGGTTTGAGGTGGCCCCATTTTATTAAAAATACACAAGAAGTGTCATTAATAAGAGTATGTTGTGTGAGTCACACTTCATGAGCTCAGATGGGCCCCTTCTGTGATTCTCATGACAAAAATACTTTTGTAAAAAAAAATTTACACCAAACTTTTCACATTAAAGAACTAATTTTACCTTAGTGAATATTTGGAGTGTTTATTATATAGAAGACATTGTGCTGAGCACTAGAACAGTTGATGAAGACATCATTTCTGCCTCAAGGAACTTACTTGGGGAAGACAGACAGACGTATGTCAAGATGTGAAACATGCGATCTTAGCAACTGATGCCAAAATTCTTCCCAAGGCAGGACCTGTCTGGGGGACATATCCTGACAAACTGTGGAGGGCTTGATTGGGAGGGTGGAACTTGAAAGTAGGAATGAGGCAAAAAATAAGAATGGCTACACTGCACCACACGAAGCAAGGAGAAGGATTTGCTTCATGCATCTGTAGCTGGGCAGAGGGAAAAACAGTTCAGAAGGGAGGTGGGGGAAGGGGCCAGAACACTGGTTTGAGGAAGGTGACTAAGGGGATGCTGGGCCAGATGAAATCCTCCCGTGGTGTGATGAGCAAAGGCCATTCGAGGGCCAGTGATGGCCAGTGCTCAGCGCAGGGGTGTTGGTTCTTAGAATGGAAAGCCCTCCAATTCTCCACCCACATTTCAATAAAGTCTCCTGTGCTCATGAATGATTCGTGTGGGTGTTTAGGGGTTTTCCTGAGGGGCATGGAGGAAGAGGGGAAAGGCTCACAGAAGGCTTTGGCTTGTGTTTCTGAGACCATAAGGAGTAGAGCAGAGACAGGATGTGTGAAAGAAGGAACATGGAAGCATATGTGCCCACGAGACGTAACTTCCCCTGAAACTGCAGAAATCCTTGGGAGGCTTTGGGCTTCCCAGGGGCATCAAGAAGGGCTCTGAGCCAGTCTCCTCTAGATCTGAAGGGCTCAGGAACCCCCAGCTGATATCTGCTTATCTAGGTTAGACTGCCAAAATGTGTGGCTATTGTACAATAAGTGGATAAGAGTTGAAATTCTGAGTTGAAATTCTGACTCTTGGCGTGATATAGGCTTCTCTGTGAGAGGCTTCATAGCTAGGCCTTGGAAGATGAATGTGACTTTAGTTGGCAGAGTTGGAGAAGAGCAGAGCCTGCAGAGAGAATTGCATGGGTATTGACGTTGAGATACCAAGTGCATGACCAATACAGGGAATGGGGGATCAGGCAGGTGTAGACATTATATAAAACGTGTGGGGTGGGAGGTGGAAACATGGAATGTGGTCAGATTCTGGACAGCCTAGAACACCAGGCCTAGTGAGTTTTGTCCAGATTCTCTGGATGCCTCATCTAGATGTAAAGAAAATTGGAGAAACCACATGAAAGTTTAACTAGAGAGTGGAGATTTTGAAAGCAAGGGGCCCATCAGGAGACCGTTTAAATTTGTAACTCTCAGACTTCCCACCTCCATCTGCACACCTGAAGATTGACCTCCTCCCATTGCTGAGAATGGAGCAATGGGTTAAGTGGTGCAGGTGAAAAGCAAAGTGTGAACACAAAATGTGGTGGTGGGACTAGAAAGGGCAGCAGGAATTAGAAATATGTCCTGCAGGTAAAGTTGGTAATAGGCAAATTTGACCAGCTATAGAATATCAAGAGTGTGATATAGGGAGTTCTTGGCTTTGAGCCTACGTGACTCAGAGGATAGTGCTGAGATTCATATCACAAGAGGTGTAACAGGAGTGCAGTTGTGAGTGTGTATGTGTGCACGTGCGCTCACATGCACACACTTGGGGAAGAAGTGCATGAAATGGGGAAAGAATGAGTTCCTTTTGGATGTGTTGAGTTTAAGGTGCTAGTGGAACGCTTACATGGAGATGTTCAGCAGCAGAAACATAGGCCTGGGACCACAAATTCAGCACATTCTGAAGTGACCTGTCTATGTTGCGTAAATGCCAGCAAGGGCCAGAGGTGGATTGAGTAGATTCCAGGTGTTTCTGCTCTGCTAGCACATTTCTGAGTCTTATCCAGCCAGTAATATGTAGAAGTATCTGGCTTCCCCTCTGCTCTGTTCCTGCCCAGAGGAGATGCTCCATGATTTTTTTGTTGCTGAATGAGTGAGAGCACTAAGCCTCATTTTGACAAAGCTAGAAGAACAAGAAGGGTTTATACTTTTCTTACAGATTATGGCATGGAGATAATTTCCTAAATTTACTTACATTTGGCTTTTTGTCCATATACATGTAAATGTAACAAATATCTTAATAAAAGAAATAGAACTTTACAAAAGAGGTTTAACTATATATATAAGAAAGAAGGTGGGGAGTGAAGGCCAGATGGTCTTAATTCTGCCTTCCTGCCTTATTTCCTTTTTTTTTAATTTTGACCTGTTAGTGTCATATTTTATGCCACTTGCTGATTGTCATTTATTTTATTTTATTTTTTAAAAGACTTTATTTATTTATTTGACAGAGAGAGACACACACAGAGAGAGAACACAAGCAGGGGGAGTGGGAGAGGGAGAAGCAGGCTCCCCGCTGAGCAGGGAGCCCGATGCGGGGCTCCATCCCGGGAGCCTGGGATCATGACCTGAGCCAAAGGCAGATGCTTAACGACTGAGCCACCCAGGCGCCCCAATTGTCATTTATTTATTTTAGATATTATTTGTTTATTGTTTATTCATTTTAGATATTGTCCTCTGAAAGAGCAGCAACTTGAGGCTGTCTTTGTAGGAAACCTTGGACCACAATGTTGTGCTTTATAGTCAGTAAAGTCAAACAAAACGAATTGAATTCCTGGCATACAGCAGTCACTAGGTTTAAATGGTGAAAAAGGAAGGCATTCACATTTACCCCTCAGGGTTGCTGGGAAGCACACATCGTAATAGATATAGAAAGGCTTGGGGCACCTGGGTGGCTTAGTTGGTTAAGCGTCTGCCTTCGGCTCAGATCATGATCCCAGGGTCCTGGGATCTGGGATCGAGCCCCACATCAGGCTCCCTGCTCAGTGGGGAGCCTGCTTCTCCCTCTCCCTCTGCCTGCCACTCCCCCTGCTTGTGCTCGCTCTGTCAAATAAATAAAATCTTTAAAAAAAAGATATAGAAAGGCTTGTAAGCTGTAAATGTTTGTAATTACAGGACTGTATTAGGCAAAGATCGGGCAGATGAAAGACCCACGAGGGTTTTCAGGAAGTACTTGATGGAGGAGAGCCTGGCGTGGTTGCTGAAATGGGAGAGGGATATTATTCGGGCACTCCGTGGTTTCCACAGGTCCCCTGGGGATTGTAACTCAGAGTGGTTTCTTCTTCCCAGGACATGTTCATGTTCGCTTCTTTGCCAACAGTACCTCCTGGCCCACCCACTTTGTTCTACGAAGGCCCCGCATACATCCAGACTAGACAGTTCGCAACTCAGTTGAGGCTGGGGGAAATGTCAGCCTTCCTTCTTAGAAGAAATGTCAGACGTGGTTGTTTCTGGGTGTTCAAATTGACTCATATTGTAAAAGACTCACTCTAGGGCCATAAAGTGAAGGGTCAGAGAGACCCTGGGGTAGTAGACAAGCATGGTCACTTGGGCTGGGCAGGACCTGGTCACTTGTTGCCCTCAGGATATGTTACCTCTGTTCTGCAAATGAACAGAAATCAGCATTTGGTGAGCAGCCCAGTGGGCACGTCAAACTAATACATGCCCATGGTTAAGAAATGAGCTAGTACAGAAAGTCAATGATAACAGAAGAGCAGCAGTGTTGAGTCTGAGTATAGTTTGAGCATTTTAATGGTGCTCACTCTATGGGTGGGGGACGTAGTCTGTTTGTTTGGGATGTGTTGAGTTTAAATTACAATCTCTAAATAATATACCAACACTCTTATTTATTTGTTACATTGAGAAGTCATCTATTGACTTACTGTTACGAGAGATGAGAATTTAGCTCCCTTCTATTACCCCTTACCTCCCCTTCCCCACCGTCTTCTTTGTTTTTGATATTAGTGGCATTATTTGTACTTCCTTTGGTCATTACCTTGTGTATTAGTCAGGGTTCTCTAGAGAAACAGAACCGATAGGAGATACATGTTTTTTACCAATAGGATATATTTTTGAGGAGATTTATTATAGAGATTGGCTTATACGATTATGGAGGCTGAGAGTCACAATTTCCCATCTGCAGGCTGGAAAACCAGTGAAGCTGGTGGTATAATTCATTCTGAGTTCGAAGGCCTGAGGACCAGGAATGCCAGTGTCCAAGGTCAGGAGAAGACAGATGTCTCAGCTCAAGCGCAGGGCAAATTGGCCCTTCCCCTGTCTTTTTGTTCTATTCCAGCCCTCAGCTAATTGCATAATGCCCACCTGCATAGTGAGGGCAATCTTTACTCAGTCTATCAATTCAAATGCTAATCTCTTCCAGAAACACCCTGGAACACACACCCAGAAATAATGTTTTCCCCAGCTAAATGGGCACCCCTTAGCACAGCCAATTGACACATAAATTTACCATCACACTTTGTAACTTTAAAGAATATACTTAAACCTCTGTTGCCTTTGGTCAGCATTTGACATTGTGCTTGAACTCCCTCTGTTTTGTGAAATGAGGTCATTGGTGCCTAGACTCTTTAGTCCCATCTTTTTTCTCTCTTCCATTTCCCAAATTTTCTCAGCTGCATTTTTAATTTTGTTTTTATTTTTACAGTAACATATAACATGATTGACTTTTCTTTAGGAGAGGGTAACACCTCTCTAGATTACAACACACATAGAAATTGTTTAACCCTGACCACAATCAGGATACAGTATGGTTCCATCACCCAGAAAACTCCCTGCTGCTACCCCTTTGTAGTCCCAACCTCCCCTATCCCTAACCCCTAGCAGCCTGTGAGCTAGTCTCTGTCATTACAGCTTTGCTTTTTCCAGAACATCCTATAAATATAATCATACAGTATGTAATTTTATGAAACTAGTTTCTTCATTTAGCATAATGCATTTGATATTCATCCAAATTGTGTACCATCAAGCGTTCTTCCTTTTTAGTTCCTTTTTATTGTGCTATTGCTGGGTAGTATTTTAAAGTTTAAATCCAGGGGCACCTGGGTGGTTCAGTCAGTTAAGCATCCGCACTCTTGATTTTGGCTCAGGTCATGATCTCAAGGTTATGAGATGGAGCCCTGTGTCAGACTCCAAGCTCAGCGCGGAGTCTGCTTGAGATTCTCTCTTTCCTTCTCCCTCTACCCCTCCCCCCACTTGCATGCACTCTAAATAAATAAATAAATAAATAAAATCTTAAAAAGAAAGTTTAAATCCATTCACCCACTGACAGACATTTGGGGTGTTCTCAATTCTTGATGATTATGAATAAACATGATCTAAACATTCATTTACAAGCTTTTTGAATGAACATAAGTCTTTTTCTCTAGGGCAGATCCCTAGCAGTAAGGATCATATGTTAAGTGTATGCTTACCTTTATGTGAAACTGCCAGACTGTTTGCTCAAGTGGCTATACCTCTACTCAGTCCCGTCAATAGTGTGTGAGCATTCCAGTTGCTCCTCATTCTCATCAGCGTCTGGCACTATCAGAGTTTGGTTTGGTTTTGTTCTATGTAGCCATTCTAACAGCTGTGAGGAGGTGTCTCATCATGGTTTAAATCTGTATTTCCCTAATGGCTAATGACATTGAACATCTTTTCATGTTTTGCCATATGTATATATTTATATTTATATATCCTCCTTGGTAAAATATCTGTTTAAGTCTTGTGCCCTTTTTTTAAAACTGGGGTTTTTATTTTCTTACTGTTGAGCTTTGAGAATTCTTTAGATACTCCGGATACAAGTCCTCTGCTGCATAGGCAATTTGAAAATATTTTGTCCCAATCTGTAGCTTGTCTTTTATCCTCTTAACAGTGTCTTTTCCAAAATGAAAGTTTTAAATTTTTGATCAAGTCCAATTTGGTCATTTTTTGTAATGGGTGGTGCTTTTGATGCCTTTCCTAAGAACTTTTTGTCTACCTCCGGGTCACAAAGATTTCTCCTCTGTTTTTTTTCTAAAAATGTGATCATTTTAGAGTTTGCATTTAGAGCTATGATCCGGTTTAGACTAATCTATATATAAGGTTTAGTTTCATTTTTTTGCATGTGGATGTCCAGTTGTTCCAGCACTATTTGTTGAAGACTATCCTTTCTCCATTAAATTACCTTTCCAGCTTTGTCAAAAACCAATGGTTGAGCCTAGTTGAGGTAAGGTAACTTGCCAAAGTTATGCCACTAATAAATGGTGGATCCAGGATTCCGTTCAAGGTGAAGAGACTCTGGAATCCTCATTTTTAAGTAAGGAAGGGCTGTCTCCCACTGATAGAAGGCTAATGGTTTCCTCCTTGGGTGACTCACTCTATCAAGACCACTTAGCCACTGGCAGACTGGACTCAGATGCTCCCTTAAGTGTTAACTCAGCCAGAACAGAACTGTAAATTGTAAAACTGACCCTTGAGCGTAGCTTTTCCCACTATACCATACTACCTTCTTGCCAACTGGCCATTGAAGATGCTTTTAGCAGCCCAACAGCATAAAAGAAGTGGCCCAAGGAAAAACAAAGGATGTGAGCGGCATGGACCACAGAGATATCAGGCAGGGTGCAGAGAATCACCTGCAGGCCAAAGAAGGATCCCTTAGTTGCCAGATAGGGCGTTCCACTCTTCATCAACAGGGCCCAGAACTAGAGTGAGGTCCCAGGGTGATGACAGAACTATAGAGCACATGCACGAAGCACCCAGGTCTGGCATCCTAGGGGCTAACCAGAGAGGTGTGGAAGCAGGTTCTGGAAGGATGAGAGTATCACCAGATCCAGATGTAAGATTCTTTTAGTAGACTTAATAGGATCCAATCCACATCCAGATCCAGAGGCTTCCACTGGCCTCTAGGGACCTAGAAAAGTGACTATGAGCAAAGAAAGTCGAGATCCATTTACATTATCATCTATAATAGGTACAATACTTTGGGAACATCTTGAGCTTTCTAGAAATTTTGGAATTTCCCCCTCTTGGTTATTTTTGTTGCTTTTTTGTCCTTTCCTATTTGAGCAATGTTCAAAATCTTAATCTATTTCAGAGTCGAAAAAGGGAGGCCATACTCTGAAAACCCTGCCTTGTGCCCTGCAGCGAGCAGGGAGGTGTAAAAGGAGAATAGGGGGCTGACACTTGGAAAGAAAGAGGTGGGCCATCATGGTTGCCCCGAGGGAGGTTCCATGTTACCTGACGAGGGAGTTTCAGGTACAAGCTGTTTACAGTTGAGGGTATCAGCCTCAGAGCTAGGGTTACTCTCTGCAGTTTCCATTTTAAGTGTTTTCAGTCCTCTTCCTGCCAAGATGGCTGCTGGCTCACGTTTGAGGCACTAATCAGACTGGTCTCAGAGTCCGTCATTCAGCTCTGGCTGTCCTTGCTGGCCCTGGCAAAGGCCTAGCTAGCACTTAGCTCCTTGGGCCCCAGCCATCTCAACAGCAACATCCTCCCATCCTTTTCCTTCTGATACCCCTTCACTGCCCCTCCTTCCTGCTCTGGCTGTCACCCTCCTTGTGAAGCAACAGTTACCATGGTCCCAAGCCAGAGGATAATCAGACCATTGCCCCACCCAGCTACGGGCTGGCCATGTATTCCTGGGTTTTTGCCTGCACTATTTTCCCAGGTGATGTCATTACCAAGAGGCTGTCCAGCATGGTGACAGAGGGACCCTGAACTTACTTGCCTGGCCTCACCTTTCTGCTCTCCCCTCACTAGCAATGAACAGCACGCTTCCCCTCTGAAGCTCATCTGTAAAGTGGACATAATACTCATAACTAGTACATCCATCATGGGGCTGGTTGTTCAAGTGCCCCCTATGTGAGCTCAGACACATCGAGTACTCGGAACAGTGCCTGACACACACGAATGCCTTCCCATCTCTTTGTCTTATTGCTCTCTTTGTCTTATTGCTCTCGTCATTGTCCTCAGCCTTTGCATGTCACAGCCTCTGTACCTAGACTCCAGAATCATTTCTGTGCATCGTAGAGTAAAAAGAAGGAACCAAGTCTCAGGAAAAGCTGGTTATTTGAAATGAAAGAGAGGAAGGAATCCTAGGGGTCAGCTCGGGGAAATGAGACAAAGCCTTTAACAGAAATAGTCATGCTGCAATTGACAGTAGTGTTATTTCATTAGTTTGCAGATTAATCTGCTGGGATGAGAGCATGTTTCTTTTTGGTAGTAAATTTTTGTCTAACAAAAATGGAAGATATGAAACCTCAGCCAGTTTTTGAGACACTGTTCAAACTATGTTTTATTTATTAGCAATTCCTAGTGGCCAAGCCCTTGACTCCTAATGCTGGCCTTTTTTTTTTTTTTTTTTTTTTTTTAGTTTACAAGGTTATTCTTTCCAGGCCCAGCATAGGTTATAACTCAGGTTTTCTCCTCATTTAAATTTTAGTCTTAAAAGCCTGGGAATATTGGCATCATTGAAAAAGAGAGAAGGAGAGAAGAACCGAATTCCCATCTCTAGGGACAGGGTGACCAGAGGTGAAAAAGTGTGAAGACAGCCTGAGGAATCAGGACTGTGGCATAACCTTCAAGACAGCAGCTTCTCTTCCCACGCCTGCATATTTTGTCAGAGCAGATAGATGTCAAAGACCCAGGGGCTAAGGTTTACACAAAGTTCATTTTAATAAAATACTGATAGATTGCTCGTAGACTTAAAAAAAAAAAAAAAGGCTGGATATGCTGGTTATTAAAAGTGGAATGGCGGGCACCTGAGTGGCTCAGTCATTAAGCATCTGCCTTGGGCTCAGGTCATGATCCCAGGGTCCTGGGATCGAGCCCCCCATCGGGCTCCCTGCTCGGCGGGAAGCTTGCTTCTCCCTCTCCCACTCCCCCTGCTTGTGTTCCTGCTCTCACTGTGTCTCTCTCTGTCAAATAAATAAATAAAATCTTTAAAAAATAAAATAACATAAAAGTGGAATGGCTTAGTTTTTGCATGTTAAGAATTTCCACTCAAAAATAAGGGGAAATGATCTCACTTTCCAGAGAAATGACGGTTGGCCTTTTAGCTCTTTTGTAATTAAATCTGGATCTACCTCAAAAGAACCTTAAACTGTGGTGATAGGATGCTTTTCTCTGGGGAAAGGGGGTGGGGGAAGCACCTGGAACTCAAGTCTTGAACTTCTCTGACCAAACATGAGGTGTCCAGATGAGGAGGTTGGGCGAGTTTCATGGCGCTGCTCTCCAGTAGCTGGAACGGAGGTCTGTCGATGTAGCCACGACATGGACCCCAGATTTCCAGAGTTTCAAGAACTGCCCCTGGGACCTGAAGAGCTTAGCAGGATGTGGCAGGAACTCTGGAGCTGGATATTTTTATTTTTTAATTTGGGGACTGTTGACCTGGCTTTGAGGAAGGAGACAACCACCGGGCAGGGCACTGCCATGAGCACCATGACTGGGAATTCGGAGACTCAAGTTTTTGCCAGCGCAAACTCTGGCGACACTCTCTCCAAAGGGAACCACGTCCTGTGCCTCCTGATGACTGCCTGTTCATCTGGGCCTTTGGATTTTTTCTTCTCGCTTATCCTTAACCTCCTACTCCAACAACGAGATGCCTTACAGCCACCATTTGTCACCTACGAATTGTCCCCATTCCAGGACACCTGAATACCTGGATAGCAGTTTCAGAATTGTAAGCCAGTGCCTCTGTGGGAAATAATAGGATCATACAGAGCCCAGGGTTTCTGTGCAATTCCTTTGCCTTAATTCTCAAAAGTTTTGACTCATTTATAAATTTACATGTATCCGTATCTTTTTCTCACACAGGGTGCAGTGAGATCATTTCATTCGTTTGTAACACGGTTTGATAATTTTGTACATTCTGCATTCTTTCCTGGGAGATAGCAACTTCCTAAGTGATTATTTTTATTCATGTGCATAAGGTTTACTGTTTATGCTATAAAGTTTTATGGCTTTTGGCAAATGCATAGCGGCAGTTGCCTGTCATTGAAGTATCTTGGGAAGTGTTTCACTGATTGAACCTCCCTGCTCCAAAGAATGCCTGATATGTTTACCTTATCTCTAGTTTTGCCTTTTCTAGAACGTCATATGAAGGGAATCCCAGAGTAAAGATAAATAAATAAGCAGAAAGAACAGCATATAAAAACTTTAATATTTGAAAGACCTGAGTAGTGCTGTAGAGAATTACAGTGTGCTTTGGAGGAGGTGTGTGGATCATATAAGGAAAAAATTAATTTGAAGAAGTTCAAAAGAAAAAAGATTTTGTAAAGTAAACAGTTTTTGATGTAGAGCTTGAAAGAGAAGTAAAAGGTTGGGCTGGTAGGCAGGGCTGGGGCCAGGGGAGCATTCCCAGAAGAGGCAAACGCGTGAGCATAGGCTTAGAAGGGGAAAAGAAACACGGGAGACATCCGGAGCAGTTTTAACTCATCAAGAAATACCAAAAAAGGTTGAAAGATTCCTTGGGAAATTATCACTAGATTCCTTGATTTGGTACAGAATGGAGAGTCACTGAAGCATTTTGAGGAGAGTCAGACAATGGGTGCCTCCAATACAGTTATCTGAGGGCAGCCTTGAAGATACATTGGGATCCTAGTTGTGGAGACCAGTTCAGAGGCTCAGGTCCAGAAAAATCAATAACAAGGAATGCAGGTTTACCCCACTATCTGACAGTAGAGTTCCTAGGAAGCCTTTTGTAAGTCAAAATGTTGTAAATCGAGGAAGCTATTACCATCAATTTATATAGAACCACTTTGAGCATTCCCAAACCCAAAATATAACCACTCTCAGGCTTTTCTGGTACCTTAGGGCACATCTTGCTAACAGGTGCACAAAATAAATCGAGATAGAGCACAGATGCCCACAGATACAGTTCTGTGGGATGCTAAGATGCTAAGATGGATGCTAAGATGCTGAGCGTACTTCTCGGCGAGGAGCTTGGTGGCGCTACTCTCGCTCCGGAGCCAGGCTGCCTCTGCAAGGCTCACTGCCAAACAAATGCTGAACGCTATTTTCGCTTTTTGCCTTTTTTTGCAAAAGCAAAAATCCTTTTCTGGTTTCTTGTGTTTAGTAAAAATAGGTGCTAATGTAGGTATTTTGTAAAAGTGAAATAACATGAACTTTCAAACAGCAGAGGATCCCTGTATGTGTATATGTACATGTGTGCAATCCATGTATACACCACATATATACATAGAGAGAGAGACACACACATAAACACACACATAGATACAGTCCCTGAGAACAGGATCCTCACAGTCTTGCCCATACCGTATCCCCAACTCCTGATCCAATGGCGTAGAGTCAACACTCAAATCTTACATATTATTGAGTCATATTAATAGCCAAACAGGTTTGCCCTGCTGATTTCTATTTGCCCTCTTTTCAGGGTCCCTCTCTCCAGCAGTTTCTGTGAACTACTTACAAATTCATTTTGCTATGGTGCAGATAAAATAACTATCACATGAATTTAATGGTGTGCTTTTGTCCAGTGTCCAATCCACTATCCATCAGTAGACCGCCTTTTTAAATTCAAGGCTCTGGCAGAGTTAAGCCTAATCCCTGCCTCTAAAACCCACCCATGGTCCCTGTTTATACCCACGTCAGATCCTTCTTTCTCTGTATTTCTTTATTGCTGCTCTTTCCATTCCCAGCCTATATTCTTCCGTTTTCTTCTGATTATTCCCTACTGAAGAGACTTGGGAATTCATATTAAAATCAAAATTCTCAGTATTGCTAAAAATGAGTACCCACAACTACAGCTTGTAGTTAGGGAGGGACTGCCATACAGTGGAACTGCTTTATAACACTGGTGTGGGTAGAAAAATGCTGGCATTGATAGGTAAACTCAGGGTAGCATACGGAAGTACAGTTAAGCCCAGCAGACCATATTAGGGAGGGCTTTGCATTTTTTATCCCAAGTGAGATGGAAAAACAAACACTGCAAGTTTTGAGCAGAGTGACATGATCTGGGTGGCAGGTGCTCTGCTAAGGGCGAACATGTTGCTCTAGGAACAAGAAAGGGCTCTTTACCTGGCCTTCCAGGACTGGAAGTCTGATCCAAGAGACAACTATAAAAAGAGCAGAAGAGATTACCTCCAGCTAAGGTCCAGAAGTGAGCTCCAGCATAGAATGCCTGAGAAGTAGAGGGCCTTGCACTGTGTGCAGGGATTTGAACTTGCTCCTGAGGGCAGTGAGGAGCCAGCAGAAAGTTTTATGGTGGGGAGGGACATGACAGGTGATACGGCCCTATACAGGTCATTCTGAGAGCCGAGTGGAGGAGAGCAAGAAGATGGGAGGCATGAAGGCCAGGTGATGGAATCCCAAGGTGATTGTGGCCTGTGGGGCGTGGGGGGAAAGTTTTCCCTTTTTCCCCCAGTTGGTTCTTTGGCTGGTCTGATAATTAAATTGACGAAAGACAGAGTAACAGGAGAAAAAATGTATTTTGTATGTATAGGAGCTCATAGAAATAGGAGACTCAAAGAAGTGACCAAAGCAGGCAGCTTTTAGACCTTTTAGACAAAGAAACAATTAAGTTTGTAAAGAGTTGACAAGACATTGGTGCCTGTGGGGCTCCGTTGGTTTAAGTGGCTGACTCTTGATTTCAACTCAGGTCAAGATCTCAGGGTCGTGAGATCCTTAAGATTCTCTCTCTTCCTCTCCCTCTACCCCTTTCCCCCCACCCCGCGCATGCTCTCCCTCTCTCTCTCTCAAAAAAAAAAAAAAAATTTGGTTTTTTAAAGTATTGAGAAGACAAAGAAGTTTGGGTTTGGAATATTAAATTAGCAAAGAAGTAACAAGGTTTGTTTATACAGCCCTCTCGGCCTTGAATTCCTATCTCTGGGGCTAAGAATGTCTCCTTTCCTCCTGGTACAAGGGGTTACTTTTCATATAGGAAATTTCTTTCCCACTAACAGGGGGACAAAGGATAGTCAGTGTCCTTGCATTGGCTGTTTCTTATGTAACTTTAATTCAAAATAATCAGTATGCCCAAATGGTATATTTGGAAGCAGCCTGTGCTGAACCCCACCACCTGCATTGAGTCAGCTTTGCAGAAAAGGAGCCAGATTCTGGAGAAATCACTCAGGAAGAATCAATAGGAGTCTGTGATTGGCTATCTGTAGGGAATGAGGAAGAGGGAAGGTCTGAGATAGCCTCCCGGCCCTTGGGCAAGGAGGTAGCTGCCCGCAGACGGTAGCCAGTCATTCCAGGGGAGGAGATTACTCCAGGGGATGGACTTCTCTGAGGGTGTAGAGCATAGGAAACAGACACACCTAGAGCTCCAACGAAAGGGCCCTAATTCTGCTTTGCCGTCTGTTAAAACACAAAATTCAGCTGGGTAAACTTAAAGATCTAATAGACTTTATTCAACAGTTCAGGAATCGAGGATCATCCCATCTAGCAAATAGAAGGGAGGTCTGAGGAGCCGTACCAAATGGAAGGTTTTTGTGTTTTTTTAAGATTTTTATTTATTTATTTGACAGAGAGAGAGAGAAAGCAGGGGGAGGGGCAGAGGGAGATGCAGACTCCCCTGCTGAGCAGGGAGCCTGACGCGGGGCTTGATCCCAGGACCCTGGGATCATGACCCCAGCCGAAGGCAGACACTTAACCCACTGAGCCACCCAGGCGCCCCAAATGGAAGGTTTTTAAAAGCAGAAAGGGGCGGGGGGCGCCTGGGTGGCCCAGTGGGTTAAGTGCCTGCCTTCAGTTGAGGTCATGATCTCAGGGTCCTGGGATCGAGCCCCACACTGGGCTCCCTGCTCAGCAGGGACCTAGCTTCTCCTTCTGCCCCTCCTCCTGCTCGTGTTCTCTCTCAAATAGATAAATAAAATCTTAAAAAATAAATAAATAAAGGCAGAAAGTGGGTGGGAGAGGGAAGTCATAAAAGAAAAGAGTATTTCAGACAAGGTGAAGGGCAGGGGTCAGTCACACAAATTATCTCACTAGTGCTGGTGGGGTCAACCCAGATTGACTGGGTAAAGGTCACTCCCGGGAGCAGCTGAAACTAAAATTAAGTCTTGGTTTGCTGTCTTGGAGGGGCAGGTGGCTCCATTTTGGGCCCGTTGTGCCGCTTTCACCCTCCTGGTAAAGGAAGTGGCTCTGTGGGAGGTGGCTGGGTTCTCAAGGGAACGTCACGGTCTGTGTGCAGTTGTTCAGGAAACCAGGCTATAGAAAAGGAGGTTATAGGGTCTGTTCTTTTTGCTGTGGATTTTAATTGCATAGTTGGATTTCTGAAAATGAGACCTAACACTGTTAGACCCCAGTATCCTTCATTCTGGAACAGTCTCACTTAAGCACATTTGGGGTGTAGGGAACATTGTGTCAGTTTTCTCTGAAAATACTTCCTGTCTGTGTTTCATATCCCAGGCTCCCCGTGTTCTCCTCCCGCAAGCTGGTAGTGGCCGGGGGAGGCAGTGCTATTCAGGCTGGCCTGGGGACTCAGGTTTGGTCCTGAAATCCAAGTACCCTGGCTGCTGAGAGCTGTCTGCCCCCAAGTGTGGAAGGCAGGAGTGGGCTGAGGGCCAAGGGAATGAGCAGGCTGTGTGCCTGGAAACCTGAGAATTAATTTTAGGTTTAACAGCCCCATTGGAGAATGTACCTTTCAGAAGCTGCAAAGCTGAAATTGTATGAAGATGGTAGGGTTTAGATCATCCTTGAGACGAACAACCTGCTAGATTTGGATTAACCGACTGGATTTTTTTTTTACTAATGTTTCTCACAGAAATCAGTATGAATCAGATGCAGGAATGGCATATAATGGCAGCGTGACAAACAGCAGGACATGCGTTTCTGGGCTGGACTGCCATTCCCCGCCCCCCACCCCCAACCACACCGAACCCGGATCAGCTCATTTGCTGGGATGACAAAGGGACATGCGAAAGCTTTTCTGATTTATCAGGATGGGAGAACAGACCCTTCACCACCCTTGGCTCTGTTAGAACTGTCCGTCAGTTTTTGTCTTTGTGATCTCACTGGTTCACTTCAGTTCTTCAGCCTTTGGATGGCTCAGGGTGGGTTCATTTGCATTGCTCTTCTGCTGCTTTGCATCTTTTTGGGAGCCAAGCTATTCCATTTGGAGCTCACTATGGGGAAACTGAGTCCACAAAAGGTGTATGTGCGACTCAACAGGTTGTCACACTCAATAGCAATGTGGAGAAAGAACAAGAACAAACGTGGAAGTAATGTTTTGGTTTGCTGAGTGAGTGTGTGTGTGTGTTTGCACACGCACGTGCACACACCGTGAGGGAGGCATGTTTAGTGGATATATTACCACAGGAGAAGTGTCTAGGAGTGGCTTTTTCTCTGTTGATTATACTTTTCGTGACGTTGCTAGTAACCAGGATTTGCATAGAATAAAAGAACGAGTGAATATCTGGAAATCTCTTTTCTGTTTCTGTACCCTTGTAACCACAGTAACAAGACTTCTTGGGGTTTTTTAAGAAAGCAAATTATGAGTGAACTGTTAAAAAATATTGCAGGTGGAGTAGAAAAGACTGTCACAGTGTAATACAGTTTTCAGTGTGCAAATGGATATGTCCTTAGATGTCCTTTTGTACAAAGCCCATTCAGCCTAAATATCTAGGGTCACCCTAGCCCTGAAGTTACTGGTTCTTGACCTCGAAGGAGAGGCTTGACTGATACCATCTCAGTATCAGGGGAGGGAGAGCCCTCTAGTGGAAAGTCATCAGGGCCAACAAGTGCAGCGGGAAAGGAAGCCAAGAAGTCAAAGAAGGAATATTAAATTTAGTCCAGCAAATTGAACTGCAGCATGTACACGTGATATGACTTGCCGTATCCTCCTGCTGATTTGGAAGATGTTTATCTACACATCTGTGATGTGGAATCGTCAAGAACCTATTGAGGCCTGTGCTAAGTAGGTACTCAAAATAATTAGCCCAAGGACATATAACCTTCTTCATAGCCCTCACCTAAAAAGCTTGGGATGGGCAAGTTTGGGGAGTAGGGGATACATTTCGGTAATAAACAGTCAAGTTTAAATTCGATGAGATGACCCACTCCCACCCCAGGATTATTAGCTATAAGGTTTGTTCATGGGTCAAGCTGCTTCTTTAAGCAGAAGAACGCACCGTTCTAACCTTTGCCTTCCCCAAGGCTATCACCTGAGTTGCACCATGACTATCATCATAATTCAGTGTGTGATTTATCTTGTAACTAGGAAGAAAGCTACAAAGCACTCTGTCCCTCTAATCCCTGACCATAGTACATGTCTGAGATTGTAATGCTAGATTTTTGCAAAAATGTTTATACCCTCTTGACTAGAGTCATGATATTTCTGTTGGCTCTTTATTCTTGTCATTAACTACTTATAAATAAAATGAGAGACTTTAAAGATCTTAAAACTTTGCAGTTTAAAATTATTTATTGGGGCACCTGGGTGGCTCAGTTGGTTAAGCGACTGCCTTCGGCTCAGGTCATGATCCTGGAGTCCCGGGATCGAGTCCCGCATCGGGCTCCCTGCTCAGCTGGGGGTCTGCTTCTCCCTCTGACCCTCTTCCCTCTCGTGCTCTCTGTCTCTCATTCTCTCTCTCAAATAAATAAATAAAATCTTTAAAAAAAAAAAAAAATAAAATAAAATAAAATTATTTATTGATATTGTTTATATAGAGAGACTTTTTAATAAAAGCATGTTGTATGAGAAATTCCCTGTTGTACGTGTGCATTAATAATGCATTCTAAAAACCAGGTAATCATTAGGGTTGGGGCCCTTTGCTGATTGCTCTATTATTGACCATGGTCCATGAGCCCCCCTCAAGGGTTCAAAAGGCTTGTTTCCAGGCAACAAGAAGCGTATGCCCTTCAGAGCCTGCGGAAGATGCCTTACCATGCAGTAGAGTCAGCCAGTAGAAATGCACTCTTAGTACACTTTAGCTAAAACCGCAATTGCCCTTGTTTCTAGCCTGTGACACGGGAGAGTCTCTGACCTTATAGTCGACAAAGCTGAATTGTCCTTTTCTGAACAGAAATGGCCAGAGCAAGGATTTGTAAATCTTATCTATACTTCGAGGACCGTCTTAAAGTCTCGTATCTTCCTTGTGGCCTGACGAATATGGCCATTTCTGAACCCTTGGTGGCTTTCCTCTCTGTAGGACTTACGTCATGTGCCGCATTATGTAGTGGCTTAATTCCATGCACGTGCGTCGCGTCTTCCTGGCACGCACGCATGCCCTTGAAGGCAAGGCCAGTGTATTCTATACACCCGGGGTCTAGTTCACTCACTCCTTCATTCGTCTGGTAGTCACTGCAGATATGCCTATCTGCGGACAGGTCCTGTTACTCTCTCTAGAAATGCATTTGTGGGGCGCCTGGGTGGCTCAGTCGTTAAGCGTCTGCCTTCGGCTCAGGTCGTGATCTCAGGGTCCTGGGATCGAGCCCCACATGGGGCTCCCCGCTCGGCGGGAAGCCTGCTTCTCCCTCTCCTACTCCCCCTGCTTCTCCCTCTCCCACTCCCCCTGCTTGTGTTCCCTCTCTCGCTGTCTCTCTCTCTGTCAAATAAATAAATAAAATCTTTAAAAAAAAAAAAGAAAGATAAAAAAAGAAATGCATTTGTGAACAAAACGAATAATATCTTTTTCCTGACAGAGTCCTGTGTGGGTGGTGAACCTTAAACTCGTAACCGCGAATGGCCATTTTCCACAAGGAAAGATAAATTGATACAAGGTGATAAGAATTGCAGAGGAACAAGGAAGATGGTACCCGAAGAGAGAACACTGGGGGGCCTTCCTTAGACTGGAGGGTTAGAAAAAGCCTCTGAAGTCATGATATTTCAGCTGAAAACTAAAGACACATGGTACCTCCTATACAGCAGGTGCTAGGAAGTATTTCTGGCTTTGAGAACTGTTTAACCAGGTCTCCGTGCACATGGTATAAACCTTCTGTGTTTCCTCCTGGTTGTGTCTCCCAGTGCAGTCCTCCCCTTCCCCTTATTTGCCGCCAAGCTGCATCCGTTCTGTCTAGTGCTCCCTGGTTCTGCGATCCCATGGGCACCCCTACCATATCAGCCCAAGCTACAGCGGAAATGTTTAAAAACAAAATTCAACTGAGTAAATTTTAAAGATCTGATTTTATTCAGTGAGTCATGAAATCGGGCAGCAGCCCATCTAACAGAGAAAAGAGATAGAAAGCCCATCTAACAGAAAAGAGCCCCCAGGAGCTGTACAAATTGAAAGACTTTCGTAGGCAGAAGGGAGTGGGACACAAGGAAGTTGTACTAACAAAAAGGAGATTATGATACTGTATGTGGTTATACTCACATCCCTCTTGTTCCCTTACAGGTAGGTACAGACATTTCCAGCTTGAGAAAGGCAGACCCCAAAGATCGGAGTGCACTGTTGGCTGATATCCAGCAAGGAACTCGCCTACGGAAAGTCACCCAGATCAATGACCGCAGTGCCCCACAGATTGAGAGTAAGTGAGCAGCTGGGCCGGGCCTGCCGTGAGTCAGGGGCAGGCCATGTGGGGCTCAGCTAGGCACCGCTGACTTGCTCAGGGCAGGGGCAACACTAGTTACCCAGGACGCACTTTGGGCCTTCGCAGACTTGCATGATGTATGGGCCACGTGAGTGAGAGAGTCAGAGCTCCTTTCCAGGTCTACAGATGGTTTAGAGCATATCTTCTACCACTGTTCGAATGCTAAACAAACAAACAAGCAAAAACATGGTGGGATACTTTTTTTACATTGTGACAAAACACACATAATATAAAATTCACCATTTTAGCCATTTAAAGTGTCCATTTCAGTGGCATTTGTCATTCACAAGGTGGTTACAGCCATCACCTCGGTCTAGTTTCAGAACATTTTCGTCACCCCAGAAGGAGACCCCACGCCCATTACATGTCACTCCCCATTCCGCCCCTCCCCCAGTCCCTGGCAGCTGGTCTCTGTGGATTTGCCTCCTGGGGATATTCATGTGAATGGAATCATACAATATGTGGCCTTTTGTGCCTGGCTCCTTCACTTAGCATAATGTTTTCAGAGTTCATCCATGCTGTAGTACACACTACAGGTCTTTACTCTTTATTGCTGACTAATATTCCATCGTCTGGATATTCCACTCTGTGTTCATCCACGGTGAGATACCTTCTAAAGATCGCTTACCCTGCATCCACCTAGTCCTCAGAGAAAAATTAAAGTCTCAACATTAAAGTATGCCAAATTTTTGTGTTAGCTAGGAAAAAAGATGTATTCAGAATTCTCTCATAGGATCCCATGACTGCAGCTTTCTACGTACAGAGTAAGAGGGGCCCTGTGCTTGGGTCACATGACCCAGGCTGAGTCCCGAGTCTGCTACCAGGCGCATCTGGGAACTTCTCAGAGATTCGGTCCGCTCATCTACAAAATGGGGGAGGTAGTAATACCTGCTTTTTTTTTTTTTTTTTTTTTTGGTCAAGATTGCCGAAGGTTGAAATAATCTATGCAGAACTATTTATCAATGTCATCTGTCTTCATATAGTTTTCAATGATGCACATGATGGTAATTCTCAAAGATAGTCCTAAAAATATAATTGTATCTAGTATCTGTAATTATATATTTTAGTATACAGGGATAGATAAATCATTTTAAGAAATATTTTCAACAATTGCAATAAAAATTCGTTTCCAGTTAGACCCACTAATTGGTTAAGCCCAATTACCAGATAAACCCATTTGATTGGAATACTCACTCCCTAATCATTCCAGTGGAGAGGTAATATATATTAATACTCAGAATAATCTAAATGTATTCATCCACCAGTGGGCACTGTGCCCTGATTCCTCTGTGCAAGTTAGCTTCAGGCTGTGAACATTTCTTGCTAGAAATTCTTGTCTAAGCCGAATGTCTTCTCATTGAATGGAGTTGGTCATCACACCCACCTGGAAGGCTAGAATTAGTGACACCTCTCCCCCAGGGTTTCGCAAGCTTTCTCTTCTATAGAAGGAAAGACGCAGGGGAGGGTGCGGGGTGTAGGGAGTAAATGCTGGGGAGACTGAGAAGGAAAATGCCAAAGCACCAATCATTGCAGACCTTCACTTCCTGCTTGCAGTCCTGGGCCAGACTCTGTGGACAAGAAGTTACAATTACTGACTGAACTAAATCTGTGGGTTTTCTCTGTCTGAGCCTCCCACAGCAACAGTCGAGTTGAAAATAGGGCCAGCACTCCACCTATTTTGGGTGTTCTCATTTGAAAGGTGCTGCCAGTTCCCTCACAGGCATCTGGGGAATGGCAGCATTTAGGTCCCTTTGTTTGGGTCACTTTTCAGGGTGCTCAGCTACCGATGGTCATCGGTTCCTGGGTAGGTCCACAGAGAGTAGCAGACAGGCGTGAGCACATGAGTCTGCGGGGTGACCAGGCAGAGGGGTTTGGGAAAGATGCCCACTGGAAGGGTAAGGCTGGAGGTGGGAGGATGGGAAGGCTGCCCCAGGCGCTGTTGGATCACTGCCCCGGGCTTAGAACGGGCTGCTCAGCTCTGCTCGCAAGTCCTCATTTACTTGCCTCTTCTCTGCAAAGGTTCTAAAGGAATCAACAAAGAAGGAGGAGGGTCTGCAAACTCTCGAGGTGGAAGCACACCCCCAAGCCTGGGAGACCTGTTTGCTGGTGGCTTTCCTGTGTTGAGACCAGCCGGCCAGAGGGATGTGGCAGGTAAGAGAGAATTCAGACTGGCTACCTCGTGATCGTTTGCTCCTCATGTGTCAAACCAACTGGGCAATGCTTGTGAGCCATGAGGACTGTGACACGTTTTTAGTGAAAAGTTGTATAGCAGGAGATCTCGGATTTGGGCGCATGCCCTGGAAGTATCCATAAATCATCATCCTGTTTAAATCATCCCATTGTAATAATTGAAGAATGACTTGCCACAGTGTGTAGTGTTTAGCAGTGGTGTGATTGGGGCCCAGACTGCAAAGTACAGACAAAAGGTATAAAGCACTTTAGAAAAATCTTAGTGATGTCACTGTAATGTATCAGTCATTCTTATCAGTTGGGTATTGTTATCAGTAGGGTATTTCGTTATTATACATAACAAAATACCCTAAAACTTAGGGACCTTAAACGACTATGTATCTAGCTTATAGTTCTGTGGTTGGCAATTTAGGGTGGTCTCAGCTAGGCTCCCTCTGGTACGTACAGCTTGGTCAGATGGCTTTTGCTAATCTTGTATTTCTTTTATCTTTGGTGCCTCAGCGGAGATGACTGGCCTGACACATCAATATGGTCTCTCAATGTCTAGCAGACTATTTGGGATTGTTTTTGCTGTTGGTGGCAGGGTTCCAACAGAGAGGACAGAAGTATATAAAGTCTCTTAAGGCTTAGTCTTGGAGTTGGCACAATATTACTTCCTACCACATCCTCTTGTCCAAGTCACAGGACCAACTCGGAAACAAGGGTGGGAAAAGACACCTCACTTCTTGATGGGAGGACTGGCAAAATCGCATTTCAAAGATTACGGAATCAGGAGTGAGTGGATAATCAAGGCCATTTCTTCAGCCAATCTACTGCAGTCATTTGTGTGTTAGTGGGTATCAGATATTTTGAAAGTATCACATTAAAATTGGGCAAATATATATTAATTATGTGTAATAGAAGGGTTTTTCCTATTATTGTTCTCTTTAGCCAGCAAGCTGAAATAAACTCCAAGAATTGCATTAATCAGGGAATATCGAGCCCCAAACATTGCTGGTATACAATCTTCTGCCATGGGGTTTGCTAACCTTTTCAATGGCTCTGTGGCTGTTTGACATAATGGGGTGCATTTGCTGCTGTCTCCTACTGATAAAGTCCAGCAAAGATAAGAGCTCTAGGATGCTTTGAGATCCAATCTGAACCTTCTCAGAGGCCATTGCATTTCCTCTTTTTTTGCTAAGGGTTTAGCAAAGAGGGTTGGCATTTCCCAGTGCCGCCTTCTTTTTCAAAATTCCTGAGTGGTATCAAATAAACATCCTGTGTGATATAAAATGTCCACTAGTTTCTCTTCACTGAAGTACAGGTAGGAGAAATAGCCCCCAGTCAGTTTTAACAAGGACCAGCCAAAGGAAGCCAGCTCGTCTGCATTCCTGTCTGTCAACACTAGGACACAAATGTCCGATGCTTGAGCCACTCTGTTAAACAAGGATTAATTTCTGTAGAGGAGATGGAAATCCATAATGCAGTGGCTGATGATGCCTGCTACAGGATGGTAGCTCAAGGACAGAGCCAATAAATAGATGCATGGACTGGGTGCCATGTCAGAGTAAGACAGACCATGGCTGTCCTCTCTCTCCTTCCATCAGCTTCCTGTCATTCAGAGAAAAGGACTTCCGCCTTTGCTCCCTCTCTCATGTTGTTGCCTACCTGACTCTTGCTAGCATACACCCTCCCTTCCAGCCACCTGGCCCTCCTTGCTGTTCCTGCACACACCAGGCATATTGCTGCCATAGGGCCCTTGCACTGACTGCTCCCTTGACCGGAAACACTCTTCCTCAGCTGTCCACGTGGCTCATTCTCTCCCTTCCTTCAGGTCTCTGTTCAAGGGGCACCTGATCAACCTATCAGTGAGGCTTTATTCATCAACCCATATAAAATATCACCCTCACTCCCTTACTCCCTATCCCCTCTACCTTTAGTTTCCTTGTATTACTTACCACCATCTGACATATATTTACTGGTTTATTTGTTTATTTCTGTCTTCTCCCTCTAAATGTAAGCTCTGCAAAGGCAGGAACTATGTTTTTCTCACTGCCTTAAAAATGCCTGACGCATAGTAGGTGCTCAGTAAATATTTGTTGAATGGAATGTGGGAGTGGGTAGCATGGTTGCTTAGAGCCATTAGGCCCAGAAAGCACAGAGGCTAGTGCTCACAGTACTTCTGGCGGTCCATGAAAATGTTTGGGTATCTTTTTAAATCAGAAAAAAAAACATGAACTTTCAGAGTCAAAGATTATATTTGTCTTTACAGCAATGCAGCCATAAAATGTCTTCAAAAGTCATAATGTCATCCTGGCTTAGCATTCTGAAGGAGTGATAATTAAAAATAAGATGGGGGCGTCTGGGTGCTTCAGTCAGTTAAGTATGTGACTTCAGCTCAGGTCATGATCCCAGGGTCCTGGGATTGGCCTGGGATCACCGGGTGTAGGGCTCCCCACTTACCAGGGAGTCTGGTTCTCCCTCCCCCATTCTGTCCTTCCCCCAATTCATTCTCTCTCCCTCTCTCTCTCTCTCTCACTCTCTCTCAAATAAATAAATTAATTAATTAATAAAATCTTTAAAATAAAATAAGATAGGATGAGTAACACTACTCAGTTCTATGGAATGTGTAATGAGACATCCATGCAGTCTAAGGTCTTCTGGAAACATACACAGATTAAAGGAAGAAGACGTATTTCATCTTTTGATAACCCTCAGGCTCTTGATGCACTCGAGCTGGCCTTTCCCCACCTGCTTTGTGGTCTCCTTTTGTGTTTCTCCTTGGATTTCTAGGGTTAGCATTTGTGTTATGAAGGAAAGCCTCCTCCCTTCCCTTGGCACTTCCTTCCCTTGGCTCTGTCCGCTGGCCCCGTGCTACCGGGCTTCCTGGCCTGCACTTGACACAGTTAGTTCCTCTGTCTGTGGGTCTCACCTGAAACGCGTGCTGCCAGCCCTCTGCCGCATCCTGGAGTGGGCATGAGCGTAAGCCAAATGAGGACTTGTGCCTACCTGGCCTCTGCTGTTCATGTCATAGGAAAAATAGGTTTGCCCACTTCTCATTTGCTTGGCTGCTTAGTAAACAGAAGCTTCTGCACTTTTAACTGACTCATTCTAAGAGTTTTTGAGTCTTGGGTACATGGTGTGTCCTCAGTCACTTCAAAAGTCTGCAGTGGTTACTCAGGGGCTGATCCTGCTCCTCAAACTTGTTAGCCCTTTAAAGTTCATGGAGCGAGTAGGCATATAGGGAGGCATCGCCTTGTTAGGGACTGCCTTGGTCCTCCATCTTCATCTCGTGGACTATGGAAACAGGCTTGGAGGCAGGAATCTCTGAGCCTGACACCTGCCCTAAACCTCACATAAAATGTCTAACGTTAGAGTTGCGGGTGGTAGGTCGGTCCTGTTCTTGGAAAGGCCAGGTGGGGGGCCTTCCCTCCTGGTCACGGTCAGCCAGCTGATCCCAAGGGAAATCAAGTCAGACAGAGTGGAAGACATTGTCTCTTCTGGAACGGCCGCAAAGAAAACCCTCCACAGAGGAATGGCGACATTACCGCCCTGCCCCAAGAGCAGCCATTCCGTAGCTGAGACTTGCAATGAGTAGTGCTGCCAAGAACTGTCACCTCTTAGCCAGATGAGGGCCATCCCTGGGGAAGGCCAGATGCTGCCATCCTGCCCACTGAATTTCAGCCCCAGCGTCCCCTCCGCCACACCTCACTTTGATTGGCCTGGCTTTCGGCATCAAGTCCTCCGGGGTACGATCTTGCACCTGGTTGGGTAAACACAACTGGAGACTCATCAGCTGAAAAGCTCAGAACCGCCACCAGATGCTGGGGTTTATAACCTGATTTGAAAGCTGTGTTTTTTATTCTGCAACACCCGGGAAGCTGTAGATAGGAGAAGCAACCATCTTTTCACGTGTTCTCCACATGTTTTCAGAGGGGTAATAAAATATAAGGGTGGGAGAACAGGAAAAGACGGATTCCCCGGAATTCCATTCGGGAGAGCACTGTAGTTGTTTGCAAGGGGTATTTTAGCATGCCTCCTGGGTGGACAGTGATGCAATGATCGCAGAACTTCCATGCTTTAGTAAACGGGGAGAGGAACATTCTTCTCCATGCGAGAGAGGGACGAAGGGGCAAGGGGTAACAGTACAGTGAAGGGGCTTTGTGCAAAGAGTGACGAGGCGCCTCCTAGGGAGCACCTCCCCCCAGTCTTCCGTGAAGCACACCGAACACAGATCGCTGTGAGGAGTGTGCCATTGTTGAGTTCCAAAGAGGCATTGGTTTCAAGTTGGGGTTCGTGGATCTGTGGGAAAAGGAAGCCAGGACACCAGGAGACAGAGAACCTGTTGGAAATGGGCATGTCTTTCAGAAAAGAAATTCGGAACTTCCAGAGGCCATGGAACTGGGAGGTTCGAGGTCATTGGACCTGGATCCCCAAGGCAGGGTGTCTTCCCACTGACTTCTGAGTGACCTTATACAAGGAATGATTCATCTTCTGATCTTGACACAGAAAATGAATGTTCAAGTAATGCTGGAAATGAGGAAAACCTCCCTAGCAAGGAGCTTCCGGTTGGTACACCTGAAGATCCAAACCACGATGTGAGGGCTGGGTCTCCAACTGGATTGACCCAGTGGGTAGTGGTGAATAAGTGTGAGGGTGGCCTTGAAAATGAGGAAGGGCGAAGGAGGTCAGAGCAGCCCAGTGCCCTGGGCCGGGAGATTCCTGGGCCCTTGGCAGGTGAGGGCAGAGGTGGGATGGAACAGGAAAGTGGTCCTGCACCACAGTCTGGCGGCCTGACCTGGGCTGTGAGCTGCTGCCGCTGAGGCTTTGGGTGAACCTGCAGGATGAGAGCGTCCGCCGTGCAGTTCACGGACATCATGCTGGACGGCGTCTGTCATCACTGCCCGCAAACTTGGGTTTCTCCTTGCTGTCTCTGAGCTGACTCAGAACTTGTTTCACTTCCAGGTGGCAAGACGGGGCAGGCCCCTGGCTCCCGCGCACCTTCTCCCCGGCTTCCCACGAAAACTCTCAGTGGCCCACTTAACCCTCCTGCATCTCCCAGGCTAGGCAATGCCTCCGAGGCTCATGGCACTGCCAGGACAGTCCCTCCTCGCCCCAGCGTGCCTGCCCCACCGCCTCCCACCCCGCCTCCACCTCCTCCACCCCTACCCCCACCCCTGCCCCCTTCCTCCCCCACCAAAGCTCCACTGGTGTCCCCACCTGGCCCGCCCACCAAAGGGAACCCCCCAGGGGTTGCACCCCCTCTCCCCTCTGCACCGCCCCCGCCCCCTCCACCCCCACCGCATCCCGCAACGCCACCCCCACCCCCCCTGGCCTCTGTTCTCAGTGACAAGGCCATGAAGCCTCAGCTGGCCCCCTTGCACCTGCCACCCATCCCACCCCCACTCCCTCTCCTCCCACCTTGTGGGTATCCCGGGCTCACTGCCCAAGATGTTCGGGAGCCTCCCGCCCCACCCCCTCCGCCACCCCCACCCCCTCTTTATGCTTCCTGTACCCCGAGGTCCTCTGTGCCCATGCCTCCTTTGCCAGGAGCTAACAACAACAACAGCGAAGCCCCACTCCTGCTGCCCCCCAAGTCTCCCAGCCTCCAGGCCCAGTCACCCAAGTCCAGCGTGCAGGCCTTGCTGGTGCCACCAGCCCCTCCAGGATCCCAGCCATTCCTGCAGAAGAAGAGGCCCAGCCGAGGCCCAGGTAAGTACCAGTCTTCTGGTCCAGGGTGGCCGCATCCGAGGATCACTGAACCCTTGCCAGTAATTATGAAGGTGCTAGGGACACAGCCAGAGGCCTGCTCCTAGAGCAGAGCCACTTGGGAACACCTTGAGATGTCTTAACTCTTGGATTTTGTTTTAGAACAGAGCTATCAGTGCCCCTCATGGAGCCCAGTAAAACTTGTATGGGACTTGATGTTGTATTCGTGTTAGAGACAGGAAACCAAGGCGCAGGGAGGCTGAAAGACTTGTCCAAGATCATGCAGACCACAGGCCAGGCATTCTGGCTTTGATCACCTTGCAATTACTAGCTGTGTGACCCTAGGCAATCACTTAGCCTCTCTGTGCTTCCTTCTCCTCATCTGTAAAATGGGGACAGCAATATTTCCCACCTCTTGTGATTGCTGGAGCAGGGCCTAGCAGCACTGAGCTCTAGAGAAGGGTTATTTATTCTGACTCTCATCATTCATACACCCGAATCTCCTGTCTGCAGTGGAGGGGGCTGTGGGTGCAGTTTGTTTCCAGAACCAGGTGTCTGGTGTACTTTTTGCCTGAGTTACTACAGCCTGGCTCCCAGCCACAGTCTGCACTGGCCCTCGGCAGATTGCAGCAGCCTTCTGTCTTCTTTCTGGCATGTTCTCGTGCTGACTCAAGAAAACTAAGGGTCTGTATTTCGAGCCAAATATTAAGAATAATTCCTTTACATACCTAGCAGAGAGGATTTTGGATTGAGCATGCATGCCCATAACTGATTTCCACACTACAGGGAAGCTTCGTTCATCTCTGGTGTCCTTCCAAATGGAAAGTATACAGCCATACACACATATCCACGCCCACACATCCACACGTGCCCATAAACACCACATCCACACACGCACACCCCAACACACATCCACACTCACATGCACACATATTCCTTGGTCTTTAAGAAAATCTTTTCATGCAGAAGGTTTCCTAAATGTATTTCCTCAAATTAAAAATAGCACAAGCTCACTGTAGAGCAAATAGAAAGAAACTGACATCACCTACAATAACATCACCCAGAAATAAAAGCTGTCATATTTGGGGGTATTTCATTTTTTTTCAAAAATATCTACAGATTTATAAAGTTACTACTATTTTTGAATATACAATTTTCTATGTTGTTTTAATTTAATATTACATTATAAGCAGTTTTGTCAAGTTGTTAAAGTTTACTCATAAGCATATTAATAGGATCATCGGCATTTACCAGATTACTAGTATTAAACTGATTCTATTTTTTGTTATTGTGACTAATATTTCAGGAAACACTTTTGTAGCAATTGTCATCCACTTTTGGATATTTTGAAAGGGCAGGTTCCTCAAAAGGAATTCCTGGTACAAAGGGCAAGGATATTCTTAAGGCTCCTGGTCACAGGAGGTAAGGTTCGAGACATTCTCTTTTCAATGGACTGGTGGCCATAAGGGCCAGCGTTCGTCCCAGTGAGCCGCCTGTGATTCTGAAGTGTTCATGGGGTGGTGAGAAAAAGAAAAACAGTGCCTTAGATTTGGGGGGGCGGGGGGAGGCAGAAAGAGGTTGTAATGGTGGACATTTTGTGGTGGGTGGGGTGGATTTAGGCTGACTGGAGGGAGAAGAGAGGGTCTGCAATGCAGGGAACCCGGGTAAGCAGAACCCCGGGGACAGGAGCAAGCCCCACAGCTTGTTCGCCTCGCCTCCCTCTGCGCCTCACCTACAGACAGCCCTTCCCTTTCTGCTGACTCTGCAGAGGTTCCCCTCTTTGAGCTGTGCCTTCTATTCCTGAAGGTTGCTGTCATCGCTCATATTGTCACAGCAGCTCACATTGACTGAACCCTACCGCGTGCCACTTCACTTTACTCATTCAGCCCTCTCAACACCCCTAGAAGGTGTGTGTACTGTTTTACAGACGAGGAAACAGAGGCACAAAGAGGTTGTCATTATCTCAGCAGGAGAGCTGGAATTCAGTCCCAAGCAGCTTAGCCCCAGAGGCAGCCCTTTTATCCACCAGATCCTATGACATCCAGAGACCTCAGTACCTCACCTCTCCCAGGAGGTTATAGCATCTGCTGTCCCTGTTCCTGTATCTGAATACACTGGCATCTTTTCTATAAGGGACCAGTGGGGGGAAGCTAAATCCACCCCCAGCACCCCCTGCGAGATCACCCACCACGGAGCTTTCAAGCAGAAGCCAGCAGGCCCCAGCCTGGACCCCGACACAGCAGCCTGGGGGTCAGCTGCGGAACGGAAGCCTGCATATCATTGGTAAGTGAGCCCACCTTGTGCTGTGCTGGCTGCCGGTAAGGGAGGGGTTTCCCCTGGCCCTTGGAGGGAGTATGCCAGCCCACCATTTCAGGGTGCGTGCTTTACAAGAACAGGAAGCTCACTCTAGGGCAAAACATCCTACAAGTTGTGTTAAATAAGGATTCTCTTGAGGCTTTCTGGAAGGTTCCAGGACTCATTCTCTAACTTTCTGATTGTGATGAGAAAGACGGAAGAAAATCAACATTCAAACTGTGTATGTGTGTGTGTGTCTCTGTCCCCATGGAGAAGTCCATGCATATTGGATTACAGTAGAAAGAATAGAGTGGTCTGGAAAAGGTGAAAGGATGAATAGAAGGCCCACCAGACAGAGGGACGGTTAGGGCAAAAATACAGGGATAGGAAGGAAAGTTCTCTGGGGTCAGACCCAAAGCAGGGACTCAGCTCATAAAGAGGCCACAAGTCTCCTCTTGCAATCAGGAGCACAGGGAAAATCCTGTTTGCTTTGGGGAGCCCAGGTCCCCCACTGGACATAAGCCATGTTCCTTCCCACCAGCCAAGGTGAGGACTTTTCATCTGCTCACCCCTCCCAAACAAAGCCCTCCCCAGGGGCTCAGGACTAGCTTCAGGCCACAGAGACTCTGCTGGTCCCTTATTGCTGTCACATTCCCCACCTCTGACTCTGGACCCTGGATAGCTCATGGCACTTCTCCCTTCAGGAGTTTCCCTAAGATGTTGGTCAAAGCAAGGTGGGGGGGGGGGGTGATAGGGAGAGTCTGTTGAGTTCACGTTTCCTGATTCCCCTTGTCTGAGCTAAGCAGTAAAAATTGAGAGGTAGATGGGGGTATCTTAAGGGGAAGTAGCCCAGCCATTAAAACTGGGCAGGCAAACCTGGGTGCTCCTGGAAATTTTCAAAACTTGGGTCATCACAATAACCAGAGTAATTTTGCTATTTTCCACGTGTGCAGATGACTTTGAATCTAAATTCACATTTCATACTGTGGAAGACTTTCCTCCTCCAGATGAATATAAACCATGCCAGAAGATTTACCCCAGCAAGATCCCCAGAAGTAAGTACCACCTTGGGAAGCCTCTTGGTTTTCCCTGACCCTCCAGAATTGTGTAGTGTGCATTGATTGGCTACAGGCTGCCTAGAAGATGATGTCATGATTTCACTGTACTACTGGGAGAATACAGTGCTGTTCATACTTCTGGAAGTGTCTGAACACTTACTTGTCCTGGCCCCAAGGATTCCTTTAGAAGCTTCTTACAGAACTCCAGAGTTCATTGTTTGGCTTTGGATTTGAGTGCCTTGATTTACCACTTATCCCTCCCCTCCTAGGGCTTTTGACAAGGGAGCTAACCACCCCAGGACAACAGCAAAATGGGATACAGGAGCTTTGTATTAATAACTAGAGAAGAATCTGAAAAACCCCAGTTCCGAACCCTGGCAGACTGTGAAGTGGAGAATGTCCTTCAGTGGTTCTCAACCTTGAATACACATTAGAATGACCAGCAGAGCTTTTAAAAATCCCAAAGGGCAGGTTGCACCGAGACCCACTAAATCAAAATATGCAGGAGGGACCCACGTGGCAGTATTTTTGGAAGCTGCCAGTTGGGCGCCTGGGTGGCTCAGTGCGTTAAGCGACTGCCTTCAGCTCAGGTCATGATCCCAGGGTCCTGGGATCGAGTCCCGCATCGGGCTCCCGGCTTGGCAGGGAGCCTGCTTCTCCCTCTGACCCTCTCCTCTCTCATGCTGTTTCTCTCTCGCTCGCTCTCCAATAAATAAATAAAAATCTTTAAAAAAAAAAAAAAAAGAAAGCTGCCAGTTGATTCCAGGGTCCAGCCAAGTCTGAAAACCTCAGGCTGCTGAGAGCCTGACTTCTCCCAATTTCATCATGTGGCCAGTCTCCAAGTAGAGGCCTTCACTCTGCTTACCTACTTAGCCCCCGAAGAGTGGAAGAAGAGGCGGGCGTATCCTTCAGGACCGAAAGGGCAGGAGGCAAGTACTTTCGGAAAACAGAAAGCAAAGAAAAGCAAGGTTGTTAACCACCCAGCAGAGCTGCCTCTTAGTTCACGTGAGGCAGTTCTGGTCCAGCGCTGAAGCAATCCAGTTGGTCAGTAGCTGGTAAGCAGGGACAGAGGCAACAACATGGAGTAAGGGTGTTTCCCACCCAACAACAGGAGTCAGGCCCCCAATCCCAGACATCTGTGCGCTAGCATGGAAAATCGTCCGTGTCCTGGGATAGCCCAAGAATATGAACTGGGCTCTGCGACCCTTTCCCTTCAGAGGGACTTTGGCGAAGTCCCTCCTCCAGGGTTCAGCTTCCTGCAGGCAGACCAGGGAGCTTGAGCCTTCTCCCTGCTCAGCTCACAGGTCCTCTTGGAATCAGCCTGGGCAGGTCTTTTTCTGCTGGCCTGTGGGGTTGCACATTTAGAGAGAAGTGACCCTGTGTGCTTTTTAAATAATATGTAAAGACTACTGCTCTGAACTGAGACAGAGGAAGGAGAGAGGAGCAGCATGAGATGGAGGGCCAAAGATAGCGTCAGTCTTGTCAGCACTCCTGCGAGGCTCATTTCCTTTCCCTAAGCAGGTGTTTGTTAATTGGCCACGTTCATGCCACAAATCCCACCGTTCTCTGTTATACCCAGACTGTAACAGGTGAATGTGACACCTGGTCCCTGGAGGCTTTTCAGTTACTGACTCCTGCCCTAAATCAGAGGTCAGCAAACATTTTCTCTATAGGGCCAAAAAGGATATATTTGAGGCTCTGCGGGCCATATGGTCTCGGTCACAACTACTCAGTTGTGCTGTTTTGACTGGAAAGGAGCCATAGACAATACATAAATGAATGGGTATGGCTGTCTCCCAATAAAACTTTGTTTACAAAAAACAGGTGCTGGCTGGATTTGGTCTGCTGGCCATATTTTGCTGATCTCAACACTAAACCGTTGCAGAAAAGCAGATTCTTCAAAATCTCACTTCTGTCTCAGTAGTGTGCTATGCAGTCCTTCAACCTTCAGACTCAGTAAATTCTAAAGTTCGCTGCATTTTGAGCCCATGGTGCCCAGTCTCCTCCCTGAGAACGTAAGAGAGGCCATGCCTCGCACAGCTCACCAGGAGAGCACAGCTGACAGTCTGTGCTCTATTCCTCTCATCTCAGAGAAATAGTCAAATCAGTGTCCACACACACAAAAATAATCTGATGCTCGGGAAGATACAGTTTAAAAAAAAGAAAAGAAAAGAAGGGGTGCCTGGGTGGCTCGGTCGTTAAGCGTCTGCCTTCGGCTCAGGCCATGATCCCAGGCTCCTGGGATCCAGCCCCGCGTCGGGCTCCCTGCTCAGTGGGAAGCCTGCTTCTCCCTCTCCCACTCCCCCTGCTTGTGCTCTTTCTCTCTCGCTGTGTCTCTCTCTGTCAAGTAAATTAAAAAAATCTTTTAAAAAATAAAAGGAAAAGAAAACCTGCTAAGTGAACTGACATCCTACAGACCAGAAAGGGTATTTGCGATTTCAAAACTAAAATGTGGTTTTAGATTGATGCGGCATTGGAGGGCATAAAATCCTCCTGTGGCTTCCGAGCACAATTACATTAGCATGTTCCTGCCGTCCCTGTGAGCCGTAGGGTAGAACCTTGGTAATTCTATTAGTGTGAGGCTGATACAGTTCATGCCTGTCTGATTACATTTCTTCTTACAGTTTTCCTCCTGCTCCCCATTGACCTGGTTCCCCGAGACTGGAGATCTTCATGGTCTGGTTCTGTCGGATGAGTGTGTTCTCACGCTGTCTTGTCGCAGTTCTGCCTTTGTCTCCTCCCACTTGCTCGCTTTCTCTCTCTGCTCCTCACACACACACAGCACAAACACTCTAATGCGTGGCTTTTCCACTTCTTCTCTTCCCTGTCTCCACCCTGCACGTACTAGCTGTTTTCTTTCTTTGATAGGATGATTTTACCTAATTTTTTTAATGTTTTAAAAATGCGTTAGGTTCCTCAATAAGTCAATTGTAGAATTACCATAGGATCCAGCAATTCCGCTCCTGGGTATACACTCAGAAGAATTGAAAACGGGGGTTCAAAAAGAGCTCATGCATAAACACAGTAGCCGAAAGGTAGAAACATCCAGTGTCCATCCACTGATGAACGGATAAACAAAATGTATAGCCATGTGATGGAATATTCTTTGACAAGAAAAGGGAATGAAGTACGGACACATGCTACAACGTGGATGAACCTTGGAAACATCATGATGTGTGACAGAATGCAGACACAAAAGGCCACCTGTCGTATGATTCCATTTACATGACGTAGCCAAAACAGGCAAATCCTTAGAGACAGAAAGAAGATTTAGCAGTTGCCAGGGGCTGGGGGTGTAAAGAATGAGGAGTGGCTCCTAATGGGTATGGGTTGCTTTTTGCGGTGATGAATATGTTCTGAAATTAGACAGAGGTGATAGCTACACAACACTGTGAATGTATTCAAGGTTACTGGTGGTAGATTTTATGTTATGTGCATTGTGCTGCAATAAAGTAGGAAAAAAACACCCTATCAGGAGGAATCTTTGGGAATAATTGCATAGGTTGCAAATACTTATTAACATAGTGATGATAGAAAGAGTGAAGTTATCATCATATTGACAGATACTTACTGAGGCCCTTGCCCACTGGAGAAATTTAGATAAATGATGCCCTGACACAGCCTCAAGAAATTCACCTTTTGGGGGAGAGAGGGAGGAGAGACAGACACCCAAACTTAACATTTCAGTCTGGTGTTCCCAGCGAAACCTGATCCTGATCACAGTCAGTTCAGTGGGAAAGTGGCTGGTTAGAAATCTGTTTACATCCCAACTCCTTTAAAAATAGAGTTTTAATTGTGGTTTAAAAATGCATAACGTGAAATTTTCCATCTTAACCATGTTTAAGTGTACAGCTCAGTCGTGTTAAGTATATTCACACTATTGTGCAGCCCGTCTCCAGAACTCCTTTCATCCTGCAAAACTGAAGCTCTGTACCCATTAAACCCGTGAAATAGCAACCACCATTCTACTTCCTGGCTCTAAGAGTTTGACTACTCCTGGTACCTCATATAAGTGGAATCATATAGTATTTGACTTTTGGGGACTGGCTTTCTTTCATTTAGCCTAATGTCCTCAAGGTTATCCACTTTGTAGCATCTGTCAGAATTTCCTTCCTTTCTAGGGCTGCGTAATATTCCCTTGTATGTATGTATGACATTGTGCCTATCCGTTCGTCCATCAGTGGACAGCTGGCTTGCTTCCACCGTTGGCTACAGTGACTAAGGCTGCTACGAACATGGGTGTGCAAGTATCTCTTGGAGTCCCTGCTTTCAGTTCTGTTGGGTATATACCCAGACATGGAATTGCTGGATCATACGGTAATTTGATTTCTAGTTATTTGAGGAACCACCATACTGTTTTCCATTTTGCACTCCCACTGTTTGACATTCCCATCAGCAGCACACAAGGGTTTCTCCACATCATCACTAACACTTGTTGTTCTCTGTTTTTTGTTTTGTTTTTAAAGATTTTATTTATTTATTTGACAGAGAAAGACACAGCAAGAGAGGGAACACAAGCAGGGAGAGTGGGAGAGGGACAAGCAGGCTTTCTGCCAAGCAGGGAGCCTGATGCAGGGCTCGATCCCAGGACCCTGGGATCATGACCTGAGCCGAAGGCAGACGCTTAACCAACTGAGCCACCCAGGCACCCCTGTTCTCTGGTTTTTTGATAGTAACCATCCTAATAGGTGTGCAGTGATAGCTTGTTGTAGTCCAATTCCTATTTTAAAATAGTTACTTTACACTTATGGCAAAACTAGCCACCATTGTTCCCACTAGCAAAGAAACTTCTCCAGCAAGTGCTGCAGTCACTTTAACAGTACCGGATGGTTCATGTCATGAAATCAAAGGATGAGCTCTCCCAAGACCGAGAGAATCCGTAGACACTGCCAGTGGCCGAGCATTTATCTCTGCCTTTGTGGAGGGCAGCAGGGCAGGAAGGACCTCTGCCCTGTACTTACCTTAGCCGTTCTTCTTCATAAGCTGTCTTCCAGCATCCCACTCTCTTACCGTTATTCCTGTCCTTCTAGATTATTCCTTTATTCCTCTGAGCCGGCAAAAGTGTTGTCACATCTGTAAATCATCTCCCTTGACCTACCCTGGCCCCTTGGCCATTTCTCTGCTCCTCTCACAGCCAGTGCCGTGTCTACTTCCTCTCTTCCTGTCCTCTCAGACATTTTCCCCCCACCACGCCATGGAAAGAGCCCTTAGCAAGGCTGCCAGGGGACCTCCATGTTGCCAAAGCCAGCGGTCAGAGGTGTTAGCTAGAATCCATCACTCCCTCCCATGAAGCACTTCTTCACTTAGCTTTTCTGACAGCCCTCTCTCTCCTCCTCCTTCCACTTTGTGCTCACCGCTCCTCCATTTTTTGTTACACCCAACACTTTGGAGTCATCTTTGGCTTCTTTCTCTTCTGCTCCCACATCCAAGTTACCAGAAAAATCTTGGGGCTCCTCCTGTGAAATGTGTCCCCAGTCTGCTCTCTCTCATCTCCTCTGCTACTCTCAGCCTGGCTGAAACCACTGTCATTTCTCATCTGGAGGCTGCAGGAACCTGCTGACAGGCTTCCCTGCTCCATACTACAGGCCCCATGATTTGTCTAAAGCCCAAGACCAGTCAGACCACCCTCTGTTCCAAATCCTCCACTGAGTTCCCATCTCACTGTGTGTCAGTTAGAAATCCCCACCATGGCTCATAAGACCTACCTGAAGTGCTCACACACCCAGCCCCACTCTCTACAAAACCTCATTTTGCTCCAACAGACCACGTACAGCTTGTAGACCATTCCAAACACGCTCCCACCTCTGGGCTCTTTGCACTTACTATTCCTTCTATGGAACACTTTCCCCAGATGTCTGTGAGACTCATGCCCTGCGTCCTTTGGGTCTTTGATCTAATGGCACTTTATCAGAGAGTTCTTCTCTGACTGCTCTTTATTTAATAGTAGCCCTTCCTGCCCCATCACTTTTGTTCTCTTCTTTCTGCTTTCTCACTTTCTTCAAAGCATTTATCACCTCTTGACATACTATATATTTGCCTGTGTCTTGTCTGTTTCCCCAGTACAGTGTAAGGCCCAGAAGGGAAGGGATGACATCAGTTTTCACTCACTGGTCTATCTCCAGCTCCCAGAATGGGGCCAGGCACGCAGTCACTCGATAAATACTTGTTGAATTAATAGACAAGAATGTCGGGGTGTCTGGGTGGCTCAGTCTGTTGAGCGTCTGGTTCTTGATTTTGGCTCAGGTCATGCGCTGGGTGTGGAGCCTGCTTGGGATTATCTCTCTCCCTCTTCCTCCGCCCGCCCCCCAGCTCGTGCACGCGCATGTGCTCTCTCTCTCTCTCTTTCTCTAAAAATTGATAAGAATGTCCGTACATATATACATTGCTAAACCATTTACAGAATAAAAAATGTGAAAATAGCACAAATCCCCAACAATTAAATAAATTAAGGCATTAATAAGGGGTTAAATAAATTAAGGCAGAGCCACCAGATAGATTGCTATGCATCCAATAGTGTTGTTGAATATTCAGCGACATGAGAAAATGTGAACACAACTCTGAGAAGTAAAAGCAAAAACACCCAGTACACTAAAAGTACATAAAATAGAACTGAAATTTAATTTAAATAAAGAAATGATTTTGTGAATGGATAGAGAGGGAAAAGGAGAAGTTGACCAAATAGAAAAGAGGCTAGAAGCACGTATGCTAAGGTGTTCAGAATGGTTAGGGCTCAATGGTAGAATGCTGGGTGATTTTTATTTTCCTTATGCTTCACCATTTTGTTCAGGTTTTCTATAGCAAATATATATTACTTCTAATAATCATTAAAACTAATTTTAAAATTCTAAAAATTCCTAACTATTGGGAGAGAGACTCTGATTGGCCAACACCTGGTCTGAGCACGTGTGGAGGGCAAGTGTGGCCCCATGGTATGCAGGGTGACCCCACTAAGTTCTGTACAAGCAGGATGTGGTCCAGGAAAGAAGGAGTGGCGAGCAAGGCTCATACCAACCTCAACTATGACATGACAGTGGGGAAGGAGAGGAAAGGCCACATATGTACTTTCTAAGGTCTAGATCTGACAGATACCAGAATTATAAGTTCCAGTGAAACCTGTCATTTCCTTTGGTTAGGGACTGTGAGACGTTCCCCGCATTAGAACGGAAGGGCTCTTTGAGGTCGTCCCGCCCAACTCCTTCATATACAGCTGAAGAAACCGGGGCAGAAATAGGGTGGCTGCCCCTGGTCACAGCTGGTGGCAGAGGGGGGGCTCGGGAGGGTATTATGCTCAGTGAAATAAGTCAATCAGAGAAAGTCAATTATCATATGGTTTCACTCATATGTGGAATATAAGACATAGCACAAAGGATCATAGGGGAAGGGAGGGAAAACTGTATGGGAAGAAAGCAGAGAGGGAGACAAACCGTGAGGGACTCTGGACTCCGGGAAACAAACTGAGGGTTTCAGAAGGGAGGGGGGTTGGGGATGGGGTAACCAGGTGATGGGCATTAAGGAGGGCACGTGCTGTGATGAGCACTGGGTGTTGCACGCAACTGATGAGTTATTGAACACAGCTTCGGAAACTAATGATGTACTATATGTTGGCTAATTGAATTTAGATTTTAAAAAGATCTGCTTCCCCTAGGAGTTCAGTTTGTGCTAACCCACGTCCCCAGCCCACAGGAGTCGCACTGCAAGGCTGGCAGGAGTTGTGGGAGGCTTTCAGAGAGACCCGGCTTGAATGGCCAGCCACGTCTGTGAATCCTCTCCGGCCCTCCTCCTCGTCCTGCAGTGTCTGTCCCCCTGGTGGTCGGCTACAGAATGGATTTGTTTTTTCCTCTGACATGAAAGTATCTCTGTGCCTGGATAAAGGCACGGGCTGGCTTGATTTACAAATGACAAAAAAATAAAGTTGGAAGCCGGCTTGGCCCTCAAGCCTCTGCTCCTTCAGTCCCAGCACAGACCTTCTTCTCTAAGCCCCGCAGTTCAGAGAAGGCTTTCATATCCGGCTGCTCAGTTCAGCACCGGGGCGGCGGGGCCATCCGTGTGCCAGAGGCCGCAGCTGGGGTCACTAGGGCTGCTCTGAGGGTCCTAGGCGCGTGGGAGCGGGTAGGGAGGTAAACAGTATTTCGTAGTACAGGTTGGTGTTGGCCAAAAGTTTGAAAACCAGTGTTTTAGTGAACCTGAAACACTCTTCTCCGGAAACATAGCCCGTGTAAAGGACTGTTTCAGCAGAAGAGCTCTCTTTTTTGAATTCTACTGATTCTAGTGACATCTCATTGCTGGGGGGAAAAAATCCCCTAAGGCAGTATTTGTATTAAAAGGGGACGCCTGGGGGGCTCAACTGGTTAAGTGTCTGCCTTCAACTCAGGTCACAATCTCAGGGTCCTGGGATCAAGTTCCACGTCAGGCTCCCTGCTCAGCAGAGAGCCTGCTTCTCCCTCTTCCTTGCCCACTGCCCCTGCTTGTGCTCTCTGTCAAATAAATAAATAAAATCTTAAAAAAAAAAAAAGAAGCACTCTGAGTAACCCTAACCCCTGGCCACCCACTTCTAGCAGCAGTGAAATTTCTTTTATAGTAAGATGCGAAGTTTTCCCTCCTGTTTTACTGTTTTATGAAGAAATTGATTCTCCGTCAGCTCTGCTGTTGTTTCCAGTTGTATTTATGAAAACTAGCAGGCACCACTTTCCTACAGAGAAACATGTCTTATTGCCCAGTGGTTCTCCAAAGGGAGGATTTTGCGCACCCCCGTCCCCAGCCATGTCTGGAGACATTTTTTTGTTGTTACAGATGCTCTGGGGGCTGGGGGAGGTCCTCCTGGCATCCGGTGGCTAGAGAGCAGGGATGCTGTCCCACAGCCTGCAGCACACGGCCCGCCCCACAACCAAGAGTCAGCTAGCCCACAATATCAATAGAGCCAAGTTAAGAAACCCTGGCCTAGAGGAAGGCCTTTCTGTAGTAGACTGGAGTTTCTTACATCTAAGAAGTAATTTCAAGGCCATACTGCAGCATGGCATTAAGTCAGGGGCTGTATATCAGTGTCTTTTTACTTTTTTTAAAAAAAGATTCTATTTGACAGACAGAGAGAGAGAGCACGAGTGGGGTGAGGGGCGAGGGAAAAGCAGACTTCCTGCTGAGCAGGGAGCCCGATGCGGGGCTCGATCCCAGGACCCTGACATCATGACCTGAGCTGAAGGCAGACGCTTAACCAATTGAGCCACCCAGGCTCCCCCATGTCTTTCTACTTTTAACTTAGTTAATAAACTGGCTAAAAATCTAGCACTCCCTATGTCATTTGCCCAAAAAAGCATTTTAATGAAAATTTCAGTGTCCATTGGATTAATGTTTTACAAGTTGTAGAGACCCTTCTATGTGCTAGTTCATTTTAAAAGCTATATCTTACCATAACAGATTCTTAAGATGACTTACATGTTCATTGTACAAAGTATTTTTAAGAGACTTAAAAAAAACAAACAAACAATAAATCCAGGAGGAATCCATTCAATATATTATTTCCGTTTTTTTAAGTATTTGAGGTCATCCTATTTATACAATTTCTAGCCTGCTTTTTTCTCCTAAGTTTCAGACATCACCCCAAATTATTTTGTTTTGTAAACATTCAAACGGCCACTTCATAATCTGTCACATAGAGTTCCTAAATAGTTTTGTTGAACACAGGGTATTATCAACTTACACTATCGTAAATGATCGGAGATGAGTCGTTCTGCTTTTCATGCTGCTCTGTAAGGAACACAGCAGCCTGGATTGTCTGGAGGGCTTTGGGACGTGGCTCTTTAATTCCCGGTCCGTGACAGAGGCAGGACAGAAAAGCCTTGTACTGCAATGGTGTCCCCCCACGAGGGACACCATTCAGAATACCTGACCCACAGGAAAAGTTCTGGAATGCCTGGGAATGTGGATTTAAAACTTGGCTAAACCAACCAAACCACATAGACGCATATACACACACATATAAGTAAATGCCAGGAAAAAAAAAAAGTCTGGAGGGATAAACAGCAAGCTTCGAGTACTGGTGACTCTGGGATAGAAACTGGGATTAGGCGAAGACGAGGCACTTGAGGTTGTTTTGGGTTTTTATTTCCTATTGTCTTCTTCTATATTCTTTGAACCCTTAATTGTGAGAATATATTTATATGGAACTTGTGTAATAGTTAAGCAAAATACATTTTAGAGAATGAACTCAAGAATGAATTCAAGCTCCTAGAACAGAGCGTGATTTATTCAGCATATAATTACCTTTTACTCCCTTTTTAAACCAACCCTAGCATGGTGCTTGGCACCGTTGGGGTACTGGACAAATGAGCGAGTCTGGAGATGGTGGCTTGTTCTGAGCTAAGAAGCTGTCACATGCATGTAGACGACAGGCCTTTATAATAACCTGATCCCCTTCCGGCTGACTGGATGAGATGCCTCTGCATCCAGGCTGGGCCAAGGAAGAAGTGGGTGGAAACTCTCAGCCGAGGGCCGGGAGCTTGGAGGTTTCAGGTTGACCGGCTCCTGTTACCCTTGGTCCCTTTGCTGTTGATTTAATCGCTGGTGGAGTCTGAGTTTCCCCGCAAAGCGCACAGCGGTTCCTGGGCCAATAGATGGCAAGATCTTTCCTGTTTCTTTCAGGCCGGACACCTGGTCCCTGGCTCCACACCGAGGCGGCAGGGCAGAGCTCGGATGACATCAAAGGCAGAAATTCTCAGGTAACACCTCCCTCGGGTCTCCGAACGTAAAAGCAGGAGTTCTCCTCAGGGAGCCAGAAATGCCAAGAGTGTGCTTTCTCCTTAAAGCTTTACATCTTTTGCACAGATTCTTTTGTCCTCAGGGAAAGCCATTTGGTGTACCTTTGTTTCTAGCTAGAGTGAAACGTGTACAGTTTCAAACTCTGAAGAGGGAAGGGGGCGCTTCCCCCAGAATCCCCACCACATCCAGAAGCAAGGTTGGCCGCCCAGAAGCCCTTTGGAGTCCTTCTGCAACGGTGACCCCACTCCCTCCCCGCTCGTTCTTCCCTGGTTATGGTGGCTGGAGAGGCCTGAGACAAGGCTGTGTAATGTGCCCCACATGTAGGTCAGGGTTCTGTCTTGTCTGCAGAATACAGGGTATCTTACTGCTCCCGTGGGGGTTTTGCTCCCATCAGCACCATCATTTCTTTTGGCCAAATGTAGTCACGCTTCAAGTCCCGGTGGCTGGAGGAAGCTGGGAGGGGAACCAGACGGGTTCTTGTGGGATAAGATGGTCTTTGAAAAAATGCCCTCCTCACACTGTCTCCTAACCTGGGCCAAGATGACATCTCTCTGCCCACGACAGGGTCTCATCTTCAGAGGCCCTTTGTTTCTTCGAAAACAGGCATTTAGTCGTGCCCTGGCTTCCTCCTGTTTCAGAGTTCTATGTGGCAAAGGGGGTGGCCTGCCATTAAACTGGGCCCTCCTGCAGCCCCCTGGGACAGCACAGCAAGGGACGTGAGAAGGGCGACAAGGCCCTGGACGTTGGGGATGAGTTCCTTGCAAGAGGACAAGTACCCCCTTTTCTAACCATGACTAAGCTAAGAATTGTGATAACCACTCAGATGATCACAGGCTCAAAGGTGGCTGTCTGTTTGCAGTTAAGGGAGAAGTATATATGCATAGGGCAAAAGAAAACAGGGAGAATATACACAAAATTAACAGGCATCCACTCTGGGAAACGAGAGTTGATTTTTTTACTTTCTTCCTAGTGCATTTCTGCAATTTTTGAATTTTCTGTAGTGAATATGTTACTCTTGTGGTCAGGGAAATACAGCGATAATCAAAATAATAGTCCCTCCATTATACAGTTCTTTACATTTCTTCAGATAACTTGCAAATGTGATCTCATTTGATCCTTTTAGTAAGTCTGTGATGTAAACTGGAGCGATACCTTTAATGACCTTTTTTTCAGACAAGAGAACTGAGCTCCAAGGGATTAAGGAACTTGCCCAAGGTCACATGCCCCAACTTCTGACTTCTTGTCCAGTGCTCCTTCCCTATACCGCTCTGCTTTCCTCTGGCATTTTCCTATTACCAGGACAGGAGTCATTCTTCCCTTCAGACGTGGCAAGAACGGTCAAACATTGTGCCAGGTCTGGTCTTTGGCCTCATGGCAGGCACATACCTAAATCGCCGGAGCCTATAAAAGTCTAGTCGAGGATGGATTGTAAAGTCTCTCTTGGGCATCCCATAGTCAAGAAGATCTTTACATCTAGCTGGACACCCTCTTAATTCATTTTCACGTCAGTGAGACAAAAAGCAGTCTCCCAGAGAGATCACAGGGCTCTACACATCAGAAACTGCCCCCAGGGGGCACTCTTCTTTTACAGTGGAGAGAGCCCCAAGTGATCCGTGCACTGGTGGGAGTCCTGGGGGGGTGAAATCTGATGGCCTGAGGCCCTTTCTCTTTTCCTTTGCCTTGTCTTAGGATCTCCAGCAAGTTCTTTGTTTTTCTTGAGTTTCTGTCCAGTGCTGGTGTTTGGTCTTATGAATGTTTCCAAGGTGGTGGTAGGTCGTGGTAGGTCTTCAGATGCCATCAACACTATATGTCCCATTACATCCCTTTTCCACCTACAACCCCCTGGGTCAAAATCAGCCCCTTGCATCTGATGGGACCCTCAGACCCTGGCAGCCTCGTATGAATCACAGCAGGAAGGCTGTGGCGCCCAGCCCCAGCGTGGGTTGTCTGTGTGTGTGTGAAGAGTCTTCTAAACCCCCCCTGGTAATGTTACTGTCTCTCCACAGTTATCTCTAAAGACACTCCGGTGAGAAGACAGATGAAGCCAATATCCTGTGAGCCACCTGGGGGTCCATATCGCCAGATGGGCATCCCCAGGAGAACGTGTCTGGCCTCGCCATACTTAAGTTGTAATTCAGTTGACATACAAGCTCTGAGTGGAGCATTTATTTATTGTAAATATGTGGTTTGCACAGGCTTTAAATCAGTATGATCATCGACTTCTATTTGCATAATTACAAAACCACACCCATATTATGTTTCTCCATTTTCTGAAGATGCATCTTGGCATTCATCCGTCGGTATAGATAGAGCTCTGTCCCCACCCCATGGTGTCCATTCCATGACTGTACATAATGCCTGCGGGCTGGCCCTTCCTAGATTCTGAAACATTTTGAGAAGATTCCTTCGTTTGCAAATAGTCCCAAAGTCAGAGTACCCACAGCCGCTTCTTACTGGCATGATTCTATATTCTCATCACGCACACTGCAAAATCAAACCAAATAATGCCTTATAAACAATGCAGCTCAGAGAGAGTAGTGTGTCCCCACACCCAGACAATGCCACACAGCCTCCAGTGAACGAGATGTCATGTCTCGCTTCTGTTTTGCAGTACAGGGATTTTATTTTATTTTTGCTGCCTAATGTAAATATGACGCAAAAGAAAGGCAAGAGTGGGCTCAGCCCCTCCAATGCCAACCACAGGGCCCTTTTGTAACTGAATGCTCCTACAAGTAGCCAATGTTCTTCCTGTTTACAGTGCCCCTGGTGCCCACGTGCCCGTGGCTTTCCTCCCATCCCACCTAACTTCCCAGCTCCATCCTGACAGCCAGGGTAAGGCGAGATTCTTGAGATTCGGGTACTTTTTTCTGCAAGTTAGAAACATCCGTAACTCATTATTATAGTCAATTACATATTCTATCTCAGAGATGGGTTGTTTTTTTTTCCTCCCGGAGAGCAGGATTTTCACAGTAAATATGACACGAGGAAGTGTAGACCGAAGCCTATTAGCAAGTATCTGCCTCACCTACCTGGTGCCTCACTCCTACCCTTAGGAACCCTGGAAGCACCCGCCAGGCGAACCTAGCTCCCTTCTAAACTACAGAGAACCTGAGGGGTCTGAGAGCTCCGCCTTCCCTGTGGGGGGCGCACTTCTCTGCAGGGAGAAGTGCCCAGGGCCAGCCCCCCCGAATATGGAACTGGTCGGGAAGGGCTCTGGCTACTCTTCTCACACCCTTTTTCTGGAGCTGGCAAGGAAATGGAAGTGTGTGTTTGCTTGCACCTGACCGCAAATGCTCCCCTTTCTTGGAGGGGAAGCTGTAAGAGAGGAAGGAGAGAAAATAGAAGGAAACAGACTGCCCCCAGGTCTGTGCTCAAAATAGGTGGAGATTAAAGGAAATAGGCTGGGGGGGGTGGGCAGGGAGGTGGCGAGAAGAGCAGTGGAAAAACAAGTGTCCTTTGGAACAACCCACTCATGTGCTCAGACGTGAAGGACACCGTGCCCGGACCAAGCCATCCAAAACAGCCGGTTAGGAGGGGCTGGGCAAACGCGACTGCACACACTTAGCTGCTGTCCAGAGTAAAGACTAGGATGGCATCCCACATTACTGTCATGCTTTGTCATTCTGGAGAGGAGCCACTGAGCAAGGTCAAGTGCCCTTCTCTGGGGAATCAATCATCCCAAATTATCACTGCTAAATCAATTGGAAAAGAAGCTTTGCAGGTCATCAGCTCTGAGCATAGCTGATTTGTTTGATTGGTTCTGGAAGGTTTCCAAAAGGTCAGGGTTTTTTTTTATTATAACGGGATCCGCTCCATCTCCCTCCCAGTTGTAGGAAAATAATTACAAGGGCTTTAATTATCATGATGAAGAAGGCCCAAGACAAAGGCAAATCCACCTTCAGAGGAGACTGGCCGCCCCGATGAGGTGTTGATGCATTCACATTCCGCACCACTGGGATAGAAATTAAAAATAAAACCTATCAAGGACAGAGGGAAGGGATGAGCAGAAACCAAAAATTGCCACGAGGTCAGAAATCTCAGGAATCTGGCCTCCCATCTCTCCTCGAGACCTGTCACTGAATCCACGCCCTCGGAACTCAGGCGGTGCCCGCCTCTGGCAGGACAGACCGTTAGCCCCTTGACCATAAACTCCCACAGAGGCATCGAGTTCCAGCGCTCTTACCGCCCTCAAGTGTTCTCACTGACACCGTCTGTGGCTCCCCCGTGTTTCATATGTATTTTATATTTATTGATGTGCCCTCTGCAGACTCATTTCTTTGTATCTAATAAACTTGAATAAGTGGAAATGCTTCTGCCCGTGTCCTTGTTAAAACCCATCGAGGGTCACCGGTGCCAAAGTAAGCCAGATATTTTTCAGGGTTAGACGGGCTTCTAAGAATGATGGGACACAAAGGATACTCACACAGGACCCAACACGTGCTGTGACATGCTGTGTTCAAAGTGGGGCCTTTCTTTTCTGAGCTGACATTACTAACTAACCTACATAATGTTTTTCTAGTTTTGGGGCACCTGGGTGGCTCAGTCAGTTTTCATCGGCTGCCTTTGGCTCAGGTCATGATTCTGGGGTCCTGGGATTGAGCTCCTTGCTCAGCGGGGAGTCTGCTTTCCCCCCCTCCTTCCCCTTCCTCTGCTTGTGTTCTCTCTCACTTACTCTCTCAAATAAATAAATCTAAAAAATAATAATAATGTTTTCCTAGTTTTTGTAGCTAAACTGAACTGATGGGTATTTGGGAAAAACCACCAAAGGAAAATCTTTCTCAAATGCATTTTCTTAAAAAAAAACCCCACAACTATATCTTTCTATTCATAGAAAACAGAGTATTGCTTATAGAATGCCTCTAATTTGTGTTAAAATGAAACAAACAGCTTTCGACCCGAAGTGCAGTGATCACCTGCCCCAGCTTAGCAAACCCCTCAAAACATCTATATGAGGCAGTGTCCTCTCGCTCTCCATTGTAGTATTTTCAAGTGGCCTCTTTGGTATGTGGTGCAGGGGAAATGAGGATCAGCTGCGAGGTAAGCTGGCTTAGGGGCAGACGGAGATCTGGCTCTCTATTTTGCCTCTTACAAGTCTGGGGATGTAAATTACATAACCAGTCTGTGCCTCAGTTTCCTCACGTGTAAAACAGGGACACAAATATGGACCTAAGCATGTAGTGGTAAAGATGCAGTGATATAAGCCCTAGACAAGCCCTTCACTCTTGGGTCCCAACAGACGCAGGTATGAGCGCACGCCGCACTCTCGGGTACATCACGGGCTGAGCACCCAACAGCTCACACTGGCTGCCCCCCGCCATTCCACCTCGATGGCTACAGAGCGGCTCAGAGCGCACCCCACTGGCTCTGCTGCAGGGAGAGAACACTAATTACATTTCGTAGATGTTCCCGAAGGAAGTCTCATCTAGAAACTAATTTCAAAGTTCACTGCTACTTTGCCTCCTATTTAGTGAAGGACCTGACTTGTTTTATCTTCACTCTCATTAGCAGAGGTAGAGAGAAGCTCTTTCACGACCAAAAGGGCCAGTCTGAGTGGAGAAGAAAAACAGTAGCCCAAGATCACTGACGAAGGGGCCGATGAAGGTCAAAGCCATGGACTGTGGAGATGAAGGAGCCATAGTTTTAGGCACCCCCGATGGAGTGAAGAGGGGGGAAGGTGGTAGCTACAGGGCTGAGGGAAGCAGCTTCACGGGGAGGGCTCTGACCTGTGACCTCCAGGAGTGAGTTCCGGCTTCTCACAAGGGGCCCCAGAGGTTTGGGCGTCCTTCACGAAGCTGCTCTGTTACGGGTTGAATGACGTCTTCCAAAAATGCGTCTGCGGAAGTCCTAACCCCACACCTCAGTGTAACCTTCTTTGAGAATAAGGTTGCAGATGTAATTCGTTAAGATGAGGTCATACGCAATAGGGTGGGCCCTAATCCAGTCTGACTGGTGTCCTTGTAAGAAGGGGGATTTGGACACGGACACAGGGACAGTGTGTGAAGATGAAGACAGATCGGGGTGCTGCTGCAGGCCGGCAAACCACCAGAAGCCAGGGGAGAGGCATAGGACAGAATCTCCCCCACAGCCCTCAGAGGGAACCAACCTCGCGGACACCTTGGTTTTGGACTTCTCGCCTCCAGAACTGGGAGACGATCCATTTCTGCAGTTTGAGCCAAGCACTCTGGTATTTCACGGTAGCAGCCCTAGCAAACGAGTGCGTGCTCTGTCGCCGTGGAGCTTTGTGGGAGGACGTTATGTTTCTGAAAGAAGAGTTGGAAATAGGTTTACAGAGCTAGCTGGTCCTTGTCATATAAATGCGGCAGTCCCCTTCTCTGACCTTGACCTGAGTCACTTGTGACCAGTGACGAAGTCCTCTCGTCATGAACAAGCTACTCAGTTGCCTTTTGCCTGTCACAGTGGCGACCGAATCATGGGAGCAATCTGGCATTTCTAGGTCATGAAAGTGGGGACAGCTGGTCTTTCTCTCTAGTGGCATCTTCAGTGGCCGTGCCACGCAGTTAACATAAAGATGCTTGGCACGGATGGCACCAGCTGTTCTGGGGATCAAGACTTCCGTCTCTAGTGTGGTTTTTGTTTAATTGTGGTAAAATACACATGACATAAATTCACCATCATAACCATGTTCCAGGGTACAGCTCAGTGTGGTTAAGTATAGTCACAGGATGGTGCAACCAGTCTCCAGAATTCTTTTATCAACTTGCAAAACTGAAACTCTCTACCGCCTTGACAGCAACTCCTCGTTCCCCAGCCCCCCAGCCCCTGGCAACCGCCATTCCACTTTCCGGTTACTACTCCTGGGACCTCATCTAAGTGGAATCATACGATATTTGCCTTCTGGATACCGGCTTATTTCACTCAGAGTAACATCGCGGACACTTGGGTTGCTTCCACCTTTTGGCTACTGTGAATAATGTTGCTAGGAACAGGGGTGTAAAAATACCTCTGAGGCCTTGCTTTCAGTTCTTTTGGGCATATACTCAGAAGCAGAATTTCTGGGTTATATGCTAATTCTATCTTTTCAACTCTTTGGGGGAACGGCCATACCGTTTTCCATACCACCTGCACCATTTTATAGTCCCACCAACACTGTACAAGGAAGGGCTCCAGTGTCTCCACATCCTCATCAACACCGGTTATTTTCTGCTTTTTTCATAGTAGCCATCCCGATGGGTGTGAAGTGGTGTCTCATTGTGCTTCTGTGTTTATTTTTAAATATGAGTTTAATTCTGAGTTATCCACAGAACGGTATGCCGTTCGCCAAAACGCTGAGCTGATTGGGTTTTCTGAAGATGCCAGTCAGAAAAATATATCCCCCTTCGTACATTTTCTGTTTTGTGATTGATGCCCACATTTATTCATGAAACACAAGGACATTTATTTGTGTTGTTTTTTGTTTTTTTTTATTGTATGCTTGATGTATTTAGAGACAATTCCAAGGGCAAGCACTGGATAGGGAAGTTATCTGGTTCATAGATATTTGTACAAAAGGCTGTTAAGACTACACGGTCAGTTCCCACTGCAGGAAACAGAAAGATTTTCGTTTTTATTATTCCCTGCCCGTAGCATTTTCCAGCTCACACATTTAACTTCTCACAACATGACTGCAAACACGTACATACTCATTCCCATGAGAAATCTGCATGTGCCATTTCGGAATGTCTGAAGTCAGCCGGATCAGGCACGTTTGCCACAAGCCGTGGGCGGGGAGCTGGGACTTGGGACTGTGCAGAATGAAAGGTCACAGCCACAGGGAGGCACAGGGTGGTGCTGGGACAACACGTGCATGTGACCCGCCACACAAGAATGGCCCAGGCTCCCCTCCCTCCTCCTTCCATGTGCTTCCTTCCTAAAGCTGAGAGCTCAGCTGAACACCTCCCCTACAAATGACTTAACTGTTCTTTAGGCAAGAATGCAGTTCGTGGTTCCCTAGCAGACACATTGGTCCCACCTGGCTTCCCTGCTGGGCCAGCCAGAGCGGTGTAACACCTGCACTAAGGTGGGACGATGTAAGTTAGTGAGCAAAGTGGTTTGGCCTGGTTGGTAATTATTTTTTATACCTAACCATTCACCCAGTAGTGAAGGAACTTCACTGCTAATATCTAATAGGCATACACCTGCTCTGTTAGCTTGTAAGAAAGACGCTTCCGAATAATAACACTGGGTCTTATGTTACTGGGCACTAAAGAATCACCATAATTTCAAGTATATCCTTATTCTACCTAGAATTCTACCTAGAATTCCAAACCAACCTCCAAGAATGAAGAGCACTACTCTGCTTTGCTAATTTACTTTTATTGCAGCCTCTTTCACCTTTAGGGGATGAGGGCTGTCTTCATCTATGGTAAATCCCATCTACTAGACAAGACTAAGTAGCTTATGTTTGGTTATGGGGCATGGAAATAGGGGAGAAATTCTATCCTGGCCATGTCTTCTTTCTGCACAAAGCATGCACAGCTCCCCCATCCAAGTCTTAATGGATATTCCAATGGTATTTCGGGAAGCTTATTTACACACTGACCTTTAAACATTGCTTTCATAGTTCATCTTGAATATTCATTTCCCCACACTGTCTTTAGAAAAGCAATCCCTGGTAAAGAAATCATCCACGTAATGATAAGCATTTTTCAAAAGCAGAGTCTGTTAGGAGCATTTAAAAAGAAACATCTCGCCAACAGCCTGCTCAAAATCCAACAACATATTTTAAGCAGTTGACAACAGTAGATAAAAGTCACTAGAAGTGAGTCCAGCCGCATCAGCAGGTTCCTTACTCTCTTCTTGTCTTTCCCTACAACCCCCAAGGCACAAAGAATTCGTCCACTGCTATTATTGGGGGTTTGACTGTACACAGACCCCGTCCGAGCCGGATGGAAGCATCCCAGCCCCATTTAACTTCTGCCAGGCTGTGCCACGGAGGGCTGCCACGCCCCCTGGTGGTAAGACAGGGGCATCACAATTGTGACGTACAGTGTTAGCTAAGACAATTCTCATTTAGGGTTGACCCTTCTTTGAGATGCTGGACAAATGTCCCCTAACGGAAGCAGCCATTGTATTTCCCACTTCACAGTGGCTAGGGAACGGCGTAGGCTGGATGGGTGATCCATGACCTTTGTTTGGCCCATAACAATGAAAGCAGGCCTCTGTGTAATTTAGTCTCACTAGACTTCTTTTGGTAAAACCCCGAATCACCTTGGTACCTCAGACGTGTCCAGTCTGATGAAATGTTTCTGTAACAGGTGGAGGTGAAGCCACGTGGTGAGATTTTAGGGTGGCTTTCCACATCACCTTGTCTTAAATAACCACTGAGCAGGTGGACTGAGGAGCGGCGAAGTACCTGTGTTACGAACCCCCCGAGCTTAGCATCTGTAAACTGATGCTCTGGGGATGGCCGCTCCCTCTAAGAGGAGAGCCTGTGTTCATCAACAGGGAAAGCCCTGGATGAGACTCAGCAACTACAGGTCACCACCAACGGCTGTGGTAACTCTGTCGGCCCAAACGTCCTTCCCATCCGCTAGCGCTCACCGTCTATGCTTTCACAGACAGAATTCGCAAAGCTGCTGGCCCAAAAGCTCGTGGCGCTCTGATACCCACACCCTTAAAGGGAGGTCGGTAGAGCAAGATGTGTTCGGATAAGCCCCGTGGCCCTCCGTGCCCACATCCGTGTGTGAGACCCCGTCCCTTCCGGCCCGCCTGGCCTGTCGCGCACCGCTCTCGGCGCAGAGTCACTGACCCTAGGTCACTTCAGAGATGACTGACGCTCACAATCTTTCCACTTGCAAATTCCTACCAGTGACGAAGCATGATTGGGCCCAACTGGGTACGGGTGAGGCCGGAGTAAGGAAAGGGCCGTCCTTCCACCAGCGGCCACACCTGCTTACGCGTCTATTCATCATCTCCGCCCCCGGAGCATTTCACAGTGCTTGAGAGTTTCCATGGCTGGGGCGAAGCCCCCCTACACCTGCCCCCTGCAGCTACCTTCATTCCAAGAGCAGCTACTGGGAATAAAGGGAAGGGCGGGGAGAGCCAGCTGCATCCTACGCAGCTTTGTGGGATTGAGCAAGCTGGGCAGGAAGGCTGGGGTTGGATCGCCACCCTGCAGCGAAATGCTTCTGCATCCATCTGTCACCTCCTTGCCCTCTGTCTTCCCAATGCTGAGCCCATCTGGCCCTCACACGCCCGTCTATGCTCTGGTGGTAAGTCAAATCCTCCGTGTGAACACGACGTTGGAAACAAATCAGTTTAATTAAAGTCTCTGCTGAGATCATGTAGTCGCTGCTCAGATTCCAGCTACTTTAACTGAAATCTAAACAGTCAGGAGTTTCTCCTTTTCTTTCCCTCGCTAGCTGGGGAAATTCGCAGCCCCGTGGGGTGGAACTGTGCCACGGAGCCATTTAATTCATCCTAACGTAGATGGTCATCACCAAGCCCGAAATCGTTTCTACATGAAGCCACATCCAAGGGGGGGGGCGTGTGCAGGGAGAGCCGCAGGCCTCTGGGGAGGGCCGCGCGGTGAATCAGGGAGGCCCCGGTGTGGCTGCCTCCGAGTCTCTACCGTGGGCGCCTCCAGCTGACTCCCCTAACCAGCTCTCCTGCACAGGGGCCGTCTGTGGGTCCCCCGCACACGAGGAGCAGTGTAGAGAAGACAGGCTCTTTGGGATCACGGGGATCAGGATGAGCTGGGACCACAGAGGGGCCCCCTTTGTTCCTCCCCATTGGCTGTGTCCCTCAGCAGACACATCTGGAGAACTCTGCATGACAGGCATGCACCCATGTGAAGGGAGGCCTGGAAGCTTCTCCCTCAAGTACACACACGAGAGCCCTGGCCCTTTGGTTAACCCGGAAGAAACCAGTACTGAAAGAAAGAATAAGACCAAAAGATTTTGCTTTTCCTGCACACTTAGCACTGTGGAGCCCCCTTCCAAGGCCTGATGAACCCTTGTCCTCCGTGAGAAGGCTAATGTGTCCACGGTCACTGAGATGCAATGAGAGCAGCTGAAAATCCACAATTAGTCATACAATCGAACGACAGGCAAATGGAGACGCGTTACATTGCAAAAGAAGGGAAGCTACGTGGCAGGAGAAGGGGTTGTTGTTGAGCTTCAAGGCAGAACACAAGAGTGTGACTTTAACACATCTGAACTTTCTCATTTTACTCACACAGGAGAGTGGCTTGTTTTGCTGGTAATTTAGTAAGGTGGGAACGTTTAAATAAGAAGGGGAAAGGGAATGCTTACTTCACTTAAAGAACTTAATCTCCGTGTCAACACAGTCATAGAAAAGATCCCCCACTTCGGTGGGGTCCAGGGGGTCAGAGCTGGTCAGGATTTCTTCCATGGCCTCCAGGCCTTGCTTCTCTAGTTCCAGCATGGTCTTTCTCAGCTGGCGACCTTGCTCCTGAGGAAGGACGGAAACAGCGCGGGTCACTACAGTGGACAAGAAAGCCTCCCAGGGGCCCACCCACCCCATTCAATCTCTTTCCCCACAACTGCTACAGGGATCATTCTAGAATGCCAGGGTGGTTATGGTACTCCTCTGCTTGGCGTCCTTAGGTCCTCACTGCCTTCAGGATAAAGTCCGGACTCCTGAGACACACTCAGGAAAGGCCTTGTGTAACATACGAGGCTCTTGCTTGCTTCACCCCCTGCCATGGCCCCCACATCTCCTTTCCCTTCAGCCAGACTGAATTAACTGCATTCTTCCAACCCACGATACTGCGCCCTGCTCTTCCTCGGCACTTGTCAACTTGTACCCATCTCCAGGCTTCTCTGAACCTTTCCTCTGGGCTCCCTGTCGATGCCTTTACTTCGGCCATGGCTGTTCTTTTTCTGCCTTATGCAGGTCTGTCGACTTGCCTGCGTCCGCCATTAGACCATGATCTCCTGAGAGAACTGAGCTCATCACTATGCTCCAATGCCTGGGTCACAGCAGACATTCCCAATAAGTGTTTGTGGAATGAATAAATGGATCAGCCAATAAACACGAGCCACACCCATCCCTCAACTCACTCTCGTTCTGAGGTGGGGAGCTTTCTTCCACTCACACACGGTGGATGACCGTGAAAAGCGTTCATCCACCCAGTTCGTCCCAGAATGGAGAAGCTTCTGTCACCACACGCACCACTTCCTAACACGGCTTTGACTTGAACCAACGGTCATTTCTCAATGTCAAAGCCCACCCAACCTCATCAGTCTCATCTCTTTGACATATTGTGTAGAATAGTTCAAGCACACGGGCCTTTCTCCCTCTGCCTTCTAGTTGCCAAACAGCCATAAAACCATGCACCAAGGGGCATTTTTCTTTCTTTTTTTTTTTTTTAAAGATTTTATCCATCTTTTAGAGAGCGAGCGAGCGAGAGAAACAGCATGAGAGGGGAGAGAGTCAGAGGGAGAAGCAGGCTCCCCGCTGAGCGGGGAGCCCGATGTGGGACTCGATCCCAGGACCCCAGGACCACGACCCGAGCCGAAGGCAGAAGGGGCATTTTTCTTTGGGGCTTGCTGTCCTCCGCCTAGAAAACATGCACAGTCGGGAAGCGAGGTGGACCGCCCCGAGCAAAACCCAGTGCAGCGTGGTGGCTGCGCTCACACTTCCCGGGAAACGTTCGGCAGGCAAGGTGGACGCGAAAACACCGTGACTTTGAAACGTCCCGACGGTCGTTTCTGTGGCACGGAAAAGCAAATTCTAGGAGTAGCGAGGCCACCTTCTCTGAGATTCTTTCTGAATTCCCCTGGATTTGCTGTTGATGTTGCCCTTCTTTCTGTGCTTTTTAGAGTCCACCATGCTAAGCAGGAGAAAAGAAGCTCACCCAGTCCACACAAATGCAGGCACCAATTTCTCTACAAGGTGTCCCTTTCTTCAGGACAAACGGGACCTGTTTCAAGTTGTTAAATACATGCGTGGGAGGCAGATGGGCATTTAACCGTGCTCTTCAGCAAAACAGAGGCTTGGGTTTTATAGGTGACCCATCACTAATGGCTGCTGTGGGCAGAGACAGGGCGTGTGTCTTGTTTGAACTGAGGTCTTATAACTTCATTTACCAAAGCTTGGGCAAGGGTGGGGTGGGGTGGGGAGTTGCACACTGAAGAATAACTTTTTTAAAAAACTGGAAATTTGAGAATCTTTTTTTAAAACTTTTTTAAATTATAGGGGCGCCTGGGTGGCTCAGTTGGTTAAGCGACTGCCTTCGGCTCAGGTCATGATTCTGGAGTCCCTGGATCGAGTCCCGCATCGGGCTCCCTCCTCGGCAGGGAGTCTGCTTCGTCCTCTGACCCTATCCCCTCTCATGTGTTCTCTCTCTCTCATTCTCTCTCTCTCAAATAAATAAAATAAAAAAAAAATCTTTAAAAAACTGGAAATTTGAGAATCTTTTTTTAAAACTTTTTAAAATTATAGTAAAATACACATAACATAAAATTTTCTGTTTTAGCCAGGCTTAAGTGTACAAGGTCAGTGGCATAAGGACATTCGCCTTGTTGAACACCCATCGCCACCATCCATCTCCAGAACTTTTTGAAAGGATTACTTTTTTTTTTAATAACATAGGATTGCACCTTTAAATAAAATTTTGCCAGCTTGTACAACTTTCTACCCCCAAAAGTATACAAAGATTTTTAGACAGCAGGAAAGAAGTTATCCCTACTAGAACGGCACATTTCTGTTATTCCCAGGTAAACAGTAAATGAAAGAGGGATATTTCGAGCCCACTGAGTTCTGGAACAACATCACAAGTGGAGGCTGTTTCATTTGGATTCTAGAGACTGGCTGGAAAAATTAACAGCAGCCTTCTAGGAAAGGCCTTGGGTATCTGGATTTCTGGAAGGAGGCAAGCTGGCGAGGAGGAAAATGATGAGCTCCATAACCGCTCCCCTGCCTCCCCTCTCGAGGCCTTGCCCCTCCCCACCCCACCCCACCCCTGCGGGCCCGTTGCCAAGCTCACCTGGTCGCTTTCAATGACAGCACGTGCCCACTCGTGGGCCTTGTACAGCTCATGCCGGCGGTCTGGCTTCTCCAGGAACCGAGGCTCCTTTTTGGCAGGGTCGTTGTCCCCAAAACAAGGAGACTGTGCTTTGGGGACAAGTTTTACATCATCAACAAAGATGAAAGGCTTGAATATGGACCTGGAGAGAAAGGAGGGGTGCTTCAGCTAAACTGAGCTTGAGGCTTGAGGACACCAGACTGTCCTTTCATTCAGCAAACACTGCCTGAGCCAGCTCATGGTGGGTGGTGGGTGGTGGGTGGTGGGTGGTGGGTGGGTGCCAAGACAGAGACACCACTTCATATTTTAGTAAATATTTTAGTAAAACTGTCATTTACCAGCTGCAAGTTCTTCTATTAACAGCAAGGAGACATCAAAACAGACTTGCTTTGTTCTGGGAAGACCATTTGAGAGGCCCCTTTCAGTTACGTAAAGTCAGGCAAACAGACACATAGTGTCCAGAGAAGAGGGTGCAGTGGGCCATCTATCGGCATTGAAAGAGGTCTGCCTTTCTCTACCACGGCTCGCTGGACAGTGGCCTCCTGGAATGGAACGCTCTGAGGCCCCATCTCTCTCTTTCTTTTTAGGTTCTACCTTTTTTGCAGATGCCACAAATGTTCCCAGAGTCCCCCGAGAGGACACACTGCAGAGAAACAGAAGCCCAGCTGTGTGAAAGAGGAGCTCTGGGCATAGGAGGTGACTAATGCAAGAACTCATTCAGCTCTCTGCCACGATGGTATACCTTCGGAAAAATGGCTGTGTGCGCACACACATCTGTGCATAGCTGGGCACATGTCCACACACACAAACACACACACACACACACACAGACCCCAACAGAGCCATGTTTCTAAAAAACGGCATCCGGGGATCCCAAGCCAACAGGGCACGCGGAGACCACAGCTGAGTGTAACATAAGGAGAGAGCCTCCTCCTCTCTGCACCCAGAGCAAACAGTGCCGGATGAAAGCAGCGCTCCCGGGCCCTGAGGGTGGGCCACGTCCGTTCAGCCGCACCGTGGGGCGGCGCCGCGATAACAAGAGGAGGGAGAAGACCCCACGCAGACTCCCATGGGTACTGCTGGGATTGGGGCTCTTTTCTCCCCCCTTAGCGGGCGCGCCTCGGCCACTCAGGTGGGATGCTGACCCCCGGGCCTGAGGGGGCTGGGCTGAGGGGACCACAGCAGCCGTGCCGTTGTGTGCCACACAAACACTTCCAGGTGCGCCGTGATCTGCAAGGAGCCAGGAACCGATGACCCGCACTACCCACACTGTGTCGTCGGACGGGAGACATCAGCATCGCCCTCGGGCCCCATCCCCATCCTGCCGAATCAGAATCTGCATGTGAACAAGGTCCCCCGGGGACTCCTGACACCCCAAGTCTAAGGAGCACAGCTGGGTTTCCCCAGCTATCCGAAGGCAGAGTGTTCCTGAAGGTAGAACATTCCTCGGAAACCTCTCATAAGCCAAAGTGGTGTAAGGCAAAGAAGCAATTACCATTTCCTAAAAGCAAAAATCCTCTTGGGATTTCTTGTGGTTAGTGAAAACAGGTACCGTACTAAGTCCCTCTCTCCTAAAAGCGAAGTGGGGTAAAGCAAACTTACGGATAGTGGGGGAAACCTGTAAGGAGAAGTGACCTCTTCGATTGGTTCCCTGAGGTTATCAAGGGAAGGAGGGCTCAGGAGAGGAAGGAAGAGCCTGAAGTCACTCTGTCAGACTGGGCTCCGGCTAAGGTAATGTGAATATTAAAAGCAGTGAGACCTTCATGCCTCCCGCTGGTAAAGTGGATGGCACTGATGAGGGATAGGTGCCAGGTACCCGGCTCTCGCAGGGGATGCGGACACTCACAGGAGACTAGACCCATCTCCTGGGAAGCACACAGCACGCCAGCTATTTCCACCAGGCCAAGGCCGCCCAAGGACCCGCCCCGCCCAGGATGGAGTGGGGCTACCCCGCACAGAGGGATCACAAACTGCCAATGGCCACCTCCTACAGTCTCTTGAACATACATCGGTCCTTTTCCCTTCTACTCAGTGTTGCATGGATGACCCTGAAGGTGAAAGCAATCGATGCAAAGCTTTAAAGGGTCTAAAGCAATTCTGATTATATAACGTTGAATTATCCAATGAGTCACGCGGTTGATTCTGCAGAAGGGCTGCTATGTGAGGGGGTCACTGGAAAAGGGTAACGGAAGGGGGAGAAGGAAACAGGAGGGAAATGGCAGGAGGAAGGAGAGTCCCGCACAGAGCCATCCAGAACTAACTGCCTCTGGGTCCTTCTGGTCTCTGACCTCACAGCAGACAAGCACCCCACCCTTCAGGGCTAACAGCACGCGGGGCTCTTGAAAAGTCCGTGTGCATCATACCGTCCACCAGCTGACATTCATCTGCAGCCTCCCCGGCCAACGCAGAGACCCTTCTGTGGGAGACGGGGCCGGGCACAGCCCGGAGCCTGTGCAGTGCACATCTCAGCTGCAGGGCCTGGGCTGGCCAGAAAGGGCCAGAGCCATGACTTCCATGGGCTAACACTGAGCGATGGGGCTGGCACAGGCTCGACCTCTGGCAGGGCTTTACTTGACCATGCCTCTCAGGGCCACTCTGGCATAGTGGCCCCGTGGGCGAGCACCATGGCTCTGGGTACCCCGAGGGGCACAGTCTGGGAGATCCCAGATCTGCCTGACTCATGACAGTGAGGCCCACTGGGACTGAGGATGGGCTGGGCTCAGGATGAGGGTGGGCGTCCCCTCTCTACTCTGACCAAACATGGGGACACTTGTGTTCCCTCTCTGTCCCTCATGACTAAAATGATCTCTAAGGTCCCTTCCAGCTTCTAAACCTGTTATTTAATTTCTCTTTGTATGTTGTGCAGCCCATGAACTTGTGAGTCTGACTTCAAGAAGTTCATGGTAAGCACAGTCGTGGTCTTCCACATCCAATATCCAAGATAATAGTGTAGTAGAAGTCAGAATACTCCATGTAACTTCAAACCCATTCCACACCCGCTGGAATGTGGAGGTTAGTTTAACATCATCAGTAAGGGTGTCTGGTGGCTTTCTTAAGACAAGAGGCGCCATATGTGTATCCTTCCCATCTATCGGTTTTCTTTTTTAAAATAAGTAGTAAATATGAGGAGGTTCCCATAATACTCTAAAGCAGCCAAAGCTCTCCACGGATTTTTTTTCCCAAAGTCTGTGAGGAAGCTGGCATCCTCAACTGCTAAAAACATGAGGCATAGATTTGTCAAGTGGTTAAAGGGAGATATTTTGAGATTGAATAAAAATTACTGCTCATGTCAAACTGCAATGATACTAATATTTATTTAAGTCAGAATGTGGGAATTATAACTCAGTCTTGATTATTTGTGCCTACGTATCCAAAAAAAGCAGAATGTGGATAACTCAGTGGTCCCCAAACCTTCTGATTTCTTGCCAAGCCTTACAGAAAATCACACTAAACTTCCAACTAGGTGAGGAGAATCTCTGCCATTTTCCCACACTTAAAGCTCAAAGGGTAGCTTCTTAAATGCCCCTTGATCAAATGTATGTTCACTAATGGCCCAGAAAGTAAATGACGTGACCAAGGTCACATGTCCAGCCAGTGGCAAAGCTGAAACTGCCACCGGGGTCATGAGGCACCACCCCTCCCAGGCCACCTGGACAGGGCAGGGCACACTTCGTCATACTGTGGAGCTCTGCCAGGCTGTCCCAGGGATGGCTCTGAGGCAGGACACAGCTGAGGGGGCTCCAGAAAGCCAGTTCTGCTCTGTCCTCGGTTTCGGAGAAGCCACCTACCCCGGAATTCGCTCCGGTCACTCAGCCCCTCCACAGTGTACTGTGACAGGAACACAAGATAATTGGCCCAGAAGGGGGGAGCCGCTTCCAGTGGCAAAGGGCAGCCCCGCAGCCTGGTTAATGAGGAGGTTTATAGCTGGCTAAGCTGCTCTGAAGGGACAATCCAGCCTCATGAGGGACAATTAAACAAAGGAAGCCATGAGCAACACAAAAGAAACCACATGACCACAGCCGTCAGCTCTCCCTGAGACAAATCTCAGGTCTAAGATGCAGTCTGATGACAGGAAACACAGCAGGGGCTTCCATGGTCTGGCTCAGAGGTCTGCAGAATGTTAGCCTTGGGTGACACTTGGAGCCAAAGCCAAGAAACACGCTCCCCTAGAGGCATCTTTGCCTTATCCGTCCTTTCTGTCTTCCAAAACCTCATGATAGATGCACTGAGCCAGTGTTAAAAAAAAAAAAAAAAATCTGTTTCCCTTTCAAAACACGATTACCATGAAAACCCCTACCATTTTATAGTGTATCATAATTTTCAAAGTGCTTGCATTCACTTCTCCTGGTACTCCTATTTATCCATTCATTTACCAGTAAATATGTGTTGAGTGATGACTGAGTAGCAGACACCTGCCCTGGGTGCTAAGGATACAGCAATGAACAAGGCCGGGCAAGAATTCCCATCCCATTTTACAGATGAGAAGACTAAGGCTCACAGCAGCTAAGTGCTTGGTGCACAGGCACGTTCCCAGTCAGTGGCAGATGGAGAACTACATTCAGATGTCCAAAGCTGAGGTCAGTTTTTCCCCACTACTTCTCACCATTATATATCCTTCTGTTGGGTTTTTATACACATTGTGCAGAAAAACAGAATAGTTTCTGTGCTTTGGGGTTTGGAATTTTTATTATCAGCGGCCAGCCAGCACTTCTGACCTCAAACATGGCTCTTTCTCACCGAAGGTGCAGACAGTCCCGTGGCGACTAAGCCAGGCTTATGCGGCGCCCTGGAGTCCCCGGCAGAGCCGCGGAGGGGAGTCAGGCACACGGCGGGGAGAAGCACAGGCTCCCGCTCAGATGAATCTGCTAAACTTTCAACCAAGCTCAGGAGAACCCAGAAGAGCCAGTTTTCTCTCAATTGCAGGTGTCCCTGTGCATGGGTCATTCTGGCTCTTCACTGCGAGTCACTGTAGTTACACAGTCACAACCACACCTGGCTGAGAGCAGGACCTACCAGTGAAGAGCCTTTCTGTTGAGAGGAAGAGCGAACTAGTACTTTCGGAGCATGACAAGCTTAGGGCTGGATCCAGATACTCTGGAAGGTTTTGAAGTCAAAATTGTAGGGTGGGAGAGAGACGGTGCTGGATGGATCTGGGATGAAACTGCGGGGGGTGGGGGGGTGGCTATTTTACACGGGGGCCTCAGCTCTGTGGCCGTCTGAGCCCTGCATGGCACCAGAGCTGTATTTACATAGGCTATGGAGGGTGTTCACCAACAAAGAGGTGCCACTGGTCGCTACATTTGAATTAACCAGATGAGACAGTCTCAGTTAATCCAATTTAGCCTCTCAAGCTTAGTACACCGGGAGAAGAGGAGGAAACGCATGTGCACGCACACGTGTGCACATACTCCAGGTCCCTTGCATCTCCCCTGCTCTTTGCCACTAGTTAAAGAAGGCCAAACACCGTATTTTCCTAGAACTTTCTATTTTCTATTTCCTAGGCTTAAGTACACAGCCTAAAACAATGAGAGAAATGGGTTAGGAAATAGCCTTCTAATATTTAAAATGGAAAATTTTTAAATTTTCTCCCCCTCCTGGTTGATCCATCCAGTACGTTGAGTATTTGTGGGCTTTCTCAGAGCTGGGGGCCTCTGGGTGATGTGCCGGTCGGACAACTGTATCTGAAGCAAATAAGCCCTGACCCACGATGTCTGCCAGTTTCTGTGGTGTAACCCATGGCAAGTTCCCAGTGTGATGTCACTGAACACAGGGGTTGGCAAGAGAGGCACATAATCAGCTCTCGCTGGCTCCAGCACCCTGCGGGACTCCGAATGTCACGGTCTCAAAGTGCTAAGGGGCCTCTCTACTCTTTCCCCTTCCAATTCTTCATGTCGCTGAAACTTTGGCAAGTGCCGGCTTCCACCAAGGAAATGGCTTACAAAGGTCAGAACCAGAGTGCTAACGCCAGTCGGTGTCACAACGTGGGTGACAGAGGCACCGGCTGACTCAGCAGAACATCAGTGTTACAGAATCTGCCTTCTCAGTAAAATTAACGAAAGGTCTTTTGCATCTCCCTGTATCTCTCAATCTCTGACTTCTGCATCTCCATCCAGCTCTCAAACTTGCACAGTACCTGGTGCATACTGGGAAGGAAGGAGAAAGAGAAAAAGAGAATGCGAGAACAAATTATTTCAAGAGAAGGATCTGTAATGAATGCAGTGAGCAAAGGGCAGAGACATGCTGAAGCAGACAGAGTAGTCAGATCATATCCTTTGGTTCCAAACATGAATTGGGAGGGATAAAGAACACAGTCTTGCTCTAGGATCATAATCTTCTGCAAGCCCCCTGCTCTGAAATGATTTCCTGAAATCATCTCTCTAATGTTTTTAGCGTCAGCAGAAGCCAGCTAAAATTTCCCCGGTTTACCACTTAAAAACCCAAGAGTAGGTAATTATGTTTCCTGCTGACAAAATACAAAATGTTAAACATGCCCAATTAGAGAGACACATGGAAATGTTCAATATGTGACAGTTCTCATGGTCACAGTAAGAAATGCCGCTCACTTAGCCCTGGAAGATAGAAATGAATGTCTTCCGGAAAGCCCTTAATCTTCTTTAAGGTCTTTTCAATTAATTTAACCATGAATAATTTTCTTTTAAAAATCACTTGACATTTTCCATATGCAACAGAAGGCTATTTCCCAGCCCAAGTTTAGAACTGTACGAGACCATGTACTTCAGTCTAGGAAATGGCATTCCTTATATCAGTGCCCTGGCCTCACAGAGCCCCGTCTTCTAAGCACAGTTGGAGCAGGTGCCTGAGACATCAGAAGCAAAAGGGGTGGTACAGGCCTTCTTTGGTGCAACCCACTCCCTCAAAGGCACCTGGTCCCCAATGAACATGTCCAAAGACATTGGCAGAGCATTCCCGTCACTTTAAAGTAGGGCTCTAAGTGCCCACATGTACCCCTGTGAGCCAGCAGAGTGTTCTCAAGACGCGGCTGATCCACCAGCGATGGGAGCATGCTGAGTCAGAGTCCACGAGGGCAAGCCCAGACGACAGGGGAGGACGAACCCCAGAGCTGGTGGACCACAAAGGGGGCGAGAGCGGGGCCATCCATGAGACCAAGCATCGAGCACTGGGAGATAAGATCAAGAGGAGGCAGCTGGGATCAAACAGGAGCACATCCTGGGAGGCTGGCTGGAACACCAGGAGCTGAGGCCAGCAGAGGGGCCATGCAAGGGTGGCTGGGCTCGTTTACTGGAGGAGTGGGGGGTGGAGGAGAGACGGAAACCTAATCTACAATAGGACACTGCTTCAGGGCTCTCTGCATTTGCGCATGTTCCCTCTACCAAAATGTCATTCCTGCTTTTTGTACCCAACAGACTCTTCCTCTTTCCAGAATGCCTGGCACTCAAGGGATCCTTCCTCCGTGAAGCTTGCTCCTTCATCATCTCCTCCAAGCCACCTGTTACCTTGTACATACTTCATCCCTAGTACCCAACAAGCATGATATTTGGTATATAGTAGGTGCCTAATAAGTTCTGTTGAATGAATAGATGAATGAAGGAAAAACTAATAGCTTATACTGAATTTAATAGTCAGGTCCTGCTGAAATTGATATTGGCAGTAGTTTATTTTTATTTTTTTTTAAAGATTTTTATTTATTTATTGAGAGAGAGAGAGAATGATAGAGAGAGAGCATGAGAGGCTGGAGGGTCAGAGGGAGAAGCAGACTCACTGCCGAGCAGGGAGCCTGATGCAGGACTCGATCCTGGGACTCCAGGATCATGACCTGAGCCAAAGGCAGTTGCTTAACCAACTGAGCCACCCAGGCGCCCGATATTGGCAGTAGTTTAAAGGTAAGGCTGAGAGGCGCCTGGGTGGCTCAGTCAGTTAAGTGTCTGACTCTTGATTTCAGCTCAGGTCATGACCTCAAGGTTGTGAGACAATGCTCCGCGTTGGGCTCTCTGCTGGGTATGGAGCCTGCCTAAGATTCTCTCTCTCCCCCTCTCCTGCTGCCCCTCCTCCCCACCCTACTTGCACACACGCTCTCTCTCGCTCTCTCTCTAAACATAAAAAAAGAAAAAAAAGAAAAGAAAAAGTAAGGCCAAAAGGTCAAGAGAGGTACTGGGCTTTCCCCTGAGTCATCTAAGAAACAGTCCCTAGCTAGACACCATCACTGTCTTATATTCCTGGAACAATAAGAGAAGAATAAATACGTTCGGCTGGAAGGAATGAAATTGAACAGCTACAGACTTCCTGGTAGCAGTCAAAGATTTGACACCCAATATCCAAACAGTGATAATGGTTTTCAGCCAATGGAACCCCTAAAAATTACCAGGGAAACTACTGGAATAGAAAGTCTTCTAGAGTTTTCCAGGCTGAGGATCAGTCTTAGTTGACAGATTCCTGAGCCCACCTTAAAGATTCTGACACAATAGGTTTGGGTCAAGGCACCTGTACTTTTCAAAAACTCCCCCAAGTGATTCTGATAATGAACAGAATCAGAAACCATTGGATGGTTGTGTCTAAGCCACTGACGATGTGACTTGTGGTATACGGGACTGAACACTACCAGGGAGAGGGACTGCTGTCTGCCTGGCAAATCAGAGATAGTCTTAATAAAGAGAAGTTAAACCTACTGTGTATTTACTTGGATTATCTCATTTAATCCTCCCAACAAGCATACAAAGTAGGAGCCAGTGATAACCTCATTGCACAGTCCAGACACTCAAGCTTACAGAGGTTAAGTAACTTACCAGCCACTAAGTGAGACACATGGAATTCAAAATCCTGGCAATTTATTCTAGAGGCTGTGTTCTTAAACACTGAACAATACAACCCCTTTGCTGAAGTATGTGGGCAGAAAGCAACCCCCTGAAACACAACGTCTTAAGGAAGCGGCCAATGCACTTGACATTGCTTCCATCTGCACGGCCTCTGGACCATTTTGTCCTCTAATTTATAGGAACTGACTGCTTTGATAAATCTTGGGCATTTCTGCATCTGTCTCACTGTGTGGTTATTTGTGTTTGCATCCCTCAAATATAGCACAACACCTGGCCCATGATATCAACTCAATACATATTTGCTGAATTTAAAACAATTTGATTCCATGAATGTCATAAAAATGATGTGACTAAGGGCACTTGGGTGGCTCAGTCAGTTAAGCGTCTGACTCTTGATCTCAGTGCGCGCGGATCTTGATCTCAAGGGGCATGAGTTTGAGCCCCGTGCTGGGCTCTATGCTGGGAAGGGAGCCTACTTAAAAAAAAAAAAAAAAATTGATGTGACTAAAGCCAAGAGCTTCCCTTAGTCAAAGTTCTTTGTGCTCATCGGCCACACTGACCACAACTGAACAATGTGACTTAGCTACAGAAGGGGACATACAGTAACATAGTATATACTTATTGGATGAGCTTTCAGGGGAAGCACATACTTTCTGCCAGCACAGCTGTGTCTCAGACAAACCTGGAAGGATCTGGGGTCCCAGTGAAGTAGTGAATGCATGGCGAGCTTCTGTTCTGAGGCAGAACAGACACTACGCTGGCTGTGGTAAGGAAAGACTCGGAGTCTACACAGACTCCACTGGCTTTGTCCCGCAAGATGTCGATCATAGTCTGCACAGTGATGCTTTCTGTAAAGAAAAAATAAAAAAGACAGAAAGAGAGAAGCTATAACAGTGGCAGGTTGTTAACCAAAATCCATTCATTCCTTTTCCATTTTAGTAACAGAACCCTTGAATGGATAGCTGGGAACATTAACTGCCCAGCTACAGACTACATTTCCCAGCTTCCCTTGCGGCTACGTGTGGCCACATGACAAATCTTGACCAATGGGAGATGAAATGATATGTGCAACTTTCTCGTCACCCCCATAAAAAGGACAGTTTGCCCTTCACCTTTCCCTTCCTCTTGCTGCTGCCGAGGACATGCCTGCAAGTGGACCACAGAGGGAAATTCTGTGTTCAAGCAGAATAACCCACCAGCCCTGGACTATCCATATACATCTAGACTGTAACATGGGAGAAAAATAAGCTTCCATTGTCTTTAAGCCATATTATTTTGGAGTGTCTTTGTTGGAGCACTTAGCAATTCCTCAACAAAGGCAGTACGCAATAGAATGATATCCATAGGAAAGTACATGCAATCTATGCACACCACTAAGCAAGCTCTCTTGTACACTCTTGCTGGTTAGAGTTAATACGATATTTGGAGAATGGCCTCTGCAATGGCAGAGATTCACACAGAGAAGTATTTAGAATATTCAGAGCCATTATGACTATTGGCTCTGACTTCAATTAAACGTGTCAACAATTCCTTAACTACACAGGACCCCAGCTTTACATTTTCTCTCTCTGATTATAATTCATTAAAACACTATTCTTACGGTCTGTGTTCAGAAAGATGGAATCAAAGCATCACATAGGGAAAAGGTGTCTTAAACTTCACTAACACAACTCAAATCCTTTTTGTAAGTTTCTATTTATAATATGTCATACCTAAAAATATTAGCTATAAAAGCCTTGATTTCTTCAACTACCTAGTGTTCAAATGTTCTCATTGTCTCATAAATGAGTTTATTGATTTAAATCAGGATCCAATAGGTTAATAATGTCTCAAATCTCCCCTAATCTCTGCCTCTCGCTTTACTTCCTTGCATTTTATTTGTTGGGCCGTTTCTCCTATAGAATTTCCCACAGTCTGAACTTTGCAGATGGCACTCCCTGGTGTTTCATTTAATGTTCCCCCATCCTCTGTATTTCCTGTAAACTAGTAGCTAGATCCAGAGGCTTCATCAGATTTAGGTTTGATGTTTTGGTGGGACTATGTCACATCTGGTATTATATACTTTTATCAAGCTAGTTTTCTTTTTAACTCTTAGGGTTTTTTTTTTTCAGCTCTCATTTTAAAATGGATACTTTCTTACCTTCCTACCCTGAATCCATTAATTAAGCTCCAGGGCAAAAGTCCTTGAAGTGTTCTTCTGTATTAAGTGTCAGCAAACTTTTTCTTAAAGAACCAGATAGTAAATATTTCAGGCTTAGGGGCCACACCATCCCTGTTGTAACTCACTGTGAAACTGTGCTCCTATAACATGGAAACACCCATAGACAATTCCTAAATAAGTGTGTATGGCTGTGTTCCAATAAAATTCTGGCTGCCAACGGGTCATAGTCTGCCAACCCCCGTTCTGAATGATTACAGGTTTAACTTACAAAAGACAAAACACAAATATCACTGGCAAATATAACATGTGGCCACAGTGGCTTCTTTGGAAGGGTTTCCACTCAGACACCAAAGTAACAAGCTATCCAGTCACCACATTTACCTCAATTTGGATTCTGATTGAGTCAATAACTGGAGGGAAGACAGAGGGTTTGGGAAGAGAATTCAGGTCAACAGTTCAACTCAATACATGTTCACGGAGCAAAAGACTATATAATGGGCACCACAAGGGGATCCCACGATGAATAAAGGACAGCGCCCCACCCTCAAGGCCCAGCAAGCTAATGAGAGAGGTAAACACAGAAGACAATAAGTCAAATATACAAAGGCTGAGGTAGAAGGAAGCCTGCAATAAGTATCATAAAGACACCGATGTTTAAAGGCAAAATAATGTCAGAAGGAGAAGAACCTTCAATGGATAAGGAAGCGTCCTACAACAAGAGATACATGTCGTCACCCTGCCAGCTCCTCAGGGGCGTCAACACAGGTTGGTCTCTATGTACAGGGTCTATTGTCATCTCCTCCTCTTTGCTCACCCTCCTAAGATCAGACAAGTTCTCTGAAATAGCTACAAGACAACAGGTATGAGAGGGAGAATCATAAGGGATATGCAAACTCACCTTCTTTCTTGTCTATGCTGTCTTTGCCTGCACAGTGGTCTAGATGGTCATCAGCTGAAGAAAAAACTTGAGAAAAATTGAACTCATCCTCTCCCGTCCACCAGCCTTGACTCTGAGCATAACTCCTGAGTTCAGGGTGCTCTGCATCGATCTTAGTGGTGAGTGAAAGCTGATTGCAAATGCACTTCACTCCCTCTGTAGAGAGTACAAAGCCCCGTTAGTTGGAAATGTGCTTAGAAAGACTTAGTCAAGAAATGGAAATTTACAGGGAATCCCTTCTCTGCAATTCAACTTTAACTACAGAGAGGAATCGATTCTATTTTTGAAGACAGAAACACACAATCCTTGGTCCTCTTTTAAGGAGACCTCCCAGAAGGTTTGACCAGTCCTGACAGGGCATTACCACATTTTAAATGAGCAATGGTCACTTGATCTACAATTCACATTCAAAAGGAAATATGTGAAGCCCTCATTATGGCTAAATAAGCCCCGAGCATTTATTACTTACAAGAGAAGCGAACGGTTTCTTGAAAGAGACATGGCACGACTAACAAGACTTATGAATGTCACAACTGTAGAGTTCTCCTCCCCAATTCAGCCTTCCTCCACTTGAAGGAACACTCTACACCACCACCCTCTGCCCAAATACATCATCTTTGGAAAATACAAATATGAATACTTCTTCATTCAGCTTTTTTTTTCGAGCCCCAACATTTAGAAAAACACAATGGCACTGAGAATGAGTGCTTCTAAAAGACTGGAATGCACCTGTCAATATATCAATATACATGTCTCTGAGTCTATCAGGGGTGTGTGTGTGTGTGTGTGTGTGTGTGTGTATGTGTCCATGTATATAAGCATGGAAACTCTACGGGAATATTTTTCTCATAAAAATATAAGTATGACTAAAGAAGTCTAGAATCAGAAACACCTGCACTCAGAGCACACTGGGCTTGATGGAGGAGGGTGAGGCCAGAACTTCTTGCTCTGGCTCCTCCCAAGCCTCAGCCGCAAATACCCTGAGGACGACTTGGCCTTCAAGCTCCCAGATGTTGTCTAGAACACTAAGAAGTTATGAGTTGTAGTTCAAAAAGGCCCTCCATATTTGCTGCTTCCAGGGAGCATGCTGATCTTCTAAATTCTTGGAGAATGAAGTGGAGAGCTCAAACCACAAGCTGCAATAAAGCCATTACTGCTGAAAACCAGTTCCTAGAGACAAGGCCAGTACTGGACTGAGTTCTTCCAGTATGTTCTACTTCACTGACTCATTCTTCCAAAACAAGTATTCCTAGCGGATGGGCATTGGCCCTCTGCCATTCATCTTCTCAGAGGACAACACAAGAAGAAAACTACTTTAAAAAATTAAAAATAGGGCGCCTAGGTGGCTCAGTTGGTTGGGCGACTGCCTTCGGCTCAGGTCGTGATCCTGGAGTCCCGGGATCGAGTCCCGCATCGGGCTCCCTGCTCAGCGGGGAGTCTGCTTCTCCCTCTGACCCTCCTCCCTCTCATGCTCTCTGTCTCTCATTCTCTCTGTCTCAAATAAATAAATAAAATCTTTAAAAAAAAAAAAAAGAGTATACTACTTTCTTTTCTTATCACAAAGACAAAATATTCTAGAGGCGGGGCACGTGGGAGGTTCAGTAGTTAAGCGTCTGCCTTCCGCTCAGGTCATGATCCTGGAGTCCCGGGATCGAGTCCCGCATCAGGCTCGGCGGGGAGTCTGCTTCTCCCTCTGACTTTCCCCCCTCTCATGCTCTCTCTCATTCTCTCTCTCGCAAATAAATAAAATCTTAAAAAAAAAATTAAAAATAAAAAGTAGCTTTGGCCTAAATAAGTGATTTTGGCATTCTTCACACGAAGCTATCAAAAAAGTCTTGTGAACAACTCCACAGACAATATTTTCCTCAAGGGCTGATTTATAGTAGACGTTTGCTTTCGGGCATGTGAGCACTCAGGGGCCAGACTCACGAAATCCTACTGCTATCACACTGCTGTGGGGGGCGAAGACATGAAATCAATGAGGCCGAGGAATGGCTGGGGTTTTATGTCAATAGTTGGTGAAAGACAACACGCATTTTGAGGAGATGGATTTTCTTAAGCTATATCTTGAAGGGAAGCTAAGCTTTTGAAAGGCAGGTATAGATCATAAAGTTTTAAGTTCTACTGAAAAGCAACCTATGACGGCCTTATCCGCATGGACCACTAGCCCTCTTGATGGAACCATTTGATAGTAAGGCTTCGTCCTAGGAGGACGTTTTTGGGAAAGGAGTTTGAAGCTCTTGCGCGGCAGGAGGCTTGGTGACCCGGCGGCCCACCCGGGCCCCAGCAGTCCTGAGGGCACACGTGGGTGGACGCTGGGCACGCGGCGGCGCAGAAACTCTCCACGATCGTTGCAAGGGCGCCCTTGTGAGAATGCGGAGAAGCTGCCCTCCTCCAGGCAAGCACCGCAAGCCAGCCTCGTTCGGGACCCAACATACCCGTCGTCTGCCGCAACCCTGATCACCGCACTGACTTAGGCCACAGAAAACAACGGGCTTGATTCTCAACTATTGCAGTAGATCTTCTGCTTCTACCTCAGGTGCGACTTGGTTCCAATCCCCCCTAAGGCAGAGATGGAAAACAGGTTTCATCCCTAGCATCGATTCTGAGCAACTGGAAGAGACTGCCTTGCAAATTCAGTCGAGAAAAATACAGAGGCCAAGTATAGGTCCCATACGGGAGAGTGTTATGAACGGCCAGCTGTGTCTGCCACGAACACAGGCGGGGAGAAACGGCAGCGCCCGGTCCATGTGCTTGTCATTCAGTCCTAAGGAATGTCAGCGGGGCTTCACTGGCCAATGCGCTCCTAGAACGCCTTAGTCCTCTCGGAAACCCTCTAGCCCATTCTGGGACGCCAGCCGCTCCCCGATATGAGGGTGCTAAGTGATGAGACAGGACAACCACAGCCCCCTCTAACATGTCCTCCCTCAGAACCGTCTCAGAACAAATGCTACAGGGAGCACGGAGCAACCACTGAATGGGTACTCCACCCTTCCGAGTGCATTCCCTAGTCCTCTGCTTTTCTAGAAACACTGTCTCACAGAGAAATGAGCTTGTCGGCCCAGAGGCAGTCAATGGTCCCCACACGGATCCAAATTCCTCTTTCGGAGGAACATTCCAAGCACAAGGAGCTACGGGGCTGGGGGTGACGAGGGGCAGCTCCCTGTCGTAGTGGTTCGTTGACTGAATGGAACGGGAAAAATCACCATTCCTTTGGCCAAGTCAGAGTAGCCATTTAGGTCACGAAACTGCTGGTACTCAAAATTGGGTCCTGCCCAGAAAGCAAAGACAAAATAAGAGATGTCAAGGGTGTGTCTCCCAAGGGCTGACATCCCCGCGCCCCAGGTTTCTCCCTAGAAGCAGAGCCCAGAAGACAAGGTCGGGCACAGAGAGGGTGTGGGTCAGCGGCGGGATTCCTACGCGCCCGGGCAGCACCCGCCTCGGCCGCCACACCCACGCGGGCTCACCTGTGATCTGCTCGGCAGCCCAGTACTTCCCCACGGTCTCCAGCACCCAGGCCTCCTCACGATCCACGATCAGATACGCGCTTTGGAAGCTGTGGCAGGAGTCTGCGTCTTCATAGTAATTCCCACCTTGCCCGTGTTCTTGCAACAAGGCGACGATGACATCTAAGGCTCCTTTAGCTGTCGTTCCTCTTTCTAAGCCAAGCCTGGAGCAAGAAAACCGGAGGTATACCTCAGTCCCTTCCTACCATGTGCTTTTTGCCACGCCAACCAAAGACTGGGACGAAGCCGAGGGACAAAGCGCGCCAACACGCGTCAACACGTTCGGTCCGCGGGCCGAGACGCAGATCACGCCGCTTGAACGCAGAATACATCTCTCCCACGTTCGGCTCAAAACCATGGGGGTGTTTTCTGTCTTTGGGCACCCCCCTCCCACACAGACGGAAGAGTCAGGAACCCAGCGGCTTCTCCCTCGTGAAGGGCAGCTCGCCTGCCCTCTCTGTTCCTTTTCTAACTCTGGCTCCCTTGGCACTGGCCAGCTCAGCTCCAGCCTTATCAAGACCCCCTTTCTGGGGCTTATCCTCCCTCCTGCCTCTGGGCAAAAGGAAATCTCAGACGCCAGGTATGTGGGTTGGTAATAAAAGTGTTCCATAGCCAGCCACTGTCCTCGGTGCATATAATTTACTCAGAGATCTCACTAGGAATGGGTGCCTGGTTGGGACATCCGTGCTTTTCAACATGTCTCTCCTCCGACCTATCAGCCTCCCTCTACTGCTGTGGCTTACAGCTTCACTTATCAAAAAGTACATCCTTCTTCTGAAGTGACACAGCAGTCTCCTCCCAGCCTTCCAATTAGTTGGCCCCCTAAAGAGGGCACAGATATTGCCCTCTGCTCGACCCTGGGCGAGTTGTGTACTATATTTGAACTCAAATTTATGTCACCTGTAAGTACCTACATCATCAGGTTGCTCTGAGGACAGGTTTATGAGATAATGAATGTGAAAATATAAGCACAACTGCCCAGGCCCACGTAGGTGGTGGGTACGTTCGAGAGGCAGCCCCCTCTGGCAGAAAAACAGTGACTCAGAGAGAGAGAGAGGGAGCCAGCTTCCAATTCTGGCTGTGCCACCCACTGGCAGCATGACCGTCGGTAACCTAACCTTTCTGAAACCTGATTTTTTCATTTGTCAAGTCAAAAAGGCAGTACGTCCCTCTCAGGCTGATTCGAAAGAGGATGGCACATGATACGTGCTTAGCACACGTCCATGTATCCATCTCTTCCTCCACATTATAATTCTGGGGCCAGGAGCACAAGAACTTCGGAGCAGAGGCAGCGGTGCCTGCTAAGATGGTCGTTGTCAGCCAGTTCTCGGGGAATTGACAACAGACCAATCGTTACTAAAATTCACCCGGCTTGATTCTTTTTGAAGAGACTTTCCCCGTGCTGCCAGGGAGAGGAAAAGATTATGCTATAGACGTATTCTTGTAACAGGCTTATTTTCGTAGTCAGATCATTATATATCAATTCATTGGGCATTTCTCAATTTTAGTTTATTTAGGAAGACTTGGTGACAAACCCACTGATTTGGAAAGCTGAACCCTAAGACCTTAGGAGAGTGATAAAAAATAAACTCATGAGAAGATCGGATTAAGTAGACTTTTCTGTTGGTCAGTGTCGTCTTCTCCAAAGAGGAATAGCAGAAGCAAGCACTCATCCGATCTTGAAGATCCAGAGCAAAGAAGTGTGCTATGAGCACCTCTACAGGTCTGCCCAAGCTGTGCCCCCTTCCTCCCTCCACAGGTCCCTGGGAGCCTCTGGTCACATTGCCCCATGCATGCATTCCAAGCAGAAGCCTGTCCCCAGGGCTTCCGTAGGGCTCCCGATTTGGCCATGCAAACATGTGCTAGGAGCATGTGCTACCTAGCCAGGGGCACCCCGCCTTTGGAAGCTGTGACTTCTTTTGTGCAGTGTCTAGCTCACTGTCCCGCTGTTCCGCCTGCCGCGTTCCACCCTGAGACGCCCAGTACATGCACTTGCCCTCCCACGCTGACTTCTGTGCCCTCCACGCACAACATCTGCAAGCAGGACCTCGACACTCATCCACAGACACGACTCTGATCTCACTCTCCTACCCCCGGGCTGGGACCACAGGAAACAATACGCCTTTGTCCACCCGGCCCCTCCCACCTCGCCTCGGTGCCATGGGGCGAGGACAGGACAGCCTGCTCCACAGACTGAGAACAGCAGCGGGGTTCCATGCTGTCCGGCCCCGACGGGGGGCAGAGGTGCTAGGGCTACAGCAGTCTAGGGTCATAAGTCACCCGATGTCAAGACGTCTGTTCCAAAGCCTTTCACAGTGGTCTGGCCTCTTAGATGGGGCAGATTCATGCGATTCAAAACCAGAACAGCATCTTTCTGGCCCCCATGCCTACTTCCACACTGGCTGCTTCACCTCATTATGGGCATGACCAGGGCAGGCAAAGGGATGAAATTTACTGGGCCAAGGTTAGAGTCTCGCTCTGACATCTACCTTCGGTACAATTCAGATCCTTCAAAAGTGTGTGCTTGGTCCAGGTTTTTCTGGGTCTTGGATTTAGCTGCTCCCAAATTCAAATTCTTGTTTCATGGTAAATCCTTGGGAGAATCCCTATTTGCAGCCCATGACTCTCACACACGTATGTCAAGCTCACTGGGCCCTTTCCTGAAAGGTTAACAGACCTGTCCATCGGTTGGTGGAAGCTACAGACCACAGAGGTCTCAGCGTAAATGTGCACTTCCTCCCTACACAGCCTACAAAGGGTCAAAAACCTCTACTCCTCTGCATTAAATGTTGGCTTTGGGAGGTTCTTTAGAGGTCATCCAATCTAAGGCCTCCCTTCAAACAAATGTAGAGACTGTGGGCCAGAGATGTGTTATAACTTGGTGTATTCACACTGAAAACCAAGGCCCCTGGCTCCCAGCCCAATATTTTTTCAACTTAGTCATGATTCTATTGCATTTCACGATCCCAGAAAAAAGAAAGTCATTTCAGAATGTCATTTTATTCCAGCCCACCCTCTCCTTTGGTCATTCAGTCCAAACCCAGTCATTGATCAGCCAGCACAGGCCAGGCACACAACTCTTGGTGCTTGTGACGCAACAGAAAACGAGCAAAGATCCCCATCCCACCAAGCGCACACGTCTGCTCCCCGCTGTAACACAGAGCAGGGAAAGGGAAACAGACGACGGAAATAAAGAGGGGACAGGAGGGACATCTGTCTCTTCTTTTTTCCTTTATATCTTATGTATTTTATATGATTCCTTTCTTCTTTCCTATACTTCAGATGTATTTCAAACCATAAACTTCACCCACTTAAAACATACAGTTCAGTGATTTTTAGTATATTTGCAAAGTTGCACAGCTATCACCGCAATCTAAATTTGGGACATCTTCAACACCCCACAAAGAAGCCCCATGTCCATTAGGAATCACTCTCCATTTTCCCATCCCCAACCCCAGGCAACCACTAATCGACTTTCTACTACTATGACCTTGCCTCTTCTGGACATTTCATGTAAATGCAATCATACAACATGCGACCTTTTGCGTCTGGCTTCTTTCACTTAGTATAATGTCTTCAAAATTCAAGCATGTAGCACTTGGCTCGTTTTCATTGCTTTAATAATATTCCATTGTAATCTACTCTCTTTTTGTCCTATCACCTTGAACTTCGTATCAAAAGGCACACGTCTTCTTTGGGAGGCTTGTGTTACAAAATATGAGGTCTGGAGGAACATAAATCCTGTCCCCATTCCCCGCCTGTTGTGAGCAGTCATTCCAAAGAATCACCGTGTACCTGACCAGATCCATCCCCAGTAAGGCTTCCGTCTCTGCGGCAGGTTCTCTGGCATCGATGGCTTCATTGGCTATGCACACTCCGTGCTCGTTGGCCCCCATTTCTGCCCCCCAAAGCCAGGCAGGTCTGCTTATCACAATGGCATGGGTCCTGGGGACTTGGTCGATTGAAATGTAAGTGCACTGAAAAACGAAGACGGGAAAGAAAAGACCATCACCTGCCAGGATCCACTTAGTTTCCACCCTGGTACTTACACTGACCCACCACATGAGTTACAAACAGAGCCCCCAAAAATGAAAGGCCTCAGGAACACCAGACTTAAAAAACACCCCAAGTCTCAACGCAGCTCAAAGTGCGTTGCCAATCTGGTGTCGGTCTCTGGCTCAAGCTCAGTTTACCCACAGTGCTCACGGATCCAGCAGTCATCTTCCTCAACCAGGTGTTCAGCCAACCTCTGCCCCAAATATTCTGTCTGGTCAATTCAGTAGGCACAGAGGGCACCGGAGTTTCACACATACATGGCTATTTATTCTCATAGGCAAAAAAATCCTTCTGGATCAGTGGTTTTCAAACTTCTTTAAAGTTATAGAGCCCTGGGTGCCTGGGTGGCTCAGTCGTTAAGCGTCTGCCTTCGGCTCAGGTCATGATCCCAGGGTCCTGGGATCGAGTCCCGCATCGGGCTCCCTGCTCTGCGGGAAGCCTGCTTCTCCCTCTCCCACTCCCCCTGCTTGTGTTCCTGCTCTCGCTATCTCTCTCTCTGTCAAATAAATAAACAAAATCTTTAAAAATAAATAAATAAATAAAGTTATAGAGCCCTACTATAGAAGGAACTTTACCTGGAGGCCTAACATAGAAAGTGGATTGAAGGGAAAATGTGTTGCCTGAAGAACGGGGGTTCTTATGCCCCTGGCAATGATCCCAAGGGCTCCCTGGAACCCAGTTTGACAACCTCCACAATTGCTCTAGTGGTAGAAAAGGGAACATGATGATAATATTTAACATTTAACGAATGCATTAAATGCTCTCCTATACACTGTGCTTCCCTGTCTGTCTCATTTGATTCACACACTAAGCCTGTGCAGTGGACACGCAAGGAGACTGTCCTGAAAGGGCATGTCTCTAACTGTGGTCAGGCCTGCAAGACATACCCCTTGGTGTTGTATATCCAACCTTCTCCAGGCTGCCGTGTCTTTACCTGGAAAACAAGTGAGCTACTCTAGATCAAACGATCTTTCACCTCAGAAGCCTGCCTTCACACAACTTCTTACATAGAAGCGTGAAGACAATAAAAGTAGTCAAAGTGTGTTGAAGCAAATGGAAGATGGGGCATGGGACGAGCTCACTCAGAGCCTGGCCTGCTGGTTCATCCCTCTGCCTCCCCACATTGGGCCCATGGGAGAGCTCCCTTGGAGAAACTGGAAAACCACTAAGCTAGGTTATCCGTAAGGGGCCTCCTGACTCTGGCACTCTATCAGTCTAGGACATCCTCCGTGTGGTGGATGCAGCATGGAATTCAGGGCTCTAAATTACACAGAGCTCTTTGGCTCTCGGGGGAGAATTTTATCAGCGGCAGCAACCGTTTACATTTTAAATTGGGCACTGAAAAGCCTTGGCTCAACTGGGGCCTTGGATCTTTTTCTGCTTCAAGACCCAGTTATATCGACTGAATGCAGCCCAGAAAGTTATTTTGCATTGATTTTCCATAATCTCTAAACCTTAGGTAAGAGCTGAAACGAGTGTGGCATGCACACTCATTGATGAGGTGAGACACGTATCCTCATAATCCCTGTGGGGTGTCACTCTGCACTGGGATAATGTTGTTTCACTTGATAAATATTGGTAAACTTACAGCTAATTCAATCCAGAGACTCTCAAGAGACTCTTGAGTTTTTCATGGCAAACTGATAATAAAATACACTCTTGAAATGTTCTCCCCTATTCAGTTCCCAAAAGTTGTTTACTTTGAAAAACGATTCTGTTAGAGCAAAAACCTAGCCAAAGCAGCAAACTATGGTCCTCTGTGCTCTTCTAATTTGTAATTGAAATTTATATCTTATAATTGTGTTTTTTCATGTAAAAAGCAGTTCAGGCATTTGACCAACATTTTCCAAAACCCCTGTGCACACTGAGCTCCAGTGACAAATTCTGTCTTGAAAATAATGAGGAAATATGGAAGGAATTTAAGATTTTTTTTTAAGATTTTATTTATTTGTTTGAGAGAGCGCACGCACAAGCAGGGGGAGGGGCAATAGGAGGGAGAAGCAGGCTCCCCGCTGAGTGGGGAGCCTGACAAGGGGCTCAATCCCAGGACCCTGAGATCATGCCTGAGCCAAAGTCAGACGTTTAACCGACGGATCCACCCAGGCGCCCCTTAAGATTCTTTACAGATTTATCGTAAAGGTTTTTTTAAGGGAAGGAAAAAAGTAAAAATAAGAATGGGTTTATTTGGGGCGCCTGGGTGGCTCCACCAGTTCAGCATCCGACTCTTGCTTTCGGGTCAGTTTGTGATCTCAGGGTCTGGAGACTGAGCCCCACGTTGGGCTCCATGCTCAGCAGGGAGTCTGCTTGAGGTTCTATCCCCCTCCTTCTCCCTCCCCTTCTGGCCCTTCCCCGGCCCCTCACACGCACTCTCTCTCTCTCTCAAATAAATAAAATCTTAAAAAAAAATAGAATGGGTTTCCTTATTTGTCTTCAAATTCGTTTTTACACATTCATTTCCATATCACCATTTACAGAGCACAAACCACACACAAGGCATTTTGTGCTAAGTGCTACTGGCAGATAAGTCAGTAAGGATGCCCAATTCCTGTCCTCTCAGTTGGGAAAGAAGGAGAAGGTACACATGCAAATTACCACGGCCACCAGCCCAACCTCAGTAGCTGTCACTGAAGCTGTAACGCCTATGTCACCTAATGTAGACTGCATCTTCCCCTTCCTCCCACCTTGTACATCTGATCAATCTGATCCTGCTTTTTTTTTCACATTCCATTCCATTTATCCCTCTCCAAAATACTGTACAATTGACTCATGTACTGCATATGCTGTTCATTATGTCATCTCCCCCAGCTCCAAGATAAGCGCCGTAAGGGCAGGGAGATATCTCCGTGGTTTAGTTCACTGATATATCCGAAATCTGGTACACACTAGGCATCAATAGATCTTTTTTTGAAAGAATGAATGAAGGAATGAATGAAGGAATAAGTGAGCAGCAAAGATCAGAGGGACATAATACAGGTTCAAAGAAAGAGGAAAATTATCCAAGTGACAGAGGCTTTATCAAGTGGTGACATCTGAGTTGATCTTGAAAAATGGGCTAGACATCAAGGTATTCCAGAAAGAGGTAAGAGCCAGAAAAGAGAGAGAGATGGGGATGTCAAAGGTGTGTTCATGGTCCGGGGACACCCTCCTCTGTGACGCTCAGGGTAGCTACTGCGATGGCATTGAGTAATAGGACTGCAAGAGCTCAATAAGTACTGACTGATAAAAATGTTGAAAACTGAATCCAAAAGACCATATGGTCTTCGTAGGAGTTCAAAATATTTGCAGCCAACTTGACACTTTTTTGCCAAACTCAGAATGAGGAGGAAGAAAGGAGATGCCCAACTAGCCAGATGGGCCAAATCAGCCCCTCCTAAGCACTCGGCTGAAAGCCAAAGCACCAGATCCCCTCATATGCTACACAGCGCGTGGGTAGGGAGATGGGGAAATGGGGGGGGCAGTGCGCCCAAGCCTCAGTGAACCTGTAACACACCCCCCTTAGGGCATCTCTGTCATGGACTACAGCAGCCTGGGCCTAACAAGGACCCTTCTGTGGCTGCAATTCACACACACTCCATTGTGTTTGGAATGTGACTGATCACACCCAGGTCAAAGCAGATGGTCATGCTTGTCTCATGTAGATTGGTTATCTAAGATCCTCGTCTGGGGGCAAACCTCATAAATAGGAAACGTTTACACAAGAGGTAATTAGCTAAAGTTTGTAAAGTCAGCCATCTAGAATGTGAACTCTGCAGGCAGTCATTTCTTTTTACAATAAAATTCACCGACCTTCACAATTGCCACCTCATTAATGAGGCAGACAGTAAATGCGATTGGAGGCAGCAGGGAAGGTCTCACCAGGAAAAAAAAAAAAAAATCCAAACAGCACCTGAAATCTTCTTTCAGCATGACAAAAACAATTTAGTATCAAGTCAAAATTCATAGTCAGATTTCTAGCAGAAAACAGAAACAAGAAAGAACACGTCCACCACTCAAAAGATCAATCTTTCCAGGGATGGTTCTGGCCTCGGCTTTGGTGATGAAGCTGTTGAAGAGGTCTGCAGAGAAAGAGGAGCAAACCGGCTTGCTGCCCTACGGCCACTCCCACCCTGCCTTTAATAAAACAAATCCGTCAGCTAGCACGACTTCGGGGGCCAAGGCCACATAACAACATAAGAATGTCCAGAGTGGGGCACAAGGTGAGGCATGCTGCTCAAGGTGGGCACTGCCTAATGCTAATCGTCGAGGTTTTAAAGGGGCCGCCTGCACTGAGCCTGTCCCCCTCCCAGGGGACCCGTGCCAGGTTGGAAGAGAGAAAAGATGAGCCTTGACAAAGCCCTAGAGACAGAGACAAAAGACAATTCTTCTGCAGAGCAAGCCCTTTCTTATTTTGTGTGATTGTGTCAAAAATGAAAAAGCAAAATCAGCTTCATGCTGTCGCCTACCCTTTGCACATTCCAGCACACTCTTTCTGGACATCACCCAGTGAAAGGGGAATAGAGACACTGACACAATAGATGTTTCAATTAAAGAAATGCAACCATTGTGCTTCCTACTGTACTCAGATGGTGAACACAACCGTGGCACCACCAGTGAAAACCGCTCTGAAATGAGTTGATGAGTCAGCCAGACTTCCTAGGGTGGGGGGAAAAAAAAAGAGCAGGGAAAATGGGACGCTTTGGAGGAATATTTTTAGTTTTAGAAAATTTGCTCCTAAGGCAGCATTGCTAATTATCACTGAGGTTTTGGGGGGGTTGTTTTTGTCTTTTTTATTCTAGTGTCTTGCCTGCTACTTGACTGGTTTTTGAAAAATGTGCCCTTAAGGTTCATATGATTCCAAATAAAGACAAAAAAAAAAAAGAAGAACGTCAGCCACATTTTAGAAGAGCTGCTTTTTTATTTCCCTGAAGCCATTAGATCTTTGAGAATGGGCGGTGCAAAGGCCTGGGGTCGGAAACAGGGTTGGAAAAGGGGACACAGGAAGGCAGGCCCCTGCTAAGCCACGCTCCCATGAGGTGAGGGAGACACGTCTGGCTCCACACCAGGCTGGAGACTCCTGCCACTCCTGGGGCCAAAGAGAGCCGACAGGAAGACTGGCACATAGTCTGCCCACAGCCCTGGAGCTTTGCTTGGCTCTCTTTTATTCCAGAATAACCTGTGCTCTCCTACTGTATAGGAGAATCTTCAGAATGAATATTCAGACACTCTCCCCCGCAAAACACATGTACATCCCACAAACCACAAATATAGCTGCCATCTGGACAATGTTACTAACAATGTTACCAACTCTCATTAATGGGTAATTTTCTATTCTTCTTAAAACTATTTTTATCCAAGAAGAAAAAGGAAGTGATCTACCAAAAGACTGCCCCAAACTCTGAAAGTTATATAAAATCTCACTGGGGATACTGAACTCATACAGAACTTCATGTGGAGGAAAATATAAATAAATTAAAACACACTTTCCAAAAAAAAAAAAAAGGAAACAATGAAGACTTTAAACTTTAAAGGAAGGGGTAAAATGGAGATGGGGTTTATTATATAATAATAAGAGACTCTTTAAAGAAGCATTATGTGTCAAACCTGACTTGGCTATCAAGAATTCTGTCTCGGGGGGCGCCTGGGTGGCTCAGTCGTTAAGCATCTGCCTTCGGCTCAGGTCATGGTCCCAGGGTCCTGGGATGGAGCCCCGCATGGGGTTCCCTGCTCCGCGGGAAGCATGCTTCTCCCTCTCCCACTCGCCCTGCTTGTGTTCCCTCTCTCGCTGTGTTCCCTCTCTCGCTGTGTCTCTCTCTGTCAAATAAATAAATAAAATCTTAAAAGAAAAAAAAGAATTCTGTCTCAACTGAGGGTTGCTGGAGGGGTGGAGAGTGGGGGGATGGGCTAAGTGGGTGATGGGCATTAAGGAGGGCATGTGTTGGGATGAGCACTGAGTGTTGTATGGAAGTGATGACTCACTAAATTCTACTCCTGAAACCAATATTACATTATATCTTAACTAACTTGAATTTAAATTAAAAGAAAAAAAGAATTCTGTCTCCACAAATTGGGATATAATTATTCTCTGGGGGTATAAATGACGTCAACTTTACCTGAAATTCATTGTTTTCTGGGACAGTATTCTAATGTTGGATCCCTTGTTTCTTAAATAGAAGATTCAACCATATAAGAATAGACACACATACCCATCTATAGGCATACATGCACACACACACACATGCACACGCACACGCACACCATGCACTCACAGAACATCACAATCCAGGAAATTATTCATCTGCTTCCTTGACACTCCTATCTATAGGAAGGAGCAGGGCTTGAGGAAAAGTTGAGATGAGTTCTGTTATGCACAGTGGTACAGCATCCTCAGAGAGGACAGAGGGCCTTTCACAAATGTTTATCTATCCTACTCCGCATCCAAAAGTGACGTTGTTAAAAAAAAACAAACTCAGAATCCACAAGAGAAAAACTAAAGAACATAAAATGCTCCGATCTTCTAACTGTGCAGCTAAGCAAAAATGTGCAGTGTAATTTTAGAAACTGAGGAACTCTCCTAAAGGACCCTATTTCTTATTCTTCCAGCCTCAAGCAAAGAGAACTTGCCATAGAATAGAGGATCGATGGACAGAGTGAGGGAAGGAGGAAGGGTGGGTGAGTGGACGACCTGGAAGGGAAGACTGCCTGGAAGGATGGGCCAGCTGGAAGGGGAGGCGAGTCAGTGGATGAGTAATCAGGATGACTTTTAGCACAGAGTTATTCCCAGAAAAAGAATTCTTGGAACGTCAAAACTCAAGTATGAGGCTTCTAGGGAAACTGCAGAATATGTAAGTTTAAAATGTCGTGAAATGGCTGAGAAATAGATGGGGTTTTATGGGAACTTCTCACTCTTCATGGTTTAGAAAAATAATTTCCATATGCTAATGAGAGCTTTTATGAAAGTTACATGATACTTGTTGTGGATCATAAGCCCAGCTATGGAAAAGAACCCATCATTCTGTACTTGGGAAAGTTACAGGTGTAATTGTAAGGGAACTAAAGGGGTAAGAATAAATTTGAAAAGCAGATTTAGAACCATATGCTAAAGACAGGAGTTTGGGAACTGAGACCTGGAGTCATAGAATCTCTCAACACTAGTCAATTCTTTAAAGAAAAAGAAAAAGAACTCTTTTCACAATGTTCTCCTTAGAGTTTACAAAGTACTTTTTTTTTTTTTTTTTTTAGATTTTATTTATTTATTTGACAGAGAGAGACACAGCGAGAGAGGGAACACAAGCAGGGGGAGTGGGAGAGGGAGAAGCAGGCTTCCCGTGGAGCAGGGAGCCCGATGCGGGGCTCAATCCCAGGACCCTGGGATCATGACCTGAGCCGAAGGCAGACGCTTAACGACTGAGCCACCCAGGCGCCCTACAAAGTACTTTCAAATGTCAGTTCCCATGTGCTTCACAAAAAACTGTAAGGCAGACACAGTGGGTTTTATGATCACCATCTGGCAAATGAGTAAACTGAGTCTCAAAGAGGCTCAAAGACCCACGGTGCAGGAAATGGGGATGGCAAGATCGGAAGCCAGGACCTCTGCATCTGGGGCCCGACTCATTCCACTGGTTTCAGGCAATCGTAAATTTCCATTGATTTATAATGGCAGAACATGCATAAAGTACTACATGTTCATAGAAGGATGGCAGTCTAAGGGCACCTGAGTGGTTCAGTCAGTTAAGCATCTGACTCTTGTTTTTGGCTCAGGTCACAGTCTCACGGGTCATGAGATAGAGCCCCAAGTCAAGCTCCACATTCAGCAGAGAGTCTGCTTGAAGATTCTCTCCCTCTGCCTCTCCCCTTATGCTCTCGTTCTCTCTCTCTAAAATAAATGAATAGATCTTAAAAAAAAAAAAAAGGGAGGGGGAGGACAGACTAGAGGGAGGTGGGGATATTGGTATTTAGGCCTTGAAGGATGCCTAAGAGTCTACCAAGTAGATGAGAAGAGGGGAGAGGAAGGACATTCTTAGCAAAGGACAGAATGAACAAAAGCACAGAGAAATGCAAGTGTGTTATTTATTCAAGAAATGATGAGCAGCTCAGTGTAGCTGGAACCTATGGTACAAGCTGAGAGGGGAAAACTAAGAATGAGGATAGAAAAGTAGTAGGAAATTGTACAACCCTATGGAGGGCAATTAGTACAAAAACTTTACCCCATGACCCAGCAATCCTGCATCTGGAAGTGTATCTAGAGACTATACTTGCACGGATGTAGGATGACTCATGTTCAAGGTTCTTCAGGGCTGACTTTCTGGACTAGCAAACAGTCCCAGTGTCTACCAACAGAGGACAGACTGAAAAATTATGGGATAGCTCCACAATGGACTACTGTGCATCTGCAAAAAATAGTAATAAGGACAATCTCTGTGTACAGATGTAGAAAATATCTTTAGAAATTATTATTAAACAAAAAAAAACATTGTAGACCTTTTTCGTGAGTTTGAAATTTTATATTTAAAAAATCAAGTTTCAGGGCGCCTGGGTGGCTCAGTTGGTTAAACGACTGCCTTCGGCTCAGGTCATGATCCTGGAGTCCCGGGATCGAGTCCCACATCGGGCTCCCTGCTTGGCGGGGAGTCTGCTTCTCCCTCTGACCCTCCCCCCTCTCATGTGCTCTCTCTCTCTCTCATTCTCTCTGTCTCAAATAAATAAATAAAATCTTTAAAAAAAAATTAATTAAAAAAAATAAAAAATCAAGTTTCAGAATAGTATATATAATGTACTACTTTCATGAAAAAAGTGAGAAAATAAGGCTAAGTATTCATATTTGTTTGCATTTGCATAAAACACTAGAAGGATGTGCAAAAAATTAATAAGAAGGGTTATATGGGATGGGAATCAGAGTGAACAGCAATATGGGGGAGTAAGACTGCTCACAGTAAACCTTTTCAATATCACTTAATCTTTGAACCACATGAATACATTACCTATTCAAAATGTAAAATTACATTAAAAAGCATCTTTACTTTTTAAAAATATTCCAAATGAGTTAAAAACTATGTCCATACAAAGGCTTGCACATAGGAGGGAAGCAGGGCTAAGAAACAAAACAAAACAAGAAACCAAAAAGAAAGCAAAAAAAAAAAAAAAAAAAAAAACCCAAAAAACCTGCACACAAATGTTTACAGCAACTTTGTTCATAATTGCCAAATCTTGGAAGCAACCAAGATGTCCTTCAATAGGTGAACGGAAAACTAAACTGTGGTTCATCCAGACAGTGGGATATTTTTCAGCACTAAAAAGAAATGCACTACCAACCTGGAAAAGATATGGACGAACTCTGAAAACATAACTACTAAGTGAAAGGATCCAGTCTGAAAAGGCTACATGCTATAGGATTCCAACTATATGATATTTTGGAAAAGACAAAAACTATAGAGACAGTGAAAAGATGAGGGGTTCCCAGGGGTTAGGAAGAGATAAACGAATAGGCAGAGCACAGAGGATTTTTAGGGCAGAGAAAGTATTTTTTATGATGCTATAATGGTGGATACATGTCATTATATACATCTGTGAAAACCCATTAAAATATACAACACATAAAGCTAACCGTAATGTAAACGATGGATTTTAGTTAATAATAATGTATCAATGCTGGCTCATGGATTATAACAAATGCACCACACGAAGGCAACATGTTAATGATAGGTAAAGCTGGGAGGCCTCAGGATGAAGGGTTAATATGGGAACTTTCTGCTCATTTGTCTGTAAACATAAAACTGTGTTAAAAAAGAAAAGCCTGTCAAAAAATTTTTTCAAGATTTGATTTACTTATTTATTTATTTGACAGAGAGAGACACAGCCAGAGAGGGAACACAAGCAGGGGGAGTGGGAGAGGGAGAAGCAGGCCTCCCGCAGAGCAGGGAGCCCGATGCGGGGCTCGATCCCAGGACCCTGGGACTATGGCCTGAGCCGAAGGCAGACGCTTAACGACTGAGCCACCCAGGCACTCCAGAAGCCTATCAATCTTAAAAAAGAGAAAGGGAAAGGGAGCCCAGTGCCAGTCAGGACGAGTTCCAAATGGCATACAAATCAGCCCGGACTCTCCTCCTGTAAACACAACCGTTTTTAAACAAGGCAGTGACAGAATTGTGCTCTGAAAATTCTGGTGACCCCGAAGGCTGAAGGATCTACGAAAAAGAGAGCCAGCGACCAATAAGCCGATGATAGCAGAAGGGAGATGGGGGTGGTTCTGAATGAGCAGGGGCCCTGGGAGGAGACAGGAACTTGGGAGCGTAAGCAACAGGACTGGTGGCAGCTGTCTTCATGCATCCAGGGATGCGTGGGAAAATGAGGGTCCAAGTTTCCCTCTGGTTTCTAAATTAAACTATGTGGCAGACAATGGTGCTGACAGAGGCAGATGAACAAACGAGATGGGGAAAATGAACCTGGTGTTTGACCTGTGATGCTATTTTATTACCTGCAGAATACGGATGTGGAAATGTAGAGAGTCAGCTCCAAACACAGGGACGGGCAACTCAGAATGGAGGTCAGGTTGCCTTGGAAACGAATTCCAGTAGGTATCAAACTGCACTTGTTTATGCCAGGGGACATCACTGAACCTCCCCAGTGTAGGTGAGTGATAATGTAACATGCGTTAGCAAGTGAAAGAAACCTAGTCTATTTTCTACCCTGACTATCCGTGAAAGTAAAATGCTGAGTTATTTAGCCTATCCCTCCCAAGAGAAAACACGTTTTTCTAAAATATCTATTTCAGACATATTTATAAATGGCGCTTGTATGATGCTGTGGTCACTATGGCTACTGACAAGGGACCCCAAAATTTAGTGGTATAAAACAACCATGTATTATGCTCATGAGTTCGACGGCTCAGGAGTTTGGACAGGACGCCACAGAGATGGCATGTCTCCACTCCACAGTGTCTGAAGCCTGGAATTGTCTGAAGGGACATTCACTCACACATCCGGCAGTTGGCTATGGGCTGACACTGGTTGTTGGCTGAGGGACTTCGGTGCCTGTCCATGTGGGCCCCTCCCTATGTTCTTCGTATGTGGGCTGGGTTGGGTTCCTTCCAGCACAGTGCCTGGATGCTTAGGGTCAGATCCCGAGAGTGAGAGACTCCGTGCTGAATTCTTTTAGGACCCGGCCCTGGAGGTCACATGGCATCATTTCCACCAGCCTACACTGGTCAGAGCAAACACAAGCCCTCACCAAGATTCACGGGGGCGGGGGGGGCCTAACCCTCCCCTCTCCACGGAGGAGTGTTCATCACACTGTAAGAAGTGCATGTAGGACGGGATTGGCTGCAGCTATCTTTGGGAAATTAAATCTGCCCACATGAAAATCAAAGTATTGTTTCAGTCGGCATGACTCTGAAAAAAAGCAACATTAAGGGAAGACAGACAGGGAAAGTCGAAATAACTCAAATCTGCAAACTTCACCTACGCCCAGTGCACTCGGTTCTGAGAACAGAGAAACATTCAAACCCAAACAACATGGACATTGAAACATTAATGAATACCCACTTAAAAACCAGCACGATCGAGCACCAGCACGATCGAGCACCTGGGTGGCTCAGTCAGTTAAGTGTCTATCTTCGGCTCAGGTCATGATCCCAGGGTTGTGGGATCGAGTCCTGTGGTGGGCTCCCTGCTCAGGGGGGAGTTTGCTTCTCCCTCTGCCCCTCACCCCGCTTGTGTTCACTCTCTCACTTTCTCTTTCTCTCTCAAGTAAATAAATAAAATCTTAAAAACATGTATATTTAGGCGTTGCTTACAACATTAATAAATAAATAAATAAATAAATAAAATAAAATAAAATAAAACCTAGCATGATCACCAGAGAACCTAGCACTCTTCTCTGCCTCTACAAAAGAAAAGTCCTGAAGTTTAGGGGCTCGGACCCAGTTAGTGGTGCAACAAGAGAGGAGAGTGGTGCTGAGAAAGTCCTACGGGAGACAGGCTGTCACTGCCCCAACCGCACACAATCCATATGCCAAGTCACACTCCGTGCTGCCTGGCTGTGTCACCGCCTCTGCTCAATGCACCTAACAGCAGCTCCTCACAGAGCTCTGTTGCTCTTTGGTGCTGCTTAGTTGCCTTTAAAGGACTGAAACAGGTAAAGATTCAGATAAGAAAATAAAACACACGTTGATGAATACCCCTTTAAAACTTAGCACAATTACCGAAAAAAATCAGTTTATCTCAGAAAGCACAGAACACCAACGAGTAGAGGTTTATGTCAGTGGAAAGAGCTCATTAATTTACCCACCCCCAATTTTTTTCTCTATATTCTTCATCCTTTAACAAACAGCTACCACTGAAACACATACACACAAATAAATACACCATAACCAAGAAGTTTATTCCATGAATGCAAAGATGGTTCAATTTATCAGATAAATTGAAAGAAAAAAAAATTAAGTGATTATCTCCGTATCACTAAAAAAAAAAAACAAAAAAAAACCTTTAACAAAATTTAATACCTATTCTTGAGGGTTTTTTTTTTTTAACCACGAAAATAAAAATTGATGTATATTTTTAACATGATAAAACTATATAAATCTCAGCCCTAAAGCCGATATCTGAATGACTGGAGAATCACTAGAGGCTGCCGCACTCAGGTCAGGAACAAGACAAAGATAACCACTACCGCCACTAAATATTAACACTGAATCCAAGCTATCGGCCAATCAGACAAGAAAACAGAGATGTAAGAACAATCAGACTATCTCTGTTTGCACGTGTTGATAACAACAAACCTGGAAAACCCAAAAGGATCAATGATAAAAGCTGACACAACCAATGAAAGAATTTAGTAAAATAGCAGACGATAGAATTGACATAAAATAGCCATCGCAAAAGTTTGACAGTACACTCTGGGAATATGGAAAAACAGGCATTGTTCCATTGTTAGTAGAAATGCAAAAGTATACCACCTGTGTGAGGAAATAAGATAATATCCCAAAAAATTATACACTTATTTACTCTGTGGTCCAACAATCCCATTTTAGGTATCTATCCCAGAGAAGGATTGACAAAAACTGATTTATAAGTACTCAGAATAGGAATTGATGGATAATTTTTTAACATGATACATTACACAAACCAAGGCCAGATATTGTGACAGATACACCGGGCTATCAGTCCCTTCAAAATACAACAACGTGGGCACCTGGGTGGCTCAGTTGGTTAAGCGACTGCCTTCGGCTCAGGTCATGATCCTGGAGTCCCAGGATCGAGTCCCACATCGGGCTCCCTGCTCAGCGGGGAATCTGCTTCTCCCTCTGACCCTCCTCCCTCTCATGCTCTCTGTCTCTCATTCTCTCTCTCTCAAATAAATAAATAAAATCTTAAAAAAAAAAAAAAAATCAAAATACAACAACGTATCTGTAACAACAAAAGACTGGAAAACAACCCAAATGTCCAGCAACATGGGACTGATGAAACCATGATACATCCATAGAATGGAACACTCTGTAGCTCTAAATGAGGAATGAAGAATAGTACCTCTATTACCATATGGAGTGATCTCTAAGATATGTTTTAAGTTGAAAAAAGCAAAGTGGACAAAAGTGTACATGGCACGCGACCATTCATCTAAGAAAAGGGAAAATGGGATAAATGAGTGTGTGTGTGTGTGTGTGTGTGTAGTTTATTACATACATAGGTAACTTTTTAAATGGAAGGACAAACCAAAAGAACTTTGAAAACATGGAATATCTATAGGAGAAAAAGTAAGTAGAGTAAATGAGACAAAGCTAGATACCAGACTTCTATGAATACACCTTCTTTTGTACATTTGACTTTGGAACCATGTAAACGTTTTACTTAATTATAAAACAAGGACTATAGCCATGAGTGTAGTATTATTCCCCATGTGATCCTGTTTTTAAGGCCGCGAACAAATCTGCGTGGGCTCAGGAATCAAGAGAACCGACAAGCCAGTTCTGGCCAGTGAGCCGACTTAGGGAGAGGTGCGCTGGGCCAAGCCGGAGGAAGGGAATGCGCACCAAGGAGAGACTGTAACATGGGGCTTACCTCAACCTTGCTCTCGGGTTCATGATCAGCAGCTGAGAAATACATGACCTCCTGAACTTCATCCCTGGGCCGAGCTGAATTTTTCCCAAACACCACCAGCCCGTCCTTAGCACGCGGTGGGAAGGCCACGAAGCAGTAACTTGGAGGAGGGGCAGCCATCCTGCAAAGAGAGAGAGAATGCCAGGGGCGGCCTGGAAGCAGCTGTGACGTGGGACATTCCAACAGTGAGTTCTTCAAACACACTGCACCAGTGAACATCGTCTTCGTATTGAACTGTGTGCAGCTAGCGCATTAAGAGACACCAGCTGGGGGGCGCCTGGGGGGATCAGTCGTTAAGCGTCTGCCTTCGGCTCAGGTCATGATCCCAGGGTCCTGGGATCGAGCCCCGCATCGGGCTCCCTGCTCCGCGGGAAGCCTGCTTCTCCCTCTCCCACTCCCCCTGCTTGTGTTCCTGCTGTCGCTCTCTCTCTCTCTGTCAAATAAATAAAGTCTTTTAAAAAAAAAAGAGAGAGAGAGATGCCAGCTGGCACGTGAAGCTGGGCGCCCGGAGTAGAGTTACAGAGCCACCGAGACCAGATAGTGTTTAGTACTCCACGGGAGTAAACGAGCTCAGATTTGCCACAAACTGCAGTCAGGGGCAGCCAAAAGCTCAATGACGTAAGAGAAAAGAAAGGAGGTTATTGTTCCCGGCAGAAAACACAAACAGACTGCAATCTGTCACAGTAATAGAAAAATAAATAAATACACTTGCAACAGTGTCCCATGCAAGTGTCTCGGATCTAGAGTTGTGTGGCTTCCACCTAATGGATTTGGGGGTAGTGATAGGGAAATGGGTCTAGAGAGAAAGTGAAAGGATACTCCCCCTATTTTATATATTTTTGCTCTACCTCACTGACATGACGCTCGGGGATCTCTTGGTTTTCCTCCAACCTCCTCAGTGCTCCTGGGCTGGCTCGTTCTCTTCGACCTGGCCACTGAGCTTCCTCACTGCTTTACTCCTCTTTCCTCGTTTCACGCTCCTTTCTCTCTGGGAAAGCTCATCCATGCCCATTGGTCACTCATGTGGCTGTGACCTACACAGTCAATCCCAGCTCAGTTCTCTCCTGGAGCTTTGGACCCATAGATCCAAATGCCTTCCTGATACCCAAAGCTGATTTCATCTTCTCCCCCAAACATCCAGAACTCAAAAACTACCTTTATCATCTGCTTCTCTGTTACCTAGCATACCACCAAATTCCACCTGTTGACTTGATCTTCTAAATCCCTTTGGAAACTCACCACTTCTCCCCATCTCCACTACCACCACTCTGCACCAAGCCGCCATGTCTAGCCTGGATCCCCACGGTAGTCTCTTAAGGGGTTACTGCATAATCACTATTATGCTCCCTCCAAAACACTGGCACACGGCAGCCAAAGCGATCTTTTTAAAAGAAAAATTTGATCATGTTAGTCTTGTCACTCTGCTTAAAATCCTTCAGAGGTTTCCCATGGTTCTTAAAATTAAGACCAAAATCTGATCAAGCTCATGCCTCCTCCCCAACCTCAACTCCTGCCACTTACCATTCCACACTCTCAACTGCAGCACCCAGGCCTTTTTCCAGCCCTTCTGATCCTCACAGGGCCTTTGCACATGCTTCACTCCTCTCTCTGAGCACTCCTCTCTCTGTTCCCTATACCAAAACCATTTTTCCTAGCTAACCCATACTCCCTCATGTACCAGCTCACGTATCAGTCGAATTTACGTCACCATACTGTATGCTCTCATAGAATCCCACCTTTTTCCTTAATAGCAAATCCCAATCTGAAATATTTGTGTGATGATTTTATTACCAACAATCAATACTTGGTCTTTCCCCCCAAAGTCTAAGTTATATGAAGGGGAGAGGACCATGTCTCTTTTGTACGCCACTGTAAACCCAGCTATACACAAGGTCTTCTGCAAGGTAGCTTTTCAAAAAGCAATAAACAAGTGCTCTTTTCTTCTTTCTTAGAACTGAAGCCAACCATGCCTCTGTACCCAGGTAGAATGCCCTGCCCTTAGTCTGTGCATATCCTTCAGGATCTGATTCAAAATCCCTTTCTTTCAGGACACCTTCTATAAAGGAATCTGCCATTTTCTCAGCATCCATATGCACTAAAGCATCCAGTTTGTTCTAGGATGATGTGCATGTGTTTCTTGTAAACGTACTGCTTCGAATGTTTCAAACAAAGACCCCTGAGGGCAGGGCCCAGACCACCCAACTACAGCAGCCCCTTTCCCAACCCCCTATCATGGGCATTCAACAAACATTATCTATTAAACCAACTATCATTTTTGTGTCATCAGTTATCCGACTTAGGTGTGTTTTATTTTACGATTCCAAAATATGAATGAGAAGGAAAGCAACATTCTCAGCAAAGCCACTGGGGTTCAAAACTCACCCTCACCACCTACTACTGTGTGACCTTGAGCAAGTCACTTCACCTCTCTGGGCCTAGGTTTTCTCTTCGGCAAATGTTTGGCCCCAGCCCGTAAGTTTATCATCAGTATCAGATGACATGATGCTTGAGAACAGATTTTGCAAACTGTGGAGGCTACATGAGTATAAGGTATTTTATTTGGGTTTAGACTGTTCAAGCAGAGCAGCATCTCAACATTTCTACAGGGCAGGCAACCAAAACCAAAACATCTCATTCATAACTGGAGCAGTTGTCATTCTGAGTTTGGAACCATTTTTTCGAGGGGCCCTATTGCTATGTCTGCATCCAGGCTGCTTCATGTTAGTCTGTCCCTGCACACACACATTGTGCAGGGCGGGCCCCTCCCAGGGTCCTGAGAAGCGGGGGAGCCCATAACTCTGAAAATCACTCCCCATCTCAGCTCAGAAAAATGTCCCCCCGCCTTTGTGAGAAAGAAAAGGCAGGAAGATCAAGAAACTCCAGTTCCTTCTCCCATTATCCTTTCCTATTTCCACAAAAACGCCATTATCTTCAGACTTGAGGGGTAGGAAGCGATCAACCAAGACTCTGCACGTGTAAGAAAAACCTAGAATAATTATAAGATAAAATGCATTAATAGCGAGTTCCTAGAATTTCAGGGTGGGAAGAATTGCTGGCTGAGCCAGATAAGGTGAAAACCCAGACAATAAGGTGGAGAAAGGGTACATTCACCTGTGTCTGTCTGCCTCCCATGTGTGATAGGACTTCCCTTCCTTCTCCATCATTGGGTCATTTCAAAAGTGCTGGTGTCTCATCTATGAGCAGAACCTTACTTTCCTTGGCCCTTAAAAATAGTAGCAATCCACTGGTCTTGCATTTATGAGATATATCTATAGAAAATAAATAAAACTCGCAGGGTTTTTGACTAGCACCTATTCTATTCTTCAGCCAGGACATCTGCCTGGTTAGCAAGTCATATGAATCACGTGATCATGATCTGGATGTAGGCAATAGAAGCCCAGGGATATGTGGGCCCAGGGAGGCTGGCTTTTCCATTACATCTTGAGAAAGACTGGGAATACCAGAAGGGAGCAGAATTTTTTTTTTTAATTTGGAATTTTAATTATGTACATAAATAGCAACTTGAGAACAAGGAGTTCTAAGGCTAGACATTATCTCTAGGTGAAAGGATTTCTGATTAGTCCACTTGCAGTATGGCATCACCCAAGATAACAAAGAAGCCTAGTATAGTTTGTCCTGAAGAAGAAAGCCAATTTACTATATTCAGTACTGACTTCTCTGCCATTTCTCTGTAGAAATACTGGTTTACTGCATGGAGTTTCCAATGTTTACCTATAAGTGATTAAAATGGGCAGAGCATGGAGCATTCTATTTATTTCCAGGTGAATTCTTCACATTTCCTGGCTTTTGAAAGTTCTCCTTCCACAAATCTTCTATGACTATGTATCCTCGTAAACCCCAGTCATATAATTTCTCCCCACTGACCTGGACAAATACGATGGCTTGTTGTGGATAATAAAGAGAGGCAGCAAGTCCCATGAATCCAGGTGGATACACCAGCTTCTTTATTTTTGAACCTCTAGCCAAAAGAAGTCCAACAATGCCAGCAAAACCAATAACACCAAGTCTTGGAAAAAAACCAGGAGGTGCATTTTGGAGATATTCATAGCTGCCTAACCCCCATTGAACCAAGCTCTGCATCCTGGGCTTAGTTTGTGAGTACATTTCCTGACACCAACTTGTATATGGCTCGCAGTAATGTCGGAGATGTGAAATGCTTTCTTCAAGTGGGGTCCTTGGCTCCTCCACATATTTAGATTGACCCTCAGGGACGGAGTAGAGTGAAAGCTCATTAACTTTCACAGAAGTTTTGTGAGGTGAGTCCTTTTTAGGTGATGCATAGACTCTGAAGGTGAGCAGACTCAGGCTGGCTGGCCCCACAGACCTCTGAATTACCTTGAACATGCTGCTGGCAGAGGTGGCTCTGGCGGGGTGGGAGCAGAATTTTAATGTCTATTTTTTTTTTTTAATGCTAAATGAACTAGCAAACTGTGTAACACATCCAGTAGCAAACTAGCCAAGGATAACTGTCCCTTTATTTTTCCTGGATCACCATTCTAGACACTGACTAGCCTCAGAGATGACTTGGATCCTTTTCTACTCTCTAGATCAGTGCTGTCCCAAAGAACTTTCTACCTTGATGGAAATGTTTGATCTCCACTGACCAATATGGTGGCCATTAGCCTCATGCAGCTATTAAAGTATAGTTAGTATAATTAAGGAACTAAATTTTTATTACAAACTATAACTAGCTTAAATTTAAATAGCCACACATAGGTAGTAGGAATGCTATTGGACAGAGCAGCATTACAACTTCCCAATAAGCCCAGAAATGAAGATTTTCATAGCCTTCCAATGATCCCCAAAGTGTTTCTTCGTGAAGCCCTCCACAGATTCTAATGACAAAATATGCTACCATCTATAAAACTGAATTAGCAAAGAGGAGGTAATACACTTCCAGAAGACTGAAAACAAATGTTAGGAAGTAGCTACTAACTCACCAGGTGGACTGAGTTTAAGTAAGCTCTTTTCTCCAAAAGCTAAAGGTAGTCATAGCCCTGGATGCCAATTCCATTTCTCTTGATGTGAGTCTCATATTCCTAACTCTGAATACACCATGAGCATGTTCCCCATCGCTGCCTGCAAATCTTGGGGGTACCTCTCCAGTCAATTCCACTCTTTACCTCCTGAATGAACTTTGGAGACCTTCACTTCTCGTCAAACCTCCACCTACCTCCTCTAAGTGGACATCTCACCTCCTCCTGCACAAAGAAGAAATGGCCAGGGGAGGGAGACTGTTTCAGAGGTACGATAAGCAGCTTTGAAGGTCCTGTGGCTGGAGGAAGGGCAAGCAGCCAATAAATCAAAAAGCCAATGCAGCTGAGGCCAGAGAGAATGGGGAAGAGGCCGGAGAAGCAGGTAGACAGGCCGGTCCACGTTGAGCCTCGCAGACCACGGCAAGGGCTGTAGCGTCTATCCCGTGATGGACATGGAGGTCTAACCCCACTGAAGGCTTTTAAGTCAAGTGTTAGGTAGGGACTGGAGCCGGTGCACAGAGACAACTTTTCAAAGAAGGTGGCTTTGAGAGAGAAGAAACAGCTCATTAGATGTAAAGGAAGGGGTCAACAAGTAATTGTATTTCTATGTATCTACCCTAAGAAAAGATCAGGAACATGGACAAGTTTCGTGCACAAAAACGTTTATCACAGTGGTATTTATACAGGTGGAAAACTGAAACTTAATCGTCCAGCATCAGAGTCATAGCTTAACAATTCATGCTACAGCAATGCTATAAGACCATTAAAAACGTTTGCAAAGAGTTTTTAATGGCATGGCAAAATGGCTGGGAAGGAAGATCCAAAATGAATTACTTTAATTATGTAAAAATACACATAGAAAAGACTACAAGGAAATGTGCCCAAAATATTAGCCTGACCACTGAATTCTAATTTTTTCATATTTTCCTTTGATTTCCAATTTCCCTACAAGTATTTATACTTACATAAACACAAAAATGATTTTTTAAAATAAACGTAGTGGATAGCACCAATTTGGGAATTTTTTTATTTTTTTTAAAGATTATTTATTTGACACAAAGAGAGACAGATAGAGAGAGAGCACAAGCAGGGGGAGCAGCAGAGGGAGAGAGAGAAGCAGGCTCTCCGCTGGGCAGGGAGCCCGACGCGGGGCTCGATCCCAGGATCTCGACATCATGACCTGAGCCGAAGGCAGACGCTTAACTGACTGAGCCACCCAGGTGCCCCGGGAATTTTATTTTTTTAAAGATTTATTTCTTTATTTGACAGAGAGAGAGAGAGAGAGAGAGAGATAGGGAGGGGCAGAGGGAGAAGGAGAGAGAGAATCCTCAAGCAGACTCCCTGCTAAGAGCGAAGCCCAACGAGGGGCAGGACCCAGGACCCTGAGATCATGACCTGACCTGAAATCAAGAGTCAGACACTCAACCAACTGAGCCAGCCAGGCCCCTGGAATTTTATTTTAAAGAAAACACTTTGGCTCTACTTCTATGTCCTCATACATCTAAAGTTTCAAAACTGGCCAATTCTTATGAGTTATAGTTAGGATGACACTTGCTATTGAGCTCTAACTGACATACATTATATTAGCTTCAGGTGCATAATGATTCAGTATTTGGATACATTGATTCAGTATTTGGTTACACTGCAAAATGATCACAGTATGTCTAGTTAACATCCATCACCACACATAGTTATAGAATGATTTTGCTTGTGATGAGAACTTTTAAGATCTACTCCGTTAGCAAGTTTCAAATATGCAATATAGTACTATTAACTATAGTCACCACGCACTGCCTGACATCCCCCAAGACTTATTTATTTTGTAAGTGGAAGTTTGTGCCTTTTGGCCACCTTCAGTCATTTTGTCCATCCCTCACCCCCCCAAGGATGAAATTTTTTATTCAGCATTATTACAGTTATTCTCTGATACTTTCTTCTACTTTTTTCTACAGCCTGCCTACTTCAGTGTTGCTAAAGGAGTAATTTTCATGACTATTATGCACACAAAGGGCGGGCAGGCCTCTAACTGCGCTATCTCCTCTATTAAGGTGAAAAAAAAAAAAATAGGCCCTTCAGGAAGTCAATTCTCTGCTGACCCCAAGAGGCAATGCTTCTGAAAGTGATTCAGGGAAACTCCATTTTGTTCCTATTATCTGTCAAAATACTAGTTACCATACCAGATAGTTACACTACAAAAGAAAAAAAGAAATCTGACAAGCTGACACATCTATATACTGTATAAAACATGCATTTTGAAATCTTTGTTTACAAGATTTTTATAAATTATTAAATTGTTCATGCAAGACACCAGAATAAGATCTTTTTCCTCCCTTTCCCTCAGTAACCTGATATAGTATTATGATGCGATATCCTCCTCCACAAAGAAAAGTAAGCTAAAATTCAATGAACTCCCAATCGCACATGCTAATATAGAAACGTACTGCATGAAAAAGTGTTCACTGTTTATATTCGGCTTTGGAAAACACAGTATGACCATTTGATAACGGATTTTCTATCATAATACTCTCTACTTAAACCAGCATTAAAATGAGTAGACAGAACTCATTCAGAAATAAAGCTATGATCGATGGCTTTTTAAAAAACTTGCCTGTTTGGGGGCACCTGGGTGGCTCAGTCATTTAAGTGTCTGCCTTCAGCTCAGGTCATGATCCCGGGGTCCTGGGCCCCAGCTCAGTGGGGAGACTGCTTCTCACCCTCCCTCCCATTGCTTGTGCTCTCTCTTGTGCTCTCTGGCTCTCTCTCAAATAAATAAAATCTTAAAAGAAAAAAACCCAAAACAAAACCTTGCTTGTTTTGAGATGCAATTCGTAAGCCATTTTCTGAGTCATGGGGACCTGAGGAGGGGGTGAGGAGCATTACACTCCAGGCCTGAAATGGAACCTAGGTGGATTTAAAACCGTGTTTTCCAAACTGCATGTTGTGGCCCTTTTGAGGGTTACGAAATCATTTCAGTGGATAGGATCAGCGGTTTTTTTTGAATAGGCAAGCATTTTTTTAATAAAAGAATACAGGCATCACACTTAATAAGGGTAAGTGTTGTTACAAGAACCTTTAAGTTCGGGTATATACACATACACATGTAAGTGTGTGCATGAACTGGGTTGAGATACAACATCTCTCTTACTGTGGGTCTCATGCAAAAATCTTTAAAAGCAACAGCTTAAAGGGTAGGTCTACTGAATAAGGCTTCTTTGTGATAAATACCAATTAGGATTCTTGCCAAGTTAGCGATCAACTAATAGTTCCCATTCATGAAACACTCCAATTCAACTCCCATAGATGGTTAAACCGACAGACATTTCCTAAGATGTACTTGCTAAGAATATTTTAAAGTACATTTTTCTGTAACCTGTACTGTATATTTTCTCAAACTGGATTATTTTTCACGTTCTATGCTGCTGGAAGACTGGAGGCTGGGAGAAGGATGTGAGTGGCAATTATTAAAACATCAGGTAGCCAGTACTGTTTCTGTGGTGGAGAAAAGGAGTCAGATTATTCACCAGTTGGAATGGTAAGAAAAATTCCTTCTCCCAGCCCCCGCCTCCAGCCACATCTCTGTATAAGCCGCCCGGCTTCCTTTAGGTGAGCCCTGTCCAGGAGAAATTTCTGCGATGATGGAAATGTTCTTTGTCTGTGCTGCCCAATACAGTGGCCACTAGCCCGATGGGGCTACTGAATACTTCAAATATGGCTAGTGCACATGAGGAGCTGAATTTTTAATTAATTTAAAATTAAAGAGGCAACATTATACTAAGTGAAATAAGCCAACCACACAAAAACAAATACTGTATAATCTCACTTCTTTGAGGCTGCTACAGTAGTCACATTCATAGAGACAGAAAGTAGAAAGGGGGTTGCCAGGGGCCGGGGTGGGGAGGGGGAATGGGCATTGTTGTTTAACGGGGACAGAGTTTCAGCTTGGCAAGCCAAAAAAGTCCTGGAGGTTGGTTGCACAACAATGTGAATATACTTAACAAAACTAAACTGTGTACTTAAAAATTGTCGTTAAGATGATAAATTTATGTTATGTGAATTTCACCACACTTAAAATTTTTTTTTTTAATTAAATAGCCACATATGGCTAGAGGCGGCGGAACCGTAACCCCACAGCTTTAGAGATGGTGCTGTCCTCTGTGGTGACGTCCCCCTACGCTGTTTCTAACCACCACTGTCCTCCTTATCAAGCTGCTTTCAGGAGTCGTGGCTCCTCATGGGAACAAGATGTTCAAGCATCCCCGGGGCTCCCTGCACAGAGGCTGCATCTTCACGCTCTGGCTGGTGACTGCAGGCTGCGTGCAGGCGTGCAGGGCTGGAGCATGGTACCCCTGTAACTAGGAGACCACTTAAAGAATGTCTAGACAAGGAGGGAGGAAGCCGCAAGCGAGAGAAGGTCTTTGTCCTCAAGTCCAGTGAGTTGTTATTGCAGGGCATGAATGCTCTGCGCCTGAGTCAAGCAGGGGTTTTCTTTGCCTGACTGCCAAACCGTCTTGCCCTTTTATCTCCGTGAAGCTCCCGAGGGTCTGTCCCTCATCAGTCACCTTACCCAATAAGAAGAAAGCCTTCAATTGCCTGAGAGGAAGAAAATGACTGTCTCTATAAGCTAGAGGCTTATTAACTGTCTCGCAAGGAACTGTGACAAAGTGCTTTTACTTGCACACAAAAATGAAACCCAAATGTCCAACAAGGCTCCCTTACTCTGCAAGCTCCCAGTTTTACCAAGCGGACTGGGTAAGCTTAAATCCAGGCTGTGTGAATTACCAGCTTCCAGAAAAGCCAGGGAGACATTATTTTATACTATTTATTGATAAATTCATTTAATTATTGACATTCCTGCTGAAGTGAAAACAGGATAAAGGGTAGTCAGTTACGACTTGGTTTTTCTGTCGTAGATCTACTGTTGGGATTGTAAAGAATATATAAGGTGTTTGGGAAAGGAATTATCTAACTAGAAATTGGATGTAAATGCTAACTGAAACCGATGAAAGGGTCCTCAAAGGGTGCCTGGGTGGCTCAGATGGTTAAGCATCTGCCTTCAGCTCAGGTCATGATCCCAGGGTCCTGGGATAGAGTCCCGCATCGGGCTCCTGGCTCAGTGGGGAGCCTGCTTCTCCCTCTCCCTCTGCCTCTCCCCCTGCTCATGCTCTCTCTCTCTCTCTGTATCTCTGTGCGTCAAATGAATAAATAAAATCTTTAAAAAAAAAAAGTTTTTAAAAAAAGGGTCCTCAAGCTCTGCCTCAAAGAAAGAAAGATCCTACTAAGTGTTTTGTTGAAAGCTCAAGGTAGTAGAGCATAAGGCTTTGGGAGCCCACAGCCAGGGAATTCCAGTTTCTAATACTCAATGCCTTGAATGAGGAGCTATTTCACAGAAGAAAGACCACACAGGGTAGTAAGTAAGTAAGCAGGCTTTGGAGTCAACCTAGGTTCGAATCTCAGACCCATCACCTTTCCATGGCAGGATAATGATGAGGCTGTGGTGAGGCGAAAATGAGCTGAAACTTGCAAATATGTACCAAGTACTCAGAATACATCCGGAACACAGTAAGGACTCAGTCCTCAAGAGGATGAGAAAAGGTACGTGAGGAACGCTGTTCCTTTGTCAAGGTCTGATCTGTTCAGACTTCAGAAATTGGCTTTTTCCTTGACATATCTAAATGCTCTGTCACCTTTTGAAGATTTGGTTCATTGTCACTTGATGTCTTGGCCCCTTCTCTAATTTCAGGGGCAACACCTCCCTGTGACAGTTAACTGCCTTGGTCATCAGCACAGTCTTCAGCTGACACACCTCTGAGCAGCATGAGGTGGGACAGGGGTGGCAGGCTGTATGGTGGTTTGGTTTGGCCCAGAATGTTGTCCTAGGTAGTGTTTTTTAAAATCTGAATTAGCAGCTAGCATTTTTAGATCTAGAGCTTTTTCATAGAAATTCAGATACTTGACTTTAGAAAACTCAAAAGATCTGGCAACACTGAGTCCACATTCCTGCATGACATCAAGACTGGAGCTGAGTAGGGGCTCCTCCCCACAGTCCCCTCCACGCCCTGACACTGAGGCCAAAGACAGTGCCACCTAGCCTCATCCTAGGGCTATTGCTTTTCTCGTTCTTTCTTTTTTCAGTGTTGGGTCAGCTGTACTCATTTACCATGCCTACTTGGCCCTGCAGCCCCGTGTGTACAGAAGCAAGAGAATGATACACTTTAAGACAAACAGACTCTTGCTCGTGTCTGACTCCACCCTCCATCTGCAAGAAATAAGCAGGTTATGAACTCTCTGCACCAGAATTTCCACATGTGAAAATGGAACTAATCCCCCCTACACAACATAGCACTTGCATTTATGTGAGAGCATATGGAAAGCACCAGGTCCTGTGGCTGTATACAGTGGGCAATTAATAAATGTTTACTTTCCTCCCTCTTACTCATTGGTGATGGTTTGCCATCATTAACACCAATCCCTACTATGGCTCCTCGCCCTTTCTCACCAACAGTTTACACCTGGCACATCAGACACATGGTCCAAAGTGTAACTAAAATGTGCATAAAGAATCAAACTGGAGTGATAGAGCCTCCAGATCTTAACCATCGGTTTACAGAGAATGCAGATGACACCAGAGGGAGGCAATCAGGAAAGTCTAGACTGGGAGAAACTATAGGACAAATCTGATTTCTTCAGTAACAACAACAAAACCTGCAAGGAAAGAAAGATTAAGAGACAAAGTTACTTAAGATATATATCAGCCAACTGAATGGAATTTATTTGGATCCTGATTTAAATAAACGATACAAAACCTTTTAAGACAACTGGGGAAATGTGAACACTGATTGAATATTCGATGATATGGAGGAATTCTTGTTTTAGATATTCTGACATTATGGTTATGTCTGAAAAAAGAGCCCGTATCTTTTAGAGATACATAGTGGAATATTTCCATGTGAAATGATATAATGAAAGTAATCCAGTGTGGGAAGAAACAGTGAAAGTCCAGATGAGACAAGTTTGGCTATGTAATAAAAATGGCTGAAGTTGGGTAATGGGTACACAGTGGTTTAATATACTGTTCTATACTGTATATGCTTCTAATTTTCTATAATAAATAACTTTTTAAAGCAAAGCACACGAGGGGTGCCTGGATGGGTCAGTTGGTTAAGCGTCTGACTTTTGATTTCGGCTCAGGTCATGATCTCAGGGTCCTCTCTCTCTCTCCTCCTCCGAAATTAAAAAATAAATTTTTTTTTAAAGATTTTATTTATTTATTTGAGAGAGAGAGAATGAGAGACAGAGAGCACGAGAGGGAAGAGGGTCAGAGGGAGAAGCAGACCCCCGCTGAGCAGGGAGCCCGATGCGGGACTCGATCCAGGAACTCCAGGATCATGACCTGAGCCGAAGGCAGTCGCTTAACCAACTGAGCCACCCAGGCGCCCCTAAAAAATAAATTTTTAAAAAATAAATAAAATAAAATAAAGCACAGCACATGATGAGATGTTCAAATTTCTTTTAAGGTTAGAAATAGCACTGGACTGATCTAATACGGGGAATGTTTTCTTGGAGTTATTACTCGTAACTTGTTTGGGGCTTAGATACCTCTTTGAGGGAGGATTATTGGAGTAGGGGGATGGAAAGGGATCTTAGTTTGGTTTGGTATGTTAGTGCAATGGGGAAAAAGGTGAGCCTCTGGTTCCCACTACCCTGCCGTATCTCTTTCCCTCAAGTTTCAAGATACCTGTCTCTGCTCATCAGACTGTAATTCCCATGAAGGCAAGAACTCTTACATAAACCCTTACTTCCCTGGCACCTAGCGCACAGACTGGCACATAATACCCTGAAAAATGTTTGTTGAATAAATGAAGGGGAAGGGACATATCTATATTTTACCTTCAATGAGAGAAAAAGAGCAGGAAAATCTCATTTTGCCGACGGGCTCCCATGCTGTGGTTCCCTGCATGGTACTCATATTTGACCACGCATCAGAATCACCTGGAGAGTGTTAAAGTGGCAGATTCCTAGGCACACCCTCCTTGTAGATTCTGTTCAGTACATCTAGGCTGAGATTATAGGCAGGAGATTTCTAACAAATGCCCAGGTGATTCTGACGCAGCCGGTTTAGACTGGTATGCAATACCCACAGGTGCAGGTTATTTAACCTCTTTGCTCCTCAAAAGCATTACTCATTTTTTCTGCCTGGCTCTTTGACTGTGGAAATTTGCAATACACACGTAACAGTACCATGAACCCCCTTAAGGCATCCACCAGCCTCAAGGCCGTCAACTTTGTGCCTTCTTCTTTCTCAATTCTATTTTTAAGGAAACCATTTAATTTTAATTGAATGTTGCTCAATTCAGCAACAGCACTGGCAGCAATACTCTCTGCCTTCAGGACGGAGGGTGAAACCCATCTCTGGTTAACCTGAGAAAGCAGGGTTTCTTTTCCCTAATATGACAAATGGAGGAGTAGGAGGCTATGCTTTCCTGGTCTCTAGCTTTAACACAGGGAAATCAGAGTGCATGATAATCAGGAAGATTTGGATTGTTAATTGGTTATTTCAATGTTTTGCATTTTTACTACTTTAGAGAAGTAAAGTTTCATCCAACTCTTTAAAAATGCCTTTAAAAAAAAAAAAAAGAGTTCTTCATTGAACAGATCCAAGATTGGGCAACTATCATGACTCCTCTGCCTTGGATAGAAAGTGAGAATTTGAGCCAGAAAAAAAAGAAGAGTTAAATATAATCTCAAGTAGCTGAATATTTCTAAATCAGTAAGACGGCTAAGAAATATCCTCTGTATACTTTTTTCTTAATGATTGAAATGATCGCAAACTTAGTCGTTACTCATTCCAAACATACTATAATAAAGGTTATTAGCTAGAAGAAATGAAAAGAGTGTCTATTTAAAAACTGCAAAACTGGGGTGCCTGGGTGGCTCAGTCAGTTAAGGGTCTGACTCTTGGTTTCGGCTCAGGTCATGATCTCAGGGTCATGAGATCGAGCCCCAGTGTTGGGCTCCATGCTGGGCATGGAGTCTGCCTGAGATTCTTTCTCTCAGGTGCCTGGGTGGCTCAGTCAGTTGGGCATCAGACTCTTGGTTTCAGCTGCCGTTGTGATCTCGGGGTTGTGGGATTGGGCCCCGCGTCAGGCTCTGCACTGGGCACAGAGACTCTCTCTCCCTCTCCCTCTGCCTCTCCTTCTACCCTGCCCCCCATTCTTGCACTCTATCTCTCTCAAATAATAAATAAATAAATCTTAAAAAAAAAAAATTCTCTCCCGCTGCCCCTCCCCACCCCGCTCGCAATTTTAAATAAATAAAAATTGTAAAACCAAAATTCCAGGTAATTAATGACTATTCAACTTCATCATAACCCCTGATAATTTAATGGGCCCTGCTGCTTCATTCGCCTCCCCCAAAATACAGCATTTAGATGACAATAAGAATCAAAAAACAAAACAAAACAAACATATGATATGTAATTGGCTATCTATACATATCATGGAAAGCTGGAAAATATATAAAACACAGAGTCAACCTGGTGAAATGAGAAGAGGTCACACAAATTAAACATGGTATCATTCAAATTATGTATATTATCTAAATAGATGATGCAAAAAGATCATAAGGAAATGCAACAAAATTTTTAAGAGTGATAGTATCTCTGGGTTGCAGAATCACGATTTCTTAACCTCCATATATTCAGGTATTTTCAAATTTCCCAAAGCACAGAATTTGTAATGAAAATATTTAAAAAGAAAAAAAAAAGAAAAGGAAGAGTTGCAATCAAAATAATCTATTATCCTAACTCACTACAGGTAATAAATATAGTCTTGCAATAGGGCAGAGACCCGGGAATTGGGGAGAACCGTATAACTCAGTCATGGCAAATGAACTCATGTTTACCTTTGGGCCAAATCTGATTCTGCTTCATTTGCAATATATGGTCACAATGAGAAATATGAATAAGGCCAAATGTCTAACTTAATGATTCATGTCATAAACTAAGGAAATGTAGAGAGAGCTTTCTATATATGGTCAAATGGAATGCTGTACATCAAAATCTGCATTTATTCATAGAATAAGTTAAGTGGTAAATGGTCACTTCACAAAAGTATTCTTCAAATCACTCCAGGAATTTCTCTATAATGCAAAATATTCTAATATGATGTTTTCCAACTTATAAATGTCAAAAACTTTTCATGGAAACCCCCACATAACAGTCATTGTAGTTGGCTTTGGTAACACTTCCAATGGATTTGTATGTACTAAATGGCAAGACAATCCTACACTATTTGAAAAACAGTAGTGCAGATATATATGGCTCATTATTTAGTTTGTGTACATTCAAGGTTGGGACACATGTGAATTTAAGGACCATCTGCAAAAACTCCACCACACCCAGTGGTCTGTCCATCACTCTGGGGTATTTAAAATATGGTATCACTTACAAGAATACTCAGGGCTGCAAGATTGGCAACCATCATGACTCCTCTACCTTGGATAGAAAGTGAGAATTTGAGCCGGAAAAAAGAAGAGGCTTTTTAGGAATTTTATTAGAGTGAAGGAAAGAAGAGAGATTAGTTGAATGGCATCCATTTCTCATGCATATAACAATTTTTTTTAATTGCAGGAAAGAGTAGATAAATAGCACAAGCAAGATTAATTTTCCACTCAAGCTTGCCAAATTAGAAAAATATAGTCATATCAAGTTCATTGTAAGGAAGATGTTTCCCAATATGTGGCAGGTTGGAAGACATTTTCCATCTTTCACAGTAACACAAAGAAAGCAAACGACTTGCATCACATTAATGATATAGGTTAGACTGTGCAGTTAAGTTAATCTCTCTAAAAGGTTACATTATAGCTTCTTAAGAAAGGATCAGGCAGGCCCCAATTCCATGTACAGTTGCTCCACTTACTAAATTCTTCATCTATAAAGTGTAGCCATGATGTCCACCACGAACTATTATGGGGATTAAATGAGATAATATATATAGCATATACAGAATACAGAAACACTCAAGTCTTGCTCCTTTAACTTGTTCTAAAAAAAACAAAGTTCTTGAGACATAATGATAATGGAGACAAAGGAAGAATGTGTTTGAGGTAGGCAGGTACGTGGCTAGCTGCCAAAAGCATTCTCTGTGGGAAAGATCTGGAAGCTACCAAGCAAGCCACATCTAGGGCCCTTTCATTTCCTTCTGTTCTCATTTCTGACATTGCTGCCATGGTGTCCACTAATTTGGCAAGGTTGCTTTGAATTATGACCTTCTTATTCCCACCATCTGCTTTCATCTTCCATCTAAATAATGCATTGTCTATTCTGATCTTTTCCCACAAATGTGATTTGATACGTACCTGTTAACTCTGCAAACCGGGATTTCAAAAACTCTTCTCAATCATTCTTAAAATGTTGATTCACATTCTGTCCCTGTAAAAAAATTGGCTAACTATTCATTTCCTACAGAAGAAATAAAGTAGTAAGACTTAAATCTTGCTGGTAACCAGAGGATAACTTTATTACGTCTAGCAAAATTTGACTTAAAAACTACTTTGTAAATACCCATTAATGCTAGAGCCATTTGCTGTGTTTTACCATCAGAAAATGTATCCCATTTTATTATCAAAATAAACCTGTATTCGTATATGTGAATATATGCAGGTATATATGTATATACATATATGTATGTGTATTCATACACTTATGTAAATATAACTATATACAAAAGGGGGGAGAAAGAGAGAAAAGAACCTTGAAGGATTACTGGATTAATATCTAACTGAGAATTGGCAGTGAAAGTAAGGATGGGATACAGAGACAGAAACTTTAAATTTTACTTTATCTAGTTATGTCATTTTAAATTTATAGCAAGCTCATATTACTTTATTGGGTTTTTAATTATTTAAAAAATCCGATTCCTTTAGTGCTTAAGAAAGACATTTTAAGACATTTCATTTAATTCTTTTAGGTCACTAGGGCACTTCTAAGTGTAATTTTAAAAATACACTAAGGTTTTACTTCGAGAGGAGAAAAAGATATTCAGAGGAGCCTCTGATCACTACCTTACTTTAATAGAATTTTTAAGAAGTCAGATCAATTACCAATACGTATTTTGAGCCCCTAACCACCTACAAACACCTGTTCAACCCAAGAGAAAATGGAACTAAAACGGTGTTTTCAAGGTCTTTACCACCTAGAAGAGGTGCTCATGAACACAACCAAGAGAGAAGGGCAGCAACCCAACTTAAAATAATGATTGGAAATGCTTATAGGAGCTTTCAAGGATATGTAGCTCACCTTAGGGGAGTATATTAAGCACTGGGAGATTTAGGCTAACTATTAAGAACAGAAGAAGGGAACATTAACCTGTCTCTGCTTCAGATGAAGCTCAAGCTGGTTAGCCCTCAGCCCCCTCCCCTCCCAGTCACCCTGACTGAGTGACCTGACATTCCCTCCAGTTCAGCTCACCACCATCCTAAACATGAGGAGCTTCTAGAAGAGGGTGTGATTAATGCCTACGTCACTCTTGCTTTCTTGGATGGCAGGTTGCTCCTCCGTCCCAAAGGAAATGGGACATGTGATCTTAGCCATCTCTTTCACTACAAGAGCTTTGTAACCATCCTTAAGAGTTGCTGAGAAGACCATTCCATATAAGGCCCAGACTGGGGGTAAGGATGACAGTGAGGGTAGAAGAGACCCACAGAATGATGGGAGAGGATGTGCCTATCCCTGGTACAGGGCAGGAACAAAGTGCTAGAGGGTTGTGGCTCATCTACCTCAGAGACAAAGCAAGTACAGATCCTACCTCACCCCCAATAACTGTCTTTTACATTTCTTGGCTCTTCCATCCATTTCTTTCCCAAGTTCCATTGAACTTTTTAAAAACTTGGTAATATGTTTCCAGAGTCTCTCTGGACCTATGATCCAAAAATGATACTGGCTTTATAGATTCATTTGACAGGAGTAACTAAAATAATTAAAATCACAAAATCTTACATTATTATACATAATAATGTAAAATATGTAAAATCTTACAATCCTACATATTACTATTATTGTTAAAAGTATGAAGCATTCACTATGTGCTTAGTAACATGCTAAGCAATATATATAAATCTATATAATATATAAATAATATAATAATTTAATCCTTATAATAACCACATCACAAAGGTATTATTATTCCCCCCTTTTTTAAAGATTTTATTCATTTATTTGAGAGAGAGAGAGCACGTGCATGAGCGGGGAGAGGTGCAGAGGGAAAGGGAGAAGCAGGCTCCCTGCTGAGTGCGGAGCCCAACACAGGAGTGGATCCCAGAACCCTGAGATAGTGACCTGAGCCCGCTTAACTGACTGAGCTACCCAGGAGACGCTTATTATCCCCTTTTCAAAGATGAGAAAATTGAGATCAAGAGTGATTAAGTCTTATCCAGAGTCATATAACAAGAAAGTAGGAGAAAGAGAACCCAGACTCCAGAATGCCCTAACCATCCCAACTCTACCTGCTATCCAAAGGCAGGAAGCATGTCTGTTGGTGTGAGCTTCTAAGCCCATCAATAGAGTTCTGTAGTTTTCTTTATAGGGCTTCTGCCCATTTTCTGATAAGTTTACTAGAGAGAGATGTACAACTCCTCAATGAAGAGAACTGTAAGGCTTTATGGGGACATAGAAGATCTGAAGGGCAGGGAGAGATGACTGTGCTTTGCTGGGAAGATCCAATGCTATATGGAGGTGTCAGTCTTCCCTACAGTAATCCATGGAGTCACTAGGCAGCAATCAATCTTGGATACAACCTGACCAAAAATGATCCTGAAGCTCACCTAGAAAGGATGTGGGACATGCCAAGAAGTTTCATAAATGAAAACTAATGAGGAAAAAGTAGCCCTGCATGGTATTAAACCATGTTATGAAGTTTCAGTAATTACAACAGTTCAATACTGACAAAGAATAGACAGATTAACAGAGTAGACACTACTGAAATATACCCATATAATGTAGGAAATTAATGTATGATGAAGGCTGAATTTGAAGGCAAGGTGAAAGGATGTCTTGAACAATAAATGTTGTTGGGATAATTAACTATTTGGGATGAGGAAAGCAGGGGAGAAATCTGTGCAGATCCCCAACTCACTCTTAATCCCCCCCAAAATATTATTACTCAAAATTTTTAATTTTTAGAACACATATTGGTAGAACCACAGGAAGGCTGGTCTTTTTGTTGTTGTTGTCCTCGTATGCACATGTGTAGAAGTAAAAGTGATCTCAGGGTGTAGTGTTGTAATAAAGCAATATAAATTCTAATAAACCCTTATGTTTTAATGCCATATCTCATTCCATGGAAATCACCTAACAAGTTGGTGGACAGCTCTTGTTCATCCCATTTTAAAAAGAAGGAGACTGAGAAGTATCTTGACGAATGACTTGCTCAAGGTCACACCCTTAATTAGAGGCAGAACCAGAGCTGGGACCCTGAATGAGATGTGTTCATCTCATTTTGATGTGTTAGATATATTTGTGAAACCAGACATCTCAGACTTGGAAGTTACTTTCCAGTTGTGTCCATGCTGCCTTTCCAACACTCTGGTTCCTGTCCCACCACCACAACCTCTGCCAACCACAATTCCATTGACTTCAAACCCTGGATAACTGCACACTCTGCTTTTTCCACCTCAGAAGTCTCATAACTCAGCAGCCCTAGCACACTTCATACTCATGCTCTCCAACTACCAAGGGACCCTGAGCACTCCCTCCTGGTAGTCCTTTTCCATCCACTCTGTCTCCCTCCAGCTTCTATTCAAGTGTCTCTCTCCTTACACACCCAGTTCTGTGCACAGTACCACACACCTTGACCAACCTCCACTCTCTGTTAATGATCTAGACCGATACAGTCTAATGAAAGATAGATGCAAACCATATCATGTAATCTTATGTTTTCTAGGAGCCACATCTAAAAAAATAAAGAGAAACTGGTGAAACTATTGTTAATAATATATTCTATGCAAACTGAGTATATCTAAAATATTACTTCAATATATAATCAATACACAAATTATTAATGAGGTATTTTAAATTCTTTTTTTTCATACAAATTTTGAAATCTGGGGGTAGTTCACACATCTCAGTTGGACTAGCCACATTTCAAGTGCTTAAGAGCCACATGTGGGTAGTGGCTACTGGCTATTGAATTGGACAGCACAGACGTAGGCTCTCATTCCAATGAAAATGGCCCCAAACTTTCCTAAGGACTGATTATTGCTGGATGAAGAGATCATGGGTGACTTTCTAAAAATAACTTTGGATTATTGTTCTCCAACACAAATTGCACATGGGTAAGTATTTCCAAACCTTGTGATTTTAAATATCTTTGGCATATCAGGGGAATTTAAGTGACTGAATCTTCACATTCATGTCCTAATGCAAGTTCTTTTTTATTTTTTATTTTTTTTCAAGTTCTTTTAAACAGCATGTGTGGCATCATCATCAGTCTTCCCTTGCACATAATCATCCATACCTAGCTCCCATCCGCTTCACCATTGCAAATTATTCTTCTATTCCCTGCAACCTGCGTACCTTCTCCTTTTACAGATCATTGGGCTGAAGAAATGGAATGCCCAGAAGAAATATTTTGTATCCTCACCACTTCTGCGCAAATATTAACCCATGCACACTTTCCAGTTTGGCTGTAGTAGATCTGTGGTTACTGGTATATGACCAAGAGAATTCAAATTAAATTCTAGAAAAAGCCTCTCTATCCAGTGCTGCTTCAGAGTTATTTTATTTTATTTTTTTAAGATTTTATTTATTTATTCATGAGAGATAGAGAGAGAGGCAGAGGGAGAGGGAGAAGCAGGCTCCCCGCGGAGCAGGGAGCCCGATGCGGACTCGATCCCAGGACCCTGGGATCATGACCTGAGCTGAAGGCAAACGCTTAACCGACTGAGCCACCCAGGCGTCCCTTCAAAGTTATTTTAAAATAGGTTCCTGGGGCGCCTGGGTGGCTCAGTCGTTAAGCGTCTGCCTTCAGCTCAGGTCATGATCCCAGGGTCCTGGGATCGAGCCCCACGTCGGGCTCCCTGCTCAGCGGGAAGCCTGCTTGTCCCTCTCCCACTCCCCCTGCTTGTGTTCCCTCTCTCATTTTAAAATCTTAAAAAAAAAAAAAATAGGTTCCTTGTTTACCTTTTACTTATAATTCGACATACTCAAAAGCTATTACATATCCCACTTGGTTTCTTTTAAAAAGAAATTGACCTAATGATTCTCCACAAACACAAGCCACCCATTTTTTAATCAAAGAATGTGTTTTTCACCTTAAAGAATATGACTAAAATTATGTTTTTGGTGCTTAAACATAGAAGCAGTCTAGTCACTGGAAAATGTGGATATGAGGTGCACACAGTTTAAGAAGTTAAATGGTTTGGGGGCGCCTGGGTGGCTCAGCCGGTTAAGCATCTGCTTTTGGGTCCTGGGATCCAGTCCCGCATCTCATCAGGCTCCCTGCTCAACGGGGGGCATGCGTCTCACTCTCCCTCTGCTATTCCCTCTGCTTGTGCACGCTCTCTCTCTCTCTCTCAAATAAATAAATTAATTAAATCTTTAAAAAGAAGTTAAATGGTTCTGAATTTGGAAACTAAGATGTAGTCACTTACTTTAAATACCCATTGATTTTTAAATTCATGTTACAGTTTGCTTTTGAATTACTCTGTTTGCCATCCTCATAATGACAGGTTTGTCCCTTTTACCCAGGCTGTGAAAGGTAGCATGTGGAACCCTGACCTGGGCAGTTACGAGACCCGGATTTCGATCCTCACTGCCAGTTGCCAACCAGCTATATGACCTTGGGTGCAGCCCAGTCACCCAGATGGATTCAGCCTCCCAGGCTGTAAAAAAGGGTTGACAGCAGAGTGCTTCCAGCTCGCCATTCCTGACCATAGCACTTATCATCCTCTATTCCATTATCCCTGAAACACTTGCCTCCTCATGCATCTCCCCCTTCCTAAATGAGAAGATGGCTGGCAGACAGCAGCAAAACCAGAAAGAAAGGCTGTTAAAAAAAAAAATCCTAAAATGAGTCACCTTTCAAGAATTTATCATTCTCTGATGCCTGGGTGCTTGATCATGGAGCTATATCAGTTCTTCCATTGAAACTTGCTCTAAGAACCTGGTATTTGTTATGTACTATTCTCGGGTGAAGTTTACACTAGACACTCATTTTTTTTTTAAGATTTTATTTATTTATTTGACAGACAGAGACACAGCGAGAGAGGGAACACAAGCAGGGGGAGGGGGAGAGGGAGAAGCAGGCTTCCCGCGGAGCAGGGAGCCCAATGATGCGTGGCTCGATCCCAGGACCCCGGGATCATGACCTGAGCTGAAGGCAGACGCTTAAGGACTGAGCCACCCAGGCGCCCCGATAATCATTTCTTTTAAGAGCCACTCGTAGGTATAAAATAAACAGAAGTTATGCATCAAACAGACACAAGCAGCCACACAAATCATCCTTAGTGGAGCCTGGAGAAAATCAGATCAAAATCACAGAGAATTCTAATTAGGTCTTACACCAGCTTTCAATAAATTAGAGAAGATAATTACAGCTCCCCAAACTTCCCACTTCACCTCCCCACGACCCTACTGCCCCCTAAAATCTAGCCTGCTGCAAGAACCACTCCCTACCTCTTAGGACCAGCGGCAGCAACACCCAGGACAGCCTTCCTGCTGCCGATTTCCTCACCAAGGCTTAAGTCAGGGGGCAGCTGATGTTAACTGTGGTTTGTAGGGCTTCCGCCTGGCCTGGTTTTTTTCATGCTGCCATTTTGAATTAACATAGGTTTCCTCTGCAACCCATGGCATCTTCTGGTCAGGCTTGGAACACAGTTGGCACACACACACACACACAGACATACACACACACACACCAGGGAAGCTGGACACAAGTGTAATTCCAGACAATCACAAGTCAGAATTAAATAGCAAATCCGGAAAGCCCATATGTAAAACCCTACCAACTCAGTTTTGAGTCAGAGCGAATGACGGCTTCCTTAGATGCACTTGGGTTTAATGTAGATTTTAAAGCCCTAAATCCGAGTTCTCGTCAATTCCCTAAAAGTTCAAGCTTCCCCCCTGTTTTGCAGACCACACTAGTCTCAGACCTCAGCAGTGATGACGCCAAATAATCAGCGCCCGGACATTCAAGCGAACCGAGGACTGAAGTGCATAATCATAGGCGAAATGCACGAGTACCTTCTACCAGTAAGTGTCCTGGCGCCATGGCGTACCTGTCCTGACACCCCCCCACACACACACCCAAGAACCTCCCCGAGTGTGGCTGGGGGCGGGGAGGGGGGGATGTTGTGTCAAGTCCTGCAGCCCGCATAGATGACAGCAACAGCCCTTAGGGGAGGGCAGTCCCCTGGACAGGATTCGCGATCGCAAACCGGATGGACGTAGGCGCAGAGCCAGGTCAAGGACAGCGGGCCCCACCAGGCAGCCATGTTCGCGCTACCCGGGTGGCAGGTGCGCTACCTCCCGGCAAGGTGTCAGGCCCACTCCACCACCAGCGGTGCCACCACCGAGCGAGCTGCGAACCCCGGGAGCAGCCCGAGAGGTGGCGGGGTTGGGAGAGGGGCACAGGCACACACGCCAGCGGGGCAGCAACTTGGCTACCAGGAAATGGAAACACAGGAAAAGCACCCCGAGGTCAGGGCAAAGGATGGGGTTGGGGTGTACAGCGGGGAGACGGGCTCAAACCAGGCGGCAGTGCCCGCGCCCCGGGGTGGGGCGTCCCTCTCCTGCGCCCCTTCAACCTACTAGCCCGAGTCACCCCCACCCGGGCCGAAGCCACCTCTGCCCCGTTCCCCCAGAGACCCCAGTCTGCCCTAGCCACCACCCGCCGGGTTTCGGCCCGGGGTAGCGCTGCCCGCGGGTTCGGAGGCACAGGGGTTGGCAACGAGGCACAGGGGACGGCGATGGCGGACGCGGCTGAAACGCTCGGGGAGAAGCGGCTGCGGGCGCGCCGCGCTCCCAGCCGTGGCCGCCGCGGCTCACCTGCGGGGCGGCGGGCTCCGGGCTCGGCTCTGCGGTGCTGATGCTGCGGCCGCCGAGGGTGCGGGTGCTGCCGCGGCGACGATTACTGCGGCGACATCGGTGGCTGCAGCTGCAGCGGCGGAGGCGACCGTCGGGAGCTTCCCCCTCCCCAGACTCCCGGCGCTCGGGCCCGCCGCCCCCCACGAACAGCTGGCCCGGCTCACGTGACCGCGGGGCCCACCCCCGCCTCCCCCACCCGGGCCCCGGGGCCGCGCCGCACCCTCGGCGTCTGGGCGCTGGGGCTGCAGCGCCGCCCTCGGCCTGGTAGGGGACGGCGCCTGGGAGCAGGGGAGCGGCCGAGAGGACGACTGTCGCCGCGGAAAGTAGCTCCCTCTCGGCTCGATTTTTAGCTCTTGGTCACGGCCGGGATTGCGGCTCTCTCGAAAGGGAGAGCTCGGCCTTTACGGAGCCGGGCCCCACTTCTCCCCTCGCACTCCCGAACTCCGCAGTAGGCTTGCCACGTGCGGGCCTCGGTGCCTAAGCAAAATTTCCCCACGGAAAATTGGACTTGACTCACACACAAGTCCAAGCCGACTCCCTGGTTTTAAAGGTGCTGTCCTGCGCCATGTTGCTAAGCGAGACCCTATGCTGAGTTCATGTGGACATCGAAGCCCAAAGAGGTTAAGAAACTCGCCCAAGGTCACACAGCAAATAGCAAAGCCAAGATTCCATACCCGGGTTAATAAATCCACAGACAGGTGACAGGTGTGTTGGTGCTGGCATCGAGGTCATTGGTCAGGACATGACCATCCATCTGTTACCAGATCACAGACTCTACCTCTTACAAATGGACGAAAAGACCAACTCAAAGGATATGAAGAGATAGTTCACAAGAAAACAAACGCAATACCGCTCAGGCACATGAAAAGATATTCAGGCTCACTTAGCTGCAAATAAAATATACAAGGAAGCATTTTCCATCTATAAGATCAGCAAAAGTAAAAAAGTTTTTATAACCTCCACGGGAGACAATTTTGCAGTATGTCCTCCAATAACAAATACATATATAGTCTTTGATCCAAGGATTCCACTTCTGTAATTTATCCTACGGATATACTGATAGAGGTGTGAAGTGATATGAGTACAAGGTCATCCATTGCTACATTATTTGTGCTAGCAAAGACTGGAAGCAAATGTCCATCAATAAAGGACTATTAAATATATTACAGCACATCAATACAATGGAATGCTATCCAGCTATAAAAGTTTAAAAAGGGGGAAGATCTCTCTCTATGTACTGATATGAAAGATTTCCAACCCATATTAAGGGAGATGAGAGGACAGAACCATGTGCACAATACTGTGTGTGTTATCATTTGTGGGGGAAAAATATGACCGTACTCATATTTGCAAATGCATGGGATATCTTCAGCAGAATACAGAAGAAACTGTAATAATAGATGCCACCCAAAAGGAGAATTGGGAAACAGAACTCAGGGGAGGCAAGGAGGCTTTTTTTTTTTTTTTCATGTCTTTTGAATGTTATCCCTGTGCTTGTGGTTTGCCACATGAGTGAATGGAGAGTGGGAGAAGGCTGAGGGAATCAGTGGAATACTGCAGAATGGAGCAGTGGTCACACACTCTTGGAGCACAAAAGGACCTTATTGTGCAAATAGTCCAACCACGGAAACCGCCCTTTTACTTTTAACCTATTTCTCTCTTTATGTTGGCATAGGTTTTGGGTTTTTTTTAGAGACTGAATATAATTGGGTCCTGCTTTTCATTCAGACACTCTTTGCCTTTTAATTAGAGTGTTTAGATCAGCATCTCTTAACATTTGGCAATGTCTGGAGATATTTTTGGTTGTCAAAATGGCAGAGGTGGGGGAGGTCTCTACTGGTATCCAGTGCACAGAGGCCAGGGATGCTATTAACACCCTAGGATACAAAGCACAACCTCCCACACCAGGAATTATCTGGCCCTAAATGTCAATAGTACTGAGGTTGAGAAACTCTGGCTCAAACCACTGATATTTAATGGAATTATCAAGATGGTGGGTTATAAATTAACATCTTGCTACTTCCATTTGTTCCATCTGTTCTTTGTTTCTCTCTCTCTTTTTTTTTCCTCTGCTTTTTACTTGCCTTCTTTTGAAGAACGGAGGGTTTTTTTAGTATTCCATTTTATATCCATCATGGGTTTATTAATCATACTGTGTGTTTTACTTTCGATAACTCTAGGATTTACAATATGCACTTAAACCTATCACTGTCTACCTTCAAATAATATAATTTCAGGTATAATACAAAACACTGTCAACAGCATCCTTCAAAGCCCCACCCCTCCTCACCTTCAATGTCATTGCTGTCATTTTATTGGAGGTGCAATTTGATGGTAGTGAACTCTCTCAAGTTTTGTTTGAAAAAGTCATTACATCCCTTTCATTTTTGAAACATTTTCATTGGGTATATGATTTTTGGCTGAGAGGTTTTTTTCTCTCAGCACTTTAAAGGTACCATTCTGTTATCATAAAACATTGTCACAAGACTTGCAAAGTTTCTGAAGAAAAGTCTGTGTTTGATTATCTTTCTTCCTCTGTATATAATCTATCCTTTTCCCCTCCTATGACTGCTTTTAAGAGTTTTCTCTTTAACACAGGCTCTGGGGGAAAAAAAAAAACAGGCTTTGAGCAATAGGATTATGATGTACCTTAGTCTGTTTTTTGTTTTTTTTTTATTGTGTTTATCCCACTAGGGTTCATTAAGCTTCTTGATCTGTAGGTTTATAGTTTTCATCAAATTAGGAAAATTTGGGGCCATTATTTCTACACATATTTTAACACTGTACACTGCCCCTCCCAAATTCAGGGACTCCAATTATATATATATATATATAAGACCACTTGATATTGTCCTACAGGTCGCTAAGTTTCTGTTCTATGCCCCCAACCTCCATCAGTCTTTTTTCTCTCTGTGCTTTATTTTGAGTATTTTATTTTAAATAATTAGTATTTCTTCGAGTTCACTTACTTTTCTTCTGCAGGCTCTAATCTACTATTAATACCATCCGTGATTTTTTTTTTTTAAGATTTTATTTATTTGAGAGACAGAGAGAGAGCACAAGTAGGCAGAGCGGCAGACAGAAGGAGAGGGAGAAGCAGACTCCCCACTGAGCAGGGAGCCCAATGTGGGGCTCAATCCCAAGACCCTGGGATCATGACCTTTGCCAAAGGCAGATGCTTAACTGACTGAGTCATCCAGGCGCCCCAACCATCAGTAAAATTTTTATATTGGATATTTTATTTTTCATCCCTTGGAGTTCTATTTGGTTCTTTTTATTTATATCGTTCATTTATCTCATATATATTTTCCTTTAAGTCTCTGATCATACTTATATGTTAATAGCTGTTTTAAATTACCTTATGCTAATTCCATCACCTGTCAGTTTTTAATCTATTTGTATGTATTGATTTATCTCCTGCCTCTTTGTGTCTCTTGCAATTATTCATTGGATGCCAGACTTTGTGAATTTTATGTTGTTGAGTAATGGGGTTTTTTTGTATTCCTTTAAAGGTTGTTGGACTTTGTTCGGGCAATCAGTTATTTAAGGATCAGGTTGGCCCATTTAAGGCTTGTTTATAAACTTTAGGACAGGTCTAGTGTAGCTTTAATTCTACGGCTACTTTAGCCCTTCTACTAAGGTATGACTCCCATAGGGGCTCTAATAAATGTTCCATGAAATCCATAAGTTGATCCTGGCTGGTAGAAATGTGAACAAGTCCCAGTTTTGCTTGAGCTCTGGAAAGTTTTGGGTGCCCAGCTCCCAACAGTTATACTTTCCTCAACCTTGTGGAGATTCATCATCTGCATGCATAGACTGGTATTCAATCGATGACTAAAATGCAAATGTCTGAATTTCTTTTCCATTTAGTTTTCTGCAGAACTCTGACCCACAAACTCCAACTGCTTGGACCTTCCTGAACTCTGATCTGTTTCTTCAACCCCACAAGACAACTGGGCTCTGTTTTGTTTCCCTTCTCTTTGCCGTTTATGGTTCAGGAATTGCCTCCAAGCCAAAGCTGAGGTAATTGTAGGTCTCATCTCATTTGTCTCCTTCCTCTTGAGAAACAATCCTGTTCTGCCTGCTCTCCAATGTCTGACCCAAGTTGTCTTGTGTATTTTGCCCAGTTTTCCAGTTGCTTACAATAGGACGGCAAGTCTCATAGCAATTTTCCTTCATGGGCAGACGTGGAAGGCTAGGAACACTGATCTTAGTGCCTGTAAGGAACCAAATATACTGATATAGAACCAACTAGGCCCATTATTTTATGAACTACAAATGCATAGTTTACTTACAGAAGTTCTTCAACATGCCTAATTTAGCAAGAGACATTTATGGAACACCTGTACCAGAAATTGCATTTTTGCTACAAAGATGTAAAAAGCATATCATAGCCTCTTCTCTCAGAAGTCAGAGGCAAGCAAGGAAATTAATTAAGTAGAAAGGTAATATATGCATATATTCCATGTTCCTGTCAGGGTAACCTAAGAGCTATGCACAGATAAATATGTTGATCTAGCATACTGGGAAATGTGAACAAGTGTGAAAGATGGTCATAAATGAGGGTTATCCAAAGAGACCATTTAAAGAAATTATTGATGACAATGTTGCCTTTTCTTCTAACTGGAGTTATTGTCTAAAGAACCCTACCCTGGGCAATGATTTTGAGAAGCCGAAATACATGTGTAATTGAGAAATCTTTAACACATTACTCATGGAGGTATTTTCCACTTAGTGCTTCTTTTAGTGTATAATTGTAGCAGGAAGAAAAAGATCTGTCACTGGGCAGATCTCATGGGGATGAACAACAGACAGTATTATGTGAACGAGACACTCACAAATGGGTAAGAAAGCCTGTGTAATTGCTTTGTATGTAATCTTATGAGACCCACAGAAAGAAGCTGAGAGAAAAGCCATGGGAAAATGAGAAAGAAAAGCAGTAGTTAAGATTAGTCAGCCACCTGCTTTAATCCTATGACAACCATCTTTAAGAGGTTAGTTTTCTGAATTTGGTTGCCATAGAAACAAACCTTTAGAATGCTGTTAAATCAATTTACAGAATTATTGCCCATATCGAGTATAGGCAACACCAAGAGATTTTAAGTATTAAAATCTATTTTTAAATTATTTTTAGAATTTAAATAATCCAATCAAGCCTTTTTAATATGTAATTTAGATAGCCATAAATTGTATTTTGGCAAAAGGTACAAAATCCTATTTACTATAATCAAGTGATGGGTTTTTAAGTTCAATTATTCAAATGTGTCATTTCAATGAATGGCTCCTATTTAATTTGAAATAACAGTTCGTAAAGTGTTCTGGACCTGGTTTTAAGAACAAATGATTATGTATGTTTCACACTCATTGCTGTACCTCTAGGAGTCATTCATGGGTTTAGTCAACTGTACAGGTAATTTAAAGGAGAATTGCTGAGACCTTGTCTTGTGATCATCAAAGAACAGACTAGAGGATTCTATGATCAGACTGGGAGTTTCAACCTAATTCTGTCTTGCTGATGTTTTCCTAGTTTATGTGTGTGGAAAATGTCCGAGCTTGTTTTTCATATTCTAGTGACACCTGAGGCCACCTTTTAATAGGTGAAGCTGATCCAGAATTATAGAAGTTGAGCCTCCTATATCTGCAATTTTAATACCGCTGATCACTTGAGATAATATAGGACTTTAAACAGAAGTTATTATTTTCCAACCTTCCAAGAACTAAACAAAGTCTGGCTAAATTGCTGTAGAAATTTGGGGTTCAATTAAAGGAAGACTTCCTTCATGCTTTCAGTGATTAAACAATGATTTGAGAGATTGAGAGAATGTATAAAATTTCTGATTCCAGAGGAAGAGTATTTTGTTTTGGACATCCTTCTATTTTCCATGAAAGAGCAGAAAATTGGTATCACTTTGTTTCCTGTTGGATTAATTACCTGGCTTTCAGAGAATTGGGAATAATCTAGGTATATGGAGATGTTTTAGTTGTTAAATTCCTAATTATTCTTCACTCTCCTTTCCATTGATTTTCTACTATTCAGTCATAAACCAAGCTCTAGGTTTTTACTATTATTACATCCCTTATACCATTGATTCCAGCTCTTACATGTGCAAAAGATTTACTTTTTGTGTACACAGAGTGATTTATTCCGTGGAGTTGGAATCTGTGTCTGGTTCATTTTGATTTTCAAAAAACACCTATCATATTTTTGAAAAATTTTTGAAACAAAAATTAAAAGCAGAAATGTTTTACTGTATGAATTTCTCAGATAATCAATTTTTTTTTTACTATGAATATAAAGAAAGAATTGAGCTTTAGGAATTATTAGGAAATTTCTAGAGTAGGCAAATAGATAAAGTAGTTTGGTAGTTGTTTAGGGAGTTGGGGAAAAGGGCGGATTGACCACTAATAGGTATGGGGATTTCTTTTTGATAAGAAAAATGTTTTTGTTTTGTTTTGTTTTTTAAGATTTATTTATTATTTGACAGAGAAACACAGCAAGAGAGGGAACACAAGCAGGGGGAGTGGGAGAGGGAGAAGCAGGCTTCCCGCAGAGCAGGGAGCCCGATGTGGGGCTCGATCCCAGGACCCTGGGATCATGACCTGAGCAGAAGGCAGATGCTTAACGACTGAGCCACCCAGGCACCCCAATAAGAAAAATATTCTAAAATTGTAATGGGGGCACCTGGGTGGCTCAGTCGGTAAGTGTCCAACTCTTGATCTCAACTCAGGTCTTTATCTCAGGGTTGTTGAGTTCAAGCCCTGAGTTGGGCTCCACACTGGGCATGCAGCCTACTTAAAAAAAATATGTAAAATTAATTGTGATGGTTGTATAACTCTGTGAGTATACTAAAATTTATTGAACTGGGCGCCTGGGTGGCTCAGCTGCTTAAGTGACTGCCTTCGGCTCAGGTCATGATCCTGGAGTCCCAGGATAGAGTCCTGCATCGGACTCCCTGCTCAGCAGGGAGTCTGCTTCTCCCTCTGACCCTCCCCCCTTTCATGTGCTCTCTCTCTCTCATTCTCTCTCTCAAATAAATAAATAAAATCTTTAAAAATAAATAAATAAAAATAAAATTTATTGAACTGTATAATTATTGTATTACATACTAATTTAATTTTTTAAAAGTACCCTACCTAAAAAAAAAAAAAAAAAAAGACAACCACTGGACATTGCCCAGATTAGAAGAAATAGGTCAATGATAAAGAGTGAATACTTTTGAAGAATTATTGCCGTAGTAATAAAATGTTAGGGAAAAGGAATCCAAGGAGCAGAGTTGATTTACTGTTCAGTCATAATGTCAGTAAGAATCAATTAACTTTAGTAGACTGCTTAATTTTCTTAAAAATTATGATACAAAACAGAAAACCTTGAATACTAATGCATGTGGCAAGAAAAAAAAGGCACGTGACATTTTGTAAAAGATTATATACCTTATAAAATTTAGCCAAAACAATGCAGGGAAAAACAGGAGAGAACAATTATATTGCAGGGAAATTTGACAATTCAAGTGGGGATTTCATAGAAAGATCCTTTTTCTTCTTCCCTATTTTCCTGCAAGTAAAATGTTTCTTATTTTATAGAAAATTTCCTGTATTTATGGTAGTCCTCTTCTTATTCTACGCAAGTATATTACCCATTTAATTTAATTTAGCTCCTAACTTAAGAGCTACTTAAAAAAAATCTAGAATGTCTCGGGGTGCCTGGGTGGCTCAGTCATTAAGCATCTGCCTTCGGCTCAGGTCATGATCCCAGGGTCCTGGGATCGAGCCCCACATCGGGTTCCCTGCTCAGCGGGAAGCCTGCTTCTCCCTCTCCCACTCCCCCTGCTTGTGTTCCCTCTCTCGTTGTGTCTCTCTCTGTCAAATAAATAAATAAAATCTTTAAAAAAAAAAAATCTAGAATGTCTCAAGCAAAATGCGTTCTGCACAAAATAGCTGCTCAACAATTCAAGGAGATATGATCATAATAGGAAAAAAACCACTAGTATGTGGTTGAATGTTATAATATCCTAGTCTCCTGCCTGGAGGTAAAATTATAATCAGTTATATTAACATAAGATACACTCTGGCAGAGTAAGCCTAACAAATGAATGAGAAAGTGCTCTACGAAATTGGAATTAAGGTCTAAAGGGTCTCCCTACCCTCACTTCATTCTTTATAGTAATGAGAACTGTCCCTCAATGCCTCAGTTCACATCGTGTGTGGCATTGTCTCTACTGCAACTGTTTACTGGGAAGGAAATTACTTTTATCCTATGGCCGTGTGGAAATTTAAATTAAAGAAATGACTTGTAAATTCCCAGAAATCCCCAAGTGGGATATAATTTAGCTGTTACTACAGACCAAGGGGACAGCATTCACTTTACTCTAGATTTTTAGAGTAAAACCTCAGCAAACATCTCATGCAATTTGTGTTTAGATCATAAAATAAAATCAATGTTAGTCTAGCTCCTAGGCACTTAGATTGGCTTTGTAAATTATGGGCTGACTCACACTCACTGAAGTCATCTATTTTATGCCAGAGGTTCTATTAGCAGTACAGGACCACAGAGCACTGGTAAACAAAAGAATCCATGGAGACTGTGCTAGGTGTTGCAGATCTCCTGACTCTGCCAAATGTTTGTATCTGTTTCTTTTCCTTAACAATAACCAATAACCTATAACAATACCTATATCAAAATGAGTCACTTAATCTCCTTGGTAAACCAAAGTTGAAGGGATTAAAAAAATTATTGTTGGTTTTACATGGAGAGCTACTAGGAAATTTTCCCTAAATTGTAAGTGAAACATAGAAATGTAGGCAAAGTACAGAAAGATTCTAAATTGACCAAATGGAAGTTTAACTGCATGGTAAAGATAAGTCTTCAGAGAGGGGAAATGATGTACTACAGAGAGCATGTCAATGACGATCTTCGATACAAAACTGCATATATACATACACACATATGTATGTATACATATATAATTCATTCATTATGTATGTATATACACAGCACGTAGTTTATACACTATACACACATACATACATATACATATATTTATGTTTTTAGGAGAATAGTTTTATTTTTTCCTAAATCTCTTCTTTTTTTAAAGATTTTATTTATTTATTTGACAGAGAGAGAGACAGTGAGAGAGGGAACACAAGCAGGGGGAGTGGGAGAAGGAGAAGCAGGCTTCCCATTGAGCAGGGAGCCCGATGTGGGACTCGATCCCAGGACCCCGGGATCATGACCTGAGCCGAAGGCAGACGCTTAATGACTGAGCCACCCAGTCGCCCCTATTTTCTCCTAAATTTCTTGACCATATGTTCCTCTCAAGGGATAGGCTATAGATAATTCTGAAAAAATAATATAGAACAATAATTTTGGGAAAGTCTGGGACTCTCTTCTCTCTTCTAGTAGGAAAGATGTTCACAAAAACATATTTACTGATGATCTAACTTTTTGCTGTAAGAATTCAGAGTCATAAAAAAATTTCTAACTCTAGGGAAAATACTATCTCCACACAACTTATCCTTTTGACTGTATATTCAGTTTTAGGCACAATTCGTTGCCCCAATGACCAACACTTTACAGAAGACAAAAAAAGACTAGTAAGAGAAAAATATAGGAGACTGTATATTCAAGGGCAGGGAAATAGTTAATTTTCTCTCAAATTAAGATTCTTAGACCACCTGCATCAGTATCATCCAGGAAGGGGGTTAAAATTCAGATTCTTGGGCCCAATCCAAGAATTAATCAGAATCTCTGGGGAAAGGGTTCAGGAATCTGCATTTTTAACACATATCCCATGCAATTCTGGTGTACACTAAATTTGAGTGACTGCTACATTTCTGCAACATTTAGGAACCAAAGCATACCTCTCCTTGTATTTGAGGGTGGAACTATGAAACCAAGATTTGTAAGGGTCTTTCTCTGCTGTCAGCCTGGAGCTGGAGGTAGAAGAGGCAGGGCTGAAAGCAAAGGCAAAACACTATTTTTTTTTTCAAGATTTTTTAATTTTAGAGCAAGAGAGTGAGAGCACAGGGTGGGGGTGGGGAGGAAGAGGGAGAGAGAGAATCTCAAGCAGACTCCCCACTGAGCACGGAGCCCCAAGACCCACGGCTTGATCCCACGACCCAGAGATCTTGATCTGAGCGGAAATCAAGTCTGACTTAAGCCACCCTGAGCCCCAAGGCAAAATAATTTTTTTTTTTAAGATTTTATCTGTCAGAGAGAGAGAGAGAGAGCACAAGCAGGGGAGCAGCAGGCGGAGCAGGGGAGGTAGAGGTAGGCTCCCTGCCGAGCAAGGAGCCCGATGTGGGACTCGATCCCAGGATCATGGGATCATGACCCGAGCCAAAGGCAGCTGCTTAACCAACTGAGTCACCCAGGCATCCCCAAAACAATATTTTAAAGAGATAAAAGAATTTACCTTCCAATAAAGACTCCAAAACCAGATGTAAGAATGTATGGATTTCATTGTACTGAAGGGAATATGCAAATCTTACTAAAAAGAAAGCTACAGATATTAAGAGACAGAAGTACTGTAATTTTCAGGTTTTCAAATGGGCATATGAATGTATAATCATGTCTGACATTTTAGATTTCAATTCAAACAAAAGTGGGTAAGAAACAAAAACTAAACAAAACACCCTTATTACCAAGTGCTCTCCATCTCTTGAAAATAAGTTCCTTGTTATTTTTCCCAGGGTGACTATTACAATGATAATTCATTTTTTTAATAAAAAGGTGAGAGACGTAGTTTTTCCCATAATACTCCACCAAGTCCCTTTTTCTCCTCTTGCAATTTCCAAACAACACTGAGAAATCATCCGTACACTCAATTCAGTGGGGACAGATAGATAGCATGCTGATATCTAATAGCATTGTAGATGTACAGAATATCCTATAAATCATAAATGAGTACAAATTCATTTCCACAAGTAAAGATTCAAATGGCTAATTCCCCATCTGAATCAGAACTCATTGTTTCTTGTTATTTTAATGGCAACCCAACATTTCATTTAATTAGATAAGGTGTTTTATAGAGCTCATTTACTCACTGGGCATTAATCATGATAATGTCCACCTCTTACAAAATAAAATCCCAAACCAAAACAATAGTGATAACTACCACCAAAACCAAACCAACAAAACCCAACACATACACTTTCTCCAGTACCAAACATTCACTATTAACTACTGCCCATAATGCTCAATATTTAATGCTTATTTCAAAACAATTTAAAAGGAACCACAGCTTTCCTTCCAAATACATCTAAACAGGATAGATAATCAGAAGGACATTCAAAGTGTCACTATACCCCTCTCCTACAACAACTTGTCCATCTTCCCCATCTAGTTTCAACATAAAACCTAGAATAATAGGAACATCAATAAAGCTGCTGAGGCAACAGGCACTTGAAGAAGAATTTTTCACAAAACCAATTATTCCCCAAATAAAGTTTATTTTGAAAATACAACATAGTCATATAAATTTAAATAGGACACATCTAGCAATATTAATGAGTCAAATTATATTACAAGTGAGGTCGCCATTCATGTCTGATTATTCCCATGAATGGAAAGACATAAAGTTGCAGCTAAACCAAAGGCAGATACTTAAAAACAATCATAACTTATTTATTTACTTTCATTTCATACTTGTGTCTAAGTATTTAGATGGGCATTGACGTAAATTCACATGAGATAAAGAAATATGGGTGCCTGGGTGGCTCAGTCGTTAAGCGTCTGCCTTCAGCTCAGGTCATGATCCCAGGGTCCTGGGATCAAGCCTCACATCGGGCTCCCTGCTCCGTGGGAAGCCTGCTTCTCCCTCTCCCACTCCCCCTGCTTGTGTTCCTGTTCTCGCTGTCTCTCTCTGTCATATAAATAAATAAAATCTTAAAAAAAAAAAAAAAAAGAAATATGCTGCCCAAATAATCAAAATTCTTTTGACTTTTCCTGCTCAATCAGAGAAAGCATCACAGTAATGTCTATACAAAGTAGCACCACATGACGAGGTCATTCTTTCCCAATGAACACAGCATAAGGCTTTCAGCATTGTGGTTCATAAGTCCTCCAGGTTGAGGAAAATAGCAGTGACAATTTAAGAGTTTTCTACATATAGCTGACTTCATCAGGAAAAGGTGTTATATACGTTCTTCCCAAGACCTTTATGTTTTAGTGAGGGAAATGCAATATACAACTAGTGAAAATGGCCTGTATATGATATAATAATTATTTGTAATTCTCTAAAAAGAAAACCAAAAACCAAAAAAATCTAGAGGTAAACAAGAATGAAAGAACTAAGACACACCCCTGGACCCTCTCACAGTACAGGGTTTTTGAGGCAATTCAGTGCTAACCCCAACAATGAAACCAGAGCCATTTCTACTTTGAGGAAGAATTCAAAAGCACCCAAAACAGCCAGTAAACCATCTTCAAAGGATAAGGACCCAAAGACAAAAAACAGCATTGACTGTTAGAACAAACTGAAGACAGAATGAGGCCCAATGAAGTCAAAGGAGGGCAATTTAAGATACTGAACTTGGGGACTGCAATCTTGTTGCACACATTAGCTGTTGACCTCGGGCAAAACAATCTCTTTGAAGAATAATTTCCTCATCTATAAAATAGGTACACTAAAGATCCACCAGCCTTGTTCATAGGCTTCAGAACAATGAAAATCAAAGACAACGATGTACTTGAGATCACTCTGTGAATGATAAAGAACTCTTCTTAATAAATGGAGATTTGGGGGCTTTTTCAAAGTAATAAGGATAAAAGCCAATTTCAGGTAAAATTATAAAATCACCCATTTTTGTTTAACCCAGGACAGATCTCTATGCAACAGTAGCTGCTGTGGGTCTGTGTCATATTTTGATAAGCAGAAATGGGAAATTTTTGATTGGCTTATAAGTTTCGCTCATGATACAATGTTATTGTAGTATAATACGCTAGTTATAGATATTATTCATTAATAAACCAGGAAGGGTCACTGGCTAGACTTAAAAAGTAAGCACTGACTAAATACACTCTGTTTCTCAGTTACAAAATTTTGACACCTTATTACAAAAAACCAGACACATAAATAATTTGTCCTATTAATCATTATAGGTTATTAGTCCCTAGGAACGGAACCTTATACACCTTAAGTCCTGGGCAGAAGGTTTCAATGTATACATATTTATAAGTCATTAACTCTGTTACTCACTTCAGCATTGCACATCTCCTCAGTAGAGCAGTGTCTGTTCACAAGGCCAGTTCAACAACCATTTCCTCTTTGCTTAAACAGACTCAAAAGCAGTTACAGACACACTGTTTAAGCCTTGGGCTATTGCACAAATGTCAGTATCTAACTTGGAGAAAATAGAGGGAAGTAGAAATAGAGGGAGCTGATGTGTGCTATAACCTGGTCTTATGTTGGACATGCTCCCAGCTGCGATATTTTAAAATTACAAGTAAAACAAGTAAAACAGACGGCTTCATATGTGAAAGCAGAAAATAGTCCAGAAGTCTTCTATTCAAAGACAAATTAATTTTTTCTTCCCAATAACTCACCAGAAAGAAATGGGCATTTAGGAATCCTAAGGGCTTCTTCGAATAATATTCAGAAAAATATATAAAAATAAAAAACAGAACAAGAACAGCACATTATTTAAAAGTAAGACTTTTTTAAAAAATGGTTGCCCTGTCTTTAAGGATGCATGCCATATAAAATGGGAACATGTATCTCTATAACTCATCATGTTTATATGTAAATTCTCTGGCAGATATAAATCCATCTTTGTCTTCATCTTCTTTATCAAAAATATCCTCCACCAAAACATCATGATGACTTTCATTCACCACTGCACCATGCTTTTCAAACTCCTTCTTTAAATACACTTTAACCTACAAAATAATGGGTCTCATTAATGATTCTAATTCATAAGATACCCACATCAAGCCAGTTAATATCACAGAGTGGACTGGTAGTTCATTTGATTATATAGCACAATGACTAAACAACTATAATATATTTTAATGACAGTAAAAGAATTATAAGGAATTTTTTCCCCTTAAAAACAGTTGCTATACTGCTATAGTAGAGACACAGAATATTGCTCAGAGGCAAAGATAAGGCTTATATTATCTGAAAAACACCCAATGAAAGCATATTATCTATTCTTAATTTGAGTCTAAATAAAGCCAAGCATTTGAAAGACTGTAGTCTTTCACTCCATTGAATTATCCAGATCTCATTTTCTAACTAGGGTCAGCATTCCAGATATTTCTCTTAAAATAAGATTAAAGGATGGCATTTTTTAAACTTATATTTTAGAATTTTTAAAATTTTATTATTTAAAAAAAAATCCAGCATAACATACAGCGTTATATTAGTTTCAGATGTACAATATAGTGAGTGATTCAATAATTCTATATATTACTCACGGCTCATCATAGTAAATGTACTCTTAATCCCCTTCACTTATTTCACCCATCCCCCACCTGCCTCCCCCCTCCCCTAACGGCATTTTTTAATTTAAGTAAGTGTCTGGTAATAGTACATGCCGTGGACCTGACTATGATCATACCTCATGACCTTCCAATCTCAGAAATTAAAGCAAAATCCAGCCTAATGAGTGCTTAGACTGAAATTTTCCATTCTCGTTCAGACATTTAAAGATATAAACAAAATGCTGCTCTTAATTGCCCACTAGATTCACCATAATGCAGTTCAACCTGTATTTTCATTTTTAATCATATCTCTAGTACTCCTTCTGTTAGATCAGTAATTTCAAATCCTTCCCCCCTTATGATCAATATGCAAACATATGACATACATTTACTTTTAAGATTCAGGAGATTTAATGAAGTTGTTAAAAAAAAAAGGATGATTAAAGCTAAATGGATTAATATAGAATGTATCTCTAGGATATACTGTGTGAATAAAGCAAAATGCCAAATATTATGTATATCATGCTACTTTTTGTTAAGAAAAGGGGAAATAGGAAAATGTATTCACATTTGTTTGTATTTGCATAAAGAAACACTGGAAGGGTACGTTGGAACCCAATAAAACAGCATACAGAAGGCGGTAGATCACACAGTAGAAGAGGATGTGGGTGGGAAAAAGACTTCTTATTAAACACCTTTTTTAACTGGATTGATTTTTTTTGAACCATGTGAATGTGTTGTATATTTAAGATTTTTGTTTCATGAAAGGTAATTAAAATTTATCTTGAACAGAATAAAGTCCTATGACTGCTAATACTATGAGGTGTTATAAATTGAGTAACTGTAGATAATGACCCTGTGAGTTCATAACAACTGCACTTATTTAAGACTTAATCATTTCCTGGCCATTATAATGAAATCGATCAAAACATAAAAAGGGACTTGATTTCTGACCAGCCAAGGGAGGACGGAGAACATGGACAAACAGAAAAACACAGAGTAGATGTCTACCTCCACTTCTTTCCCCACAGCAACCAGACCAAGACAGGTATGGGTAAAAATGGCTGCAAAAGCCTAAATAAATTATAGAGAAAAGACTTCTTGCTTTCTCCTCACTCAGACACCAGGACTAAGAGGGGTGAAAGTTCTCCTGCTCTGGAAAACCCAGCCTGGAGTCTCCTTTCTCCAGGTGTGAACCAGAACAAAACAGCATGTGAGTTGTTTGCTGCTAATTGCTAGGAAATTACAAGCGCATTTAACAGACAGTTTACAGTTTACAGTTTTAAACAGAAACCTGAGATATTTCTCAGGACATCTATGTTTCTTTCTTTCTTTTTTTTTTTAAGATTTTATTTATTTATTTGAGAGAGAGAATAAGATAGAGAGAGAGAGAGCATGAGAGGGGGGAGGGTCAGAGGGAGAAGCAGACTCCCTGCTGAGCAGGGAGCCCGACACGGACTTGATCCTGGGACTCCAGAATCATGACCTGAGCTGAAGGCAGTTGCTTAACCAACTGAGCCACCCAGGCGCCCTAGGACATCTGTGTTTCTTATATAGCAACTCCAAAATGGGAATTGTCTTAGCAAAATGGATCTTTCAAAAACTCAGGGTGAGGACAAGATACAGTGAACCTTAAGCGTGGTGGGGGTGAGGGGGGGCAGGGGCAAAGGAATGAATGATGTTTCTTAAGTCTCAATATATTTCTCACCAAAACAAGGATTTCCTATTAAAAAAAAAAAAGCCAACATTCAAAGCATCAGTATTTTAAGAAAATTTATAAATAATGTTTTACCCAAGTAAAAATAAATTTTCCTTAAAAATATATTTTTTAAAAAGTGAGAAGAAAGAAACAAAGAAAGAAAGGAATATGAGGAAGGAAAGATCACCTCAGCTTTAGAAAGTTTCCAGTCATCATTAAGATCCATTTCTTGGAATGATTCATGAGATCTTGGTCCATTTCGAATCTCCAGGAGATCAATGTTGAATATCAGTGTACTCTCTGGGGGAATTTTACCTGATATGAGGAGAGAGGGAGGTTCAATTTTATTTAAACAATCCCGGAGTTTTTATGACACAAAACTTGTGATACTGAATAAAATATTCTTTTGATTGAATTAAATGAAGAGCCTTCCTAACATTATCACACGTAAATTACTTATAATCATATTTTACTCGAACAAATAGAACAGAGAAGGAATAATCCAAACTAGTAGATCAAAAGCAGTCTGTTCCTGGCTTTGCAATTACAAATTGCTTAGTGCACACAAACACACACATACATACAGATATACCTAATCGCCGGGTATTAAATTTCAAATATAATTAAGATAGTACATATTACATGCCAAGAATGACTTAAAGGGCTTTAGATAATTCAGAGTTAATTATAGTACAAGTGATTTACTAACTCTGGGGTCACCCAAAGTCCTGACCTAGAAATACAGTACTGCCATCCCTACCACCAGGAGGCAATATCTAGCTAAGTGAGATCTGGGGTCATACCAGCTTACTAGCTAGTGTGAGAGCTTACCCCGGCCCTTCGTTAAGCCTATTTCCTCATCTGTAAAATGCAGAATCTGTTGGGAGTACAAGTGATTTACTAACTCTGGGGTCACCCAAAGTCCTGACCTAGAAATACAGTACTGCCATCCCTACCACCAGGAGGCAATATCTAGCTAAGTGAGATCTGGGGTCATACCAGCTTACTAGCTAGTGTGAGAGCTTACCCCGGCCCTTCGTTAAGCCTATTTCCTCATCTGTAAAATGCAGAATCTGTTGGGAGGATGAAGGAAGATAAATCCATGCAAAATACTTAGCATTATACTTGATAAATAGTGAGCTCTCAATATATGTTAATAAGATATAATTCTCTCACAGGCTTTAAAAACAATACAGAAAGGTTCAACAATTTCAGAAAGGTAGGCAACACCCCCTCTGATATAGAACATTATACCCATTTTGAAGAAATTTCATTAGAGAAGAAATTAAAACAAATTTCTCAGAAGGGAGATAAAAATCTGTAAAAATGAAAAGAGCTTTGTTAAAGTCCCAGGGACCTTAAAAAAAGAAAACTTTCTGGGAAGTATGAACAATTTTTTTCAACTTGTTTCCTTATACTATATTTAACATACAGGTCTAGGTAAACATTACAAATATTTCTTAGTCCCACCACCACCACCCCACACCCAAATCCCACATATTTCCATGAAAGAACGTTTGTTAAATATTAAAGAGAACAAAACTTACACTGTGTGCCCAAGCTTACCGCTCCAGATCTAGACAGAGAAGGGGCATGCACTAGGTCGTTGACAAAACTGGTTGTCTTTCCGAAGGAGACATGCAAACATGATACCAAAAGACTACAAAATTAGTGTTTAATACACATTAGCAGAGTTAATTTCATGGCTCTCACTTTGGAGGAAATGACTCAAATTTAGATCTCTACTTGTTATAAAGTAAAATTGAGTTAAACACAGTAGGGAGAAAGAGTAATGGACTAATACTACATATACATTATAGGTGAGACAATAAAGATACAGCAGGAAGATAAAAGAATACATTTGAACATCAGAGAAACATTTTCTAGATACTTGATTTTCTTCTCTGAAGAGATTATTAAAATAAGAATTGAATTTGGTTAGTAAATTCCATTCTGTGCATAAGATTTATATAGCAAGTTCCATTTTAGAATATACAATGCTTCACAGATGGCACTTACTTTTTTCTCAGAAAACTGGGGCTAGGATTCTCACTTTGTAAATGGTTAAGCTTAGACCTAGGGATACTGTGAAGTCTATACTTCTACAGAATGAGTGGTTCCCTGTCTGGTTCTGATGACTACTTAATAATTTTTTCGGGGCACCTGAGTGGCTCAGTCAACTAACTGTCCCACTCGGTTTCGGCTCAGGTCATGATCCTCTGGGTCATGAGATCGACTCCTGGGGAGGGCTCTGCGCTCAGCGGGGAGTCTGCTTGAGATTCTCTCCCTCTGCCCCGCCCCCCCCCCCCACTCACTCACCATGTGTACTCTCTCTCTCTCTAAAATAAATAACTCTTTAAAAAATAATAATTTTTTTCTTCATTATGTAATACATGCCCATTATAGAGAATTTGGAAGAGATAGAACCAGAAATAAAAGTAAATTCCCAGTAGGGGCGCCTGAGTGGCTCAGTTGGTTGAGCGCCTGCCTTCAGCTCAGGTCATGATCCCAGGGTTCTGGGATCAAGCCCCACATCAGGCTCCCTGCTCAGCGGCGGGGACTCTGCTTCTCCCTCTCCCTCTGCTTCTCCCCTGCTTGTGCTCATTCTCTCTCTGTCAAATAAATAAATAAAACCTTTAAAAGAAAAAACATTTAAAAATAATTCCCAGCCGTCCATTGTTATCATTCTTAATTACATCCTTGTGATTCACTCTGTATGTGCATATAATTTTTTCTAATACTTACTCTTACATATTCTATAGCTTTATTTTCCAATTTTATATATAACATTATATCATACACAGTTGGATATAATTTTTTAATCTTTGAAATGCCATTTTTAAATAACTGGGGCCTATTTTATTTAGCTAAAGCCTTCTCATTATCCACTGAAGTTGGTTCCAATTATTTTTGCTATTAGGAACAATGTAGTAAGGGACATCCCTGTTCATAAATCTTTCTCCTGACACCTGATTATTCCCTTAGGTTAAATTAGAGAGGAATTATAGGACACATACATATCCTATATAGGAAACATCATCTGGCCTCTTGTAAACAGCCCTATGGAAAGCTGCAAGCCTTTCCACCCAAACAGCAGGTGTGCATGCCCATCCTGCAACAAACTAGCACAAAGTCTCCTGGAATCAGCTAGCCCATTTGCTACTGTTTTATTAAACTCATTTCATGTCACTCCATTCGTTTTTATACATGAATGATAAAAGAAGTTATAAAACAACTTTAAAACAAGAGTGAAAACAACCTCCAAAAAAAAAGCTTTGTTGTAGAAAACTTCAGTTTTGAGTCACCAGCAGCCCACATCTAACCCTCCTTCAATGCCTTAATCATCTATATTTTACATGTTCAACTTATCAAAACACATCTGTTGAATAATTTTCTTTTTGCATTGTTAAAATAAATTGATGAGTTTCAGCTGGGGAGGATGAAAAATTTCTGGAAGTGGAGAGTGGTGATCCTTGTACAACAATGTGAATGTTCAGAGTGTCACTGAACTGTACACTTAAAAAAATGGCTAAAGTAGTAAGCTTTATGTTATGGGTATTGTGCCACAATTTTTTTAAAAAAAACCCATTATTTGGGTTAATATGGTGGTTAATTGTTAATGATAGAGTTGAAGGTTCCAGAACTTCTTATCATTAGCTCAGTTGACTATTAAGATATGATGGCTTTAATTTGACCATTTCAAATGATAATCAAGACACAATCATACTTCCAAAAAAAATACACATCCTCTACTTACTTTTAGGGAAAAAAAAACACATAGTAGTTACTCTGATTTCGGTCTCCTAATCCAGAGAAGAACTCCAACGCTATAGTAAAAATGTAGAGTTGTTATTACCTTTTCCTTCTTTTCCATAGCCCAGGGCAGGAGGAATGGTGAGCTTTCTCTTCTCTCCTACACACATTCCCTTCAAGCCCTGGTCCCAACCTTTGAGAGCCTCCAGGATGCCCAAGGTAAACCAAATGGGCTGACCGTTGTTATGTTTGTGACTACAATAGAAAGAAAACACATTAGAACTGTTTAGAAACTCTATTTTTTTTTTTTATTGCTGTGGTGTATTTTTTTCCACCCATAAGTGATTCAATTTGGAAATTAACAAAAACAGCTATATACATACACACAAAACCAAGTCAATTTTGTAATTCATTGCCCATATTTCTTGATACAAACTTCACACAATTGACTCAGGTAGAGAAGAGCAGAGGGAGTAATAATAAAAACAGTTAATAACTATTTGCGATTTATTGTATATCAGGTATTCCCCTCAATGCTTTGCTTCTTTTAACTCTTGACAATAATCATCTGAGGTAAGTACCGTTATTTCCCTATTGTACAGAGGAGGAAACTGAGGTTAAGTGTGCCAGTATTTGATCCAACTCCAAAGTTCAAGGTCTTAACCACAGTGATGCTGTTCCAGGAAAATCTTAAGGGGGCAGAAGAGGGAAAAAATAATGGAAAATGTGAGAGTTTGGGAAGGAAGATGAGAAGCTAAGGAGAATTTACTGCCAAGACATGTGGGTCCATACCCATATGGACACTGGACAGTCAGGGACACAGCACCTTCTAGCCTACCCATGAACTGTCCTGATGTACAGCCTGGGGATGGCTCTGACAGGTGGAAAGGCTGTTCTTCAACCCTGAACCCCTAGATACTGGCCACAGGCATCTTCTGTGGGGGCTCTGCAGGGAAGCCTGGAGGAGTGGCCCCTGGACTGAGGGAAAAGGAAATAGTCAAAGTATCCTGGCTCATGAGCTGGAGAGAGGCCAGCCTAAGAAACCTAGCTGGTGAGCTACTAGGGAGTTTACAGGCTGAGTAGTGCCTGAGCCCCAAATAGCTCCCTTTCAGTGCAATAAGGAAAGTTTTCTCAAAGATATCTTATAGGTGAGAAAGAGAAATCACTCTGTTAGGTTTCATGGGCACTATGGTTAGTTACTAAATCCAGGTAAAGGCCATTATTTCTTCTTTTCCTTAATTTCCCCCCATGACTAAAGAAACAAATTACCAACTGTAAAAGACTTGGGAAGGTTAGAAAAGAATAAAGAAGGAAGAAAACAATCTGACACCCAGCGCTGACTACAGCTTTGACACGTTTCTTTCTTGTCACAGCTAAAGGATTTAAGCTCTTTACCACACAGGCTAGCGTTCTAGAAATGGCAAACATGCTTTACAGTGGACCATTTGATGGTAATTCTTCACAATACTCAGGGTAAGCAGTTTCTAACCATTTACACTGAGGCCGCATGACAACAGTCCCCTCATCAAGTACTAGAACTTTAGTAGCCAACTGCCAAATAATGTCTTATGGCTACCACCAAAGTCCACATAGATTCTGAGACCTTAAAGAAATTAGGCTGTGTCAACATCGGACTAAAAATAAAGATGTGAGGGGCGCCTGGGTGGCTCAGTCCTTAAGTGTTTGCCTTCTGCTCAGGTCATGATCCCAGGGTTCTGGGATAGAGCCCAGCAGGAAGCCTGCTTCTTCCTCTCTCACTCTCCCTGCTTGTGTTCCCTCTCTCTCTGTCTCTCTCTCTGTCAAATAAATAAATAAAATCTTTAAAAAAAAAATAAAGATGTGGTTGAAAATTTAAAACGCAAATCTTAATACTGTTTAACGTTCACTGCGGCACTGGCCTTGTCGATAAGGAGATAGAGCTGTTGAGAATTCTATGGCAAGCCACTGTTTTGGAAATCGGAAGGGCTAACAGAGTTCAGAGAAGGGTGCCATTCACTTCTCCAAAGACATACCAGGACTGAATGCTCAATGAAGACAGGTCATCAAAAACCAGATCTAGGAGGGTCCACAAAGTTTCACTACTTTGGTTCATGCCATTCTCTCTACCTGGAATGTCCTCTCTGCCCCCATTCTCGACCGGAAGGAACCCTCCACCCATCTTTCAAGGCCCACATCAATTATGATCTCTGGGAAGTCTTCTCTTTCTCCACCTCTCAGAGCATAAATAATTCCAGACTCCATTATGCTTTGTGAACATTTGAACATTCTGTACTATACAGCATGAGTTATGGACTTGTCTTTCTCCTCTGTAGATGATGGACTGCTGGAGGACAAGGATGCACTCTTAATCACTTTTGCATCCTCAAGGCCTGACTTGTGGCCACTCAACAAGGGTTTGTTAGATGGACAGATAAATGAATGGACAAGGATGGAGAAGCCACAATTTTTCAATCTCCCTAGTATCAAGCACAGGGCCTAACATAAAAGAAATGGTCAATAAATACTTTTGGAATGGAATGAAGAGAATCAATGCCTAATTAGAAATCAGTACACTTGTAGAACTTTTCCACGTTGCAATTTCTTTGTTTATAGAACAGAAAAAAATGATAGTGTAACCACCTGAAAATCCTTCACTGTAGGTATTGGATTAATCTTCCATAACCACACCCACACCCATCAATGAAGTCTTTGAATTTCTAGAAAGAAACAAATAATGAAACAAATCATGGTACTGTGCCTTGCCCAAAATGTCATCTGTAAGAACAATGATTAACTAGATCAATGGACTAGCATTAGTATACCTTACAACAAGCAAATAAATGATTGTGTATTCTTCTCATGAAGTCGCTGTGAAAAGTTTTAAGTAAATTTCACCTACACCAAATAAAAAATGGAATTGAGTCATTTTCCCTTGGGAATGGAGTTTGAAAAATGAGAATTCCTTTCAGTTTTTTTTTTTTTCTACGTATTGCCTAACTATGCATCTAGATATTTCTGGAGTATTTCAAAGATTCTAGCGCTATTTTTTATAATAAAAATTAACCCTTTAACCTTACCACATGTTTCCAAAAAGAACTTCAAAGGCCCCGTTATATAAGATTGTCGTTAAACGATTTCCTTTCCCAAAGAAGGAAATAATATATTGCAGTTTTTAAAAAGAGAGGTAAAACCTGGTACAGGCTACCTTTCCTGCCCGAGAGCGGGCATAGGTGGGTGGGTTCTTCACTATTTTACCTTCAAGGTATAATTACTTACGTAGAGTGAAATAAGGAGCCATCCTTTTCTAAGTAGCCTTCATAATGGACCAACATCAAATCCCCCCCTTTGGTCTTGCGATGGCAGATGAAAGGCTTCTGAAGCACCTCAATCTTCACTTCTGGTTCAGGGATCAGAGCCCCACTCAAAGAAGTGACCAACAGCGTCAGGACCGCGTTGCACAAGAAAAGCCTCATGTTGCTGGAGCAGGAAAGAAGTTCCTACAAAAACAGAGAAAGGGCCCCCGACCTCATAGAGCTAAGAATGTAGTTGAAGCCTTAAGGACAACCGCCTCTGGCACGTTCATGATTCTCTGTTCCTAGTAGACGTGGCACATTTACCACGACAACTTTCCCACGCACTGCGAACCCACCCATAAAGAGTTAAACTCCAAACCCGGGTCTCACTGGCTCTCACAGCTCGGCCGCCGGAGAAGGACGGCTTCCCATTGGCTTGCGGTGCTGTCCGCTGGAGACTCTCAAACCAATGATGCTGCAACAATTACAGCTGGGCGGAGCCGGGCACCAGTCCCGCTGCGAACCGCGGGGAGTGGTCCTAGAGTTCGGCGGATTAAAGTATTCCACAACCTCGGACTTCGTGGGACAGAGGGACGCGAGGACCTCACCGGAAACGCCTCCGGCAGATTTACATCTGTAAAATATGCAGGCTTAGCTTGCGCGGAAGAGTCCTGGGCCAGGTGAAAGGGTAGCGGTTTCCGGAAACACTCGTTTACTCTGGCCGATGCTGAGAGGCCGCCCCCAGGATTCCACAATCCTGCTACTGCGATTATTTAATTTACCGTATAACCGATAAAGACTTCAGTAGTTCTGTAGGGTTCGCAAAGCGCGTTCCGTTCCCGTGCGTAAACCCCACAACACTGCCAGTAAAGCAGGGTCTTTAATCCCAGTTAAGTGATAAGTGTATCTGGGCTAGGAGAGGTTAAGTGTCCCGCTTAAAGTTGTTCATCCTCAAAGCAGTTGAGCTCCGCCTTCAAACCAGGTCTGATTCATTCTACAACACCGCATAATGTTATGGCTGCTAATAATTTATCACTTAGGTGGTGACCGTAGTGATAGCTTCTATCGTGAATAAGGACGTACAGACCTCCACTTTAAAAAAGAAACAGTAATCACGCTTATAAGGTACATTGGTTCATCTTAGCTTAAAATTATTAGCTTTACCTCTTTTGCCTAATTTCAAAAGCAAAACATATTCATTATAGTCGATTTGGAAGAAATTGGAAAGCACGAAAGTAGGTTTTCCGGTTAAAATACAGGAGTCGAACTAAATACGTATTTCAGACAACGAATTCATCGTTCTGTATTTTATTTGCTAAATCTGGCCGTCTTATGCTAAAGAAAAAGAGAAGGGGAAAAAAGATCGTCTATAGCGCCACCATCTACAAATAATCACCTTAACATTTTCGGTGCATGCTTTTGTGACATATGACTAAAATAATTTGGACCAGATTGTACACTTGGTTTCGTAACCTGCTCTTTCCACTGAATCTGTTGTTAACATTTTCCCTGGCCAAATATCCTTAGCACAGTACTTTCTCCCACTTTAATATGCTTAGGAATCCCCCGGAGAATCTTGTTAAAATACAGATTTCGACTCAGGAAGCCTGGGCTTGGGGTGAGATCCTGCAATTTCAACAAGCTCCTAGGTGATGGCCAATGCTGCTGTCCATGGATCATACTTGCAGTAGCGAGGCCTTAGGGTTTAGACAACATGTTTACTAGCCGCACAGTATCCTATCGTGAAATTCCTATCAACTCCGTAGGCTCTATTGCTGGCTACCTCGATTTTGTGGGATCAATTAGCCTTGAAATAAGAGTTGGACCCTGGGAACTAGAACGCAGGAGGCACCCCCAAACATCGAGAGGTGGGTTCTTCCCAATCTACGGTACCATGAACAGTCAGGACTGTATCCCACCCTGGTCTCCACGGATCGCCCTCCTTCCCTCAGACCCAACGCCTACTCCCAAGTCCGCCTCCCAGGACTCAATTTCCCTGCCAGCCCCTCCCGCTGCGTCGGCCCCGTCGCCGCCAACGCCGCGGTTGCTGCCAAACCCCGGCGTGGATTTCGGGAACGTGCGCGCGGACGGCGCATTGGGCATGCGCAAGGGGGCCCCGGGCCGGGCGGGCTGAGGACTCTCAGGTTGCTCGCTCTTGCGCCGCCGGCCAGCGGCTCCCTCGCCAGCGGCAACTTGGAGGCTGCAGCCACCACTCGGTCCCACCGGGTGCCTTGGCCTCCTTGTGAACGGTGCGCCGGCTCCACAGCGCGGGCCCCCCGGCCGGCCGCGTCCTCACGTGCGGAGGCAGCCGCAGTGACCCCGCCCCCGGGCCGAGGATGTGAGACTGGCCGGGCGTCCCCGCACCGGGCCCGGGCGCCGGGAGTCGGCGGCTCGGCAGCGCTGGGCGATGGCCCTGCTGCCGGTGCTCCTCGCCTCCTGGGGCTTGGGGCAGTGAGGGGGCCGGCGGGCGAGGGGAAACGGCCCCGGCGCGGCGGGGACCAAAGGACCTCGGGCGCCATGGAGGGGGTTCTGTACAAGTGGACCAACTATCTGAGCGGTGAGTGGGGGGCGCGCCAGACGCCGGGTCCTTTGTTTGAGCGGCCGGAGGGCGGCGTCGGGACGCGAGTCCTTCGGGTCGGGGTCATGGTCCCTCCTGAAGCCAGAGAGGCCTGCACGGGCCGGGGGCTGTTCTCACAGGACCGTGTCACCCATGCTGTACGGACACAGCCCCTTGTTGGTGCTGGGTGAGGGCCGTAGCTGGCCTTTCACTTCAAGGGAAGCTATGAAATACTGAGCTTTGCGGGGACTTGAAAGGCAGGATGGCCTCGGTGTCCGAGGGAGGGGGGCGCTGACTCTCGCAGTGGGGTCTTCTGGGAGTCTGTCGAATTCTGGCGAAGGAACCGGTCTCGCCTGGCCAGCAGATAGGTCGGAGGGTTTCAAATGAATGCCGAAGGCGAGCTGGAATTCCAGAGGTGAAAGGTCCTTTTTCAAGCAAAGTCCCCGCTGCAAACACTTCCCTTTTGTCACCTTCGGAGTCACCTGTGCGGACCAAGGTATCAGAGTTCCATCTCAACAGTTTCAAAGCGCCGAAGTATGTACACAGTTTTTGCTTTTCTCACTGAGCATTCTTTTTGTTTTACAGACTCAGAAATTACCATGAGATGAAACCGTGGCAACTGTTTCGTTGCACTTCTGAGCAGAATGGCTTAAAAATAGTACCCCGCCCCCTTTCCAATGTGTGGAAGTACTTTGTTTCGTATCTTGGAAGGTCATAACTGTTCTCCAGCTGTGAATATGATTCAGAACGAGCTTTTTTTTTTTCATTTGTGCAACCAGTGTTTAGTAAAAGCCGCCTGCTTGCTAGAAACTTGTGTTAGGCACCTTTTGGGAACTAAACTTTATTATGGAAGATGAGCTGGACACTTAATTTTAATAGCAGTGTATTTGAAACCAGAAATATTCCCATTATCTCTTATAGTGGGAGAGAGATATTGTCCCATCCTTTCTTTGATAGAACAGTTTTTTAAATGTTGTAGTGTGGTGTAGTGTGCTCTGGGGTGGTTTAAGGACTGATGCATCTGGGAGGACCAGTTGGCATAATGACTTTGATGAGATTACGTAGCACAGCCAAAAGTGCACCTGTTGGGTGTACCCAGAATCTCTTCCTTAGGCAAACTGTGGGTAGAAGTGAGTTCTATTTATTTTTCTTATAATCATTAGTAGAGACTGAGTGAGAAGTGTTTTAGAAGATCTGGCCTTTGCTGTTGAGGATTAAATTGGGTGTGGATAACTTGTGGCTGGGCTTTGGTGAATGTCTGATGCTGGTTAACACTCTACTAAGCTAAAGGGAACATGCTTGATCAGGTAATTTTTCCTTTGAGGTATCTCTAAGCCCTGAGATGTATGGATCTTATGCCCTAGAGTAAAATTTAGTTCCTGGTCTTTCACCCCTTTCCATCACACATGCTATTTAACTTTTTTCTTTCAACCTGAACACTCATTGTTCTTTTCTTCTACCCACCCCCCCACCTTTTTTTTTTTTTTTTTTTTTTGCTTCACCTTTCTTACTCTCCTTCTCCTTTATATAGAAAGGTTAGTCTCTGGGTACAGTACCTGCTTCCTGTTGTGAAATGCCTTTTTTCCCCCTGTTTTTATGTATCCTTCAATAAAGTAAAATTTCTCTAAAAGGATCTTTTGGAATCTTTATCATGTGATGTCTGTACCATCTGTCCTGTTGGAAAAGTCTCTCTTTTTTTTTTTTTTCTGCCCCAAGTAAGAGAAGTCAATTCTGTGAGTGTGCCAGGGTGGAAGCCCTAAAAAAAGGTGGCTGGAGCCATTGCCAGAGGCAGCTGTCCTTATATCATGCTGCTTGTTCCCTTGACCCAGGTGCCTCCTCATTGTGGGCACACTGTTCATAGAAGCCCATCCCACCGCTGGGTACTTTTCCTGGATATACTTACAGTTATGTTTCAGCACATTGTCTTTCGTTAGGAGATAAATTTACTTCAGAAAGGAGCAGTATAGCCTAGGAGGAACAGATGCATTCTTGTTTCTTTCACCCTCCTATGTGAGTTAGTCTCCCAAAAGAGCATAGTGTGACTGTTAATGACAAGCTTTGATGAAAACATTGTTACTTCTTCTTTTCTGAAGCTTGTTTTTTTTGTTTGTTTGGTTTTTTAAAGATTTTATTCATTCATTTGATAGAGCACAAGCAGGGGGAGCAGGAGAGAGAGAAGCAGTCTCCCCACTGAGCAGGGAGCCCAACACAACAGGGGGCAACATGGGGCTCTATCCCAGGACCCTGGGATCATGACCTGAGCCACCCACGTGCCCCATGAAGCTTGTTTTTAAAAGTAATATTTTTTCTTAGGGTTTTATATGTCATAATTTTAAAATATATATAATCCCAGCCCCAGTTTGTGTTCATCTGAATTTTTCTCTAAATCATACCTGTTTGTATAATTTTGTCATGCCCACAGCTTGATATGGGAAGCCTTTTGTCAAATTTGAGTGGAGAAGTTAGGAAATCAGTTTATTAGCTGATCCTTTGACTGTTTGGAGGATATTGTTAATTTCACTTACCACCTACTGCATCCTGGGCACTATGTTAGCCACAGGGCAAGCAACATTGAGTAAGACGGACACAGTCCCAGCCTTCCTTGAGCTTATAGTCTAGTGGGGGAGAAAGACATTCGTTGAATAAGTACTTAGAAACATGTTCCAAGTGTGTGTGATTTGGGGGAAGGTGAAGGGGAGAAGCTAGTTTGGGTCATTGGGGACTGCTTCTCTGAAGAAAAGATTTAAGCAGAGCCTAAAGGATAAATAGAAGTGAGTGAGGCCAAGGCAAAGCTGCAACTGGAGGTTGCAACGAAGAATTTTTAGCTACAGGGAATGTCACTATGAAGGCCCCAAGGCGGGATAGAGACAGGTGAGTGAGGAAAGGAAAGACCCACATGGCTGCAGAGTTTAGAGTGAGGCTAAGCCTCCAACAAGGCTGCAGGGGTGGGTAGGAAGCTTGATAGGCCCCTGCAGGGTCTCTTACGCTGTTAGAAACACCGTGGAGTGGTTGGAGTGTGTGAAAGAGAGAGAAATGATGAGATTGTTTAAAAGCTTACTTTGATTGCATTTATTGTATTTTGCTAAATACTGTATTTATTTTGTGAGTTTCTCTTGCCTCTTGAATTAAACTGGTAGGTATCAATTACTGAAAGTTGGAAGCATCATCAAAGCCCGAGAGTAGCATCTTAATTGCTTACATGAGTGTAGTGCTAAAATACAGAAATACAAGCAGTCCCTTTCCCTAATACACTAGGTATTATACTCAGGTACCCTGTGCTCCTTAAAAGGAAAATGAAAAAGAAAAAAAAGCGAGAGAGAAACCAAGAGCGTATGTGTATTTTCTTCAACAGCCCTGAGCCATCCCACTTTTTAAGCATCAGAACATTGGACATTCTGGGATTTAGTGTCAAGCCCTCTCTTCAAATATTAGATTACACCTGGAATGAAAGGGAAAGGATCAGACACTTCACAAATACCTATATTGTGTGAGACCCAGAGCTAGGCATTGTGTTTGTTATTTGTATCTTTCAAGCCCTAAAAGTTGGTCAGGGAATATTATACATGCTCGGTTGTAAATTAATGCTCTACAGTAGAACGCTAGTTGAGGAATCAGTTGATAGCAGCTCTGTCACTGCCAGCTTCAGAGTCACTTTATCATTCTGAGCTTAGCATCTTCCTCCATAAAAATGATGAGATTTACCAGTTAGTAATTATAAAAGTAGTAACTCAATAATGTTCCAGGCACTATTCTAAACATTTTACATGGATTATCTCATTTAATCTTCACGGCAATTTTAAGAAGCAGTTGCCTTTATTATTCCCATTTTCCAGATGAAGATATTGAGACACAGAAAGGTGAAGGAACTGGCCCAAGGTCACACAGTAAGTGGCTTCAGAGTCATTGCTCCATTACATAATACTTTGAAAGGTCCTTCCTGCTTGATCATTATATAATTCTAGCTGATTCATAATGCACCTATATTTAAAGTATGTTGACCTAGAATAGCAGACTCTATTTGGGGGTAGGAGGAAGGGAGGAGTTCAGGAGTGAGGAAGAGTTTGCTCAGCTTTGTGCATATGTTTTGTCACAAGGAAATTTTCTGAGCTGTGCTATGAGCTTTCTGCTTTGCAGTTTTAGGTCCCTTTCCTGCTCACTCAGCAAACAGGAGGACTGCTGCCCTGAGCTCTATCCAGCTGCAGGCTTCATGGGCCCAACCAGCAGGTTAGGGCACAAGCACATTGCAGTATGCATTCCAGAAATAACAAAAGCTTGCATAATACTGACCAGATGGTTGTCTGAGGAGGTGCTATAATTTTGCTTACTAACCCCCCCCAACCCAGGTGGAGGAGGGTGACTCTTGCCTGTATATGTTTGTGCTGTATAAACAGTGCCAAGAGGACATCTAGAATGTGAGTGATCCAGAGCAAGATTCTCATGGTCTCATAACCACTGGCCAACCTTTTTGTTGTTGTTGTTTTAACATTTTTATTGAGATAATGATTCACTTATCGTAAATTTCACCACTTAAAGTATACTAGTTAATAGTTTTTAGTGTATTTAGAGTGTAACCATCACCACAATTTTAAAACATTTGCATTATCCCCAAAAGAAACCCAGTTTGCAATCATTCCCACCCCACCCCCTCTTGCCTTTGACAACCACTAATCTTATGTCTGTGTAAACTTGTCTGTTCTAGACATTTCATATAAAGGAAATCATACATAATGTGGTCTTTTGTGACTGACTTCTTTTACCTAGTATAATGTTTTTTGGGTTCACGAATGTATAATATGCATCAGTACTTCATTTCTTTTTATTACAAATAATACTCCACTGTACGGATATACCATATTTTGTTTATCCATTCATCAATTGGAAATTTGAGTTGCTCTATTTGTTTGGGTTATTATGAGTAAAGGTTCTGTGAATATTTGTGTCAAGTTTTTGTGTGTACATGTTTTTGTTTCTCTTGAATGTAAACCTAGGAGTCGAGTTGCTGGGTCATATGGTAACTCTGTTGAATAATTTGGGGGAGCTACCAAGCCGTTTTCCAAACTGGCTGCACCATTTTACATTCTTAACAGTAATGAAAGAATGTTCCTATTTCTCCACATTCTCACCAACCTCCTTATTATCTGTGTTTTTTATTATATCCATTCCTGTGAGTGTGAAGTAGTATCTCATTGTGGTTTTGATTTCTCTTTCTCTGATGACTGTGTTGATCATCTTTTCATGCACTTATGAGCCATTTGTATATCTTCTTTGGAGAAATGTCTATTTACAGCCTTTGCCCACTTGTTGACTGAGTTATTTTGTCATTATGGAATTGTAAGAGTTCTTTATTCTGGATATAGTTTCCTTATCAAATATATGATTTGCAAATATTTTTTCCTGTTCTGTAGATTACCTTTCACTTTCTCGATGGTATCATTTGCTGCACAAAAGTTTTTAATTTTGATTAAAATTAATTTTTATCAATTTTTTTTCTTTTATTGCTTGTGCTTTTACTGTCATAGCTTAAGAAACTATTGCCTAACTTAACCCAAAGTCATGAAGATTTACTCCTGATTTTTTCTAAGTTTTTATAGTTTGAGCTCCTGCATTTAGGTCTGTGGTCCATTTTGAGTTAATTTTTTTGTGTGATGTGAGAGTTAAGGGTCACTTTTATTTTTCACATTCTCTGTGGTATCCAGTGTTCAACTCTTTATTCATGATTTCAGTGACGGGACCATGGGCCAGTATATTTGAATGTTTTAAATGCGAAGGTTTGAAGTCAGAAAGCCCTGAGTTCAAAGTTCTCCTCTGCTACTTACTAGTGCTGACGCCTTGAGCAAGTTACTTACTCTCCCTGAGCCTCGGTTTTAAGATGACAGCAAGAATAATAGCCATACTAGGTTTATTATGAAGGTGAGATGGATAATATATATGAACCTGCCTGGTACATAGTTCACTTACTGTTAGGTTAATTGGACAGCTGTTTTCATTAACGATGCCAGAAAAATTCAGTTGTTTATTTTGTCTTTGTGCAAACTGTGGCTCCTCATGGCTTCTGAGAGTATATGTATCCTGAATTCTTTCAGTCCTCCTTTTGGAAGTTGGAGTGGTATAATTTATAAAGGAAAATATTCAAATGAACCATCAGAATCTTGGAATTGACTGTGTAGTCCTATGACAGTCATTCTTTTGAATGAATGCTGATTACAGATCATGTAATTTTGTGTAATACTGTACTTTTGCTTCTAGCAAAAATTAATAATCTGGTAAGGAACATAAGAGATGTTAGACCATTGCCTCATTGGCACTCCATCAAAAGCCGCACAGTCTTTCCATTGATTCTGATGTGTGATGTGGTTGGCAATGTTAGGGGTGACCGTGGAATCTTATGTCATTGAAGTGGTCTGTAGATTGAAGAGGGTTGGGGACCTTTTTTCTCAGACTATACTCTCAGTGTTTAATCTTTGCCAAATCCTGTTACCATTACTTTCATCTTGTTTAGAATTGAGCAAAAGCCAGTTAAATTCCATTAGGAAAAGATTTTAGACAGATAAGAAAACAGGCAATGGAGCTCTGTTGGACGCAAGACAGATGAATGAGACAACAGGGAGGGTGAGTCCAAAAAAAATACCATGATGCTTGGGCATTTCTCTCCCTAGATCTATTTTCAAGTTCGTGGAGTAGGTATGACAGTACCAGGAGAGATGGAAAAATGGATAACTTAAGTTAGCCAGAGAGGGCTGACCTTTCTCAGTATTCCTATTACATCAAAGAAGGCAAAATATCATTTGCTTGAGAATCTATTCCACGTCCTTTGGATAGAATTGTTCCTGTATAATCCAAGACAAGGATGGCTCTGTCTTGATTTTTAAATACCTGAGGAATGGGCGCCTGGGTGGCTCAGTTGGTTAAGCGACTGCCTTCGGCTCAGGTCATGATTCTGGAGTCCCGGGATCGAGTCCCACATCAGGCTCCCTGCTCAGCAGGGAGTCTGCTTCTCCCTCTGACTTTCCTCCCTCTCATGCTCTCTGTCTCTCATTCTCTCTCTCGCAAATAAATAAAATCTTAAAAAAATAAATAAATAAATAAATAAATACCTGAGGAATGGTCTCAACAATCTACTTTTTAACACAGTCCAATAGCCAGTCAATTATTCATTCACTGAGAATGAATGAAACACTAAGTATCAGCTTTTTACTAGACCCTGTGTGGTTATTAGGGATACTGTTTTGAATAAAACATGATCCTGTTCTCAAGGAGATCATAGTCTAGGGGATATCCTTCTTAACTACGAAAAATGCCCTTCTAAATTCATGATGTTGACCCTTAAGCTTTTACATGGTTGTTTCAAGGCTGTGGCTTGACAAGGCTTAGAAGAACCACATTGTGCATATAGCTGGTCCCTAGGTGTAGTTAAGCTATTACCTATCACCCTCCAGTGTCTTTCTTGGAATTTTAAAGGCAAATTTGGGGCAACCCTGACAGGCTGGAATGTTGAAGTCTTTGGTTGTCCAGGTTGACATCACACATGTCCTTTTGTTTTTCTGCCTCTACTGGCCAATATATGCAACTTGGGTGGAGACCAGCCCTTAGTCTTCTGAGGCCCTTGTAAGCAGCGAGAAATGATATAGAGAAGAAAGAATATGAGTAAGGTGTAAAACTGGTCCAAGGAGACAGGCATACCTTTGTTAAGAAAAATGTAGGAATCCTAAAAAGAGGGAAGGAAGGAAGGAAAGGTGAAACTAAGAGAGGGAGGAAGGAAGGGAGGGAGGGATGGGAAAGGAAGGGAAGGGAAAGGATAGGAAAGGAAAGGAAAATGTAGGAATCCTTTTTCAGGAGTGGTCAGGGAAAACTTTCTTCAAGAGGTGGGACCAACGGGTGGGTGAAATTGACCTGGACAGAAGGGGAAGGTAAGGGAACAGAAGTGAACCTCAGTGAGGAAACCAGCAGTACTAAAAAGGGGAGTTCTGTCCTGAGAGCAGGAGGTGTTGTTGGGTTAAGCCAGGTCAAGCCTGAGAGTTTTTAATTAGTAGGGAGTCACTTAGGGTTTCTGAATAGGAGGGAAGAACAGGTAAAAACAGCACATAAGGAAGATAGAGCTGGCTAAAACATGATAAGGGAGGAGGGAAAGCTGAAATACATGACAAGATGATAATGGAAGGGGAAAAGGGAGGCAGTATCCTCCATTTCACAGATGAATAAACCAAGGCTTTTAAGATAAATAATTAACTTAGAATCACACAGCATGGGCGCCTGGGTGGCATAGTTGGTTGAGAGTCCAGCTCTTGGTTTCGGCTCAGGCTCATCGCAGGGTCATGAGACTGTGTTCTGCGTCAGGCTCTGCGCTCAGCGAGAAGTCCGCTTGGGTTTCTCTCTCTCTTAAATAAAGAAATCTTAAAGAAAAAAAAAAGAAAGAATTGCACAGCAAATAAGTCTTGAGCCAGGCCTGCCTGACTTCATGTCCTTCCCATGATTTTACACCATATACCTCTGTGGGCATGGTATAGTGTTGAAGCCAGGAGTGAAAATGAGGGCAATTGGGAAAGACGTAGGGACTGACCTGGAGGGATGGGGCCCTCAGGTTTGGAGCTAGGATAGTAAGGGATGCTGGATTTGTAAAAAGTGACATTATAGTCAGAAGGAAGATGACATGTTAAACCTTAGATATTCAGTTTAGTCCATCTCTCTCATTTATAAATTGGAAAATAATGCCCAGAGAAATTAAGTAACATGCTCAAGATGACACATCTAGATGTTGTAAGTCTGAACTTGAACCAGTTACCTGACTGTTTTCTTGAGTAAGGTGCTGGTGGGACATATATGAGAAGCATTAACCAGAACAAGTAAATATAACAAATATCCAGTTTGATAGCCCAAAGCACACAGCAGAGGTGACTTACAGCAGGCTCAACAAGAGAATTTGATATGATATATTATAATTATAGTCTCACCATCTGCATGCCTGACTCCCCAGTAGACTATTACTCTTTGAAGGCTGGGATCTTCTTCTCTAAATCTCTAAGCCTGGCAAATTATAAGTGCTCAAAAAATGCTTTGTGAATTAATTAATGGTAAATTGAGGAACCTATAATTTAGTTAATGCTTGGTTATTATCTCTTACTATTAGGGATATCTCTTCTTCCCTCCTTCCCAGCTGCAACAAAACTCTTATGACTGACCTGGCAGAGGAGCCCACAGCCTTGTTATCCCCTGTCCTGTCTGCAGCTCCCAGAGGGAAGCTGAGTTATGGGGGAGGACTCTGATGAGGTGGAATATGGCTGCGTACCCCCACAGCTGGACATGGAAAACACCAAGACTGTAGAGGTCAGGGTTCAGTAACTGTGCTTTCCTTCAGTGTAAAAATGGTAGGTTTTCTCACCTTTAACATATCTATAAAACATCCATAATATACTGTATTGAACCATCATATAATATATATGGATTATGAATACAGCAACCATAATTTATGGTGACTAAATTAAGTCTTGACTCACCACTTCAGAAAGATTATTATTCCTATGAAGAAATTTAGTCTCCCTTTATTTTCTTGACATTACTTTCTCTTGAAATAGATTATGCAAAAGAATTGACTTTCCTGTTACTTTGAATTAAGATAGAGGTTTACAGAATTTGAAAGCTGAAAGAGACTCTTAGACTCATGCTGTAATTCTGTAGAAAAAGGAAATTAAAGTTGAAAGAAGTTAGAGGCTCATTCAGCTTTTTTGCTTCTTCTGTTCCTGTTTGATTATGCTCACTAGTTTTTACCTCTTATGATTGATGAAAAAGCACCTTTCCTTCTTTTTTTTCTTTACGTTTAGCTTAATTTTCTTTTTTTTTTTAAAAAGATTTTATTTATTTGAGAGAGTGAGTGAGAGAGCAGAGCAGGGGCAGAGGGAGAGGAAGTAGCCTCCCCGCTGAGTGGGGAGCCTGACATGGGGCTCGATCCCAGGACCCTGAGATCATGACCTGAGCGGAAGATAGATGCTTAACTGACTGAGCCACCCAGGTGCCCCTTAGCTTAATTTTCTATAAGAGATAAGTAGCCCCTTCTCGTGTTGTTCTGCTTTTCTACTCAGCAGTATTTCATTATGGACTTCTAAAAATTTGCAACATGTTAATTTTTTTATCTTTTTTTTTTTTTTTTTTTTTCCTGTTAAACAATAAGATTGTAAACTTCTGGTTTCCCATAACCCCTAATTGGCAGGAGCTCTGAAGAAACTATGATGGGTTTATAAGCAGAGTGATGTACCTTAGCATGAGGTTGACATTTCACTTAGTGGGTATCCTACTAGTTCTATTTAAGAGTGTTGTTATTGGGCTAAGATGGAGTAAGTTCACTGTAGCCTCTTTCCCACTGATTACACTAAAAACTGAACGAAGTACTCAAGCAACTACCTGAGAACTCTGAAAAGTAAATAATACCAAGCAGACTGGGGAGGGAAGACAAAACAACCACCATGGTAAAGATGAACACTCTTGAAACAAATGGAAAGGTATAGATTCTTAGCAGAGAAATATAAAATACTGAAAAGGACTAAATGGACATTTTAGAACTAAAAAGTATAATATAATTTTTTTTTTTTAATCACTCAGTACATGGGCTCAGTAGAATATAGATGACACAGAAAAGAAACAGTGAGCTTGAGGATAAGTCAATAGAAATTACCCAGTCTTAAAAACAGAGAAAAAAAATTGGTAGAACTGAAAGGAGAAGTAAATCCACAATTATCTTTGGAAACTTCAACATTCTTCTCTCAGTAATCCATAGAACAAATGGACAGTAAATCATCCAAAGATACAGAAGATCCGAACACTATCAACCAACTTGACCTAACTGACATTTATAAAGTAATCCCTCAAACAACAGCTGAATACTGCATTTTTTTCTTTTTCTTTTTTTAAAAGATTTATTTGAGAGAGAAAGTGGGCATGAGCAGGGGGAGGGGCAGAGGGAGAAGCAGACTACCCCTGAGCAGGGAGCCGGACATGGGGCTGGATCCCAGGGCCCCGGGACCATGACCCCAGCGGAAGGCAGATGCTCAACCGACTGAGCCACCCAGGCATCCCTACTGCATTTTTTTTTGTTCAAATGCACATGGGACATTCACTAAGATTAACCATGTTCTGGGCTGTAGTAGAAACCGTGCCCAATTGAAAAGAATACCCTTGTCTTTAACAGAAATAAACTAGAAATCAATGACAGAAAGATGTGGGAAATCCCCAAATATTAGGAAATTAAACAGTATACTTCTGAGTAACCCGTGGGTCAATGAAGAAGTCTCCAAGAAAATTGGGAAATATTTTCAACTTAAAATGAAAACACAACAGTGGTTGGCCAGGGATAAAGTGTGGGAAAGAGGGCTTGATCTCAAAGGAGCAGCACAAGGGAATTTTGAGGGGAGGATAATGGAATTTTTCTGTATCTTTATTATGGTGGTTGTTAGAAGATTATGCATTTATCAAAACTCAGAATTGTTAACCAAAGAAGAAATTTGACTACATGTAAATTTTAAAATATTTTTAAGAATTTAAGTGTCGGGGTGCCTGGCTGGCTCAGTCAGTAGAGTGTGTGACTCTTGATCTTGGGGTCGTGAGTTTGAGCCCCATGATGGGGGTAGAGATTACTTAAAAATAAAATCTTGGGGGAAAAGAAAGAAAGTGTCTTTTTAATGGAGTACCCTTTTTTTTTTTTCTTTAGTGAAATGTTTGGATGAGTTACTTGTCACAAGGGTGCTGAGTAAAAGAAGCTACAATATTTTTTAGACATAGGTATGACTCACAAATAATCACTTTTTGGTTTGGATCTTTAAAGGAATAAGAACATCTCTAGAAATTCTGATTTAAAAATGGTAGTTGTGAAATAAAAAAGGAAGAAAATATGTATGAATTAACATGAGCTATGCTATTTTAGATCCAAATATATGTACATTTTTATCAAGAAAATTATCCTCATTGAAAAAATACACATTGTTCAACAATTAGTTGAGCTGAAAAAAGTGAATTTTGCAAACAGTTGCTGTCAATTAAGTATAGAAAGATACTGCACTGTGTGAGAAAAGAACAAGCTGGTAACAGTTTTGGAATAATGATGTTCAGATCTTTAATTTCTTTGAATAATGTTTTACAGTTTTCATAGTATAAGTTTTATACTTCTTTTGTTGAGTTTATTCCTAAGTATCTTATTCTCTTTGTTGTTATAAAAGGAACTGTCTACTTAATTTCATTTTCAGTTCATTGCAAATGTAATAGAAATATAATTGATATCTGTATAGTGGTCTTCTATCTTGCAACCTTGCTAAACTTATTTATTCCAGTAGTCTTTTTTATTGGACTCCTTAGGTTTTGCTTCGTTTTGTTTTGAAATATACAAGAGTGTGTCTGCAAATAGAGGTAGATTTGCTTCTTCCCTTCCAATCTGGATACCTTTTATTTCATTTTGTACCCTAATTGCCCTGGCTAGAACTTCCAATAAAAGGTTGAATAGAAGTGGCGAGAGGAAGCATCTATATGTTGTCTTGGGGAAAAGCATCCATGCTTTTGTCATTAAGTATGATGTTAGTTGTGGGTTTTGTTTTTGTTTTTGTTTTTTTTTAGGTGCCTTTATCAGGGTGAAAAGGTTCCCTTCTATTCCTAGTTGGTTGAGAGTTTTTATTATGAAAGGTGTTAGATTCTGTCAAGTGCTTTCACTTTTTCTACATTTAGTGAGGTTGATCATGTGATATTTAATGTTCTTTTATTTAGGAAAAAAACCAACTCAGGCTTGAAGTAAAAAAAAAAAAAAGATAATTTATTGGCTCACTTTTTTTTTAAGCTCACTTACCTGAAAAGTTCAGTGGGTATCTGATCTATGGTTATAACATGGTCTTATTGTGAATGGTGTTCAGAACTGTCATCTGGATTTGCATCCTTTCCCTGCCTCCCTCAAGTCCTCCCACACGCATTCCCTTTATGTGTGAATCATGTTTAGGTCCCGTGTGATGGCAGAATGACTGCTGGCAGCTCCAGGCAAACATCTGCAAGACCAAAGAAAAGAGAGAGTCTCCATTTCTTTCTGCCTTTGTCCAGACCCAGCAATAGTCCCAAGTTTATCTTTGGTTGGGTCACTTGCCTATTGTGTATCATTGAGGACAGGGGATGTGAAGCTCCATTTAAGCCTGAATCACATGTCCCCCCTGGAGCTGGTCAGCCCCACCCAACTACATGGATAGAGTGTGGAGAAGGAGATTTTTAGTAACAGAAATGTGAAGGATGGATGCCAGGTTGCCAAAAATAAATGTCCGCTCTACCTTCTGTAGTGAAATAATCCAGGATAATGCAGTGTGTGAAATTAGCATTTAAATACTTTTATTCCCCTACCCCATCTCTGGCAGGGATAGCTTATATAAGCTAAAACTTTTCTCTGCTCATCGAAGTTTCTTGTCTAATCCTTCCAAGTGGGGAGTTTGGCTGACACCACATTCCATCTCCAATAGAGAATGGCCAAAAAAAGGAGTGGGGGTTGGACAGGAAGATTAATCTAATGGTAATCTAAGAGAGCAGGGACTGGTTACACCCACAGTTTTCATCTGCTCTTTTGTTACCTTGAATTATTTTATCATTTCCAAGTGTGTTAGTAAGGGTTCTCTAGAAAAGCAGATCCAATAGTATACAGAATTGTATACGTATTATGTATATACATATATATGTGTGTATGTATAAATATAAATACATGAAGGGTTTTATTGTAAGAATTGTGTCTTGCAGTTATGGAGACTGAAAAGTCCCATGATCTGCTATTGGCAAGCTAGAGAACCAGGAAAGCTGGTGATGCAATTCGGTGTGAGTTCAAGGGCCTGAGAATTGGGAGAGGTGGATGGTATAAATCCTGACCTGGGTCGACAATCCGGAGAACCAGGTGCATCAGTGTCCTAAGGCAGGAGAAGATGGATGTCTCAGCTCAAAGAGAGAACAAATTCTCCATTCCTCTGCCTTTTGTTCTACTTAGGCCCTCCGTGGATTGGATGATGCCCACCAGCAATGGTGAGGGCAATCTTCACACAGTCTACTGAGTCAAATACTAATCTCTGCCAGAGATACCCTCACAGACATACCTAAAAATAGCATTTTATCAGCTGTCTGGGCATCCCTCAGCCCATCATGATATATAAAATTGATACATAAAATTAACTACCACATCAGTCAAGGTAACTGCAGATTAATTTAAAACAGGAAATGGATTAATGGCCTCTTCATTCTTGCCTCTTTTCTCATACAGTTATTTCTGAGCTGTATCTGAGCTTCCTAGGACAGGACATCATGAAAGAGGAGTGTGTCCCAGTCCCACTCTAGACTCTGCATTGCTCTGCCTGTAAATGTCATATAATGGGAATGAGACCTCTGTGGTTTCTTAATGTGCCTTCTGAAAATCCAGTAACTTTATGCTTTAAAGAAAAGTTATTCTTGGTCATGGTTTTTATAGTTAAAAACTATAGGATAAAATAACGATATATATAACTTTTAGGTAAATGTAGAACCCATTATAGGGAAGGTGGTGTTTCAGTTGTTATTACAGTTTACCAGCTACTTTCAAAACCTAACTGCAGCTGTGCTTCATGGGGCGGGGAGGGGGGGCAGGGAGCTGTTTAACTTTTTTCAGATTACTGTAAGATAAACCTAGTCTAGGGGCACATTTTTTTCATTTTGTACATATTTTTTCACATTTCAACAACTGAAATCGGGAAGCATCTTAGAATCAGCACCATGTCATATTGCTTAATGGGCAGGTGTTATTTTTTTTTTCCTTGTGTTACATAAAATAATGGTATGTCTTAAAATTGATGGTGTGTGATGATTAATTTTATGTGTCAGTTTGCCTGGGCCATGGGGTGCCTGGACATTTGGCCAGACATCTTTCTGGGTGTCTGTGAGAGGGTATTTCTGGATGGGATTGACATCTGAACTGGTAAAGTAGATTGTCTTCCCTAATGTGAGTGGGTCTCATCCAATCAGTCAAAGACCTAAACAGAATAAAAAGGCTAAGAAAGAGGGAACTCCTCCTGCCTGCCTGAGCTGGGACATTGGTCTTTCCCTGCTTTCTGACCCGGACTGAAGCACAGCTCTTCTTGGGTCTCAAGCCTCTTGATTTGTGTGAATCAGGCACCAGACATCTGTACCTAAGCAGCGCACAGGGCTGTGCTCGAAGCTCCTACTGGCCCTCTCTCTGTCTGCCTCAGCCACAGAAGAGTCTCATTAGAAAAATGTATCCCTAAAGGGCTGTAGCATTTCAGAGAAAGAAAAATATATATCCGACTGAGGACTCTGACAAGGCTATGCAGAAATAGTCAGAGATGACATTTTAGAAAGAAGATCCAGCTCAGGCAACAGCCCAGAAGCAGAAAGTAAGTTTGGTTTGTCTAAAATATAGATTGGGTAAGAGCACTAGATAAGATATATATTTCAACTGAATATGGTGTGTCCCCTGAAATTCTCCAAAGTAAAAGTAGTTAAGCCCTTGAATGTTTTAAGATTATTTCATTTCAATGGGTCAATACTAAGTAGTGAGTCAAAGTTCTTTTCTCCTATGGCTCATATGCCCCTACACAGGCTTATTAGCACTCTGTAACTCTGTATGACGTCGAAAGGGCTGTAGCCAGGCCACAGGGGCACAAGAGCACCTGGCTCAGTGGGGGATCCACACAGACCAGGTTCAGCCACTCGCTGCTGACAGAATCTAAAGACAGAGTTTCTCCAAGTGGGGAATTTGGCTGACTGGTGGTGGTGAAACAAGAAAATAATGTATTTCAGGGCGCCTGCGTGGCTCAGTTGGTTGGGCGACTGCCTTCGGCTCGGGTCATGATCCTGGAGTCCCTGGATTGAGTCCCATGTCGGGCTCCCTGCTTGGCGGGGAGTCTGCTTTGCCCTCTGACCCTTCCCCCTCTCATGTGCTCTCTCTCTCTCATTCTCTGTCTCTCAAATAAATAAATAAAATCTTAAAAAAAAAAATGTATTTCAGTGAAGACCAACACCAAAAAGTCAGCGGACTAACGTCTCAAAGATGGCCTCCAAAGTGCTGAAAATACTCCTGGGTTTAGATAAGGAAAATGTGGGCAGTAAAGGTCAGGTCGATCGATCACTGTCTTAGGGTCAGTTGTGCAGGGTCTTGCTGAAGTCATGGCAGTGGTTAATGCTTGAGGGAGTAGTTTCAGTTCCTATCAGGGAATGCTTTGCTTGTGGGGTCTTTTGCCTGAGTTCAGAGATAAGCGGGAAAGAAGAACTTAATCAGTTAAGAAAGTATAGACTGAGGTCAAAATGGAGGTGGTTGAAGTCCTCTTTCAGAGCAGTATAATGTTCTGCCTCATTTCTAAGTTTGGGATAATCTTTCTTAACCAGAGGAGAGGAGATCAAGTGTGTGATAACAGTGTCCAGGAGATAATAATCTTTTATCTTAAAAAAAATAAAAACCAGAGATTACTAGTACCATATTAAAGGAAAAGGAAATAAAAATCATCAGTAATCCTGTTAACTAGAGAATCATCCCTATGTTCCTGATCCTTGCAGACTTTTTTCTATACCTATGTGACTAAAAATCTATGCCACCCACTATGTGGGTGTTTGTTTTTAATTTAAAAAATGGGATCATGCATACAGGTATTTACTAACCTACTTCTTTCCCTTAGAATTTCCCCTGGAATTTAAGCTCCTTGGAGCTGGGACCCAGCCTCCTTTGTCAGGTCCCATTCCTGTGTCCTGGGAGGCACCTCCCATGCAGGCAGTAATTGAGACCATGCTCTTGCTTCTGTTTACAGGTTGGCAGCCTAGATGGTTCCTTCTCTGTGGGGGGATATTATCCTATTATGATTCTCCTGAAGATGCCTGGAAAGGTTGCAAAGGGAGCATCCAAATGGCAGTCTGTGAAATTCAAGGTGAGAAACCAAGAGATTTGCAGGTTTTCTTTTTCTTTCTGTCTCTCCCATAAAATAAAAAAGCACTGGCCTCTGCGTGTCTTTCTCTGACGTTCTTATGGTACAAAGATACACAGTGTTATGTCCCAAAGAAAGCCTTGCAAATAAGACCTAAAACCAGCCAGTTTTTACAAGGAGGTTGTTGAAGAAGTAGTCAAAATAAATGAGAGCAGTGTGCTTCACCATACATCTAGTGCTCATTTTTTAGTCACTTGCTCACCTAAAGCCAGCGACTATGTGCAAAGCTTAGTTAAGTTTTTTACTGCAGCGTCTAACACTTCTATGTTTAGATCAGGACACACACACACCTTCTCACCACCACCACATACGTAAAACAAGCAAACACATAAAGACCTGCAAATAGCCTTTACTTCTTGGTTTGGGGACATCTTGAGACATGCTGAGAAGATGTGGCTTTGAAACAGATTAGAAGAGAAACAGATTAGAAGGGTATTTTGCAGCCTGATGGGAGGTGAAGGTCAGAGTGTGGTTTTCTTATTTCTTCTCCCAAAGGTCTCACACTTTTGCTCTAACTTGTGAAGGACAGTAGAAAAGGAGAAATAATTGTGTTCTTGATTGCTTTCCAATAAACCCAAGAAGGTAGAGAGGCACACTCTTACTGTTGGCATGCAAGATTTTGGCCTCAGAGCAGTATTACTTTATACACACAAGCCAAAAGAGATTCTGTCTCTCTTCCGATAAGGAGAATTGAGTGCTTCTTTTTAGTCTTGGTGATATGTTGGAGCCAGCCAAGGTTTTTCCTCTTCATCAGCAGAAGCATCGAGGAAGAGATAAATAAACTAGGGGAGGTGATAAGGGCTAGCTAGCATCCTCCCTTGGAAGAAGCCTTTAGTGACTTGCACCAGTTGAGCTTAAATATTTGGGTGGGGTGGAGGCTACCCAGATAGGGCTCTTCTAGCTTTCTGACCTCCCTCTGCCTTGCTCCCAGTTCATTCTGTAGATAATACACGCATGGACCTGATAATCCCTGGGGAGCAGTATTTCTACCTGAAGGCCAGAAGTGTGGCTGAGAGACAGCGGTGGCTGGTAGCCCTGGGGTCAGCCAAGGCTTGCCTGACCGACAGTAGGACCCAGAAGGAAAAAGGTTAAGTATTGATTGTCCTCTGGTCTGGGAGCCTTGGGAATCACCCACTGGCATCTCTGGGTTCTCATATTTGTTATCTTGCCTCTGACCACCCAGCCAGCTTTTTGTATCGTGCAAATGCCATATACCTCTGGAATTTAAACCACAGCCTATATCTAACTCTTCTCTCTTAGCATATCATAATAGAAAGAGCACAGGCTTTGGAGCCAGATACAACTGGATTCAAATCATGGCTTTGTAGGTTACTGGCTTTTTGACCTTGGCATAGGTCACTTAATCTCTCTAATCCTCAGCTTCCTCATATTTTAAAAAGAGGTAATAACCTGCATTAAAAGGGTTGCTATGAGGATTAGTAATGATATGAAACTGTTTAGTACCCAGTCTGGCACAAAGTTGATCTTCGGTAAAGAAGCCTTGGAGCAGGGTACTTTCTGTAGTAACACCCCACTTTCCCCTCCCTTTCCCTGGGGAGGGATGGATACTTAATTGTCAGGTTGCTACTGCTTACTGCTCATTAACTCAACCTCATTAGGTCTCCTGAGAACCCTGGCACAACTTTCTGTGTGGGCCAGGGGAGAGTGCCAGGGCTTCCTGCCTGAGCCCTAGCGCCACCTTCCCAGCCCCCGTCCCCAGGATGTACACCTGAAGAGATTGGCGGGATACGGGGGCCTCTTTCTCATGACAGGTGTGGTAGATGTGCTTGACTCTTCAAATAGACACCGGAAAATGGCCTCTGCCTTGGTTTTTTTTTTTAATGCTAAATCGGGAGCATATTCCAGACACTGTCAGCTTTGACTCAGGTCAGGTTGTAACGTGCAGCTCTTTCATGGGAACAAATCCAGAAGTGATAATGACTAGCTGAGCCCTCAGCGCCAGAGTAGCTGGAGCACTGCTAATGAGGGAGCAGCATGTGCACTGAGGGTGCCGTTAGCCTTGATGGGTGGCATGCTGGACCAGTTCTGTGAATTAACGAGCCATCTTATTAGTGATAATTGCACGTTACGGAACAGTTTCCCAGTTTGGGGTACTGTTGGCAGGTAGATAGCTATGACCCCATTTTACAGATAGGGAAAACTGTGCAGCAGATGAAACCAAAACTCTGAACCCTTGACTCTGGGTTTGAAAAGTATGCTGTATCCTTCTTCCTATACTGGTGATCATTTAGTATGTTGGCCCAAGAAATAATATAGATTACAAAAGACTAGAAATCTCCTGTTTCTGTTTTTCTTGCCCCCATTATCTTCATATATATCTTATCTATAACCCATACCATAAACATCTGACTTTAGGTATAGGTTATATATGCCACTCTATGGTATGCTAACTAGTAAATTCCTTATTCATCCTGGTAATTACATTATCATCATTTTGTTATTTAGAGTTTGCTGAAAACACTGAAAACTTGAAAACCAAAATGTCGGAACTAAGACTCTACTGTGACCTCCTTGTTCAGCAAGTAAATAAAACAAAAGAAGTGACCACAACTGGTGTGTCCAATTCTGAGGTAAAATATTATTTGTCTTAGTGACAGGAAAAGTAGCACCAGATATTGCTTGCAGGTAATCATTACTCTCACACAGTCCTTGACTATTTTGGAATTTACTATTTTTCGGAGAAAAAAAGTAACAAAATTCAACAAAGAGAAGAAATGTGTGCGTTTCAGCATGTGGAAGCATTTGTTTTCCTTCATGGAATGAATTCAGGATTAATTAGTTGATAACATTTGGAACCTTTAACATTGGCGCCATTAGCCTAGCTGATGTACTAAAATACGTTTTTCCCCACTTTGCATCACTTTATAAATACAGCCTTATCTGTCTAGCTGCTTCTATAGGTATGACTACTAATATGCCAGCATCATGTCTATTAATAATGTGTACCTGTCATCTTTGATGAGACTATAACAAGATTTTATTTTATTTATCTATCTATTTATTTTTTAAGTAAGCTCTACACCCGGCATGGGGCTTGAACTCACCACCCAGAGATCAAGAGTTGCGTGCTCTATGGACTAAGCCAGCCAGGCACCCCTGTAACAGGATTTTATTGGTGACATAATAATTGTGCTTTACTACAGACTAATGCTTTCAAAGATGGAGACACAGCTTTTTTTTCTGCCCATTGTCAGTAAGGATTGCAATTTTTTTTTTATCTTTTTTTTATTTTTTGAAGATTTTATTTATTTATTTGACAGGGAGAGACACAGCGAGAGAGGGAACACAAGCAGGGGGAGTGGGAGAGGGAGAAGCAGGCTCCCCGCAGAGCAGGGAGCCTCATGCGGGGCTCGATCCCAGGACCCTGGGACCATGACCTGAGCCGAAGGCAGACGCTTAATGACTGAGCCACCCAGGCGCCACCAGGATTGCAATTTTTAATGTTTATTAATGAAGTTGTCATTTACTCATCCTAAAACATGTATTAAAAGATCTATCTGGTGTTAGGCTGTGTGTTGAATGGCTCATACCACCCAGGGAGGGTCTCTCTCTCCTCTCAGAGTAGTTATAATCTGAACAACAATGCCTACAAAATGAAGAATCAATAGATTCTAATTAATGGTTTTAGTAAAAGAAGATTATGCTACTAGTGGTGCTTTCAGTTTTTCTTATAAGGGTGATTTCATTCACTTCCTTTTGGGCTCTCTTATTCATTCAGCAACTGCCTGTTGTGTACAAGACACTGTGCTGGGACAGGGCGGGAGGGAGGGATACCGAAAAACATCTCAGTCCTGCTCTTGGGATGCTTACCGTTCATAGCCGTGATTCTCAGCCCAGAGCAGTTTTGCCCCTTAGAAGACATTTGCAGTGTTTGGAGACATTTTTGGTCGTCAGGGTCGAAGGAGTGCTATTGGCCTCTACTGTATGGAGGCTAGGATGCTGCTTCACATCCTGCAGTGGGTAGCAGAGCGCCCTCACCGACTTCCCCCACTCCAAAAATTCGTCAGCCCCCCATGTCAGTCTTGCCACAGGTAGGGAAACCCTGGCCTAACAGGGAAGGGAAAATGTGAACATAGCAATTTTTAATCCAAGGAGATGTTTAGAGTGCCCTGGGAACTTGCTAATGAAACTGTGGCTGTGATACTCTGATTTATAATAAGAAATATGTATATTTGGTCTTTATAAGAGAGATATATTTGGCAGAGCTCCTAAAACTCTTAGAATTTCCTGTGATGAGAATGATAAAATTGTCTTTTGTTATGGTAGGGAGACGACTTTTGGAAAGTGCCTAAGGATGGGGGCTGGTTGACCCAGAACCCAACCAAGTGATTAGAGGGTTAGAACTCTCAGATCCACCCCACTCTCATCTCCTGGGAAAGAAGAGAGGCTGAAGATTGAGTTTAATCTCAGTGGCTAATGATTTCATCAGTCATGTCTGTGCAGTGTAGCTTCCATAACCCAAAGAACGGGGTTCGGAGAGTTCCTGAGTTGGCGAACACATGGAGATTCAGGCAAAGTGGTGTGGTCAGAGAGCATAGAAGTTCTGAGCCGTTCCCAGCTGCCTTGCCCTTTGCATCTGTTTCTGGGTTGTATCCTTTTATAATAAACTGTAGTAAACTGGCCATCTGGTAACTAGTAAAATGTTTCTCAGATCTGTGAGCAGCTCTAGCAGATTAATCAACTGAAAGGAGGAGGGGGTTAGAACCTCCAATCTGTAGTAGCAGATCAGTCAGAAGCACAAGTGACCACCTGGACTTGCCATTGGTATCTGAAGTGAGGGGTGGGGAGCAGCCCTGTGAGAGCTGACACTGTCTTCAGGGAGATAGTGTCAGAATTGAGTTGAGTTATAGAACACCCAGCTGGTGTCAGAGAATTGTTTCGTGGTATGGGAAAACCCACACATAATTGATGTCAGAATCATAGTGGTCCACAACCAGTAACATCGACTAGCTTGTTAGAAATACAAAATTGAAGAAAATATAGAGGCCACTCTTAAGGAGAAAAATTTAACTGGGTAAATTTTAAAAATCTTACTGGCTTTATTCAGCAACTCATGAATCAAGCAACATCTCATCTAACAGATAAAAAGGAACTCTGAAAAGCCTTATGAGGCTAGGGATTGTTACAGATAAAGTGAGCAGGAACAAGGAGGTTCTGCTGAGCCTTTACTGATTGATTAAAGCAGGGTTACTTCCTTCATGTGGAGCAAAAGGAAATCTTGGAGCTGGGTCAGGTAACTTGTGCTGATTGGTTGACCTAGGCCTGCCTTTTTTGGGACAACCAGGCATAGGAACTGAAGTTTTTGGTTTGCTGATGTGAGGCTTAGCATGAGCGACTCCATCTTGGGCCTGGTCTGGTTTCTTTTATACCATTAAGATGTGTTTACTGTACTCTCTAGTCAGGGGATGGCCTCAGTTTCCTGAACAACTTATTAATATCAGTATTCAGGGGAAAAACATCCTGAACAGGTAAAATAACTGGGAGAACAAGTGATTAGCTATTCAAAAGAATTCCATTTGCTAAAAGCTCTTAAACTCATCTGTACCGAAAGCCAAAAACCCCATTCTGAAAGTAAATAATGATTTATGGTTTCTAATTCTTCTATTCTAGAACCTCATTTTTACTCAGGCAGTGGGAGACATTTTTCTATTGATTCCACTGATCTTCAATCTGTGTGATTCCCTGATTCATACCTGCCACCCCTTATAGACCGGAAACTCCCTGAGGGCTTTGTGCCCAGCACCTGGCACAGTGCTAGCATATAATACTTTTGAATTGAAAGAAGTTGTTGCCTTCAGCTGGAGCGGTGGGGGGAGAGTGTGAAGGGTCAGATGGAGGCTTATAGGGCTAGTAGATAAAGTGGACTCAGTATTTTCCTTTTGTAAATGATGTACATATTTGTCCTTCAAAATAGGTGGGTACATTATTACTACATTGTGGATAAAAACCTCTAAGGACATTCCACCATTGGGCTCTTTCTTTTTTGGCAAGGTAAAGGAATCTTCCACTCTTGTTTCGTAGGAAGGAATTGATGTGGGAACTCTGCTGAAATCCACCTGCAATACTTTTCTGAAGACTTTGGAAGAATGCATGCAGATCGCAAACACAGCCTTCACCTCTGAGCTACTCTATCGCACTCCCCCAGGTTCACCACAGCTGGCCATGCTCAAGTCCAACAAGGTAAAAGCCAGCTCAGCTTGGCAGCAGCAGGGCATATGAAAAGATGAAAAGTTAAAAAGTGATGTAGTGAACCATGTTATCCATCACCCTTTGGTGACTGAGAAAGACATTTTTTTAGTGGCCCTCCCTTTATGTCCACTTAACATATTTCTGCCGTCAGTCCTCTGTATCCATTTATTTTTAGCAATTTTACCATCTAAACCTGTGTCTGATGTAACTAGGCTCTTTTCAGCCTTCTTGTCCAGCAAATCTTGCCAAGATTTGTGGTGACCTTCTAACTAGTTACTTTCAGCCTAACCCTTCCAGGCAGCTGATGGTATTTCTATTCGTGAAGTATAAACTGGACCACTTTACCTAAACTTCTCAGTGCCTCCCTCATTGCCAAAGGTTAATGTCAAAACTTCTTAACCCATTCCCACACCCCCAGCCTTGTGCTCTGTCATTACCTGGCTGAACATACTAACTGCATAGAGCTCCCCTGACATCTTCACACCATTTCCCAATGCCAAGAATGCTGTTCTCACTTATCTTCCCCTAGTTTGCACTTCCCCATCCTTCAATATTTAATCTCTCCTTCCCTGAATCCCTAAGTTGGGCTAGGAGCTTCTCCTCTTTGCATACTCCTATTTTTTAGGGTTACTCTTTATTGAAATTACCTTAAGGGTAGGAACCTCATACTGTTTATCTTTATACTTTTAGTGTTTGAAACAATGCTGCATCATAATCTTTAATGAACATAACTAAAATTATGAGAAAGCCAACCACCAAGGGTTTGGCTATGGTAATTAGATCCTTCAAAAGAGCCATCTTCCTTTTCCTTAGAAATATGGGTACACTTATTTGAAAACATACAAAGGACCGGTTAAGATCAATGACTCCCTTCTTTTGGGAGGATCTAAAATTGTTCCTGTTGAGTGGGGCAGTTATGTTATGGTCATATTTACCACTTTTATATGTGATGAAACTCTAAATATGCTCTGTTGGAAGTTTAACATGAAGCTTTCATTTTTTTTTTTTTTTTGCTTCTTTTAAAGATGAAACATCCTATTATACCGATTCATAATTCATTGGAAAGGTACAGTAACTCTTTTGGTTTTTTCTTCTTTCTAAAAATAAATACGTTTTTATTGTTTGTTTAAAAAAAAAGAGAATATTTTGATCATGATTTGAGATAATACCAGAAGGAAACAGTATCTGATTTTCCTCTTTGGGGTGAGCTTGAAGCAATGCAGACCTTTCACTTAGACTGACTACCTGGGAAGATGTTTGCATTTTCCCTCAGGTATGGATGGGCCTGCCCACCACATGTGGTAACTTTTAATTGCTCTAGTGTACTGAGAGGTTGGAACCTCCTCTCTTGTGGAGGAGCCTGGCATTAACCTAAATGTGCTTTTATTCAGAAAAGACAGTACTATTTTGTTTTATTTAAAAATAAAAATGTTAGGTAGCCTTATAGGTTATAAAAAAACAACAACTTAATATCAAAATCTAAACTATTTCTTCCTCTAATTGCTCCTTCAATTTTAGAAAAAGTACACATTTACATAGTTGTGTTCCTATTATTTGGGGTCTTTATTCAGTTATTATTTTTTATAAGCATTCCCGTATTTTGACATACTCCATATATTTGTCCTTTCAAATTGTTATTTAACATTTCATCTCTTGTATACTATTGTTTGCTTTAGTACAAGGATTGTTCCAGTTTGGTTAACATTTTTATCTTGTTCTGAATATTTCTACTAGAAAAAATAGACTTTTTTCTCATGACATTTCCTTAATAAACACCTACATTTTTAATTGCTAAGTTGAAATATGGCATTTCTTTAGAGAAAAAAAAAAATGCTTTTCCTGGAGTCACCATATAGCTTGGACCCTTTCCCTTTGTTTTTATTAGGAGAAAATATTTTTGTTCTAATTCGGTTGGATCTAATCACTTACAAGATATTATGATTGTCCCTTCAACAGAATTAGCTGTTCCACTTGCATGTTAAAAGCCCTGAAGAGCAACAGATCCTCAGGAGGTATCCTGTGTCCTCCTGGGTTTTTTCTGTCAGACATACTTTGCAGGGAGTATTCTCCCCTGACCACAGCATGTAGCTTCTAGACAGTTAACTGATAGGCAAACACATAGGAGTGACCAGTGATTTTGATTGCTGAAGAGAGAGAAAAACTTCCTAGGGAGGAGCTGAGGAAAGTGAGAAAAGTGTTAAATGTGTACGGGTAGAAAGCCGATTGAAAACCAAAGAGCTGTCAATGAGTATTTCCTGTTGCTGGTGGGGAGCAGGAAGTTTAAGTCACCTGAGGGTCCTTGAGAAGCCAGGAATGGCTCTTTGATTTCAGAACCTCAGTTGGGAGACAGGCCTGCTCCCATCACAGGCGGATACCTGTCTAGGAGGCAGGAGGCTGAGAGGTTTGGCTGATTCAACAATACTGGTTTTTAATCACTGTTAAAAGGAGTTGGTGCTTGTGAACCCCTCCCTCCTTTCTCAGAATAAGATCTACCTGAGCAATCTATTTAAGACCAAATAACTGGACTTTTTGGCTTTTCTCCTTATAAAAAATTTTCAGGCAAATGGAGTTAAACAGTTGTGAAAATGGATCTTTACATATGGAAGTAAATGCTGATGAAGAAATCCTAATGAAAAATAAGAGCTCCTTATATTTGAAACCTGCAGAGATAGATTGCAGCGTACCAAGTGAAGAAAATACAGCTGATAATATAACAGGTGAAAACAAAAGTAAAGTATGAAGCAAACCATTGAGCCCAAACCATTGATCTTGGGAGTTTGATTGTATATCCATGAAGTGATACTTGACAGGGGTTGGCCTCAAGATGGTATACTAGTAGCTAGTAAGGCAGACATTAGCTTGGTAACACAGGTCACTTGACCACATTGTGCCATCCCATCTGACCCAGTGTTGAAAAGGCAGAATGGAGAGGATTTTTCCCATTCACTGTTCTTATCTGTAATGTCTGTGGGCTGTGGTGAGCAGCAGCTGTCTGTGCTGACTTTGTAGAAAATATGAGTGTTTCATTGGCCTTCTACTCTATGTCTCAAAATCCTTTGAACTTAAACTGTGATGTCAGACTTAACAGAGCATAAAGTTGTGGCAGTTCAGGTTGCTCTCCTCCTCGTTTCTGGTAAGGCCAGAGAATGGCAGAATTCACCAACCCACCCATCAGATTTTCACCCAGCCTTCCCTGTGTCCATCAAGCCAGAGTCCCATGTTTCAGGTAGTAGCTTGTAGTTGAAAATGCCACCCTTTCAAATTTGCTAATTCCATTGGCTCTAACCACTAAAACCAGCTTCAGATCAGTCTGAGACAACCGTATTAGAGCTTTTATTTGTGTTGCAACTGTTTAATAAATATTTTTGAAAATAAAATTTTAAACAAGTTTCTTGCTCCTCTCCCCTGAAATAAGACCCTGTTTTTTCCAGATGAGTTGGGGAGAAAGAAGATGCATTTCATAGCTGTTAATCTGAGGCAAGCAATTCACTGAATCACTGAAGTTTTATCCCTTGAGTAAATAATAAAGATAGAATTTCTGTGGAAACAGACTGTTGTTTGACCAATAATTTTACTTCTAGGAATTTGTCTCCAGGGAATAGTCAAGTTTAAGGACAAATACATGTGGACAGGGATATTCTTTATGACATTACAGTGGATTCTCATTATTCATGGCTGTGTCCTATGAAGTTACTGCAGACACTGAACTAGCAAATACTGAACCATTGCTTCGAGGGGAAATACAGAGTTTGGTTCCTACAAACCTCTGTTCACATTTTGGTTAGCTGATCAGTATACAGACTTGTTTTATGTGTGTTTCTGTTTAAAGACACCTTATTTAGTATTTAGTTGATTCATTAACATTAATCCCACGGCCAACAGTACTATCACTCGTGCCTGAATGAAGCTTACCTGACACATGTATTTTCTCCATAAGGCACATCACAGCCTTCTTACACTTAGGACCAGTAGACAGCACTACACTTGGAGGCATCTGTAAACAGCAAAATCAATAACAAAATGCACAAAGCATGACCCTACATAAACACACTTGTGTATGGTATAAGAACCGAAGCAAGAAGGCAAATTGTTACCTTGTTTGACCTTAGCTGGGAACATATATGTCAGGCGACTCAAATTTTTCACATCTACATGTGTCTAGAAATGACTGCAGACGTGCCACAAGCATTGACTTTTAGGATTGCAAATAAACTATCCTGAGAAGGCAAATTCACAAATACAGAATATGCTGATAATGAGGATCGACTGTATTTATAACACTAAAATTTTAGAAACCACCTAAATTCCCTCCACATGAGCTTGATGCAATATATATGGTCATTAAAATCACATTTTAAAGAGTATTGAATGATAATGAGAATATTCCTGATAAACTGTTGAGTGAAAACAAGCAGGATACAAACCTGCATATATTTAAACCTAATTTTGTTTGTATATATAGTATTTCACTGATTTTTATTTCTGTAAACTTCTCTGTTTTGGAAATATTCAACAATGAATATATATTAATTTTTGTAGTATGTAAATAATAGTTTAGTAATAGGTATTTTCTATGTGTAGTCCAAGGTGAGATCATGAAGGAAGAAGGAGAGGACAACCTGGGAAATCATGACAGCAGCTTAGCACAGCCTGCATCAAACTCCTCAAGTAGCTCTCCGGAATCCCACTGGGAAGAAGGCCAAGAAATCATCCCAACTTTCTTTAGTACCATGAATACCAGGTATTCTGTACTTTCTAAAATCAGTGACAGTTGGATACCAGCTTCCCTTCTGGAAAATCAATCATGGTGTTCCTTTCAGGTGATGGCATATTTTAACAGAACAGAAGATATGGTATACTAAGTATCTGCTTTACCTTTCTGAAGCAGTGAGGAATTGGATTGTGAGACTATACCCTGAACACATTTTAGCTTGCTTTGGTAGATTATCTTTGGAAAATGATTTTATTGGACCATATTATAATAGAAGAACAATCACTGAAATCAGGCCAAGTGACTTGCTCTATAGAGGGGCAACTGTTTTAATGACTACCTCTGAACTGCAGAGAGTGTTAATGTTGTATTTTCAATCTTTCCCCTTCTGTATCACCAAATTGTTTAGCTTTAGTGACATTGAACTTCTGGAAGACAGTGGCATTCCCACAGAAGCATTCTTGGCATCATGTTATGCTGTGGTTCCGGTATTAGGTAAGATTACTGCATTTGTCTTAAATTCATTAGTCTCTAGAATCTGTCTCACTGCTGTTACTTTGTAGTAGAAATATCCTGAACTATATGTACAGTGAAATGATCCTTCTTGGCTACCTCTCCATATCACCAGCCACATGCAGTTAAAACTGTATGGCCTTGAGCATTATTGCATATTTGCTTTTTATTCCTACCTAGAATTAAGTATTGACCACAGAGTAGTATAAGGAACAAAGGGAATTTTATTTTCAAGAAATCATACTTAAAAGCAAGAGGAAAAGTAGTTGAGGAACAGACCTTCAAATCCATTGGTATAATGATACCAGTTAAAACATTTTTTGCAGGGGCGCCTGGGGGCCTCAGTCGTTGGGCGTCTGCCTTTGGCTTGGGTCATGATCCCAGGGTATTGGGATCGAGCCCCGCATTGGGCTCCCTGCTTGGCGGGGAGCCTGCTTTTCCCTCTCCCACTCCCCCTGCCTATTTTCCTTCTCTCGCTGTGTCTCTCTCTGTCAAATAAATAAATAAAAATCTTTTAAAAAAAAATTTTTTTTTGCAAAGATTTAAAAATTATATGTATAAATTTAAGTTCAAATTACATTTACTTTTTATATAGAGTCAGTAGAACCAGACATCACTAATGTGTTGAGATTTGTTTTATGACCTATTTAGCTATGCATCTTTTTTTAATTCATGTTTTAAAAATTTTACATACCTTTTTTGAAATTGAGATATAACTTACATAGAACTTAAGTGTTATGATTCAGTAAGTTTTGACAAACACATGTACCCCTCTGTAATCCATATATATCCCTATTAAGATGTGAAATGTTTTCATCACCCCAAAATGTTCCCTGTGCCAGTCAACCCACAACTATCACCCAGCCCAAGGCAACTATTTTACTGATTTCTGTCACCATAGATTAGTTTTGCCTCTTCTAAAGTCTCATATAAGAGAATCATACTATCTACTCTTTCACATCTGTTTTTTTCTCTCAGTATAATGTTTTCATCCTTATTGTTAAATGTAGCAGTAGTTCATTCCTTTTTATTGCAGATAGTATTCTATTAAATGAATATACAATTTGTTTATTCATTCTTCTATTGATGGATGGACATTTGGGTAGTTTCTTATTTGGGGCTATTATAAATGAAATTGCTCTGAATATTTTTGTGTCTGTAGGCATATTTTTTCATATCTTGAAAAAATACCTAGGAGTAGAATTGCCAATTCACTGGGTTCATCTGTTTAACTTTATAAAAAGTGATTACACAGTCATACAGTTCCAACAACAATGTATGAGTATTCTGGTTGCTTCACATCTTCACTAACACTTGGTTGGTATTGAGGTTTTTTTGTCTGGCTATTCCTCTAAATGTTTAATAGTATCATTGTGGCTTTAACTTGTGTTGGGGAGGAAGAAATTTACTCGGCCCCCAAGATCCTTCTGGCTGGACCAAGAATCAAATTGACATGAGATAGAATAACAGGAGAAAATCAAATGTAATTCTGTACATACAGAGAATCCACACAGATGTGAAATTCCAAAGACAGGGAACACGAGGCTTATATGACATCCTGACCTAAGGAAAGGGGTTAGGGGCCTAGAGGTGGGGATACAAAGGGGAGGAAAACCATTAGTAGGAAGATGAGATGGTTGGAAAACCAAGGCTGCCCTGTTAATGCACATAAGTCTCTTAAGTAAAGAGGAATCTGTTAATTGCATTCTTCCTGGGACAGGCTTTCCTTTCCAATGTAAATTTAAGCAGTCAAGGGGAAGGTAAAGAATTTTTCCTGAATCTGCTGGGTTTTGGTTGCTTTTAACTCAAAATAATCTTCACATTCAAGTGGCCCACCTTGGGGTGCCCTTGCCCTTTACAATTCCCCAATGACTAATGATGTTGAGCACTTTTTAATATAATTATTGGCCATTGCTGTCTCCTTCATTGTGAAGTCTTTTCAAGTCTTTAATCCATTTTTAAAAGTTGGTTAATGTTCTTTGTATTGAGTTGTAAGCATTCACTATATATTCTCAAAAGCATTCCATTGTAGACATCATTATGAATATTTCCCCCCAACTATGGCTTTCTTTTCTTGATGTCTTTGAAGAGCAGTTTTTCATTTTCATGAAATCCAGTGTATCTGTTTTCTTTCTTTTATGTACTGACTATAAAGTTAGCACATCTAATGCCATAAGAAATCTTTGTTTACACCCACGGTCATGAAGATATTCTCATGTGTTTTCTATTCCCTTTAGTCTTGATTTTTTTTTAAAGATTTTATTTATTTACTTATTTGACAGAGACACAGCGAGAGAGGGAATACAAGCAGGGGGAGTGGGAGGGGGAGAAGCAGGCTTCCCGCCGAGCGGGGAGCCTGATGCGGGGATCAACGCAGGCTTGATCCCAGGGGGATCATGACCTGAGCCGAAGGCAGATGCTTAACGACTGAGCCACCAAGACGCCCCTTTAGTCTTGATTTTATGTTTACATTTATACATCTTGGAATTAATTTTTGTATATGGTGTGAGGTAAGGGTTGAGTTGTTTTTTTTTTTTCCTTTTGATATCTGGCTGTTCAAAGACCATTTCTTGAAAAAACATTATTTTCCCTTTTATACTGTTTTGGCAGCTGTGTTGAAAATCAGTGGAACTTTTAGGTGTGGGTCTGTTTCTGGACTCTGTCTTCTGTCCCAGTGGTCTGTTTATTTTTTTTATGCTAATACTTAATATTGTCTTAATTACTGTGCCTTTATAATAAAGCTTGAAATCAGATAATGTAAGTCTTCCAATTTTGTTCTTTTTCAAGATTTTGGCAATTGTAGGTCTTTTGCATGTCCATATAAATTTTAGCTTTCCAGTTTCTATTTAAAAACCTATTGGGATTTTGATTAAGATTATATTGAATTGGTAAACCAATTAGGAGGAAGTTTACATCTTAAACAATGTTGAGTCTTCTAATCCCAGAGCTTGCTATATCTCTCCATTTACTTAGGTCTTCTTTATTTTCACAATGTTTTGTATAGTTCTTAGTGTAGAGGTTGATGTAAGAAAGATGTTAGGGTTCGAAGCCAATGGCTAAGAATTCTTGAGACATCTTTGGCACAAAAAGGTGGTTTTATAAAGCACGGGAACAGGACCCATGGGCAGAAAGAGCGGCACTGGGGTCATGAGGAGTGGCCCATTATATACTTTCAAGTTGGGAGGGGATAGGGATAGCGTAAGTCTCTAAGGAATTTTGGAAGCAAGGTTTCCAGGACCTTGAGGGGGCTAGCTATTGTTGGGAAAAGGTCATTTACATCTGAAGGGTCCCATGACTAAGGTTTTATTAATCATGTATATCGGTGGGCCATATGCTTGGGGATGATTGCCAACACATATCTTGGGGGGTTAGAGATAAAGGAAGTTTCCAAAGGAATTTTTATATGTTAAAGTAGACTTACAGGATCTTGGGGGGTGGGTTCAGGCTAGGATTGCCTTTTGCCCTTAGCAAGGTATTAACATCAAGGCAGTTGAGTCCCTAGAAAAATGTACCTCTGCCTGTTTCAAGGACTTGTCAGTGGGCTCTAGGTAGTAAGGAAATTTAATAATTTTTCTTCTGCCTTTGTTTCCCACACCAGAGGTCTTACACAGTTTTTGTTAGGGATACATTTTAGAATTTTATGATTTTTTTTTTTTTTTAAGATTTTATTTATTTATTTGACAGAGAGACAGTGAGAGAGGGAACACAAGCAGGGGAAGTGCGAGAGGGAGAAGCAGGCTTCCCACTGAGCAGGGAGCCCTATGCAGGACTCTGATCCTGGGACTCCAGGATCATGACCTGAGCCGAAGACAGACGCTTAATAACTGAGCCACCCAGACACCACAGGATTTTGATTCTTTTTTTTTTTTTTAAGATTTTATTTATTTGACAGAGACAAAGCAAGAGAGGGAACACAAGCAGGGGAGGTGGGAGAGGGAGAAGCAGGCTTCCCGCCGAGCAGGGAGCCTGATGCGGGGCTCGATATCAGGACCTGGGACCATGACCTGAGCTGAAGGCAGTCGCTTAATGACTGAGCCACCCAGGCACCCCCCAGAATTTTGATTCTTGATGCTATTGTAATAAATAAATAAATACTCTTTATTTTTCCAGTTGTTTGTTGGTAGCATACAGATACAACTGACTTTTGTGTTTGAGTAGTTTTTTATAATCATGAGTGAGTTGATTTTATAAAATACATTTTCAGCATTTATTGAAATTGTGGGTTTTTTTCCTGTACTTTTGTATATAGTGAATTACATTGTTTGAATGAATTTACACGTATTATCTTACTATTTGTTTCTACCATCTTACTATTTATTTTCTATTTGTCCTATCTGTTCTTTGTTCCTTTTTTTTCTTTTTTTTTTTTTTTAAGATTTTATTTATTTATTTGACAGAGAGAGACACAGCGAGAGAGGGAACACAAGCAGGGGGAGGGGAAGAGGGAGAAGCAGGCTCCCCGCAGAGCAGGGAGCCCGATGTGGGACTCGATCCTGGGACTCCAGGATCATGACCTGAACCGAAGGCAGTCGCTTAACTGACTGAGCCACCCAGGCGCCCTCCTTTTTTATTTCTTTCTTAAATTCTAGCCAATACTCAATTATTTTTTATTCTGTTTTATTTCCTGTTTTGGCTTTTTATTTGTTCCTTTATATTTGTTCCTGCCTCAGTTCCCCCCCCCCTTTTTTTTCCAATCAATCAAGTATTTTTTAGAATTCCATTATTTTTTCTCTTCTGGCTTTTTAGCTGTACCCCTTTGTTATTTTTTTAGTTGTTCTTGTCCAACAGAAATATTTGAACCATATATATGATTTTGAATTTTCTAGCAGGCACAATAAATAGTAAAACAAAACAGATAAAACTATTTTTTAAACTAATTTCAATAATATATTTTATATAACCTAGTATATCCAAAATATTATTTCGATATGTAATCAATATAAAGAAATCATCAATAAGATATTTTGCATTATTTTTTTGATATTGAGTCTTTGAAATCTAGTATGTATTTTGTGATGACTGTATCCTAGAAGCCTTTGAAAAACTTATGTTTGGAAAATGATTTAAAAACAGAAAATAAAAGTTTTGGGGAGAAAAACATGCTAAATTTTTTGTTACTATAAAAATATTTGCCATTTAAGAAAATTGCTTTTTCAAAGATGTTTTCAATCTTTTCCTCTAGACAAACTTGGCCCTACAGTGTTTGCTCCTGTTAAAATGGATCTTGTTGGAAATATTAAGGTGAATATACTAGCATATCTCTAAGGAGACCATACGTTTGGAGGGAGTAGTGCATGAAATCTCATTCAGAAACACGTAATTGTTGAGTTTTATACTCAAGATGAAAAGTATAGGCCAGCTGTGAGAAAGGTTCTGAGGCAGAAAAAAATACTTTAAAAACAGTATTTTAAAGCCTTGAGACTATTTAATTCTAGCTTAAGCCTCATAAAAATTCTCAAACAAGAACACATTACCTTGAAAACAGAAGAAAAAAGATAATAGAGGCTTAATTTATTTTGATTTCTTAAAGGCCTGCTTGACAAGCTTATCAGTCTCAATACTATACTGATTTACTTGATAGCTTTAGCATTTTTAACTTAGATTGTTTCCCTGCCTTTCCTGCAGAAAGTAAATCAGAAGTATATAACCAACAAGGAAGAGTTCACCACCCTCCAGAAGATAGTGCTGCATGAAGTGGAGGCCGACGTAGCCCAGGTTAGGAACTCAGCTACAGAAGCCCTCTTGTGGCTGAAGAGGTGAGGCAGCTGGGATGGGGCAGCAGTTGAAATCCAGCTCAGTTGAAATGCTACCAGCAAAAAAAGTATTATGCAAAGACTACTTCTGAGTGGAGGATCTAACACAATAGCCTTTTCTAGAAGGCCTGATGAATAGAACACCAACTCTTTTTTTTCTCCCTTCTGATGAACATTGTTAATATTAACAGTATATATAAGATAGGAATCGTAAAGGATAATAGAGTTGACTGGTTTTCTGTAAGTCGGTAGATCACAAACTTTGGTAGCGTCCAAATCACCTGAAGGGCTTTCTTAAGAACACAGATTGCTCCACTCCAGACTCAGACTTTCTGACTCAGTAAGTCTGGAGTGGGAGCCCAGAACTAGCATTTCCAAGTTCCCATTGGTCCCAGGACCACTTTTTGGAAACCACTGTTTAGGTAGATCAGATGAGAAGGGTCTAGAGTAAACTAAAAGGAAATGACAGGGAAGAAAGTCAGAAAGGACTGCCATGTGACTTGACCTGTTTGCTGCAATATTCAAGATATTATTGAAAAAGACACTGATGTCTGCCATTTCTTTATACCCATTCAACATAAGTGAACTTTGAAAATAATATTTCTTCCTCTTTTTTGTTTTAGAGGTCTCAAATTTTTGAAGGGATTTTTGACAGAAGTGAAAAATGGAGAAAAGGATATCCAGACAGCCTTGAGTAAGTATCCTTTACATTTTGATCATTCCATTGAATAGGATATGGAATGGAGACCCCTAGAGGCAGCATATAGGGGAAAATTTCTGCTTTTCTGAAGTTGATTTTGTTTCTTTTCTATTTCATTATTATTGTTTGTTTCTTATATGCTCTGTTAAAAAAAGAACCCATGAGATAACGACCTCGTAATGTAGATCTAACTTATTAAAAATCAGTATATCTTAAAGAAGAGCTAAATTAATGGAGAGCCATCTCTTAATAGGAAAGCCTAATATTTTTAAGAAGTGAGTTCTTCCTAAATTAATCTTCAAATACAGTGCAGTTCTCCAAAATCAATATCCCAAGAGAAGCTAGTTTTAGAGACCATAACAGGGAGGGTTTGGGGAACCCTAGGAATTTGCTCTGGAGTGAGAGAAAGGGTGGGTCATCATCGTCATCATCTTGTACTCCTTAAATGCCTCGTGTTTGTAGTGGTAGAGCTGAGACCAGGATGAAGGCCTTGATCAAAGGTCATCCTGTATCTCCAGCATCTTTTAGCAGGGACTGGAACCTCATAAGGTTTTTGGTAAACACTGGGTGGGTGGGTAGATAGATCAGTTTTGGAAAACATTAACTTGGGAGCATCCTCATAGTGCCCTTGACAGAGTGCCTGAACTCTCACTCTTCACCTAAAAGAAATTCTCCCAGCATGGGCCTTGAGGCATGAGGGGTAGGGAGTGGGTATTGAAATTCCATATTCCTTTGAAGCCCTCTATTATTGTGATGTAGAGAAGCACATGGTCAAGCTCTAAGTAGCCATAGTTAAAAATAATGAAATGAATGAATTAGATGCTTCTGCTGTGGAAGAGGAGCCAGTATTCACTGCAGCATTTTGTTGGTGTCAGGACTGAGCTCTTCCCTCTGGGCCATGAGTCCTGAGGGATTCTGCCCCAGTGTGACTTTCTCAGGCCTTCCTCTCTAGAAACTTGCTGATGTGCCGTGAAACAATAAAAATTGGTTTTTCTGTAACACTTTATGAAGAATTTAGACAACTTAACCCTTACATCAATCCATTTTTGCAGGTTAGGTATCCAAAATTTAGAGAGATTAAAATACACGCTAAGGCCACAAAAGATCTGAAGCAGAGTCACTTTGAGCCCCCTGCCTCAAAACTCCTCATTTCAGGGCACCTGGGTGGCTCAGTCGGTTAAGTGTCTGCCTTCAGCTCAGGTCATGATCCCAGGATCCTGGGATGGAGCCCCGCGTCAGGCTCTCTGCTCGGCGGGGAGCCTGCTTCTCCCTCTCTCTCTGCTGCTCCCCCTGCCTGCCTGCTTACGCTCTCACACGCATGCGCTGTCTCTCTCTTTCAAATAAATAAACAGAATTAAAAAAAAAAAAAAAGTCCTCATTTCTCCCACAAAAGGTCTTCTCCACCATTCCTGGGCTACCTGTATTTTCTGGGCTTCTCATACATCCCTGAATTTCTAGGACAGTCTGTTGTATTCTCCCCATGTGTCCTGATTTCAGTACTAAAAGTATTTTCACTGTAACTATTCATGCCCTCTAATCAGTATCATGGAACTTTATGACATGTGGACTGATGAAGATCTTGGGCGCTCTGGATTCCACCACTTGATATAGCATTGTGTCCTTAGGCAATCTACTTACCCTTTCTGTTTCCCGGTTTCCTCATCTATAAAATGGGAATGATGATGCCATTTCCCTAAAAAACGGTTTTTGTAAAGATTAAATAGTTCATGCACATAAAAAGATTAGTAAAGTGGTACATAATAGATACTTAATAGAGACTAGTTTCTCTTGTTTATATTTCATCATTATGACATAAGAAGTTGATAACCTGTCAGAAAATGGAGCTTATTTGTTCCAAATCAGAAATGAGAAGTTTACAAAGCTCTGATGCCAAGCCAGAAATTTCTCTCCATAAACTTCTTAGTGTGGAAATTTTACACGGGGATGAAGACTCCTTTACTGCAGGAAATACAGAAGCTGTGGGATTCAGCGGTGTGCCTGGTGGGCTCCACGGGTCACATGATGCTGTTGCTTTGTTATGGCTGTCTGTGTGAGGGACCAGGCTGTCTGTGAGCGCTGACCTCATTCACCCCTCTGCTGGAGTGGAGGCAGAGTAGAACCCAGCTGCTTACTGGACACACAAGTGAAAAAGAAAAGCTTAGCCCCTGGAGGTACGGAGGAAATTGAGGATATCCCCTTTCTGCTGTACCTCTGCCCCTAATTCTGTCCTTTTTCTCACCTTCTTTTTACTTGATTTGGAGTCTGGACCCTTCTGAAGAGAGAGGAGACTAGAAGGGGAAATGCTGCTTCGAAATCAAAATAAGCACAGTCAGTCTCAGCTTTTCTTTCCCTCTCTTCCCCTTTCAGCACTATTTTCAATGGGAAGGAAACGAGGGCTATAAACTTGAGATTTTCATCCTGATGTTCAGGATTATTTCAGAAATTTTCATGATTTAAATCATAGTTTTACTTCTAGGGGTCCCTAGGTTCCTGCCATTGTTCAGTGTAAAGAAAAGTTCTCCTAACCACCCACCCTCCCTTCCAGTTGTAGACACAACAAGCTCTATGCAAACAAATACAGCTTTATAAGAAGTGTTTGCACATTAACTACGTAGAGCCCATAGGCTCCTTGATGTGGATTTCTCTGGGTCAACAGCTTCTCTTCTCGTTTTGAAATCATAGCCTTTATAAGTAGAACCGATACCTCGTCTGAAATGAGGGAGTTTAGGAATGTAGGTAAAACAAAGGGTTTATGCCTATATTTATATAGGCAAATTAGCTTGCATGTTTTAGATTCTAAAACTGAATTTGAGTTATTGTAATAGCAACTACCGTTTATAGAGCACCCAGTGTAGAAATGACACTAGGTTCTTGAGGAACATTTCATTTAATCTTACAAATACTCCTTTTTGACAGTGAGTAAACTGAGGTCTAGAGAGGATAAATACCTTCCCAGGGGTCTCAAATCTAGAACAGTGGTTCTCAGAATGGTCCAAGGAGAGCATCTTCATTACCTGCAAACTTACTAGAAATGGAGGCTGCCAGGCCCCACCCAGCACCTGCTGATAAAAGCTCACCAGGGATGGGGCACAGCAATCCATGTTAGCAAATCCTTTGGGTGATTCTAATCCAGGTCAAAGTTTGGGATGCACTCAGTAGAGCTAGGACATTGAGGCTAACCTGTACTAGGCTACATTTTGATTATTTGGGAATTTTGATTGCTTCTGAGTGATTAATGAATAAACTGGAATAAAAGCACTGAGATTAGTGCCACAGCATCAGTTAATTTTGCCTCCTTTTCAGGATAATTAGCTAGTTCTCCAGTGACAACATTTTTCCTAACTTAGAAACAGCAAGGTAGTAGGGATAAATTAAGGATAAACCTTAACTGGCATTCCCAAATTTGAAAACACTGCTTAAAAGGTAAATGTTCATAAATGTTGATAAAACTTGTGTAATCTTAGCGGCCTTGAAAATGAGAGGTGATAATGTAAAAAATCCGAAATGACACAATGGAAACCTTGACATCTATTAAATCTCTGGAGAATATATGTATAGTCATTGTATTACTGAAGTTCTGTGACCTAGAATGAGTTCCCAGCATCTGGAAAGAGGCCTTAGGCTTTATACTGCCCCCTTTTGCATTTGAACCACCACTTGGATTTCCTGTCATGATGGTCAGAGTGGACTGTTTGGGTGGTCTTCTGTCAAGAGCTGCTCTGAACCCTTAAATGTCCTATGGCATTCTCTAGAGTTCATTCTAAGGGAAGAGTTAGGTCCACAAGGCAGATATGTTGAATGGCCTACCCTCTAGCTGAGCCCCTCCACTCGCAGACGCCACATCAAAAAGAGATTTTGGAAAGCCTCCTTGTAAGTAGAAGGCAGAAAGGTTGTTCTGGCATTTCATGCACCATTGTACTAAGTGTTACGTGCTCTGCATGGTCCCCTCAGCGGGACAGCATATTGCCGCATCACTCACCTCAGAATGATCCCATAAATGTCAGGTAAACACTCATCCAACCAAGATCTCTACCACAGAATGGGAAAATTGGTAATAAGATGCTCAGTTATGTATTTAATATAAAAAGCTTTCCCAGACAAGGAGGGCTGTGTGAGAGAGCTAAAGTCAGAACTCATGACCTGATACTGACAATCAAATCGTAACTTGACTAGTTATTCTGAAAATACTGTGGAAAAGGAATCAAGTCAGGCCCTCTCCCAAACTACTCACCACATGCACCTTTCTCGAATGGCAGACTCGTCTTATAACAAATGTTTTTGTCTTGATGACGCCTAAAGTTAACAAAGGGTGTCTCTGGATACTTGTTTCACTTCTGTCCATCGGTTATTGATTTGGCTTTTCTTCATACAATTCATTTTGCTTGAAGCTTAGTCACTATTAAAGAATTCAGTACTTTCCTAGCTAGCTCAGTTTTTTTGTTGTTGTTTATTTTTTTGTTTTATTATAAATATTTCAGATATTTAGCAGATATCTACCACTTGACCAAATATATAAAACAGTTCAATACTGTACCCATGTACCACCCCTTAATCCTGTTATTCCTTCTATTCTCCAGAGAAGATCTTCATCCTGAATTTGCTATTTATTATTATATAATACATGATTTTATACTTTTACTATATATTTATGTATCTATAAATAGCATCTAGAATTGTACTGCATATTTTAAACTCATACATGGTGTCCCATTGTATACATTATTTTTCACTCAGTTATTATTTTTCAGATTTATTCACTTTCCAACCTCTCCTGGTTCCTAATTCTTGCCAAGGACTGGCTGCATAGTTCATTACAGAGCTGGGGTGATTGTCATCTCCTAAACTCAGTGAATGATTGACTCCACCTTTCCCCGCTTTGCTTATCTACTAAGCTCACTCTTAAAACTTAGATTGGCATTTCTCCTTTGTCTTCTCTACAGCCCAAAGTAACTTGACAAATTCTTAGCAATTACAGATTGACAATAGAGAAACACTGTCATATATGCAGTTCCTGGACAGAACAGTTATCTACCAACAGTAATTGAAAAGTTGTTCTCTCTCACGTGCTACAACAGGTTTAGGCATAATCAATCTCTAAATACCTCAGCAAATTTCTGGGGTGCCTGGCTGGCTCAGTCCGTGGAGCAGGTGACGCTTGATCTCAGGGTTATAGGTTCAAGCCCCACATTGGGTGTAAAGATTATTTAAAAATAAAATCTTTTAATACATGTATACATACCTACATACCTCAGCACATTTCTGAGTTACCAGTAAAGAAATCACATTTATTTTGTTCCCATAAATAGAATAAGATTCTAATTCTTCTGGAAAATGGACATTTATCATTTTCATTATTTTGTCTCACAAAGAGTGAACATTAGTTTTTTAGAATGGTTTAATGTGACAAGAATACCCCAAGTTCTCATTGTTTTTAGCTTTGTGACCTTGGCCAAGTCACCATCTCTCTGGGTCTTCGGTTTCTTGTTTTGTAAAAGGAAAAGAATTGGGCAAGGTGATTGTCAAGGCTTCCTACTCAGAAATTTGGATTCAGTCTCTGAGGAACTGACACATCTCAAAGATCTGGGAGAAGGGGATGGGATAATTTATGTCTTTCAGAGGCCAAAAATACTTACAAATTATAGAACACCCGTTATGATAATGAATGGATATTACAGTGAAGATTAATGTATTTCATTATCTAATCTTCTCTAGGTAACCAAAATAGGTCATGCTTAGACTTCATTTTATTTTAATGTAGCCTCATGTGGCAGGGATATTTGCAGCCCTAGAAGTCAGCTAAGGACTTTTGGCAAGTTGCGTGCGTGCGTGTGTGTGTGTGTGTGTGTGTGTGTTAACGAGTTTTCTCTCATTTGTTGGTTTTATTTTTTATTTATTTATTTTTTAAAGATTTTATTTATTTATTTGAGACGAGAGAGAGAGAGAGCACATGAGACGGGGGAGGGTCAGAGGGAGAAGCAGACTCCCCGCCGAGCAGGGAGCCCGATGCGGGACTCGATCCAGGGACTCCAGGATCATGACCTGAGCCGAAGGCAGTCGCTTAACCAACTGAGCCACCCAGGCGCCCCTCATTTGTTGGTTTTAAATTGTAAGAGTGGTCTTCCTGGACCTGAGTCAGGACCTAGCCCAAATTTTCTGATTGATTCCTTCTTCTGTTAGACTTGCTGGAGCACATTTTGCACTGTGGCAAACTTGGCAACGTGCAGGCCCGGCAAGGAATGGCTGCCTCATCTAGGAGGGCCAGGCAGGAGTACACAGATCATGCTGCTGTACAAACACTCGCCCTTCCTTAGACCAGACTGCCCACATTGTTGGGACTCACAGCACCCTTCTTTTCCTGCTCTCCTAAAGAAGATGGCATGGAGAAAGGTTCTGGGCTTTTTTGAAAGGTTAACTTAAATAGCAACATGTAGGAAAAGTACAGAGCCCCTGAGGTTGGAGTAGCATTGGATCCAGAACCTCTGTAAACAGGTAGATTGTCCAGCAGGAGCGCTTTGGAGCTGAACACTGAAGGACCAAGACAGCTGCATTTGCTGCATACCGTCAAGAAATGTAAATCTCACCTTGTTACTTCTCTACAACAGTTCCCAACCAAATGATCATGACTGTTAGATCATAGTACAGACTGTGTAGGAAAAAAGACTAAGAGAATACACCCCCAGAATGCCCACTGTGGTTATCTCTAGGAGGCATGATTATAGGTTTCTTTAGTTCCCTCCTTTTTGTGTTTTCCTTACTTTGAACAATGAGAATGCATTACTTGTGAAATTAGAAAAAAACAGTTAAGTGTTATATTTTTTAGAAGTGCCACTGGGCCTCCAGTGGGAATTTCAGAATTCTTGGCATGGCATATAAAGGTCCTCACCATTTGGCCCCAGCCCCAGTGATCTTCAGCCTCAGTGAACTAATCCCCATGGCACAGCATGCCCCCATCTCTCACAGCTCCTTGGTGCTTGCAGGCTGCAGCCCCAGCCACCACCCTTCTCTCTGCCCTACCCAGCCTTTGAGACTTCTTTGTCCACATGTCTTCAGGCTGGGTTCGTTTCTGTCTTCTTTTTATTCCTACAGAAAGCACTGTATACACATCTTCAGCAGTTGTCAGTTTACATAATATCACTTTGTTAAATGGCTGGCTCTCATAAGCCCAGGACTTCCTGAGGGCAATGGACTGACTGATTTTAAAGTCACCCAAGGATCTCCACCACCTTGCACAGTATGGGGTGCGTGGTAGAGCCTCCTTCCATCGTGGATGTCTGCCAGATTTTAATGTCATTGAATTCCATCTATTTATTTATAATGTCATTTAATACTTCGCCTAGATTAAGATCACAAGAAATAAAGTATTCCCACTGTCTTATCTCTGTGACTCACTTCAGGAGTTGGCATCCATGGACCTGTACAATATCTTGCCAGCCCAAATGGCTTCTTGGAAAGGATGGGTGGAAAATTGATTGTCTTCCAGATTTACCTCAGAGGCGGTGCCTACTATTTTCTGCCCATCTGCACTATCCACTTAGTGGGCCAGCAACCCTTTCTTTGCTAAGGTCTTATACCGCCTGCAGTGCCCCTGATACCATCTATCCCCTTGGAGAATCAGATAGACTGTAAGTGTGGCTCACATGGAAGACTTATATCTATGAGCACACCCTAAGTCTATTCAGACTGTTCTAAGAAAAAAATTAAATTGACTCTTGAGTTCTCCTTTAGGCTGTTTGTAAGAGTCTTCTTCATACTTCTTGGGTGCTGCCATTTCCACCTGTTCCTAAAACCTTAGATAACCAGAGAAATGTTACATTTCAAATGTATAGTCTTCTTTTATATAAAATACAAATTGTATTTTGTGCAAAGTTGAGTTATGTACAATTGATAGTGGGGTGTGCTAAAAGTATTAATAAAGCCTCATCCAAATTTTAAAAAGAAAAGTTGACAAGAAGTACATGATTTCAAAGCTAGAGGGCTTGAGTAAGTTGTAAAATGTGTTTAAGCTACAGCCACGTGGCCAGTAAAATGCAGATATCTGACATCCTTTGGCAGTATTCTGTGAGCCACATTGTTGCTAACTGCATAAACTTGTGGCTGTGGTTCTGGTGTCTGCTTTTCTGTTATCTTAACATCTGCTCAGGGCGCCTGGGTGGCTCAGTTGGTTGAGTGACTGCCTTCGGCTCAGGTCATGATCCTGGAGTCCCGGGATCGAGTCCCACATCGGGCTCCCTGCTCAGCAGGGAGTCTGCTTCTCCCTCTGACCCTCCTCCCTCTCATGCTCTCTGTCTCTCATTGTCTCTCTCGCAAATAAATAAAAAAATCTTAAAAAAAAAAAAATCTCTTATAATTTAAAATACTTCTATATCCTATTATAATGTCACTTAAGCATTGATTAAATGGTGGCACTTATACTGGTCCTGAAACAAGCACAAGAAAATACTTAAGTTTGGAATAAAGTTTTTGGGTTTTTTTTTTTAAGATTTTATTTATTTGACGGGGGGTGGAAGCATAAGCAGGGGGAGCAGGCAGACGGAGAGGAAGAAGCAGGCTGTCCACTGAGCAGGGAGCCCAATGCGCGGCTTGATCCCAGGACCCTGAGATCATGACCTGAGCCAAAGGCAGATACTTAACCGACTGAGCCACCCAGGCGCCCCTGGAATAAAGTTTAGATGTGATAAAGCATGATGAAGAAGGTCAGACAATCCCTGTGATTCCCTGTGCTATTATTTAGGAATGAGCACTCTGTAAACACTGAAGATGCCGCTTAGAAATGAAATGGAGCATTGATACACATGCACTGTGGTGATATAGATCTGTGCCTCTGGAGAATGCATTTCTTCCTGTGGAAAAAACAGTTTTGAATTTTGAATTGTGTTATTCAGATCCTTCAGGAACACATCCCTTGCATAAAATGCAATTATTTTGTTCTTGAGATTTTTTTGTAATTAAAATTATCATATGCCAGTGTTTGAATCTCATTTTAAAACACATTGGAACAAAAATCATGGGTTTTTATCTTTAAAGTCCAGAATATGGTCAAGCAGAGAAAGTCAATTATCATATGGTTTCACTTATTTGTGGAACATAAGGAATAGCATGGAGGACATTAGGAGAAGGAAGGGAAAAATGGGGGGGGGGATTTGGAGGGAGAGATGAACCATGAGAGACTATGGACTCTGAGAAACAAACAGGGTTTTAGAGGGGAGGGGGGAGGGGGGATTGGTTAGCCCGGTGATGGGTATTAAGGAGGGCACGTACTGCATGGAGCACTGGGTGTTATACGAAAACAATGGATCGTGGATCACCACATCAAAAACCAGTGATGTATTGTATGGTGACTAACATAACATAATAAAATTAAAAAATAAAAATAAAGTCTAGAATATGAATGATTTTCATTAATAGGTCTCACAAAGTCCTTTATAAGTAGCTTAGTAACTTCAAGCCATTCTTTCCATAGTAGTTTTAAAGGTTTCTTGGTTTAATACTGCATATCCAGGGTCATAGGGACACCAAGGACAAACATTTGACATCCCAGAATAGAATGTTAGAATTGAAAAGACACTCAGAGATCAGGTTACAAAGAGGGAAACCGAGAGGACATCTAAGGGGACTGACTTAGGGTCACACAGCATTCAGAGAACTGCATTTTTATATTCTTATAGTGTATTTTTTTCCAATATTCTCCCCCCCCCCCTTATTTCCTGATATGGATGGGACTTTTCCCACCATGGTAATAAAGAATTTCAGATACATTTACAAAAGGTAAGAATGGAATTATCTGTTTTTCTTAAAAAAAAAAAAAAAAAAAGATCTGTGTAGGCTTTTTCCCTACTCAGGACTTTTAGGGGCACATAATCTTGTAATTAGACTTTTCTTGTCAGCTCGTAATACCAATAGGATCGTGCTACCATGTACTTGAGAAAGGAGATGCTACAAATAGCACATCAGATTCTGGTGAAATCGTGGTTCATGGAGTTCTTCTTCTTTTCAAGATAACGCATATGGTAAAACATTACGGCAGCACCACGGCTGGGTGGTTCGAGGGGTTTTTGCGGTAAGTAATCCTCCTGCTTTCTAATGTTCTGATGGTCACAGCAATATGTTTTGTTTGTTTCGTGTGCATGGCATTTCTGTTTGCTTTGTTCTCAAGAATAAGAACACAGTGTTGTCTATTTAAGTCTGTAGGTCTTTGTTGTATGGAAATGTTGGCAATAAAAAATGTCTAGACTAGAAAAGTCTGTTAGCATGCTTTTCCCTGTCCAGCTCCAGTGACCGTGTGGAGGTTTTGGTTGCCTTTCTGATCAGTGCAGAGATAGGCAGGAAGCTGCTAAAATTCAGCAGTGATGAGAGACCAGTGGTGCCTTCAAGCTCATAGCTTCCTCTGCTGCCCATTGTATTCGGTCCTGTTAATTCTCAGGTTTTAGTTGATTTTTTCTTCCGCTTAGTCAGATTTTATCTTTGCATATTAACTCAATTGGCTGCGCCAGCAGCTAGGGCTCCTAAGAAACCTCGTTAGTCAGTTTTTTTCATTGTTGGAGGTGTTTGTCTTCATGTGTTTTGGCTCCTGTTACCCCGCTACTCCTTCCTTCCCAGCATGTTGACCTAAGAAGAACACATACCTGGGAATCCTAGTCCCCCGCACAAATCAAGTAGCCTGCTTTGTAAAATAGCAGGAGTAGAGGCCTCTTTATGTCAGCAGTCCTCGGTGATTCTCCCGTCATCTGAGGAGAGGCCAGCCTGAGGTACAACTGTGAAAAGGTAGAGTCTTGTGTAGGCACACTAGCAAACGCCACAGAGTGAGTGTTCCGTGGAAGGTCTTAGGGTAGAAATAGCCTGGCACATGTCTTTCACTAATTTAAAGGATAGGAGACATTATTTGCCTGAGGTAAGAATGTTTAGGTCATGATTTATTAGGGGGTAGGTAAAGAAAGTGGGAAGAATTGACAGTGGAAGAAGTAAAGTTCAGGGAAATGAAATGCGTTTTGAACATGTGGAGATGACTAGCTCCATACCCTGGCGCTCATTGCGGTAGGAGCCAGCGCCGTTGCAGCTGCAGAGTGCCCACGCTTACCTTCAGTACATGTGGCATGATCGTCACGAGAGCTGCCACGTGGCTGGTGGACAGCTTTGTGGACCAGGCACAGTGCGAGGTACTTCCACATTCATTATCTTAGGTAATCCTCAGGATGTACTCTCACTGTTCTGCAAGTTCAGAACTGTTCACTCGAGTCCTAGAGTGAAGCTGTGGCAGAGCCAGGGTCTACACCCAGCTCCTCTGTGGCCAGGGCTGGTGCGCATCGCCCGCATCGCCATGCTCTGCACTGCAGGCCGTGATGGAGAGGCTGCCGCCGAGGAGTTAGGCAGTGCAGGGGGTACATTCAGTGATCCCCGAGTAAACCGATTGCTGGTAGGTGCCTGAAACCCAGCTTCCCTGGTGAAATGACAAAGCATAAAAACACTGAATTGCCCTATTTGCAAGAAACATAAATGTCTTGTTGTAGTTGCTGTGGTCTAGAAGTCAGAGTTTAATCCTGAAATAGTAATGATCCAAGAGATGTTGCCGACAAGAATGCAAGTGTAGCAGAAAATTTAACCTAAGCAAGAGTCTTTAAGAGGACTTCTTAATTCATAGCGTTTTCCCCAGAATATAGTAATCTAGACTCATAAAAAAAATATAGAAATCATGGAAGAATAGAAAGGGAAAAAATTAAAATGTCCATATTCTCACCACTCCATAATAACCATTTTTAACATTTTTGTGTTTTACCTTCTTAGCTTTTATTTTTATGTATATTTATGTATTCTTTTAATATTGTTCTATTTAATTTTATATTTATCTAAGTATATATCTCTATAGGTGTTTATAGTTTTATATCTACATGTTACATTTGTAAAATTATTTTGTATACTCTATATGTATGTAAATTTTTTGATATTAGCTTGTAGTATAATTTTGTATTGTTTTCCTCCCACCACAGATTCTATCATGGCCATTTTTAAATGCCATAAGGGTCTTTGAAAATAATTGTTTTTAGTGACTGCATAATATTTCCCTAGTATGGAGGTGCCATGATTTATTTGCCAGTCTTCTGTGTTAGAAATTTAAGCTGTTTCCGAGTCTGTTGTTACAAATACAGCAGCATTCATTTACATACATTTTTTACTAAAACTCTTTTATTTCCAAAAATAGGTTCCTAGAAGTGGAATTATTATGTCTAATACCAAGAACTATTAGAACTTAGAATCTTGAGCACTTGCCATGCACCAGCTGTTACGTGCTTTATATACAGTTAGTAATCTCATAATTGCAAAGTATGTTCTCTTACCTACCCTGTCATAGACAAAGAAACCTGAGATACAGGAGGTGAGGTAATACACTCAAAGTTAGAGAGGAAGAACATTCTGAAGACTCTTGATATTATTGCCAATAGTTTTTAATAGTTGTTGGTTTTTAAGAAAATAGATTATGTTGAGCATTTGCCAACAGCCATATGCATAGAAGAGCTAGCTTGGCCCTTCCAGCTTCTCTTCTGTTACTCTGCGAGTCATCCCTACTGTAGAAAGTAGACTGTTGCCCAGTGTGCTAAGTGATCAGCAGGGGGCAGAGTCTTTAGCTGCTCTCAGTTGCTCCAGGAATCATCTTCTACACTCCAGGAATTTGAGTCATTTACCAGCCAAATAGTGAACTTTTATCTTCAGGCGGTTGTAATTCACAGGACGGAAGCCCAGTCCAGGCTGTACCTCCAGCATGCATCCTAGCCATTTGTTATTCGACCTTTTGGTTTCCTCTTCAGTTGAGTTCAATCACTGGTTCCCAGGTAGACTTGACTGGCATCACAGTCCTCTGGGAACCTTTGAGAAATACATTCTCGAGAAAACTTTTCACAAATTATTTTGTACCTAAATACACGTGCAGAGGGCTTGATTTTGTTGTTCTATCAAAAAGTCCAAAAAGGTTATAACAAAAAATAGTCCCTGCCTTCTGGCCACACCTTCCCAGACTCACTTCAAAGAAGCTGCCACTTTCAACTACTGTGACTATTTCTTCCAGTACCTCCATAATTCTAACAATGTTTGCTGTTCTTTTTGGCCTCATCAATTTTAGTCAATAATGTTGACTTTCTGTTATGATTAGAATTTAGCTTTCTTTAGACCTCACTATCACTACCTCCCTTCCCCTGCCTCTACCTTCCCAATATAATTATATCACAAGTTAACATGATGAAGATGAGCCAAAATTCACCATCATTGTGAACCCATAGATGTATCATGTTATCTCTGTTGGTTTTTGTTTTGTTTTCTTGGAGACTTCCCTTCCAGAACTTTCTAAACTCAATGCCAATCTTAATTAGCTATTCAGGCCTGTTGTATTGCTATGACCTAGGACTCTTCTTTACAAGTTTTCCTGTGCTGAATCCCCATCTCACACTAACTTCCCAGGTTTTTTTACTTCCTATTTGTTGATCTAATCCCTTGTTTTAGTGGTGTCTTCTAGTAGCTTCCTAAAAATGGTACAAGGGAGCTAAACTGAGTTCCTGCATGCCTGAAAATGTCTTTATTCTGCCCTTCTTTTCTAGAGCGATGCGTTGGTTTATGTAGAATTCTAGGTTAATAACAATTTTCTCTTAGAATTTTGAAGGCAGTCCTCTGTTGTTCTTTAGCTTCCACTGTTACTGCTGTAGAATCTAATGACATTCTAGTTCCTATTCCATTGTATATAAACTGCCCCTCGCCCCCTTGATGCTTCCAGGATCTTTATCCCCACAATCTAAAATTTCATGATATTCTCCTTTTAGTCTTTATCATTCATTATGCTGAGTACTGGGTAGGTCTTTAAATCTGAAGAGTCATATCCTTCAGTTCTAGGAGATTTTCTCACATTTTTTAGATAATCACCTTCCCTTCATTCTCTGCACTCTCCCATACACTTCTACCATTATTTGAGTATTTGGTACATGTTAGAAAGTGGGCTAAATATGTCATACGTATTCCATTAATCTTTCAAATAAGGAAAGTGGCACCAGTCCTCTTCTACAGATGAGGAAATGGAGGTTCTAAGAGGTTAAGCAGCTTGCTTAAATTTCTCAAGCTAACATGTGAAAGATTTGGGATTCATGTTTAGGTCTCCTTCACCCAAGCCTGTGCTTTAACCACTGCATGATCATGCCAGTCACTCTCCAATTGCAAAAGGGCAGTGGCTTGATTCTCAAAGACTTTTAAAGAATAAGGAAGCTCAAGAAGAGTGTAGAGTAAGTAATTCAAGATTCCAAAGTCTCCAGAGCTGTCAGCAGAGCCAAGCCAGTGGATCCCAGACAGCAGATTTTGGCAAGCTTAGGGAAGAGCTGGCCTACAATGGGAAGAGAGCTATCCAGAGCCTAGGAACTATTCCACCAGGAAAGTGGTACGGTGTGGCAACATGGTTGAAAAACACACAGAGTCGCTCCTAAGTTCAGACCCTGGCCCTGACACTCACTAGCTATATAATGTTCATCTGTAAAATAGGGATATCTACTGCACACCGTCCTTATACACATTAACTGGGATAAAATATGTTACAGCATCAGTGCACAAACAAACAACAAGTGTGAGCTCCCTTCCCTTTTAGAAAATATTCAAGGGTGCAGAGGAAATATCCATGTGGGGAAAAAGAGAGATAGGCAAAGAAACCTCTATGGAGATGGGACACAAATGAGTGAGGGGCCCTGGAAGGCTGGCCACGTGGGAACATGACTGTGGGAGCAACATGCATGTGGTGGATTCTGAGGATGCAGAGGGAATAGTCTGGATCACACTGGGCATGAGGAGGGAGCTTTCCTCAAACTCGTTTCTCTCAGCACTCCCTGATTTGTTGGCATCGTTCATCCCCAGGATGGCCCAATACACACTTGCTTCTTCCAGCCTTAGCATTTGTTGTGTTGGTGTTTGAAATATAATTTTAGTGTGCATGGATTGGAAGGGTATATTCCTTGCCCTCCTCATCGCTGTGTATGTGTGTGAGTGTGTGTGCACATGTGCACTTGTGCATAAGAGGACGGCGGGCAACAGCAGGAGATGTGCTGCGGATTCTCACGGGCAGTTCTTTTGCAGTTAGCTCTGAGGGCAGCTCCATCCTATGAAGATTTTGTCGCCGCATTAACCATAAAGGAAGGCGACCACCAGAAAGCAGCTTTCAGTGTTGGGATGCAGAGGGACCTCAGCCTTTACCTCCCTGCCATGGAAAAGCAGCTGGCGATCCTGGACACTTTATACGAGGTCCACGGACTGGAGTCTGACGAGGTGGTATGATGCCTGCAGGACCGCGCCGCCTCCTAACTTCAGGGAATAAAGTCTGCTAAAGTGTTTTGTTGCCCTGCTTAATTTCCAGCAGCAGCTTCAGCCCTCTCCAACCCCTTCCCTGGGGGGATGGAGAGAAGGAGGCAAAGCCTAGTGCTTTTATATATAATTTTTTTAAATGCGTATGTCTTTTGTGTGTTTAAAAATCAAGGTGCTATATATTTCAGTTCAAAGGGCCTCCTGGAAACCAAATCATAACTGTTCTATTAGAATTGAACAGCAAGTTGTAAGAGCAGATTTAACAAATGAATTTATCGGTATTGTGTTTTGTTTTTACCTTTTACTTTTAATGAGCCTCCCAAACCCAAGCTGAAGATGAGCAAATTCTGTATCAAGGAATATAACACATAGCCAGTGTTTCAGTCAACTTAGACTAAAAACTGGGGGGAAGCTAAGTCCACTTGTTGAAGCTATTGAAATGTAGAGTCTGGTATTCCTAGGCATTCAGAGAATACTCTTCTCCATGGCTTTGTAGGCAAGAAGAGCCTGTGTCGTCCAGGTGTTCGGGGCACTGGTGTGGGCCTGTCAGTGTGGGAGGAGGAAGACACAAGGAGTGCCATCCCTGTTTATGTGAGGGGAGACTCTGGCTCCTAAGGGATGAGTGGTGCCCTAACCCCAAGGCAGCGAAGCGACATGTCATCTGTGATGACCCCTATCTAGTGCCCACACTTTGCCAGCATGCTTTCCCGTGTGTCATCTGAATTGGACATTACAGTGAAACTGTGACATCCAGGCTTGTTATCCATTTCAAAAGTAAGGTTGAGAGGTTGAGGGATTTGCTCACAGTCACACAGCTTCTAATTAGAGGATGCAGGTCATTGCAGAGTGTGATCTGGACCACTTCTGCATCAAAATCACATGGAGTGCTTCTTCAAAAAGCAAATTCCCCAGCCTTACCTCGACCTGGAGAACCAGAATAGTGGGGGTGGGACTTAGGAATCTGCATTTGAATAAACTTTACGGGTGATTCTCCTGCACCCAGGGTTGAAGAACCACAAGATTGAATTCTAGTTTAAATTCTAATTTACAGGACTCCCCATCTTCTGCCTGAACTAAATGATAGGTTCTTCTTTTCCCAGAGAGGAAGAGGCTTTCATCGAAATAGTTAAAGGGAGAGCGAGAAGTGGAGCAAGTTTACTCACAGTTTTCTTGATTGCATGGGCCGCAGCACCCAACCAGCAGGCTTGGACGTTGCACTCAGGGACCATGGTTTTGAATGTGCCGTCTGACCAATCTCGGGATGATTGCCAGTCGTGCAGGGCAAGCCAGCTACAGCTGCTTATCAAGCTCAAAAGCTTTGGGACTGTGTCTGAATTGAAAGGTGGGATTTAAACTTGCATCCAGCAGTGCTGGGTAGGCATTCTCCTGAAGAGTGTGTGATGCCAGGAGACTCTAGTAGGCCAAGCTGCCGTGAGTGGGTGTGGGCGGGAAGTCATGGTGGCTGTCCCACCTGGGGCTGCTTCCTTCTAGAAGAGAAGTTCCAGCAGGAGGTAGTGCCCCAGAGTAGAAGGGGAGCTCCTTCGAAGGGCACAGGTGAATGCTACCTGAACAGCTTCAGGTGATACTTTTCCTAGGGCAAAGAGAACCCTCTCTTTAGGCAGAGGTTGATGTAGAGAGGGGTTTTGATTTTGTCTTTTGTTTGTCTTTAAACAAATTAGCATTTATTTAGCTCAGGTTAATGAAACAGGTACTCCAGTCACTAAGGACTTCCGGAAAATGCTTAAACTTAGAAAAACAAATGTTTTAAGGCTGGGGGAAAAGGTGCTAAAATAATATTGATTCTTTTGTATTTTAGCACTTGCTGTTGGTGTCATTCCCCCTCGCCCCCATGAGTAGTTAGCATGGATCTCCTCTGGTTAGTATGAGTATGATGGCAGAACTAGAGGATAATTCCGACTTCCTGCCCCTGACTTAGCCTTCTAAAAGGGAAAAAGAAAAAAACAGCCAGTTCTTGCTTGATCCTTGGATGGGGACACTTTAGGCATTGTGCGGTTGGGAGGGGATGCCCCTGGGAGACTCTAAGTATCTGTCCTGAGCAACTGCTGCTGCCCCCTGTCACCTCAGGTGACCTTGCGTGGGCTCCTGGAGAAGGGGCTGCCACACTGAAAACACCACAGATTGGCCGCCAAGGCTCCCGATACACACAGAAAGCTGCTCGGCATGGCCCTTTCACATTTATTAGGTACTGCCTTGGTTTATAGAACTCCGTTTTCTGGGGAAGAAGGGTTTAATATTCTCTAGGATCCTTGGGAACCCAGATCAGGATAGCTTGAATAACTTGAGTAGCTTGTATTTTGTACTCCACCTTTTCGCACTCCTGTAGAAAGGGGGTAAGGTTTTTGAGAGGTATTCTCCTAACTGGAGCATGTTCAGTTTGCCTGAGATGTATAAAGCTCGGAGGGTCCTAAATAAAAGCTTAGATTAGGTGATATACTAGGTGATCAATGCAACTTGGCCGGAAGTTTGGCACAGTCTGACCTTCCTCCTGGATCTACGGCGGTAGCTTCTAGTTAAGTACTACTATGCAGGTACTGCCTAAGATGGGAACAAAGAGAAAAGATAGGTAAGACCTTTTCTCTGTGCTCCTCCAAGATTTCTGGGACATCTCAGCTTTCTTTCCCCCCAGACAGTGAGAGGAGATGAAAATACTAGTATGCTTGTGGACAGAGGAATCACCTTGCTCTCATTGCTCAAAACATTTTTAGGAGTCCTTTTTTAGAGTAACCTTTAGAGAGATCCTGAAGAAAAAGGTAATTTGTCTTCTAGGTATCAGTAGAAGCTAAGAAGTAACATTTGGATAATCCCTTACAAAGTGCTTGCAAACACAGCATCTCATCATGTGTGCACCTCTCCCCACAGGAGAGGCCAGACTTGACACGTAGGAGGGATCAATGTATATTTGTCCAACGGGACAAAATCCTTTCTGTGATGGCAATTTTTTTGTCCTTTGAAAGTAAATTTGATTCATTATAGCTAATCCTAGTGAAAAATGTTAAGTTGGAGGGATACCCTTTGGGGGCAAAACCAACTTATGACTGTGAGATGGAGATGATTTTCTTGTCCCCTCTTGATCCGGCCCTGCAGGGAGTTCTAGAAGCAGGGCTCTCAGGATGTGGAACATCTCAGTCCCTGGGGAATGGACTTTGAAAGGTGGTGTTCATTAGGATGTATAAGTAGTGGCTTGAGGCACCTTGTCATCACTATATGCATGTCATTCCGAACATAAAGCTTCCTCAAATGTCGGTTTGCACGAAAAGGGATAGCTGAGCCTCACTGCTTCCCTCTCCTGTTTTCTTTTACGAAAGATTGCCAGCAGAGCCCCTTCTGAGCACCAAATCCATCGCCCATCTTAGCTGTTTTGCCCCATTCCTCGGCAGCATCCCCTAATGCGTTTGGGGAGCACCTGGTACAGACCTAGCCCCGGGTGAGGTGTCCAGTCAGTGCAGATTCTGTTCCCCTCTTGGACTTCCGGAGCTTCTTTAAAGACCCTCCGTTCCCATTTGTAGCTGTAAAGCAGGTGGCTGCCGTGTGCGGAAAGTGACCTCTCTGATGAGCGCTGCTGGAAAAGTGTGCAGGCTTCTCTTCTTGATTCTTAATTGGATATATGTATATTTCCCAAAAGTTAATGCTTTCAACTTTATATTTTCGGAACAGTGCTTTTAATTAAGAAAAATACATGGTAGGAGCCAGTAAATAGACCACACCTTTCTTTATTAAATTTGAGATAAGGGAGCTGAAGTAAGAGGCATCATATTAAGGAGATTTAATCTGATGATGAAAGTCATACATGTGAAGAAACATCTAAGGCAGTAGGAAGAGTCGGAAGGTCATGAGCAATATAAGATGATGTGAGGCAACTTTCTGAAAGAAAACGATTTTTATGGGTTTTTTTTCTATTTAAATGACTACATCCCACGAGAAGTTGTTTACTTAATGGTGCATTTCTGAATCATTGACTAAAATCAGTTGTTCTGGTTTTAGTCCTAGGTTTTACAACTCTTCAGCTTCCCTCTTCTGATGCTTTGTGGTGTTTTTTTTGTTTGTTTGTTTTTTAAGGTAACCTACCAACCTTTTTTACATTTTTAGATTTAGAATTTGTAAGTGAAGTATTTTTTAAGCCATCGTTCTGTTAGCTGAGCTGAAGTGTTTGGTCTTAGAGGGCCTGACTTCAGATGCTCTCTGGGATCTGGTACAGGCTGTACGGCAGCGTCGGTGTGTATGGTAAATGTGTGTCCCTGGGAAGCGTCTATCGAGGGCTTTATTTAGAACCACGTTCTGCTTCTGGATGTCCCTTTGTAACCTGCGGTTGCTTACTCAGGGCTTTCATAGTAATGACAGAAAAAGATACTCAGTAGCTGTCTAATGGTATTTTAAGACTGCTTATCAATTATAAGGCTGTTAGGGATCCATTCAATAACTCCACGAACATACTGTTCACTAGACCCTCTCTGTAAACGCTCCGGTCCCCTCCCTGTCGCAGCCAGTAGTCATGTGTGCCGAGGCCATTTGCGTGATTTCTCGCTGCCCTGCTGCACTGAGGGACTCCAGGGCATGATTCAGTGGTCAGTGGTGGTGCAGTTGACGCATGCATGGGTCTTTCTCCTCCACTGTTTTGATATAGCCTTTCATTAAAAGGAAAAAAACCTACCACTACTCTGTAATGCAGAAGTTTGCGAGATTTTTTGGTTTCCCTTTTTAATCACTTCTCTTCCAGAGTGAACAGATGTTTTCAGCTAAGCTATGTGAGAACACAAGAAAGAAATCCTGCTTGTTTTGAGCACCATTCTTTCTATTACATAGATTTTGAAGTGTGGTCAGTATTTCCTCCCTGTACTTTATAAACAGCAACCACCCTGGGATGGCTGGCACTCCTTGGGAAATGGATGACGTCACAGACTCCTGTGTACATGTCTCTCCATAGGTGTGTGTGGAGTCAGGGATGACAGGAAGGGTGATAGAAGTATTCTGTTGCTTCCCAGAAGGCTCATGAGCCAGTGTCATGGCATGTTTGATGTCTGAGTCCCCAGTGTCATGACAGTTCCACTAGAATGTCAGTAAACAGCCCAACTACCTCACGTGAAATTGGCTGTGGACAATCTGTGTCAGATGAGACATGCATTTAAGGTTGACTTAGTCTGGTTAGTAGATTGAACAAAATGATGTCTCTATAAAGAAGAAAAACATTAGACCAGATGCCAAAGGCTACAATGTACATAGATTTCCTCGGATTAATTTTGTAAGTCGGTGTTGAATTCCAGCCCCAGTATTCTTATCTCGAGTGTTTGTGGTCTCATAGATCCGTGCACTTTGAATACCTGCCCCATGCAGTCTTGTGTTAACTGTCCTTGTCCTGAAACATTTTGAATGAGCAGCATAACGACAGGAGAAAGCAAGTGTCAAGTAGTTTGCTGGTTTGTTCATTTTAATGGGCCTTTACTTAGAATATAACGTGTTGGAGCCACTGGGGACCAACCAGTGAATGAGAATGTCATGTTTAGTGTTCATGTAAAACTCTGTCCACGTTCTTACTCTATATCTTGCGGGGAGGGTTTTACTTTTTTTGCAAAAATGTTTGAAAACATCTGTCAGATTTTATATTCGTTAGTTATAATAAACTTATTTTTAAAGTATTTTATCAAGTGCTTCTCTTAAAGATGTTTGTGTGCATTTCTGCTTAATTGAATAAGCCAATTATAAGTATCATTTGTGGGACACATACTGTTTGCCAGGCATCATTTTAAGCCCTTTACAATATATTAACACATTTAATCGTCCTACTCTCTCTCTAAGGCCAGTACTGTTTTATCTTCAAATCACAGATGAGAACACTGAGGTGCAGACTGAGGGAAGCCCCTGACCTAAGATCCCACACCTGTTAGGGAGGAGAGCCAGGCTACAAACTCAAGCAGCCTAGCTCCAAAATCTATATAAAACTGGTTAAAACCGGGCGCCTGGCTGGCTCAGTCGGTTAAGCGTCCAACTCTTGGCTTCGGCTCAGGTCGTGATCTCAGGATTGTGGATCAAGCCCCGTGTCAGGCTCCGTGCAGCAGGAGTTTGCTTGGATATTCTCTCCCTCTGCCCCTCCTCCCCACACTCGTGCTCTCTCTCTTTCTCTCTAATGCAAATAAATAAATATTAAAAAAAAAAACTGGTTAAAACCTAAACAAAAATTAATTTTTGAAGCACCGAAAGACCTCTGTAATGGCATTGCCCTGGGTGTTCCTAGCATTCTAGAAAGACTAGCTCCTTTCACGGTGGCTGTGTTCTTTGGCCTGGTTTAATTCTGTTTTCAGAGAAACCACAAATGCAGAAGAGAAAGATGAGTTTGCTATGCATAATATTTGAGTGGCTTTGTGATTAATAAGTTTCCATTCCATAGTCAATACTTCTTGGCCTAAGTCATTCGATGCCAAAGTAGGGTTGAACCTGTTGGGTTTTCTGTCTCATACACTTGTTGGCGGATGTTAAGATACCTGCAGATATAGATAGATCTGCATGGCTGGTGATGGGGTGCTGCCTTGTCCACGGAGAGAAGCTTCCCATGTATTGCCCATATGAGGCCTCCTCTCCAGCCACCTCTTTAAATACATGAGCCAAGCCAATTAGAAGTGGAGGAAGCAGGACGGAAGGAAGAGAAGAAAGTGAAGAAGTGAAGTGTGGTGGGTACTTGAGTGCAAGGAGTCAGCTGGAGTGGCCATGTTGAGCCACACGCAAGAGAAGCAAGTCCCACTGAGGAACTGTGTAGTCGCCAGGGCACCCACAAACTTTCTCTGAAGGCCGCCTTTCCCTTTCTGGAGGCCTACTTTCCTGCCCTGGGATTCCTCCCCTGGAGAAACCTGGACCTTCACCACACAGCCCCAACCCTTTTGCTTACACCACCTCTGGTGGGCTTCTGTCCCTTGAAACAATCACTATGATGAGCATGTGTGTCTTTGTTCCACACCGAATATGGGCAAATCTTAAAGAAAAAACAAAGTGACATTCGTTGAAGAACCACCACCACTGTCCTCCTTGCTGTATAAAGTGGGAGTACCTGTCCATACCTGAAGTCAGTCTGTACAAGCTCTGCTTATAGTTATAGGCACATCCCCCACAGAACCCTAGGAGCCTTCTTGTAATGGCTCTGTTCTTGGAAATCTTAAATGTCCGTACTGCCAGAGATGGCTGTGTGAGGACCAGCTATCTCTCTTCTGTCTCCACCATACCTACCAGGAGCAGTGCGCTCAGCTCCACACTCTGGAGTACTTGGGAGCCATGAAAAGTTAAGCTTCCTGGAGGATGAACAAAGGTGTGTTCAAAAAGAGACCATGTTTGAGTATCTGTCCTGAGTTCCAATGGGTAGGAGAGTAGAGCAGCCTCGATCATGAGGAACCAGCTACAGAGAGGCTGCATCTGCTGTTTGCTATTCCAGAATCTGAATACCGGTAGATTTTCTGTCTGTTCTAATATTCTACAATAACATGGGTTCACCTGGAAAATCTGTGCTTAGTGGCCATGATGAAGAAACCAAAAGAGGAATTAGGACTGGTACCATCCTAGAGTTGATATTTTTATTTGTTCTTACATTCGTATGTGTCAATCAGATGCCTGAGACCTTTTATACAAGCACACGTCATATGTGTATTTGCATTTTCACACACACACACACACACACACACACACAGTGACACTCATCATCACCACCCTTCTATCCAGAGGCACAAAATGGAGAAATGGAGATGCCGCCTTTGGAGCAGGGTGGTTCAAGTTGATAGAGAATTGATGAGTGTGGATGGTCTGACATCAGCACTGGGGACACAAACCACATTTGGGCGGTTTGCTGGGTAATCACATCTCCTTTTTCAGAGAACAGAACTGTCACATCATTGCTAACACTGAGTGTGTGGCCAATTTTAGGGCTTTTTGCTTTGGCTTGACAGTCTAAGTTGTCGAAAAGTTTTTAGATGTTTTAAAATCTTGCTTCAGGGTTCTGCATGAGATCACTTTCGACAGTCCCCCTCACCTTTCCCTTGACCGTTACATGTCACTGACCAAAACTTCCCCTGGGGTTTGTGAATCACAGGGGCATAGGGGGTGACTTTCTGCCTGGTTCTTCCTGATTGAGACCTGGCTCTCTACTCCCTTTCTTGCATACATGCTAAATGCGTTCATCTCCAGATAGCAGCCTCCTTAAATTACATTTCAGGTGCAGGTCGCTCACCTGGGCTGTGGTCTTGAGCTCCAGCCAGACTTGATCTTCCACCCTTGGATGTCCTACGTTCCTCTGAAAGCCCAGGTCAAACTTGGTTGCCACTTAAGCTTTGCCATTTAAGTCAGTAGCATCACCATGATGCCAGTCTCTCGGGCAGGAAATTCAGACACCCTGAGCTCCTGCCTCACGTCCGCTCTCTCCACCCAGTTGGTTATGAAGACCTGCCTCAGCCTCCGAACTCCAATGGCTATAGCCTCGACCTCTGAGTTCGGTGATCTTTCAGCGTGTCTGCTACTGCCTTCCAAATCTGAAAACATTTTACTATGACTCCATGCCGTGGTTCAAGTTCCTTCACAAACTTGGAATGCCTTTCCCCTGGCCCCTTCCTCAAAGCCCAGATTGAACCTCTCCTCAAAAACTGCCCCCAACAATAAATCCCAGCCATCAATTTCACCTCAACACCTCCTGCATTTTTAAATAATACTGCATAAGTTAGAACTTAGGGATGGAAAGCGTGACTCCAGGGGAGTTAGACTAATTCTTTGGTGTCTGTTTTTGTTTATCGGTTGTAGCACCTTCCTCACTAAATCCTGAACTTCACCTTGTCCAAGTCAGAATGCCAGCACCCGACAGTGCCTTCCTTGCCTATGGGAGGATTCTAGAACTGTCTTTGAAGTTGGGCATTACCTCACACAGTGCTCACCTGGTTCCTCCAGATGTCTTAGTTCCATTATCCAGCTAGATAAAAATACTTGAAGCAAAACCATACACATCTCTTCTTTCCTTTGCTACTCAAGAAATACTCTGAGTACCTGACCACTCAAAGTATAAATAATTTGTTTTTTATATTTTGCCTTTGTTAATACAGGTATAAAATGTTTTCTAAATGGTGCTTATGTGTATCAAATTATGAACAATTAGAAGACAAAATCCAGCTCATGGTTTTCAGCTCTGCTTGTACGTTTAAATAAATCACTAGAAAGACTTAAACAAACAAGCAAGTAAAAACACTGATGTCTAAGCCCCTCCTGATCACTTAAATCAGGCTCTGAAATGCAGCCTGTCACTAGTATTGGTAAAATCTCCCCGGTGATTCTGATATGCAGCCCAGATTGAGAACCCAGAGCTTCTGGTTTAGATGTTTAAAATTATGCTTTGGGGAGCACATGGCTGGCTCACTCGGTAGAGCATGTGACTCTTAATCTCAGAATCCTGAGTTTAAGCCCCACATTGGGCATGGAGCCTAGATAAAAAAAAATTTAAAGATTTATTTATTTATTTTAGAGAGTGTTGGGTGGGGGGAATGGGCAGAGTAAGAGGGAGAGAGAGAATCTGGAGCAGACTCCCTGCTGAACGGAGAGCCTGACGCGGAGCTGAATCACATGACCCCAAGATCATGACCTGAGCCAAAATCAAGAGTCAGATGCTTAACCAACTGAGCTATACCCGTAATTGGTGACCAATTTTTTTTTAAAAAATGTTTAATAAAATTGTGCTTTGGGGTTTTTTTTTTTAAGGATAAATAAGACCACATCACAGAATCTCCATCCCCTAAAACCTGACAAAATGAACTACCAAAATAAGTAAAAATTTTAAAGGTGAAAATCAGTAAAAAAATTTCACAATTGCTTGCAATGAAGCAAGAGAAGGAACCCGACCTTGTCATTAAGCCCTAAACATCAAAAGATGATCACCAAAGAAAAAGACCAGATTTTCTGGCAAGAATGAAAAGAAATCCTAATCCTGCCACCCCATTGGTGGAATTTGCAAAATCCAGAATTCTCATTAAAATCTCAGGTTTTAGAAAGAAACTGATAGGAGAGTTGGGTCAAGATGAGTAGACATCTCTTCCTTCCTCTGAGTGGGGCTGGCGTGTGTGTGTGTGTGTGTGTGTGTCGGGAGGAGGGGGTTGTTGCTGGAGAGAGATGGGTGAAACAAGGGACAGGAACAACCAGCGCATCCCTGAATTAAGACAAAAAAACGCATCCCAAAGGTCTCCTTCCCCGTGGTACAGTAGCTATGTCTCCTCACCATTTGGAATTCACCGTGGCACAGGACTTGATGCAAGTATCAGAAGACAGAGCGGAGTCCAATCCCGCCAACAAAACGTGTACCCACAGCTCGTCCTTTCTTCTGCATGCAGACACAAGCAGGTTGGTTTGACTGGTCCGCCCTGGTAGGCTGTACTGGTCATTAAAATATCAAAATACTTCCATACCAGGAGGTAAATGACCACTAGCTGAGTATCTTCCACTGCTCTGGCCACCCCAGCCCCTCTCACAAGATACCCCCCAACTCCAGACCCCCCCCCAGCAGTCTGGCAACTAAAGAAGTAACACGTTGGCCCACCACGGAGCCTTCGGGGGGCCCCTGCCCCAGAGCTGTGGCTGATCTCTCTTCTGCTTGCTCACTGTCTGTGTCATGCCGGCTGTTAAGGACTCTGATATCATTCATGCCAGAAAGTACACAGAACAGAAGCCCACAGACGAGAATCATTGTCAGATAAGATGGGAAGTGTGCCAAGGGAAATGCACCAACAGTATACCAAAGCAAACGAACGGTCTGCACAGAGCCTCCACCTTACATGTGAGCAAGTTTAAATAAAACGACCCGGTGACTACACAAATGCACAGCCAGCAAAAGGAGCGGCAGGGGGAACAGATGAAAGCAACTGGGAAGAAAAGCTAACCTAAAAAACAGGTATACTGTGTTCTCAAAAGAACGTGAATTCAATAAGACGAGACCTGATATATGAGCTGATTAAACAACAGAATGAAATAAAAAGGCAGATTGCAGAGCTCAGAAAACAACTTGGCCAAAATAACACTATTCTAGAACAAATAAGTGAGTTAGAAATAGCAAGAAACGTGGTTGAAAACGGGATAATAAGGGAGAAAAGGCTTGAGAGGGCTGCAAAGACCAAAATAATTCTTGAGAGAATAATTGTGGGAAGACAAAGCTAATCTAACATGTATATGCATAATTGGTGACCAAGAAAAGACACGAAGAAAGTATTAAAAGATAGAATTCAGGAAAGTTCTCCTGAAATGAAGGAATGAGTTTTCCAATTGAAAAAGTGTCCTATATTCTAGGAAATCTGACAGAAAGCCCTTGACACCAAAACATAACCTGATGGAGTTAATGAACTTCAAGAATGAAAAAACTGAGGCAGAGAAAGCAAGTCATCAAAAGGTCTTAAGCTTCTTTACCACAAGATTCAGTGCCAGGAGGTAATAGAGAAATGTCTCCAAAATTCTAAGTAGGAAAGAGTGACTAAGTATATGGTCACCAGCCAAGTTGTCAAATACAATGTCAAGTACTCGGGCATGCAAGAGCTCAGGGAATACAACATCCGCAAGCCCCTTTTTTTTTTTTTTCCTTATTTGAGAGAGAGAACACAAGCAAGCACGAGCAGGGGGAGAGGCAGAGGGAGAGAGAGAAGCAGGCTCCACACTGAGCATGGAGTCATGCAGGATTCGATCCCAGGCCTGGGATCGTGACCTGAGCCGAAGTTAAGCAACCAACTGAGCCACCCAGGCGCCCCCGCAAGCCCTTCTTAAGGAAACCTTTTGATAGGAGAGTCTAACCAAATAGCTCAATGAGGCAAAAGGGCTGGTGGTGAGCATTGAATTTATATAAAGAACCAAGACCAAGCTGGGAATGATAGATACAGGTTGTACATATTATAAGCCTTAATAATATAACTAATATAATACAATATAATATAACTAATAAACTAAAACTAAAAAATAATATAACTACTAATAATATAGTAAATTGGGGGTGGGGAAGGAAAGTATAAGACTGTCAATCTCTTATTTTCATAGCAGAGAGTTGATATTGTCTAAAAAAAACAAAAAAAATATGACTAACCTCTTTGTTGGTAACTTTTTAAAAAATAAGCTTGAATAGATTTTTAAATAGCTGTTGGGGAAAAAATGTTAAGTTTAGTAATTGCTTCAGTTTACTTTGGTTTCTCGTCTTAAATGCAAGCAAATTAGCTGAGTGCTATTTTTTTTTTAAATAAATGTAATTAGAAATAAATATGTTAAATAAAAATGAGCATAAACCTATGTTTATAAAAAGATCCTGTAGGGGCGCCTGGGTGGCTCAGGCGTTAAGCGTCTGCCTTCGGCTCGGGTCGTGATCCCGGAGTCCTGGGATCGAGCCCCACATCGGGCTCCCTGCTCTGCGGGAAGCCTGCTTCTCCTTCTCCCACTCCCCCTGCTTGTGTTCCCTCTCTCACTGTGTCTCTCTCTATCAAATAAATAAAAATCTTTAAAAAAATAAAAAGATCCTGTATCCTTTTATTTCTGTCTGCATAAAAAGTCAGAAATGATATCCAACTAAATAAAGTTAATGATGGTTATTGTTAGATGGGTATTTTGTTTTACTCTCTTTTTGTACTTTATTTGCTTGATTTTTATTTGAGAACCATGCTTTTTATTTTAAAATAAAGGGAAGGTATTTTTAAAGCAAGTTTAAAAGCACTGTATAGTGAGGATGGACACCTGGTTTATGCTGCTCCTTGTAATGACATTTGCTTCGTAACTTCTAGCAAGATACTTTAAGTTTTTAACTTAATCTCACCACTGTTTTGGTTTTTTGGGGTTTTTTTTGCACTGGTTATTTTTCACTCATGAGCCACTCTCCCTTTAGGCACACAAAGATATTACTCATCTAAAACTCCCATTTTATGCAACTCATAAATGTTGTATTCTTTTGAGGCTAACCAGAAAAATCAACCACCAGGATGATACCTAGTGACTGGCCCAGTACATCTGAAACAAATGAGAAGATGGAAAAAGAGGCCATTTGGAGCGGCTGACAGTAAATCTCACGAGAGGAAGCCAGAAAGACTCAGCAACATAGGAATTTTGCACATGCATTGGCTGCAGTCCATCAGAGGAGCTGAGAGGTTTCTATCTCTGTGCCTCTGTGAGTTTGGAAATAAAATGTCAACCCCTCCCCCACCCAAGTGAAGTGCTGGCCAGTAGAGCTATGCCATGCCAGTCGGGGTGCCATGTGGCACCCTGACCTCGGGCCTCCAGCCCTGGGAGAAATAAACGTCTGCTGTTTAAGCCGCGCGGACTGTGGCATTTTGTTAGGGCTGCCCGAGCTGATGAAGACAGTCGCTTTTCTCTCGGGTTACAAACTGGGATGGCACGAGAATGACTCATCCGCAGCCTGCCCTCCCTCGTCTGCACTGGGAGGTGATGAGGGCAACAGAGGAGCTGAGAGATGGCAGCACCGAGGGGCGGAGAGCAAGAGCAAGAGAGAATGTGGGGTGCTGGATCAGACCCTGCCTGGGGCCAGCTCCACAAGTAATACCTCCCCCTTTATTTAGATCTAATTGGAATTAACCTGTCACTTGTATCTGAGAGAAGCTTGAGAAACTTTTTTTTTTTTTTAAGATTTTATTTATTTGACAGAGAGAGACACAGTGAGAGAGGGAATGCGAGCAGGGGGAGTGGGAGAGGGAGAAGCAGGCTTCCCGCGGAGCAGGGAGCCCGATGCGGGGCTCGATCCCGGGACCCTGGGATTGTGACCTGAGCCGAAGACAGTCGCTTAACCGACTGAGCCACCCAGGCGCCCCGCCTTGAGAAACTTTTAAATAAATCTGAGACATTTGCCTTTGGCCGGATTTTCGTATTTCTCTCTCGATGCTTTCCGCCTCCACAGAATATATGGACGTGTTCTTCTGTGGTTAACAGAAGAAAAGTGAGCATCATGCCGAAACGGGAGCCGCCTGGGGGTCCAATTCCGTCCGAAGGATTTGGTACCGCTGCAGCACCAGGACGCTAGTAGAGGCTGCCACTAACACCATTAATACGTAACGAACTGAGACTTGGCGATGTGGCTCCGACTGGCCCAGCAGCATGTGTGTGCGAGGTGCAACGGAGACGTGAGGCCACGCGGCTGCCCCCGGGGCCCCCGTCTGACCGCTGCATGTGTGATGTGGCCGCCGAGACTCTGGGACCGGCCAGAGCCGGGGTCACTTCCCAGTCGTGGCACACCCCACCTGCCGGGCTCTAAGTGTGCTCCTTACCTTCCTTGAGCTTCACTTTCTGCCCTATAAACGAGGAGACTGCACGCCCTGCTCAGAAGATCCTTGCAAGAACTGAATGAGGCCGCGTGTGAAAATCACTTGGCATGTTGTCTCACCCATGTGGACAGGCTCGGTGGTGTTTTCGTCGTGGCCCACGTTCAAAGCTCCTCTGCATGTGGGGGGGTGCTCCCCCTCTGTACAGGTCCTTCTGCACCCTTCTCATCCTCCTGGGTGTGAGGGTGGAAGCTGCACGGGACTTGGAATGGACAGATCTGGATTCTGGTCCTGCCCTTGCAGTTTGCAGTCTGGGCCACCTTGAGTGAACCATTTATCCTCTGGAGTCTTTGTTTCCCCATCTGTAAGACTGAGATGGTGTCGTCATGAGCGTTGCGTGAGGTGAACGTGTTTCTAGCGCGAGGCACTGTGCGGGCACATCAGAGATGATGGTGGAGTGGTTAGAGAAGGTCCCCGTTTCCTTCTCAGCTCACACCAGCTGCACCTCGACACCCAGGAACTTACATCCTCGGGAGGGACATCTTTAGACTGTTCATAAACGCCATCACTTATATTATACTTCAGGCTTTTTAAGTTCCTTTTAGTTGATTGGATTTAATCTTACTCAGGATTGGCAGGAGAGGAAGTTTCTAGTAAAAGAATATTATTTAAAAATCTCGCATTTTAGAAAATAAGATATTTAGGGGTGCCTGGGTGGCTCAGTCATTAAGCGTCTGCCTTCGGCTCAGGTCATGATCCCGGGGTCCTGGGATCGAGCCTCACATCGGGCTCCCTGTTCCGCGGGGAAGCCTGCTTCTCCCTCTCCCACTCCCCCTGCTTGTGTTTCCTCTCTCACTGTGTCTCTCTCTGTCAAATAAATAAAATCTTTTAAAAAAAAAAAAGAAAAGAAGATATTTAATCAGACATCAAAACAGAGGTCTCTAATAATACAGCTTCTTGCCAGTGCCCACATTGTAAGACTGACTGTGTTTCCACGCCCGGGCAAGAAACAAAACGCTGCATCTATCTCTGTGCCCATGGTATTCAGGCATTGTGATAGGTGCCTCGTCGACGCAGAAATGACTCAGATACACTTCCTGATCTCCAGGAATTTGTAATCTAGGAATGGAGATAAGATATGTTCTTGAATAACTGTGCCGTAAAACAGAATGTAATACACGCTCTATAAGAAATATAAACAGGGCGCCTGGCTGGCTCAGTAGGTAGAGCATGTGACTCATGATCTAGGGGTTGTGAGTTCAAGCCCCATGTTGGGCATAGAGCCTATTAAAAAGAAAGAAAAAAAAAGCATAAGTAAAATGCCTTAAGAGCCCAGAGCAAGGAGTATGTCTTTTTAGATGAGGGCATAGGACAAAGGCTTCCTAGAGAGGGTGGCAGTGAAGTTGAGGACTAGGAATGGTGTGCCAGTGAGCATTCTTTTGGTTGCAAGTGACTGGAGACCAGACAAACACTATCAGCCAACTCACCTCACTGACATGTGTAGAACATGGCATCTGTTTGCAGAATACACATTCTTTTCAAGTACACGTGGGACATCCACCAAGTTAAGCCATATGCTGGACCATAAACCATTTAAAATCCCTGATGTGAAGAAAGATTCTGGGAAGATGAGAGTGTAATAGTGCAGTCTCTGAACTCTCACGTGAGAACAGAACAACTAGACAGCAAAACCAAGAGTTCATGAACAGCTACAAAATGAGGTGTATTCATTCCCTAGGGCAATAGCAAGTCACCACAAACATGGTGGCTTAAAACGACAGTCACTTATTCTCTCCGTTCTGGAGGCTAGATGTCTAAAATCAAGGTGTTAGGTGGGCCATGTTCCCTAGGCTCTAGGGAAGAATCGTTCTTTACCTCGTGCTGGCTTCTGATGGTTGTCAGCAACGCTTAGTGTGCCTTGGCTTGTGGCAGCGAAACTCCGATGTCTGCCTCTGTCTTCACATGGCTTTTTCCTGTGTATCCAAATCCCTCTCCGTATAAGAATACCAGTCATTGGATTTAGGGTCCATCCTTACTCTGTATGACCTCATCTTAACTTGCTTATATATCTGCAAAGACTCTATTTCCAAATGAGATCACATTCACAGGTACCAGGAATTAGAATTTAACTGTATCTTTTGGAGGGACACAATTCAACCTGTAACACTAGGTGGCAATATACCTAAGAATATGGCAAGGAAGCCTTTCCTGCAAGATCAGGAACAAGGTAGGGATGTTTGCTCTCAGCACACCACTCCTATTCATGAAGCAATGCAGTAGGGCAAGAAAAGAAAAGAAAACATATACAGATTGAAAAGAAAGAAATAATACCTTTTATCTGCATGTGATATATGTAGAAAACCCTAAGGACTCTACAAAGACTAATAGAGTAATAGCCGAACTTAGGATGCTTGTAGGACACAAGATCAATATATAAAAATAAATTGTATTTCTACATACTAGCAAAAAACAGAAAATGAAATGTAAAAAATAATGCCACTTAAAATATTATAAAATCTATAAAGTAATCAGGAATAAATTTAATAAAATATGTACCAAACCTCTACACTGAAAACTATATAACGTATCTAAGACCTCAAATAGATTTTTAAAGGTATGCCACGTTCCTAGGTTAGAACATCTGATAACAATAGGATGTCTCTGATATGTTGGTTGGTTGTTTTTTTCATTCCACCAAGCAATTCTCCAACAGCAGGTGGGTGTCCTACAATTCAACTCCATTCAGTGCTGCTACTATCTACCCACAGAAAGCATCAGATTCCACCAGTTAAGGGCTCAGTCCTACAGGATTGCCAACCCCCCTTCAGATGCCACTCACAAGTCCAGGTTGTGTTACGGGTCCAGCTATAGCTCAGAGGTTCCCACAGCCTCCTTCTTGAGTTTGATTAGTTTGCTAGAGTGATTCACAGAACTCTGAGAAACATCTCCTGACACTGAACAGCTTATTATGAAAGGATATAACTCAGGAAGAGCCAGATGGAAGTGATGCATAGGGCAAGGTACCCGAGAAGGTGCAAGGATCATCCATGTCCTCTCCAAGTGTATCCTCTCCCAGCACTTCCCTGTGTTCAGCGCAAAAGGTCTCTGAACCTCATCCTTTTGGGTCTTTTATGGAGGCTTTGTTACTGATTAAATCATTGGCCATTGGTGATTGGACTCCATCTCCAGCCCCTCTTGCCTCTCTGGAGGTCAGGGGCAGGTACTGAAAGTTCCAACCCTCTAATCACATGGTTGGCCCCCTAGCAACCAGCCCCTGCCGTAAGTGCTTTCCAAAAGTCATCTCATTAACATAAAATCAGGTGTGGTTGAAAGAGATTTGTTATTAATATTAAAATGCCTTAATCACTCTTACAATTTAGGAAATTCCATGGGCTTTATTATCTCTGTGCCAGAAACAGAAGACCAAATATAAATTTATTCTAAATTGTAGTACCACATACCATTTATTCCAAAATTCATCTAAAGATTCAGTGCAATCCCAGTAAATATACCAGCATGTGGATATGACCCCAAAGGCATGAACAACAAAAGAACAAAGAGATAAATTGGACTTCATCAAAATTTAAAACTTTAGTGCATCAAAGACATTGTCGAGAAAATGAAAAAATAAACCTAAGAATGGGAGAAAATATTTATAAGTCATATATCTGACAAGGGACTCATATCCGGGATATGCAAAGAACATGTAACTCACAAGACTAACAATCCAATTAAAAAATGGACAAAAGAGAAATTCTCCAAAGAAGATACACAATGGCCATTAAGCACATGAAAAGATGCCCAACATCATTAGTCATTAGAGAAATGCAAATCAAAGCAACAGTGAGATCCCCCTTCACACCTACTAGAATGACTATCATGAAAAACAAAACAGAAAATAACAAGTGTTGGCGAGAATATGGAGACAATGGAACCTGTACATTGCTGGTGGAAATGTAAACTGGCCCCACTGCTATGGAAACAGTTTGGCAGTTTCTCAAAATTAAACATAGAACTACCATAGACCCAGCAGTTCTGCTCTCAGGCATAGACCCGAAGGAGTTGAAAGCAGGGGCTTGTAGAGACACTTGTATGTCAATATTTATTGCAGGTTATTCACAATAGCTGAAAGGTAGAAATAACCCAAGTGCCTATCAACAGATACATTGATAAACAAAATGTGTGTCTATAAAAAGAATGGATTATTCAGCTATAAAAAAGGAATGATGTTCTGATACGGCCTATCACAGGGATGAATCTTGAAAACATTATACCAAATGAAATAAGCCAGATACAGGGCCCCTCGGTGGCTCAGTTGTTAAGCGTCTGCCTTTGGCTCAGGTCATGAGCCCAGGGTCCTGGGATCGAGCCCCGCATCGGGCTCCCTGCTCGGCAGGGAACCTGCTTCTCCCTCTCCTTCTACTGCTCCCCCTGCTTGTGCTTTCTCACCCTCTCTGTCAAATAAATAAATAAAATCTTAAGAAAGAAGCCAGATACAAAGGATGTATACTGTATGATTACAGTTATATGAAATATCTAGATTAAGCAAATTCATAGAGACAGTCGATTAGAAACTACCATGGTCTGGGAGGAGGGAAAATGGAGAGTTACTGCATACTGGCTACAGAGTTTCTGTTCGGGATGATGGAAATGCTCCAGAACTAGATATTGATGATGTTCATACTACATTATGGATGTACTTAATGCCACTGAATTGTTTACTTAAAAACTATTAAAATGGCAAATTTATGCTACATGTATTTTACCGCAATCTTTAAAAATTAATAAAGTAATATGCCAAAAATCACTTGTGAATTGTATAATTTGAATTATATACTTGAATTTTACACTTGCACACTTTAAATGGGTAAATTGTGTTTTGGGGGAAAAAAACACTAGCAGGATTTTGTAGAAAGTGATAGACTAATCCTAATGTTTATGTGGAAATGTAGAGGACCTAGAATAACTGAACAATCTTGGAAGTTAACACGTTGGAGGACTTATATTAGCTTAATTACAAGATCTTCTATAAAGGTGTGGTAATCAAGATGGTATGGTATAAAGATCCGTGGAACAAGAAAGAGTTCAGAAATAAAGCCAGACTTATACAGTCAAATAATTTTTGGTCAAAATACCAAAGTAATTCAGTGGTGAAAGGAAGATCTTTTCAACAAAATGTTGAAAGGAACAAATGCCTGTCTATATGGGGAAAAAATGAACCTCGACCCATATCCCACACCACACAAAACATAATTCAAAATAGATCATATAACCAAGTGTAAAAGTAAAAAGTCTAAAGGTTCTACAAGGAAACATAGGGCAATATTTTTGTGAATTTGGGGTACACAAGATTTCTTAGGACACAAAAGCACTAATTATAAATGTATGTAAATCATATTCAGATTTAAAAAATTAAGTAACAATCATGTTCTCAGGAACAACAAGGTTAAAAACAGCAGGGCCAATATTGTAAGCAGTGAGTTCAAAACAAGGTATTCCCACACATCAGTTAGGAAATTACACAAACACCTTAGGGAAAGTTACAAAGGATATGACCAGTTAACTCACAGCTGAGAAAATACAAATTGGATTAATAAAGGGAGGTGGCTCGGCGCCTGGGTGGCTCAGTTGGTTGAGCATCTGACTCTTGATTTTAGCTCAGGTCATGATCTCATGGTCCTGGGATGGAGCCCCATATTGGGCTCCATCCTCCACACCAAGTCGGTTTGAGGATTCTTGCCTTCTCCTTCTGCCCCTCCCCCAGCTCTCGAATAAATAAATAAATAAATAAATCTGTAAAAAGGGGGGCTGGTGAGCATGTTTTCTTATGTTCACTGGCCATTTGGGGTTCTCCCTCTGGGTATTGCTGATATTGATACTGTTCATCATTTTTCTCTTGGATTGTTGCTTTTCTCTTGAATTCTAATTATATTGTTTATATGAGTAGCAAATCTCTTCTCTTGGATAGTAGCTTGTCTTTTCACTTTGTATCTCATGACTTTTGTTATAAAACAAGTTTTTAATTTTAATATAATCAAATGTATCAGTGTTTCCTTTATGATTAGGGCTTGTTGCTCTAATTTGGTTTGGTTTGGTTTGGACATTTGGTTTGGCTTAGAAAATAATTCTGTATGCAAATATCACTAAAACATCATGGGATATTCTTCCCAATAATTTTGTAAATTTTCACCTTTAGGTCTTTAAACCATCTGGAAATTATTTGTATATGGAGTGTGGTTTGGATTAATTTTTTTTTTTAAGATTTTATTCATTTATTTGACAGAGAGAGACACAGCGAGAGAGGGAACTCAAGCAGGGGGAGTGGGAGAGGGAGAAGGAGGCCTCCCGCGGAGCAGGGAGCCCGATGCGGGGCTTGATCCCAGGACCCTGGGATCATGACCTGAGCCGAAGGCAGATGCTTAACGACTGAGCCACCCAGGCACCCCTGGATTAATTTTATCTTCTCTTTATGGACAACCACTTGTCACAGCACCATTGGGGCTATCCTTTTCCTATAAGTTAAATGCCACTGCTGCCATATGTAAATGAGTTTAATTCTAGGCTCTGTTCCATTCCATTTGCCTAATTATCTCTGTCTGGGCCAATACCACACTATTATTTAAAGAAATTGGTATCTGTTTGGAATCTGTTCCCTCCATTCTATTCACATACCTCTTGTGTGTTTGTTCTCTCAAAAAGTGTTTTGATTATTCTTCACCCTTTAATTTTCTGTATGAATTTATGGATCATCTTATCAAGTTCTGAAACATACCCTGTTAAAATTTTTATTATAATTATACTAAATTTATTAGACTGATTTGGGGGGTTACAGATTGTTACTGTTATTATAAAATTGCATCTTCCCATCAATAGTTTATATTTTCATCTATTTAGCTATTCTACTATGTTCTTCAATAAAGTTTTGTATTTTTATTTATAAAAGTCTTGTATACATCTCTTGTTATATTTATTCCTAGGTACGTTATACTTTATCTTTGCCATTGAAAAATATATCTCTTTTAAAAATCACATTTTATAATTTTTGTTGCTGGTGAATAACAATGTAACTGATTTTACATACCTGCTTTACACTCAACAACTTTGATAAACTCTTATTTCTAGTAGTTTGTAGATTCTTTTTATTTTTAAATTTTTTTCCTTTCCAATCTTTGTAACTTTTATTTCCTTTTTCTTGTCTTATCACACTAGTGAAATGTTCCAGTACAGTGTTGAGTAGAAGTTGTGGTAGAATAAATCATTGTGTTCCTGATCTCCAAGGGAGTGCTTTCAACATTTCACAATTATATATGATTTTTGCTATATAATTTTGAAAATTGCTATAATTTTGGTAGCTACCATTAACCAGGCTAAGGAAGCTGCTTTTCTTTTCTAGTTTGCTATGAATATTAATTATGAAACAATGTTGCATATATTAAAAGGTTTTCTACATTTATTGAGATAATCATATGGTTTTCTCCTTTAACCAGTTAATACGGTAAATCTCACTAATAGACTTTTTAATTTGAACCATCTGTGCATTCCTAGGATGAATCCAACTTGGTAATGATGTATTTTTAATAGGCATTTCTGAATTCAGTTGACTAATGCTTTATTTAGGATTTTTGCATCTCTGTTTAGAAGTGAGATTAGCCTTTAATAATTAGTTTCTCATCCTGTCCTTATCTAATTTTGCCATCAGGATTATTTTTACTTCATAGAATGAAGTGGGCAGTGTTCCCTCATTTTATATTCACTGGAACAGTTTGTTTAAGATAACGATTATATGTTCTTTGAACTTTGGGTCTGACTGGTAAAATCTTCTGAGCTTAATGGGTTGTTTTATTTTATCTTTTTTTTGAGGGAGGAGGATGGATTTTAAAACTTCTGATTCAATTTATAAATGTAACCAAAATTCTATTTCTTCTTGAATAGTTTTATTGTTATATTTTCCTTAAAAACTGCATTGTGTGTATGTTTTCAAGTTACTGATTGTGAATGTCAAGTAGAATTGTGCACAAGTGACCCTGAGAGCTTACTCTGGGTAGGCTGGACGACGAGCTGGCTAGTCCTGGCCCTGCCTTCTCCTCGAGGTAGAGGCTGTACCCAAATTCAGCTTCCCACAGGACCAGGAGCCCCCTTCCTTTGGCTCCCCACAGCACCTGCCCCCAGGTCTCCAGGTGCTGGACAACTGCTTTTCTCAGCAACTGCTGTAAATGTCACTCTGTCAAGCAGTCGGTTTGCCTCCCATTGACAAGCTCATCACCCAGGTCCTGACATGACTCCTTACCGTGATAGGACAGTGACCCACATATCTTGTCTCATCTTGCTGGCCCTTGTGTTGTCGTTTTCCCCCCAACAGAACCTGTTCCTTATCTCAAACTGTGTCACATTGTGGAATTCATCCTGAGCCCAGACACCTGACAGGTGGTGACGGTGAAGGAACCTACCTTGCACAGCACTAGTACATAATTATCCTTAGTATTATGATTACATCTCCACTGTTTTGTAGTTTATATTCCATATGTCAGTTCTAATTATTTATCTGTGCCTCCTCACTCCTTTCCTCTTTCTCTCTGATCCACTGCATCAAGTACACTAAAGGTTTGCCATGGTGGTTTTTTACTTATCTTTTAGAGTAATTTCATATTTACAGAAAAGTTGCAAAGATAATCCAGAGTTCCTGTATAACCTTCAACTCATCTTCCCTAATGTTAGCAACTCACCTAACCATGAACATTTGTTAAGAAGTTAACTTTAGTACAGTTACCTTAGTACAGCACTATTAAGTACAGTACAAACATTATTGAGATTTTTATGAGTTTTTTCACTAATGCCTCTTTCCTGTTCCAGGATCCAATCTGGAATACCACATCGCATTTAATGTCATCTGACTTTATTTTTCAAAATGCAATTGTACTGGGTAAAATTTATACACCATAAAATTTACCCATTTGAAGTGTACAGTTCAATGGTTTTTATTTATATTTACAAAGTTATACAATCCCCACCATAGTCTAACTTTAGAACATTTGCATCACCCCCAAAAGAAGCCCTGTACTCATTAAGCAGTCACTCCCCATTACTCCCTCCTCCAACCCTAGGCAACCACTGATCTGCTTTCTGTCTTTATGAATTTTCCTATACTGGGCCTTTCATATAAATGGAACCATGTGCTATGTGGTCTTTTATGACTGGCTTCTTTCATTTAGCATGTTTTTGAGGTTCATCCATATTGTAGTGTATATCAATACTTCATTCTGCTTTATTGCTAAAAAGTACTCTGTTGTATGGATATACATTTTGTTTACCCATTCATCAGTGGTTGGGCATTTGGGTTGTTTCCATTTTTTGGCTATTATGAACAATTCCGCTATGAGTATTCATGCACCAGTCTTAGTGTGGCACATATTTTTTCATTTCTCTTGGATGTATACCTAGGAGCAGAGCTGTTTGGTCCTATGGTAACTCCATGTTTAACATTTTGAGGAACTGTCAAACTGTTTTCTAAAGTGGTCACACCATTTTTTTAATCCACCAACGTATGAGGGTTCCAATTTCTCCACATTCTCACCAGCAATTGTTATTACCTGGGTGGTTTTATTTTTAATTATTATAGATATTTTCGTGGGTGTGAAGTGGTATCTTGTGGTTTTGATGTGCATTTCCGTAATGACTAATGATGTTGAGTACCTGATCAAGTGCTTATTGGCCACTTGTGTATCTTCAAAAGAGAAATGTCTATTCAAATCCTTTGCCCAGTTTTTTTAGTTATTTATTTTCATATTATTGAGTTATAAGAGTTCTTTATATATTCTGGATACAAGTCCCTTTTCAGGTATATGACTTTTAAATATTTTCTCACAGTCTGTGGGTTGTCTTTTCACTTTTTTGATGATATAATTTGAAGCACAAAATTTTTTTTAATTTTGATGAAGTCCAGTTGATCAAATTTTTTATTTTATTGCTTGGGCTTTTGTTATTGTATCTAAGATCATGAAGATTTACTCCTGTGTTTTCTTCTAAGAGTCTTATAGTTTTAGATTTATAATCCATTTTGAGTTAATTTTTATATATGATGTAAGACAGGGGTCCAATTTCATCCTTTTGCCTGTGGATATCTAGTTGCCCTGGCACCATTTATAGAAAAGACTATTCATTCCCCATTGAGTTTTCTTGGCATGTTTGCCAAACTTCAGTTGACCATTAATGTCACAGTTTATTAATGCCGCACTGTCTTGATTTCTGTCACTTTGTAGTAAATTTTGAAGTTGGAAAATCTAAGTCCTCCAATTTCACTCATTTTCAAGATGGTTCTGGCTATTCTATGTCATCTTATTTTCACTTTTTTGTTTGTTTGTTTGTTTTTGGTCTTGTGGTTTTTCTCTATTGCTTCTTGCTTCTTGGTTTTCTATTTTACTGATGTCTGTATTTATTTCTATATGTATTTATTTATTATTTCCCAGCTTCTACTTTTCCTGGGTTTGTCATATTTGTTTTATAATTGGAAAATGGACATTTACTATTTTTCAGGCTTTCTTCTGTTCTAACATATACAGTTAAAGCCATGAATGACTCAAGTCCTACTTTGGCTCCATCCCATATGCTTGACTCTGTATTGTTGTCATTGTCTTTTGGTGCTAAATACATACTTCTGGTAAGGGTTCTTTTTTGATGCATGAACTCTTTAGAAATGAATTTTTATGTTTTTTGAGGGGTAATCTTTTCATTAACTAATTTCAAATGGTAGTACATTGTAATCAGAACACCTTGGCTTTTCTGGTGCACACCGAGTGAGGTAAATTATGTTGTTCAAATCTTCCTTATTCTATTTTTGTCTGCCACATTCTGAGCGTGATTTGGTCTGTTTTACTACCTCAGTCTTGCAATTATGCTATGTGATTTGGTGCCTAGAACAGGGGAACGGTTGAGTATTTCTGGGAAATTCCTTGCGTTTTCATTTTGCACCTTCTTACCCCTAAAAAATTTTAAAACTGTCATCTTTTTTTCTCAAATATCAACATAATTACACTGTCTTCTGGCTTCTGCTGTGGCTACTGAATAATGTGCTGCCAGTTTATAAAAATGTGTATTTATATGGTATAATTTTTTTGCCATTCCATCATTTTCAGTCTTTCTGAGTCATTAGATTTTAAGTGTGCCTACTGTGAACAGCATACGGTTGGGGCTTTGTGTCTGATATTTAAGAGCCTATCTTTAAATTAATGGATTTAGAACATAGATACATACATACGTGTGTGTGGGTGTGTGTTATTTATTGTTTCTGCTGACTGTCATGGAGAATATTTCCTTCTGCATCTCACCATTGTTGCTTGTGAGCTCATCTTCACAGGAGTCTGTTTTCTCCGTGAGAAGCCCCTGTGGCCCGAGTTTTGGGTGTATCCCTCAAGAGCTGTTTTGCATTTGCCCCCACAGAGGGGGCATACCTGTACTGCCTTTTTGGTCATTGATCATCATGTTCCTGGATCATCTGCAAATTTGAACCTCCAAGTTTGGGGTAAAACACATCTGGAGATTTTCTTTCTCAGATGGACATTTTTCCCATGGAAGCAGAAGCACACAAATACCTTTTTGTCTCTCTATGCCGGCGGATCGGTGTTTTTCCTAATCTACTCTTCTGGGAAAGCACAGCCCTTTAAAAACTGCTTTATTTGGGGATCCCAGACCTAACATCACTTGCAGCAGCATCTCACACCCAAACCCTAACTTTCCTCTTTGTTGCTGACATGCTTAGGCCTTCCTTTCTCTCTTGCCAGTTCATTCACACATTTAAAAGAATGTTTGCTGTATTGTAGCAAGCGTTTCTAGGCAATGTGGCAGGAGAGTTTTTAGATTCTTTTTTCCTCTCATCTTACAAGAATTGGAAGTCTCATTCCACCCTTTTAAAAAATATGATGTTAATCATTTTCTCTTTATAAGAATAATAAAAAATCGATGACGTGTATACAAGTGTTAGGAGGAGGGGCGCCTGGGTGGCTGAGTCAGTTAAGTGTCTGCCTTGAGCTCAGGTCATGATCTCAGGGTCCTGGGACCAAGTCCTGCATCAGGCTCCCTGCTCAGCAGGGGGTCTGCTTCTCCCTCTGCCCCTCACCCACCCCACTCATGTTTTTTCTCTCTCTCTCTCTCAAATAAATAAATAAAATCTTTAAAAAAAGTGTTAGCAGGAAAATGGAAGCTACTTGTGATACCACTACCTGAAAGTGACCACTGTATAATATATGTGCTTAGATACAAACACACATATATGTGTATGTATGTATGTTCGTATTACACAGCTGTATTCGTGTGTGTCCATCTGTTTATTGCTTTTTTCACCTGATATTGCATTAGATTTTCATTATATCATTTAAATTCATTAAACTTACTTTTTGATATCCTTCGACCTAGAAATGAAAACTAGAATACCTACTTTAAGAGCCCTATAATCCTAATTCACTTTTTGCCACTGACAAATGATTTGCATTTAAACCAAGGTAATGTAACTCTCCTACAGAACTGATTTTCATTGACTGTTCTGAATAACTAGTTATATTTGAATATATTTGCTGCAATCCAATCTTAGACGCTCCCCCTTCTAGGTTTCTTATTAAAATTGCTCTCTCACTGAAAGTTGGAATGTCTGAAGCGGCCCCCCACATAGTTGCTATATATTACTAGCAAGACTCTCCCTGCCGGGGTATAACGATGATCCAAAACCAAAGTTGGGGAATGACAAGTATGCTTGATGGAATGCCATTCCCCTCCTCGCCTTCTAAAAGTAGGCTGGCTTCGGGAGAACGGGCATTGTGTTCCACTTGGCCTTGCAAATGTAGGTCTAACTTTGGCATAGCCTTTCCAACTGCCCTCCCAGCATCCATGCCCCAGCTGACATGATTGTGGAAGGCAGGCTGCACATTACAGAGGAGACAATCCTGGAAACTGTAAGGGGCAGGCGGGGTCGAAGGATGGAAAGCATTCTTGGGAGACCAGGGTTTTCACCTCACAGCAATCAAGAAATCAACTCACACTCATGCAGCAAGAAGAAATACACATTTCCTGGGCCCTCCCCAGTTATGACATGTCTCCGCCAAATGAATTTCAGTTCCAAATTAGGTTCTTGAAACTCAAATTAGTTCCAAGTTAGATTCGTTGTATTTACAGTAGAAACAATAGTCTTAGAACCCAACACTTTTGATATCCATCAGCCAGGATTTATGAGGGAAAACAGCATTTTAAGTTTCAAAAGGCTGTCCCCTAAAAAGACCAGTGCACAAAGTCTTTGTGGTAAACAGGATATTAGAAATAAATTAGAGGGGCGCCTGGGTGGCCCAGTCGTTAAGCGTCTGCTTTTAGCTCAGGTCATGATCCCAGGGTTCTGGGATCGAGTTCCACATCGGGCTCCCTGCTTGGCCAGAGGCCTGCTTCTCCCTCTCCCACTCCTTCTGCTTGTGTTTCTGCTCTCACTATCTCTTTCTCTCTCTGTCAAATAAATAAATAAAATCTTTTTTAAAAAAAGAAATAAATTAGAATAATAATTGGACAGCTTGGGGCGCCTGGGTGGCTCAGTCGTTAAGCGTCTGCCTTCGGCTCAGGTCATGATCCCAGGGTCCTGGGATCGAGCCCCACATCGGGCTCCCTGCTCCGCGGGAAGCCTGCTTCTCCCTCTCCCACTCCCCCTGCTTGTGTTCCCTCTCTCGCTGTGTCTATCTCTGTCAAATAAATAAAATCTTTAAAAAAAAAAAAATTGGACAGCTCTATTTCCTGCAGATTAAAGATTGCCCAGACTTTAGTCAAAAATATCTTTTTATTAAAAAAAAAAAGATACAAAAGACTCGGATGCTGGTTGAGTTCCTAAGAGGGGCACAGAAATGTCTGTCAGTGGCCAAAGAGCTGTGGAGGGCAGCCATGCAGAAGAAGGTGGGTGGAGGGCGGCCTGCCAGGACTTGGCAAGCTGGGGAGCTGGGATGGCTGGAATTCATCACGTCTCAGTCACACCTCTCTTCAGGGGGATGGGCACAGACTAAATGCTTCCCCTGAAGCCAGGGTGTAACAATATGGAGAGTCGGAAATGTGTGAGAATATCCTGAATTGAGTGAAACCTAAAAGGCCTGGAAAATGCCAAAATGCCTGAGTTTACCTGGAGCTACCTGACTGCTTTTCTGCCAGCAGGTGGAACGAAGGCTCAAAATTCAATTGTGCTACAGGAAAATAAAGTTCAACAGCTTGTGCATTTGCGTTCATGGCCTATGAAAGTCTTGCCCACCAAACGCTGAGGAGCAAAATAAGGGAGTTGATTATAAGCATGCAGGTGGGTGTCTCGTGGAATCCAAGGGGAAAAGTGTGAGCTGGACTCAGAAAGGACTAGAAATGGGAACTGGCAAGTCATCGAGGTCCTTAGCTCCCATTCTGCTTCTCTCTGCATATCTACTTCCCTCTTCTCTCTTTGAGCATCAGCTTTCTCCAATACCCCCATCCATATGCCAGAATATAGTGGCATCTAGATCTTAAGTTATGTGGCAGTTCTAGCCATATACGGATTCTAACTTTGTGTCTCTTGGTCTCAATTCCAAATTCTTACACAAGAATCTAAATGGCCTACTTTAGCCCCATGTCTGTCTCCCTCAGTTCAATCCACAGTGACTCAAAGGGCAGTGGCGAGGGGTACAGGGATGACTGCAGGGGGTCCATCACTCTGATTCAGACCTCAGTCCCCAGGGAGCCGGAGGTGGTTGTGAGCTGGGAAGACACCCCAAAAGATGATGACTTCTCATTCACTGTGAGGCTTATGCCTCACGTTCCCCACCTACAAAGTAAGAGGAAGAATATCTATAACATCCCTACTTCTAGTGAAGGCAAAGGGAACTCATGTACTGACTTCTCTTCACGTACCAGCCACTGTAGTAAGTTAACCGGGTTATCTTAGCTGATCCTGGAAACAACCCTAGGAGATGGGCAGTTTTATTTCTTTTTAATAGATAAGGGAATTGATGCTCACTGAGTTTAAATCTCCTAGCTGGTCAGTTGCAGGGCTCAGCTGTGAACAGAGACACCACCAGGGCAGCTGCAGGGGAAAGGGCTGTTAGTAAGACTGAGAGGACATCTGGAAGCTGTGCATTACACTCCCAGCTATTAGTAAATTGCATGGGACAGTATCTTACACGTAGTAACTGCTCAGAATTAAAAGTCTCATTAACGAGAGCACCCAACCCTCCAATTACAGCAGAAGTCTTATCATCATGGAGTGTTCAGCTCACATTTATTTACCAGACACTTCTGGGAAGTGGGCACCCATCTGCCATTGGGGCGCCTGGGTGGCTCAGTCTAAGCATCTGCCTTCGGCTCAGGTCATGATCCCAGGGTCCTGGGATCGAGCCCCGTTTCGGACTCCCTGCTCTGCGGGAAGCCTGCTTCTCCCTCTCCCTCTGCTGCTCCCCCTGCTTGTGTTCTCTCTCTCGCTGTGTCTCTGTCAAATAAATAAATAAAATCTTAAAATAAAAAAAGAGGCTTCTGCTAAGACACATTTGATTAAAAATGAAAAGAGAGATGCAAACAGCAGCAGATACCTGTTTTAACTGTAATTGATGTTCAGCCGCCATTTGGTGCAATGGATCAGAGGTTCTAAAGCTTCCATTGCTGCTCCTTGTTGAGGTGTGAATGTCCCAGCTTCCTGGACCTATTTTCACAGCCTTTAGAATGTGCTCTGATCTGCTGACCTCCTGAAGCTAAATAGAACTCTTTTTGATTGGTGCTGAGCAGATACACAGAGCTCAGGCTCTCTTTGTAAATGTTTGCTGAATGAAAGGTTTGTCAAACCGGTAATGATTAATCACCTACTGTATTCTCAGCCCTGAGAATGTGAAACCTCTAAGATAACAGTCCATGCCTCTGGGAACAAACAATTTTCTCTGTGCAATAAAAAAACCTAAGAACCTAAGTAGTAGGGAAGTGCAAATCAAAACCACAATGGATACCTCTTCATACTCACTAGGATAACTATACTCCAAAAAAAACCCAAATGGGTAATAAGTGTTGGCAAGGATGTAGAGAAATTGGAACCCTCATACACTGCTGGTGAGAGTGTAAAATGGTACAGCCGTGGTGGAAAACAATTTGACAGTTCCTTAGTAAGTTAAACATAGGATTACCATGTGACCCAGCAATTCTACTCCCACCCGGGTATACACCCAAAAGAAATGAAAGCAGGGTTCAAATAAGAGCTCACACACAGATACTCAGAGCAGCACTATTCACAACAGCCAAGAGCTGGAAACAACCCAAATGTCCATCGGCTGATGAATGGATAAACAAAATGTGGTTTTATTTATATATACTACAGAATATTATTCAGCCTAAAAAGTCATGTAGTCCGGATACATGCTCCAACACAGACAAAAACGCTGTGCTAATTGAGAAAAGCTATCTACAAAAAACCACATGTTCTATGATTCTGTTTCCATGAAATGTCCAGATTTATTTCTTTATATGCACAATATATACATTTATATTTCTGTACCGAGAAATGTAAAAGCTATGACCAGACATGAGAATGTCAATGTCAAACGCCCTGTGGTTCTGCCTGGGCATTCCATCAGGTGGCCTTTCTTCTAGGAGGTGGAATCAGAACACGTGAGCCTAGGAGCTACTGTTAGAAATTGGTGCACCTGCTTATTCTAATTGGGTTCAGAAAAGAAATACCACCAGATCCATATGTTGATATATCAGTAACCTCATTGCCAAATATATACATAAATCTTACAAGACCCTAAAACTATTTATGTTTTATACTTTGGGTTACACTTCCCACTGTGTTTTTTTAAATACTGTTATTATGACTCATATGCAGTTTCCTATACTCTATGAATCCACCCACTTCCAAGAAGATTGTTTAATCATGTTCATCTGTCTTCAAGCCTTATAGGTGGGAAGTTCTTTTTTTTCCTTTTTTTATTATTAAGGTATAATTGATAGATAATCTTACATTAGTTTCAGGTACACAACATACTGATTTGGTATTTGGATATATTGCAAAATGATCACCACAGTATGTCTAGTTAACATCTGTCGCCACACACAGTTACAGATTTTTTTCTTGTGATGAGAACTTCTAAAATCTACTGTCTTAGCAACTTTCAAATGTACAATACAGTATTATTAACTATAGTCACCATGTTGTACTTATATCCCCAGAACTTACTTATCTTATAACTGGAAGTTTGTACTTCCTTTTTTTTTTTTAAGATTTTATTTATTTATTTATTTATTTATTTATTTATTTATTTATTTACGAGCGAGAGGGAGTGAGTGAGTGTCCTGCCCTTGGGTTCTATGAAATTCTCTGGATTTTTATCAAAGTTCTCTTGGCATTTTATTCTGTTGCCTAAACTAACATGAATGAGTTTCTGTTATTGATGAACAGAAGACCATTGCCTAAGACTGCTAGAATCTACTTCTCTACATTGTTTTGAGCCCCAAAACAAAAGAATAGACCTTGACTCTTTCTGAATTAATGAAATGCAGTTATGAGACATTCAGATCTGGAATCATCTAACCCAAACCATTTATTTTATAGATGAAATAGTGGCGTGTGAGGAAGTGAAATCACCCAGACCTTTCCACTGCATCATGAATCTCAACTGCACTCTGTTTAACAGCTACTTTCCCTGCATCATAGCTGAGGATACACACATGCTCCCAGGCCAGGCTCGGGCAAAGCTCACTGTGCTGTCATCTGGATCATCATATCTCATAAGAGATCAGTCTGTAATATGATGACAGCAGCTTCTGGTTTAGCAAATTACCTGGATACATGCCTTTTCCCAGAGGAAATCTACACCCTCATGGGAGTTCTGGAGTAATGCCGTTGGGACCCCTTTCTAGAAGATGAGCTATCTAATCGGGTCCTAACAAGCCTCAACAGACAAATTAAATAGAAGCAGAACTATACTCTTGATCAGAAATGGAAAAGAGAAAAATGTTAAAACAACTGTTTTGCCACCTTAGAGTCTGTGTTTCTCTCTCAGCAGCACCAGTGAGATATTGCTGAAAAGGAAGTTTTGTGTGTTTTACTGAAGGAAGGCAACACAACTGCTTAGAAATAGGGAGTGTGAGAAACCATTTTAGTTGAAAGTAAGGGCAGGGAGGGGGAATGATTGAACAACATAGAATATTGAAATGTCTTGGAAAAAAAAAACTTAAAAAATAACCTCAAACTGTTTGTTTCTTTGACATATATAAAAGGAAAATATCTACCAGGTGAGTTTGATCAGATAGACATGTTTTGAAGGCAAATGTAGCCAAATTGTGTAACCCAGAGCTTCCTCGAATTTTAGATGCACACTTTTTAGAGGGTAACAAAAAAGAAGGGATTTTGGAAAAATTTAAGATTGACAGAATCAGAAACAAAATTTGGAATGAATTTTCCTGGCCAGAGGGCAGGAATGCTGGAGCAAATCTTTCTCCTGAGCCTAATGGGATATTTGGGTCACAGTGACTCATTTATGTAGATTTTTTAATTTTTGCTGATCTTCCAATTTAACTTTTTTTTTTCCAAACTCTAGTTACAATGAAACAAACTTTGGCACACGTGTGTCTACCCTCCATCCTCCCCAGCCCACTGCCCGGGCGTCCCTCTTCCTGAGTGTCTTAGGAAGGAGCGGGGACAGCTCTCATCCCTCCTGGGTTACCCTCTCCAGATCCTGGGCTCCTTTGACCTCCCCCATCACCACGGTGACAAATCACACACTTCTCTACTGTCCACCACCTCCTGAACCTTGGAGTCAACTGTCCCTCTTGATACCGTGTGACTGCCATGGGCTCAGAGGATGAATGTGGAACCAGCCCCACTCCCCTCTCTGCCTGATTCCTCATAGCATAGAACCACAAAGCTGTGTGGATGAAGCAGATTGGCTAGAGGGGAGGGCTCATTAAATGGACTTACACTGTGGGAGTAAATAAAAGGTAAAATTATATGGTAAAGTCAGCCATACTCACACTAGAATAAAAGCCACAGAGGACTTCGAACAGGGGTGGGTGGAAGAGTCGGCTTGAGCAGGAGAAATCTAGGGTGTTCTTGGCAATTCCAAATTGGGCTCCTGAGACCTCCCAGCCAGCATGGGGTTTGCATATGCCTTCTCGTCTTACCAACACACATCTCCCAAAGACAAACAGCGGTTCAGAGATCGAAGTTGGGCTTCGAGCTTCGTATAAAGAAAAGAAACATTTCTCTGCGTGCAATGAGCGCTACACAACTCTCCACCCACCGATGGGGATGTTTTCACCTTCTCTCTGCTTCCAGACGCAGAACAAGAAGGGGGCTTCAGGAGACCCTAATGTTTCTTCACCCTCAGGCTACATGAAAGACCTGGCTGAGGTTCTGGAATGACCACTGTCCTGTACCTGGAGCCTGAATACATCCCTACATGGGAGGCCTCCCAGGACGCTATCCAAATGGGTGGGAGGCAGAGTGATTTATCATCTTCTGGTCCAAGCAACTGACTTTCCAAGTTGCATTAGGGAAACTAAGGTTCAAGCGACTTGTGTGGATGCACTTTCCAGGACTATTTACACTGCTTTATGTGCATCCCTTCCGTTAATAATAATAAGGCTTGCTTCAGCCTTGTGCAAGACTTTTCTCTCTAAATCTGTAGTTCTCAAAAAGGGGCAGTTTTGCCCTCCAGGAAACGTTTGGTGATGTTTGGAGACATTTTCAGTTGTCACGAGCTGGGGAGGCTTGGGGGAGAGGCTGCTGGCCTCTCTGGGTAGAGGCCAGGGATGCTACTAAATACCCTATGACACACAGGCAACTCCCCACAAGAAAGAATTACCCAGCTCCAAATATCCAAAGTGCTGCTATTGAGAAACTCTGCTCTAAGTTCTTGGAAAAAACGAGGTTTTCCTTCATCTGTGACCACTATTCACTAGCTACTCACCCTCATGTCACTCCTGAATTTTACTTTTAAAATTCATCAGCCAGGGGCACCTGGGTGGCTTAGTCGGTTAAAAGTCAGACTCTTTATTTTGGCTCAGCATGATCTCAGGGTTGTGAGTTCGAGTTCTGTGTCAGGCTCCCTGTTCAGCAGGGAGTCTGCTTCTTCCTCTCCTTCTACCCCTCCCCCTCTGCTCATGCTCTATCTCTCTCAAATAAATAAATTCTTAAAAAAATTCTTCAACCAGTCTTCCTACAAATCATCTTCCAGAAGCAGATTAAGAGTGATAATGGCATTTACTGAGTTCTTACTGTGTGCCAGGTTCTGGAACAAGGAGTTTACATACTTTATGTCACTATTGTCCCCATTTTTCAGAAGAGAAAATTGAGGCTCCAGGCACTTGAGTAAGTTGCAAATGTCTATAAAACTGAAAATCTCAGAGGAAATCAATCCAGAATTCCAAAGTTTCTGCTCTTTAACTCAATGCCTTTCTTTCTTTCTTTTCTTTTTCTTTTTCTTTTCTTTTTTTTTTTTTTGTTTTTAATAAGCTCTAAGCCCAATGTGGGGCTCGAACTCATGATGGCATGATCGAGTCACATGCTCCACCAACTGAGCCAGCCAGGCCCCCTCACTCAATGCCTTTCTAAGGAAACCAGCAGTATTCAATTCATTAAGCAATTGCTTTATATGCAGAATTCTATTTTTCATCATGAGAATTTTTCTTCTTCTGACAAAAAGTATTTGTTACATAAATATGACTTCGTAATTATGGTCATCCATCATTTAGAACAAACTTCATAGATAGATTTAAAAGCACAGGTATTTTTTAAACTCCCTCCTTTCCAAGAAAATTTATGTATTTTATATATTTTTTTAAGATTTTATTTATTTAGGGACACCTGGGTGGCTCATTTGTTAAGCGTCTGCCTTCGGCTCAGGTCATGATCCCAGGGTCCTGGGATCGAGCCCCGCATCGGGCTCCTTGCACTGTGGGGAGCCTGCTTCTCCCTCCCCCTCTGCCCCGGCTTCTGTTCCCTCTCTGTCAAATAAATAAATAAAATCTAAAAAAAAAAAAAAAAAGATTTTATTTATTTATTTTTGCGAGCGAGCGAGAGAGAAACACCACACGAGAGCGTGAGCAGGGGGAGAGGCAGAGGGAGAATCAGACTCTCCACTGAGCAGGCAACCCCAGACGGGGCTCGATCCTAGGACCCTGGGATAATGACCTGAGCCAAAGGCAGACGCTTAACCAACTGAGCAACCCATGCGCCCTATATTTTGTATATTTTAGTCTCAAATTTAAGGAATCTTTTCATTTTTGGAACTTTCAGACTAATGCATATAATGCTTTCAATGGCAGAACCAGAAGCTTGCTCTATCCTGAGATGCCTGTATTAAAAAAACAGAAAGGAAAAAAAGCAAATTTTGTAATATTTACAAGAACATACTGAAATTTTTTTTATTCACCTGCCTGTCTCCTCCCTTGTCTTGTGTACTGGTTTTCGAATGCTACATAACAAATTAAAACAAACTTAGCAACTTAAAAAGCAGCCATTTATTAGCTCACAGGTCTGTAAGTCAGGAGTTCCTGCACAGCCACTATGGAACTGTGTTCTCTGCTCAGGGTCTCTCAAGGCTTACATCATGGTGTCACTCAGGCTGACTTCTCATCTGGAGACTGCAGAAAACCCACTTTCAAACCCATTGAGGTTATTGGCAGAATTCAGTTCCTTGAAGTTGTAAAACTGAAGGAAGTCTCATTTCTTTGCTGACTGTTGGCCAGGGGTTGCTCTCAGCTCCTAGACTCGGCTGTGTGGTCCTTGCCAGATGGCCCCTTCCATCTCCAACATCATTAGTGGAGAATCTCCCTGTTGATGAATCTACCTCATGCTTTGAGTCTCTCTCCAGGAAAAGCCCAGTCCCTTTTAACGTCTCACCTGATTAGGCCAGGCCCACGAGGACAATCTCCCTATCTTAAGGTCAATTGATTTGAAATCTTAATTACATCTGTAAAATCCCTCACAGCAATACCTTGATTAGTGTCTGAATAATTGGGAGAAGGTGCGTGTATATCAAGCAGGCATGGAGCTTGGGGATCAACTTAGAATCCTGCCTGGTTTATAGTCTGTAAATTCCTTGGTGGCAAAAATTGGGCCTTGTATGTCTGGTACCCAATGGATGCTCCATAAATGTTCACTGAACTGAACTGTTTTAAAGGAATTGGGAAATTCTGAAGTCAGGAAATTGTTACATGGGAGCATTAACTTCCAGGTGAGGACAACTCCCATCAGGAAAAATATAATAGGCAGTGCTCAGAATGCCTTTGGGCTGATCACCATCCTGACCCAGTCTGCCTCTACCAAAAGATTAAGTGGAGTTTCTACTTTCAGTATGGGAATGCAGCTGCGATTTAGTAAGGGAAATCAAGGGAAAAAGAATTCCTATCCCAGAAATGTACAATAGAACAATTTTCCAGAATCACACCCATTCTATTGAGTAAAGGGTGTGTTCAGAGGGCTGATGGTGTCATGAGCTTACCTAGGCTAGTCTGCCAGCATTTTCAGGGTGGAACTACACATTATTCATATTTATATCCCTAGGGCTAGCACGGTGCCCGGTTCAAAAGACCAACTTTAAAGACAAAAGCTGATTGAACGCGTGTAGAATGAGTGCTATTTAACGTGTCTCTGCTAGTAGTCATTCAATTCCTGTGGGCGAGGGCTCTTCCAATGCATTTTTTGCAATCCGGCAATGCCTGTCCCATTCCTGGCAACCAGTGAGCATTCAACAGGTGCAATCATGGGGCTGTGCACACTTGTACACTTATGTACTTTCTCCTCTCCAAACTAGTAGTTGGTCATTTTAAGTTATGCAATATGAACTGAAGGTGAATAATATTCAAGCTAGTAGTCTTACTAGGCTTATTTCTAAGAAATATTCAGCTTTATGGTCACCCCCCCAAAAAACCCAAAATCTTTCATCTTCCTTTCAAATGGATACTCATATCAGTGTCTAGTAAATGTATTTAGGAGAGGCATTTTTTTTTTTACATCAATCAGAGGACAGAGCTTTGATTTCTGAAAAAGAAAAGCTCCGTTTCCCTTAGATTTTCTCAGCTCCTCCATTGCTAGCCTCAGACAAGATACAAGTTATCAGCAATTCTGTGGGCGTCCCCGGCACTTAAATCGCATTCGGGAAAACACTTTTGCCGACAAGGCCTTCTAACAACAAATAAACGCTAGCCAGGACTAGGTGCATTCCCCGCTTCACTGTAAACTGGAAAGCCGCGGATTTCGGGTCCGAGCTGTGACGTCACCGGGCTGGTGGACCGCGGCGCCCGTCTCAGCCTCCGGTGATTGGCTGGGGCGCATGACGTCACGGGACGAGGCGGTGCCGGGCTCGGGAGGACTCCGGGATGCTCCGATGCTCCGGGTTCGCTTATTTAAAAAAAGAGAGAAAGAAAGAAAAAAAAGAAAGAAAGAAAAAGGGTGGTGGGGGCGAACCGAGGAGTCCGCCCCGCCCCGCCCGCCGCAAACCGCGCCGCCCGAGAGGGGCGGGCAGGGAGGCGGGGCGGGGCGGAGCCGGGCGCGGCGCCGCGCCGTCCAGGCCGCCGCCCACCCGGTACACACAGCATGTAAACAGTCCCCGCCGGGAGGAGCCCCGGGACCGGAGGGAGCCGCGCCGTCCGGCCCCGCCGCCTGCCCGAGAGCCCGCAGAGCCGCGCGCTGCCCGCCCGGGAGGAGGGCGCCCGAGGAGAGAGGAGGGCGGGCGGGCGGCGGAGGGAGCGGGAGGCGGGCGGCGCGCGAGGAGGCTGAGCGAGCGGCGGGCGCGGCGGGCCAGGATGGATTTCCAGCAGCTGGCTGACGTTGCGGAGAAATGGTGCTCCAACACGCCCTTCGAGCTCATCGCCACCGAGGAGACCGAGCGCAGGATGGATTTCTACGCCGACCCCGGCGTCTCCTTCTACGTGCTGTGTCCGGACAACGGCTGCGGGGACAATTTTGTGAGTGCCGCGGGGAGGGACGGCTGCAGCGAGCGGGAGTGGACGCGCGGCCGCCTCCCTGCGCCCGAGCTGCCGCACGCCGGGGAGGCTGTGGGCGCGGGGTGGAGGCGTAACCGGCCCGGCGTGGCGGTGTCAGCGCTGCGTGGGGCGGGGGGAGGCGGGCGCGGGGGGTGGTGGGCAGGGGCGCCCTTAGAACCCGGGAGCCGGACTGGGGCGGGCTGTTTCGGGGACGCGACCCTGCGGCCCGTGCTTGGTGCTCGGCAGGGAGCTTCTGCCGAGCGTCCCCGCCGCTCACCAGCCCGGGCCGGGGCGCACGGACCATCCCGTAGGGCCCGGAGTCTCGAGCTTCCTACACCCAGGCGTCCCGTCGGGGTGAGGCATCCCGTTCCCCTCCCGATGCGCAGACACAACTCCTCGAGTTGTCCCCGCCCGGGAGAGCCCCCGCCCCCGCGTGATCCCCTGCGCTGCTGGTTTGGACACAAAGCCTCGGTCCACACTAGCGATGCCCCATCTCCTGGACCTTCTTTGCGGAATTACACCCCGGATCTTAAAAACGCACACGCGCGTGCGCGCGCGCGTGCACACACACACACAGGCACGCCTATCCCCCCCTCTCCTATGCTTCCATTGCTCCTCTGGGAGCTTCCAGCGAGGTGTGCGGGGCCCGAGCACGTTCGGTCCGGCGGAGGCGGCGGCCGAGGCCCTGGCGAAGCCCCCGGGTTTTTCCAGATGAGGGGAACCCCCCTCCCCCACCCCACTCCCGCCCCGAGCTGGAAGGGACCGGGACCAGGAACTGCGGGGTCCACCTCTTCCACTTTGTATCCTGCGCCCACTTGGGATCTTGGCGCTGGCAGTTTAGGAAGGGGATGCGGCGGGCAGGGGAGTTGGGGTGGGAGGTGCGCAGAATGGGCGAGGATGGCGCTCCATGAAGTGTTTGTAAGGCCGGGGGAAAAAATAATGGTCCCCAAATGTAAGATGGAGGCGGCTGTGGGCTCGGGTTACTGTGTGGTCGCCGGCTGGAGCCTGGATCTGGCGCTGCTGCCGCCCCTGCGGACCGAGGTGGGGCGGCGCCGAGGCGCGGCCTGGCGCTGGCCCCCCAGGTGGGGGAGACAAAGCCGGGCCCAGGTCCCGGCCGCCGCGCAACCCTGCCCGCCGCGGAAGTTCGCAGAGGAGTTAGAGAGACAGCAGGATCGCCTTCCTTGGCCCCCGAGAGACGAAGGCTTGTGTGTGACTTGCCGGGAAGGCATGCCCGTCCCACCACCGGCACCCTAGCCCCGCGGACGAGAAGAACACACCTGGGCCCCAGAGTGGGGCACTAGAAGAGAGATGCCTTGGGTGCCAGCCAGATTTGAGTTCTGCCTGTGTGACTCTGGTCAGATGCCTTCCGGCAGCTCAGTTTACACATCAAAAAAATGGGCATAATACCAGCACCCAGGTGATGCATAGATAAAACACCTAACCTCTGGGCAAAACAGCAAAGGCTCCTCAGAGACCTGGGCTTCCCCAGAGTTTAGAGCTTGTCTGTCTTTCTTAAGAGCCTCAATTTTCTCGCCTGTAAAGTGAGGTTAATCAGAACACCTCCATCACAGGGACTTGCGAAGAGCAAGTAAACTATAAATATATGTAAGAACACTGTTACCTGTAGTTAAAATAAGTGTTATTTGTTATTGGGGGGGAATGGAAGATCGTTAAAAAGGGATTTACTCCACTGCAAACGTGTGAGAAAACCCCAGGGTTATACTGGAAAGAGCACCAGTGTCCAACTAACTGCCACATTAGGGTTTGATTAGGAGTCCCTCCTAACCCTAGTCTGCCAAGTGGCCTTTCCCACTCCTTACTGTGTGAGATAGAGCAAGAATCACCCAAGGTTCTGGATTTTATGGGGGAGAGTTCCACACAGCCTTCTTGCTGGAACTGCTGGAGACATACCCAAAAAAATTACTCCACGGAGAACCATTGTTGAGAAACATTATGTATATCACAACTTTTTTCAAGGCCATACAAAATATATTTTAAATGTTCTCCCACCTGTGTGAGTAAAATGCTTGAACATATTCACTCTCTAACAATTAAATGAAATAGATAAGGAAGAAAGTGGATGGAAGGAAAAAGTAATTCCTTGGGTAGATTGGAACATTCTTAAAGTTTCTGGAGGCCATAATGGACAGCATGCCAACCACCAGAGATTTCTTAGCCCAAATCTCTCCTCAGATCTGTCCCAGGCCAGGTTTGTCAAGCTGCCATTTGCCCCTAGTTAAAGGGACTCAGGCATGAAGTAAGTGTCCTGCCTCCGTCCTTTTCCTTTTCCCAGGAAAATCCTGTTAAGTATTAGAAGAAATCTGAGATGAATGGAACTCCCGTAATCCGAAGGATTTATTAATAATAAGAATATTTACATAGCTTTTCTCAATTTACAGAATGTTTTCACGTGACTCATTCATTCATTCATTTATTCATCAAACATTTATTGAGGGCTTGCTTTGCACCAGGCCAGGGCCACCTAGAATATAAATAGGATCTCTGCCCTCACTTTCTTGGGGCCATTCTCCCCATCTAAGGGGCAGTGTGGCACAGTGGTCAGACTACGTGGGCTTGCACCCCAGCCCCCATGTCTAACTGTGTGCACTGGGGAAAGTTCTTTAATCCCTCTGTGCCGTGATTTCCACATCTGTAAACAGGGGAATGATAACATTAGTACCTTTCCAGCAGGCTTGTTTAGAACAGTGCCTAAAATAGAGGTGGTGTTATTAGTGACTCTCTGGCAGTCTCCATACAGCAATCACTCTGGATCTATTTAAAATATAATCCAGGTCATGACCTATGACTCTCCACCTCACCTAAACTGACTTCCTATAACTTTTGACCCTAAAACCTGAGCCCTTGCCCTGGCTTCAAACCCCCACACAGTCTGTCTCCTGCCACCTCTCTGACCTCATATTAGACCAGTCTTCCTCCTTGCTTACTATGTTTGTGCCATGCTGATTTTTCTCATCCTCAGACATGCCAAACTCATTCCTGCCTCAGGGCCTTTGCATTTGCTGCCCCCTGTGCCTAGAACATTCTTCCCCCACATCTTCGCATGGCTAGCTCCTTTATGCCATTCAGGCCTGGGAGAAAACTTCCTGACCACATATTCCCTCATCTCACCCTCTTTTATTCAAATCACAGCACTCATTAGTACTTTATACTCTCTTGTTTGTTTTCTGCCTTCCCCATGAGGCTGTAAGCTTCATAAGAGCTATGGCCTTATCTGTCTGATTTATCACTGGATCCCAGAACTTGGAGTAGTATCAGACCCGTGATAGGTGCTCAGCCCATGTGCGTAAGTCACTATCATACCACCATGCCTTCACCATGAGAGTGAAGAAGGCAGATGTTAAATTTCAAGAATGCCAGCTTCAAAGAACAGTAACTACCACTTATGTGCAATTGACTATGTATCGGACACTGTTCTTTGCGTATACAGTAGGTACTTTGTGTATATGTGCTTGTTTAATCTTAGTAATCCTACAAGGTCCTCTCTGTGATTTTCTCCATTTTACAGACGAGGAAACTGACACATAGCAAGGTGTACTAACTTTTCCATAGCTAATAAATAGTAGAGCAACTTGAACCATAGTCCTATACTGAAAACATAGCGTCCCAGGAATGACACCTGCAAGGGCGGCTTCTTATTGGGCCTCACAAAAAGTCTGTGAGTTAGGTATGAACCCCATTTTGTAGGTGAGGAAACAGGCTCCATTGAAGGGACTCTATCCAGGACTATGCCTCTAAGAAATGACAGCCAGGACTTGAGCTCAAGCCCAGAGGCCTGTCATTTGCACCATGCAGAGTGTCAAGCCAGGAGCTCCAGAGGGCCTGGGGAACAAGGGCTTCCTTTTATTTTCCTTCCACTTTGGCAGCTCCTCGGTCCCTTGTGCACTGTTTCCTCTTCTCATCTCGCAGGCCACCCTGTTTACACCATCCCTTTCCGCACTGCTGCCCTGATTCAGGCCTGTCTCTGTGGACAGTGCACAAGGTCAGCTCCTGGGATAAAACGAAGCTGCCTTTGCCCTCTATGTTGGGCAGTCGGGGACAGAGCCAGCCCTGGCTTGCTCTACAGGTGCGATAGGGAAGGGCCGAGAGCTCACAGACAGGTGGCATGCTCCCTTCTGCCAACACAGAAGGTCCGGAGGGTTTCGTCAGGCTGCAGGAGTGGGGTGTTGGCATCCACTAAGGTACCAGCCGGACAGACGGGCACGTGTGCATGCTCTCCTGGGCATGGCAGCACCAGCTGCTTTCCGTCCTTGTCGTAGGCCAGGAGAAAGGAGTTCTAAACCAAGAACGCTGCCCTGCGGCTCCCTGGCGCCTGGGTGCTCATGACTGGAGAAGGGGAGGGCTGCCTTATTGTCCTATTTTTTCTGCCAACCCATCAAAAACATGTTTGGATCTAAAATTTGGTACAGTTTATCCCTCCTCGATGTGAAAACAAAGATAGCAGTTGTCACTCTATTGAAGAAAAAAGGCTCTATTTATAGAAGGACCATGTGATTTAATTTTAAGTGTGTGTATACATATATTTGTATATATTTTCCCCCATTTTTGTTCTAGGCATGTCTCTATTCTTAACTATGTGACCAAATAACAACGTTTTCATTTTGGAGAAGAAAACAGAACTTGTCTAAATGAGATTGCATCACCTCATGTGGTGGGACAGTGGAGAAAAAGCACCTTCTTGTCCAATTTAAACTCACCCTCAGTTTCCTCCTATGTCAAATGGGGATAATCATACCTATATTATGGTATTATTGTGGGGATTAAATGAGAGGTGGTGGTAACTGTAAAGCTTACCACAATGGCTGTGCATTATTCATATAGAGATTCTTTAGGGGAAAGCGTATGTCTTTAGTATATTCATAAAGTGGTCATCCTGAGGAGAGTGAAGTTATGCTAATATGAATTTCAACAGATGGGAAGAAGCACTCTGGGCTCCTGCTAAATGAGAGGCAGTCTGTAGGCTATCCCCTATCATCTTGCTAACCACACTGTATTATTATTTTCTGTGACTTACAAATGAAGGAGCTGAGGCTCAGGTTGAATGTGTGCTCACCTCTGTTGATATCTTGGCTTTGCCCCTTGCTCTCTGTGTGACCACAGACAAGTTGCTTAACCTCTCTGAGCTTCAGTTTCCTCCTTGGTAAAACGTATCAGTGGCCGGCACAAAGAGCAGGTCATAGGTATGGCCAGCCACACTCTTCTTACCCTGTGCAGAAGTATTTTGGGGGGGATGAGATGGCGTGTAGCTTTTCTCTTTTAGCATCTCTTCAGTGGACAGCAGTCAGTTTTGGGTTAAGCCACACTAACTCAAAATCGACTCCCCAGTACTAATGATGGCAGAAACCCCACACGGCAGTCCTACAGTGAGAGTGAGGCCCCTGGCAATGAATTTTCACTCCGATGACTGAGTCCAGGGAGGAGAAACAGGTGTGTTCTTTGCCCCCCAGCCACCCCCCACTCTGCCTAAGCACCAGGAAGCCAAGCGCCATGCCCGCAAGTGTTAGAACAGTAGGATCACACAGACTGTGCTCAGAAAGATATTTGCAAGATTGAATTACCATAGTGGTCTAAGACCATTTTTGGATGAGCTGGGTGTTCTCATCTATACTATAGAGAACAGAAAGGTGTTCATTTTCCTGTGTGCAGATGCCACGGTTCTAATGTCTTAAGCTGGACAAACTTTGATGCTAAACTCTGGTCCAACTTAATGACAGAAGGGCCACAGATGGCCTGTTCTAAAATCAAAAGTTCTCATCAGGGATTTTCATCCCCGCCCCCAAATATGATTCGTCGAAGTTCTGCTCTGGTTCTGGTTCTCACAGTGTGGGCCCCAAACCAGCAGCATGAGCAGCACCCAGAAACCGGTTGGCAATGCAGATTCTTAGCCCTGCCCCTGGCAGTTGTGTCTTAATAAGTTGAGGGATGGGGAAGGGGGGGTGTTGTGGTGCTTGCTGAAGCTGGAGGACCACTGCTGTCCTCTCCTTCAGAAGCCTTCCCTTGGTATTCCTCCTATTATAAGGTGCCTCAGCTCTCACTGCATGGTTGGAAAGTCAATACATTCTGTACCTAGATTTATATTTGCCAGAGAGTTACATTGTTCAAAGCCACAGGTTCTCTGACCTCTGCTATAGTTTTTTCATGGCCAAAGTGGCTGTTTGGTTGAATTTCCAAGTCGGAGTCATTGTGGACACACCCGGTGGTGCAGGGTTCTGGGTCTTCAATCACCCATTTATCTTTGTTTAAGACTAGACCCCAGGATCTGCTTTCAGGAGCATCAGCCCAGCCACCAGACATTCTGTCTGCCCTCTCCGGGTTTTAGAATGGGCCCCTCTCTTTTTCCTAAGAAATGACCCTCAGTCCATCGCCTGTTCTGAAGAGCTCGTCTGTTTTTTCCGGGGGCACTGCCTCGGGCCGCTGATGGAACCTCCTTCTCTGCATAGGCCTGTAGAAAGCCATAGAGGCAGTCTGTGTCCCATCCAGAGCAAAGGGCCAGGCCTGTTTCCCTGGCACTGTTGGTCCTAATCTCACTTGGTTTTATATTCTTCTCCTTCCATTGTTTGCTCTCTGTCCTTATTTTCCCAACTACAGACTCTTACCTTGTCTTTTATGGGTCTTTAATGACTGCCTTGATTCATTTCGGAAGGAAACCGTTTCAATAAATAAACCTGAATACTTTCTGTGATGAGCTCCTGTGGGTATGAAACAATTAGCATTAACTAAGGGATGTCCTTTAAGCGGCCACGAGCACCTGAGTTGGTCTGACTCCAAACCCCACGCACCCTCGTGTTATCATAGGGGCAGGGATTTGCTTAAAACTTTTTTAAACCCACAAAACCAACACAACTGAGAGTTAGACAGCCAAATCAAGGAGATTTAGGCAGACTAGACAGAAGGTTCTTTAGCAGGTGGTAAGTCTTCCTGCTCCAAAATATATTCATAAGTCAGCAACTCCAGAAGCGGAGCAATGAAAATTGTGGCCTGAACACTCTCCTCACGAGGTTAGAAATGCCCTAGAGACACTTAGAGAACCTGTCTGATTTCCAAGCAGTAGTGGATATGAGGCAAGTCTGTTGCCTGAGTGATATACTTTCCTTAGTTTACTTTGTAATTTAAAGCCCAAATATACTTTCAAAAGTAGATATCCAAGGTTCTCCTAGCTACACCAACTGGTGAATGAACTAGAACTCAGGTTGCCTTGGGCACTGTTCTCCGTGAAATCACAGTAGGTGTCTCATTTGCTCACCGCGTGCCCTTCGGCTTGGGGCAGGTGGAAAGCCAGCCCATGCCCTTCCTCTCCCTTCTCCTGCCCACACAAAAGAGGTGAGAGGGTGCTTACGCCCACCGCCCACCATTTATTGAACATCCACTACATGCCAGCCAGGCACAGTGCCAGGCACTTAATGAACTTTTTCCTTTTTCTCTAATAGTTACAAGCCTAGGAAAGGCAGGATTATAGTTTTCTATTGTGCGGTGCTGGATATTAATCCCATCTTTCACTTGGTTAAGAATTTGAAACATGCTGGACCTTTAAAAAATGTGAGCATGAAAATGGGTGCTGAGCAGAGCTTATATGAAAGCAGGACTTTATTGTTCTTGCTGAATCCCTGCCGCTTGAGAATGAAGTGTGGTGATGGATCTAAAAGCACTTTGTGCTATTACACTTTTGTACAATGTAAGAGACTATTACATAAGTGGCATTTCGGTGGCTCGACAACTGTAAGGGTCTCTAATTAATAGGGAATTGTGTTTGAGCTATTGTCTAAAGTGAGGGAATCTAGAAGTTATCTTTGTTAGGTCGGGGCAGAAGTTCCTCCAGAAGTCTGCTGGAATTAGAGCAGTGCGTGTGTCAGAAATGGAACTTTACTTCTACAAAACACAGATAATTTGGGGGGGAAATGGCACATTAGCACCTAGGTAGTCTCTTGGACCTGAGCAGTATTTTAAGTCTGTAGGTCCCGTTCTTAGAAATGCTGCCAAGGAGAAGGAAGGAGGTGAAATGTGTTTCTCGAGTGATTGACATAGAACTTTCTGGGGTGATGCCCTAATCATTGTATTAATGGAAGGGAGCAAGGGCGTGCTTGGCATAGACTATTTCTCCAAATAGATCTCGTCTCCTGCTGCCTTGTTTCTGCTCCTTGCTTTAATTTGCCAGCTGTCTTCCTCCCTCCCACGCCACTACACTTTTCCACCAATGGTGGAGCTGTCATGGATTGGTCCCCTCTAAGCAGTGACTCTTGGTCAGATACCCTGACGTTACCCTGGTAGCCCAGGGCTTCTCCCTAGCTCAGAGATGCCGAGCAGGCGGGGGCGGGGGGGGGGTCTGCACTTGGGATCCCTCAAGCCTGTTTCTTGGGCTTATTCCAGATCTTTGAACATTATGGGAGAGACTTGTCTGGTCTTCAGGAGGTGCTAAAACAGATATCCTCATGCGGGAAAACAAACAAACAAAAAAACCAAACCTTGTCTAGCCTTAAGAAAAAATAAACCCTAAAACCGGTCTCCTCTTGGTGCATGTTACCATTGGGAAGCAAGCCCTCTTGGAGCATTTGTAAAGAAGGTGAGCTTTCAGAGAGCCTTTGCTTCTCTATGACCCCGGCAATGGCTTTTCTGGGTGTTCTTGTAAATTCATTTCATTTTTGTTTTGTTTTAATTCATTTCATCTTAAAGTAAATATACCATCACCCCCACTCCCAGGCTCATCTGAGTAAAGAATCTCATTGCAAGTTCGTGGTTACAAACTATGCTTAATTAACCCCTCAGCTATAGTTGAAAGCGAGGTTAGAGATCCTGCAGGCTCTTGGTTCTTCCTCCCTGCTGCTTTAAAACCCCCCTTACCCAGCTCAAGAAGAAGGACTGTGGAAATTGTGGGTGGGGGACTATTGATCCCCCTGCCTTTTTTGCTACTGCTGAGCAGATCTGCTGGAGAATTGAGCGGGTGAGATTATGGACGGAAAGCACAGGGATTTTCTACGGGGTAGGCATTTTCTCATCCCCTTCAATACAAGCGAATCAAGAATGAGCATCAGGGGCGCCTGGGTGGCTCAGTCGTTGAGCGTCTGCCTTCGGCTCCGGTCATGATCCCAGGGTCCTGGGATCGAGCCCCGCGTCAGGCTCCCTGCTCGGCGGGAGGCCTGCTTCTCGCTCTCCCACTCCCCCTGCTTGTGTTCCTGCTCTCGCTATCTCTCTCTCTGTCAAATAAATAAATAAAATCAAAAAAAAAAAAAAAGAATGAGCATCAGAATTTTACTTGGGAACAGAGGCCTTCAAATTTCTGTCATTCAAAAAAAAAAAATCTTTTGGGCTTTTCGAATTTCACACTGAGGGTAATGACTGTGTGTCTTTTTTTTCCCCCCCTCCCCCCGCCCCTGGCTGTGGGCACATAGCACGTGTGGAGCGAGAGCGAGGACTGCCTGCCTTTCCTGCAGCTAGCACAGGATTACATCTCCTCCTGCGGCAAGAAGACGCTCCACGAAGTCTTGGAAAAAGTCTTCAAGTCTTTCAGACCTGTAGGTGCCTGCTTGGCTTCCACAGCCATCTTGTTTTCTACAATGATTGTGCGCAGAATTACAGGGACGGCGGGGAAAGTGGGCAAAACCTGGGATGACTAATTGTTTTTCTCTTGTCTGCTTTGTGGCTTAAAGATAGCAGCGAGGGGAAGGAGGGAGAGGCGGGGAGGGAGGGGGGAACGGGATGTGACACAGCTGTTTGTTGCAGGAGTGATGGTTATTTCTAGCATCACTTGAGAATCTCTGATAGGGTGGGAAGCAGACAGCCTTGATGAGACTTCTGAGTATTCCTGCTCTTGTCCAGTAGACTTAAGGCCAGAATGCTTGGAAGCGCCGTGGAGGTTCTCTTACCATAGTGAGGCCTATATTTGGGGAGCTGCCGGAAGGCTATATACAGGATGTGCTTCCATGTCTATGGGTACGGAGAAGGATGAAAGTGGATACTGGTCGTGTTCTTCTCTCTTTTTATAAACTCTCTAGTAGAGAGCTTGCTTTCTGCCCGCCACCCACCACCCCCCCTCCGCCCCACCCCAGTGTAGGATTTAAGAATCTGTATATCCGGGGCTAGCTGACAGTTTGTTTTCATTCTAGCTGAAAAACGTGTAAAGTGAATTCTCACCCCTATTTTAAGATGACCTATTTCCCTTTATCTTTACTGGGAGGTAAAGTCACATTACTGGTGTCATGATACTCCTCCCCACCCCCCCTCCAAGTTCAGTTCCCTGCCCACCATAAATTCTCTACACCTTCAATGATACTCGCTCTAGAATTTTTTTTTAGATCTTTTAAAAGAGTATCTACTTCTCTGTTGCAATTTTCAAGCTTGCCTTTCAGTGCTCTGAACATAGTGGGCATGATTGCATGGTCGTGTGAGAGACTGTCTGACATTCCAGTATTTTAAGGTGTGTAAGTCTGTTTCGTTGCCTTTTGTTTCAACTGGCTCTCACTCTTGGTATCTGGTCTCTTTGCGTCTTGGATTATCTCTGTGTACTGGTTATAGTATTTGAAAATGTGTATTTAGGAGTAAATCGAAGTCTGAGATGATGGTACCTTCCTCCAGAGGGGATCTTGATCTATTTCTGCTGGGGCTTGGGAGGCCCTATCAGCCTGAGATCACCTTCAAACGATTTAAGACATGTGGTTCTTAGAACTCTCCAGGTGATGAAAAACCAGGCTGCACGTCTGCTTTCTAGTCCATCCGTGTCCTGAGAGCTGTCTTTATTAGTCCATTTAGGCTGCTGTAACAAACTATCAGAGACTGAGTGGCTTATAAACAACAGCCATTTATTTCTCACAGGTGCAGAGGCTGGGAAGTCCAAGATCAAGGTGCCAGTAGATTTGGTGTCCAGTAAGGGCCCACTTCATAGACAGACAGCTGTCTGTTCACTGTAACCTCACATGGTGGAAGGAGAGGGAGATGTCTCTAGGGCCTGTTTTATAAGAACACTAATCCCGTTCATGTGGGCTCCACATTCATGACCTAATCACCTCCCAAAGATCCCACCTCCTAATACTGTCCCCTCAAGGGTTAGGATTTTAACATGTGAATTTTGCAGGGACACAAACATTCAGACAATAAGAGGTCTTTGGGATCTCAGCTTAAAGTGGGGATGGCTTATCACGGTGTGCTCCTTTGGAAGACCCTGGGTTTGACTTTGGTCCCCCTAGCTCTTAGAGTAGGCCAGGAATGCAGTAAAGTTTCTAGCTGTTTCTTTCTAGGTCAGCAGATGCCCTCAGGACAAAAGCAGCTTTTTATGTTTACCTCTCTAGGTTCTAATTCTTCAATATATTTAAGAAGGCATTTTTCACATTTAATCCAGCTTTTTTAGTTCTCTGAGCAAGAGTTGGTCCCAATCACTCAATCCACCATTACAAGAAATAGAATTTCAGTGGCTTTTCTCACTCTCTCTGATCTGTATCATTTGTCTAGCCAATTTGTTTTTTCTTTCTTAATTTTCTAAGCCTGCTTGGCTCATTCAGAACAGACTCGTGACTGAAAAGTACTGATCTATCCTTCATGCATTCCATATATATTTATGTGTACCTGACTACTCTGTTCCAGCACTTAATTCAAACAGATGAAAATCTTATCCTTATATTCTAGTGGCGGTGGGGGGACAAGGTAAATAAGTCCAGCACATAAAGTATTAGTGATAAGTGCCAAGGAGAAGAAATGGGTAAGTCGGGGTAAGGCAGTAAGGAGTGTCAGAGGTACTGGATTTTTTTATTAGGAGACCAGAGGAAGCTTCACTATGAAGTTCACATTTGAGTATGACTTGAAGCGTGAATCATGAGGAAATCTAGGGGAGAGCTTTCCAGGTAGAGAGAACAGCAAATACAAAGGCTGGGAGGGGGGCGGAGGTGGGTGGGGAGAAGAAATCAGTGTTCAGGGAATAAGGAGGGGCTTATGTGGCCCGAGTGGAAGGGTGGTGGGGAAGAGCAAGAGAGGAGCCAGAGGTATTTCAGGGGTTTGCAGGTCACAGAAGGATTTAGGTTTTACTCTGGTGTGACGGGAGCCATCGGAGGAGTTTGAGTGCAAGAGGGATCTGGCTTGGGGTGCCTGGGTAACTCAGTCGGTTAAGCATCTGCCTTTGGCTCATGTCATGATCTCATGGTCCTGAGATCAAGCCCCGTGGTGGGCTCCCTGCTTGGCGGGGAGTCTGCTTCTCTCTCTCCCTCTGCCCCTTCCTCCGCTCCTGCTCTCTCCCAAATAAATAAAATCTAAAAAAAAAAAAAAAAAAAAAAAAGCCAGAGGTATCTGACTTCACATTTTGAAAAGCTCCCCTGTGACCAGTTGAGAATAGGCAGCAAGGGGCGGGTGGGAGCAGGGGACCAGTGCGGAGGCCGTTGGGTCGCACAGGTGAGAGGATGAGGGTCACAGTGAAGGTGGAATGAAGGGGTCAGACTCTGGACTTGCTGGCGGGGCCACAAGTGGGGAGTGAGAAAAAGAAGGCAAGGATGATCCAGAGTTCCTTGCCCGCGCAATGAAGGGAATGGCGCTGTTCTTTACTGAGATGGGGGGAGCTGCAAAAGGAATAGTTGGGCGCCTGTACTACCAGGAGCTTGGTTTGGGGCACGTCACTGTCAGAAGTGCCTATTAGACATCCAAGCAGAGATATCAAAGTAGGCAATTTTTTTTTTGAAGATTTTATTTAGTTCCTTCACAGAGAGAGACACAGCGAGAGAGGGAACACAAGCAGGGGGCGTGGGAGAGGGAGAAGCAGGCTTCCCGCAGAGCAGGGAGCCCAACATCAGGCTCGATCCCAGGACCCTGGGATCATGACCTGAGCCGAAGGCAGATGCTTAACGGCTGAGCCACCCAGGAGCCCCCAAAGTAGGCAAAATTTTTAAAAAATTGAACCCCCCCAGGAGCACCTCGTGGCTCAGTCGGTTAAGCATCCCACTTGATTTTGGCTCAGGTCATGATCTTGTGGTCCTGGGATGTAGCCCCCCCGCCCCCCCGCAAGGCTCTGTGCTCAGCGGGGAGTCAGCTTCAGATTCTCTCTCCTCCTGCTCACTCTCTTTCTCTCAAATAAATAAATAAAATCTTAAAAGAAAAATTGAACCCCTCAAGTCTTAACCAGAAAAAAAATCTATTCGCCAATGAGATCCACTTTGCAGTTGGTGTCCTCATGGGGGTTGCATTCATGTCCCCACCACCTGGTTTTCTTCCTGCGCCCCTTCTCCTGGATGGCAAGCAAAATTCCTACAGAATTGGCCTCACTGGAGAAGGCGAGCTCCCGCCAGAACTCGTTTTGCTGTTTTTCTTTACCAAGAAGACCTGGCCGCGTTTCGGCAACCAGGCAGCCACATGGAGAGGGAAAGAAATGAATGCAGTCCAAGAAAATCCAGGTGCATAGCTGAACGCAAGTGGGTTGTTTGAACATTTTCTTTCAGATTCTGCTGCTGCGTGCCCTGGAGATACACAGACTGGATCTGATGTCGGACTTCCAGGGTTCCCTTCTAGAGCAGAGCCTGACATTCTAGGCAGGGCTGTGCTCCCCAGGAGAGGAGGCTCCCCGGTACAGCGCCCCTCTGGTGGGGGAGTTGATAATGTGCCAGGCGCCCTCTGGCTGGGCTATTTTGCCCCTCAGGGAGAGGCGGGTGGGAGGGCCGGGCAAGGTGAAGTGCAGGCAGGGCTTTGGGTTTCCTTCAGCCAGGATGTGCCCCAGGTTGGATGGTTCGAGGAGCATGACAGCCCACAAGGACCTTCTGCTGGAGGCCCACAGGAAACTTTCCCCGCTCTCCTCCATTCACGGGTGTGGTTCCTCCCACTGCTGCTATTTGTCTGTTGGTTTCATGTAAGGGAGCTTTGTGTTTAGAAATAAGACCCAGAGGGGCACCTGGGTGGCTCAGTCGTTAAGCGTCTGCCATCAGCTCATGTCATGATCCCAGGGTCCTGAGATCGAGCCCCGCATCCGGCTCCCTGCTCAGCGGGGAGCCTGCTTCTCCCTCACCCCTCACCCCGCTTGTGCTCTCTCTCTCTCAAATAAATAAATAAAATCTTAAAAAAAAAAAGAAGATGACGACCCAGCACAAGGGCTTGCCCAACTTTGCACACTGTGCCTTCCCCCTTCTCCTCTCGGGTGTGCCTTCCCCCCACCGAAACGAGCAGTATCACAGTCAGAGTCCTCCCCCGACACGTAAAGAAATCTGTTGTTGGATTTGAAAAGCAAAAAAGGTTTTTCTTTTCCTTTTTCTCCATCTCACTCCTCCTCTTTTTTCACTATTTCTTCATCCCATTTTCAACAAAATATATTGATCATTTGCTATTTGCCAAACACCACTTTGGAGAGTGAGGAGCAGGATGCAGTGCCCAGTTCTTGCCCTCGAGGAGCTGACTTTCTGGTGGGAGAGACAGCCGCGAAAACGTATGTGTTACAAGGCAGAGTCCAGACACTCTCCTAGATACTGTGCAGAATTAGCAAAGGAGTTCCATTCCCCGCTGTGCTTACTCCACTTTGGGGAAATATTTCCTAAGAGGACGTTAGTGACCTTGTACCGCAGGGTGTTGTTGGTAGTCTCTTTACCTAGTTGTGGAGGCTCAGGATATTACATGTTGAGGAACCCAAGCTTGGTGGGCAGGCCGCTCTGGCACTTGCTGGCTGTGTGACCTTAGCCAAGTTACTTAACCTCTCTGTTTCTCATTTTCTTAACTTGTATAATTAGGAGACAAATGATGATCGTTCCCTCAGGGATCTGTGAAGATCAGGTGATGTGGTTCTTGTCAAGTACTTAGTACACTACACAGGCTCAGCACTGAATGAATGCTGGCAGTGATCTGGATGGGATGAGCACACGAGGCAAAATACTGTTGGGAAGTGAGTAGGCCTTAGTGAAACCGTTTGCAGGACTCTTAGATTTTTGTTGGAGAGAGAAAACAATTGCTAAGTGATTTCCACACACGCTTTCAACATGTGATTTCAACACATGATTTCAACAGAAGCATCCAGCTAAGGTAAGGGATTTTTAAGGAAGTATTATTGGGGTATTATAGGCAGAAGTTTATCAACACTGGTTTTGGCAAAATAATAAACATCCACATTCAGTACCTCATCCATGCACCTCACTGGTTAGAGGCTGGTGCTGCAGAGAGGACAGAAGCAACCATCCCCTAGAGGGGCATATGAGCAAAGAGCCTCTGGGCGACGGGCTTACGGCTGATACTTTTTTTCTTCTTTTCTATATTTCCTAAATGTTCATTGTTGTCACAGAAAACAGTATCAGAAACTATGTTGTGTTTTTTTTCAAACCTATATTGTCTACAGTGTGTAAGAAGGGCTAGGGGGGCTCCTGGGTGGCTCAGTCATTAAGCGTCTGCCTTCGGCTCAGGTCATGGTCCCGGGGTCCTGGGATCGAGCCCCGCATCGGGCTCTCTGCTCCGCAGGAAGCCTGCTTCTCCCTCTCCCACTCCCCCTGCTTGTGTTCCCTCTCTGCCTGTCTCTCTCTGTCAAATAAATAATAAATAAAATCTTTAAAAAAAAAAAAAAAAGAAGGGCTAGGAATATCAGATGTGAGTGGGCTCACCGAGGAGCAAAGTGCCGGGCAGTGGCTTCCTGAGAAGCTGAGACCTGGAGACATGGCAGGATCCAGACGGGCTCAGAGGGGAGGAGAGCTGGCCAAGAAGGAAGTCCAGAAGGGCCCATCATGGCCCGGCGGCTCAGAGTCCTCAGAGATGCCCCCTGGGTGGGGGAAGGTGGCTCAGCCCTGCCCTGGCCTGTCAGGCTCCCCTGCCCTTGTGGCCTCCAGCAGGTCACTTGACCTCAGTGTCCCCGTCTTTAAAACGGGGGTCATGCCTGTCTTGCTATCTTGTGGATTCTTGCGGAGCTTCAAAAGCAGACTGAGAGTGCAAAGGACTGTCAGAGCCCGTTCACACTGCTGAGGTTCGTCTCAATTTCTGGTTCCCTGGGTGAATTCATGACTCTGGATGCAGCCGGGCAGCTTCCCTCCCAGAGGGACACACCTTTGGCTCCTCCTCCAGGGGCCTCCCAGGTTGGACCTCATTCCTGCTGGAACGTCCTATCCAAACGTACCTGTATGTAAATGACAGCGCCGAGCAGGCTGTCACTGGCATCCACGAGCGGGCAGGTTTCTCCCTGTCATGCAACCAGTAAAGGCCTCAGAGATACCCATCAAGAGCCTTGATAAATGCGAATTGGAGAATCACTGGAGTCTTACATTTTTCTTGTTTAAGTGGCCCTTGGTTGACAATTGCTGGTCATCACATGATTGAGCTAGGTAATAAAATAGCGGTTATGGATCTAAATAATGGTGATTGTGCCATTTATTTTTTTCCTCAGTGTTTTCATATCTTTTATTTACTGACAACTGAAAGGCTTCCCCTCGTTAAAAAACAGTTCACAAGAGAAGAGAGAGCTCACTGTTTCCAATTGAGCTGCAGAATCGAACCTTATCGTTGCCCTTTCAGTTTTTCTCAAAGCTTTATTTTATTTTATCTTGGACTATTACTCCTCCTCCTCTTACTAGCGCTGTGGACATTAGGGTCGTGAGGCATCTGTTATAACAACATTGTGTGCTGTTCGGTTGATGTTGCTTTGATGGCCCTACGTGGAGTTAGAGCCCATGGTTCCCCATGGTTTCTTGCTCTCTTTGACCCTGGTCCCCTCCCTGGGGTTGCTGTTCCAGCTCCATGTTTTTTCTCTCAAAAAACAGACACTTCTTTCTACCAGCAAAATTCCCCTAGTTCTAGCTCGTGGGCCTGAGCAAGATTAATATTTTCAGTTTACCAGTAATGGGTGAGGAACCAGGGATTAAACCCCACAGGAAAACCCTTTGTGACCCAGAAAAAGTCCAGTTCTTGCTTCTACTCTTATCGTCTGGTTAAGAGCCTGAAAGAAGAGAAAGAATCCACCTGTGGGAAGCCCCAGTGGGTCAGAAAGTCTGATAAGAAAAGATTATGCACTCATGTGGGTTTTAGTAAAAGACATTGAATGTTGATAAGCTTATCATAGCTTTTGTTTTCTGCTCACGTATGAAATTTCAAACGTGTGTGTATTTTAGGAAATACAATGGCTCCTGAAAGTAAGAGAGTACTTACTCGTCTTGCCCATTTGGGTCTTATATCCATCTTGCCACCTACCCCTTTTTTCTCCTTTTTTTCGGACTGACTGACCAGGATCTCGTTGTAGGTTTCTTGGTACCCCCAGCATCATTGATCATTAAGATAAACAGTGGCAAATTCCCCAAAGCTCTAGGGTAATACTTAATATCCAGAGTATGTTTTTGGACCAGTGTATCCCCATCACCTGGGAGCTTGTTAGAAATGCAGAATCTCAGGTCCCACCTGAGACCAGCTGAATCACAATCCACATTGTAAGTAGATCTCTGGGTGAATCACATACATAGTAAAGTACTCCAAGGAGTCCTCTGGAAGGAGCTTCCAGGGACCTCTGAAGTCATAAGACACTTGCTAAAAGCACCCTAGCTAATTGTGCCCTCCAAAACAGAGACGTCCTCTCCCTTTCTTCCATAGACACACTCTAGCTCCCTGTGCTGAGCGAGGGCCACCTTTGGAGACAGCAGATGCGAAATGCCAACTAAATGTGTCCTCAGCTAGTTTACCCCACTTTCTCAAAGACCTGGAGTGAGTCCTGAAGATCACTGATATTCTCCTGGGTCTAAAGAACTTTCATTCTCAAGCATTGGCATTTCTACCTTTCAAGTACAACCCTGTTTGGGTGGATGGGCCCCAGAAGTTTTTATGTGATCATAAGTTGCCCAAAGGCACCTTCATGCACAGCAAACCCCTGGAAATGTCAACACCATTGTTCAGGGTTAGCATAAAGATTTTCCAGTCAAGTGAAAAAATTTTACTGAATAGAATTAATGATTATGACTATTAAAGTAATTTAAGTATATCAGATAGGATTTCTTGGCCTGTATCCTTTTCTTTATAAGAATGTATACATGCAGTAAAAGCAAGAACCCCAGAATCCTTACCAGTCTGTTTGTATTCCTGTGTTTGGCATATCTTCTTGACTCTTAAAAATTTGGATCCAAGAGCGCCTGGGTGGCTCAGTCAGTTAAGCATCTGACTCTTGATCTCAGCTCAGGTCTTGATCTCAGGGTTGTGAGTTCAAGCCCCATGTTGGGTTCCACGCTGGGTGTGGAGCCTACTTTAAAAAAAAAAAAAAAAATGGATCCAGAAGTTAAATGTCAACTTAACCTGCCATAGATGGGACTAAAGACAGAGGTGGGAATGCTGGGTTATTACTTGTCTGTATAGTATTCTTTGCAATCCCAGGCAAATTATAGTTCTAGTGCTTTTTCTGTTCTCCTCTGTGCTTTTCTCAATTGTACATACTTTAAATGTAGACATTAACGTTGCGCACTGAATTTTTTAAAGGGTGTGTTACTCAGTAGAAGACATTGAAGCCTCCAGCTGTAGGAACAGCCCTGGCAGCTGGAAAGGAATCTCCCGGGTACCTGGTGGGTGAGGTTGTAGTCTGTGATCTGGTGGCCTGGGTTTGAATTCTGGCTCTGACGCTAAGGGACTCTATGCAACTTACGCAGCCTCGCTAGGTCTTATCTGTAATAGGGGGATAATACCTACCCCATAGGGCTGTCATGAAGACTAACGGAATTAGTATATGTAAGGCTGCCTAACTCCGTGCCTAGCAGACAGTAACATAACCAATATTAACTATCATTATTAAATCTGAAGTATGACCAGGTTGATCTGTTGAATGGCACGCTGGCTGTAAGTCTGAGAATCAAGTGAGGAGGCTAATAGAGTTGAGTTTCTTACTCCTCTTCCTGCTTGTTGTATACTGATTAACAGTGAGCTTGTTCAAAAGCAGCACAGCCGAAGGGAGAGGGAGAGGCAGGGGCTGGAGGCCATCTCCCCTTGAATAACTGAACTGCTGTGCTTTAAAACGAGAAGCCAAGATAATAGGACCTAACTCGCGAATTCACCTAAGGCTCTACAGCTTGCAGCCCATGGCCACATTCACTTTCTCATTTCCTCTCCGTAGTTTCTCTGGACATAGAGCAGGTGTCATGGTTCCCACTTTACAGAGAGGGATGCTGAGGCTCAGCAAAGGAAGTGGCTTGGCAGAGGTCCCCAACTAGAGCCCTGGCTTCTGGATGCCGGGTCCAGTGCCTTTTCCACACAGCCTCTCAGTGAGTCTGCAGACCCTGCACTATGATGCCTTGGAAGTGGGGAAGGCCAGAGAGAACTGCTTCTGTTCTTTCGTCCTCCTGGAAGGGTCAGGAGTGGGCAGTTCTGGAAATCGCATCCCAGGGAAGGGCTTTACACGTGCTGATGCTCTAGACCTGAAACTATGTGCTTTGGGTTCACAGCAAAGGGAAGGGGAGCTAGGCAGAAGAGAAGTGGTAATGGTTTCATACTTGGCTGACTGGGACCTCTTCTACAGAGCACCCTAAGCCAAGGAGAGGAAGGGTGTTCAGGGGTACCTATGGTTGGGGCCCGTGTGAATTACTCAAGTGTATCATGAAAAAGAATAACCAGTGGTATGTGTCTTTAGGACAGGACGGCAATTGTGTAGATGTGTGCCTCGACTGTCCTCTTTACCCATGGCTGCATGGCGAATTGACCACAGTCTTTCCCACTGAGCCTTGGAATCCTCAACCCAGGGCTCCAGACAGCCGCTACCCCTCAGATCTGTTAAGTGAGAGGGAACCCATTGGCCATTCCTCTTTTAAGGGGTATCCCTTCAGTGCAGTGAGGAGTCACATTTATTGTTGAATTAATGCGTCCTCTCTTGGCATCTAGGTGATTCTGGGGTTCTCGGTAGGGGCAACAATATTTCTTGTTTTATCAGCAATTTGAATATCATCACTCATTCGACACTTTCACCTTGCTGTGTCACCAAGCAGCTCTTCAGATAAAAAATGGAACATCAAAATACTCGCCATCTGTGTTCGTTGTAGCCATCTTTTCTCTCTCTTCAGAGACGAATGTTACCTTGTGCTCATTCCACCGAGATGTGAGAGGGTGACAGCAGGAGGAGAAAGGGGCTTCTCGCTTCCCCCAAGCACACATGAGATTGCTCCACGCTGTCCAGGCTAGCGGAGATGCGCTCCTCCCTCCCCACCCCTCCGAGTCAACAGTGGCCCTTTGAGACAGCTGCGGTCCTCTGGGCTCGAAGGGGAAAGCGTGTGTCTACAGCTGGTCATGCCTGGCTTGCCAGGCCCCATGTAGAATATGACCAAGGGCCTGGCAGATGATCTTGTCCGGAGTGTGTTCATAGGGCTCTGGGAGACCCGCAGGAGTTGGGGTTGGAGAACTTAAAGGGAAAAGCATTATTTCGATTGGGACCTAGGGTTTCCTCATGTCAGCATTTGGGCAGGGGATGGGAAGAAGGGGAGGGGTCGCAGGGCACTGGGGAGGCAATGCAAAGCAAACAGAATGGTCCATCTTACTGTAGGGGCTTCAGGCAGTTAGCTTGGGTCCCAGGGCCATTCAGTGAAGTTGCCTGAAAGTGACCAGTCGAGGGGGCCACCATGTGAGAATGTCAGGGCCACGCGCAGACTAAATCGGATGGAGGAGCTGGCTTTTCATTCATATTGATCGGGCCCAGCAAACGGCACTTTGTTTCCAAGCAAAGACCAATCAGTGCTTTAAGAAAATGTTTCCTGGGTATTTGTTGTGAATTTCCCCGATGATAATTATAGAGCCTTTGGAAAATTTTACAAAAAGATAAAAAGGAAAAAATTTACCCATAACCACGCTGCCTGAATCAATACTCTTAAAATTTGGATGTATCTCATTCAAAGTCTTTTTTGCTATGGAGTTGTGTATAAATTTTAAGAAAATCTGTATCGTAATGAAAATGCAGTTTTTACCATGCTCTTTTTACACTTATGAGCATGTTTTTAATCAAATTACTCAAAATTCTATTTTAAATAGGTATATAAGATCCCATTTTACAGATGCACCGTAATTTAACCAAAAAATAAAACATTTCAGTGGTTTTCACATTTTTACATATGTGTTATAAATACTAGCAGCACATGTTTTTTGGGAAGAAAATATAGAGGGGGATAGATTTTTGACATCTTGATGGAACAGTCAGTACTGTTCATTGTACTATGGCTGACATCCCGTGTGTGTGTGTGTGCGCGCGCGTGCGCGCGTACATACTATATTATTCTACGTTGGTGGTCTGTGGGGCCATGTTTTGATACTTAAAAGTAGAGAGTCTCCAGGCTCCCCAATAAAACCTGGCCCTTTGGGCACCAATCCATTGAAGGATTGACATTTCCCATCTAATATGTTCATAAAAATAGTTGTAGGGATGGTTGACTCCCGTGGGAAATCCACAGCTGCTGTGCTAAGTCCTGTTAAATGCTGTTGAATTTAGATCCGATGTCTTTGGTTATCTTGCTGCCCATGGGCCATTTGGCACTCATGGCTGGTTCTCTTCTCTCTCCTCTATAGTTACTGGGGCTTCCGGATGCAGACGATGATGCGTTTGAAGAGTACAGTGCAGATGTGGAAGAGGAGGAGCCCGAAGCAGACCACCCCCAAATGGGGGTCAGTCAGCAGTAACCTTCCGAGGGCTCCCACCTGAGAAGGAGAGTGAACCCCCTGGTACCTGAGGTGGGGTTGCGTGTTCCTGGGTTAGCATTTTTGCATTAGCACTTCGAAACAGGACGTCTGACTCCCAGCATCCAAATTAAAACTAGGTACCTTTTTATTGACCGCAAAATATCTGGGATGAGCTTTGCTCAGAAGTGACCTGAATTTTACTCCCGTTTCAGTGGGTTTCTATGGGGTTGTCTCGGTAGCCTTTGCCATTTTGAATTTAGAGTCCATTTTGTGGCTGACTGTTCTCTCTTGAGTTTGTGTTGGAGAACTAACATTACCTGACTCGAATGTAGAGAACTCTGAATGTATTAAGGATATGTTTTGAGTCCTCAAAGGTGACATTATTGAGGGAAAGCATGACAGAGAAGAAATGCAGTCTGCACTTTTTATGTACTTTTTAAATGTCCATGAGTGAAGGAATTTGCTTATAAAGCATGAGTTTTAATATCTAGTCATGAAACGGCACAAGTGCAAATACAAGGGCAGAAAAGGATAATCACTTAGCTTTGGATGAAGAGGGGAAGAGAGGCAGAGAAGCCTTTGTTGAAGTGTCCTGCCATTACTAAGTTACCTGGATAGATAGCAGCTGGTTCATGGTTAGTATAAACATTACTTTGCATGTTCAGTTATTTTAAAACATGCTAATTCCAAAGCCTCTTTTGAAATCTAATAGTGGAAAATATCAATGGGGTGACAAATGATTGATTTCTTTAAAATCTCTATAAACTGTCCCACATGTGAAATGAAACATTTACATTCTCTCTTTATAACCGGATGGCAACTTGTTAAATCATGAAAACACTCAGAATCCAAGTGCCACTTAAACTTTGAAGCCGTAGATAAATTTAATGGGGGAAATAAACCAGGATAAAATTTTTTCAAACATATGATGGAATTCTTTAATTTCTTAATTTGTCTTTTATTCCTTAAAAAAAAAAGGTCAAGAAAAGGATCCCACTGTATAATTTATTTAAAAAACTGTAATCAAGTCCTTGGAGGGACCTAACTGTAGTGAATTTTTAAAGCGATATGAAAGTGGGAATCTTGCAGTCGTGGGTTAGCTTGGTTCAAATGGGAAGTTTCAATGATCAAAATACTAAGACAACTCACAGAAACAGCTACTTAATAATTGGAAACACTGTTGTCGTTACTTAGCCAACAAATACTTACAAGGGAAGTCCTTTGTAATGCTAACGTGGAATTATTTAAAGTATTCATTTTCTTGGACCCTTCTGGATCTCTCAAAGCGGAATGCCTCTTTCACAACCCTTGACTAAACATAGCATCTGGGGCGGGAATGTTTTTAACATGCATACACATGCCTGTTAGGTTGTCATAGTTTGGGACTTTAAAAAACAAAAAACAAAAAAACAGCAGCAGCGGGCACAGAGTTTCTGGGAGTCTTGTGGAGCTTCCAGGCATGTCAGTATTAACCTGGTGATCTCTCCATTTTCTGCTTGATTGATTGGTGCCATGGAGAGTGCGGCTACTTGTGGTAGAACAGGGTACTGGCGTTTTAAGTCATGGTGGGGAACGTACAGTGGTTTCCATCCATGCTTCAGTACCCACATTTTTTCTTTTCTTGGCAAAGCGTATTGAAGGTTAATTTCAAGTGAAATGAATTTCCTTCCGAGTAGCCTATTCCCACCGCAAACCTTGATGTTTCATCCAGCGGGGTGAGCATATTCTGTGCTTTGCTCCCTTGCCTGTGTCCCCATTGGCTCCGTACCTGAGCGCAGGTAGTTGTGAGCTGCATTCTGTAGATAGCACTCGGGTTTGGTAACCTCTGTTTTAACACAATAGGCTGAAAGAATGACTTCTGCCACTGGGATGAAGAAGCTTGACTAGCTTGCTCCATTTGAAGGTAAACTGGAATTTTATACATAGAGGCTTAAAAGCTCAATTTACATATGTTTGCAAATGGAACAGACATTAATATAAAATGTATTTTATGAAAAAGCGTTTAGGCTTTGACCAAATGCATTTTGGTATTATTATGTTAATGTTCTATTTATAAAAATTGAACTGAGATCAACTCAGCCATTCAGTGGGCTGAGGAGAAATCTCGTCTTTGTTCTGCCCCAGGGGTTGAGGATAACAGTACTGTGTGTTGCTTACTTTCATGGCAAAACCCCGGAAGGCATTAGCAAATCGCACCGTTTCCTCCAAAACTTCCTTGTTTTCTGACGGTGCGGGCACCTCCCCGGCTGCCCTTGCTGCGGCACATGCCCGTGCCCGCGCTCCCTCCCACCGGCCGTGGGTTCGCTGTTCGGCTTGTGGGTGGCATTAAAGCTCGCCTGGCGCAGAGCTTCCCCCCTCCCGTGGGCAGTGAAGCGGGCAGCCGGCAGCCGGCGTTGTTTGGGAAGAGGTTCCGTGGTTTGACAAATTCCTGACTTTCACAAACAGATGAACACTTACAAAGAGGCAGTGTGGTGCGGTGGGAAGAGCATGGACCCGGGAGTTGGGAGAGAGACTTGGGTTCCAGCCCTGGCTCTACCAGGGACTGCGTGACCTTGGGCAAGTCCCCCAACTCCCCTGAAACAAGGGCTGTTTGCCCTTCCTGCTTTCACCACTGTCGTTCCCTACCTGCCTTATGGTGTGTGTGTACTAAGAGCAACAGTCAAGGAAACTTTTAGGGAAAGGAGAAGGAAATACGTTTTGAATCTTGCCGGGAGGCAGTCCTGAGCGTGCTGGCCACAGGACTACCTTAGAATATGTTTCTGCTGGTCTGTGAGTGTCTGGACCCCCTCGAGCCTGATCCTGAGGGGCTGATGACTTCCCGTTCCTTAGGCGGAGGACAATGTCAGGCCTCAGAGATGCAGAGACAGACTTGTCGCAGAGGTGCAGGCTCTGTCTGCTGAAGGCGTGGCTTTCCCTTGTGCCCCGACAGACTGCGGCTTTGGAAGTGGAGGGAGTTTGCATGAAGAAGAGCTGGGAGAGAGTGAAAGGGGAGTACTTTGACTTTCTGTCATGTCATCCAGGAGAGAGAACGAGGAGTGAAAGAGAGAGACTGTGTGTGTGTGCGAGAGCGTGTGAGTGTGTGTGAACGTTGGGGGGAGGGGGATGACTGATGGCCTGTTGATCACTGTGGGCCAGCCGTGAAGTCCTGCCTGTGATAACCTTACCAAACCTTGATCCTGGGCTTGAGTGAATCACAGAGACATTTTTCTTATGGCCGCCTAGTCACTGGCTCTGCCTGAGAGTCATACTGAGCACACTTTGGGGAACCGGAGGATGAGTTAGGGAGCGAGGTGGGACCCCACACGACACCCGCCACCACTCCGGCTCTGTTACACTCACGTCTCCCAGGCTCGTGCAGTACGTAGGACTTTGGGTTTTTTTCTTTTTTTTATATGACTAGAACATGAAAAGTCTCATATTTAGGAATTTTCCCTGTGTCCTGGTGCCAGAATTAGGTTTCCGGGGTCCTTAAGTGAAAAATTTCTCTCCTCTCATGGCTACGGTCATTTTTCACATACAAATGGAAACTTTTCCTCCAGCACAGCGACATCTCTAAAGATTGTGTCTGTCTCATAAGAGCACAAAGTGTGTGGACCTCGGGGAGCTATGCTTCCAGAGCATTGCTGGAATTTATATTTTAGAAATCTACCTTGCATATTAAAATTCACAAGTTGGGAAACTGATATGAACAAATCTGATTTCCCATGGTTCAGGAGGCAGGAATAGGAATAGGCAGGACTTACTCTGGGGTGGGAGGAGATGAGAAAGGGAGAATGGGAGAGTTAGGGTCTAATTCTTTTAAAAAAGAGAGAAAAGAAGAAGCCGGAAGACAGGTATTATGTACGCGACAGGAGAACTGTTTTCACGGCTGTCCCGCTAGGAGCTGGCTTTACTCAAAGGGGCTGCCTGCACTTTGAGAGGCAAGGCCCGTGTTGGGGATGGATTTGTGGCTCTACAGATGCCCCACAGCCAAGGACACAGCAGGTGTCCCGCAAATCTGGTGTGGTTTCCCTCAGTAAACCCGCTGTCAGCCAGAGAAGCCCGTCTTTCCCAAGTGCGACCACGTCTGCGGGCTCCAATCACCTGGCAGGTGGCAGGTGAACCAGACTTGAACTTGCTCTCAGTGTGGTTGAGGCCATGGGTCAGGAATGCCCTCGGGGGCTGGGCGGCAGAGCCCGCCTACTCCACTTGCTTCAGGGCTGTAGAAAGAGCACAGTTAAAACTCAAGTGGATCGCAGATCCCTCTTCCCTATAGCGACTGTCAACCCCAAAGAGGGGCTCTGCCTACTAGTCTTCAGATTACCAGAGAAGCCTAACATTTTTATTTATTTATTTTTTTTGAATGAAACATGAATCCTCTTCCACAAAGAGCCAATTAGTTATCTTGGTTTTGTGACACCAGGTATGACCTGAAAGGCTGCAGTCTTTTAGATGTTATTTAGAACATCTACAACTTGCCGGGATGCCCGTAGCCTCTGGTGTCCATGGCAACGTGGGGTCCGTGGTAAATATCTATAGCTCCCGTCCCCCTGGGTAAACCGTTAAACAAGATGGTGTCATTGATATTTTTATTTAAATTTGTATTACAAAAATAGAGGACCCATGAGCATCACATGTTAGAAGCCTCATTTACGGCACTGTGTGGCTGAATAGACCCAAGCCATTGGAGGCAAGCGCCAAGCCGCATCAAAATAAACACTTCATTTACTAAGAACTGTATTCAAGTGATTCAGGCCCACCGAGAAAGCAGATAGTCTGTTCTTTGCACAACTGCCTTTCCCTGGTTCTTTCTTTTGTTTTTGTTTCTTAAGAGTCATTTTTTACATTTTTTACTCTGAGTACCTTCTGATAGCCAGGCAGATAAAGACGCAGCAGTCCTGCGTACACACGTCACCTTTCTAGAGGAGAAAGCAAATTGTCAGTTCTTGGGAAAATCGGAAACGATCTGTGAGCCAGCCTTCGTTTGTGTATGAGAGCAGAGTTGAGCCATCCATGTGAGAAACAAAATCAAGGAACAGTTTTGGGGTTCTTTTTCCTTAGGCAAAAATGTTTCATGCAGGGTGTGGATGTTTTCTTTGCCTTTATATTTCCTTTCCAAGAAATCTCTTGTAAATGACAAAACTGTGAAATGGGTTGCCAAAAAAACTGTTGCCCTTTGTTTTAGATGCCTCAAACAGTGTAAATCCTAAACTGAACCCTGTCCACATCTGCTCCATCCTCCCTCCCCAGAGAGTGAGGATCTCATCCACCAATGTAATTACCATACGCTTGCTATTAAAGAGCCTTCCAAACTCTGGTGATGTTTGCCTCTTTTTTACTCCGTCCACAGTGTTTGGTCCAGAGGGTGTCTCATGGGATACAAACGAGGGACAGAGAATGCGGACCGCCAGCTAGTTCTGCGGTTGTCTGTGTTGGGGTTGGGGGTGGGGGCGGCCAGCGGGGGAGAGAGGGAGGAGGTCGTTTCGGGAACCACTGACATGGTTCAAATGTTAGTAATTGAAGACATTCACATATCTGTTCTGATGTGGCTGCTAGTGAGTGATTTCCCAGCCTTCCTTCAAACCAGTACTTGAGGTGTGTATATGAGGAGCCTATTTTTTCTCCCATAGGGAGGTGCCATGTGCATTCTGTGGCACCAGTTAGAAAGCTGTGGTCACTCTGTGGCAGTGTGACACAGTTTCCCCGTAACTGTCCTCCCAGTGATTGTTATTCGGTAAACAGTGGCATCTAAAGAATAAATCAGGAGTTGGTGGTAAGTCCCATTATTTGATTAAGAACAAGTTTCTTTCCCCAAATGAATAGGTCTCCGCAGATTGTTAGATGAGATTTGAGATTGCCTTAGCAGACGCAGCATAGAGGTTTGTGTGTGTGTTACCCACCGTCATTGGTGGTTCTCGGTTTGGGACGTGGCTCTCGTCAGAGATTGGACCCGAGTGGTGGGCTGTGTGCAAGCCTTCCGAGCCTCACTCATCAAAGATTCTGGCTTCAGCAGGGTGGTGGCATGATCTTCCCCAGACAAAGCCTTTCTTCTGGGGGAATTTCTTTGTTACTGTTATTTGATCACTTGCACAGATAACCTTTATAAAATATAGCTTGACTCCTTTATCTAAGCGCAGGGCTGGTGTTAGAAAGACCCACATTTTCCCCCTTTGCAGTGAATCACTCTGAAATAGGTTGGCTGGGGAAAATGGTTCTAGCCCTTGGGGCGCCTGGGTGGCTCAGTCGTTAAGCGCCTGCCTTCGGCTCAGGTCATGATCCCAGGGTCCTGGGATCGAGCCCCGTTTCGGGCTCCCTGCTCAGCGGGGAGTCTGCTTCTCCCTCTCCCACTCCCCCTGCTTGTGTTCTCTCTCTTGTTGTGTCTCTGTCAAATAAATAAAATCTTTAAAAAAAAAAAAAAGAAAGAAAATGGTTCTAGCCCAGTCTCCCTCCTGACCAGCTATGTGGCCCTTGGCGTGTCACCTCTCCCCATCCCCCACCTTTGTTCCCTCCTCTGTAAAAATAAGAGTATGGACTCATTTCCAAGTTCCCTCCAGGCACTAGCGTTGGGGGAATGTATCTTGTCTTGGCTAGTGCGGTTAGGGAGGGTGGGAAGCAAAGTTTATAAGGAAAATGCTGTCTCGTGAAACTGGGGCTGGACAACCGACATTAGCAAAACTATTTCTCTGATTTTGAGCCCATCTTCCTTAGAATCCCTTTTAGAAATAAAAACCCCAGCCAAAATAGTGGGTGTATATTAGCCCAAATGCTGACATCCCGGAGTACTTTCTCCTGCCTTCCTACACTTTTCTTCTCTTTGTGATCAATGATATGGAATAAAGAGCTGTAACAAAATAGGAAGATTTGGAGTGTTTTGCTTAGGGATGTAACAAGCAGTCTCATTTCCTTTAGAAATGAATCTTGTTTCCATAGGGAAGTCAGGTCGGGTGGGACGCTTCATTGTTTCTCGTGTTCATTGTGGACATGAATGGGTCGAAGTCAAACAAAGTAAACCAAACTAAAGCCACTACCCAGTGCTTGGACCCTGCGCCGGGGCTGGAGGGGGCGGGCTTGTGCCTCTATGCGGGGGGGTTGGGGTGTCTCTGGGGGCTGGCACATAGTTTTGCCCGGTGCCCTGCCGAGTTGGGGTGAGCGAACATTCCTTTCCCTGTGGCAGGCCAGGCCATGCATTACTTTGGAAACTCAGGAAATGGTCGGCAATGTACTTTTCCTCTTAGAGCCGCAGTACGAAAGTAACTTTGAAATACTTTGCCTATCTCTGACCCACTTTTTTCCCTTTGGGAGCAGAAAACATTGACATTTATTAAAAATCTGGGCAAGCTGTAGTTAGGCAGCCTAAGAATGGGGTAGGCATTTCCTATTAGGTAACATTTAAGGGAGCCAGAGACATTTTCTCCTCCTGATTTTCTAGGAAAACATGGCAACCGCACAGATGGAGGAAAAACAGCAGTAAAAGTAAGTTGGTCCTTTGGGATGCTTTTTAATTGGAAGCCTCTAGAGGTCAGCACTGCATAAAAAAGGGCTTTCTAGTTCTGGGTCAACCTGGTGCCCATTTCTTGGGGGGAGTGTTTGGGAGAGGAGGGCCAGCAGGCCCCCAGCAGGGAGAAAGAGGGTGAGCAGCCCCACCGTGCATGGGGGAGGAAGGTGTAGGGTCCTTTCCTTGATACAAAATTCTAACATTTGTCTTGGGTTGGTTTTTTGTTTTGTTTTGTTTTGTTTTTTTAATCCCCTTCTCATCCATCTTTCTGCACCGCTCCCACACCCTGGTATGCACACCCTGTCAGCTCAATAAACACGACTTATTGACCGATCGGTGAAGCATGGCATTTAGCTCCCTCGGAGAAGGGCTGGGGAGATGCCAGAGAGGAGATGGACGGCACATTGCATTTTGCTTCGAGCAAGGGGAGAGGCCCCTCTGTTCCCAGGCAGCCTGGGCCTTTCTCATTATCAGCCAGCAGGCTCTGCCAAGCCCCGCAGCTTCCAATCAAACTTCAGGATGCCATGGGCAGTGCTGGGACCCCAGGTTTCTACTTGGAACCCACATCGGGTGCCCTGAGGCTCCCAGGTCGGGGCTGGGTAGGGAAGGCTTTGAGTATCTTTAGGAGATCTGGCCAGAACTGAGGTTGTTGGGAGCCCCTGAAAACTGGTGGGACACGCCTGGGGCTGGGGTGCTCCAGAGCGTGAGATGCAGCGGCGGTATGCCGCGGTAGCTCAGACTGCATGGACCGCTGCAGGCCAGGGGCCCCCCGAGGTGCCCCCGGGTTTCTCTTTAGCCCAGCAAGGAACAGGAAAGCCTTTCCTCCCCCCCCCCCCCCCCTCCTGCTCAGGGTTTTTATCATTCCTGTCTATTGAGTTCGGCCTAACCCACACGACAGACAGCGTCTGGTGCTGGGTGATTTGATGGAGCCTGGGACCCACTCACTGAAAAGGGACATTGGTGAAAAGAACAATCCACATGTCACAAGCACCATGGAAGCCCAGACTCCCCCCCAAAATATCTTAACACTTAGCAGCTTACCAGTATTCTCACTGCTACCATTAGGTTTCAAATGATGTTTTTTGATCCTTTTAAGTGTGGACAAGGCCCAAGGTACCCTGCTCCCTGGTATCAGCTGTGTTCTGTGCGAGCATGGAACGGCCTGATGACCCTTCAGTCGTCTTGTCATGAAGCCCACAGTGCTGAGTATGTCCCAGCTGTGTATGCCGTCACCTATAAACATCTATTTTAACAAACTTTCATAAAGCCCCTTCTAGGTACCAGGCACTGTACTAAGTTCCTTTTAACTCCTGATATCCTTCCAACATGAGGTAGATGTTATGAGTGATGGCCCCCTTTTACAGATGAGGAAACCGAGGCACACAGAAGTTAAGCAAATTTCACAAGATCACACAGCTAGTAAGTGTGGGAGCTGGGATTCGAACCAAGGCAGTTTGGCTTCAGGGCCCTTTTAAACTACTCTGCTGTGAATAGGTATCGGGGTTGGTCTTACTTTTAATGAAACCTCTGGTTCTTTTTGTTCAGCACGGCAGAGGCCTGCCCTTAAACTGTGCAGTGAATGCTGTCCGTCTACCTGGTTGCTGTGCACAGGACAGACTCAAGAAAACGGTTCATCAGGTCTCTGCCTTGCCCAGGATCGGGTTGGGCACGCAACCTGGTTGAGTGGATTAGGACGATAACTGATACGTTTTTTCCAGTATCCATGTGCTTGCAAAGATTTGAAAGTGATTGGAAGAACTGGAGCAACAGGTTTGTTAGAATCATTTAGTGACTGGTAAAATAAGATTATCTCTAGGCAGTGGCGAAGCTGTGGAAACAACCAGTAGGCCCCCCTTTCTGTACCCTTCTTCTAGGTCTCGCCCCCTGAACAGCCCTTTCTGAGGCCATTGCAGACTCTTCTACTAACAGAAGAGGCTATTACGGACTCGCGGTCATGAAGGGCCTTTCACCCAAGCTTACCCGGAAATAGCCGGGAGCCCAATTCAGTCTGTGGTCAGGCCAGGACCTGAGAGCGGGGAGAAAGTTCTCCTCGTCCGCTCCCACCTGATACCAGTCAGCAGTCACCACTACACACTGGAGACGTGAGTCTCCATGTATGTCCTGGAGCCATCCCAACACACGTCCAGCCAGCCCTCCAACCCCGGCCTTTCCCCCTCGGCGCCCCCTCCACCCCCTGCCCCTCTGCTTGTCTTAACACAGCTTCACGCAGAAGGAGTGCCTGGCAATCAAAGAACACGTTCAGAGGCAAAGGGAATTTGCTTCGAAGCTCATCTGCTTGTTTAGATGATCTCTACCATAGTTTCCTGCACTAATGCAGGGGAAGAAGAGCCGACCAGATCAGAGCCCGTAAGCATTGTTGGTGTCCCAACCCTACTTTCCTTGGTTCTGAGATCCCAGGGCTCATCACATAGATCCCTCATGATGGGGACCCTGTGGTCTTGGCATGCCAGCGTGGGCTCGTGGGTAAACGGCTGCAGGGAGAGCGTGCCATACCCCAGGAGCAGTGCTTTTGCATTTTCCAAATGATGCACAGATGAAAGGAAGGAAAGCAGAAAAGGTGAGGCCCTTTAGGGGCGTCTGGGTGGCCCAGTCGGTTAAGTGTCTGACTCTCGGTTCCGGTTCAGATCATGATCTCAGGATCAGGGGGTCTAGACCCGCGTCTGGCTCTCTGCTCAGCATCGAGTCTGCTTGAGATTCTCTCTCTCTCTCCCCCTGCCCCTCCCCTTGTTCGCACTTGCTCCCCCCAACTCAAATAAATAAATCTTAAGAAAAAAAAAAAAACAGCAACAAAACCCAATCCTTTAAACCTATCAATTGCCAAGGAACATGAAGCTACACAGGTTTGGAAAGAGAAGGGCACAGTGTCACAGGGTAATGAAGACAAGTTGGTTTTCTGGATCTGGCTCTTCCTTCCTATATGGCCTTGGTCTTTTAAATCTGTAGTTTCTTCTGCTTCGAAGGGTTAAGGGCCACTTTGAGCCTTGGGCTGCAAGGGGCAATAAAAATACAAACTGTTGTGGAGAATCAACTTTAAAACGGGTCTGGGAAGTGTCAGAGTTGACCAGTTTCTGACTCCAGGATTCCCTGTTATCAGAAATGTAAATCTAATAACTAGAGAGGATAGGAGCGACAGCCTCGCCCCAAATCTCGCTCTGCGATAGGATTTCAAGTGGAATGCACCCTTCATTAGGTGCACTGAGGTGAGAGCTGTGTCGGGGTCGGCCTCTGCCCCCACCCACCCTCCTCCATTCACTCCTTCCCCACCTTGCCTGACACTGAGCACTTTGTAATTTGCAGTCCGTCTACATTTAATATGGGGGTATAATTACATTATCAGACAACACTATGTCTTCAGAAGCATGTCCTTTGTATTTGCAAGTGGCCTTAGCTTTTAAACCAAACTCAGAGGAAAATCTGTATGAAACATAACTGCTGCGTAGTCTCTGCTGTCCACCAGCTGACTGGTACCGCGTTGTTCGAACTGGTGCTTGGCTGACAAGTTGGGCTGGACTTCGTGATGGAGCCAAACTGTCCTGATCTCTTTTCTGACTCTTTCTGACTCTGGCCAGCTCCTAAAGGACTCCCGTAACTGGTTATAAGAAGGGCGAAGCAGGATGACAGGACTGGTTTGGGCTAAAGCCCCCGCTGTGCTGGAAACGTAAACCAGGGCTCTCCTCAGGGTGGGTGGGAAGCCTCTTCACATACAGCCTTTAAGCTTTTGAAAAAGATCTCTTATCCACACGCAAGCCAATAATGTCATCTAAGTCTGTGCTAATGAACTCATCAAACCCATCCGCAGAGTCTGCTTCAGAAGCGGGGCCAGCCCTCTGCTTGGTGCATGAAAGCGGGCTCCCCGAGCTGCCCTTCAAACCTTGCTCTGTCCCCGTCCTCTTCAGCTCTAGAAGAGCCCACACAACATTGGCCACGTGCTCTTGAAAATCGCATTTGGAAGCTAGCGTGGGTGAGTCTGGGTAGGATTTTGGCGAAACAGACGCTGAATCAGGTATGGTGGTGGCTGCTTGGAGTCCGTCTCCCCGGGCCGGGGACGGGGGTGGGGTCCCGCCTGCTGCTGAGGGAGAGGGTTCCAGATGTGGAGCGGGGCCGAGCAGCTGCTGGGAAACACAATGACCACAGTCTCTTGGTCTGTCATCAGGACAATGGCACTTTTGTAAATCTGCTAGAAATAGAACTTTTCATCTGGCACCACAGTGTGCAACCCTCTGGAGCAGTGATGTCACAAGGAGGCAGAAACTAGGGAATTCATCCTCTTGGGCAGGGTGACGAATCTTGTTTCCCAACCTCTGCCCATGTACTTAGCCCACTGAGCCACCCAGGTGCCCCTTCTGCCCATGTACTGATGTCACCCATTTTCCCCAAACCACACCAGCCGGGGGTGAGCAGAGAATCACGACTGCAGACAAATTCTCATTTCTCTGGTGCTGACACTGACTTTGGGGATTCCCAGCCCTTCTTAGATTCCTCCCACCTATTTTGGCAGAGGTTGGAACATCCTCCTGAAATCGGGTGGGTAGTTCCCTGGGGTAACCCCTGTGGTGCTGAGTAGGGGTGGTTTAGCCAGGGCAGGAAGGCTCAAGGTCCTGGGGGATTTGAAGTCTCCTTTCCCATCCAGGAAGTACTTTACTGAAGATGTGTGCATCAGGTGCCTCCACACTATAAAAGCTATTATGCTTGGTGTTGATCATTAAAAAGTGATTTCTTGACCTTCAAAGTAACAAAAGTCTGGGCTGCCAATCAAAGCTGTAGATAAGCGAGTTTCCAACTTCAGGCTCTTAAGGGAGCCTGTGAAACATGCAGGTTCTGATGGACACAAATAGCTGTGTGTTTGCAAATACCCCAGGTGGTGCTGTCTCAGGAGGTCCGTGGACCACACTTAGAGAAACGCTGACGTTGAGCTGGCCTCAGGCTAGGAATCATTCACTGTGTTGAGAGGGAGCCAAGATTCACCATGCAGTTCCTGAGTGCCAGGTGCTGGACAAAATGCTTTCATGGTCCTAATACATCTTATTCCACAAAGAGAAAATCCTTACAGAGATGCCACAGTTTTGTCTCCATTAACATCTCACGACTGGGAGGAAAAAAGTCACTCCTCTAAGCTCACATGGTGGCAGAGCTGGGAATAGAAGCCAGCTCTGTCTGATTGCAAAGCCTTAGTCTCTTGTCACAAGGCATCATGCTGCTCCTGTGGCATTTGGGGAACAATAATGGGCAGAGGCCAAGTTGTGTTTGGCAACAGTGCTTTATTGCAGCTAAAAACGATTACACTGCCCTCAGTACAGCTGTCAGCCCCACAGCAAAGAAATGGGAGTATTGTAAAGAGACCAGGATGCTTAAGAATCAGAGGACCCCCCCTTGAAGTTCACTACACTTTCCATGATATAAATGTACCATAAGGCTGGCCAACCGAAGGTGACCCTTCCCAGGAGAGGACAGAAGGCAGGAGACTTCATTATCTAAGTATGACGTTATCTTCTCATTTCTTTGTTTACTTATTTATTGCCTATCAGCCCCACTGGGATAATAAGCTACATGAGAGCAAAGATGCTATCTGTTCTGCTCTCCACTGCATCCCTTGTGCTTAGCACCGTCCTGGAATGTCGAAGGCTCTCATGAAACCTTTGTGGAACGAATGAATGAATGAATAAATGAGGTATGGGGAGAAGAAAGAAATGCTACCCTTTCTCTTGGGAACATAGGGAGACTGCTTTGCTCTGAGATTCACCGGCTCTCATTCATTCGTGTGTTGAGCGGCAAGCGTGGAGGTAACACAGCCCCCAAGACAGAAGCTTCGGGAACTCACCTTTGTCCCTACATCTCAGGGAAACCATTTGTGTTCAAGAGTTGGAAATGTTGTTGGTAAATCTCCAAGACTTCTGCATTTTCCCAGGGAATGGGAACAGGAGTGGGTGGATGACACAGGTGTCTCTGCCCCGAACCCCATGATCCCTGGATGACCTTTAGGGAAGTGTCATCAGTAGACAGGAAAGTCAGAAGGCAGATGCAGCCCTGGACACATCCTGGTGGGAAAGCAGGAACATACACTTTCTGCACGATTTCTAACCAAGGATAGAGGCTGCTCAAGACTCAAGACACCCACTTTCTGGTGCTCTCCTAGGCTGCCTGCCTATACACCATCTCCGAGAAGACTCAGAAACTGCCCCATTCCAGCAGGACAGCCTGGGAGCAGAAAAATGCCCTATAGGTCTCCTAGGCAGCAGTGAGAAATCAGTATGACGTTGCTCTGTCAAAGAGTCTTAATCATTAAGTTTGAGAAGATTGAAATCATATCGTGTATCTTTTCCAGCCACAATGGTATGAAACCAGAAATCAATCAGAAGAAAATATTTGGAAAGAACATAGTGTCCTAATCAGTTTGGGCTGCTATAACAGAATACCATAGACCGAGTGGCTTATAAAAAATGGAGATTTATTTCTCACAGTTCTGGAGGTCCAAGATCAAGGCACCAGCAGCTTCAGTGTCTAGTGAGGATCTGATTCTGGGTTCATGTGTCCTCACATGGCAGAAGGGTTGAGCTCTCTGATGTCTTCTGTAAGCGCACTGAGCCCATTCAGGAGGGCTCTGTTCTCATGACCTAATCCCTTCCAAAGGCCTCACCTCCAAACACCATCATGTTGGAGATGAGGTCTCTACATATGAGTCTTGAGGGAGCCCATTCAGTTTATAGAATAAAGTCACCTAGGTTTCTGCATCTAGAATAACATACGTGGAGCCCCCAATCGCCTGTTCTCAGAGTCACAGAAACACTGGAACTCTAGGGTTTCTTTTTCCAACTCTCTCTTTAAGAAAAAAATCTTCCATAGGTACTCACCACCCTCCATCAGATCCCACAATTTCATGATCACCAAGGAGGTGGGGTGGGTCCCTAGGCCTCACAGGGCCAGTCCACCAGGGCAGGGCCACTGGTTCTATGAAAGCCATTGGCAGCCTTTGAGAGTCAGTGTCCTCAAACCTTATTTGTTTCTCACTTCCATTTTTCTTTTCCTGTCGCTTAACTCCATTTGGTTCCTCGTTTCCTACTCCTTCCACCTCCCTTCTCATTCCTGCGCTGACACTCTTCCCATGACAGGCCTGCCTTTCTCCCTCATGACCCTTTGAGCAGGCTGGGCTACCAGGTATAGATAACCAAACTACAGACCTGACCCTTCTGCTGCAGACCCCACAGAAGACTGAGGGCCTTTCCCTGCTCTTTCCAAAGATGGGAGTCGGGAGTTTGCCTTGAGAGCATTGCATTAGAGCTGACACCTTGTCAAAGCGGGGCCACTGGGTGGCAGAACTGAGTTCTCACTGGGACCAGGTTCCACCTGTAGTATCAGCCAGCAGTATCCGTGTTGACCTCAAGGAGCACCAAGTCAAGGATCAGTGAGTGAGTCTGGAGTGATTCAAGAATCCGGTTCATTGACTTGCCAGTCAAACAAAACCCCTAAGCTGCCTGGTTTCCCTGCGACAGTAATGGCAGCCACCTTCAGGAGGGGTCGCCTGGATGCTGGTCGGTGACAGCCCCAGGCTATGGGGTCCTCTGCCCATCCTCTGCCCAGATTATCTTTCCCACCATGCCTACAGCTGGTCCTGGGCAGAATGTATAAACATGGTGCGAGGCTCTTAAGGCTGCCAGCCCATGGAAGCCCTGCAAAGGACTTCTATTTATAGGGAAGGCATTCCGCGGGCACTGAGGCGCTCTCCGGCCTGCTGAGAAGTCGGCTGACAGATACCAAAGGGCAGGGCTGCAAACCGCCTCCACCAAGGAAAGGCATTGTTCTGCCACAAACAATGGCCGGGTGGCCCTGGCGTGATGTCAGCGGACTTGACAGCAGCTGCTGGTGCATTCTCTCTCCACGTTTGCAGCTGAGCTCCGCCAGATCCAGAGTAGTCTTGGATTTGGATTTTGGAGAATGAATTGCACCCAAAGCCAAGGATGGTCCAGCTCCAGTTGGTTTGACTAAGGAAATGGCAGTAAGCCAGAGGTTGTTATTTCTGGCTCCCTATGTCTTTAGGGGCAACGTAATTGCCAAATGTGGTAGAGTGGGTGGCCAGGGCCAACGTGGGCCCACAGGCACGGTGGTCAGCCAGGCGGCCCCGTAACCTCCCCGAGGGCCTTCCCGGGGAGAGCTACAGCATCGAGCCGGGCGCTTTCGGGCAGAAGCAGAAAGGGCCACACCTCTGCAAGTGAGTGAGACTCCTGTCCTTATGCAGGCTTCAGGTTTTCATTCATCAGTTAACCTTGACCATAGCCGAGAAGCAGACTCCCTGACCTGGTGGTTGAGAATGTGCCCTTTTGAGAAATAGAGTCAAGCTCAAGTCCAGCCCAGCCATTTACTAGGTGTGAGACTTTAAGCCAACTAACTTAATTTCTCCAGTCCTGGGATTTTCCATTAGTAATTTGGGACAAATAACCCATAGAAAAACAAACCAAGGATACAGAGTGGCAATTCACTGAAGAACGAATACAAATGGCCAATAAATATGTGAGAACGTATTCAAGCTCTGGTTATCAGGAAACTGTAAATTAAGACAAGACCTCCTTCTTGGAAGTTCTTCAAAAGATTGATAATGTCCAGCATTGGCACAGAGGCCCTGTCGATCACCGGTGGTGGGAATGTAAACCACATTAAAGGGTCATTTGTCAGTCTCTACCAAACGTTTTATGTGCAAATCCTTTGACTTCGCAGTCCCACTTCTAGGAATCTATCCTGAAGAAATAATTATGCATATGGATATGGATGTTCATTATGGTATTGCTTGTAATATTCTCTTTTAAAAAAGGGAAGGAAGTGATCTGTTTGGCAGCCGCAGAAAGGTAGTAAGTCATAGGCAGGTGACTGCAGGTAGCCCTGTAAGTTCTGATACAGAAACAATATGAATATACATGGTGAGAGAGGAGTGAGGACAGCCAGACAGCGGGAGGAAGATGTTCACTTTTTACTCTTTTTACTTAAATCTAGATTTTTGCATCTTTTACAGTATGCATTCTGAGGTCATCCCTGCTCACTCTAGAGTGGTCAGAGCAAGACTGAAATGGGCAGACTGCAGTGCAGCAGAGCTCCAAGGAAGAGTTGGAAATCAGGAGTTCAGATCTGGGCATGTGAAATCTCAGATGTCCCTTAAATATCCCAGGGGAGATGCTGAGAGGACAGAGCTAGGCAAGTCTGATGTGGGGCTTGGGAATCACATTTGGCATTTATGGGCAGTATGGAGAGGAGTTCCATCAATGGGGGGTGGTGCTCAGAGCCAACCATAGTGGGCACCTAAGCCCTAGATTCCAGTGTCCTTGGCACAAGTTGACTTCAGCTATGCATTTAAACACTTGCTGTGGCTTAATCGCTTCTTCCCACCCATTGGCATCACTGGCACCTTATAAAAGGCTCCCTCCATCTTAATGTTAGCACTGTTTCCTGCTTTTCCTTTGAACCTCCAGCTCTGTCTGCCTGAACTCTTTTGATGGTCTCAGGAATCCCCAGCTTTGCCTTCACTTGACACCCTGTCTTTAGCTCCCCGAGCTCCAAGCTTTATAGCTGCAGGGAAGCCCTTCCCACTCTTCCCACTGAGAAACTCCCCCCATGGCTCTTACCCCCAGTCCTCAAGATCCAGCCGAGGCAGAGCCCAGATCCTTTACTCACTCAGATGTCAACATTTATTTACACTTTTTTTTTTGCAGTTTCTCATTTAATTCTCCAAAGGCAGCCATATTATTCTTATCATCATCATCACTTTTATTATTATCCTAGCCATCTTGACAGATGAGAAAATTGAAGTTTAAAGGGGAAATAACCTGCCCAAATCCACTCAGATGAGAAGTGTCTTAACATTCTATTGCTGTGTGAAAAATTGCCACAAACTCAGCAACTTAAAACAGTGCACATGGACTATTTCATGGTTCCTCTGCTACCAGAACCCGGGTGCATCTTAGCTTGGTCCTCTGCCTCAGGGGGTCTCCTGTGCTGCAATCAGAGTATCATCCAGGGCTAGGGTTTCATCCGAAAGCTCAACTGGGCAAGGATCCGCTTCCAAGGTTCTCAGCGGTTGTTGACAGAATTCAGTTCCCTTGAGCTGTTGGTCTGAGGGCCTCAAATTCTTGCTGGCTATTGGCTGGAGGCTACTCTCCTCTCCTTGCCGTGGGAGCCTGTATGATGTGGCTGCTTCCTTCATCAGTGTCTGAGCTGAGAAAACAATAGAGTCTGCTAGCAGGACAGAGCCTATAATCTCTTATAACCTAGCCTCAGAAGCAGCATCCCAGCACCTTTGCTTTATTCTGTTGCCTAGAAGAAAGTTGCTAGGCCAGCCCACACTCAAGGGGAGGGAGCATGTCAGGAGGGGGATCGCTGGGGAACATCTGAGTCAGGCTGCCACAGGAAGTCACACCTGAGGTTTCAGATCTGTGAACCTCTGATGTTTGGGTTCTTCTTCTTCTGCATGCCTGGATCCTCATGGTTGTTCCCTGCTATGGTCTGAACAAAAAGGTAATGGTAGTATCACTTTGCCCACATGACTCCATCAACTAAAAACTCTTAGCCAGTGATATTGAGTAAGCTGATTTTAATAAGCAAGACATGGGAGTTTCAAATTAATATACTTATCGGAAACAAAGCATGATTTAGAGCTGAGTAGCTTAAGTGGTGCAGAGAGGAGCATGTGGTGCCCTGTTAAAAAGGCGGCTGATCCAACTGTTGGCCCTTTCCAAACCAGTCCTGAAACCGCAGACCACTGGTAAACAATCTCTGTATGCCCAGCTCAGCAAATTGGCCTTTTATGAAATGCTGCCACTCTGGAGAGGGAGGTGGGTCAGAGGAACAGGAGAAAACCAGCCATGACATCATCACCCCAGCCTTCTCTGTGAGCCATCTTCTTCCAAGCCACTCAGCAGACACAGATTTCAGTCTGGATGATGAACCAGCCCCTGATGGACAGCATGGTCTTCAGTGGTGACAGCTGGGACAGATGGTTAGTGTCTGCCCTCTCTGCCCATCTCCCCGACCAACACCATCGTTCCCTGAAAACTTCTGACGGACAGTTTCCAGCATGGCGGCTTCTTGGCAGCCCTTATGACAGTCTCACACCCCTCTGCTCCCACGCCTATTTCTAAAGCTGCTGCTGGGTGGGGCTCTCTCGCCACTGCCCCCACCCCCTAGAATGGTCACTTGGTTTCCACCACCCCCATTCGTCTCTTCATCTGGGACTGTCTGTCTCTAGCTTGACCTAGATGGGCATATTTAATTAATAACTCTTTATTAAGAACTCACTATAGGGGCACTTGGCTGGCTTTGTCGGTAGAACATGCAGCTCTTGATCTCAGAGTCATGAGTTCGAGCCCCACACTGGGCATAGAGATTACTTAAAAAAAAAAAAAAAAGAAGAAGGAGAGAAAGAAAAAGAACTCACTATACGTGGATAATCTTCCAGGCACTCGAAAAAAAGATATTCCTTGTATGTGGACATACATGCACACATTCCTATGATATAGAGGCTAAGGGTGTGGCTTATATAATCAGATCCTGCCACTCAGTGGCAGTGGACTCCACTTTGGCAAGCTACTTGAACTTTCTGAGCCCCAGTTTCCTCTTCTGTAATGTGGAGATCATTATTCCTACCTCGTAGGACTGTTGTGAGAATTCAGTGAGATAATTTGTGTGCAGCACTTAATACTGTGCCGAGCACCTCATAAATACTTAATAGTACTTCTGTGTGATCAGCGCAGGACCATTAACAGCAATTTCCCATCGCCACCAAACCGTAGGCTCCACGAAGGCTGGGACCACATCTGTTGTCTTTACAGTTGTGGCTGGCCTCGATACCGAGCAGGACACCTGGCACCTAGTGAGAGCTTCGTAAACGTTTGTGGGATAGGTTAATAAATGAATAACTAATACTGCAATTAGTGACAAAATATTTATCTAGTTCACCTTTCCTGGGATAGGCTAATAAATGAATAAGTAATACTGCAATTAGTGACAAAATATTTATCTAGTTCACCTTTCCAGGGAGCGTGAAGATCTCTCAATATCGTCTAATTCAGTTTCAAAGTCCACCTGGGATGATAAGTAGCAAGTTTGGCCACTTAGTTAGGCAGCTGACTAAGGTCTAAAGGAGTAGCCTGGGACTCAGCTTCAGACTCTCAGCTCACTACTCCTGCATGCTGAGTATGCTGACATCATCTTCGCCGCCTGATTTAGCAAAAAGGGAAAAGCCCCTCTGAATGGGGACTTTCTAATTTGTTGTGATTATGACTCATTTTGAAAGAAACCAACCAATTGGCCCAGGCTTGGTGCTGAGCAAGTGGTAGAGCACAAGCAACCTGCCTTCTACTTGTAAGTCCAAGAGTATGATCTGAATGTCCCTGCAGAGTTCAGCCAGTACCCCTGTGGGTAATTGTCCTGCATGGTGAGGTTATCTGCTCAAACGTGACCAGCAGCCATTCTTGGAGATTGAGAGCAAATCTCAGTATCAGGTGATCTGGCTTCTAGTCCCAGCCACACTACCTGGGTGACCTTGGACACATTTACTTAATGTCTTTGCATTTTCATTTTCTCCCCTGAAAAGGAGGGAGAATAATACCTTGTAAGGATTTAATGATTCGATGTAAGACAAAAGGTAGTCTGCACAGTTCCTAAAGCACGCTTGTGGAATTTGGGATCTGAATGCAGGGCCAGCATTCATCACCCCATGTGGTGACAGGCCTGGGAAAAATCTCCTAGTCCCCTGAATCTCCCCCATAGCTGGCTATATTTCCATTGGTACTTGGAGCAAAGTGGTGATTTTCCGGATTTATTTCAGAACAGAACCCTTTTGTCCAGCAAACTTAACATGGGATGGAATTGAAGTATTTGAAGCTGATGAAGTGGAGTCCCTTGTCAGAGCAGAGCTGGGGACAGCCTAGATCTTTGCTCGTGACCTGTCCCTTGAGATTCGGAGGTGGCCTACGTATCTCCCTGAGCCCCAAAGCATCCCAGAACTTGGTTTGAAAACAACTTCACTGAAGTATTTTACATGGCCCCTGGCAAAGTACTAGTCATATCAATGCATTGTGATAATATAAATGCTAACTATTATAATACAATATTATTATAATTTATTGCTGACATTTGCCGCAGTGGTTCTCAAACTTCAGCTTGTGTCAGAATCACCTGGAAATCTTGTTAAAACACAGGTTATTGGGCGCCACACCCAGAGTTTCTGATTCAGTTGTTTTGGGGTGGGACCGAGAATTTGCAATTCTAACCAATTCCTAGGGGTGCTGATGCTGGAGTCTGGGGACAACACTTGGAGAACCTGCTGATTTAATGTGTGCTTTCCATGGGACAGGCACTATGCTGGGCACTTTACTTGGGTAGTTTTACTTCCTGCTCCCAAGTAGGCTGTGAGGTAAGGATTGTACTATTTATAACCCTTATTTACAGATGAGGAAATGAAGGCTTAGAGAATCTAAATAACTTTTTCAAGGTCTTACAGCTATTGAGTAGAAGATTCCAGTCCAAGTGTGATTCCAAAGTCCTTGCTCTTCACCATAACATTAAAATTAAAATGTGTTATAAGGAGGGATGGGCACACTTATTGCCATATATTTATTTTCACTCATTGACCCAGTACAAACGAGTTAATGAAATGAACTGGCTCTGTAGAGGGAGGGTTCCAGCATAGTTTGAGGTTTGATGGAGAGCAGAAAAATGAGACAAAACAGGACCGCTTGAAGAACAGACCACAGTTTACTGAGGTCTGCCCATCTGGGGCACCTAGGAAGCTACCAACTTCTCAGGATACCCTGGAGATATTTGACCAAGAGAGGCGGTACTTGTGACAAAGGAAAGAAGACAAATTTCACTTGATTGATTGGTTACTTCATTGATTACTTCATTTCACTTGATTGATTAATTACTGAATATGCTGGGTGCTATTTGGTGCTGGAGATACAATGGGAAGTAAAAATAGGCATGGTCCATGATTCTCAGAGCCTACAGTACACTCAACGTTATTAAGTCTAGTAACGATTTTGCCCAGGTCTTGAAATCTTGAAATTCAGCTTTGGCCATATGATTCTTTTATGTCTCAGCCAGTTGGTTCTGACTCTTCCAAGTCTTATTATCTTCTATTATTCACTCTGTCTGTTGACCTAATGACTAATTTCCATTCTGACTCACTCATGCAGTTCAACCCAGCTCTGACATCATGATCTCAAAAGTCTGCCTTCTCAGTAGATCTTTTTTAAATTCTTGATTATGGACAAAATTTGGCTGGTGTTTGGTAATTGGTAACTTGCGAATGTGACTAATAGGTGGAGGTTTTTTAACTGGTCTGCTCTTGTCTTCTTACTCATCACTGCTAATTACCCAATGTGTCTGATTTGCCAGGTGGATGCTTAATGAACGGTCTCATTACTGGGGCTGGTACACCATATTCAGGTCCAAGAGACCATGGTCCTGGGAGGCAGGCTCTTGCAGTTCTCCGTTCTGTCATCTAGGACTCTTCCTTCTAGAGTAGGTTTAAGGCCACCTCTGATCCTGGAGATCATGTAACACTGTTTGATTGCAAGGAAATGTCCTCTGCATCCTGGGCCTTATTTGGGAGGACGCTCTGTGTTACTTACCCCAATTTGGATTTGCTCAGTCCAGCAAAGTTATGACCTATAAAAAAAAAAGTAGTAGTGTAAGTGGTCCTGATGGCTGGCATGGCAAGTTTCAGAGGCTCATGTGAAAGAAAGAAAAATTATAAGGGAAGAAAGGAACGCTAGGAAAGAAAGGCTAGCAAGAAATTCATGGCTGATGTGAAACACAGTTTTCACAGCGAGCTCAAGAAAACCTCCAGGCTGCCTCCCAGAGACACAGTTTTCGGCCCTCTAATCTTGTAGATTGGTTTGCATTAAAACCAAAACTAAATGTACGCTTCAAAGTAGGAAGTCAGCGTTCAGGGCAGACATATGGACTGTTTGTTTTGAACAAGTGGCTGTGGCCAGTCTTCTCATAGAGTTGGCCCGGAGGAAGTGCGTGAAACACAGACTGTGATAATAGCTGGCCCGGGGGGCCCGTGGAAGGAAATAAGTGTTCTCCGAAAGAAAAAATGAAAAAGGGAGTAATGAGAAGCAGCAACCCACGCATTCGGTTCTTTTGGTTAATGTCAGATTTTACTCACCGCTCCTAACAGACCCACTGGTGATTTTTCTTATTTGGGTGCTTCCAGTGGAAAGGTATCCAGATTCTAAAAAGCCTCGGTAGTTGCGTCATAAAGGACAATACCTCCGTTATGGCAAAAAATTAGCCTGGGCTCTTCACGCCACCCAGACACCCCCATGCTGCCTCCTCACGTCCTGCTCTGCTCTCGATTTTGGCAGGGCACCCCTCCAGCATGACGTAGCCAGGCCCACATCAGCATAAGGGGCAGAGGAAAATGAGGGTGAGGAGCTGGGATCACTGAGTGTTTGAGAGCTCAAGCTCTAAAGCCAGAAGAACATCGGTCAGATCTCCAATCTGCCTTTTACCATGGGGCCCTGGGCCTCAGGTTCCTAATAAGTCTTGATAATAACACAAACGTATTCTAAAGATTCAGTGAGATAGGATAAAGTAAGGGCTGACTTGGTTCAATGCAAGGCACGTGATATATAACCAGCGATTGGACCCTGAGATTACGGGAGTCTTGGTCTTGGTATTAGTCTGGGTGGTTTAAAAGAAGAAAGTAGGTGGGTCAAGAGCAGTTCTCAAACGAATCTGTACCAGTTATGAAGTTTGTCCAAATTAGTTTCTAAATCCATTATACAGCGCTAGAACATTCTGCAATAGAACATTATGCAATAATTAAAAAGGCCTATATCTGTGCTGCCCAGTATAGCCATTGGCACATGAAATTGGGCTAGAGAAAGTAAATTTTCAAATCTAACTGATTTAAACTTTAGTGACCATATGTGATCTGTGGCTACCATGGGGCAGAGCTCCATAAGATGAAAATTGCCAAGTATGGGGGCGCCTGGGTGGCTCAGTCGTTAAGCGTCTGCCTTCGGTTCAGGTCATGATCCCTGGGTCCTGGGATCGAGCCCCACATCAGGCTCCCTGCTCGGCGGGAAGCCTGCTTCTCCCTCTCCCACTCCCCCTGCTTGTGCTCTCTCTCTCTCTGACAAATAAATAAAATCTTTAAAAAAAAAAATTGCCAAATCTATATGAGAAAGGGCAGACATTGTGAGGGAACAGTTAAATGTGAGTATGAGGAAGCATAGAGCTCATAGGATTGAAAATGTCAGAAAGAATCAAATGTTTAATGAGCAATGGACATAATTCTTATTACGGCCCCTTAGCACAAAAACAAGTAAACTATGAAACATCTGTAAACATAAGATGTCAAACAGCCCAGTTTCCAGAGCTATGTGACAAACTGTAATTCCACTGAAATGAAAGAGATTGAACTTTGGCTTGGAATGGAGAATCGCAAAATGTGCCCCACTTGGGAAGCAGCCCCTATGAGTAAATGAGGCAGCATCAGGTCTAATCGCAAACCCCATTAGGCGGAGGAGCTTCCTGAATGTCCTTCTTGCAGGCGTGTTGAACCTGTGCAGGTGAGAGTCATCTGGGGGAAAGCTAATAGAGGAAACAGTGCTTATATAATCACTGCTGAACTGGCAATGAGCTTGCTCATTGGCAGCCTAATGAAAAAGCCCATATGGGGAGAAGATAAAGTTGGCATGTTTTCTGTTCCTAATGGCACAACCCAAGATATAGGCATAAATGGTGTTTGTTCAGTAATAACTGTGTCACAGATGTTGTGACAGAATGTCTAGTGTCTATAATAAGTTTAAGTATTGGGTGCCTGGGTGGCTCAGTTGGTTAAGCAACTGCCTTCGGCTCAGGTCATGATCCTGGAGTCCCTGGATCGAGTCCCGCATCGGGCTCCCTGCTCGGCAGGGAGTTGCTTCTCCCTCTGACCCTCCCCCCTCTCATGTACTCTGTCTCTCATTCTCTCTCTCTCAAATAAATAAATAAAATCTTTAAGAAAAAATAAGTTTAAGTATTAGGAGAATTATAATCCGGAGCGTCAAGGGTCTAAGATGAAAAAAAAGTCTCCAGGAGCACTGGTTTCACATAGCACTGAATATTCACATGGAGATCCCACAGAGTTGAGGCAAAAGTGGCCCTACCTTGAGAATGAAGATACTCGGTTTTGAGACCTGGTTTCTGCTGGTTACCATGCGAGGGTCCTTTAGCAAGTTACTTACATACTCTTTGCCCCACAGTTTCCACGCGTGTAAAAATGGGGTTGGGACCGACTACCTCCTCAGATTCTCATAAGGGTCAAATAGAAAACAATTTGGAAAACTGCAACGCACTTTGCAAGTGTTACCGTCATCACTGTTGTTTTGACTTTCTCCATGGTGTTCCGAGAGGCGAATGGTGCAAGTTGATCACTTTACAGATGAAGGAATGAAGCTGAGAGGAAGGGGTTTAATGACCTGCCCAAGGTCACACAGCTATGTGGCCAGCACTCTCAGGGGGCTACGAGAAACCAGGCGGGGTTTAGCTGATGATCACAAAGTTTTCGTGTTTCTTCAGAATCCCTTGCTTTAGGAGTGCTTAAACTCATGAGATTGTGGGACTGGATGGGTCAGACGGCCTTGAGATTCAGACAAGAGAGGCCCTGCCCAGGGCCCCGTGTTTTAGTTAGAAAGGGCTGCAAGCTGGACCAAATCCAGCCTGTTTGGGTAAATAACATCTTATTAGAACACAGTCGCGCTCATTCATTTATGAATTGTCTTTGGCTGCTTTTGTATTATGATGGCAGACTTGAGTAATCTCAATAAAGACCAAAGCCAAAAATATTTACTCTCTGGCCCTGGACAGAAAAGGTTTGCCCACTCCTGCTTTCCAGGGCCCCAGTATCACAAACCACACAAAAATAAATGTATTGAAGAGCACACGGGCCTTCTCTCCCTGGGGATCTATCTGATCAGCACCTGGCAGAGCGTGACCCATACCCCCAAATAGCCTCTGTCGTTACCAGCCCCTCCTCAGGTCTCAGGCCCCAGACCTCCACATCTGCACTGTGTGCACAAAAGAGACCACATCTGGATGCCAAGAAGGTTTAGGGCTTCTACTGTTCCTGACTCAGGTGGGCATGGAGGGCTTTGGAGTGCAGGGAAGATTTGAGATGCATAAGTACTCAGCTAACCGCAATGACAAATCGATCAATGCCCTTCCCCTCAGTTAGCATAAATGTAGTAGTAGGCTGTTGCTTAACCAAGTGTCAGTTCCTGGTGGAGCCGGGCATCCTTGCTTCTCTTTGAGTTTCAATTCCTGGTTCTGGGTCTGGGGGTGCTCACAGATTGGTGTGGTATTTACAACAGATGCACGTGGCAACTGGGAAATATTTTGCAATATTAACTCATATTACATTTAAACGATTTTCGTTTACATAGATCTTGATGTAACATGAGTAAAATGTGATGCATTTCTTATATTGGCAACTCAATGGACGGGGAACACTAGAATCATGAACAACTTTATTTTTCTAAAATGATTTTATTTAAATAATTTTGATTGAAACTTCACATATTATATGTTATATTTTGCCTTTTAATTTTAAAGATAAATTTCTAATTTTTAGAAAACAAATACATCTTTGAAAACATGAACATTTAAAAATGTTTCATGTTTTTCACCTTTATTTTCATTTGCATTATTTGATGGAAACATATTCAAATTTTATATACTTTGAATACTGTTTTGACTTAATTTTATAATCCTTTGAGCATTAATGTCAATGAAATAAGATCTAGGTTTCTTATTTATGATGGTAGTCATGCCTTTTGGGTTTGGCAAGAGCAGGAATAACATGCCTATCTTTGATTTTATTTATTTATTATTTTTTTTAGACAACAGATGGGAAAGTGACTGAACAGAATCGTTAATAGTGTTATTTGTCCCCCATCCCCCAACCTCCTGATAGGAATTCTCTCGTTGGAATTATCTTGATTACCTTCTACCTTAGTATTTCTGGGAATCTGTTTTTCAGGGAAAAAAAGTTCTCTTCAGTATTGGAACTACACAAACCCATGGGACTGCTTTCCTGGTGGGTTCAGGTCTCTTTCTCGAGTGGCTAATTTACTAGGAGTCTGCTTCTGAAAGGTTCCTGCAGCTGCCAACGCCGAGCTCCTTGAAGTCCCATCCGAGGCTGTCTTGCCCAGGAGGAGGAGGAGGGAGGACCTGGCCAGGAAACTGGAAACAAGGTGGCCTGCGTCCCTTTGTCCTGTAGAGAGCTGCTTCCCCTGGGGTGCATTAGGACCAGCCATTCAGGGAGCTAACCAAAAGCCCACTTCTCTTGTGGAGGGGAGAGACACACTTCCAAATCCACCCAGGGCTCTCCTGGAAGACTGGCACAAGCCATTTTTAATTATCCAAGGGGCTCCCAGGCCAGGGCTCAACTCTGGCACCCAGCGCCTGGGGGAGCTTCTCCTACACTGCAGAGGAAATACGTATTCGTTGGTTAGCTCATTCACTCACTGAGCAAATGTTGCACTGTTGTGCACTGGGCCAGCCACTGTGCGAGACATAGGACACAACTGTGAAACATGGTCTTCTTGTGGTATAATAAGACATACATTTGGCCTTTGTCTCTGATTCCTGGTGCTGAAGTTCCAGAAGCCTTGGAACTTCATCATAAGGCTGTCTTTTGTGTTTCATAACGAGCTCCTTTCTATCACACTTGACTTTATGCCAGGGAGGTGACTTCAGGTGGGGTCCCTAGAGAGCCTCGGATGGCGCCGATCACCAGAAGGACCCGAAGTTTAGAGGGTTGGTAGTTTCAGCCCCATCCACTGTCAGGGAGCAGGGGGGCAGGTTGCTGGAGATTGAAGTCCACGAAAACTCTTAAAACGGGCAAGAGAGAGTCAGAGCAAGAGTGTGATTATAGGACTTGAGCTACTGGGTCCAGCAGTACCTCATCTGAGGTGGATGGATGTCTCACTTTGCAGTCAAACACAAACCAACACACTCCCTTTCTTGTTTAAGTTCATTGAAGGTGGGGTTTTCTTCACTAACAAGCAGGAGTCTTGACGAATAGAGCAGACAGGCAGAAAATCTGCTTCCCCAGAATGTGCCGGATGCCATTCTGAGAGACAGAAGACGGGAGGCATGGGCGAGTAGCTACACAGTGGCTGCTCTCGGGGCCCTGCTTATCCCCTTGGCCCACCCTGGGCATCCCCACAGCCTCCCGGGCCATTTCCATACACATCGTCAGCTTCCTCCTCAGTGCCTTTGTGTGGCTGTCTGCCATCAGTGGGCTCCCACTCCTTCCAATCTGCTCTCCAAGCACAGGACAGACTAAATCACAGTCTCTTAAATAAGAGAGTTGATTTCTTTTTCACGTGACAGTTTATGCTGGAATAGCAGCCTGGCCCGGTGACGTTGTCAGAGGTTCACGCTCCTTCCACGGTGTCTTCTCCTCATCCTTAGGGTGCTGACATGGTCCTAGGGGGTCCCAGCTGTGCCTGTGTCCTCATGTCTGTTGTTCTGGTTGTTGATTCACTGCTGAGGTACCCCGCGTTCCCTTCCGTCTCCGTTCTCTCTCTGTGCGAGTTTAGTGCCACTCTTGGGCACCTAGTGGCCCGCTGGCTCTCACAGAGAACTTGGTAAAGCCTGCAGACATCTTCTCTGCCATCTTGCCACTTCCATACATCTACACACTCCAATTTCTCCCACCTTCCAGATCCTTCCATCATCCCTTGCCTTCTCTAAATCTCAGTGTGGAGTAGAAAGCAGGGCACAGCACACCTCCAGAACCCATCAGTGGTTTCCCACTCCTTCCAATCTGCTCTCCTTCCCCCACTGGGAAAACTCCAGTTTGGATGAGGGAGTGGGGATCAGGGGAGTAAACCATGCCCCCTCATCAGGTTTTCTTACAAATCTATTTTTCACACCCTGGGCTTTTGTTGTTGTTCCTGAGACTTAGGCTTTTGACAATCAAAGGCCAAGAACTGACTTCTTCAGGTATTTCTCAGCTTTTCGCAGTGTCTCCTCATCTCTGAAGCAAGGTGGGTGTCAGGCCGACCAATGGGCAAGGGACACAGCATAGAAGGACAGGGGGGAGGAGAGAATCTCATCAGAGAAAACTTCGGTCTAGCCCCTTAACACCAGGAAAACCACAATGCTGTGACTGAATAGGACGCCTTAGCTTCCTGTCATCAAGATGGGAAACCTGTCTCACACACCAATGTCTGGTACATATTTTTGCCCTGGAAGCCTGAATAACCCCTGGGACTATTTTAATTTTGCAAAGAAAATTATGCACATTTCCCCATCTAGGCTGCTAGGTTGTGGACCTATTTCAAAGTAATAATAGCAAATGCCATGAACATGCCCTCAAATCTCATCTTTGTAGGAAATATGCCTGTCTCTGATTTGCCACTGACCTAAGTGTCAAATGTGTTTCCATTGTTGCGTCTCCAGGAATGAGACCCAGGCTGGGGGCTGGCAGCTCTACCCCATGGTGCCAGCCTTCGCAAGGCTGTGCAATCAAGTTGCCCACTTTCAGGTCTTTCTGGTCTACCTGCCAAGCCTCGCTTGCAGGGTGTGTAGCTACATGTAACTCCTGTGGCAGATGGTCAGGGTCACCTTTCAGTAAAATAAGGGAAACGTGTGTTGGTAGCCAACGACCTGCCTGCCATTTCTGGCACAAACATATTGCAGGTTGCAGATCCGTGCTCCACCTGCATGAAAACACGTCAACAAAACTTCAGGGGGCGCCTGGGTGGCTCAGTTGGTTGAGCGACTGCCTTTGGCTCAGGTCATGGTCCCGGGGTCCTGGGATCGAGTCCCGCATCGGGCTCCCTGCTCTGCGGGGAGTCTGCTTCTCCCTCTCCCACTCCCCCTGCTTGTGTTCCCTCTCTCACTGTGTCTCTCTCTGTCAAATAAATAAATAAAATCTTTAAAAAAAAAAAAAAAAAAACTTCAGGCAACGATGTCTTTCTAAAGTGTGTTCTGTGTAAAAGTGATAGATGTTATATGAAAATAGGGCTCTAGGATCAAATATATTTAGCAGGCCCACTTCCCAGAGTCTTTAACATACAAGTGCACATTGTAATGCCTGAGATGGGGGCATAATGTGTAATGTTGACCAACTCACTTGGCCCCCGAGCACTTTCTGGCACAGGGAGCTCCTGAGACTGTGGCTGGTTGGGACACACTTTGAGAAATGCTGTGGCAGTGTGCCCTTCTCTTGCCATAGTATATTGTTCTGTGGCTCTGACCATTGTGGTTTGGGGTCAGAAGACAAGATTACCTTGTAGAAGCTAAGGGACTAAGAAGCAGCAATTTGGAGTCACTTTATAAAGGCAGCATCTCATCATTCCTGCAAATGTCCAGATATGAAGAAATCAATGGCTGGACCATTGCCACTGCTCACTTCAGGGCTGGGTTTGTCTGGCTTTGTGACTATGTGTCCAAGGTCCAAGTTGTTTCTCTTATTTATACTTTTTTGGGGGGGGAGGGGCAGAGGGAGAGAGAGAGAGAAAATCTTAAGCAGCTTCCATGCCCAGCACAGAGTCTGATGCGGGGCTCGATCCCAGGACCCTGGGATCATGACCTGAGCCGAAGGCAGATGCTTAACGACTGAGCCACCCAGGTGCCCCAGAGAGAGAGAGAAAATCTTAAGCAGGTTCCATGGCCAGCGCGGAGCCTGACGCGGGACTTGATCGCACGACCCTGAGATCATGACCTTACCCCAAATCAAAAGTCAGATGCTTAACCGACTGAGCCACCCAGGGGCCCCATACTTTCTTTTTTGACACAAGCACAGTCTTCAATAACGCTGAAACATGGTAGGGATCATACAAAGCCATGCAGAGTTTTTTTGGGTGATAAAACCAGTGGCTTTTTTATTATTAAATTCATTCATCCACCTACTGTTCAGCGCCTACCAGGTAGTGGGCCCTATAGAACATGCAAGGTTGAATAAGGCAAAGTCTCTATTCTTAAATATCTCCTGTGCCGGCTCTATCTGATGTCTTCAGCCATTTGTGTTCTAGGAAATGTTACAGTAATGCATTTATAGATAAAGGAACCCATCTGGAGATGAAGTAAATAGCTGGTTCAAGTTTTGGTGCCATGAGAGGAGAGGCTGTTCCAAGGCAGCTGAAAAAGGAAGGAAGATCGTTATTTCACTTCCACTTAATTTTAGTGAACTTCTTGGAAGAGGTGGTATTTTGACAGATCTGAAATAAGAGCATTGGACTGATCTCAAGACAAGTCGTTCAATAAATGTATGAGGATCCAGGCTTGGAAATGTTAGCACTGTGAATGAAACGAGGCCACCTCCACTGACAGCTCAGAAGCTGGGTATTCGGAATGTCTCTGTACACTGTTGAAGAAGGTTCTTCTGCTTTCCTAATTCCCACCATTATGAGCTGCCGAGCCAGTGTTTCATCATAATCTTGGCCCTTAAATGGTACAGTTCATCCAAAGATGACAGGGTTTTATGAATAGAAATTTGGCCTTGGACCCAGTTTGTAATAAATCATACGCTTCATTATACAGGTGAGGAAAAGGGACCAACTGCTGGATAACAGATTTGCCGTGCGGCAAGAGGGCAGACTCCATGCGGTGTTTCAGAAAGGGTCCCTTGTGAACTTTGACCCATGAGGTGACTTTCTTTTGGAGACAGTGGTGTGGAAGGAGGACCGTAAGAGGCCCAGGAGAGAAAGAGGGAAAAATTGGGGGTGCATGTTCCCTCCAGCCACTACTCCATCAAAATCATTTGAGGCCCCCAGAGAAACGTTAGCATGGTATGGTGCTCCATAAATATTAAAGGAGAAAATAAAATGCTTTTTCTATTCAAGCCCAATCAAGATCTACATGAAGAACTGGAGAATTTTTCCTCTCACTCACAATTAACAAAAGACCTATTAATAATGTTAGGATGTGACCTCACTGTGGTTAAAAAATATCTGTGTTGCTGTTATGTGAAATGGCAGGTAAACCATTCGGGACTAGGGTAGGCAATGAGAAATATAAACATAAGAGAGAAAAGGAAATAAAAATGCGGTGGCAATAAAAGACTTGGATTGACACCAGTACTTTCTTTTTTTTTTTTTAAGATTTTATTTATTTGCGAGAGAGAGAATGAGAGACAGAGAGCATGAGAGGGGGGAGGGTCAGAGGGAGAAGCAGACTCCCCGCCGAGCAGGGAGCCCGATGCGGGACTCGATCCCGGGACTCCAGGATCATGACCTGAGCCGAAGGCAGTCGCTTAACCAACTGAGCCACCCACACGCCCCGACACCAGTATTTTCAAAGAAGCCCACACAACTTCAGATTCAATAGAAGTCCCTTTGCCAAGGACTCTGACACATTGCATCTATCAGCAGGCTGGCTGCTTATTCCTAAGGAACATCCCTAAGACTGCCCTTTCCCATTGGTCCTCTGAGCCAAAGCCCACCTTGTTCTCGGCTCCTAATGCTGCAGCCATCATTGTACGGCCCTTAAGCTCAGTCAGGCTGCTCCATATGCTGCCTCAGAGTTATAATCCACCTTCTCTGATTTTGCCACACTCACAGACGTTCATTTTTTTTCTCCATCTGTAACGGAGGAAATAACAGATAATTAATTTGGTGACTAATTAAACTTCAACAAGGCACTCGGACTTGTCTTGGTTTGTTTGGTGGCCTGCTGAAGCAGTGGACCCAAAGCTTTGGTTGATTTCAGTGGCCTGGAATCTCTGCATTTGACTACAAGTGAGAAGTGGTACCTGGTGTTGGAGAGGGGACAGGATGCAGGTGACTTTGCCTCTCTTTGGGTTCCACAGACAGTTTGGGAGCCCTTCTAAGAGAGAAAAGTTAAGAACAAAAGCTAGAGAAGTTGTTTTTCTAAAGAGATCTGTGATACTGGGGTGAGATTGTAAGGTGGATGGTGAAGGCAGGATGCCCCAGCAAAGCTGCTAAGTCCTCTCCCCACTGCCCCAGGTGACAGGAGGTCGCAGAACAGGGGAAGGGCTACTTTCCCCCCCTGCTGCAGAAAATGGCCCCTGGAGGCCTGGCAGCTTTGAGAACAGAAGCCTGTGATAAACAACCACGGGCTGGCCAGAAACCTAGTGTAGATTTGTGAGTGGGCCATTATATGCTCTGTCGGGGGAGAATAAAGGAAAACGTTAAAAAGAATAAGCCAGTTCATTCGAGATAGAAGCTGCTGGTGCCTGCCAATTATCTGTGTGCTCTGCTCCTCCTGTGGGCACTGCCAGATGACATCTCCCAGCCCCCTTGCATGCAGGGACAATGTGACAAGTCTTGGCCAATGAAATGTGAGTGGAGCGATGGACACCACTTCCAGGCCTGGCTCCCAAAACCTTCTGTGAGATCCTCCACACCCTCTCTCTTCGTTGATCTGCTGGCTGGATGTAGAGAACCCAGTAGAGGACTCTAAAACCCTAGGTGACAAAAAAATTAATTAAAAAAAAAAGAAAAGAAAAGAGGGGCACCTGGGTGGCTCAGTTGGTTGAGCAACTGCCTTCAGCTCAGGTCATGATCCTGGAGTCCCGGGATTGAGTCCCGCATCGGGCTCCCTGCTCAGCAGGGAGTCTGCTTCTCCCTCTGACCCTCCCCCCTCTCATGCTCTCTCTATCTCATTGTCTCTCTCAAATAAATAAATAAAATCTTAAAAAAAAATTAATTAAAACCCTAGGTGACAACAGAGCCACAAGATGGAAGGAGCCTGGATCACTGAATGACAGCGTGGAACAGAGTCTCTCATACACACCACACCCCCATCTTCACTGGATGTGATGTGAGCGAACATGTAAACTTTTTTGTGTTAAACTACTGAGATTTGGAGCTTGCTCGTTACAGTGACTACCATACTGGCTAATACTGAACTGAAGGTGAGAAGTCATGACACTGAGAGAGGGGCCGAGGCTACCTAGTACCTTCTCAAATGTTTTTCAGTGAAGTTTCCAGAAGTGCAAACAGGAGTACATGCTTATCCCCAGGTCCTGGGGCTCATGACCCAACTGGTTCACTTCAAGTTTCAGTTTCCCCTTAGCCTTCTGAATGGAAAATTTGTCTTCTTTTCTATAAGATATTTGTGTTTATCTTCACATAAAAGTAATCTTTTCTGAGTGTTAGCCCTCCAGTTGAATAGCCTTTTAACCTGGCCTCCCAAGTGGCTGCCTGTTACAGTTGGGCTCCAAAGATCCCTTCCCCCTCCCTTTGCCCTGGTTATTTGGTGCAAAGCAAAGCTCCGTCCGGAAACCCCTGTGCAGGCTTTCAGTGAGTTAACACCCATCAGATTTCAGATGTTTGATTTAGTTCTTTAAAAACAAAAATGAAAATCGCTTCTCAGCCTTTTGGCTAAGATCAAGTGTAAAAACAAAAATGAAAGCAAACTTGGTCTCATTTTTTGTTAATGCTGAGGCTATTCAGAATGTTTTAATAATTTGGTTTGACCAAAAAGAGCTTCTTATGGTTTTGGTTTTAGTTTTAGACAGAGCTAATTAAAAAAAAAAAAGAAGAAGAAGAAGAAGAAGGAAAAAAAGTCTGGAGACGTTTACTGAAGCCATGTCCCTCTTCGAGGTGGGGTAGCCAAGGTGTAAAGATAGCTAATACCATTTTCCCTGCCTTAGTGGGTTTTCCTCCTGTTCTGATTGAGGTCACACTGCCCAGATGGTGACAAGCCAGAGATGTAGCCTGGGCCCTGGAGATTCACCTAGTCAACACTTGATTTTCAAAAAGGAATCCTTCAAGATTACCTTAGATCGGGGAAAGGCACCTGAGTCCACTTCTGGACAAATTGAAAGCGACCAATTCTCTTTATCTTTTCTCAGTCTTATTTTCTTATCTTCAGTGATTTGTCTGGGAGAATCACTGAGAAATTTGCTGCCAGAGACAGAGCAAGCTCACTGGGCTGCCATCAGCAGAGGTGTGAGCATCAGAAGGAGTCACGCTTGGACCAGCTTCTCCATATCTTACTGTCTTAATTTTACCCTATGATCTTCAACATAGACTTAACAACCATTGTGTCAATATAGGACCTTCAAAAAAGTTGTTGAAACAGAAAGAATGGAAAACAGGGACTTGAAGCAATATTTATGTATCAATATTCATAGCAGCATTATTCACAATAGCCAAAAGATTGGAAGCACCCCATGTCCATTGATGGATAAACATGGATAAATAAAATGTGATATACACATACAATGGAATACTATTCAGCCTTAAAAAAAGGAAGGAAATTCTGACCCATGTTATAACACGGATGAACCTTGAGAACATCATGCTAAATGAAATAAGCCAGTCACAAAAGGACAAATACTGTACAGTTCCTCTTATATGAAGTACTTAGGGTAGTCAGATTCATAGAGACAGAAAGTGGAAGGGTGGTTGCCAGAGGCTGTGGGGAGGCAGAAATAGGGAGCTAGTGTTTAATGGGTCAAGAGTTTCAGTTTGGGAAGAAGAGAAAGTTCTGGTGATGAACAGTCGGTGATGGTTGCAGGGCAATGTGAAGGTGCTTCGTGCTGCTGAACTGTAATTTTAACATGGTGAAGACAGGAAATTTGATGTTCTGTGCATTCTCCCACAGGTAAAATGGTTGAAGGGACATGACATTGGAGAGTATGTTTAGGTGACAGTCCCCTCGTGGTTCCCTTGCCCTCAGATACACCTGGGCAGTTGGAGTAATTTCTTTAGTTACACATTTTGTTTGCATATAACACCCAGTTAGTGATTTATTTTGCTGCTTTAGACTCCTGAGGAAAAGAATAAGACAATTTCCTCCCTTTCCCTCATAGCAAAGAGCCAGGCTTTTGTGTTCTTCAGTTCTGTGCCCACTTCTCCCACAGAGAATGATTGGCTTTTCTGTGTTTTAAAAGCTGCTGAAAAGACAACCCCACCCAGGTCTCTATTTAGTCATTCTGGACCGTTCTAGGGAGAGTTGGGAGTCACCCAAGATGGGGAAGGGTTAGAGCAGGGGGGGTGGAGCCCGGGAGTTTGAGATGGGGGCTTTGAAGGACTGGGAGGGGCTGCAGCCTGAATACTAAGAGGTGGGTGGGAGGTTTTGGATTTGGGGGGGGTGGGCCCCCAATGGAAAGTTATGTTAACATTTCAGAGAAGGCGCCACTGATTGCAGCAGAGGGTTTCAGGGCAGGGCCTGTGTCAGTGAGGAGGTGGCCATATGCCCACACTCTGGCAGCCTACGGCTTGGAGAAGAGCCCACCAAAGGCATAGAACCAATGCCGGAGGCAGCGGCAGGTAGCAAAAGGAGCCTCATGCCCAGGACAGCCACAGTGGATTAAGGAGCAGGCACCACCTCTATTTTGGAGGACCGCATAAGCTTCCCTTTCAAGTGCCAGTCACTAGAGGGAGGGGGGAGGGCCCCGGCTTGGGGGGGTGGGGAAGGAGAGAGGAATAAATGCTCAGCTGGATAGGAGTCAATGGAGAAGAAACAAAGAAGTATGTCAATGCCTACATCTTTTTTTTTTTTTAAGTCCTGATATTTATTTATTTATTTTTTATTCTTATGTTAATCCCCATACATTACATCATTAGTTTTAGATGAAGTGTTCCATGATTCATTGTTTGTGCATAACACCCAGTGCTCCATGCAGAACGTGCCCTCTCAATACCCACCACCAGGCTAACCCATCCTCCCACCCCCTTCCCCTCCAGAACCCTGTTTGTTTTTCAGAGTCCATCGTCTCTCATGGTTCGTCTACCCCTCCGATTTCCCCCGCTTCATTCTTCCCCTCCCACTACCTTCTTCTTCTTCTTTTTTTTTTTTCTTAACATATATTGCATTATTTGTTTCAGAGGTACAGATCTGAGATTCAACAGTCTTGCACAATTCACAGCGCTTACCAGAGCACATACCCTCCACAGTGTCTATCACCCAGTCACCCCATCCCTCCCACCCCACCCCCACTCCAGCAACCCTCAGTTTGTTTCCTGCAATTAAGAATTCCTCATATCAGTGAGATCATATGATACATGTCTTTCTCTGTTTGACTTATTTCACTCAACATAACACCCTCCAGTTCCATCCACGTCGTTGCAAATTCACTGCCTACATCTTTAACAAGTGCCTTGGCACACTTCCAGCCATCACGATTGTCCATATTTTACTCCAGATCCAATCTGTGGCTCCTATTGTCTTCTTACACTGGGGGACACTTCGGAAAACATAACAGATGGCTGTGTGTGGCAAGAGCACTCCTTCCCGGCTGCCAGGAGGGAGTTTTGTCATAAATGCCTTTCTCTTTCATCCCCCAAATATTTTTGCTTCATATCAAAAGCAATATATTGTGTTGATATTGTAGAAAAGTAGAAAGAAGAAGACGTAAATCTCCCATAATGCTACTAGCCCAGAGACAACCACTCCTAACATTTCACTGCATTTCCTTCACTGTTTTCCCCGTGCATTGTTTCATGTCTTTAGCCAGGTACGTCTTTCAGGTCCCACTGCCCACGTGTGCTGATGAGCTTATACTAAACGCTTCTGATTCCAGGCCCTTCGTGAAGTGGCAGACAGAGCCGGGAGGACAGCGTCACTAAACAGAGAACGCTAACCCACCCATAAAGGACGCAGACACCACCTTCTCAGCAGATTCCTCATCAAACAGACTTGATCTGAACATAAGCAGTTTAGATTATATTCAGCTGGTTCCAAATGTTTGTTGGCACTTACATGATATTTACCCATAAAAACAAGACTGTAAATGCTGGTTAGATTGGCAGGCCATAAAACCTGAGGTGACTGAGAGGTCGTTGATAACTGCTCTGATCACAGATTCCTCCCAAGCCTTTCTGAATTCTAGGTCCCTCCGAGACCCAAATCCCAGATGTCCAAGTCTTGACCCCTCACCTGGTCATGAATCTCTAAACTCTCAGAGTGCGTAGATTTGGCTGGGCAGATGGCAATGGAAGGTCAAAAGCAAGGTAAGAGGACTCAGGTGGGAGAGACACACACCATTCACAAGCCCAGCACTGCTAATTAGGGAGTCAGCATTGAAATCATGGGCTTTGGAGACAGCCCTGCCTGGGTTCAAATTCCGGCTCTGCCTTTGATTAGTTGTGTGTGAGTTTGGGCAGCTCACTGAAACTCTTCGAGTCTCAGTTTTCTCATCTATAAAATGGGAATAATAATACATATTCTTAAGGATTTATTTGAAGATTAGATAAGATAGGACATGATTTCTCAGACTTGAGAATGACAGTATCTTATAGATTCCCACCGCTGATTTGAATTTCTTAGATAAGGACATTTCCTAAATACTGACAAATACACTCTTTACAACTACAAAACCGAAGGCAAGATTACAAATTAAAAAGACCCAGCCAAATTAAAATGGATTAGTGTGATTAATGATGTTATTTTGCCAAAATTAATTCTGCTTCTTGAAATACTAGTTTCTAGGACATGGTTCTTTTGAACTTGGCATCCCTAATCCACCATATGCTATGCAATGGTTCAACTTGCCTCCAACCTTTCTCTAGTCTAGGAGGGCTGGAGGCTGTGTGTAGCCCTTGACAGGTCTCATTTGACCCTCACAGGACTCATTTTTTTTTTCCAATTAGTTGCTGTTATAAGAGAATTAAGACATTACCCATAAAATCTGTCCTTCCAGCTTCTCTTGAAAAGCTGGAAGATCTAGCCCCACAGGGCTGCAGGGTCTGGAGCTGAATGGCAGTCCCCTCTCGCCAGAGCTGGGCTTCCCGGTGGACCCCACCTCCACCCCCCTGGCCGTCCTCATTTGGGTTAGCTGCCAGCCCCTGTGCCATTTGGGTCTGTGACCTCTTCCTATGGGACTTACTGAAAAGCACGTATTCTTTCTCCACTCGTTTGTGACAATTAAACAGCACTTCAAGACACCAACAAAAGGTGAGAAGCACAAGAGCAAAAAAGTTCTGCTGAAATGATGATCAGTATTCAATTCTAAGGTGCCCATCCAGATGACCTGGCCAAGTGTCTTTATGTAAATGTGTTAGAAGATTATTATTGAAGTGAAAATACAAAATGTTTAAATCCTCCTAGGATATCTTTAGTTCCTCCAGGATCCCTGAACCCCAGTCTGAGCACCGATTCACTCTCAGCCCTCAGCAGGAGCCAGCACTGCCGACATCTTGATTTCAAACTTCCAGCCTCCAGCGCTGTGAGAGAATAAATTTCTGTTGTTGTTGTTTTTAAAGACTTTATTTCTTTATGTGTCAGAGAGAGAGAGCACAAGCAGGGGGAGCGGGGGTGGGGGGGAGAAGCAAGCTCCCCGCTGAGCAAGGAGCCTGACGTGGGGCTCGATCCCAGGATCCTGGGATCATGACCTGAGTCGAAGGCAGATGCTTAACCGACTGAGCCACTCAAGCACCCAGATTTCTGTTGTTTTAAGGCACACAGTTTGGAGAAATGTGTTAGGAAAGACTTACGGAACTAATACTGTCACCTTGCATAGAATCGGACCCCAGAAAAGAATGAGCTGGATGGGACTGTGACTGAAAGGAAAGAAACTAAGGAGAGGGAACAGTATCCATCCAAATATGCAGTAGGTGGTCTCCCATCCCTCGCCCCCAGTGGACGCGCTGGTGGAGTAGGGCCCACTCTCCCCCAGGCTGCCCTCTTCTGTCTGTTGCTTCTTCAAGGTATACTCTCCACTCCCATGCACCTCCTCCTCTCTCTACATTTGTGGGGAGCCCTGGGTGGATTGAGCCACCAAAGCAGGTGCATGGCTGGGAGAGAAGGATGAGAAGCAGGGTCCACCTTGGGAGTGGGAGGTGGCTGCTGGAAACGGGGAAGGCCAACAGGGCCGGGAGGTGGGTAGCATCTGATAAACGTTCTGTCCAAAATTTGAACCAGGCAGACCGTGATACACAGCATCTAAAGACAACGCCGTTAGTATCTACAGTGAAGTCTTTGTTCTGGCTTAGCCAATACAATACAAAACTTTTTTCTTTTAAGGAAAAAAGAAATCTAAATAGCACTCCATCTTCAACAAAGCTGTGTATGGAAACAAACCATCCTTACAGTGTGCTTTTTAAGGAGATGTTCCAATTTTCTGCACACTCTTCCAGGGCTGGTATGAAACCTTTCTGTGCCACACAGGGGAGCTCTCCCAGCCAGTGTGTTCCCACCTCACACATCGCTGCCAGCCATGGCCATGGCCATGGCCACGGCCACGGACAGGATCTCAGATGGACTCTGACCATCTGGTCCTTACACCCACTTAGCCTGCTGCCATCTATCTGTTGTAACATTTCTGTCTGTCCTCAGATCTTTGGAATGAGCTGAGTGTATTTTATCAGACCTTTTGTCTCCTCATCTGTGACCTTCATGCCCTTCACACTGACACGCTGTGCTCAACTTTCAACCAAGTGTTTACTGCTGGTGGCACTTTCTCCTGCATTCATGTCCTACCATCTTGGTATTTGCATTGCATTAATATGCAGATTAAATGAAATGAAACACTTCCTCTTTGGTTGAGAATTCACAGTTTTAGGGCTGGAGATCGGCGGGTTTAGTGTTTCATAAGTACGGCTCAGTGGTATTTAATGCATTCACTAACAAGTCAATTTTATAGATACCGACAAACTGATTCTAAAGTTTATATGGAAGGGCGCCTGGCTGGCTCAGTCAGTAGAGCATGCAACTCTCAATCTCAGGGTTGTGAGTTCAAGTCCCACATTGAGCATGCAGCCTGCTTAGGAAAAAAAAAAAACAAAAACGAAGTTTATATGGAAAGACAAAAAAACAAAAAACCATCCCAGAATAGCCAATAGTATATTAAAGGAGAAGAACAAAGTCGGAGAACTGACACTCCCTTTCCTTCAAGACTTACTATAAAGCTACAGTAACTGTGGTATTGTCAAAAGAATAGACAAATAGATCAGTAGAACAGAACAGACAGCCCGGAAGCAGACTCACATAAATACAATCAAATGATCTTTGACAAAGGAACACAGCAATACAATGTGTAAAAGGTAGTCATTTCAACAAATGGTTCTGGAACAGCTGGACTTCCTCATACAAAAAAAAAAAAATGAATCTAGACACAGACCGTATTTCCTTCACCAAAATTAATTCAAAATGGATCAGAGACCTAAATGCAGACTGCAAACCTATGAAACTCCTAGAAGATAACATAGGAGGAAATCTAGATGACTGTGCATTTGACTTTGACAATGACAACACCAAAGGCAAGATCCATGAAAGAAGTCACTGGTAGGCTGGACCTTATGGAAATTAGAAAGATGTGCTCTGCAAAAGACACTGTTATGAGACTGAGAAGACAAGCCACAGAACTGGGAGAAAACATTTGCAAAAGACGTATCTGATAAAGGACTATTAATCAAAATATACAAATTCAAATTCAAAATAAGGAAACAACCTGATTAAAAACTGAGCAGAAAAACCTGAAAAGACACCTCACCAAAGAACACATACAGATGGCCAGTAAACATATGAAAAGATACTCCACATCTTTTATCATTAGGGAATTGCAAATTAAAACAAGGTACTACACACCTATGAGAATGGCCAAAATCCAGAACGCTGACACCACCAGCTGCTGGTGAGGATGTGGAGCAACAGAATTCTCATTCGCTGTTGTGGAGAATGCAAAATGTACAGCCACCTTAGAAGGTCACTTGGCGGGCACCTGGGTGGCTCAGTCGGTTAAGCGTCTGCCTTCGGCTCAGGTCACGATCCAGGGTCTGGGATCAAACATCACATCACGTTGGGCTCCCTGCTCAGTGAGGAGCCTGCTTGTCACTCTCTCTCTCTCTCTCTGCCCCTCCCTCTGCTTGTGCTTTCTCTCTCTCTCTCAGATGAATAAATCAAATCTTAAAAAAAAAAAAGAAAAAGGTCACTTGGCAGTTTACTACAAAACTAAACATACTCTTACCATATGATCCAGCAATTGTGCTCCTTGGTTATAACTCAAATGACAAACACTTGCACACAGATCTTTATGGCATCTTTATTTGTAATAGCCAAAACTTGGAAGCAACCAAGAATGTCTTTCAGTAGGCGAATGGATATATGAACTGTGATATATCCAGACAATGGAATAGTATTCAGTGCTAAAAAGAAAGGAGCTATCAAGCTATGACAAGACATGGAGGAAACTTAATGGCATATTACTAAGTGAAGGAAGCCAATCTGAATAGGCTATATACAGCATGATTCCAACTATATGAGTTTTTGGAAAAGGCAAAACTGTAGATATAGTAAAAAGATCAGTGATTGTCAGAGGCTATGGGGAAGAAGGGATAAAGAAGCAAAGCACAGAGGATTTTTAGGGCAGTGAAATTATTCTGTATGATATTACAGTGGTGCATACATGTGATTATACATTTGTCAAAATTCATAGACTGTACAATACCACAAGTGAACTCTAATGTAAACTATGGACTTTGGTTGATACTGATGTATCAATGTAGGCTCATCGATTATAACAAATATACCACCCTGGTGAGGGATGTTGATAATGGGATAGGCTGTGGGTGTGTGGCTGTAGAATTATATGGCAACTCTCTGTTCTTTCTGTTCAATTTTGCTAAAACTGCTCTTAAAAAGTCTTAAATAAACAAATATTTTAAATAATTCAATATTCACTTACTGTATGACCTTGTCATTCCATTCCTAGGTATTTACACAAGAGAAATAATAACATATGCCCACATAAAGACTAGGACACAAATGTTCAGAGAAGCTTTATTCATATGAACTAAAACCTGGAAACAACGCAGATGTCCATCAGTGGCTGAATGGATAAACAAAATAGGGCATATCTATGAAATAGAACGCTGCCAGCAATAAAAAGGAACAAACTACTGATACCCATCATTACGCTGAGTCAAAGAAGCCAGAAGCAAGAGGGTACATATTATATAATGCCACTTATATAAAGTTCTAGAAAATGTAAGTTAATCTGTGTGGTGACAAAAGACAGATCAGCATGCTGTACCCAGGGGTTGAGGAGGAAATTACCATAGGGGGCATGAGGAGACTTTTGGGGGTGATGGAAATGTTCTATGTCTTGATTGTGGCAGTGATTTCACAGGTGTGTGTATTCCTATTAAAAGTCATCAAAGTGTACACTTTAAAAAGATGCAGTTCATTATATGTAATTGATCTACTTGATTAAAATCTAATTGATTAAATTAAAAAAAGGCCTTCACTTGGATCAGGTTTGTTGAAAAACTGAGCATGAGACTAAAGAAAAGCCATGTCTGGAGAAGAATATATATTAAAAATGATTTTTGGTACGGTGCCTGGGTGGCTCATTTGTTAAGCGTCTGCCTTCAGCTCAGGTCATGATCCCAGGGTCCTGGGATCGAGCCCCGCATCGGGCTCCCTGCTCAGCGGGGAGCCTGCTTCTCCCTCTCCCATTCCCCCTGCTTGTATTCCCTCTCTGTCAAATAAATAAATAAAATCTTTAAAAGAAAATGATTTTTCGTCCAGCATTTCTAAATCAGGGAATTGATTTTAAGGAAGTCACAAGAATTTTCATCCTAATATTACTCATAAAGGACAGATTGAAATTACCTAAATGGTTAATAAAGAGTGTTATGGCATATACATATGAGATTCCACCATCCAACGTGAAAAGTCATGTTATTTAAGTGTATTTATTGACACAGACTTTTACAATACACTAATGGGGGGGGGAGATCTGATTACCAAAACATATATATGGTATGATCCCATCTTTTAAAAAAAATCATATGTCCCTAAATACATACAAGAAATCTGGGTGTAGTAGTCACATAGGTGGGTATGACAGAGAATGCTAGTTGACCCAACATCTGTTCTCTCTTCCATGGTGGTAGAATTTTTGACAGGATTCATGGCAATCCAGCTAAAGACTACATTTCCCAAGGATGCCTGGGTGGCACAGTCTATTGGGTGTCCCACTCTTGGTTTTAGCTCAGGTCATGATCTCAGGGTTGTGAGACTGAGCTCCATGTCGGGCTCCATGCTCAGTGAGGAGTCCGCTTGAGTTTCTCTCTCCCTCTCCCTCTGCCCCTTCCACTTGTGCTCTCTCTCTCTCAAATGAATAAATAAACCTTAAAAGGGGGCGGGGGGGCACCCGGGTGGCTCAGTTGGTTAAGCATCTGGCTTCGGCTCAAGTCATGATCCTGGAGTCCTGGGAGCACCCTGCTCATGCTCTCTCTTGCTCTCTCTCCCTGTCTCTCAAATAAATAAATAAAATCTTAAAAAAAAAAAAAAAGACTACATTTCCCAGCCTCCATTGCAGCTAGATAGGACCATGTGACTATGTTCAGGCTAATGGGATCTGAACAGAAATGCTGTTTGCAACTATAGGTGATTCTCCAAAAGAGAAGGGGCATGTTCTCCCCTCTGTATTTTCTCCTTTTCCAGTGGTGGAATGAAGTAGTGGTGAAGAGCCATCTTGGACCACACACACAGGTGGAACAGCCAGGAATTTTGGAGCAAGAAGATGGAAAGAACCTGGGTCTCTGACAGTGTCTCAGAGCAGAGCCAAAATACTGAGTCCAGTGCTTGCATGAAAGTGAAATAAAATCCTATGCTTTTTAAGCAACTATTTCTTTAGGTCTCTTAAATGTGGCTGAATCAGTATTTATCCTACCCAATGCACACAGGGAAAAGCAAGTTACAGAAGGGAATGATTAGCAGAGAAATGCAGCTGATAGGTCAAGTAAGGTGAGGGCTAGAAAGCATCTGCTTGGTGAAGCAACAGTGAAGTCACTGCTGACCCCAGGGAGAGCATTTTCAAGGGGTAATAAGATCGAAAGCTCAGTTCTAGGAGTGAACTCCAAGTGAGGAAGGATGGACAGTAAATGGAAGCACATTGCCAAGTTTAGCTAGAAAGGAGGCAATACCTAGGTGATCACTGGAGAGTGCCATGGAGCTGGAGAACAATCCTGCCTCACATCTCTTGTCCTCTCTCATGGCATTCTCAGAGAATGGGAGCCTCTCCTAACAATAATCGCTAACGTTCTTGGCCTGTCTTACTTACTGGCAATTGTGTAACGAGTCACTCCAAACTTAGTGGCTGAAACCACTATAATGTATTTATTATTTGTCAGGATGCTGTGGGCTGGCTGGGCTACCATGCTTCCTGTGGTGTGGGCTGGAGCACCAGCATGCCCAGAAGGTCCAAAGCACTGGTTATTGGTGGACCAGAGGTCTGTTCTACATGGTTACTTGAGCTTCCCCATGGCGTGGCGGCTAGGTTCCAAGAAGAAACATTTCAAGTGTGCAAGAACACGAGTTGCTAGTATTTTCCAGGGCTTAGCCTGAGACTAGCGTGGTGTCAGTTTCATCACATTGTATTATTCAAAGTGGATCACAGGGCCACCCAGATACAAGGGGAGGGGACTACCTCAGGACACAGATACCAGGAGGCACTGAGGACTACCGGAATAACAGTCTATCTCACGGAAATGACTCGGAGGGGAGGGAGAGATTGCCAAGGGGCAGGAGGAAATTTTGGGGGGAGATACGTATATTTCTATATTGATTGTGGTGAAGGTTTCACAGGTGATACATGTATCGAACTTATCAAACTGTACCTTTTAAACTTACACAATTTATCGTATACCCATTATACCTCAATAAAGCTATTTTTAAAAAGAGAGCAATCTACTTACAGAATGGAGGAATATTTCAGTAAATTATGGTATATCCATTAGGTGGAATCTTCTATAGCAACTACCACTGATAAGAAGAGTCTGAAGGGAGGCTGGGAAATGTTTATGACTGAGGACAAATGGGAAAAGTGGTATGAAATTCAGAGCACGCTGAAAATTTCATAAAAATGTGTATGTGTAGGCAAGGCTAGAAAAGCTTTTGCAAGATGAAAATATCTTCATTAGGGAGGTAGAATACCATGGCTTTTCTCCTTTAATTGTCGACATTTCCTGCTATGTTGCTGTATTTTCTTTATCATTAACGTCCCGGTCCTTTCATTTTGTATTCACTTGGTTGTGGACGTGTCAGGCCTCTTCAGCTCACGCTCTGACAGTGCAGATCCTGCGTCTGTCTACAGCCCTCTGTTGCTGCATGGACCACTCCTGACACAGGGACACTTGCCCTGGGCTCTAGAGGGGGGGACAGCGGCGCTGCCTGGAGTGACACGGCACCTCTGTGTTTGTCAGCCCTAATAACAGGCTCTCTCCCTCTCCACCTGGAGCTGTCACACAGGCTGCCAAACCCAGACAGGTTCTATTTCATAACGACTTCCTTATTAGTCACTCTCTTCCCACTTCCCTTTCCTGCCACCTTCTTCTAAAAAAGCTCACCGGCTCAGCAAGCTCCAGCTCCCAGAGTGAAGTGTGGGCAGCAGGTCCCTGATAAAGGATTGCAAGCCGGAGCCAGAGAGGCCCCTGCCGGGTCCCTGCCATCTGGCTGCATGCAGGAGCCCGACGGCCAGGGTGCTCCATTTGCATCCAGCTCCAGCCATGGCTTCTGTCGGGGAAGCTCTTTGGTCGTCAGCCGCCAACTTGATGTCTGTTAAACTGTTCCTCAAGGTGGCCACGCTAAAACTCAGTGCAACACAACAGAAGGACCAGCGTGCTATCTAATCGATTTGTTCCTAAAATGAGACTTTTTGCTTTGGGCAGAAGACCCATCAGTTTCCGGTGAGGCCAGCCGAGGCACTCCCAGAGAAAATGTAGGTCCTCGGCAGCTCGTGGGCTGTCTGGCCTCCAACAGCTGTCTTCTGGGTCTCACCGGTCCTCATGTCTACCCTAAAGCAGCCTTTCAGAGCCATCTTCTCTCATATTTCCCCCCCTTACCCTTAGCCTCTCTCACTGTCTTTTTGACTCTCTCCTTTACATTTGCACAACACTTTTGGCAGAAATACCTTTTGCAAGCTGTAGTCACCATGTAACGGTAATGCCGGGGTGCCGTCTGGGTGGGAGATGTCAAGGGACAGGTGATGACGTGCTGTGTTGCAGCTGGGATCCTTTGCCCTTTCCCTCTCCTCTTCTGCCTTTCCCTGAGCCCCTACCAGGCAAGAAAATGCAAGCATGGGAACAGGTGCACATCCGCTCCTCCCTCCCCCACATTCTGGAAGGAGAAAGAATACCAAGAAGGCTTCCTTTTCAGTGTTCATGATTTACATGATGAAAAATGTTTCCTGTCTGTGGCCATTTCATTATTATGGTAAATATACAGGAAAACAGTGGGGAAACGTAATCAAGTTGGGCCCCCAATGATTTAAAATTACATTTATTTATGCCTCATCCAGAAAGCTTTTTTTGATAAGAAACTGGGTGACTTGAGGGAGCTAGGTTACTTTTTAAGGTTAAAAAATGCTAACTGTAATATTAAAAAAAAGGGATGGTGTTGGAAATCCTTCAGACATCCTAAGTACTGGGAATAAAGATTTTAGATGTTATTTCCATTTTCACAGATGGAGAAGCTTGAAGCACTGATAGGACTTGATTGTCCCGAATTGCAGACCCTTGCCAGTCCCCACAAGGTGATGATGTCCTTGAAGGTCGACTCTGCCATGTGAAGACATTTTTGCAGCCCCATTAGATCGGGCACGGTAGGGATTCAGCAACTATCTATTTATTAATAAACAACTGTTTCCTGGAAAGGACCAACAATATCCATATGTTGAACATGGTCACTTTTATTAGGACAATTAGTTATTTAATAAATGTATCAATTGTGTATGCCCTCCATATTTCAGTCACACCAGGGGTATTAGCTGAGCTAGCAGGTGTAGCTAGGAATGGACAGCAACAGGCAAATTAAGAATGCCTTAGCTTCTCAGAGGGATACTATTTTCACATATGGCATCGATTCCTGGGAGTCTGTGGGACAGTGAGGACTATTTGTGCAATTTTACAGAGCTGAAGCTGCTTGCACGAGCTGCATTACTCGACCTGCCTGAAGCCCTTGAGGATATAAGTGTTTACCCCGTCACATGGCAGGACTGAATGAGGCCAGTGTTGGGTGTTGGGCTAGCCTGGGACTCTCTGCCCAGGCTGTATGTTAATATCACCTGTGGAACTTCTTTAACTCTACCTGTTGCCCGGGTTCCTCCCTGGACCAATTATATCAAGAGCTCTGGAGCTGAGTCCAGGTATCCTATTTTTAAAGCTCTCTAGAGGGATCTCAGATGGAGCCAGGGCTGGCACTTTCTGGAAAGCCATAGGGAAAAAGAGGCACAAAGAAGGAAAGGTAAGAGGAAAGAATCCCTTTCTGCTCTCCACAAGCTCCCAGTTTGCTTCCCGCCAGCAATCCTGCTCGAACTTGACTGTGTACACAGACCACATGGGGGTCTGGCTGAAATGCGGATTCTGATTCGGTAGGCCTGGCTGGGGCTTGAGACTCTGCATTTCTAGTGAGCCCCCAGATGGTACAGATGCGGTTGGGTAGCAGGCCACACTTGGAGTAGCAAGGATCTAGAGCTGCAAGGTCTAATAATGTGCCCGTGAGCCACGTGTGGCTACTGGGCATGTGAAATGTGGCCAGTCCAAGTTGTGATCTGCTGTAAGTATAAAGTAAACACAATTTTGAAGCTTTATTATGAATAAAAGAATATAAAATATCTCAATAGTAACTTTTATAGTGATTACATGTTGAAATGATATCTTAGATAAAGCAGATTAAATTTAATATATTGTGAGATTAATTTTACCTGTTCTTTTTTTTTAATGTAGGTACCAACAAATTTAAAGTTCCCTATTGACTTGCATCATATTTCTGTTGAACAGGGTTGGTCTAGAGCACTGTTCACGGCAACTTTGCGGTGGCGAGAGCATTTAAATGGGACGGGATGTGAATGCAGTTGCAGGGTGGGTGGTTTCCTGCTCAGAACGCAGTCTGTCGTTTACCGAGGGCTCACTAAGAGCTCTCACTGTTCTAAGTGCTTTGTATGAATTTGCTAATGTTTGAGTGCTCACAACAGCCTGTGAGATGTGTTACTATTATTTTCATTTAACAGATGGGGGCTTTGAGTCAGAGATACTGTAAGCGACTTGCCTACAGTTAGCAAGCATAGTGACTTTTAGACGGCTCTGCTCCAGACCCTCTCTGCCTCTGTACCTCCTCCATGGAGCAAAGAGACCAGGGGGCCAAGAGGATGTGCCACCTGGAGCTCATCCTCCTATGCCTATTCTAGAACATGCCCTGGTTACCCACAATCTCAGAATTGCCTGCAGGGTTAAAAGGTAATTTGCAAGGCCTATGTGGATCTCTTCCCTAGATCCATCCTCCTAAGGATGGGTTGCTCTCTGATTGACCTGGGCTGTGGCTGAGGGCAGCCTTTTGTGGGGGCATGAAGGAAGCTTCAGTGCAGGATGGAACTAGGGGTGGGAAGAGACGTAGGGCAGGCTGAGTGTTGGGGGCTTCCAGTTGCGCCGTTGCTCTGGGCCCCACTAATGTCAAGAGCAGGCCTAAGGCCTGGATCCAATGCCAAGGACCACGTGCTGAAAGGGCTGACAGAGCTGAAGGTGGGCTGCATTCCAAGACTTTGCAGGTGACTCTGGGCTTGGAGACTCACCCTTACATACAACAGCCACAAGGAAAACATTGCTACTGCAGTGATTATAGGCCAGTGGGTTTCTGATCTTCAGAAGTCCTTGGTATAAGCCAACTTAGACTTTAAGGGTGGCAATTTCCCATGCCCGTCTCCCAACCCACCATTTTCTCAAACTCAAAATGATCCACCTTATGGAAAGCAGCCCTTTTGTTCTGGAAAGCAAAAAATAAAAGTCTCACTGTTGAAATCACAGGGCTGGAACTTATTTCAATACTATAGCACCATTGGGAAAACAAACAAACAAACCCCTGAGCTTTGATAAAGAGTTCATTCATGTAAATGCAGAAAAGATGCAAAAAAGAAGAACAAGAGTATATTTGAATTTTTCTTTCTGTAAAACACAGAGGGTGGGAATATATGCCCCTGAGTCTTGTTTGCTGAGGGCCATTAGAGCATTCTCAAAGGAAGATTCCGAAACAGAGCACTGCTGGGTCCCTACCCTTGCTGGGCTAGTGGCAAGAGACCTTTCAGAACTCTGGTCCGATGCCTCTGTGACGATCGCTGTGAAACACTGGTTTCTGTTGTCTGCCTTGCCCGGGTTCTTTCCCGGGCACTAGACTGGAATTCAGTGATCAACATTAGGAGGAGCCCTTGTGGTATGTTGCTTTGTTAGCAACACGCCAGTATTCCTCTTATCTAGAAGCCCATCCTCAGCCTCATTCTGAGTCTTCTGTTCTTGCAGGATCATCTTTTGAACTGCCATAGTAAATAAAGTCTTGACATTCCCCTTAACAGCATCTACAATAAATTCTTGCTTTTCCTTCACTGGAGAGAGAAAGAAGAAAACACAGCAGCAGGGGAAGAATCTGAACAGCCTTCAAGGTCAGGCCAGGGTGAAGGAGATAATCTTTATCTCCTCTGAGATCAAAGTAAGAGGCAATTAATTCACTTGGCCGGGCGGGGGGTACTTTGAAACAACTGCCAGATAATGACGATTTCTGAACTGGGGAATGAATTACCTGGGTGGGATAGAATCTCCTTCCCTTGAGGTACTTAGGAGCGGGAGCAAGAACCAGCAGGACTTCAGGGCTGATTGGTTTGTGTGGACAGAGAAGAATTAGCCTTGTGTCTGCTCAGGAGGATGATGGGAGCAGGGATCGGAATAAAATCAGTCTTTCTCCTCCCTTCTAGATCTTCTCAGGCAATTCAAATAAACCAGGCCAGCACTGGTAAATACCTTGCATTGTGTGTTTCCAAAATGCTTGGATGTCACTTCAGTTGGTTCTTACAGTGGCAACTCCATGAGTTAGATGGAAAAGGCTTGTAGTGTGGCCCTCGGGAGGGGACAACAGGGTACTGTGAGCTGCCCCAGTCCACACAGCTGGTTAGCACTGGCGCTGGGACGAGCACAATTTCCCGATGCATTGCTCTTTTCCACCGAAGTTTGCAAACCGTGAATCCGGTGAAGTATTAGGGATGGTGGAGATTCTGCTACAGCTTACACTGCATTTCTGAAATTTTTCAATGCGTTTAAAAATGAAAATAATATGGACTTCCCGCCTTGTCTCCTTGTTAATGTTTGGCTGGAGGTTGCATGGCTTGAACCTTATTAGAATTGACACAAACCGCCGATGCAACTACATTGAAAAAAACAGAGAGAGAGAGAGAGAGAGGGCTATCCTCTGCCTAATGCATGGTTGGCTTTCACTGTGAGGCATTGTCCCAGGGGCTTGACTCCAAACAGGAAAATTCTGGGGAGTATATTGTTGGGAAGAGCCCAGTCTCACTGGAGGCCGATAAAGCAGATGATCTGATTACAGCTTCATCCCAACTGGAGTCCTGCATGGCTCCTTTTCCTAAGAAATTTAGAGTAAAACTGAATTAAAAAAAAAAAAAAAAAAAGAAACCTCTTTATATGTCCCTGATGTATAGGGCAAAGGAGGGAGTAGCTGAGTTTCTATGTCCTGAGGGTTTTTTCAGGGAAACAGAGGGTGGGGCCGTAGACCTAAGAGGGAAATCCGCAGCAAGTACTCACCTTCTAATCACGTGCAAATGCCCGGCTGGCTCCCTACCACTTCTGCCCTCACCCAGTCTGGTTTTAAGGTGCAGGCTTGTTACAAAAATGTCACATGTAGGGGCTCTGGGGTGGTGCAGTCAGTTGAGAGACTGACTGCTGGTTTCAGCTCAGGTGGTGATCTCAGGGTCACGAGATCCAGCCCCGCCTTGGGCTCTGGGCTCCATGGGGAGCCTGCTTAAGATTCTCTCCCTCTGCCCCTCCCCTGACTCCGGTGCTCTCTCTCTTTCTCTCTCTCTCTCTCTAAAATAAATCTTTAAAAAACAATGTCACATGTAGATCAGCAATGCCTGTGAAAATCAGAAAAAAAGTATTTAGTATTCCACAGTATTTGTAAACATGAAAAAACAAAGGCTTCTATAGGAAATGTCAGTCTGGGGCTTGAGAAGAAGGGGTTATAAGGGCGCCTGGGTGGTTCAGTTGGTTAAGCGTCCCACTCTTGATTTCAGCTTAGGTCATGATCTCAAGGTCATGATCTTAGGTCATGATGGAGTGCAGCATCAGGCTCCTCGCTGGGTATGGAGCCTGCTTGAGATTCTCTCTCTCCCTCTACCCACCCCCCAACCCCTCCCCCTGCCACGCTCATGATCTCTCTCTTTCTCTAGGAAGAAAAAAAGAAGGGGTTATATTTTTCTGCTTTACATATTTGGTCACATATATTATGTATATACATACATGCATGAATGCACACACATAGGTAGACATGCACATATTTGCATGTGTGTGTAAATCCCTTAGACACATACCTCTTCTATATAAATAATCCAAATCTGTATTTGCCTATGTGCAAAGATACCATATAGATCCAACACACACACACACACAGGGCTTTAATGTAGGAGGATTCAGCAAAACCGAGTTCCAGCAATTTTTGTATTGTTTTCAACTGATGATGGCACCTTTAATTTTACCCCTTTGTAACAGAAGGTCTGGGGTTCCTGGCTATGACACCGAACAGATTCTTTTAATCTGAGGAAGGAAGGAAGGAAGGAGGGAGGGAGGGAGGAAGGAATGTAGGAAGAGTTGTAGCAGAGTTAATGGGTGGTAGAAGTCTCTAGAAAGTACCTGGCCTCTCACAGGTAGCAGAGAAGGAAGAACAAGAAACTGGAGGGGAGACTGCTCTACAACCGTTTCCCACACAAAGAACCCCGCTCTTGAAGTAAGTTGGTACAATGCATCTGCAGGGTAGATTCGTCTTATCCATCCACTTTGATCCCATTCTTCTTTTAGGACTTTATCCTTAGGGGGCAACTGGACAAGTGTGCAAAGATGAGTGTGTTGGGATGCACATTAGTGACAAGCCAGACAATGATAGACAATGTAATGTCTGTCAAGACAAGACCGTATTTAATGTGTGTTAAATACATCTTACTACATGCCCACAATATCATAATGAACTGCCATTCAAATGGTGATCCATATTTCTTCCCCAGAAAGGTAATGAGAATTGCTATTTAATGAGTTGACCATGTGGCAGGTGTTTTGTATATATGGTGTGGTTCGATGCTCATAACCACTCCTTAAATTAGGTATGATGATCCTCATTTTACCGATGAGGAACATAACCTGAGGTTAAGCTGCCCCAAGTCACAGATTCAGTAAGCAGTCGGTTAAGAGTTAAACTTTACAGCCCACTGCCTCACCATCTTTGCCCACAGCACCTTTTTGAATGAAATAAATAAAGGAAATAAAGGGACTCCCTTTATACAACTGTGTATACAGAAAGAGGAAAGCAGGAGAGTTGGAGAAATCATGTAATGGTTGAGACTTGCAGGCTTGGGGATAAGTATGAGTCAGGTCAAATCCCAGCTCCCCTCATACCAGTTCCATAACCTTGAGCAAGTAACTTGACATCTCTAACACTTCAGTTCCCATAATCACAAAAGAAAGGTAATGCTGCCCATCTCATGAACTTGTTGTAAGATTAAACACTAATCGGGAGGCGTCGTATAATGCAGCGAGGCATCTGGAAGGATGTTCACCTATGTATTAACAGTGGTGGTATCACTGGGGAGCAAAATTTGGAGGTGATTTTTATTTTTTTCTTTCTCCTTTTCTAGATGTCTTTTAAAATCACTTCAAAGGGTTTATATCATTTTATAAATAGAAAATCCAGTAAAGCTCTATTTGTTTTGGAAAAGAATAATCAGATGGCGAAGAACAAGAGTGAGCAGGAAAGGGGAGAGAAGATGAACTCAGAGAAGGAGAGGGATGTGGCGCTGTCCTCGCCTGAGCGAACTGTTCCAGCCGGACCGGGAGCTTGAATTGGAGCGTTCTACTTGGGAGTGAGCATCTCCATCAGCTCAAAGCACATTCTGCAGGAGTCAGGCAGGTCTGATCTTGGAGCAGGACTTTTGCTAAGGCTGCTGTTACCAGGCCTGGCTCATATGTCTGTGCCCTTTGCCAGATTCCCTCCTTCTTCAGGAGCTCTGCTCTTTCCTCTGGGGAGGAACGCAGTCTGAAAAATGATTCATGTGAAGATGTAAGTGATTCATCAAGTTATGGGAGTCCTCTCAAAGTCCTTATATTAAAAAAAAAAAAAAAGAATTCAGGGAACTCTTGGCCTGCTAGGAGGAGACTGAATTTGTCTAACCACTTAAAGTTCATTTAGATTTGTACCCAAACTCTTAGAATTGTATATACATTTTGGTCTAGCAATTCTACTTTTAAGAATTTATTCCAGGGGCGCCTGGGTGGCTCAGTCGTTAAGCGTCTGCCTTCGGCTCAGGTCATGATCCCAGAGTCCTGGGATCGAGCCCCACATCGGGCTCCCTGCTCAGCAGGAAGCCTGCTTCTCCCTCTCCCACTCCCCCTGCTTGTGCTCCCTCTCTCGCTGTGTCTCTCTCTGTCAAATAAAAAAAAAAAAAAAAAAGAATTTATTCCAAGGAAATAATCGTAAGTATATAAAATGTTTAGCTATAGGAATATCCATTATAGTAGCTCTTTATAATAGTGAAAATTAAGGCCTGCCTACATGTCCAGCAACGGAGGACTACAGAAATTACATAGCTCCGTCCAGTGGAATACATGGTCGCCTCTCAAAGTGTTGTTGTAGGAGTGTATTTCTTGTCATGGTGAAATGTTCACAATGTGATATTAAGTGAAAAAAATCAGTGGAAAAAAAAGTAATCCCAATGTAAAAAAAAAAAGTATATTTATATTAAGACTTTTGGAAAATGGCAACATGTTGGTAATATTTGTTCCTGAACTATATGTGATCATTTTCTTTTGTTCATTCATCGAATGTATGTCATTTTTAAAATAAGACATGATGTTATTACAATTTTAGTTTTTTAAAGGCAAAGGAACCCAAAGTATACCCACCTGACACTGCATCACCCTGTGCTGCTAATTTCACGGGTATATTTATCACATCTGCTTCAGTACGTCAGTGTGATTCCAGCACTTGGCACGATGCTGGACATGTGAAAGTTCTTCCTAGATGTTTGTTGAATGAATGAATGACCGAATGGAAGGGCGAATGCATGAAAAAACAAAGCAGTGGTAACAGGGGGCCCAAGAAAGAGGAGAAACTCAGAACAAACTCAGTATAGAGCTGCTTGACCTCCTCCGTGTAATTTGGTAGTTGAGCTCCATGTTCATCTTTGAACCCCCATGGTGCCTTGCCTCAATAAATGTTGCATGAAATTTTAAATGATGGTTTATATTTTTCCTACTAGGATCATTTCTTTTTTTTTTTTTTTTTAAAGATTTTATTTATTTATTTGAGAGAGAGAATGAGATAGAGAGAGCATGAGAGGGGGGAGGGTCAGAGGGAGAAGCAGACTCCCTGCTGAGCAGGGAGCCCGATGTGGGACTCGATCCCGGGACTCCAGGATCATGACCTGAGCCGAAGGCAGTCGCCTAACCAACTGAGCCACCCAGGCGCCCCACTAGGATCATTTCTGTAGGCTTTCCCGCAGCAGGTAAATGCATGCCTGGTGGCAGATCATGTGCAAGGACTGTACTAATGGCCATTGCAATAGGAAGCTGTGCTGGTTGGGCTTAGGTTTGTTATAAAGTAACAACAGCAACAAAAAGGATGATTTTTTTTAAATGAAAAGTTTCTTTCTTTCTAATGTTCTGGGCAGGCAGCCCAGGGTTGGAGGAGAGCTCTATGATGTGAGGGACCCAAGTTTTTTCTTTTTGCCCTGCCACAAGTGGCTTCCACTCCCAAGGTCAACTCATGGTCCAAAATGGCTCCTGGCACTCCAATCATTTCATCAGAATTCCAGCAAGAAGGAAAGAGTAAGAGAAGAAATACATGCTCCCTCTCCGGAAGTTGCATATATGACCTCCATTTTCATCCCATTGGCCAGAACTTTGTCAAGGGAGCCTGATTAACGTAATTTTTATTCTGGGGTGTCTTGTTCCCAGCTCATGATTGGGAGTTCTCTAACTGTGGAAGAAAAGAAGAACTGACATTGGGAGACAACTGGCAGCTTCTGTCACCGAGGTGTCCTCAGCCATCCTATCACCAGCCAACCAGAGTCTCATCGAATGTGCAACATCTGCTGTAAGGATATAGGGAAAATCACCATCACCTCTGGCTTAGGGTTATCAGGTAGTTGGGGTTGCTGCTGATAAACACTTCTTTAGTTGCCCCTTAACGGCACACTTCCATTTCTAGCACAGTCCCTGCTCTTGTCACAGGGGTGACATGGGTCACTGCTTTCTTCCTAGCAGAGCTGGACCAGAAACTGCAAGTCAGCATCTTTCCTGCTGCAGCAATTGCTCATGTCCTCTGGATCATGATTGGCTGCACCATTCAATCAACAGAGAAATCAAGAAGTGCTGTGAGGGATTCTGATTATATAAATGAGGAAAGAAATAGAAGAGGCTAAAGTTTCTGAGTTTATCTTTAAGGGTCACTCTTGTGGGGCCACGGGGTGCTGCCCTTTCTGACATCACTGTGGATGGCACTGGAGGGCCCCTAGATGTGCGAGTAGAAACGCAGTGCTCAGCCCTTTAGAGCAAAAGAAAAGGAAGCATTCTTTCTTTGCGGAAGTGATATGAAGCAGAGGATCATAATCCTCTTAGGAGCTACCATTTAGCGAGGTGCTGTGTAAGCCCTTGTGGTCACCAGCATTCAAGGCAGCCCTCAGCGATCCTTGCTTCCTGGTAGGCATGTGCTCGTAAGGTCCCCTCCCATACTGAATCAGGGCTGACCTGTATGACCAATAGCATACAGGAGAGGTGGCAATATGCGACTCCCAGGGCTACATCATAAAAAGGCATTGCAACTTCTGCCTTGGTCTCTTGCATGGATTGCTCTTGCATGGGGGAAGCCAGCACTTGCATGGTCTCTTGCATGGATTGCTCTTGCATGGGGGAAGCCAGCACCATGCACCAGGGACACACTAGCCATCCCATAGAGAGGCCCATGTGGAGAGGAGCCAAGCCCTCCTGCAAAGTGCCACTTATCCACCTAATGCGATGAGCAACCCTAGAAGCGGTTCCTCCAGCCGTCCTATGACTGCAGTCCTAGTTGCCATCCGGCTGGACAGTCTGAGAAATTCCATCCAGAACCACCCAGCTCAGCCACTCCTACATTCCTGACCCTCAGAAACTATGAGATGAGGAATGCTTATTGTTGCTTTAAGCAACTACGTTTTAGGGGTAATTTGTTATGCAGCAGTGGATAACTAGCACATCCTTTCTATATAGTGTATTTATCACAACAACACTCTGAACTAGGCATTAGAACCCCCATTTTACTGATAAGGAGACCAAGGCTTAGAAAGGCGAGTTTATTTTGCCAGGTCAGAGCAGCTGGTGGAAGCAAAGCTGGAGCTCTGGGTTAGCTCCGCGTGCACGAAACCCATGCATGGAAAGCTGCTCATTGTGCTCAATGCCGTGGGGACAATCCAGGACTTCCAGAATGCCTGGCAGCAGAGAAAAGCTAACTGTTCCTAAATGAACTGAGTGGTCTTGTTACAGTGAGGTTTGCCTGCTAACATTTGGGATTATACAGGCCCAGTAGGCAGTTGCGGATCTGTGCCCTAAAACGCACAGCCAATTTGAAACTCAAGGGCATGACCGCCCACCACAGGAGCCCACATTTAGGTCCTTGGGATGCAGAAAGGTTCCTAAACTCCCAGCTGAAATTTAAACAGCTTCAGAACAATGATGGGGTCTCACTATATCAAGTTTGAAAGTGTTCTGAATACAGAGGCAGGGATGGGGTGTATGGCAAGGAATGTGGAATGGAATGATCACTGGCCCTTCACTTTTCTCCTGTGATGGGTCAGTTTCCATTTAACAGTGTGGTCACCTGCCAGCATGCTGATGGGGCCAAATTCAGTCCGTGCCTGCTTGTCCGCAAAAGAACGTGAGCGTTCCTCTGAAGTCACATCAAGTAATGAGCTTCTGAGCTCCTCTCTTGGACTAACTGGTTGATGTCTGTCTCATTCTGGCCAGAGCCGTCACTGAGAGACCTGCAGCCACTTGATGTCCAGTGGAAACTTCTGGTCCTGCTGTCCTATTGGCTGAGAAATGTGGAGATGTCCTCGTTCCCCAGGCTTCTCCATCGCTCTCCAGATGCAAAGCTGCTCGGCAACCACACGGGCAGCCACGTAAATCAATGAGGAAGGAAGGTCTCTTTCTGAAGGATGAAATGTCACTTCTAAAACAGAATTCATTCTCTCTTTTCAGCTCTCTCAAACTTTCCTTGCCATTCCTGCTTTGCCTTTGGGTCATCACATACATGGGTACCTGGGCCCGATTCCCTCTCCCCTTCAGTGGCTCTAAACGACCCACTGCAGTGCTCCTCAGTGTGGATCCTGCATAATTGTTTCCTACCTTACTTTATTTTCCACAGCTCCCCAGCACTAGTCCCTGTACACAGACATGCACACGTGTATGCAGAAGCATGCACACAGGTGCATGGACACGCACACCCACTCCCGTGTGTGGACACCATGCTGTGTATCATCCCCCCCACCTTTCTCTTGGGCTGCCTCCTCTGCAGTCTGGGATGTTCTTTGTAATCCCTGCATTGTCTGTTGTAACCCAGCCCGGGAGGAAAATTCGTTGACCACCTCAGACACCAGCCAGTCTCCCATACTCTCTCCTTCCACCACCTCCACAGGCTGTTCTTTTCAGAGACAAGCACTGCCTCTGCACTACCCCCATTTTCCGGATCCCTCGGGCTTCTGGAATCCCTGGAGACTCAAGAAGTCTTCGAGAGGATAGACAAGGAACCGATGGATAGTAAAGCACCGCCCCGGGGGCCAGCTCACCAGCACCGCTAAGCTAAGGGACCACCGCTAAGCTAAGGGCCGGGATTCGTGGCCTGCTGGGCTGAAGGAAAAGCACAGGCTAATTGGTTCAGACCACAAAGGTCAAGCCCACGAACACCCCGTAAGACAGGCATGCTGAAAGCCACGGGAGGCCTGCAGAGATGAGAGCCGCCATGGTAAGTGGTGCTGGATGTGATTAGAAGTGGCGACAGGAGTTATGAAGCGCAGTGGAGAAGCGAGGGGATGAGGAAGTGACAGAAGACGCCAGCTCTGTGGTCTGTGGGGGTGGCAACAGGCCCACACTCGCTCGTGTGCTCTCTCTCTCTCTCCTTAGAAACCAGGAAGATTCTGGGAAAGCAGCAGCTTCCTGTCCTGCCTACAGAGCATGGGTCTGCCGCTGCCGGGGAAAGGGGGGACAGCCGTGTGAAGCCCCCGGGCAGCAGCGTGAAGCCCCCTCTGCATCGTCTGCCAGAGGCTGCCACTCACGGGCCTCCAGGGACCAAGCAGGTGGTGTAAGTGTGCAGAGCAGGGCAGGAATTAGCAATCGAGAGGGGCAGGGGCCGTGACTGATGGAAGAGCACGCACATCATTCAAAGGCCTCCCGATGCACATCTTCTTAAGATATCATGGGGGCTGAGCAACACATATATTTGGCCCAGATGTGGTCCACGGGCATCCCACCTATAATCCCTGGGCACCACAGGTGTGTGCACAACACACCACGAGGACTGATGATGGGAATGGTGGCCCTGAGTTGCCAACATGTTGGTTAAGCTCTTTCGGACTGCCTAGAGGGTTATAACTCTCTCTGGGGAGGTCAGCTAGAGGAGCGGCTTCACCAGCCACAGAGTATGGTCCACGATCCATCAGGAATCACAGCAGTTCCCATGGCTGCACAGAACTTTAGAAGGTCAACCGGGGAGAGGCCCAGCATCTCATGGTTCCCTCAGTAGCAGCCATTGGTGGCCTCCCGCCTTTGTCATGGTTACGATTCTCCTGTTGTTACCCTATAACTTTTTGTCTTTCCTTCTCTCTACCTCTTGGTTCCTACGTGTTCCTGACTTACACTGCTTCGTAGCAACTGCTGGTTTGTGACTTGTCTTGCTTTATGGCTTCTGCCTCTCCTTGCATGACTCAACTTCTGTTCCATAGGTGAGCCAGTCAACCGCTACACAGTACCTTTGCTGGAGAGCTCCCATGCCAGACCACCTCGGAGGCTCCTCGCTGACCAGCAGAGGGGTGCTTGCAGTGAAGTTCCAAGAGTCAGAATCAACTTAGCTTTTTTGGCCGGAGAATCATGGTCACTTGGTGCAAAGCAAGGGACTCATTCATACAGAACCCCGGATTCTTGCTCTCAGAAGAGGCAGTAGGCATAGAGATACTTGGAGTGTCATATCCACAACACTAAGATATCTTTTTTAAAAAAAGATTTTGTTTGTTTATTTGAGAGAGAGAGAGAGAGCACAAGTGTGAGGGAGGGGAGCAGCAGAGGGAGAGGGAGAAGCAGGCTCCCGGCAGAGCAGGGAGCCCCATGTGGGGCTCGATCCCAGGACCCTGGGATCATGACGTGAGCCACCCAGGTGCCCCTAAGATATCTTTTTTTTTTTTTTTTAAGTAAGCTCTACTACCCCCAATGTGGGAATCGAACCCATGACCCCAAGACAGAGAGTTGCATGCTTTACCAACTGAGCCAGTCAGGCACGCCTAAGATATCTTAAATTACATATAGGATACCATCTTTATTAGGGCAAGGGAAAAAATCAGTTCAAATAGGCATAGAAATCAAAGGTTTACTTCTCAGGTACAAGGAAAGTGAGGCTACTCACTTCCTTCTGAATCAGTTAAGGTTGTATCTGCTGCAAGTGACAGAATACCCAGTTAAGAGTAGCTGAAAGAACTATGGACTTTTCTCCCACAGAAGTAGAGATAGGTGGTCATTGGTATTGCTTTAGCAGCTCTGTGATATTAGGGCAGCCATCTCTGAGCTTCCTTTGTCTTGTACCTCATGGTTCCAAAATGGCTGCTGCAGATCTGTGTTCAGGGAAGAAAGAATGAGAGAAGGTCCCTAACAGCTGAGTCTGTCCCTTTTATCAGGAGGGCAAAAGCCTTCTCAGGGCCCACCCACCTTCACCAGTGGACTTCCCCTCAACATCTCACTGGCCTGGACTGCACCACCCTAGCTGCAAGGCAGGCTGGGAAGTCAAGTGCCTCGCTCTCCAACTGGATTGCCAGCACCTTGTCTCTTACGCATGGGGATTTTCCCATATTGTGTGTGCGCCTATATATTTCTGGTTCAATCCACCGGACAGCACTGGGTGCCTTAGGAAGCAAGTATGAGATAACAAAGAAAGCACAGAAGAAAGTATAGGCTCCATCATTTACTCTATAATCAAAAGCAATTAACTTGCTGAATGTCATTCTCATGCTGGGTAAAAAGGGGTACAGAATACTTCCTTGCAGGGCTATTGTGACGATTAAATAAGATAGTGTGTTTTTAGTTCTTGACCCCAAAGAGATACCCCCAAATGATTACTGTTACACTGTGGTGTGTTGTCTTCTGTTTGATGGGCACATGGTAGGTGGATACAGAGTTGGAGGCAGTAGACCTCAAAGATCAAGAGCACCGGCCTTAAAGTCAGGCTGTTGGGCCCAGACTCATTCTCTACCACTTACTAGCTGTGACCTTGGGGAAGTTAGGCGGTCTCTCTGAGCTTCAGTTCCCCTCTTTGAAACTAGAGATAATAGAACACATCTCACAGGGGTACACTTGGAAGGAAAGCGGAGATAGTGTTCCTAAAGCACTGGGCACTGGGCCTGGCACAAAACAGACATGCAGTAAGTGTTGACTATTATTAATTAATCACATTTTTTTTCTCTCTTGGCTCAGAACAAAAACCTATGGAACCAGAAGTGCAAGTGCCTTACTGTCAAAACTCTTTAAAACCAAGTAGTCTTCAATCCCCTAAAATACACAAACTATTATAAGCAGAAGGAACAGCATATCAAGAGTAAGGTGTTGGAGTGAGGCGGGGTGGTCTGCCCTGGATTCAAGCAATAAGAGGGTACATTGTCTGTAGAGAACTTTTTTTAATAATTATTTTAAAAACCCAAATAAAATAAAAAATTTATTAGCTTTTTATGATCACTGTGTGCCAACATTTCTAAACAATGTAAGTGATCAAACAGACTCCCCAAGCCCCATCATGTTTGCCTAAGTTCTAAAGGATGGCCACAATTACTGTTGAGTTTTAATGACAGATAGGCAAGTTCCATATGAGCACCTTTTTATTACTTACCCCTTAATAAATATCGTGTTCTGCTGGAGAATTCCCAGCTATGTAGTCAGTCTCTGACACCCGCCCACGACTCGGGCCCTAACTGTTTGGAATCACGAGAGCCCCCTTCAAATTGTCTGCAAATCACTACCCCCGCCCCCCCCACCCCCAGTCCTTCACTGTCTTGCGTGTAAACCGTAGACTGAGCCAACAGTGAGATCTCAGGGCCTCTAGAGACAAAGAAAGGAAACTGGAGTTACTTCAATTCTGTGTGATTTCTGGGAATTCTATTTGGATTGAAAATTAAAACAGCTAACAGACTGTGAACCGAGAGGTGTGATATTTTTGTTTGGCAGATGCAAATTTTCATTCGTACATGATATGTTTTACCACAGCGGAGTGAACCTTTAAAGTAAAATCATTCTTTTAAATTATGTATCTGTTTTTAAAATTAAAGAGCAAATCAAGGAGAGAGTGCTAATTTCTGATTACTACAGGATTATTGCTGAAAATCATTTTGTTATATAGAGGAGAATGTTAAAAATTATTTGCTCTCAGGGGCGCCGGGGTGGCTCAGTTGGTTAAGTGTCAGACTCTTGATTTCAGCTCAAGTCATGATCTCACGGTCCTGGGATCGAGCCCCATGTCAGGCTCCGTGCTGGGTGTGGAGCCTGCTTAAGATTCTCTCTGTCCCTCTCCCTCTGCCCCTCTCCCCTCCGCCGGCCCTCGCAAGAGTGCAGGTGCTCTCTCTTAAAAAAAAAAAAAAAAAAAAGGATTTGCTCTGATTAGATCAAGTTTTGCCATCCTGGTGCTGCTATCAGCAAAGATGGGAGAAGGCAGAGGAAGGTGAGCAAACTAAATTTGTACATTTTTATTCACATCTCAACCTATCTGAAATCATATGTCCCCATCATCACCGGCTGGGTCGTAGTCATGAAGTATTGTCCCTGCAGAGCCCATGCATCTACACCAGCAGCAGCGTGGAAGAAAATCCTGGGGACAGTGGTGACACACTCTTTAAGCCATGCTGCAGGCACGACAGCGTTGACGGAAGGAAGAACAGTAATACCGGGCAGGTGGAAGGGAGGGACACTGAAGTAGGGGTGGCTTAGAAGAGTCAAACTTGGAAAAGGAAATGTTAGAAATACTTGAACCAATTTCTTTCTTTCTTTCTTTCTTTCTTTCTTTCTTTCTTTCTTTCTTTCTTTCTTTTCTTTCTTTCTTCTTTCTTTCTTTCTTTCCTTCTTTTTTCTTTTGCTGTGTAAATGCCTGTGAGTGATAGAAGATAAATGTATAAAGATGCTCTCTCAATAAATACAAAATTTTAAAATCCTAAAAAAAAAAAAAGATCTGCTCGGGTAGCAAACATGCTTAATATGACACTGCACAGGAGGGGCCTCAGAGAGGATCTAGCCCAAGCCCCTCACTTCACAGCTGCCCAAGGGGAAGCTGTCCGGGGTCACCCTGATGGTCAGCAAAGATAACTGGAAGGAAGTCGCCTGGCCATTGTCGGACTGCTTTCTCCTTTATCCGCTCCCAAGCTAACCAAGTAGCATTATGATGTTGGTGCTTTGCAAACTGTGATAAAGAAGCAATTTTTTTAAAAAAAAGTACAGTCAAATATGAGTACACAATTCAGGCCACTTGTGACTCACTGTGCAAGTTCTTATCCAAACGGCCTCACCCTGCTCAGGGAAAGAAGCCTGCTCGGTGAGGCACATGATGATCCCGTGTGCTAGCAGCCACGTCAAGTGGCCACGGAGGTTTCAATGTTTACTCTCAATTCTGCTCTTGTCTATCATAGCTGGTCCCGCTTTTCAGACCAGCTTTGAGGAGCTCTGTACCACCATCTTGCAGAGTCTGTAACAAAGACTGATGATGGAGAACATCCCTGGATATTTCTGTAAGCAAGTGCTTAGTCTTTGGGTTGCTTTGTTTTCATTACATTCCTGAACATATTCTGTGGGGGTTGGGAGCACATCATTGGATGAGAGTTACTACTAGCTGTGTGGCCTTGGGCTGGTGTCTCAACCTCTCTGAGCATGAGTTTTCTCACCCATAGAATGAGGGTACATTAGTACCCAGCTCAAGGTATGTGTGTGCAAATGCCAGGGGGCCTGCTGCACTGTGGGGCTCTCATAAGCATTAGCTATTATTAGTGTTATTCCTCCCTCCCCCACTGATGGGGAATGTCATCAAGAAGACCTGACTGCCAGTCGACCCATGAGCTGGACCTGGGCAATTAGGGGCTCATCCCCTGTCCTGGGAACACAAGTTCTGCCTACCTTTCCCGCTCCCAGACGCTGCTCCAGGAACACAGAGTTGAGATCATGATGCGGTGTTGAGAACACCTGCCCCGTCCACGTGACTGCACCTAATTAAAGCCTCTATATAAACATCTAAGATCTGGCGAGGGCAGGTGTGGGGGGCTATTCGCTTTGCTGCCGCCCAAGACGAGCCTCCCGTGTAAGTTCCTTTGCTCATTAAAAGTGCCACCTACAGTAACCTAGAGTGGCCCGTCTCTTTCTTTGGTCCCTCCCTGCCCTCCATGTGTGGGGGCTGATTTTAGATTACACCAGGGAGGCTCCTGAGAGAGTTGTGAATCGACACCTACCGTTTGGGCCGGGGAGGAGACACAGGTTATGTGTCACCGTGTAGCTACCATTGAGAAAGCATAGCGCAAAAAGGGAACCAGGCCAGGAGACCGAGGTGTGGCTTCTGGCCCCGTTCTCCGGTGGCCAGGGATGAGTCACCATGCTTATGTGCATTCAATAAGCATTAATAGGGCCTTGTGTGGTGCCAGGCCTTGCCCTGGGTGCTGGCTGAGAAACGGTCTCCGACCTGGAACCTCTCACGTTACGGAGGAGACAGACACACTGATAGCACAGAGTAGGTGCCATCCTAGAGGTGGCAATCCCACGCGAAGGAACTGGCTCCGGTGCGAGAGCAGGAGCCTCTCCATCCCCTGGTTCTGTGTTCAAGCCTGCAGAGGGAGCAGGAGTTAGAGTCGAGCTAGAGGGGGACGACTTCCCCTCCTCTGCCTCCCTTGAGGAGAGACTTTGCGTTAAGTTATGCTCTTTAAGCCCCTTCCCAATCTGATCTGGAGTGGGAAATCTGGGAGAACAACTGGGTGCTGGATGCTCTGCTTAGTTCCTGTTGCCCCTTGGGAGCCTCCTCTTGCAAGAAGTTGAGCTTCAGGGGCGGGCTCCTGCCCATCCTCAGGCCCTCAGGAGAGACCCTCCCGGGCCAGCTCTGCCTGCGAATGGGCGGAGGGTTGGCCAGTTTGGGGTTTCAGTTCACGGACCCCCGCTGAGCCCTCCCACGGAGCCACATCCTCCTACTTCACTTTTGTCAGTAAGAAAAGATGATACATGTTGGGCATCAACTGCCATTACTCTTGGATTTATTTCTCAGTAAGTGTGGAATTTGGTCAAGACAGAGGGCTGTTATTTCTCGCACCCCTCAGGGACCCCAGGAGTGAGGCATTACATATCACTGGAAGGACCGCAAGCTCCTTGCCACAGGACCCACGGGTGGGTTGACAGAGCTGCGTCTCTGCCTGGGACACGCATGATGGTTCCTCACTGATACTGGTTACATCAATTCACAGTTTGCGGGGGGCAGGCAGAAGGGAACAGGAAAAGCTGCAGAGAAGGGGAGATGTTTTATTCAGGCTTCAAGGGATAAGAAGAAATCTGCCAGCAAGGCAAGGTAGAAACAGGTGCTGGGCGGGGAGTACCAGGGAGCGGGCAAAGGGGGGGGGGGGGCTTGTTCTGTGACCATCTGTGAGTTTCCTTCGTTAGGACACCCAGTTTCATCTGTAGAATGAGGATAAGACAACTGCCCTCACCTCCCTCACAGGGTCCATGGGAGTGTCCTGCGATGTACTGGGGGCAGAAATGTTTGAAAACTATGAAGTGCTGCACAGATCATTGTATATAATACTCAGCCCCCAGCACAAGCATCAACTGTCCGCAGAGAGGGTTAGAACAAAATTTTTTTCAAGTTCGTGAATTCTTTTACTCTTTTATAAACTGAACCCTCCTAGAAGCAGTTTCCGTTAATGGCCAATGCCCACCACTGAACCACCAAGCCTCCCGTCTTTTTACTGAAACATGGGTCCCACACAATCTGGCTTGCCTTTATGGATGTGTTCAAAATGATATTTTCAGGGAGAAAAACAGACAGCGTTGTCAGTTTGACATTCCTGGCTGGGATCTTTCCAGGCTGCTGATGTCTATATGCAAACAATACATGTAGAAACCAAATGGGTGCCTTACGAGTTTCTTTCTCCCCGCCCCCCCGCCCCCCCAAAGCTAGCTTGGAGTAGAAAATGTAATGGCAATCAAATTTCTATGGTGATGAAACAAAGAGACGTCTTTGACTGCGGATAGGTATTTAAATGATCATGAGAGTAGCAACTGGCTCCTTTCTTGCTTTTGTCCAATGAGGAGGCGCTTTCTCTGTGAGGAATACTCCGTGGCAATCATACCTGATCCTCCATGTGTCCAGAGTCTGTCTGAAAGACTGACTTCTCCTCAGACAAAGCCATTTAGAAAAGAAACAGCGCATTTATTTTTCTGTCTCGGTAGGATGCCACCTCAGAGGAAGGTTGCTAGCTCTGAGCAGAAATCTTTCATCCCTGGTGTGTCGGTGAGGGCTGTTTCTTCTAGGGCTTGGAGAGGATTGTGCCAGGCGAGGTAAGAACCCAGTAGAGCCAGCTGCTGTCAGCAAACAAAGGGTCTCGGTGGGACAGATGAGACAAAGTGTGCATTAGGGCGAAGAGGTTTGGAGTTGCCACATATCAGCAGCTCCGGGGAGAGAGAAGCTCTGTAAATAACCTGCTTGCAGACAGTTTAATGCTTTGAGAATAGTAACAGCCCATGGGCAGAAACCACCCAATAGGGCAGACTGCAAATTTCACTTCTAGCAATCTGGATGTGCTTTCGCTGCAAGCAGAAGTTCTGGCGGCCTGGGGAGGAGGAGGGATGAGAAGGAGGAGGGCTTTGAAATACAGCCCAGGTGGTCCTCTGCTCTGTGGTGCTGCAAGGAAGGGGCTCTGCCACAGAAAGGATCCCAGCTACTGATGAGAGCCAGGGTAATTTTTTTTCTAGACCGTTCTCCAGTTGCTGACAAACTTCAGAGAGTTGGTGGTGTTCACTGGCCACTGCTTGCCTGTCCAGCTGAGTGCTAGTTCTTCTGGGGGATTCAGAAGCCATCATCATAATCCCTATCTTCTGCAGAACGGTGTGTGGCTTACACAAAGTGTTTTTCACTTGAGGAGTTGTATGTTTTTGCTTCCCAGTAATCATACCGGGTAAAAGAAGGGATTTGGAAATTATGTCCCGGGGAAGAGGAATAAAAGAATCAGACTTCATAATACTACTAACTCAGGTGTATCAAGCACTGCGGGAGTTATCTTCTGAATTTTCACATTTAATTTCCACAAGCACCTCATCAGGGAAGGACTATTATCATCTCTAACTTGCAGATGAGAAGTGAATATACAGCTCCTACCACTAGGAAGTGGCAGAATGAGGCTTCCGGCCAGGCCAGCTGAGGGAGTCCCTGTGTGAGGCTGCCTGGGTCCCCTTCTCCCCATTTTTGACACTCAGTCCTGTTCCTCTCCCAGGGAGCAAGCTTCCACAAGCATTAAGGGCCTACTGTGTATCAAAAATAGCTCTAGACACTATTCAACAGAGATTTCCTGAGTTCCTACTGTGTGCCAGGCAACTTTTTTGTGCTTGGGGCACATCACTGAACAGAGTTCTCTGCCTTCCTGGAGCTTATATCCTGATGGGGCAGGCAGACACTAAACAAGATATGTTCGAGGAGATAATGTGATATATTAAAAGTGATAAGCTCTATGGAAAAAAAAAGAAACTTCAGGGCACAGGAAAGGGGACCAGGAATGCTGGAGTGGGGGTAAAGAGACAGGATATACTTGTAAATAAGGTGGTGGGGGAGGTGTCCTTGAGAAGGTGACATTCAAGTATAAACACTGACGAAAGTGAGGGAAGTAATCATGCCCTCACATAAGGAAGAGCAATTCAGGCGGAGGGAACAGGAAACGTGTGGTGTGTTCAACGAACAGCAAGAAGGCAGTGTGGCCACAACACTGAGCACGGTGGAAAGCAAAAGGAGATGTGTCCCAGTATAATGAGGAACCAGGCCATGGCGGGCCTCCCAAGCGATCGTACACACTGACTTTCGCTCTGAGTGAAATGGAAAGCTCTGCTAAGCTCTGAGCAGAAGAACAACCTGTTCTGACTTCTGGACCACCCTGGTTGCTGTTTGAGAATGGACTCTACGGGGGCAAGGGTGGAGGCAGGGAGGCCAGCCAGGAGGCTACTGCAGTGATCCCGATAAGAGGGAATGCTGATTCGGCCCGCGATGGTGAGGTCTGATTCTGCATGTGGTGTGAACAGGGAGCCCCACTGCAGGGCTACCAAGTTGTTAGACCAGCTGAAACCTGGTGAAAAGAGAGTTTTCATAAAAGAGGAATAGAACATAGGGATCCTGAGTGGTAACTTAAAAACACTGAGCAACTTGGGGTGCCTGGGTGGCTCAGTCGTTAAGCATCTGCCTTCAGCTCAGTTCATGATCCCAGGGTCCTGGGATCGAGCCCCACATCACCTGCTGCTCCCCCTCCTTGTGTGCTCGCTCTCACTATCTCTGACAAATAAATAAAATATTTGAAAAAAACAAAAAACACTGAGCGACAGAGCCAGCTAGGAATGAACTATACTCATAATGACCCAACAGAAAGTGCCAAATGGTAAAACTAGAGAACATAATAAAGTCTTTGTTTTTATTCTTTATATCATTGAAGTCAATGTATTCATGCAAATTAGCAAGCCTGGCTAGCAAAACCACGTCATTTATGACTTTCTCCTCGTGATGGTGCCGTGAGTGCAGTCATAGAAAGAGTGACGGTATTTTAGGAACCATCACTCCTTTGTTTCCCAAGCTGAACTCTTAGCTATTTTAATCCACTGGGAAATGCAAATAAAAGGAGAATAGGAAGCAAAAGAATGCACGTATTATTGAACTGCTCCTGATCCCTAGGACTAGAACATCTTGTGATTTTGAGAATTCAAAGGAGATTGGGTTTCTTTTCTTACAGGTTTCATCGCTAAGGTTCTAATTTGGAAAACAAAAGTGGCCAGATGGACCGAACATCCCTATCTCATGAGAGGAAGGTGAGTTGTACATAGTGAGGAAGGCAGTCATCCACAGCTTGGTGTTTTTATCCCCTGTGAATGTAGCAGAGGAAGTGTTTTGCTGTTAACACAGATTGGATCATCACTTGATCTCTGTGTCACGAGTGAGTAGGGGTGGGGGGATGGGCACCGGCAATATTTTCTGGTTGACTCCTCTGTGTCAGCACGTTGCTGTCTCATTCACCTTTGTGTACCCAGCGATCGGTCTTTTAATTCAGCCTGATGTTGTTCTTTATTGAGGTGCACACCATCTTTAACAGTCACAGCTGAACGAAGATCTTGCTTTCTGCTCAACTATATGCTTTAATGGTCTCCTATTAAGGGAATATTACTCTTAGTGGAGCTCACTCCAGAAAGTGGGCTCTGATGCTAGATTCAACTCTGAGCATCAGGAACTAGCCTGGAAGATCCATATGTTCCTGCTTTGCCAGGGGGCAAACTGTACAACCAATATCAGACTGTGGGTTAAGAAAGCATGATTCAGGTTTCCCATCAGGAAACTACTATGGATAAATGTCTAAACATATTCTCTTCCAAATATGTTTAAGTATTCAGAGCATTCTTATTAATCAGGATCACTATTTTTGGAAGTTCTAGCCACCAACAGACAAGAAAATGAAATAAGTAAACAACATGATTATTCTTTGTGAGAATTCATCAGAAAAAAAAAAAAAAGTTCAGTAAGGAGCCACTGCTAGAAATCCTCTGTGAGGGAAAGCTAAGAGCTCACCCCTGGCCTGGCAGAGCCTCAGACATCAGCTTGCTCACTTAAGGCAAATGGACATTTTTTCTTATATTAAACTTTGTCTACACTCAAAGGTGAGATCACAAGAAAAAGAAAATGTGCGAACCCTATGTCCACGAATAAAAATGGAGGGCTAAAAACTAAGGTTCCCTTACTTTTTAACCGTGTCGAAAGGAAGTCAGACATTCCAGACCAAGGACTATGGCTATAAGAACTTTGGATATACAGCCAAATTTCTCACATTTTTAAAAACTCCATGACCAGGGCACCTGGGTGGCTCAGTTGGTTGAGCATCTGCCTTTGGCTCAGGTCATGATCCCAGAGTCTCAGGATAGAGCCTCGTGTAGGGCTCCCTGCTTATCAGGAAGCCTGCTTCTCCCTCTGCCCCTCACCCCACTCATGCTCTCTCTCTCTCTCTCAAATAAATAAATAAATAAATAAAATCTTAAAAAACAAAAGAGATTAAAAAAAAACACAAAACCTCCATAATGATTCTTTGTATCCCTCTCCCTATTACTATACACAACACACACACACACACACACACAGAGGAATTAGTGATAAACGTTTAGTAAGAGAGGAACCTATGAGTTTGTTCTCAGCAACAATGACTATATAAGATCTTTGTCCTATCCCACAGCCAGGTTTGAGAAACTCAAAAGGGATACAGTAGATGGTAGCAATGATTGACGTTGTAGCTAAGCTGGATTTGGGGAAACGGAGAGCCATGTGTTTAAAAATGTATCCCAAATTCTGCTGGAGGTGGCACACAGGTCCAGCACACGACAATGGCTGGGGAGGCAGGGATGCTAGCCTGACCTCCTGGGGGTTATCTCAAAGAATATTAGCATAATGTTTCTTTTGGTTTCAAAATATCTCCTTCACAGCTTTCAGTACATGGATCTTTCTAAGTGTGTCTGAATCTAAGAAGATTGCTTCCTGGCAAGGCATACTTTTCCCCCCGTTGCCATGGAAACGGCACTGCGCTCGTGAATTGGCAGCATGCGTGCACGCACACACACAAACACACACACACACACTGTATATTCATATATTCTCAGGGAAATGCTTTTTATGCCTTCTCCTTCTGGTGTTCTTTATAATTCTAAAAGATACATTAAGAGCCAAAAATTTTAATTTTACTAATTCTTGCCATCCTGTTGTTATTGATCATCTCCTTTGTTTTGACGTTAAAAATTCTTTTTTAAAAAGATTTATTTATTTATTTATTCTGGGGGGAGGGGCAGAGGGAGAGGGAGAGAGAGAATCTCCAGCAGACCCTGGAGCTGGATGCGGGGCTCAATCCCACGACTCTGGGATCACGACCTGAGCTAAAACCAAGAGTTGGATGTTCAACTGATTGAGCCACCCAGGCATCCCTGACATTAAAAATTCTTTTTTTTTTTTAAGATTTTATTTATTTATTTGACACAGAGAGAGAGAACACAAGCAGGGAGAGCAGCAGGCAGAGGGAGAAGAAGAAGCAGGCTCTCTGCTGAGCAAGGAGCCCGATGCGGCACTCGATCCCAGGACCCCAGGACACTTAACCGACTGAGCCACCCAGGCATCCCAACGTTAAAAATTCTAACGTTAGGTTTTTCTTCAACATAATCTCTCCTGGGTGTGGAATAATCTCTTATTTGCCCCTTCATCTACCTCCAACTATTCTACTCCTTAAACGAACATGCTGTCGATCTCAATACATTTAGTTTATCAGTTCAAAAAGAAACCTATTTTAGATTTTACTCAACTTCTCTGATGGGCAAATGATGCATTTTGGGTACTTCATTGCCATAAGTATTCTCTACCCAAAATATTGTTTTTAACTGGCAAACCAGCAATTCTTCGGAACACCAGTTCATATGAGTGCGGGGCTGAGGTTGTCTGCTTTAGTGCTTCAATCTGTGTCAACTAGAAAAGAAACTACAGGAAGCTCTGATGCAGAGAAGTAATTTATTCCAACAAGTATGTCTTGGGCCCATACCCTCTGACTGTATATGACCCAGTTCCACCGAGAGCTGATCCCGACGACATGGAGAAGCTCAGGAACAACATTAAGGCTGGTGGGGCAGCACAGGGTGTGAGAGCCAGGAAGCTGCCCTCGGATTTCACCACCTGCTCTGGGCTTTCACTTTGACTGAATTAGGCTGTAGAATTGTAACCTGTAAAATGAACGACCTGAATTATACCATCACCCTTGTCCTTTTAGCTCTAAGACGCCGTGGCTATCATTCAGCTTCAGAGCCAGGTCTGATGGAGGTGCATGGTTGATTAGGCAGCCTTAGCAAGGCCCACGGGCCAGGGAGTGACTCAGCTGTGCCGTTGGGTGAGGTCTGACACCCCATCAGTCTTCCTGCCCCTTGTTGTACCCATCTCTACCTAATGCCTTGGCCTACATGGTGGGATGGAGCTCCTTCTGGAGGGTCCCTCCCAGAGCAGACTTTCTCTGGCTTTCATCAGATCCGACTGTCCTTTGTCACTCCCCCACTGAGCTAGTCAACCTGATACATTCATTCACCCCAACTTATGCAGTGGCCTGCAAGGCAACAGTCTTTAATTATGAAGATCCCAGACCCTGCTAGTTTCCGGTTCAGTTCCTACAACTTGGTCTCTCACGTGCTTTGCTTTAGCCTCAAGGACAATTCCTAGAACTCACCAAGCTCTCAACTGCCCCGGGCCTTGGCCTATGGCCAATGCTGCTGCCATGGCCCAGAAGAGCTCCTCCTGCACTCAGCCCTCAGTTAACTCCTTCCCACCCTTCAGGCTCACTTCAGAGTCCCTCTTCCCCAACTGAGCTTTTGCTCTCCTCTTTTCCTTCTTAGATCATTCCCACCGAGGACAACCAGTTTGTAAGCCTTTCCTGTCCATCTCCCCCAGTCGATGATAAACTCCATGAGGGTGCTGCACCACCAAAGACCCAGTGCCCGGCCCACACGGGGCTTCAGTGCAGGGACGAGCAAATGAATGAAAGCTCTGTCTTAACCCAAAGATGAGACAAAGGGTGGAAATTTCTGGGCCCTGGCACATGCTGATGGGGGAGAGACATTTTTGAACAGGTAAGACTTGCCTCTCATGTCTATCTGCGGCGCTCACCTGGCCCTTGCTGAACAGACACCAGCAGAGCAAATATCATCACTCTCAAATGTACCAGCTTAGCCTGCAACTATTTGTCAACAGAAAGGCTTTGACTCACTGTGAAACCTTTCTTTACATAAATCCAAAGCATTTTACTTTTCGTTTGGTCAAACAGATTGGTGACTCTAGCCCTTAGAATATGAAGCACAATGGTAGGAACAACAGATCAAGACTTTCTCCCATCTTATGGCAAACTATTAGCAGAATGAGGACCAGAAGTTTTGCTCCCGACCCCGCAAGTCACTGTGCCTCTCTGGGCCTTGGTTTTCTTCCTCTATAGACAAATTTCCTCCCTTCCCCCATGTCACTCCTCAATGGACACAGGAATACCTTAATTTAAATGCAACTCTTCTGAAAGCAGTAATGCCCAAACCCCTCCCTCGTAAAAAAAAAAAAAAAAAAAAAAAAAGGAGTATAGAAGTATGTCAAGTATTAAATAATACACATAGAATATTTTTTAAAATTTTGTGATGTTTGTGATTTTGTCAGCTCTTAAAAATTTGTTATATTCTCGGGCGCCTGGGTGGCTCAGTTGGTTAAGCGACCGCCTTCGGCTCAGGTCATGATCCTGGAGTCCCTGGATCGAGTCCCGCATCGGGCTCCCTGCTCGGAAGGGAGTCTGCTTCTCCCTCTCCCACTCCCCGTTTGTGTTCCCTCTCTCGCTGTGTCTTTCTCTGTCAAATAAATAAATAAAATCTTTAAAAAAAAATTTGTTATATTCTCTAAATAAATATTCATGCTTATAACTAAAAAAATCACTCACATGTGAACTTTTCTTTCAACAATTGGCTTATAGAGTACACATATTTTTGGGGATACAAAAAGGCATTAGTGCCATTTTTGCTGCCCAGATTGATGCTGGCAGATTTACAACTGCCCCACTTGTTCAATTTGTCCTGCCTGTGGAATGGATAGGACTGAGGGATCGCCCTCAGATCTTTGGACATTTGTTCCAGCTTTAAAATATGGTTTTGCGTCCTGTTTTCACCACCAAATCAATGTGAATTCGAAAAATCATGGAACCCCTTTACGTCTTAGCTTTTTCACATGTGAAATGGAAAGAGTGCCTGTCTCTACTTATGTCCCAAGAAATCTGGCAAAGGCTGTTGGAATTTGTCGCTGTGGTCATGCAGATTCCGTGGAGAGGTCTGACCTCAGGGCAGCACAATGACATTGGCTTGCCAGGGATTTGTGGCACTTCTGTTACTGGGTGCCACAGAGGATTTCTAGAGTGAGGTGCTAACTCACGGAGTGCTGTGTCATGAGAAGACAGATTTGGTGTTACTTCTGGAATGGTGGCTCCCCAGAGAACCAAGTCCCATTGGGTCTGACCTACAGCCAATGAGAACAATACGGATGAGCCTATTGTATGCGTCTGTGTGCGAGGGTGAGTGCGTATATTATTGCCAGCTGTTCTTTCTTGGGAGGTAATTTCCTTCTTATTTTTTGCATTAAATTGGTGTTTTTAACATCCATAAAATGTACTCACCCATAGATTCCAAAGTCTGCTTAGAAAAACTGAGCTGAAGGACAACCCTGTTACTGTTTCTTGGATCTTCTGTGACCTGGTTTTGTCCATCAATGATTAACTTACTTTGGCTAGCAGAGATAATGCTAAGCTTTGGAAATTTACCTAGCTTCTTCAGTGGAAGGACAGTAGCATTTACTGAACGTAAACTGTGTGTCAGGAACTGCGTTTGGTGCTTCCATTTCCATTATTACATTAAATCTTCTTAGTAACTCTATGAGGAAGTATTGTGCCCATTTAAAATAGGTGACATCTGAAGCTCAGAGAAGGCAAGTCCCTTGATCAGGGTCCCAAGTTGTTAACCAGCAAAATCTGAATTTGAACTTAGTTCGTCTGAGCCCAAAGTCCATTGTCTTTTCACCTCACTAGCTTAATTCCCAAAATAAAACCACAAGATACATATTTTAATCTAGAATATGCTTGTTCTTAATTGCAGTATAGTCAATGTGCAATGTTATATTAGTTTCAGGTGTACAATATAGTGATCCAACAATTCTGTACTCATCAGAGTATAGTGCTCATCAAGATAAGTGTACTCTTGGAGCGCCTGGGTGGCTCATCCGTTAAGTGTCTGCCTTTGGCTCAGGTCATGATCCCAGGGTCCTGGGATGGAGCCAAGTCCAGCTCCTTGCTCAGCGGGGAGTATGCTTCTCCCTCTCCCTCTGCCCTTCTCCCCCGCCCCCACTTGTGCTCACCCTTTCTCAAATAAATAAAATCTTAAAAAAAAAAAAAAGATAAGTGTACCCTTAATCCCCTTCACCTATTTCACTTATCCCCTCACCCACCTCCCCTCTGCTGTTAGTTTGTTCTCTGTAGTTAGGAGTCTGTTTTGGGTGGATATACTTTGGATGTCAATTGAAGGCTATTTCCTGTCTGTGGAGTGTGTGACAGAATCTAAAGGGGTCCCAAGGCCAAGCACCGGGTAAGACCAAGTGCCCAAGTCACAGTGTGGTCTTGAGTGTACTCCAGCACTAGGTGCATTCTGGACTATCTTTTCTTCGGTACCATCTATCCTTGATTCTCCCTCTATCCATAAGAATTACCAATGTAGGCTGGATTTCATGACATTAAAGACAAATGATTCATTTGCCCTCCAGGGTCATAACCAGCAATTGGCCTTGTATTCAGTGATACATGGGCCAGTGTTGATCTCGATATCTGATACCTTATTTTATCCATGGTTAAATTCTACTATAAAGATGACAAAGGCAAATGTTCTGAATTTTAAAGACTTCATTGTGAAGAAATCAGTTCAAGAAAAGGCCAAGTCTTTGGGCTGAATGACCAAAAATCTCTAAGCCTCAGGTCTGCAAACCTTAGTTTAAAATGTAGAGTCCTGACCCTCCTGCCTGAAGGTTCTCATTCAGTAGATCTGAAGTGGGGTCCTGGAACCAACATTTTAACGAACAAACCAGGGGACTGAGTACAGGCAAAAGATTCAAGGAACACACATTGAGAAACAGTTCTAAGGTACATCTCATCCAAGGGGGTTATAATTATTCACTTACTAGATGGAGGTTTCTTCTTTATTATTTTTCTTCTCAACTGACAGAGATGAAGGACAGCACCTCTTTTCCCTAAATGCTGAGAGGGGACTACACGAACCTCCACAAAACACCTCATTTTCTGGGCATGTTTCAACATAAAAAATGGGCCAAAGAGAAGAATCCTTGGCTGTGGGGAGAATTATGGAGGGCTGAGGTGGGGGAGGGGTGGTAACCAAGGAATGCTAAAGATCCAAGAAGAGGACGCCCTCACGCATACCCTTCATAAGGACAAGGAATGTGCTGGGCCCAATCAGCATGAAGGCCATAAATCTGGACTAAGCAGTCACACCAATTCAAAAGTCCTTTGGAATTTCCAGACAGTTCTGTTTTTATCGAGTATGCAAGTCAGCATATCTTTCAAAAGCTGCCTGAAAATGCCAACGCTCTGGCTGCCTGCCATGCTTCTCCAAGGTGATGCGTACCATGTGTAGGGCTGTCCTAATGGTTGTTTATGGGCAGGGAGCCCTTTTGGTTGACCAGCACCTGAGCCAAACCAGTTGTTAAATATACTAAATGTCTCCACAACTGTGCTAATGCCTCTTGGGAAAGTTGTGACCATGGAGGGTCACCAAGAGTGAGGGGCATAAAGGGTGCCTTGAGAAAGGAGAGCTAGAACCTGAGGCAAGGTGGTGGGAGGAGGAGGAGGAGCAGGGAATGCAGTTAAAAATACTTAGCTTGCTGTCCCCTGCTAACCGGGCTGTCAATCTCTTTAGGAGAGTCATGGCTGAAGCAGAAGGAGTGGCTCCTGGAGATAATGGTCTCAGCAGTGATCATCTCCAGTGACTGATTACCGATGTCTGCCAAGGGCTCAAGAAGGGCGGTGTGCATGTGGCATGCTCGTTAGCCGGGTTCTAGTTGACGTGGAGCTACGTTTTGAACTCCCTGGTTTTTTGCTGATGTCTCCCTTCAGAAACACATACGAGATTTTTCCTTGTCCTCATGAATATACATAGCCATCAGCATGCTGCTTGAATATGAGATTTATAGTAGCTTAGGCAGACTCTCTCAGAGGTATCCGGGCTAATGAGCAGTAAATGCCACTCAGCATATGTCTCTAAAAACTATGAACAAGGAAATCCCTATAAGATGGCTTTCCCTGTGTAGTCACTTACTCTCCTTGCAACAGATGTCCAACACATCAGGTTCTCTCATGCCCTGGAACCAACTGTCACCCTCAGATCCCCTGGAGTGGATCATGACTGTGGTAGGACTTATGACATCTGTCACTGGGCTTCACATAGAAGACATGGTAGATTATGAATTATGAACGAATTATGACTGTGAGTCCAGCAGCGCTTTCCGCCACAACTGAGCTCTCTGGAAACATCTGCACCACTTGATGGTGTTGATGTTCCCAGTTGTGTCCTGCTGAATGGATAGGAAATGGTACTGATAAAGTATTCATCTCACTTCCTTATCATACTCCACAGCCTGGCTTTTAGCCATTTTTTTTAATTAAAAATAAAATACCCTTAAATATTAAATAATCTTGTTACAAGATTTCTAGAAGGTGTGTTTTCATTGGAAAACACCAGTCTTTGATGATGTAACCAAAGTTTCTAACACCAAAGAGTTTGCTTTACAGTTTGATCTCAAAGTTTTGTGCTTTGGGCTTTTTTGAGATTTTTTGGTGTGCTTGTGGTACTGGGTTGGTTGAGCCAGGATTCTCCAGAGAAACAGAATCAATAGGATATATATGAGGGAACCTATTCTAAGAATTAGTGAATATGAAGGCTGAGAAGTCCCACAATCTGCGTCTGCAAGCTGGAGAACCAGGAAAGATAGTGGTATAACTCAGTCCAGGTCTGAAAGCTCGAGAACCAAGAGCACTGATACGCCAGGGCAGGGGAAGATGGATGTCCCAGCTCGAACAAAGACAGCAGATCCTCCCTTCCTTGACTTTTCTGTCCAATTCGGTTCCTCAGTGGGTTGGAGAACGCCCACCGGCATGGTGATGGCAATCTTCTTTACTCAGTCTCCTGATTCAAATACTAATCTCTTCCAGAAACACCCTCATAGACACATGGGGAAATCATGTTTTACCAGCTATCTGGGCATCCCTTAGCTCAGTCAAGTTGACACATAAAATTAACCATCATATGGGTTGAGAGCAAAGATCTTAAAAATCATTATGAGAACTAACGGTATTTTTCCAGTTTGAAAAAAAGCCGTGAGTTGTTTGATTGCCAATGCTAATTATAGAAAAATGCCATTGAGAAACTCTGTGGGGAAATACAGAGAGGAAACAGCAGTAGGACGGGGGAAGACAGTTTGGGTCATTTAACCTGTGTTCTGTTAAGTGATGTTAAGAGACAGTTCTGCTTGTCGAGTTATCAATGTAATGTAGACCTCAAATCCTAACCCACCACTTATTAGTAGTGTGACCTTGGCCTAGTTTTGTAATCTCTCTAAGCCTCAGTTTTGCCAGCTGTGAAATGGGGGTAATAATTCCTACCTAGCACGGTGTCTGGAACATGGTAAGTGTTCATTAAGTGCTAGCCATTATTAATGTCATTTATTATCAGCACTAGGAAGCAGGAGTCCTTTCCTCAATTACTTACTTAAATGAATAATTATGGCAACAACAATAGTAGCAAACACATATCCCAGGTCCCTAACAGGCATTCAACTACAACAACCACCCTATGAGGAAGGTACTAGTGCTATTATCATCCCTAACTTACCATTGAAGAAACTGGGTCACAGAGAGATTAAGTATTTACCCTTTTGTGTCTAGTTTATTTCGCTTAGCATATTTCTAATGTTCATCTGTGGTGTAGCATGGGTCAGAATTTCATTCCTTTTTAGAACTTTTAAAAAATTCATCCATCTGTTGGGGCACCTGGCTGGTTCGGTCAGTAGAGCATACAACTCTTTATCTCCAGGTGGTGAGTTCGAGCCCCCCATTTGGGTGTAGAGATTTCATAAAATATTAAAATAAAATAAACTTAATTCATCTGTTGATGGACACTTGGCTTGTTTTCACTTTCTAGCTATTGAGAATAGTGCTGCTATGAATATGGGTATGCGAGTATCTGTTTGAGTCCCTGCGTTCAATTCTTTTGGGTATACACCCACAAGTGGGATTGCTGGATCCTATGGTCATTCTGTGTTTAACTTTTTGAGGAACCACAGCATTATTGAGCCCACAGCTGCGCCACTTTGCATTCCCTCCAGCGATCTCTCTTCAAAGACAGATTACTATTTTCTTTCTCCCCCTCCTCCTCCTTCTCCTTTTCCTCCTTCTTCCTTTTTTGATAATAGCTATCTTACTGGGGTTTTTTTAAAGGTATGATAGCTAACTTTATGTGTCAACTTGACTAGGCCTTGGGGTGCCCAAGGATTTGGTCAAATGTTATTCTCCATGTGCCTTTGAGGGTGTTTCTGGATGAGATTAACATTTAAATCAGTAGACTGAATAAAGCAGATGGCCCTCCCTAATGTGGGTAGGCCTCATCCAATCAGTTGAAGGACTGACTAGAACAAAAAGGCTGACCCTCCCCCAAGTAAGAGGAAACTCTTCCTGCCTAACTACGCTTGATCTAACTGACTTTGAGCTGGGACGTTGGTCTTTTGCTGCCTTTGGACTCAAAAGGAAACACTGGCTTTTCCTGGCTCTTGAAGCCTACTGGCTTTCAGGCTGGAACTACGGCATTAGCTCTTCTGGTTCTCAGGCCTTCAGACTTGGACTGGAACTACCATCAGCAGCCCTGAGTCTCCAGCTTGCCAAATGCAGATCTTGGGACTTTTCAGTCTCCATAATCATGTGAGCCAATTCCTTATGATAAATCTCTCAACAGATAGGTAGGTAGGTAGGTAGATGAGAGAGAAAGAGAGAGGAAGGAAGGAAGCACGGAAGGAAGGAAGGAAGGTTGGAAGGAAGGAAGGATGGATGGAAGGATGGAAGGAAGGAAGGACGGATGGAAGGAAGGTAGGAAGATACCTGTTATTGGTTCTGTTTCTCTAGACAACACTGACAAATACAAAAGGAAAGAAAAAATAATAAATAAAATCTTGGACTCTTATGTACATGTAACCTGAAATAATCAAAACTGACACAGTGTTGGATTTGATTATGCAATCCAAGGAGAGACAGGCACATCTGAATGCTGAGATTTCACTTTGCTGATGCTTAAAGTTTTAAACTGAAATCTCTAAATTCCAACTAGTTTGAACAAAATGTTTCTTCTTAGAATCTCTAAAGATGGGCTACAGAAAACTAAAACAAGAAAGATCATAGTTAAAAACACCACAATGAAACATTAAGGAAAAGAAGAATGAGGAGCACCACAGAAGGACGAGAAGAGACAAAATCTTGGGGCAAATATGTTTAAATGAAACTTCCTCTTATATTAACACTCCTAGGTCCCATAGAAGAAAACACCATGTATATATATTGACAGCTCACTAAAAAGGAAATATAAGAGATACATACACATTTGAAAAAAAATGTTCAACCTCATTAATGATAGAAATGCAGATCAAAGTTAAGACTGGATGCCATTTTCAAAGCACTGAAATAACAATGTTTTGTTTTGTTTTGTTTCAACAGTGTTAAATCTCACTGCTGGCCAGGATGTGGTATATATAGTTTATATTATACACCATTAGCAGGCAGATAAATGGATATGAACTTTCTAGACATAATTTGGCAGGACATTTTAAGAGGCTCGAAAAATGCTCATCCTTTTGATGCTAACCTTTCATTCTTAGAGAAATATTTTTCTTAGGGAGACAAAGCTTTATATGAAAAAAATGTTCACTGCATCATTGCTTAGAACAGTAAAAAAGAAAAAAAGAAGAAAAGAAAAAGAAAATTGCTAAAAACAGCTTAAATGTTCACCAAGGTAATGATTCAATGGATTATGATGTATCTATGAAGTAATCCATAAAGTAGTTTTTAAAAACTGTGTTCATGAAGTGTTTATTAACATTGCACAGACTTGTAGTAAAGTTAAATGAGAAAAAAAACCCACAGTATCTAAACATGTATATTAAGCAGGACCTAAACTGCCTAGGATAGGCCTTCGAATGCCAGCCATTCCTATGGTTCTCTCCTTCAGGTCTCCTACCTAGTGACCTTTCCAGCTGACCACAGCTGGGCCAGGGGCAGAAAGCTGCCCAGGGAAAGCCAGTTTATCTACAGAAGGGCAAGCAGGGAAGATAGTGATTAACTGAATCATGCAGAACTTTCCTTGGCAGGACCTAAAGCTGAAGCCCAGAGAGAGAAAAGCAGCTGGATGCCAGGGAGAGGTTAAAAAGGCACTGAGTCTCCCTCATGGTAGTGATGAAGCTGTGTATCCATTATCTATTGCTGTATAACGCACCATCCCCAAACTTGGTGTCTTAAAACAGCAATAAAAATTTACCTTGCTCACAGATCTATAATTTTGTCAGGGCTGAGTGGGGACAGTTAGTTTCTGTTTCATGAGAAGAGTCATCGAGGGAAGTTCAGCTGGGGCCAGAGGGTCCTGTTTCAGTACGGCTCACTCACATGGCTGGCACATTTGGGCTGGCTCCTCGCTGTGAGCCGTGGGCCTCCATTCTTCTCCACGTGGTCCTCTGCATGGACCTCCTCACAGCATGGTGACTACGTTTCCAAAAGGACAAGGTTGAAGAGCACGACTTTCTTTCTTTCTTTTTTTTTTTTTAAGCACATGGCATTTTTATGACCTGGACAGAGAAGTCAGAGTGTTGGGGGTGCCTGGGTGGCTCAGTTGGTTAAGTGTTTGCCTTCAGCTCAGGTCATGATCCCAGGGTCTGGGATCAAGTCCCACGTCCAGCTCCTTGCTCAGTGGAGAGTCTGCTTCTCCCTCTCCCTCTGACCCTCCCCTCTACTCCTGCACTTTTTCTCTTAAATAAATCTTAAAAAAAAAAAGAAAAAGAAAAAGAAAAAGAAATCAAGGTTTTCATGGTAGGGAGATTTGTCTTATAAATGGGCCTTCTATCAAGTTATGTCCAGTTGCTTGGACCTGGTCCTCGTACTGGCCCTAACTATACCTGGTTCCTTTCTAAACCTCATTTTTAATAATCCCGGCTTGGGGTTTGTGATTTGCCAGAGATGGTTTTTTAGACATTCTCATGTGTAATAATGAGCCTGAAATTGGGAGTTCAAGGAAATTGTAAGAGGCCTCTCATCTGGTCTGCTTCTCTTGCTCTTCACCACCTTGAGGCAATCAGTCCCTCTGAAAGGGCAGCCTATTAAGGCTGCTCACTAGAGAATCCCTGCATCTAGTTGGCCAGCCAGGCCTGCCGGGTTCCCCAGTGCCCTGTTGCTTGTCAGGGAGAACGATGACATTGCACCACAGTAAGATCCTCATAGGCTGAGGACTCCATTTCAAGTCAAATCCATTGGAGTGCACCCATTTTGTTGTTTCTGCTTTCCCATGACTGCCAGTTGGTTCAAGGGTAGTGAGGAGGCAAGTTCAGGCCCAACAGCCTCCATTTTAGAGATCGCCTGGGGCTGTCTCCGCCCGCTCACTCCCTTTCACATGGTCAGGTGTGGGGAGGAGGAGACATAAAGTACCGTGGGCAGCAGGCACGGCCCCTCGACATGGCGGGAAGTCAGCTCGGCTCCCTAAGATGGCGGGAGCATTCTCTCTCGTCCCCACCCCCACTTCCTCTTCCCCTATCTTGCTCACCCCACTGCTACTCCCTTCCACCCCACTTACATGTGTAAGCGCACACGAGCACATGCACACACACACACACACACACACCCTTTACTGCCACCTCACGCAGATCTGTTCACCAGAGGATGTTTTACTAGGCTTCCACAGAGTCTTTGTTGTGTCTTGGTACAAGGTGGTTTCCCCTCATTCAAAACCCAAACCTGTTTTATCCTCTATGCTCAGTGCCCACCTACTCTCTCAGTGCCTGCAGACAGGCGGTGTTTCCAAGCCTCTGTAAGCTTTGTAAGTTTTGCATTTGCTGAGAAGTCCCAATAGCCTGGTGTTTTCATGGCCAAAATGGCTAGGGGAAAAGGGGCTGAGGGTCACGCTGACAGAGGGGATCTGTGACATTTGGTATTCTGTGCGCAACCTCAGGAGGGGCCCGGCTACTGACTAGTGAGACAGGGCTTTAAGATTTGCCCTGTTTTTTGGGGCGCCTGGGTGGCTCAGTCGTTAAGCGTCTGCCTTCGGCTCAGGTCATGCTCCCGGGGTCCTGGGATCGAGTCCTGCATTGGGCTCCCTGCTCCAAGGGAAGCCTGCTTCTCCCTCTCCCTCTCCCTCTCCCCTGGCTTGTGTTCCCTCTCTCGCTCTGTCTCTCCCTGTCAAATAAATAAATAAAATCTTTAAGATTTGCCCTGTTTTTATCCAGAAACGGGGAGGACTTCTCAGACAAACAAGATTACTATATCTTGGATGCAGCTCAGTAGGCACGTGTGCTTCACTCATTTATTTTGGCAAGAATTCATCTTTGCTGTGACCTATACACATGGGTCTGAGGGCTGGTGTGGATCAACTTCAATGCATTTCTCATAGGCCGGTTGACAAAAGCCAGAGTGTTAGCAGCAGCTCTGTAGAGTCATCTAGATCACCCAAGCGCAGTCTGAAAGCAGCAATTAATTTTTCTTTGGTCACTGCCTCTATGAAGAAGCTTCACCTGTGAGGTCTATGCCCGCTGGCCCAGCATAGAGACAGCTATGCCAGAAAGAAGTGTCCTTTAGTAAGATGGTGCTTTGCAGGCCAGGAATGCTGAGATTCAGTGCTGAGGTATTTTAGTCCTTTTGAAATCCGTGGGGAAAAATTAGTTGGAATCGTTTTGTAGCAATAAATCCAAAGACTGTCTGATGAAGGACCAATCTCTTCCTTGCTTTTTGAAACAAAACAAAACAAAAAAACCCATTACCTAATGCAATATGCAGCATGAAATAGAATTTGGACTTGAACTACAATTCAACAAACCTTTACTTAATTTCAACTATTTGTTCTAGGCCCGGAGAGGCAACGATCTTTAAGATACAATTCCTGCTCTCAAAGAGCTCATTTCCTAAACAAAGAAATTAAAGCTGTGTGATAAATACTAGAAGGGTGTAGGAGGGACAGAGAGGGTACAGAGGAGGAAGTAATGAACTCTGGAGTGTTCAGGAAGGCTTTCTGCAGGAAAGCAGTGCCTGTGGTTTTGCAGGATGAATAGGAGTTAGTCTTGCAAACAAGGTGGGAAAAGGATGTCGGTCCAGAGAGAGGGAATACTAGAGCTAAAGGCATAAACAACCAATCTGTATGGGGAAGGCAGTGAGTTGATAAGATAAATTGGGAGAAAATGGTGGAGTCAAGAGCCTAATGGGGTTAATGAAGTCTTTTTTTTTTTTAATTGAGATACTGGGGTGCCTGGGTGGCTCAGATGGTTAAGCGTCTGCCTTTGGCTCAGGTCATGATCCCAGGGTCCTGGGATCTAGCCCCACATCGGGCTCCCTGCTCAGAGGGGAGCCTGCTTCTCCCTCTACCTGCTGCTCCCCCTGCTTGTGTTCTCTCTGACAAATAAATAAATAAAATATTAAAAAAAAATACAATGGACTGGATGTATGGGGACAGAAAAAGGGGGAGAGAGAATATTTAATGACTTGGCATTTACAGACGAGGTGATATGAGGACTAAGGAAGACAAGAAGAGGAGCAGGTTTGGGGAGGCATGTTGAGTTGAAGACACTTGCTAGATATTGCTGTCAATGTCAGTGTGCCACGGCAGGCAGTTAGGGCTCCAGGTGTGGAGCTCACAGGTGGAGATTGGAGGCAGAAACTGGGTCATTATAGAGAATGATACTAGGAGGAAGTTGCTGAAAATCACCAAGGGAGAGGAGGTAAAGAGGGAGAAAATATGAAATATGAGACCTAGGGTACACTTGCAAGGGGCTGGTGGGAGAAGAGGAGCCGGGGAAGGAAGATGGAGTCAGTGCGGTAGAAGGAAAACTAGGAGAAAGAGTGCCCAGGAGTGATAGAAGGAGCAGATTTGGGCAATGAGGACCAAGGTACTCACTCAAGACCCTCAAACAGGTAGAGTGCGATGAAGACTGACATCATTCTGGACAGGAGGGCATCAATCATTGTCAGACTTTCTGGAGTGGTGAAGGTGGAAGCTGGGCTGCCAGGGCCTGAGTCCTAGACGGCAACTCTAGACCGCGCTTTCCTGGGGGGCAAACCATGACTGGGAGGAGAAGAGGCTACAGCAGCTCCCCCGGGAGGCAGTTTCCCTGCTTTCACTTTCTTTGCGCTGTTTACTTCTGAGTCTGGTGTGAACACGGAGTTAGCAAACTAGAGACAAATAACCTGCATTTACCCCTGGTCCCCAGGGCCTCACTTTCACAGTCATGGGAGCAGAACTTGAAGTGCTTTTCCTTGTCCAGAGTGATGGCGCTTCAAGCGATTGTGTTGAGGATGTGTTTTCCAGCCCCAAATCTTGATGTCTTGGCTTGTATTCAGATGTAACTTGGTCATGGCCCAGTTAGGACATCACAGTGTCTAAAACTTCTGTACATCAGTGTTGTAGGCCTCTATGGCTTAGCTGTTACAAACAGTGAAAAAAATCAATTAAAAGAAGTTTACTTAGTGAATATTCATGATTCTGTGTGTAAGACCAAAGATGGATGAATCTTGGGCCCTGAGAGCAATTGGATTATTTGCCTTATTATTGAGTTGTAAAAGTTCTTTTTGTATCCTGGAGAGCAGGCCTCCCAAGACACATGATCTCCAAATATTTTCTCCCATTCAGTGGGTTGTCTTTCCACTGTAATCGTGTTCTTTGAAGCATATTGATAAGATCCAGTTGATCTATTTGTTGGTATACCATTGTTCATAGCATTCCCTGTAAGACTGGTAGTAATGTCTTGATTTTAGTAACTTTCTTCTTCTTTCTTTGTCAGTCCAACTAAAGGTTTGTAAATTTTATGATGTTTTCATCAATTGAAAAATGGGCAAAGGATTTGGATATACATTGCAAAAGAATATTTACAAAAGCCAAGACACACATGAAGAGATGCTCAACATCACTAATCATCAAGGAAATGCAAATCAAAACCACAACGAGCGGTCCCTTCACACCCATGAGGATGGGTAGAATAAACAAGAAATAACATGTGTTGGTAAGGATGTAGAGAAATCGAAACCCCTGTGGTTGCTCACAGAAACGTAAAATGGCATGAACTCTCTGAAAAACAACTTAATATTCCCTCAAAAAGTTAAACATGGGCCTTGCAGATGCTGCCACTCCGAGCCACCTACACTGTCCACCCACAGTCAACCCTGCCATGTTCTTCCACGTCATTGTGGATAGCGAGCCTTTGGTCCGCATCTCCTTCAAGCTATTTGCAGACAAAGTTCCAAAAACAGCAGAGAACTTTTGTGCTCTGAACACTGGGGAGAAAGGATTTGGCTGTAAAGCTCCCTGCTTTCCCAGGATTATTTCAGGATTTCTGTGCCAGGGTGGTGACTTCACAGGCCAGTGGAACCAGTGGCAAGTCCATCTATGGGGACAAATCTAATGATGAGAATTTCATCCTGAAGCACACGGGTCTGGCATCTTGTCCATGGCAAAGGCTGGACCTAATGCAAATGCTTCCCAGTTTTTCATCCACACTGCCAACACTGAGTGGTTGGATGGCAAGCCTGTGGTCTTTGGCAAAGTGAAAGAGGGCATGAATATTGTGGAAGCATGGATTGGTTTGGGTCCAGGAATGGCAAGACCAGCAAGAAGATCACCATTGCTGACTGTGGACAAATCCAATAAACTTGACTTGTGTTTTATCTTAACTACCAGACCATTCTTTCTGTAGCTCAGGAGAGCACCCCTGCACCCCCATCTGCTCCAAATATTTGTGACCTCGCTGCAGTTCTTTGGGCTCCATATTTTCCTTCCTCCCCTCATGTCTAGCTGGACTGCAGAGTAAAGTTTATGATTATGAAATAAAAACTAAACAAACAAAAAAATTAGAGTAATTGTGAGACCCAGAAATTCTATTTCTAGATATATACTTAAGAGAATTGAAAACATGTGTCACACAAAAGGGTGTAGCTCATAGCAGCATTATTTATAGGAGCCAAAAGGTGAAAACAACCCAGATGTCCATCAACTGATTAACAAAATGCGTGTGTGTGTGTATGTGTATGTATCTCCATACAATGGGATATTATTCAACCATAAAAAGGACTAAAGTAGTGTTACATGCTACAAAATGGATGAAACTTGAAGACATTATGCTCAGTAAAAGAAGCTAGATGCAAAAAGCCATATACTCTATGATGCTCATTTATATAAAGTGTCCAGAATAGGCAAATCGACAGAGACAGGAAGTGGCTGAGTGTTTTCCAGAAGCAGGCCAGGAGGAGGGAAAAAGGGGGGGAGGGGACTACTGATGAGTACAGCCTGCCTTTTGGGGTATTGAAAATGTTCTGGAATTAGATAGTGGTGATGGTTTTACAACCTTGTGAATGTACCAAAAGCTCCCCCCCCCCTTTTTTTTAAGATTTTATTTCTTTATTTGAGAGAGAGACACAGCTAGAGAGGGAACACAAGCAAGGGGAGTGGGAGAGAGAGAAGCAGGCCTCCCGCCGAGCAGGGAGCCCGATGCGGGGCTCGATCCCAGGACCCTGGGATCATGACCTGAGCCGAAGGCAGACGCCCAACAACTGAGCCACCCAGGCGCCCCCCAAAAGCCCTTTTTTAAACGATACTTTAAAAGGGCGAATTTTGTGGTTGTGAACTGTATCTCAATTTTTAATTAATTAATTAATTATATATATTTTTTAAGATTTTATTTATTTATTTATTTGACAGAGCACAAGCAGGGGGAACAGTAGAAGGAGAGGGAGAAGCAGATAGCAGATAAGCCAAAATAGCAAAATCAAACAGACCTGAAAGACAGCAAAGGTAGTGGCCAGGCATGTGGTTTTGGAGCAAATTGCCTGGCACCATTTCTTATTAGCTATGTGACCTTGGGCTATTTACTTAAAGGTTTTCCCATCTGATAATGGAGTATGTTAACTCATAAGGTGGTTGTAAGGTCCAAACAGCATGCTTCATAAAGACCCAGGCACATACATGTGCATTATTAGTATTATGATTATGTATCCCAGCTCCACTTAACAGCTTTGTGCCCTTGGCAAATAACCTTGCTGAGCTTCAGCTTCCTCAAATGTAAAATGGGAACTCATAGTATCCATCTTACAAGAGTGGCTTTCCATAAAGAAATGGCATGGAAAATTCGTAGCACAGTAATGACCTGTGTACATGATCAATAAATGGTTATTCTCCAAATTAGTTTAATTCAAGTTGGGATGAATCATTCTGAGCTCCCATAGGCACATTCTCTATTTAACCATCTGCCAGATCTCAGAATCTTCTCCTGCCCCCACCCTCCACAGGCCCTAGGCTGAGGGCCAGATGACAGGAGATGGAAGGCTCATCTCCGTCTTTATTTCAACATGTTATACTTCAACAGCAGGACTTGTTTTTATATCCCTACTGAGTTCACATGGGTAGATTTGGGCGGCAGCAATTATTCTCCGTATTACTTTATAGATGAAGAAATAGACTTGGCTCTGGCATGTTGGATTTTCTCTAGCAAGTCCCCTATGGAGGAAAAAAGCTCTTCATTCTAATCAGAGCCAGAGAAAATGCTCCTGACTTTATGATTCTTTAAATCCTCTCTTTCAAAACACTTGGAAGACCTGCAATGGGCCAGGTTGCACCAAATTCAAAGTAGAACCCATAGCAGAGGTTTGAAGCAGAGATTGCTGCAGGATCCCAGGCAGGGGCCTGGGGGATGGGGAGAGGCAGGTTCTGACAGGTGGAGATGTGGGCATGGAAGAGGTGCTATTTTGGCTGGGCAGTGAAGGTTAAGGAGGAGTTGATAAGTGGGAAATGGAAAAGGTGTTCAGGAAGAGAGAACAGCATGGACAGTGGGGACAAGGTGGGAAACTGTTTGGGAATGGCAGGTGGCCAGAGTGGAAGAAGATAGAGCTAGAAAGTTAGCCTGGGCAGGATTGTAAGCCAGATAAAAGAGCTGGAATTTTATCCTGTTAGCTGTCATAGGATGACCACATATTTCATCCCCCAAATAGGTCACTTATGAGAACAAAAGGGCATGCTAACCAGATAAAATCACAGAAGACCCAACACAAGACTGCCCTGTTTCAGGCTAACAGGGACATCCAGTCACCCCAGCTTTGGAAAACCTGGAAGGCCTGACACTGTTCAGATTTGTGTATATCAGAGGGGATTCTGGCAGCAATGCATACTGGAAAGGAGAAGGGGTGTCTACAGTCAAGCAGATAGCTAGGAAGGCAGTGGGGATGGAGAGGAGAGATGTCTAGGAATAGGTTTTCTCAGAAATACAATGGACTGCACGCCTGGGTGGCTCAATCGGTTAAGCGTCTGCCTTAGGCTCAGGTCTATAGGTTTATTCTATATAGTCAGCGTCCATCAGATACTCTTCTCTTGTTCCTCAAAATGTAGTCTGCAGACCAGCAGCATCAATATCACCTGGAAGTACATTAGAAAGAATCTTGGGGGCACTTGAGTGGCTCAGTTGGTTAAGTGGCAGACTTCTGATTTCCACAGGTGGTGATCTCAGGGTCCTGGGATCAAGCCCTGCGTCTGGGCTCTGTGCTCAGTGTGGTTCTGCTTCAGGACTCTCCCTTTCCCTCTGCCCTTCCCCTCACCCCCTGCTCGCTCTCTCTAAATAAATAAATCTTTAATAAAAAAGAAAGAAAGAAAGAAGGAACCTTGAACCCCACTCCAGACATAAGGAATCAGAATCTGCATTATAACAAGATCCCCAGGTCCTGGTCTACACCAGTGGGTCTCAGCCTTGTCTGCATGCTGGACTCCCTGGGGAGCTTTAAAGAGTCCTGATGCCCAGTCTCCACCGACAGTGATTCTGTTTAATTGTCTGGGTGTGGTGTGAGTATTGGGCTTTTAAAGAGCTTCCCAGGGGATTCTGATGTGATGCTGGGTCTGAGAATCACTCCTTTAAGCAAATACAGCTGTTGGTTCCTTCCTTCACTCATTTCTCTTCTGTGCAACAGACCTTGCTAAACACAGGCACAGCTTGCTGGGGAGATGGGCAAACAGTTACAATATCGTAGAATAAGCACTATGAAAATCATTATTCCAGGGCCTGGAGAGATCCAGAAGAGGGCCCAGAGTCTAAGTGTGCATGAAGGAATCAAGGCAAAGTGCTCACAGGACAAATAGGAACTCTGGGATTTGTTGAAGGTAGCGGTGAGCTGGTGTGAGGATGAAGGAAGAATTCTGTTTACTATGAAAGTGAGATTTATAGAATTTTAAGCTATAGTAGATTATAGAGATCATTGAATGAATCCAGTGATTTTCTAACTTTTCTGACTATGGCTCAATTTAGGACAGACGTTTTATGTCTCAGCCCAAAATATATATATAAAGTTTCATGAAACAGTATTTACCTTCACTGTGTGTGATGCACTTTGATATTTTCTAGTCTTTCAATACACTTCTCTCTCATTAGACTATATATATATATATATATATTTATATATTGGTCATGCCTAACTGAATTGGTCTCCTGCCCCACTAATGAGTTATAACCTACAGTTTGAAAGACCTGACTTAATCGCTTCAGTTTTTCCTTGAGCAAACAATGAGCCACAATACCTAGACAACTTAGCCTGGAAGAGTAAAGAAAAAATGTATTCAAATTCCAGTGTGAAGGACTAGTGTTAGAAACAAAGAAACCTTCTATATAGTATTGGTTGTTGGAGATTTCAGAAGGACTTGCCTTCCCTGGAAGTCCTACCCATTTTCTGGGACACAGCCCCTGGCAACCATCATTCTACTTTCTGTCTCTATGAATTTGGCTACTTTAGTTAACCTCATACAAGTGGAATCATACTGTATTTGTCTTTCTGCGACTGGCTTATTTCACTTAGTATAATGTTCTCACATTTCATTCTTGTTGTAGCATGTATCAGAATTTCTTTTCTTTTGAAGTCTGAATAATATTCCAGTGTACGTCTATACAATGTTAATATATCATCCATGGATGGACACAGGTTGCTTCCACCTTTTAACTATTGTGAATAATGGTGCTATGAACATGGGTATACAATATCTGTTTGAATCCCTGCTTTCAATTCTTTTGGGTATATACCCAGAGGTGGGGATTGCTGGGTCATATAGTAATTGTATGTTTAATTTTTCTAGGGATCACCATACTGTTTGAAGACATTTAGCTTTATACAGATTTTTGGAAAAGCAACTACGGCATTGTCCTAATTTTTCTTATACCACTATGAATATTTCATCACAGACAGGCTTTGGTCTGTAGATCAATGCCTAGAATTACTGCTCCAACCCATACAAATTTCTTCCTGCTCTAACAGGTACAAATTGATACTCTGGATTCTTTATATTTTGTCTGACAAATTATTTTAAATCATAAAATATCCATTAAGGGGGCGCCTGGGTGGCTCAGTTGGTTGATGTCTGACTTCAGCTCAGTCATGACCTTGGGGTCTTGGGATCAAGCTCCACTGGGCGGGGAGTCTGCTTGTCCCTCTCCATCTCCTTCTGCCCCTCCCACTGCTTATGCTCTCTCTCTCTCTCTCAAATAAATAAATAAATAAATAAAATCTTTTAAAAAAATATCCATTAAGTAGTTTGGAAAATTATACAAAAGCCATTAACTTGATTACACTAAACGTGAAAAACAAGACAATTTCTATTATTCAATTTATCAAGCCATCACCATTTCAAATTTGACTGTAAGTCACATTCATTCTCATACTGGTCATTGAAGGTAATAGACACTTGCTCTTCCCCTGCCTGATAATGAGTTTACAAAATCTTAAAGGAGATGGCCTGGCTTTCCAAAACTCCTATTTCTCTAAAGTCTGTGTGTATCTAAGTAAATTTTCTGTATGGTGGGGCTTTAAAAATTTTTTTAGGAGTGGTAGATTTTAAGTTCCTTGTGATCTACAGAGGAAACTCTTTTCTTACTGAAACTCATGAGTTATTATCAAATAATTTTAATTCAGTAGAAAAAATCCTACTGTATTAAAATGAAATCCTAATCATGGCTGTCATTCTCCTCATTAATACTGGTCTTGACAGTATTTTTCACTTCTTAACCCAATCATTGGTAGGGGATAGGAATGAAGAAATAACATTTATTAGTAGTATGCCATCTGTTAAAAAGATATACTGGAGAAACCAGATAGATGCACATCTGAACATTTAATGGAAATGTTATGTTTTACTGAAGGAATTCAAGACCTTTTCTAATTCCTCCCTAGAATTTCAGTGAATCACAATTTCAGTGTATTGCAAATTCTAAAAAGTAACAAATCATCTTTTCCAAACCTATGAACCTAGGAATCTGTTGTTTGCACAAGTCGTATCTGAGGTTCCTTCCTACTTATCTTTTCCTTTGTTCCTTGCCTCACGGAAGCAACTGAGTTCTGGTAATGCTTTTTACCTCTCATATTTTTGACAGTCAAAACTGAATCAGAAGATGCCTCTGGATTTTTTTTTTTTTTTTGCCTTTTCTCTGCTAAATGTGTGTGTTTTAGTGCAGTACATTTTATTTCCCATCTGCATGATTTGCTTGAAGGTTGATACTGACATGTCATAAAAGAAAATACTCTATCGTGTATGAAAAAACACATGTTGTAAAATCTGATTATTTCATAATGTTTAGCTCTGTTTGTTTCAATGAGAAAGTTGTAAGAGTGTTTCGGACACTAGTGTGCTGGAGGTTAACATTTGTTCATCTGCCCTTAATGTGCATGAGCATGATATGCAAATGTATCTGCATCTAATCATTTGATTAGACCTGTTGAATCTTCTTCCATTCCCACTGTTACTGTTACTGATGCAGGGAAGCCTCTCATTATTTTGTTGTTGTTGTTGTTCTAGTAAAATGTACATAACAAAATTTATCATTTTGAGCATTTTTACGTGTAAAGCTCATTAAGTACATTCACGTTTGTTGTGCAAATCCCTCAGCATTTTTCACCTGGGTTATTACTGCACCAGCCTTCAAAATCCAGCCTTGCTTCTAATTTTGCCCCCATTAAGGAAAGAAATAGAAATCTTATCTCTGTTGACTTATTTTCACCATGTGCATCAGAGAACAATGGGAAAATGGAAGGAGCATTCTTTGCCGTTTCTTCTGTGCTTTCGGCTTCATAGTTGATGAAAACCAAATGCTTTAGACAAAGTTCTCAGGGCAAAGAAGAGCATACCTACTCTACTTGTTCCGTCCCTGATGCAGGTTGTTTCTTGCTCAGGACATCACAGCCAAAGGAATTGTTCAGTGAACCTAGAAAATGTAAATGCTCTTAGAAACTCATTTTGGCATTAAAATGTCTAGCCACCAGAAGCACAGATAGCCGTTTTGAGGTAAAATCTTTAGCTTTACAATGTGTGGAAATAATCATTTCAAAAAATAAACAGCTAGAATTGTCAGGGGGCTAAACGTTGCACCCGTGCACATAAGTGTAAGGAAGCCCAACCTGCCTTAGTAACCCCACCCCCACCCCAGGCAGCTGGAATCCCCTGGTCCACACTGGGTGTTGAGCCCTGGGGGTGGCGTGGGGGGGGGGGGTGACGCACCTCAGAAATGAGGAGCCCATTGATGCAAACTGCTTCAGGTTTCAAGCCTTTGGCAGTGCAGTTTTGTATCACTAGATGTCAGTGTGGACTTTCCCAGCTGCCACCTTCTTTCCTCTGCGGGAGATGGACGGGACCTCACCCAGGGGCCTTCCGCAAATCCTGGCAAACAAGGGCCTCTCTTCAGAACCCTAGTTTCACTAAAGATATCGGCTACTTGCATCTTTTAAAACACAAAAACCCCGAATCCAAGGCTGCTCTTTTTAATACCGTGACCTTCTAATCTCAATGCTTGCATTTAGGCGGCGGTCGGCGAGGCCGTTTTGAGGCGGGTAATGGGAAGTCAGGGCTGTGTGCCACATAGGGTCATTGAAAAGCAGCATGCTGGGGCGCCTGGGTGGCTCTAGTCAGTTAAGCGGCCGACTCTTGGTTTTCGGCTCAGGTCATGATCTCAGGGTCGTGATCTCAGGGTCGTGAGATCGAGCCCGGCGTCAGGCTCCCAGTTCACTCCTGAGTGCGCTTGTCCCTCTCCTTCCGCTTCTCCTACCCACCCCCCCATAAATAAAAATAAAATCTTAAAAAAAAAAAAAAACACCAATAAAATAAATAAAAGCAGCATGCTACCACAGATACCTGTAGTGCCCGGCCCCGGGAGACCACAACAGTCTATGCCACCATGGCTAAGAGCAGGCAGGGAGCCAAGGGAAAAATTTGTATGATTAGCCACATAAGGATTTAAGGATTTCAGGGTGAGGTTTATTCGATTTTTTTCTGGTTTTGAGGCAGCCTGTAGTCAGGGGGCTTCTGAAATCTTAAAGAAGAGTCATTGTATCAGGTTCCTTGTGCAGCCTTCGCAAATTGCCACAAGCTCGGTTGCCTGCAACAACGCAAATCTTTTCTCTTACAGTTCTAGATAGAGGTCGGAAATCCACAGTGGGTCTAACCGGGCTTAAATCAAGGTGTCAGCAGGCCTGCGCTCCCCTTGGGAGCTCTTGGAGAGGATCCATTTCCTTGCCTTTTCCCGGTTCTAGAAGCCACTGGCATTCCTTGGCTTGCAGCCCCTTTCTGTCTTCAAAGGCAACAATGGCCAATCAGGTTCTCCTACTGTATCCACCTCCTCCACCTCTGCCTCTCCTCCTTCCTCTTTCACTTATAGGTAATTACATCGGGCCCACCCACATAATCCAGGACAGTCTCCCTATCTCAGGCTCCTTCATTTATTTACACCTGCAAAGTCCCTCTTGCCATGTAAGGTAACGTACCCACAGGCTCCAGGGAGGAGGGCATGGACATCTTTAGGTGGGCATGTTTCTGCCTAACATAGTCATCTTTTTAAAAATAATACACGATGAGGGCGCCTGGGTGGCTCAGTCGTTAAGCGTCTGCCTTCGGCTCAGGTCATGATCCCAGAGTCCCGGGATCGAGTCCCACATCGGGCTCCCTGCTCGGTGGGAAGCCTGCTTCTCCCTCTCCTACTCCCCCTGCTTGTGTTCCTGCTCTCGCTCTCTCTCTCTCTGTCAAAAAAAATATATATATATATATACGATGCAATGTTTGAGGTGATGAACTTTTTAATAGCCTAATTTAGTGTAATAGGAAACTGCTGTTTGTATGGTAGACTGTGTTGGAAAATAACAAGCCCTAAATTTCCTTTGCTCATGGAATGTTAACAATGAAGAAAAATAAATTTGCCACACCCAGCATTAATATTTGGTCACTCTCCAGTCTGACTGCAAAGCACCAGCTCTGCTGCCCCTGGTGACCCCCCACTTTCAGGCTGTCTCTCCTGAGAATGGCACCCAGTTAGCAGGGAGGGCAGGAGACAGGGCTCCAGCACTGACAAGCATTGTGCAAGATGAAATCCAGGATTCTGAGAAACCTGACTAAAATAACCCATTTATACCCCCAGGCAAATTCCACATAGGATTGGGTGTCTAAAGCCAACAGAGCTTAACCCCATGCCTTGCCACAACCTCAAGGCTGGTTTCGTTCTGCCTTGCAAAGCTGACTTGTGCTCCCTACTTCTCAAGCTTGATCTTTCCCCCATATTTCCCACCTAGTGCTACCAGGGACCAGAAAGCTTCACTGTCATCCTGACTGTTCCTTCTCAGTCATGCACAACATCCAATTGGTCTGCAAGACTGGTGGAGGCTAGTCTCTTAATAGCTTTTGAATCTGCCCTACATCAGCCTCTTAATCAGTCTTCTATGGTACTGTTTTCCTCCCTCCTACCAATAAATCCTCCAAAATACTTCCTGAGTTATCTTTCTAAACTGTAAATACAATCATGCTACTTCCCTGTTTGTGAGGTGGTTCCCTTTTGCCTTCTGGAATCATTCCAACCTCTTAGCCCAGCATACCAAGCCTGTTAGACTCTAACAGAGTCTGCTTCAACCTACTTTTCCAGGTTATTAGCTCACCTCATGGCCTCCTACTCTTCATTCCAGCTCTAATGAACTGCTTGCAGTGCTTCTGATGCTCAAAGCTCTCCCCTGCTTCATGCTCCCTCAGCCTAGAATGCCTGTGGCTGCGTAAGCCAACTGTCTCTCTCTCAAGACTCAGCTCAGTACCACTTCTGGGAATGCATCCTTGTCCTTCACCCAAACCCCATCCCAGCACTCAGCTCCAGCATGCATTTACCACACTGCACTCGAATCATCTCATTATTTATATCTGTGTCCCCTGACTATAAGCTGTAAGGTTTCTGGAGGCAGGGACACTGTTTGGTTTAACTTTTGCATCCCTAGTGCTAAACACAAGAACCAGCACATTACTGATGTCCAGTCACTTTTGGTTTAAGGAATGAAGACATCTCCAGTATGGGTCCCAAGGTATCCTGATGTCTCCAGGCACTAGGGACGACCCAGCTCAGGCTATGTTCTAATGCCTACCCAGGTTAGACCTGTATCCCTAGAGGACTGCCAGAGAGCCCGTCTGGCTTCTGGGAAATAGAGGGTGGGGCAGGCTGAACAGTAGCTCTTGTTGCTATGGTTTTCACTTGTTGCCCAGGAAAGTTAGACCTGCAATTATGAGCTTCCATTCCCAACCTGGCCTAACCTGGGAACGTATGTCAATCGGTAGCAACTCCAGGGGAACTGGCCACCCAGGGCATGGACTGCCCCGGCCAAAGAGTGTAGAAGACAGCAAATGTGATACACACAAACTTGGTAACGACTATGGTAACGACAGCCTGTTAAGTGGGTAGTAATTCAGGACATGCGCTATCACTGCTGTCCCTGGCGATCCCCAGCAGTTACTGAATGTCTTCTGTGTGCAGATTGTCTGGAAGCTCTACAAGCAGGCACTGTAGAGAATTAAGAATAAAACAGAAACAGAGTTTCCGTACTTGGGATCCTTATGCAATCTGGGCCCAAAATAAGGAGCTTGCCTTTACTGGGGCTTTGGCTACCTTTGGTGGGAGGAGGTGGTAAAGGAAAATGTCTTATAAGACTTCTTAATCATTCATGGATAACCATAGTGATTTAGAGCAGTGGTAGGAAGCAGGGCAGGGATGAGAGTGCATATGCATTGGAGGCGGAGCCGCATGCAGTATGTAGCAGAGAGCTATTTTTTTCTCCAAGCTATTCTTCACTTCAGTAGGCCGGGAAAATTCCCTTGGTACTGACCCCATGTCACACCTTGCCACTCAGTGTTATATCGTTTCAACAGTAGATCCTAATAAAGATCAGGGATTCCTTTTAAAACACTATGTATGGAATCTGAGCGATTTCTTCATAATGGGAGAAAAGCAGCATGGGTTGTGGTTGTTTTGTATTAAGGGTTTTAAAATAAGGGCTTTTAACGATTTTTTTTTTTAATATCATTTGCAAGCCAAAGTAGATTGAGAGTAGAGCATAATATAAATATTTAAGCTCTGATTACTACTCTATGCCATTTTGATAAGGAAGAATTAAGTTATTTTTAGATAATAAAAATAGGTGCTGACATTGTGTCTCAAGCTGTATTTAGAAAGGAAAATGATTCAGAATCTATGTTTAACATAGCTTAGGAATCTGGTCACCGATTGATTAACATGAAATGCTTTTACAACACATTTGGATCTAATCAGAACCTCAAAGTCTCCTTAGTGAAAGTGGAATTTAACTGCCCTCTAGAATCAAAAGATATTTTTTTTTAAAAAAAAGAAGAAGAAGCTTTAAGTATTAGAGATTTCAAATAGCTAATCCCTGGTCTCTCAATGACAACTTCTTTTCAAATTTCATAGAGATATATATGCATGTACAACCATCCAGCCCATGGTAGAAAGATGTAGGTCTGTCATCATGACATGTCATAGTGTCAAGATCAGTGATGTACATACTTATTAGTAAATTACTACTAAACAGTTATTACCATTAAGCCTTAAGTGTCAATAATGCATTAAAATTATGCGAAGTAGTAAAATCAATTCCAGTGAGTATTAGCATACATTAGAATATCTCAACCTGCTAGAGATCGTATGCAAATTAGTACAACCTACTAGAGATAATGACAGTGAGATAAAAATTCGTGTATCTATTAACACATTCCAAAGTATTTTCAAATAGACTGAGTCATTTGAGACTCACAACTCCTCTGTGAGACTGGTCTTATGATCCTCTGCATTTTACAGAGGAAACAGGTTTAGCCAGGTTAAGTAGTTTGCCCTAAATCCCACAGCTAGCGCTAGACAGAGCCAGGGCCTAACCCTGGCCTGAGCTCACCCACTTCATGGCATGTGCTTATAATCTGGTAACAATTGGCTCCATCCTTTGTAAGATAGGCATCGTCGATTAAAAGATCAATAAGAGTAAAGGGAAGAAAGAATTTGGCTGACTCGTGATGGAAAAGTAAAAGCGTGTTAAAGGCATTATATAAATTATGGACGTTCTCTGAAAAATTACCCAACAATGTGATCCCTAAATATTTCTCTAAACTAACTTTAGTTTTAGAATGTAAGATACAAGTTTCTAATCACCACTAAAATCCTAAACAGTGTTTTCTGCAGGACATATTAAGATAAATTTGGGGGGTACCTTGCTTAGTTGGTTAAGCGTCTGACTTCAGGTCATGATCTCAGGGTCCTGGGATCGAGCCCTACCTCAGGCTCCCCACTCAGTGGGGAGTCTGCTTCTCTCTCTCCCTCTGCCCTCCTCCTGCTTGAGCTCTCTGTTTGTCTCTCAAATAAATAAATAAAATCTTTTTTTTAAAAAGGTAAATTTTAGATGGTCCATTTATTTCTTTAAAGAAATGATATATACTAAGAGGAAAAAGGCCTATTTAAAGATAGGTGATTATATAGATAGTCCTATAGTTTGGTAAAGAGACTGGGTAGTGTATAACACTAAAAAAACGTGTGTGGGGGGGGCAAAACCACGGCCATCTTTTACATACTATGAGAGGAAACATGGGATGGCAGAGACTTTAACAAAAAGTGCAGGTCTGGTGCTGGCTGCAGGAGAGCCCTATTGGGAGGCTGTGGGCTGTACTGAGAGGATGAATGAGTGGCAGGCCTTCTGCCCTGCCACCTTTAAAAAGAGTGGGCAAGACAGGGGCACCTAGGGCGCCTGGGTGGCTCAGTTGGTTAAGCGACTGCCTTCGGCTCAGGTCATGATCCTGGAGTCCCGGGATCGAGTCCCGCATCGGGCTCCCTGCTGGGCAGGGAGTCTGCTTCTCCCGCTCCCACTCCCCGTTTGTGTTCCCTCTCTCGCTGTGTCTTTCTCTGTCAAATAAAAAAAAAAAAAAAAAAAAAAAAAGACAGGGGCACCTGGCTGGCTCAGTTGGTGGAGCATGCAACTCTTGATTTTGGGGTTGTGAGTTTCAAGCCCCACCTTGGGTGTATAATTTACTTACTAAAAAAGTAAAAGAGTGGACAAGACATTTGCAGCAACCTGGATGGAGCTAGAGAGTATAACGCTAAGTGAAAAAAGTCAGAGAAAGACAAATACCATATGATTTCATTCATATGTGGGAATTTAAGCAGCAAAACAAATGAGCAAAGGAAAAAAAAGAGAGAGAGAGAGAGAGTCAAAGAGAGAGAGAGAGAGATGAGCCAGGAAACAGACTCTTAACTATAGAGAACAAGCCGATGGTCACCGGAGGGGAGGTGGGCAGGGGATGGGTGAAATAGGTGATGGGGATTAAGGAGGGCACTTGTCCTGATGAGCACTGAGTAATATACGGAATTATGGAATCACTATGTTGTACACCTGAAACTAACACAACACTGTATGTTAACTATATGGGAATTAAAATTTTAAAGAAGTTTTAATTAATTAAAATTAATCAATTAAAATAAAAGAGTGGGCTAGAGAGGGAAGAGAAGCACACAAAAGAGTAAGTGCCAAAGAGAAGAGACTCACTTCAACTGAAATCCAAACTGGGTAACAGCAAACCCATCAGTCAAGTTTTTTTTGTCTTTTTTTTTTTTTTAAGATTTTTATTTTTCTAAGTAATCTCTATACCACATGCTCTGCTAGGTGCCCCATCAGTCAGGTATTTTTACTGACAAGCCTACAACCAGCTTCTCTGCTCCAGTGTGGGTTTCCGGCCACCCATGTTGTCCACGTGCAGTGCTTTAATAATTCAAGCTAATTTCAAACCCCAAAAGTCATGGGTCAAACTATCACCATTTAATCATGGGAGGAAGAAGAAAAATAGAGCATATGAAAAAGCTTAAAAGATTAGGAATTTTAAAGAGCTGGGGCTCTGTTACTTAAGAGTCATGAGGAGATGAAAAAGAATAGTTCTGATTATGCAGAGGAAAGCATCATGTAGACCAGTGCTTCTCCAGGTACAGTCTGAGGTCTTGTGGTACCAGTGTCGCTGGGCTGCTTGTGAGAACGCAAATGTTCAAGGCCCAACCCTGATCTAGGGAATGAGAATCATGGAGGGTGGGGCCTGGTCGTCTGCTTTTACAAGATCTCCAGGTGATTCTTCAGTGCACTAAAGCTTGCAAAGCACGGATTGAGACCATCGTTAGTCAAACTGCAGATTACAACCCATTGGTGGGTTGTAAAATCAATTTTGTAGGCAGTGACCAGCATTTTACAAAAGTGAAATGGAATACAAAAGAAAATGGAGTGCATCCCATGTTGCATGGGTATGAGCTCATAAAACTTGTTTCAGTTCTAGATATGTATGTACACCCAAGTGTACTGATCTAAGTGAAGCAGCACTTTTAATTTTTGAAGAACTGGTAGGGTATAATAAGAGACAAATTTGATATGAAGCCAGAACTGTTTGATGATAAAACACACTGACAGCTTAATGTGGATTCCCGTTTTGAGAAAGAGTGAGGGGGGAAGGAAGAGGGCCAAGGAAAGAACATAGCAAGCGAAGGTTTTCTAACTCCAGAATCCTCGTGGGGAAAGAATCAAAAAGGCCTACCCAGAGAGAAATGGAGGTGGGGGCATATACCACAGAGGGGATGTCAAGGAGGGTAAGTATAAGGTCATGTGTGACCTTCAAGAAACAATCATGTATTGAAGAATATTCACAGATCATTTATTGTCCATCAGAGGTGCTAGGCACTGTGTTAGGTGTGGGAGGTATAGAATAGATATGAGGCCTCTCACAGACCACACTGTTTAGTGACAAGCAAGCAAGATCAACAGCATGATCAGTGCTGTGAAGGGAAGCATTAATATATAGCATGTAGTGGGAATACTGAAGTAAGTGATGATGTGGTTGCAGTGGGGTCACAGGGGACATCCATATGGAGAGGGCACTTAATCAAAATGATGATCACATCTTAACATGGTATTTTTTTTAAACTAACCAGTGATTCCCTAGATCAGTGTTTCTCAAACATTAATGTGCATCAGAACCTTTTAGAGTGCTTATTCAAGCACTTTTTGATTCAGTAGGCCTGGGGTGGGGGGTCTGACAATCTGCCTTTCTGACAAGTTCCCCGGCAACACAGATACTGTTAATCTGGAGATTGTTCTTCAAGAATCACTGATCTACATGACTAAATTAAGAGTTCTGTTAGATGGTATTTCTAGAAACACAATTTAAAGTAGATAGGATTTAGTTGATCTGCATGCACACAAAAAATTAGCTTTTCTTTACTACATTTTGATGTCTTAATAACAGTAACTATCATGAGAAATTTTTCATTTAACTTAACTTTTATTGTATAAAGTTTTACTAAGATTTAATATTTAGCTTAGATATTTGCCAGTCAGGCAACTGTTCTTGTGTGTGTGGCAAAGACATGCCTGCTATGTGCTTGACAAAATTATTTCTTTTTTCCTGGGCACACACCTAAGACTGCACTTCCTGACCCCTTTGCAGTTGGGTTAGAACATGTGACTGATTTCTGCCAGCATGGATAGTGGGTAGGAGGGACGCAAACCCTTCCAGGCTTGGCTGAAACATCTTTCAATATCTGCCTTTTTTCTTTGGCCAGCCAGGTACACAGGATTCAGAGAAGGGCTCTGTGAGGAGTCTGGGGGCCTGCTTAGCCACTGCGTAAGAGCCTGGGTCCCTGAGCCACCACTTGAAGAGAAACCCAAGATTGCCACTCAGGTGGGGAACCGTCTGAAGAGAGATGAGAGGGCAGACCAGGTGAGCTCACAATGTGCTTTCTGGGCATTATGATCCTCAAGTTTAGTGGTTTAATTCTGCTCTGTAGCTTAGCCTGTCCTGACTAATGTTCTGCCTGGCATGACGAACACAAAAAACATACTTATGAGCTTCATAATCCGCTTCAATTTCCATTCTCTTATGTCCAACATTCAGCCTGTAAATGACTTTCTAGCCACTCATTTATTCAACAAATACTTACCTAGAGGCTACTGCGTGCCAAGCACTGCTGATGGTGAGCAAAAAACCCACATGCCTTCCATGCTCTCAGGGAATTTAGTCTTGTGAGGAAGGGACATAAATCAAACAATTGTTCAGACATATGTAAAATTCCAGCTGTTGTGGATGATGTGAATGTTAGAAACCTGGTGCTATCAGGGGATTTTTTTTTTTCCTAGTTAGGAATAAATGTTGAGTGCTTTCAGGTGTAATTACCATCTGAGTAAAAATGATTTAAAAATAAACCTAAGTTTGGATGTGATGAAGCAAAATATAATTAAATCTGAATACGACTGAGTCATACAGTTTTATCATTAAATCTTTTCATTTAATAGTTTTAACTACTGAATGGCATTTGCTCCATATTATAGTCACCTAAACTTTTAAAATGCATATATAATGATGAATGTGAAATCCTTTAACTTACCAGTTGTTAGCTCCTCAGAGACTTGCAGAAGTCCTTTACTCCTTTTTTAAATCATAGTGTGTTACTTTTCTATATTCCTGCTGAACCAGAGTTTTACACCAAAGGCCTCATTCAATAAAAGTTAAATCAGATCAAATCACTGAATACCTTCTTGAATTAGAACTTGTCATTCTGGTTACCACTTTAGCCTTTCAAATTTTTCTCTGCTTACCAAGTAACCAATGGTTTCAGTAAGCTGTACACAGGATGAAATAATTTTAGATTTCCATTGAGTAGCTTTATTTTTCCATTTCCCTATATATATATATGCACACACTGATACATATATATTGATAAATATATGCATACATTCACATCTTCAGATGCTTTATATATTCTTCACTTTTGTTTGAAAACTTAATTTTCATACTTGAATGATGAAAATCTTTACATAAATGACATTACAAATGTGGAAAAAAGATAAGGTATTTATTTTTGCAGTTCGTACAAAAATACCAGTTGCTATTATTTTCACATAGTGGACACTTCAGGAATTTTCAAAATGGATATCCAGACCATGCTCTGCCACCAAGATACTACATCACAGTTAGAAATGAACTGAGGAGAATTTTGCTAAATTCCACTTTAGAGAAATTACAGGCTTTTGTTATTATTTTTAAAGTTTATTTATTTAAGTGGGGCTTGAACTCACCAACCAAGAGATCGAGTCTCCGGCTCTAGTGACTGAGCCAGCCAGGTGCCCCTAGAGAAACTGCAGGATTTTAAAGCTGTCAGTGCCCTAGGGATTTAATACAAACATCCCAGATCAGGAAACTAAAGTCCAAAAAGGTAAAGTTTGCTCACTACACGTAGTTTACTTCTGATCCCTGACCTAGACCCCAGATCTTCTAAATCAGACGCAGCTTTCTCTGCACCACGGTTTTTGCCTTACAACTGAAGGTCAGGCTGGATTATCTTTAGTTCTTCCAACTGCGCTTCCTCCGCGGTCAGTTTTATGGGGTAAATCTAATTAAGATGGAGTTGACTTCTGCCTTCTTGGTTATTTCTTATGTTTTTGCGGTTCTTAGTCTTTTATCATCAACATTGCTGAGCTTCTGTTTTATTTAAAAGACACACTCTGAGTAACACCAGCGAGGAGGTTAACACCCACCCAAACTGGAGGCTCAGGACACAGCCATTCCCAGCCCTAGCTGGGAAAACGTGAAGTTTGGAGACGCGGTCTAATCCAGGGTCCCAGGGCCACGTGCGAGAGGAGAGGCCGCCTTCTGGTTGGCGCCCCGAGGGGCTCCGTCCCTCCAATCCGCTTAGGCCCCGCGGTGGAGGAGGGGGCGCGTCCAGGAGGAGGGGGCGTGGCCAACGACCTGTCCATCACCGAGTCCACGGGTGGCGGCACCTACCACACCGCTGTACCTTGGCGAGGCGGGGCCGGGGCGGGAAGGCCGCGGCCGGGGGAGGCGGGGCCGGGCCGGCGGAAGCCAATCCGCCGGGCGGCGCGAGGGGGCGGGGGTGGGGCAACCAACCGCCTGCGACCCAAACACCCAAGGCCGGGTGCACTTTGGAGCGGTGCTGCTCCTCGGCCTTCCGGTGCGAGGGCCGGGGAACCTCCTCCCCTACTGGGCACCCCCACCTTCGTGGCCCAGAACCTCCCCCCCGCCCCTCCTTCGCAGGGGGGAGTGGGGCGACGGTTGCCGGGAAGCGCGCGCCGCCCCTCCCTCCCTTCATCCCCTCCTCCATCCTCCCCTCACGCGCCACCCGTTTTTCCACTTTCTCCGTTAATAACAGCTGGGTGGCTGGGGGAGGAGGGAAGGTGGCCCCGGCGGAGTCTGGGCGGGTGCCTCCCACTCACCCACGAGCCGCCGTGTGAGCCGGAGGATGGCGGCGGTAGCTGCGGCCGCCCGGGAGGAGGCGGTACCGAGGCCCGGGGCGCAGAGAGCGGCGACGACGGCAGAGAGCGGCAGCGACCCGTCGCGGCGCACTAGAACCGAAACCAGCGGCAGCCGCACAACCACCTGAGCCGCCCCTCCCGCCGGAGCTGGCGAGTGGCGTCCGCCGCCGCCCGACCTCCTTCCTCTCCTCTCCTCGTTTCCCGCGACCTCCCGCAGGCCGCCGGTCTCGCCCGCCGCCCCCAACACAAGAGCGCGCCGGGCGCCGACCGCCCTTAGGGGCGCCGAGCGGCGGCCCTGGACGTGCGGGCTTCTCCTTGCGCCGGCCGCGGCGCCTCGGCCCTGCCCGCTCGCTCCTGCGCTCGCTCCCGCCCTCCCGGCGCTCGGGGCGCCGCGCGCGGGCCCGGCCCGGGGCAGGGCGGCCATGGGCGCCAAGCAGAGCGGCCCGGCCGCTGCTAACGGCCGCACCCGCGCCTACTCGGGCTCGGATCTACCTTCCAGCAGCAGCGGAGGGACCAATGGGACCGCGGGCGGCGGCGGCGGCACCGGGGCGCGGGCCGCGGCCGCGGGGAGGTTTCCGGCTCAGGTGCCCGGCGCGCACCAGCCCAGCGCCTCCGGCGGCGCCGCGGCGGCCTCGGCGGCCCCGCGCAGTCGCTCGCTCGGCGGGGCCGTGGGGAGCGTGGCGTCGGCGGCCCGCGCGGCGCAGTCCTCCTTCAGCATCCCCAACAGCAGCAGCGGCCCGTACGGCTCGCAGGACTCGGTGCACAGCAGCCCCGAGGACGGCGGCGGCAGCAGAGACCGGCCGGCGGGCGGGGGCTCCGGCGGGCCGCGCCTGGTGATCGGCTCCTTACCAGCGCACCTCTCGCCGCACATGTTTGGAGGTACGGCTCCCTCCCCTCCGCTCCCCGGCGCCCCGGTTCCCTGCCTCTCGCGAGCCGCACGTGCGCCACGGCCGCGCTGGGGTTTATCCTTCTCCTTTTCTCCTTCAGCCTGAGCGCCGCGGCTTTGCCGCGCGGCCCGGCCGGCTCGCCCCTCTGGGGAGGAAAGCCGCCACTTAACCCCGGCCGCGCCGCTCCCGCCTCTCCCTGGGCTTTGGTTTTTAGACGCCGGGGGTACCCCCCGCCTCACAGTGGGGGCCCAGTAGAGGAAGCCCTTGTTTTCCCCTTGGGGTGAATGGAGCGAAGATTGTTTCTGAAACAAACCGATGCAACAGCCCTCGTGCTTGTGGCTTTTGGTGTCAGGAAGTCAGGAGACCGGTGGCCAAACGTAGTTCTAACTGGGGACTCAAGTGGTGAGCGTTTTTTAAAGACCAAGAGTCCGAGGGTCTCAAAGGAACATATGAGTATTTGAAAAAGGAGGGAGTTATTTCGGTGGGGCTGTTAATATAAAACTGTAATCCTTAAGTCTATGTAAACAGCCCCACCTACTGCATACAGTTTAATTGGTTGAATGTGTGACGGAAAATGTATTTTTGACCCCAGTGAACTGCTACTTTAGAAGAATGATTGATGTGAGCCCCTCTTAATTTGGACAGGGCATTTTAAAAATTGAAAGCAGTTTCTTATGGGAACTCTGCCGAAAAGACGCAGTAAAAGCATAGGGGCTTTTGAAAAGCAGTGTTGACTACGAGTTCAGGAAAAGTCACTTGTGATAAGTGGAAATTTTTAATAGCAATATGATGTGCTTTTATGTAGAAACAGGAAGGGTGCACTTGATCTGAGGAAACGGAATTTGGCCTCTTCAGTTATGTTCAGTAGTGATTTACTTTACCTCAAAACGGTTAATATCCTAAACGAATCAAGACACCTCTTCCTTGACAGTCCATGAGAAGAAATTGGAAGTTTAATCTGGTTAGAGAGGCCGACTTATAGAAGATAAACATTCCCATGTCACTGCATTGTGATATTACATAAATGCACAAGTGAGCACAGCTGAAACTGAGGAAACCATTCCCTCCATTTTTGTGGCCCTTTTTTTTTCATGTTTATATATGCGAGAAATTGGAGTTGGTGAAGTGGAATGTTCAGTAATGTAATTGATCTGTTCTAATATTCTGTACTATCAATATTCATGTTAGCATATTGAGAATGGGAATGTCATGTTTAGTTTTTTTCATGTTTTTAATGCTGCTTTGCACATTCAGTATAGAACAACTCTTAACTACTTTAGTTATAATTTTGCTACGGAAATAGCAATATTGGTATTTACTAAAATTGGGCCACTAAAAAAAAACTTTCATTTTTGAGAAAAAGAAATAGTGCTTTCCTTACTGTGATTTGATCATAATTAACACAGTGGAAGGTTAGTTTGATCTTAATTAACACAGCTGTAGCCACTACACTGAGGAATAACGAAAGACAGTTTTTTTTTTTTTTTTTGAGATTATTTTATTTATTTGACAGAGAAAGAGACAGTGAGAGAGGGAACACAAACAGGGAGAGTGGGAGAGGGAGAAGCAGGCTTCCCGCAGAGCAGGGAGCCAGACACGGGGCTCGATCCCAGGACCCCGGGATCATGACCTGAGCTGAAGGCAGACGCTTAACGACTGAGCCACCCAGGCGCCCCCATGAAAGACACTTTCTTGAGAATGGGAGATTAGTGCAAGAATAAAGGATAAGCTGGTTTTTAAAAATATCTTTTTAAAGTGAAAATTTGCATTTAGCAGTTGTCAAAAGATATATTTAAAAGTTCGCTAAAGGAGTAAGAAGCAGCTTGTCAAATTAGTATCTTATTTCAAATATACTAATTACTTAAAGGGCTAATAATTTCCTTTAACAAAGAGTTAGTATATCTGTATGGGTTTATTTTCTGAAAATAAATACCTTCCATTCAGAGCAGGGGGCAAATAGTTGACACTTAGGTTTTTAATTCATAGTAAATTAGCAAATGACAAAGACCTGGTTCATAAAATAGAAGCAAAGCAAATTTATCTTTTTTTTTACTTAAGTTCCTAGTTCTGTGCGCTTAGTTCTTTTTGTACTTTCAGGGTTAGGATGATTGGGGCCTAATAGCACAGTGATACTGTGGAACTTGGGGCAGCCTTTCTTAACCAGGTCTCTGCAGAGAATAGAGCCCTAATGTCCTAAGGCAGCTATTGTAGGCCAACTGATTAACTTTTTTCTCCTTTGCTCTTAGAATGATTCTAGTTATGTATCATTTTTCTGAAATTTGAGAAAACAGTCAAATAGTCTGTGTTTGGTAGTTCAGATAAAAAACTGGAGAGAGCGGGAAAGGGGATCAGAGAAATTACTTGTTCCCATTATATGATAGGAACAAATCAATACGCCAGTACCTTAAATCCTAGTTGACACAGGGAGATGGAGTACACTTAACGTAAAAACACATTTTTCTACTGGCATTTGCTTTACTGAGATTTTTACTTCTGTTTCAGTGGGTAGGTTTATCAGGGGAACTTAATAGAAGCATATTTCTCCTCATCCTGAGATTTAGGAAGCCAGACGATGAATCTTACTTTATATTTATTTTCAGATGATGAATCTTACTGTAAAAAATTACACTTGATTATACTTTGCATTGATTTAATTTCTTTGTATTATAGTATTAATGTCTTCAGTTACAAACTGTATAAATGTTTGGGCATATATGAAGTAATTCCCTCTGAAAATTGAGAAAAGGAATTATTTTTGAATTAGTGGGAAGTTTTGCTGTAATTTTGTAAAACTTTGATATTTGTTACTATTTTGTAATAAGAAAATATGGTACTAATAAGATGCAAAATTGTCATTCTCTTTTGGGCTGTCATGTAATTTATAAAAAACCTAAACAATATACCACTTCTTTCTTTTTTTTAAATAGTAGTCTAGCAAATTGAATTGTTAGTAGTTTCATCATAATGAATTACCAAATTGAATGAGGTTTTCTGTGTCAGTTTTATGTTTTGAGTATGTATTTTAGCTGAGTACATTCTTATTCAGTTCTCTCTGGAGAGAACCAGAAGAGAGGTGCTTAATCCAGAATATTTTAGTTTACAGAAATTTCCTAGAACTGAATGGTTTTTCTTCTTTTTTTTACTTCTTTTGGACTGCTGAGTCTAATACTATTAAAGTGAACAGAAGCCTTCTCTTGTCTATCACCTTTGTTTTAAAACAGACCTTTAGTGATATATATAGGCTGATATTTAAAAGCCTTGGTGGTATTTTAGGATTTTTTTTGGCTTTATTTTATGTGTACATTTTTTCCACTACCAAGTTGCTAATGTTCATAAAATCAGTTATTATGGGTGGTAGAATAGTCTTTAGTGATCCAGCAAGGATAGGGAAGGTATTTGAAAAAGGACTATAAAATATACCAGTGAATGGAGATTATTTCTGGAAATATAGTGTGGGCTTCCCTTATAACCTGTCCATGAGTCTAGAAGTGAAAATGTAAAATGAGTTAATCTAGACAGTTAACTGGTGGTACTCAGTTGCTTTCGTTCTTCTCCTAATTGGCTTGAGTTTGTTTGGGTCTGTTGTGTCCTTGAGGGTTTCAGTAGTCTGACTCCAATTCAGGCGCCTTGTGTTACTTAGGAAACACATTCCTTATGTTGAAGGAGTGTGGGTTATCTCTTAAAATGGAATATGTTAAATGAAATCTGTATTTCTAGACAGATTTATTTCTCCTAATTTTCAAGAAAGATGCAGGTTTTTAAGGTAGTGAATTATCTCCATTAATTGTTACTGAATCATTCTCAGTCATCCCTTCTTACCAGTATCTAGTGCCAAAATATTTGAATTTGGGTTATTGTGATTAATCTACTTCCTGTTTCTGAATTTTCTTTTATTCATTTGAAAACCTTTATGCAGTGTGGCAGAAGAGAAATACCTGCTTCTTCCTAAGAAAAATTACACTTCTAGCTACCACCCTTGTCACTGCCCAAAAGAACAACTCTGGCGGTTAATGTTTCTCACTTGTAATCCCACATATCTTTAAACACTATAGGAGATACCTGGTGTTGTATGCTTTGTTATGCTAAAGTGTGGGCTCTGTCCTGGAAGTTTCTGCTTTGGGAATATTTTGAAAATTCTCTTTTCCCCCCTTCTTCCACCTCCAGCTTTATTTTACAGTTTTTTTCCCCTGAAAGTTCTCTTGTCTGCAGGGTAGAAGGTGGGCTGGAGGAAGGAGTGGTTTGTGTTGCACTGGGCATCATCTGATATGAAAGGTGCCTGACCTGAGTACTTCTGATGCTTTGCTAGTTGAAAAGCCAGTCCTTGTACTAAGGATAGTGCCTCCAGCAAGTCCCCAGCCCCCTCCAATTTGATTGCTTAGCCTGGTAAACCAGTAAGTGGGTTCTTATTTGTTTTTGGTTACCAGTACTGTTAATTAGGTACGAGCTTTTAAAATATTGATTATTCTGGGTTTATAAGGAGAATTCCCTTAACATTATACTTACTGCATATGCTGGGTATATGTATGATTGAGTATATTAGCAAATGGGTTAAAAAAGAAGTATAGGAACAGTTTTATGTAGCAAAGTACTTCTTAAATGTTTTAATTGTGCGTGTATTTGACTGGTATTAACTAATGAGTTAAGTTTGTTCTACCCTTGTTTAAGTGTTTAGAAATTGGGGAAGACATGTCTTTTGTGTAAACAGTAAAGGGTTCAGAAATACCATAGGTTCTGATTTTATAAGTTTTCTATTCTCCTTATTAACAAATTACTATACATTTTGCTGTCCAAAACAAAACATATCTATTATCTCAGTTTTTATGGGTAAGGAGTCTGGGTTCATTTTAGCTTGGGTCCTCTGTGAGACTGCAATAAAAGTATGCCAGGACTGGGTTGTTATTTAGAGACTCAATTGGGGAAGGGTCTGTTTTCAAGCCGCCTCAAGTTGTTAGCAGAATTCATTTCCTCATAGTTGCTAAGCACATGACATCTTGCTGCTTCAGAGCCAGCAAAGGAGACAGTCTAGCGAGGTGAGCTGGTGCTACATACACTCTTACATAAATATGTACATGTAATCACATACAGCTCATTGCTTTGCTGTTGGCACTGGTTGGAAGCAAGTCACAGGTCTGTTAGACTCAAGGGGAGGGAATGACAGGTGTAAATTTCAGAAGGCAGGGATCATGTGTGGCCATCCTAAAGTTTACCACATTGATTATAGACTTACGTTGACCAGTTAAACATGCAACAACTGTTCTAACTTTACTTTTAAACTCATTTTTCACTTACTTTAGAAAAGTTGTAGTAATGTATGTGGTAAATGTTGCTTTAGTAAACATGAATTTTTTTTTTTTTTAAGGGACTGGCATTGTAGTTTTCAGGGGTACAAACAAGGCTTCTGTGCTTGCTCAGGTCTCAGTTGAATTTAAGATTATTATACATTGTAACAAGTGCTATAATAGGACTCTTAACAAAATGCTTTGTAAGGTATCCTTGTTTCAAGTAAGGAATACTTCATAGAGGCAGGTAACATTTGAACTGTAAGGTTTTAGCAGTCTTTTGCAGGGAGGACACTGCAGACTAAGGAAGAATCCACAAAAGCCTTGGATTTTGATAGGGCATATTGAAAAGTTAAATGTGTCTGGATTGTAGGGTGTAAGGACGACTGATGAGAACATGAAACTAGAAAAGTCGATTTGGACCATTTGTTGAGGATTTTATAGTGATGTACCTTTGTTTTACTTAACCAAGTTTTAAAGTAGGCACCCCTATGGTCATAGTTGATATGGATGGCAGCCTTCCTGAGGAGTGCAGTGCTCGGCCTGTGACACTGTTAGAGCACTGCTACTCATGATTAAATTGCTTGTTAGGGGAGAGATAGCAGGAAGATAAGCTAGGATTCTTTTAGACTATAATTGGTGGAAGGTGCCTAAATTGAAATTATAGCTTTGGTGGAGGAGAGGAAAAGTTGGACTTGAGTGAGATTTCTAAGGTAAAACTGATAGGATTGAGAACCTGGGTGCACAGTGATGTCATTAACCAATATTAAAAAATAAAAAAGGAAAGAAAACATTTTAGGAAATGAGTTCCTTCAAGCCTGTTAAATTTTGGGTGGCTATGGGGTTTCCATCTAGAAGCATCCTTTAAGCAGTTGGAAATATACATCAGTAATTTAGGACATTACCAAAAACTGAGAAATAGTCAATTAGCAGATTTTAAGTGAAGCCAAAAAATAGATAGGATTAATAAGGGATGAATATAAATTGAGGAGCAGGCATGGAATCCTGGGGAGCAAGAATTTTAAGAGACAAGCAGAGTAGGAGAACAGTGATTAGAATTGAACCCAAGGAAAAGAAGTTGATGGAAATGGTTGTTTTTTTTTTAAATCATAAAAATAATACATGTTCATTAGAGAAAACTAAAATGCAGAAAATACTGAAAAACACACACACACAAATAACAAATCACTTGTAATCTTTTTTTTTTTAAAGATTGTATTTATTCATTTGAGACACAGAGATATAGAGAGAGAGCATGAGCAGGGAGAGAGGCAGAGGGAGAAGGAGAAGCAGGCTCCCTGCTGAGCCAGGAGCCCAATGTGGGGCTCGATCCCAGGACCCTGGAATCATTACCTGAGCCGAAGGCAGATGCTTAACCATCTGAGCCACCCAGGCGCCCCAAATCACTTGTAATCTTACTGCCAGAAATAAAATTTGGAACATTCATCCTATATATTCTTTTCATTTTAAACTTTTGTGATGTTCTAATGTAAAATTTTAAAGCTACAGATTTCCCTCTGAGAATTGCTTTAGCTGAATCCCACAAATTTTGAAGTGGTTTTGTTAACATGCAGTTAAAAATACTATCTAATTTCTCTTGTGAGCTCTTCTTTTATCCATGGGTTAGATATTCTTTGATGACATGCTCTTTCCACTTCATTAGTTTCTTCCATGACATTGAATTTTTTTATGACATGGTTTTTAATGACTGCTCAGTGTTCCAAAATTCACTCAGTAAGTATTTAATGAGGACCCACTTTGCCATGTACGGTCCTAAGGATACAGAACTGAAGAAATAAAACACATATCCCTGCTTTCATGGACCTTCTATCCTACTTGAGGAAGAAAGTAAACAAAAATAGTGTGTCAGTGGGTGTTGAATGTGACAGGGAAAAATGGAGTGGAAAGGTGGGTAGAGATTGTGGGGTGGAGACTTGTCCCTATGTTAAATAGTGTTTTGGAGATAACTTCACTGACAAGGTTGACATACAAGCAGAGGGAAGGGAGCAAGCCATGAAGGATCTCTAAAGGAAAAACATAACCCAGGCAGAAGGAATGGTTAACTAGAAAGGCCCTGAGGAGTGAATGTACCTGACGTGTTTTGGTGAGAAAAGCTGTGAAACCAGTGTAGTTGGAATGCAGAGGGTTGTAGATGAGGGCAGAGAGGAGTGGGATGGGGCAGAATCATAAAATGCCTTGTAACCAACCACTGACCTGGTTTTTTGACTTTTGTTTTAGAGAGAGATGGAGAGGCATTTGAGAGTTTTGTTTTGTTTTTTAAAGATTTTATTTATTTGTCAGAGAGAGAGAAAGAGTCTGTGCGTGCATGCGTGCGCGCAAGCAGGGGAAGGGTCAGGCAGAGGGAGAAGCAGGCTCCCTGCTGAGCAAGGAGCCCGATGCGGGATCCCAGGATCCTGGGATCATGACCTGAGCTGAAGGCAGACGCTTAACTGAGTGAGCCACCCAGGCATCCCAGCATTTGAGAGTTTTTTGAGCAGAAGATTGACATAACCGGCCTTGGGCCTTTAAAGGATTACTCTGGCCACAGTGTGAGAGTGGACACTAGAGGGCAAGAGTCAAGCAAGGAGTTAAAAATCAGGGCAAAAGATAACAGTGGCTTGGACCAGGGTGGTGGCACTGAAGGTGGTGAGGAGTGGCCAGACTCTGGATGTCCTGTTCTTGGAAGATGGAGCCAACTGGATGAGCTGTCGGAGGAGTGAGAGTGAAAGGGGAGGCGGGGTTTATATGGTTTATTTGCAGTTGGGTGCTATTATGTACTAGTGCTGTCAAAATCCTGGCATGCAGATGTTTATGTTTCTCCAGTTCTTAAAAATTTATCAGGTGTGGGATTGTTAGAACCAAAGATATGCATTGTTCAAGGCATTTGATCTTTATTGCTGAATTGCCCTTTAGAAAGGGCAACTTCTTCAAGCAAAGTATAATTTCAGGAGTATTTAAATTTTTTTTTCTCCCCATGAAAACTCTAATGAGGTTTTTAATACTTAAAAACAAATACAGAGCAGGTTGGTAGATGCATTTTGAGTAATATCTATCAGTCATTATTTAGTGCTTTTTTTTTTATAGTGAATTTAGTATATCAAAAAAGAATAAGTATATTCCATCATTTGAATGTAATAAATTCTGACCATCTTGTATATCCTAATTTTTGTTGAAATTATTAGTCTGATAATAAATTTATTTGTATACATGTGAGCTGAGAAAAATAGAACAAAGAAACCATATAGGATACAGAATGAGTTATTACCTGTAATTCATTTCAAAGAGCCAGCTTTTGGTTTGAATGATAAATTTTACCACTTTATTTTTTTTTTAATTTCATCAGTACTGCTCTTATCTCTTATTTTCTTTCTCATTTTGTAAAGTTAATTGTGCCCTTCTAGCTTTTTTTTCCTTTTTTTTTTTTAAGTAAGCTCTATACCTAATGGGGGGCTTGAACTCATGGCCTTGAGATCAAGAGTTGCATGCTGTTTTGACTGAGCAGGCAAGAGGGGCCCCTCTCTTAGCTTCTTAGTTCATTTTATTTTTCTTTTGTTCTTTTTTAATGATAAAAGCATTAAGGCGATGATTACTCCTTGGTACATAGAGTCATTTCCTATAGCTTTCGATACTTAGTATTTGTATTGTCATTAAGTAAACTAACACTCTTGAGGAATAATTTTGTTAGCTAAGATTTTTTTTTTTTTTAAACCTAGGAGTTATATTAAAGTGACTTTAACATCTTTGGTAAATTTACCATTGTTTTGCTACCCTCTTGTTATTTCTAGTGTAACCTAGAAGTATTGCATTGTGGTCATAGAGTCTTAAGACTTTTTCAGTTGCAAATGATAGAAATACAATGGAAAACAATATTATAGATCTTGGGATGGATCTGTGTTCATCCACTCTGCACTGCATATTTGATAGGCCCTTTCAACTTGCTAACCCTTTCATTTTGGGTAGTTTTTGGAATTATTTCTGTGATTATTTTTTCTGCCATTTTCTTTTCTCATTTCAGTGTTGGATACTTAGAGTGATCCTTTGCTTTATCTTTTTTCTCTTTTATCTTTGTTTTTGGTTCTTTTTATGGGAGTTTTTTCCCCAACTTTTATCTTCTAACTCTTTACTTGACTTTTGTTTATTTCTGTAATCTAATTTCCAAGAGCTTTTTTTTTAATTGTGAATTTTTTCATACTTTTTGTTCTTTTGTGGGTACATCTTTTTCTAAGAATATTAATGATATGTGTTTTTGTGTATGCATATGCTTTATTTACCCCTCGCAATTACTCAGTTTCTTCCCAGTTGCTTTTTCTCTTTGCTTGGCTTCAGTCTTTCATTAGGTTCTCTCTTCAAATGTTTGGTGATCGTTCGCTGGTCACCACTCACTCATTCTCATTGGAAGCTGTGTGTGCATGCAGGGTTATCTGTCTGGGCCCCTTTTCTTAGGAATTGGGAAATTCCTAAGAATTTTATTGTCTTTTTTTTTTTTTTTTGGATTGGTCATATTTTCCAGAGTGGCTTTTCTCTCTCTCTCTCTCTCTCTCTTTTTTTTTTTTTTTTTTTGCCTGGAGGATGTACTATTTTATACCTCTATTCTAGGAGCAGAGTGAGAAGAAAGCCGGGAGTGTTAACACTCAATGTGGTACTTTCATTTATTTCCCATATTCATTATCAATAGGTACTTCTGTCTTTATTCCTGTTATCCCCAAGTCCAGAAACTTGCTTTCTCCGAATAACAAGCCTCCAGTCTAATGCCAGCCTGGGGGAGGAACAGCTGCCTAGTTGCTGGGAATCGGGGAGGATAACGGGAAAGAGACTTGCAGTGAATTTTTCTCTCTTGTGCCTCACGTAAATCAGCTTGCTTTTCTGCTTTCCTAATTCTGCAATGAAAGTTACCACTCATTTTCTTTCCGTAGTCTAACGATATCCCTTTTTCCCCCTCTATACTTTTATAGGCTTAATTCCTTAAAAAAAAATACATTTTTAATGCTTTTAGTAAGATGTTTGAACTGAGGGGAGTCTGATAAATGTATTCAAGCAATTGTCTTTAACTGGAAGTCCTCTTTTTTCCCCCTAATTGCCTAAGAAATATGAATCCATTTCTACGAAATTTCAACAATTCAGATAAATGAAAGTCACTTTCACTCCTCTGATGATCCCATTCACTCCCAGATGTCACTATTATCATTTTTATGTATGTGTACTTTGTAACTTTTTGATAAATTGATTTACATACTTACAGAGAAAAGCAGTTTGATTTTTATGAGATTTTGCAATACTTATTGTTGACAAGAACATGGTCGTAGGTCGTACTATATTCTTCTAAAACCTGCTTTTTTCTCTTCAATGGGTTTAGGAGTTTTTAATGTGGAAGGACATATAAGTGTAACTCTTCTCTTTAACTGTTTACTTACTATTCCATAATATGCATGTACTGTAGCTTATTTAACCATTCTTCTGTTGGTAAGCATTTAGGATGTTTACACTTTTCAGTGTTGTAAAAAACGTCTTTATCAATATATGCATGTGTACAGATTTTCTCAGATAGGCACTACTATGACACCAGCCATCTGGAATTAGTGTCAGACTCCACAGGTTTAAGGGCACTGTCCTGAGAAGACTGTCCTCTTTTCAGCTTTAGCTACATTTTGGGGTTCCTTGGCTGCCTGAATTTCTGATCAAATGACTACAAATTTGGAGGAATGGGGGTGTGAGGAAAGGTGCCATGACTTCTCAGGTTTGATAATTCACTAGAATAACTCATAGGACTCAAGAAAATGGTATACTCGGGATTATAGTTTTATTATAACAGATATAAAGTAGGACCAGCCAAATGAAGAGACACAGTGTGAGGTCTGAGAGGATCCTGAACACAGTGCTTTCCTGCCTTCCTCTTATGGAATCAGGCTGTGTCACCCTCCTGGCACAACCGTGTGTTCACGAACTAGAAAGCTTCCCAGAGCCTAGGTGTCCAGACTTTTTATTTGGGTTTTATTATGTAGATATGGCTGATTAAAAATTGGCCATATGATTGGACTCAGTCTCTGACACCCTCTCCTTCCTGGAGGTTGGCCTGTCTCATCACCCCTCAAGCTTTTACTCTTAGGACTGGTCTTTCTGGTGACTAGCCTCTATTCTGAATTGTTTTAGTAGCATAAAGTCACATGTGATCCCAGGGGGCTCATGAATAGTGAAGACATTCTTATCACTCAGGAAATTCCAAGGGTTTTAGAAGCTCTGTGCCAGGAACCCAGCAACAAAGACCAGACAAATTCTGTATTATACAACAGATAACCTAGAAGTAGGATTTTCTGGTTGAATGGTGTCAACACTTTAATTTTTAATAGATGTTGAATAGATAACTGATTTTAATAGATATCCACCTCAGAGGCACTGCTAATCTATTTTGCACCATTATATGACAATCCTAAATTTTCCATAACTTTGCTGTTAGATGTTATTTTTTCCTCCATTTCACTTGATGAAAAATTTTGATTTGCATTTCATGATTGCTAGTGAAAATAAGCATCTTTCCATGTGTTTATTATTAGCTGTGTATATTTCTTTTTTGAATTCGTTGAATTTGTCTATTTTTTGGTTATCTATTTTATATTGATTTGTAGTTCATTATATATTCTACAGATTAGTCTTTGGTTGTTTATATATTTTAAATATTTCCTCCTAGGTTATTGACTTATAAGATTAAATTTTTATGAATTAGATTGTGTCAATTCTAATGGTGCAGGGTTATGAATTTAAATTATTAAAATGCTATTTAAAAGTCTATTGCTTCCTATAAAGAAGAAAGGGCCTTTTGGGAACCTGGGTAGCTCAGTTGGTTAAGCATCTGCCTTCGGCTCAGTTCACGATCCTGGGGTCCTGGGATCGAGCCCCACATCATCAAGCTCCCTGCTCAGTGGGGAAGCCTGCTTCTCCCTCTCCCTCTGCCTGCCGCTCCCCTTACTTCTGCTCTCTCTGTCAAATGAATAAATAAAATCTTTAAAAAAAAAAAAGGGGGGGCCTTTATTAATGGCAAGATTTTTTAAGGTGATTTTTAGCTGTCTCAGATATACTGGATCTAGTTTCAGAGGGATTTGAATTATATAAGCCCCCAGTTGTGTCTGTCCCATTTTTGGGGAACATTTGAACTCTTTCAGAGTAATGAAGAATGGGAAGAAGAGAATATTTATTGTGGCAGTATGGTGGGAGAAGTCCAAAATTAATAACTAATTAAAAAAAAAATTCTGTGAATGGATTTATCCAGATCATTCCTCTTCTGTTTTATTAAAAGTGATTTAAAATTGACCATAACTCCAAGTGACATAATTCTATAAATATTAAATTCTCTATTCTAATAACTTATTATATGTTTAGTATCTTTATAAATTGATATATGATGTGTTCTTCATGGAATATAGAAGTTTGTAGTAGAAGATTTAGTTCTTGTATTTAAAATTTTACCGTTGAAGTGTCTCCTGGCTGGCTCAGTGGGTAGAGTTCAACTCTTGATCTTGGGGTTGTGAGTTCAAGCCCCACATTGGGTGTAGAGCTTACTTAAATTTTTTTTTTTTAACCATTGAAGTGATTTCTTAGAAATTTAAATATTAATTTTTTTTGGCCTAAAAATTTCAGAAATACATAGTTTCAATAAACATCAATGAAGCCTTGTTTATAGAACTCTTAGTTATATATATATGTATTAAATATATCTTAATATCCCAGCATGAATGTTATCTTGTGTGATAATATTACTGGTTCACATCTGTAGATATTTTACAGTTTATAAAAGCATATTTACATACTCTGTATTTTCAGGTAACACTTTGCAATACACAGGGAACATAATTTTCATTTTATAAATGAGAAAACTGAGCCTCTGAAATGTTAAGAAATTTGGCTTTTTTAAGCTGTATAAATCATTATGACTCTGAATCACATCAGTGTTTTGTTTTCATTTCACCATGTGTATTAGTTTCCTATGGATGTTGTGACAAAGTACTACCAATCTAGTGACTTTTTTTTTTTTTTTTAAGACTTTATTTATTTGACAGAAACACAGCAAGAGAGGGAACCACAAGCAGGGGGAGTGGGAGAGGGAGAAGCAGGCTTCCCGCGGAGCTGGGAGGCCACCGTGGGGCTTGATCCCAGGACCTTCGGATCATGACCTGAGCTGAAGGCAGACGCTTAATGACTGAGCACCCAGGTGCCCCCCAATCTAGTGACTTAAAACAGGGCATATGTAGTATACTTATGGAGGTCAGCAGTACAAAAATGGGTCTCACTGGGCTGAAATCAAGGTGTTTATAGGCTGCTTCTGGAGGTTCTAAGGGAGTACCTGTTTCCTTGTCTTTTTCCAGCCTCCAGAGACCACCTGCACCCCTTCCTCTGTCTTCAAAGGGGGAGCAACATTGGGCCAAGTTTTCTCACACTGACCTCTCTCTGGTTTTAACTCTTCTGCCCCACTTCCACATTTTAAGGACCCTTGTGATTGAGTTGGGCCTACCCAGGTAATCTAGGATAATCTCTCTATTTTAAGATGAGTGACTAGCAACCTTAATTCCACTTTGCCATGTAACCTAACGTGGTTCCAGGAAATAGGCTATAGACATGTTTGGAGGGCCATTATTCTGCCTACCACACCATGATAACTCTTCAGTATCCCATTTTTTAAGGAAAATGAAATGGTTTTGCTTTCATAATGAGTTATCATTATGAGAGGGAAAAAATGATACCAAACTGGAAAAAAATATTTAGAGTAAGTGTTATGTATTGGCTATTGTTTCTAAAAGAAAGTTAGAAATTCTGGCTGGCTCAGTCGGTAGAGCATGCAACTCTTGATGTCAGAGCCATGAGTTCAAACCCCACATGGGGGTAGAGTTTACTTAAAAAAAAAAAAAAGAAAAGAAAAAATTCTTTTTCTAAAAGATGGTTAAATAAATATTTCCCAAATCTTCTATGAAGCAATAAAAATGAATGAACTGGTAGAATTGGAAAAAAAAAAAAAACCGTAAACAAAAGAAAAAACGCAGTAATAATCTGATATAGTCTCTTAAATAATTCAAAGCAGAGTTGTCATTTTTATTCATTTTAAATACTAAAGTCAAGTCTAGTTATAGAAAAGGGTTCTTCACTTACAGTGTTTTGGTCGTTGAGTTCTTAGGATAAACTTCAGGTAGCTCATAAAGCTTTTGAAATTATATACAAAATTTTGTGGTTAATGTTAATTTTTTTTAGAGGAATAATTTATGGTTTTCATCAGATTCCATCACCTTAAATTAACAACCATTGGTCTACAATTTTTTTCATGTCCAGTTAAATTATTTTTTTTGGTACAGTTCTCTGATGTTTTTGTTTAGTTCTTTTATACTTTAGATTTAACTTGTAAAAGTATTAAGCTTCTGCCACATGCTAGGTGCTGATAAGTAGTGAATGTAACAGACATGGACCCTGTTTTTGCCAAGCAGGATAATTGTCACATTCTTTTCTAATCTCTCTTTTTTTAAGCCATTTTAATTTTTTTTTCCTGAGTCTTCTCTAATTATCATCATTGGGAACTGACCGCTTTGTGGAAAGGAAGTAACTACTTTTTTCCTTTTTTTAGAAGTTGAGGATTAATTTTCATACATTGGAATGCACAGATCCTAAGCATATAGTTTGAAGAGTTTTGGCAAATGCATTTGACCATACACTGTGTAATATACTATCAAAATAGAGAACATTTTCTTCACCCCAAAAAGTTTTCTTATGCTTCTTTACAGTTATTCCCACCCTACTTTCAAGAGGCTGCTTAGTATTAGCTGTTTCTGTTATCATTAGTTTTGCCTGTTCTTGAACTTTATATAAATGGAGTCATACAACATGTACTCTTTCATGTTTGGGGTAATTGTAAAGTAAGTTTTAGAAATGGGAGACATTGGAAAGATTAATGAAATTTTTTCTTGCTGCTCCCATTTCTCTGCTCTGTCCTTTCATGCTACTCCCTCTCGATTACCATATAATACTGTTAATGTGTGTACACTGAAACTAAGAATATACAAAGTGTTTAATGATGGATACGTAGTAGAAGGTGTGATTGTGTGAATATCTCAGATACAAGATAAACTTTTATTTAAAAATTAATGCTTAAATTAATTCCTACTTTGTTCTTTAATTTTTAAATTATCTGGGCAAGTTTTTAGATGATATTAAATGTTTTAGACGGTATTCACTATAGCAAAGTGGGATATAGTGGTTGATTTATTTGCAAATTGTCAATTGTCAGGAGAAGGACAAAGTTCCGAGAAGTTTATTTTTAGGATCAGTATTTCCAAGTATGAGGGAAATTTTTACTTGTCCATGGAATATAGATAAGTGGTTGAACAAAAATTCAAGAGTTGGAACTTTTGCTTTAGTCTAAATCTTTTTAAAAATTAAATAGACAATGGCCAGGCATAGTTTTCTTTTTGCCTATAACATGTTTTTGTTTTCATACAAGTCTAAGAAGTAAAAATGAGTCAGCAATCATGTCCAGTGTTATATTAGTTTCAGGTGTACAGCATAAGGATTCAGCAGTTCTGTACATTATTCAGTGCTCACCACGGAAAACATAGTCACCATCTGTTACCGTACAACACTATTACAATATTGTTGACTATATATCCTGTGTTGTACTTTTCATCCCATGACTATTTTATTTTTAAGTAAACTCTGCCCCTGATGTGGGACTCAAATTCGTGACCCCGAGATCACAAGTCACACGCTCTACCGACCGAGCCAAACCAGGTGCCTCACCACAACTTTATTTTATAACTGGAAGTTGGTACCTCTTAATCCCTTTTATCTATTTCATCCATGCCCCTATCCACCTTCCCTTTGGCAGCCACGAACTCTCTGCATTTAAAAGTCTATTTTCTTGTTTTTCTGTTCGTTTGTTTTGTTTTTTAGATTCCACATGTAAATGAAATCATATGGTATTTGTCTTTTTCTGTCTGACTTATTTCACTTAGCATAATACCCAAGTCCATCCATGTTGCAAACGGCAAGATCTTATTCTTTTTTATGGCTGAGTAATATTCCATTTGTGTGTATGTGTGTATGTACGTGCGTGCACACACATATACATATGTATGTGTATGCACCACTTTGGGGAAGAGTGCTTTTAAAAAGCTAGTAAAAATTCCTAAAAGCAGTCTGGGGCACAGTTAACTGCATTCACTTTTGATATATTAAATATTTTTGGAAGACTCACTGGTAATGGTGAGACCAAGTTCTACTTAGAAGTCAAGAAAATTAGCTTTATGACCTTCGTCTTTCATTTTCTTGGACTTCAGTTTCCAAGATAAACTATAGAATAATAAGGCTTTAAAAAAAACAAACATGTCCATGTTTTTTATTTGAATATACTAATATAGGCAAATTCCATTATTACAGATTCCAAAAAGGTAATTAAATTTACTGTATAAGAACAAATGATTAGGTCAGCAGCCTAGAGAGAGTGTCCTTTTGTAGGGCACTAAAGGGAGTCATAATGGTTCTTGTAGAAAGATACCTGCTGTTGCTTGTTCAAAGAAGGAGGTGGTTTCACTTTTTTCAGGGGTGGTGGTGAACTTGTGCTCTCAGCATCATTTCCTTGGTGTTCTAAAAACAATTTTCCTCGGAGAGTCAGGAGCTATAGAGGAATTTGGGAAATTTGACAAGCTTACTCCACAAAAATTTGAGATCTGTTGGGTATCAAATTGTCTACCATCCCACTGACATTATTCTTGCTTTTGCTTTGTATGAACGTACTTAATGTCTTAAGACATTTTAGATTTTTTTTTAAATTTTTTTGTCTTAAGACATTTTAAAAGGTGGTGTTAGATATAGCAGGGACTAGAGAAGAATATTCCTTATACTATATATGAAAATGTGATAATGGACTTTACAAGCAAAGGCAGCACAACAAAGCCTAGATATTCTTTTGTGTTTTAACTGACTTTAAAAGTGAGACTGGCGGAAACTTGTTCTCTTACCATCATATATAGTCTCTCTGATTTTTCTTTGTTGCTTTACTTGGTCATTAAATATTTAATGCCTGCTGCAGTAGGCTAGGTAGGCTTTCTGGTACTGGGAATGCAAAGGTGAAAAACAATTTTTGTTCCCCAAAAGCACATAGTCTAGTGGAGAGATAGCTTGGAAACAAATGATTATAAAAGTGATAGGGGATTTGTTTTGGTATTTTGTTACCAAATTAAGTGTATATATGTGTAATGAGAAAAAAGCCCAGGAGGTATTCATCCATATACTAAAAGTTGGTTGTCTCTGGCAAGTAGGAATACTGCTTTCTGTTTTCTCAAGTATTGTATTTGCAGTAATACACAGGTAACTTCTATAAACAGAAAAGAATTGGTAGTGGTTTCATCATCACGGCTACTATTAAAATTCTTGTGCTACCATTACTCATAATTCCAGAGCTCAGATTCACACTCAAGTCTGTCTGACTCTGGGTATATGCCATTAGCCCTTTGGCCCCAAGGAGCAAAACCTATTGTAGATGGAAGTGATTAAACCTGTTTCAGAAGGTTGTAATAAAGATTAAATGATAGTTCCAAAAGTGCCTAGTACAGTGCCTGGTGCATTCCAAGTGCTTACCACCTTGCTAATCGAAGTTCAGTCTCTGGACCAATGGTATTAACTTCACTTAGGAGCTTCTTAGAATGATTTCAGGTCCCACCCCAGATTTATGGAAACAGATTCTGCATTTTAAAAATGTCCAGGTGATTTGTATGCACATTGCTACGTGAGAAGCACTGATTGTATATACACCTTGGGAAAAGCTTTCCTGGTGCAGTATGTGACTTAGTCTCTGCTTTGTAAACTGACCACCCAGGGCTCTTTCTGTATAGATGTTACCAATTAGAATATTGTTATTCCAGAGCCCAGAAATACTTTGTCTAAAATGACAATATCTATCTTGGTGCTTCCTGACTATAAAATAATGTATACTATTGGGCGCCTGGGTGGCTCAGTCGTTAAGCGTCTGCCTTCGGCTCAGGTCATGATCCCAGGGTCCTGGGATCGAGTCCCACGTCGGGCTCCCTGCTCGGCGGGAAGCCTGCTTCTCCCTCTCCCACTCCCCCTGCTTGTGTTCCTGCTCTCGCTGTCTCTCTCTCTCTGTCAAATAAATAAAATCTTTAAAAAAAAAAATGTATACCATTATTAAATCTTGAAATAACGCATAAAAGTGTAACAAAATAAAAAAACTACTTGAAAATCCGCTCCCTGTGATAGATAAATAAATCATGGCACTTCGGTACACTAGTCAGTGCATGTCTTTATACATGTATATATGTTCACACCTAATTTGGGGGGAACTTTCTTTCCCTTTTTATCCCCCCACCCACACCTTTACCTGCCAGATAAACTAACCCAGTATTTTTCTTCTGAACCTTTGTGCTGTGCAGGAATATAATATATACACACATAGAGGGATTTTGCGGTCATTGTTTTACAAAAATGGGATTATATTATGAGTGCTTGTCTGCATTTTTTCTTACTTGAAATACTGTAAAAATTCCTCAAGAAGTGTACAAATTCTTTTTAATAACGGCTTGATAGGCCATGATAGGGATATTGGACAAATTCAGCTGTTCTTATTGATGGTCAGTTTTTGCTACTACAAACAGAAGTAAAAATCTTTGTCTATTCTTTGTATACTGATAGCATTATTGCTAGGATAAATTACCAAGTGAGGATTGCTGGATCAAAGGGTAATTCTTAAAAATTGTTTTTGTTATGAAATATATTTTACATACAGAATAGTATATAAAACACATGTACATCTGAAAGACTAATAAAGTGAATTTTCCTGTACCACCATCGATGCTAAAATAGAACATCCATGGTTTCTTAAAATCTCCCTCAGGCGCCTGGTGGCTCAGTTGGTTAAGCGACTGCCTTTGGCTCAGGTCATGATCCTGGAGTCCCGGGATCGAGTCCCACGTCGGGCTCCCTGCTCAGCAGGGAGTCTGCCTCTCTCTCTGACCCTCCCCCCTCTCATGCTCTCTATCTCATTCTCTCTCTCAAATAAATAAATAAAATCTTTAAAAAAAAAAAAAAATCTCCCTCTATGCCCTTCTATTGTATTCTCCTTACTTAATATTTTCCCTACTTCTATAGCTTTACCACTCAGTTATGCATCCCTAAACAGTTAATATGCTCAGGCAATAGGCTTGGTTTTCAACATTATATTAATGGAGTCATTCCAAATATGTTACATTATTTGTATATTTCACTTATGTTATTGTCTGTAGCTATAGCATATTCCTCTTTATTCATTCCATTGAATGAATACCACAATTTATCCATTTTTATTGTTGATAGAATTGGTGGTGTTTCCAGTTTTTTATTATTGTAAACAATGCTGCCATGAGGGGAGCCTGGGTGGCTCAGTTGGTCAAGTATTTGCCTTCGGCTCAGGTCATGGATCTCAGGGTCCTGGGATGGAGCCCCACATCGGGCTCCCTGCTCGGCGGGGAGCCTGCTTCTCCCTCTTCCTGCTGCTCCCCCTCCTTGTGCTCTCTCTCTGTCAAATAAATAAATAAAATCTTTAAAAAAAAACAAAACAAAACAATGCTGCCATGAACATTTTTATTCATGACTCCTGGTGTATGTGTACACAAGTATTCTGGGGCAGTGGGCTTCAATCTTTTTTGCTTTTTTATCCCCAAAATAATTTTGTTAAGCTATCTACCTCCTTGCACATTTTTAAGTTGACATTTTTTTATCATGTTTAAATAGTTTGAAGTATGTAATCTCAGAAATATTAAAAATATTGATGTTTTAAAATATACCTCTTTTGTTATATAATTTTAATTCCAGTATAATTAACATACAGTGTTATATTAGTTTCAGGTGTACAACAGAGTGATATAACAATTCTATACTCAGTGCTCGTCACAATAAGTGTACTCTTAATGCCTTCACCTGTTGCACTCATTCCCACCGCCCCACACCTCCCTCTGGTAACCATCAGTTTGTTCTCTATAGTTGAGTGTCCATTTTTTGGTTTGTCTCTTCTTTCCCCTTGTTCTCTTTTTTTTTTTTTTTTTAAAGATTTCTTTCTTTTGTGAGAGAGAGAGAGAACAAGTGCGAGCGGGGAGGGGTAAAAGGGAGGAAGAAAGAATCTGAAGCTGACTCTGCGCTGAGCACGGAACCTGACGTGGGGCTCCATCCCATGACTGCTGTGAGATCGTGACCTGAGCCAAAACCAAGAGTCTGCTGCTTAACTGACTGCGCCACCCAGGTGTCCCCCTTTTGTTTCTTAAAATTCCATATATGAGTGAAATCATATGGTATTTGTCTTTCTCTGACTGGCTTATTTCACTTAACATTATACCCTCTAGATCCATCTATGTTGTTGCAAATGGCAAGATCTCATTCTTTTTTATGGCTGAGTAATATATTCCATTGTGTATATATATACCATGACTTCTTTATCCATTCATCTATCAGTGGATGCCTGGGCTGCTTCCATAATTTGGCTGTTGTAAATAATGCTGCAGTAAACATAGGGGTGTAAATATCTTTTCAGATTAGTGTTTTTATATTCTTTCGGCAAATACCCAGTAGTAGAATTACTGGATCATATAGTAATGCTATTTTTAAGTTTTTGAGGAACCTCATACTGTTTTTCACACTGGCTGCACCAGTTAACTTTGTCACCAACAGTGCACAAGGGTTCCTTTTTCTCCACATCCTTGCCAACACTTACTTGTATGTTTGATTTTAGCCATTTTGACAGGTGTGAGGTGATATCGCACTATAGTTTTTTTTAAGTTTTTATTCTAATTCCAACTAGTTAACATACAGTGTTAATTAGTTTTAGGTGTACAGTGTATGAAAGGGTTAAATTACTATATTGTACTATACCCTGTGCTCATCACAAGTACACTGCTTAATCCCCATCACCTATTTAAGTCACCCCCGTCTCCCTCCCCTCTGGTAACCATCAGCTTGTTCTCTGTAGTAAAACTGTTCTTGGTTTGCCTCTCTCTCTTTTTTTTTTTTTTTTAAACCCCCTTTGCTTGTTTTGTTTCTTAAATTCCACATGAGGGAAATCTTGTGGCATTTGTCTTTCTCTGACTTATTTTTCTTAGCATTGTACTCTCTTGCTCCATCCACGTCATTGCAAATGGCAAAATTTCTTTTTGATGGCTGAGTAATATTCGTGTGTGTGTGTGTGTGTGTGTGTGTGTGTGTGTGTGTGTGAGTCACATCTTTATCCGTTCATCAGTCAATAGATGCTTGGGCTATTTCCATAGTTTGGCTATTAATAGATAATGCTGCCATAAACATGGGGTATATTGCTCTTTTAAATGTATCCAGTAGAATATAAATATAAAGTACTCCAGTGTTTTGAGATTTGCTGGTATCTTTTAAAACATCCATGAACAGGCTAGTCTATAAATGTTAGAAATTTTGCATTGTTCCTTTTCCATCTTGAAATCCTATTTCTATTCAATTTCCCCCATAGAATTTTATCCCAGAGGAGCACATTTTTGTATTTAAAAGTCTTCATTAATCACTTTGTCATACTCTTCTTCATGTATGCATGTGTATATATGTATAAAATGTATTTATGGTTTCATACATTTTAAATATATTTTAATTTCATTAAAAATTTTACGTTGCCATCAAGCTGTAGATGTTAAATATTGCAGTTTCCAACAGTTGATCAAAAATAACACTGACATAAAAATGTCATAGCATAAAAATAAAGTGTAAGAAAGGCATGTGAAATGGGAGATAGAGGGAAGGAGAACCTGTACCACTTTCAAGTAAGTATAAGAAAGGGCACATTCTGAAGTTGACTGTGTGCAAAGTGATGCTTTGGAAAGTCTTGGGGTACCCTCTATTCTAAGACCACTGCTCTCAGGTGGGAGAGGAATCTTTGCCTTAGTGGAGAAGAGTACCATAGTGTTTCCTGAAGTGATTTAACCAGTTTCAGTGCCCACTAGCAGTGAATTTATAGTTCAGTTATTCTGTATCCTCCCTACCTTCTGTCAGACTTCCTAATTTTTGCCATTTTGGTGGGTAAGAAATGATACTTCAGTGAGATCATAATTTTCTTTTCCATGTTGCTGACTTACTGTTCATAAACATTTTCAAGTGCCTGTGTCTTTTGCTTATTTTTCTGTTGTCATTTGTCTTCTTAGTGATATGTAGGAGCTCTTCATATATTCTGTATTCTACTTTTTTGTCAGTTAAGTTCTACTTTTCTTCTCCCACCTTAATGCTTTGTGAGAGTAAAAGGAAAACTATACAGAAAGGTTGAGAAAAATAGTATAATAAACCATCATTTCTCAGATTTAAGATTTATCAACATTGTTGTCATACTTTGTCATCTCTCTTCCCCCCCTCCTTTTTCCCCTGAAATATTTTAAAGCAAATTCCAGACATTCATTTCTAACGAAGACTTGGTAAACAGAAGTCACTTATTTAATGTTACATTTATCATTTTTTTCCTATTTTCTAAACTCTCTTCTCCCAGGTTTTAAAAAATATAATAGCTTTGCCTTTTGTATTAGGACGTCAATCCTCCAGGAATTGATTTTTGTATGTAAGGTAAGGGTCCAGTTTTTGGATACCCATATGGACACCCATTTGTCCCAGCACTGTCTATGAATCCTGCTTTCTGCGTTGCCACCCTTGTCATAAAGTGTTTGCTTCTTTCTGGGAGCCTGACAGCACATCAGTGGCCCCAGGCCAACAGTGTGGCATCGCCGTTGCCTGGGAACGGATTGTACAGATTATTGGGCCCACCCACTTACTGTGACCTTGGAAGGGAGTGGAGCAGCGGCATTCCACGTTTAAATAGGCTCTTCAGGGATTCTGACACAGGTGGGGTGTGGGAATGCCAGTTTAGGGGTTTGAGACCACCTTGGAATTACAAATTCAGATAGCAAAAGCAGCAGGTGCTCTGTTTGTGTTTCCAAATGTTCAGTGGTGACTTTTCCACCCCTTCCTCACCCATTGTCAGGGTTCAGTGGATTTTCCTTGAAGTTGCCTGGGGGTGGTGGCGAGGAGAGTTACTTCTAATAGTGAAGTCATAGCCCATTGAGGGCATCCTAGTTCAAGGCAAAAACCTACCACTGTTGTTGGCTTTACTGCTTTGGGTTTCCAGCTTTCTCTCATTTTCTGGCCTAAGTATTTGTAGCTTTCCTTGCCAGCTCATTAATGTTTTTAAGATTTTTTTTTTTTAATCCTGGATTTGGAGTTGTTTCTGTTAGGAGGGTTGATCTAAGTACTATTCTATATTCCTGGAACAGCATTCTCTATTACTAAATTCAATAGATTTTGACAGACTGCTTTTTAGGGAAATGCAAACTGAAGTAATAATACGATAGCATTTTATGCCAGTTAGATTGGCAGAGAGGAAAGTAATAACATAGCACTGCAGGTGACATGGGTTGTAAATGATACTGGTAGAAATGTAAATTGTGCTGGTCTTTCAGGAAACTTAAAAACAGCTTATATGCAGGCAAAAATTGTCACATCAAAGGAGCAGCTTTGGGGAAATATGTTGGCGGCAAATGCAACTTGCCATTGCTTTCATTTTTCTGTGGTGAAGACGAGAAAAATATGAGTGAATGTTAGCAACCTCTCATGTTTAGGGGACGAGGGGTGGGGCTTGCTTACCTGAACCGCAGGAATAAGTGGACTTAGGGGACATTCACATAGGCCTAGAGGAAATGATTGAGAGAACTTGATTGATTAAAATATTGCAGCTTTCTTCCTTGCTAATCCACCAAAAAAAGGTGTAACAGAAAAATGAGAAAGAAACAAAGGACTGGGCAAATTAAAAAGGGAACTGTATGTCAGTGGTATGCTGGAATGAGCTCTTCCTGGAGTTGATGGTTAAATCCAGGATTTTGGCAATCATCGTTAAAATGAAATTATATAAATTTACAAATAAACTATATTTAAAACATAGTAAATTCTCAACTCATCACTTCCTTGTTATTTTATTATGTTTTACTGTTATTTGTGTTCTTGAGGTTACTTCCCCATGCTGTATTCAATGATGATGCTTTGAAAACTTGAAATCAGTCATAGTTTATACCATGGAAATCAATAAATACTAAAAGCCAGGATTTTTTCTCTTCTGCAGAGTAGTTGTTAAGCATCTCCCAGAATACCAGTGGGTATAAATAACATTTTGCTGTTCGAGATTCCGATTGCCTTTCATCTTTGTACGTATACTTGTTTTCTGAAGTTTTGGGCCTTCCTCTCTCCTGTATGTAGTGTTAATTGTTCTTAGGGAAAGGGGGAACTATTTATACTAGTTCTACTCAAGTGTTTTTAAAAAAATATCTTAAGCTTATTTAGCTTTTACTAAATAATGTAGACTGTATTATGCAAATTTGTTCTCCAAGTCTTTTTAAAACAATGTTATTTAAAGGTATCCTTGAAAAATCTTTCTTTATAACAGCCATACAGAATTTATCTGTCTTCAAAGCCATTAGTCTCATTTCTTGAGTTTGTTGTAGCAAGAAGGAATATACTTTTTTTGTTCCTTTTAACATGGACGTGTTTGCATGTGTTGTGTGTGTGTGTGGCTTCTTATTCAGTGTTAAAGATGAGGTTGATCAGTTAACGCTAAGAAACATTACTTTTCTAGTATTTCTACTTACGACTGGAATTTGATTTTTTTGGCAAGATTACAGTTTTTTTTTTTTAATTATTTTTTACTTGTATATTTGGTGTCTTTATGTTCTGGCATGTTAGAAAATCAATGAATTGGGAAATTTTCCATGAGACTTGTGATTCACTTTATATTTATCTGTCATACATAATTTCAGCACTTACAGGAATAAGAAAATAAGACTGAAACGTTGTGAACATATTATTCTAAGTTGCTTATTTATTACCATCTATATAGTATGTGGTTTAAATTCTTGGATCTATAGTTGGACCTTTGTGACTTTGGCCAAATCATTTAAAGTCTCTCAGCCTCTGTTTCCTCAGTATTAAAGTGGTGATAACACACCTACCTCATATAGTGGTTTTGAAGATTAGATGAGATAATGTAGCATTTAGCAGATTGGTAAATGGTACATTTTCATGGTAAAGTGCTCTGCAAATGTGAGCTAACATCCTTATCAAAATGATAAATTCTATCTATGAGTTGCCCTAAAAGGTGGATATGAAAGCCAGTAGTAAGTAAAAGATGACATGAAATACTTAAAATAATAAAAGCTATTGAAACAAAGTCATGAAGAGTAAAATTCAATATTTTATGGCATATTAGATGCATATGAGTAAGGTGATTAAATGTTGTCACCTTTCATTTATTTGTTCAGGATAATGGTTTGATAGCCATACCCAGCAAATAATAACACCATGTATTTTGTTCACTGAAATGCTAAACAACTACTTTAGTTCTACAAATATATTTTTGGATAAATGTAGATGATTTTCCTAAAATACTGGATAGCCCAATTGCTAAAGAACAGAATTTAAGTCAAAATAGGATTCTGGGTTCCCTTAGCAATTTAAGTTGTATATTGACTTGTTGGCCATAATAAAAGTTACAGACTTTATCTTCTTTGCCTTCCCAAGTCTGCTTTTCAGAATAGCTAGCTGTTAAGTAGCCCTGTGTCCAAGTAATAAGTAAAACAGGAATAAGAGGCAGAAGGGGGCATTGATAACCCACCTCTCAATACTACTAGGAAGCTAGCTGTCTAACCTCATATTTTGTATTTATTTGCTATTTTATTCTAGTTACCTAGAGTTGATATTGTTTTGCCACTTTTTATTCTTAGTATTGATTGGGTTTTCCCTTTTTTTTCTACTCTGCTACCTCTATTCCTTCTGGAACCAGTAGTTTAATGGTAAGTATTTAAATAAGCTTTACAAAGTTTTTGACCTAGTGAGGAATTTTTTGCCCTCACCTGTCTTGGTGAAAACTTTGTAGACTCCAGATGGTCTCTGTGGTTTCCCAGGTTTTCATTATTGCCTTGTTTGTGTGTAGACTGACAAAACTTTAGTTTTGAGGTACTCCTGTCCTTGCATGCTGTGTCAAATGGCATCCATTGTTTGTGTGTTTCATAGTGATGTTTTTCCTGGAGCTTGCATTCTTATTTCCCTTCTTACTGCTGGTTTTTTTTTTTTTTTTTTTTTTTTGTGGGTGGGTTTGGGGTGAGAAAAAAAATCTTTCTCACATCACTTTTACTTTTCCTGCAGTATTTGGAATCTTTCCAAATTTTGCCAGTTAGATATATGTAAGATGTCTGTTCTGTATACATTAAAAGCATAATTACTGTTATCTTTGGGCAGAATTATAGATTGAGTCCAAGTCTATTAAATGATATTGGTGTCCTCCATTGACTCTTAACTGCTAAATTTTCTATCAGACTCTGTTGCTTTACTTCTAGTTTAAAATTTCAAGATGTTTGAGCCTTTCAAGTATTTTAAAAAGGTACAGATATGACTTCTAGGATTTATCATAGCAGTATCTATTCATCATGCTGTTGCCTCAAAACTTTGTATTTTAATTTAATGAAATTTGCATTTACCACCAAGCCTAATTTTTTTTTTTAACTCAGCTTATGAAATACAATTTAATTGATTAAAAGGGTGAGGCTAAGTTTATTTTTATTTTTATTTTTTTATTTTTAAAGATTTTATTTGTTTATTAGAGAGAGCATGAGCAGGGGGAGTGGGAGAAGGAGAAGCAGACTCCCCGCTGAGCAGGGAGCCTGATGTGGGGCTCGATCCCAGGACCCTGGGATCATGACCTGAGCGGAAGGCAGACACTTAACCGACTGAGCCACCTAGGTGCCCTGAGGCTAAGTTTAGAGCACTAAGATTCAAATAGTAAACTTAAAAAGTCACTTTTATAACATTCTGTCATCAAAGATCTCTTAAAATTTTTTTCTTGTTTATACATAAGAAAAATGAGTGAAACAGAAGCGTACAGTTTTACAATGCAACTGTCACCTATGTCTGGAAGTAGATAGTACCTCAGAAACCATCCTGTGTGTCTTCCTGATTATAAAACCTTTTCTTTCTTTTAGAATAACCATAATTTTTATAATAATCATTTCCTTGCTTTGTTTTATTATGTCACCTCGATATAAGTTGGATCATACTCTTGTTTTGGGTCTTCTTTTCCGCCAGTATTGTAAGATTTATTTATGTGTGTAGGATAGGGGAGGAGGGAGAATTTTCCTTCTACCCTTCTGAGTTCTTAGCTGAGACTCCTGTAATAAAAGACAGATTAACAAAACAAAAACGGGCACCTGGGTGACTCAGTTGAGCATCTGACTTCGGATCTCTACTCAGGTCTTGATCTCAAGAGTTGTGAGTTTGAGCCCGTTTTGGGCTCCACACTGGGGGTGGAGCCTACTTAAAAAAAAGAAAAAAAGACAAGGACAAACAAGTTTATTAACATGTATGCTTCATTAATGCATGGGAGATAGCCAGGGCAAAAAGAGTAGCTCTCTCATGGCTTAGATGACTTAGAATTCAGGCCTAAGTATCATCTTAATAGGGAGATGGGAGAGGAGATGTAGTCCCTCAGGGGAGAGTAAATGATTTTTTAGGAAAGCTGAATGGGCCTTTAGAATAGATGAGAATAGAATAGATGATCATACATGACACAGTTGGTGGGGATGTGGTGTCAACTTCTAGTCTCCTCTCCTGTGATAAGAGTCAACCTTTCCTGGTTGATGAAACTCCTAGGGAGGGGATTTATGGAAATGGGAGATAATCTCTTTAGATAGATAAGGGAGTTCAGAGTAAGCCTCTCCTTGTATTTGTTGTTTTTTAAAGTGCTTTCAGCTCAAAATAATCAGTATACCAAAGAGGCCTCTTTTGGAGTGGCATATTCTGCCCTTCAGTAGCTGTCGTCATCCACATCCATCATTCCATTCTATGAATATGCCATAGTTTATTAAGCCATTCCATTATTGGATATTTTTTCCATTTTACTATTATGAACACAGCTGCTCTGAATATTTTGTTAAACACGTATTCTGGTGAACATGTGCATAGATTTCTTTGGGACAGTATTAACTCAACAGTGTGATCCTCTGACCAGCAGCACTGGTGGTGTCAGCCGTGAACTTGTTAGAAATGCAAATTCATGGGCTCCACCCTCACGCACTGAATCAGTTTCAGGGGTCCAGAAAACAAGCTCTCTGGATGACTCATGCACGTTAAAGTTTGAGAATCACTGCTCTGGGAGATGTACCTCGAAGTGGAATTGCTGAATCATAGGTTATGCATGCCTTCAGCTTTATTTCAACTGTTTTCCAATATAGTTGTATCAATTTTTACTTAGGCTGGTGGTGTTTGAGAGTCCATTTGAGTCCATGGATGCTCTGCTTAGAAATTTATTACTTCTCTAATAAAATTAAACATGTGTTAGTGATGACCGTCCTAGTTGATGATTTGAGTAGACTGTTAAGAGACTTTATTCTGACTCTTTATTCTTAGAAGCAGCCCTCACAGACATACGGTCTTCCACATCTGCCACTGGCTTGCTGTGAGTTGTGCTGAGTTCAGTGCCTTGAATCAGCACATCCTAGTGTCACCTTCCAGTAGAATTAAGAGTACATTCATGGTTTTATAATGAATCAAGTAGTGAGTAGTTTTTGAGTGGGACTACTATGTTGCATTGTTGGATAAAAGTGAAAGTAGAGGTAACTTTTAGAGTAGTTAGGAAGGCAAAAATTAAGTAACACTGCATATAATTATGCAATACAAAAGATATACAATACTCTGGTTGATTTTTGCATTTGTGATTCAATTAAATACTAAATCATGTTGATGGGAAACTAGAGCTACATGGTATGTAGTATACATTATTTTTAAAAAGTCAGTGGTTGGAAGATAAATGAAGCTGGAGTTGGGAGCGAAGACATAATGCAGGGGTTTGTATAATGAGTAAAAAGGGTGTGTGTGTGTGTGTGTGTGTGTGTCTCTTGGTGTGTCTGGGTGTGTGTTTTAAACAGAGTAACAAGATCGAATTTGTATCTTGAAGATGGCCTGTAAAAATAGTTTGGGATATGGAAGGGCTAGAGCAGATGTGTATAGAAGTTACTGCAGTAGTCCAGGAAAAAAAGAAGTTAGATAAAAGGTGGTGATGGATGTCTGAAGAGGTAGGGGATTTGACAGGTCCTTGGGAGGTAAAATCCACCAGGTTGGTGGTGGGTTGAGAATAAACAGATATGGGAGCTCCAGGGAAGCAGCGATAATACTGGGCTGGGGAACATCATCATCATTCTTCAATTCTTGTAGGTAAAACTTTTTAATCAAGTTCACTGGCAGCTTACAGAGTTTTTATCATGACCAAAATTTTTCAAAGGGGTTTTCATACTTCCCCCGATTTTGAAACAAGTATTTAGACATTTTGAACAATTTTTAATGACTTCAGAGATTAGCAAACTTTCAGTAAAGGGCTAGATAGTAAATATTTTAGGCTTTGCAGGCCATTTGATTTCTGTCACCATTTTTATAGTGTGAAGCCAGCCACAGAAAAATACATAAAACATATAAGTGCATGCATGTAGCGGTGTTCCAATAAAATTTTATTAGTGGAACTGAAATTTGAATTACACAGAATTTTCATGTGTCACAAAGTATTATTTTTCTTTTTTTACCCAGCCATTTAAAAAATCATTCTTGACTCAAGGGGCTATACAAAAGCAGGTGGTTAGGCTGCATTTAGCCCATGCGCCCAGTCCTTTGCCAGAATTACTCCAAGTGCAGTTTCTTTGCAAGAAACTTTTAAGATAAATAGCAAATAGGCTGTTCCGATGTTAATTCCTTTCATTCCTAAGGAGTTATAAAGTCTTAAGTCTGTAATGCTGTCATTTGATCCTTCCTTTTGTGAGTTTGGGGGGCCCCAAGAGACAGGAATACCCATAAAAAAAGGAACTACCAGCAAACTCAGTATTGCTAGGGAAATGTTTAATGCAGAATGAATTCCCTGAAGAACTGTAACTTTAAGAAGGTAATTAACATGGTAGCAATGAGAAGTAGTTTCCAGAGGTCAGCCCCTATGGGAAAGAAAGTCAATAACTTTTCTTAGACTAAATACATACAAAGTTGTTAAGAAAGTGGAGTTGGGTTATAATGTAGAGATCTTTTTTTTTTTTTTTTAAGATTTTATTTATTTGACAGAGACAGCGAGAGAGGGAACAAAAGCAGGGGGAGTGGGGGAGGGAGAAGCAGGCCTCCCACTGAGCAGGGAGGCGGACATGGGGCTGGATCTCTGGACCCTGGGATCATGACCTGAGCCGAAGGCAGACAGACACTCAACGACTGAGCCACCCAGGCGCTCCAATACAGTGAAGAGATCTTGACGTGTACTTGGGAGTTTGGCATTTCTTTGCTCTTCTTGGAATATCATACACTAGTGATTTCACATCTGTTAAACTTGAAAACCCTTATAGAACCAGCCCCTTAATTCTAAATCAGATTTGATAAGTCATAAGGATTATTAAATTATGTATGCATGGCGTACTGGAGATACTGGCAACATTGAGCCTGCTTATTTGAGTACAAACAGAGTGGGCAAAGTTTTGTCTACGGATAAGCAATACTGATTACAGTCATGTGCCCAGCTGTTTCAGTTAACATTTGATTTTTACTGTGATACTAAACTGTTAATGGGTGTTTTGCCTTCATTTACCTCCTCATTTGTCATGGTGGCCATAAAAAAATTAATTATTGACAATAACAAAATATTTTTAGCCAGTATATTTAATATTTTAAAGCTCCAGTTGTCCAAAGAGCATTTCTAAAGATCCAATCAAATTTCGTTAGGTGCATTTTGCATTTGATTAGATACCTAAAAGTTATTTGGTAAAGAACGTAGTATTTGTGATAAATAGATTTATGTTAAATGCACACACGAGAATTGCTGTATTAACATTAATTGTTGATAAGAAATCTCTACAACATGAAAGGCATTACTTATAGTGGAAAACAATAGAATAGTTAATATTTTAAAAAGTTATATCTGGCTATTTAAATTACGGTTTTTGTTTTAATTATTTTTGTCTCATTTCAAATTATAGTATGTTAGTATGTGGGGAAAAGTAGTTTTATTCACATAAGTGTAAGATACAAGTAGGATGGCATGAATATGCTATAAACCTAATTTTTAAAACTTAAGAAATGTAGATGTTCTGCATCCTTGTCCTCGTGTATTATCTGTGACCCAGTGCTTTTTCTTTCAGTATTGTTTTGCGTTTCCATTTAAAATGTTTTTTTCTTTTTTGGAGAGCATAGAGCACACTGAGCAGGAAGTTGCAACTGTAGGAAAGAGGATATATCTTTTCGTTCTTTGCTCTTCCTGTTTTCCCACCTATATTCTAACAGCTCTGTTTCAGCCAGTACATCAAGGCTCTGTACGTTCTCTTGCTCTTTAAGCCTTACCAGTTGGGTCTTAACTTTTCTTTTGCTTCTTTGTTCTAAGTAGCTATTCTTGAGGAATCCTTTCTTTAAGTCTCTAATTCCATGCAAATGAATGGTATCAGTAAGATTTTAAGATGTAGTTGATCAGGATGAGTGATAAAAGATTACCTCCTTTAGAAACAAAGTACACACTAAGAATTTTAGCATTTTTAAAAAAGATTTATTTATTTTAGAGAGTTGGGCCCACGCAAGTTGGGGAAGGGGCGGAGGGAGATGGAGAGAGAATCCTCAAGCAGATTCCCCATTGAGTGCAGAGCCAACACTGGGCTCTATGCCGGGACCCCGAGATCATGGCCTGATCCAAAACCAAGAATCCGGTGCCCCTAAAAATTTTAGCATTTTATTAAAAAGTAAATCTTTTAAGAATACAACATACATACCGGTTTCTGCTCTTTAAAAAAAACTTTTTTTTTTTTTTGGTCAATGAGGGAGAATTTATACTGTGATTATCAGGAGAGTATGTGCCTCATTATGTTGGCTTCTCTCATTTTCCTGAGGCTATGAATGAAACATTAAACCATTTAAATATGTTTTACCTGAAACAGCAGCAGAAAGGCACCAGCTGTTGTCCACTAATAACTAGATTTATATTAAAAAATAACAAATCTTGGGGGGTGTGCGCCTGGGTGGCTCAGTTGGTTGAATGTCTGACTCTTGGTATCAGCTCAGGTCATGAACTCATGGTCTTGGGATCGAGGCCCCCCCCCTCCCCCCCAGCGGAGAGTCTGCCTGGGATTCTCTCCTTCTGCCCCTCCCCCCCTGCTGTCTTGCTCACTCAAGATCTCTCTCTAAAAATAAACAAATCTTAAAAAAATAACAAATCTTGGAATTTGTTTTCTCAACTTTGTGGTCCCCACCCCATTTTCTACTTTTTAGAGAATTAAGTTTTATATATTTTGTTGTCTTTAATTCTGATAGCTGACAGCATAATAAAACCTCCGTGGTGGGTGGGTCTGTGTGCACGCACGCATGTGTTACAGGTACATATGTGAAAGGGAGAGGGGGAAAGGTGGAGAGGTGGAGAAACATAGTGAGCCTTGCTTCAAAAATAACATTTAGCTACCTGCTCAGAGCTGCCATTGTTAGTTTGAGCAGTAAGAGAATTGTGGAAAGAGAAAAAACTCTACACTTTATCCCCAAATTTAGGCAAGAGGAAGGATATATTAGGAGGATATAGTTATTCATTCATTAAGTATCGAGTATCTGCTCTACTTTGGCATGGTTCTGTGAAGTAAATGGATATCTTGATGTGAAACATGAAGATATGTTTAATTTTTTTTGGAGATCTGTTTTAAAATCATTCCCTAGGTTTTCAAGTTCAGTGCAGTATTTTGAATATTTCATACTTTTATTTGAAAGTTCTAAAGTCATGTGACAGTGGTTTCATTAAGACTATAACTAATATCTAGTTCTTGAATACATTTTTAGTCTAATGAAGTCTGGTTACTGCACAATAAGAGCAGTAATTTTGTTTTCATTTACATTTTAAAGAGACTTAAGGACTTGAGTAAAATTGAGCTGAACCTTTGATAAATAGCTTCTGGAATAGCTAAAACATGGTGAGGCAACAATAAATTTGATAGGAACAATATGTAGATCTTACAGAACCTGAAAGGAAACTGATAAACAGTTATAAGCCATGCGGGCGTACCCACGTTGATACTGTTTCTAGAGCTCATTATCAAACTTTGGTCATACTCTCCAAGTCAGGGGACTTGGAAATATGTATATTTAGAAGCCAGCTATTTTAGGACATTAAGGTTATTGAGAATTTTAGCTGTGGCCTATGTAGATTTATCATAATGTTTTGTTGTAAGCCAACAAGTGTAAACAGTTAATAACTGTAGTGGTTAGAGTTCATTGTAATAATTATTCTGAAATCTGTAGTTTAAATTTTTTTCTCTTCGTTTGACTTACATGTTTATCTAGGGCCATTGCAAAACATACAGCTCATATGTTACATATGACCCCATAGGCTGGTGGGCATTATACAGCTGAACTATGTCTTGGATAAAAAGCTGTGGCTCAGAGGTGCATTTCTCCATCGAGTGTGTGAATTCCTAGAGCAAATACCATTATTCCATCCTCTGCCTCCTATCCCCATCTCCAACAGAGAGAAAATTCCAGAGCAGAGGCTATTGTCCTATATATGAAAATAAACAAATAGACTCTGACTACTGTTGAAGTTCAGGCTCTGTTCCAGAAGTGCCTTGCATACTGTTGTGGTCTGAATGTTTGTGTTCCTCCCCAGTTTGTGTTGAAAACCTGATGCCCCAGAGGATGGTATTAGGAGATGGGGCTTTTGGGAGGCAGTTAGGTCATGAGGGTAGGACCCTCAAGGGTGGGATTGGTGCCGTTATACAAGAGGCTCCAGAGAGCTCCCAGCCCCTTTCACCCTGTGAAGTTACAGTGAAAATTCTGTGGCCAGGAAGACCTCACACAGGGGTTGTGGCACCCTCATCTCCAGAACTGTGAGAAATATATTTCTGTTGTTTATAAGCTACCTAGTCTCTGGTATTTGGTTACACAAATAGACTGAAACACATACATAGTCAAGTCTCTAAAATTGCTCCCAAGAATGTGGAGACATTACCCTTGGCACTGAGGCGGCCTCCTCCTTTCCTGATAGTGATGTAAACTGCTTACCTCCCTTCATCTGTGTTTTGGTCATTCTGTACTCTGCTTCACTACCTTACAACCCCAGTGTGAATGTGCGGCCATTTTGAGGTTCATTGATGACAGAAGATACTCAATAAATTGAATTTTATAAGACTCATTTTTACTAGTTAAACCACTGATCCCTAGGTCCTTGTACTATTATTGGCATACTCATAAAGATACCTTGTTTATATCACCACATGGAATTTATTTAGTTTTGCTTGGGAGCTGACCTGCGCTGTACTACCATAGTTTAAATTTACTTTTTCACCATTCTGAATAGCTGTTTGCTTCTTCTGTTCCCCTTTTCTAGCTGTTTAATATGAGCAATCACATCATATCCTATTTAGCATTCTTACATAGGATGGGTTAACTTCTTAATTCATTTAAACAGATTTAAACAAAATATTTTGTTTTCACAGGGAAATACCCATGGTGCTGAAGATCTTTATTTTCTAATAAAGCTGTGAGTTACAGTATCAGAATTATTTTCCATATATAATAAAAGGTTTATACAAATTATAGTGACAGAGAAGTGTTCTTTGTCAGTTGTAGCCCACCATTAAGATCTTTTATAGTTAATTGATCAGATATGTGGGATGTATGTATTTAAAATAATCTAGACAAGCCAAAATATAGAATGAGAAATCAAGCTAATGGGGTATTTTTGGGAGTGGAGTTGGAGAGACGAATAAAACGTTGATAGAAAGTTTGTTGATAGGCTATAGAACAATGAAAGGAATAATAAAATAATGGAAAAGAGTAAAATAATAAGTAGGAAACAAAAGCCAAAAGGTGGGCATCTTTGCAGTATTTTTTTTTTAAGATTATGAATATGTCAAAGACATGAACATTTATGCCTGTTGTGCTTGCATTTTAAGACTTTAACAATGGCTGCAAAAATTTTTCCACTTGGGTGTAGGAAAGTTATTGAATCTTAATCTCTCTCGGTTTCTGAATAGTTTCCCGAATATGTGAAGTACATTTGTTAAGATATCCAGGATTGGTCCCAGTATGGATTTTGATTTGCTTGTGGTTCCTAGCGTATGTTCTTAATCCTAGCCATTTATTTTGTAGAATTTTGCCACTGTTCACAAGGAATATCACTGCTCTTTGAAAGTAAACAAGGTCAAAATAGATCCCCTCTGATGGTTTCATGGTTATAACATTTTTATGTATAAAGAATTGTAAATTGTTAGTTTAATTGGTTATAAGTGCTTATGAGAGAGGTCTGGTAGATGAGTGGCCTGCAGAGTGTAATGAAAAGAGACCTAGTTCTGGGCATACTGCTAATTTGTTTTACGGCGTTAGGCACACAATTTCACTTCACTTTTCTTATCTGTAAAAGATGAGAGTAGATGTTCCCTTAGGGTCCTAAATGGTGTGTGAATAATTCCGGTAAACATGGAGAAGTAGCTCTTTTTAAATAACACTGAGATCATTGTTTGGTGTACCTAGTATAAAGCGTATAAAAATGTCCTGTAAGTATCTTATCAAAAGAAGGAAAAGAAGTTACACCCCTCCCCCTCCCCACCCCCGGTTTTAAACTACAAAGAAACCTTTAGGGCATATTTAAAGAACTCTTGTAGTACATTTTATGAATCATTTCAGTGTGCTGATATTTAACAAAAAAAAAAATTACACTTTGTGGGGCACCTGGGTGGCTCAGTTGGTTAATTGCCTGCCTTGGGTTCAGGTTATGATTCCCGGGTCCTGGGATCCCTGCTCAGTGGGGAGTCTACTTCTCCCTGTCCCTCTGCCACTCCCCCATGCAGCCCCCTTGCTCGTGCTCTCTCTTAATTAATCTTAAAAAAAAAAGTATATGAAAAAAGAATAAAGTGATAGAATTGCCACAAATAGGTGATAGTAGAAAATAATTACTTTCCCTAATATACTTAAAATATCTTGATATATAAGCTTTTCAGGAATGTTTATTGTGCAAATTGATGTATACTGATACTCATTTTGTAGGTTCATCAAGGATGGTTTTTGATGATTTATAGAATTCAATATTTAAATATTTAATCTAGTAAATACGCTTGTTAAGCAGGGTTAAAACTTATTCTATATTGTGTTGTGGGAACATTTGCTGTCCTGCTGTTTTTATTTTGTTAGAGATGTTTTTGTCCTTTATTCAATGTAGGCTTTACTTAAGTGTTTCCTTTTGGCTTCTTGAGCACCTTTTTTCATAAAGCAGAAATTTTACTTATTAGACAAACATGATAGAAAATAGGCAGCCTGCAATTCATCTTGCTGGTGGTTATTTAAGTTACTTGGCTTAAATTTTCTGAGGAAATTTTTCATAACAGATAATCCTATATTTGCCAAACTCTGAGCAGGTCCTACTGGCAAATAAAATACCTTTCTCCCTCAGTTTACACTCCAGACCTTTTGTTGTATGGCATATATTGTATATACTATAAAACTTTGCTTATGGATGTTGATTTATTTACTTTTCTTTTTATTGGCATGTTTTTACCTATTTTTATTGACATGTGGAGAACAATTTTACCTTTAAACTGAATTTTTTTTTTTTTAATGCTGTTCATTCCTGCAAGTGATGGTTAGGACTCTATTGTAAACTGCAGTTAGAATTCCCTAATCTGCTTTTAATTGTACAACTCTTGCCTCTGTAGAACTAAGACCAACTATACAGTCCATTCATGCATGCATTTAGGTATTTATTAAGTCAGCTCTAGGTCTAGCTGGATGCTGGGGTAGGGTGGTTGAATAAAATACTTAGAAGAATATACAATTTCTGCCCCACAGATGTTACTCCAGTTTGGGAGATAAAATCTACATGGAAGAAATGTAGATGATATGTATCAAATGACCGTTACCAGTGGACGGAATGTAGTAGAACAGAGAAGGACATTGTGGTTTTGAGTTCTCTTAAAAGGTTTCATTGCAATGCTGAGACTTGATCTGGGCATAAACAGTTAGGAGCAGATTGTTGATAAGAGAAAAAGCAAGGCATATTGGCTTAAGAGCAAGGGCATAAAGGTGCGAATGGGTATCTTCTGTTGGAGGAAAGATTACATTGGCGACACCAAATTTGTATTAGGGTAATAGCTATTAGGTGAAAAGGCCAGTGTAGGAGAAAACCGTGTGTGTGGGCGTGCGTGTGTGTGTGCGTGTGCACACACGTGCACGCAGTAATATAAAAGATGATCAAGAGACAGGAGCTGTGGTAAAAACCTTGATAGCTTAGGAATTGGAAGAGGGGGGTTCTGTCACTTTTGATTTTTTTGCACTTAGTTTGCTGTTCTCTGTAAGTGAGCAATTTCAACCAAGAGAGTCTGTGGATTCCTTTTGCTTTAATATTATTTAATTCCATTATTGAAGATAGGAAGTGGCAGCCACTGTTTTGTATTACCTGGGGGGTTTGGTGTAGCAGATGGAGGTCACTTGCTGTAAATATCTCCTAAACATTTACATTCCTCTGTTACTGTTTCATTCCGTTGTCCTATTCAGTACATGTATACCTAAGTTTTAAGCTTTTTGGTCATTTCCTTCTAAATTATATTAGTCAATTAAATTACCTAATTGAGATCAGAAGGAATAGAGCTTTGTTTAAGGGAAAATGTAGAGGAATAGTTTTAATTTTGGAAAAACTTGGAGTACCAGCTTTGAGTAGAGAACATTGGTAATCAGTGGGGATAATAGGTTGATAGCATCTGGGGGAGGGCCTTAAGTGCCATCCCCGGGGTCACATAGTTTGTATGTGGTAGAACTGGGTTTGCATTTTCACTGGACTATTTAAGCTAATAAGGAAGATAGACACAAATAAGTAATTACAGTGCCATGTGCTACATTCTAGTATTGGAAGTATCATCAAAGCATAGAAGAAATACAGAGAGAGGAATGATTAAATCAGCTTTGAGATGGAGCATTTAGAGAAAGATTCCTGGAGAAGGATGATACCTGAATAGGGCTTTGATAACAATCTAAAAGTTGTGTAGGGTAAAAGGCAGGGAATAATAACAATCGTGTTTCAGTACCTCTACTTCGCTTTAAAAGACCAGGGTTATCTGGCTCATTTCTGCTGTCCATTCTCTTCCATCAGTCTCCCTTGTCCTTTTTTATTTTTTTTAAGATTTTATTTATTTATTAGAGCGTGCACACATGTGAGCATGAGTGGGGCGGAGGGGCAGAGGGAGAAGCAGACTCCCTGTTGAGCAGGGAGTCCGATGCGGGGCTTGATCCTAGGACCCTGGGATCATGACCTGAGTCAAAGGCAGACGCTTAACCAGCTGAGCCATCCAGGTGCCCATCCCTTGTCCTTTTTATACACAAACATGATCATGACATTCTCATCCCAGATTTGGGTGGTTATATCATTTTTGCGTTGTCGACATTTCTAATATTTATATACCATACCATAGCAATAATTTCTACAGTTGTTTTCACTTATTTCTTCAATTAAATAATATTGTAAGTAGTGTACATACTACTTGTGTGTGTGTGTGTGTGTGTATATAAAAATAAAAATTCCTGAATTTTTTATTAATCTCTTGGTTGGGTCTTGAGTCTGAATATTTGAGGATATACATTTCTTGAGTCCCACTCTTTCCCCCTTCTAAGTGTTCTGAAGACTCCCTGCCCCCCAGGCATGCACAAAAAAGTGTCCAAAGTAATATCTGGATACTCTGTGGATAATTCTGAGACCAGTAAGATTTCTGCCACCCTTGTTCCTCAATTATTGTAGACATCTTATATTTTTATTTTTATATTTTCTGTTTAGATAGTCACTAGGATTCTTTTTTTTTTTTTTTTTTACTATCTTTGATACTTTTGATCTGTCTCTTTTTTTTTTATTCTATTCTCTTGTATGGGAAAAGCAGTTAGCCTTTGTTTTCCATGAATTTGTCTTTTTTCTGATGACTGTCATTTCTGTTTTGTTTTCCATTACTCTCTGCTTTCTATGTCAGTGATGTTGTCACTAGCTATTTCTATTTCTCTTCGGTTTTTTGTCATATTTATTTGCTGAAATATAACAGCTGTTTCCAGAGTTCTCTAAATTGTCTCAGTCATCTGCCTTTTTAGTGCTTTCGTCTTCCTTATATGGTGGATTCATACAGTGCATAGGTCCCATACTGAATCCTTTTTTGTTGTTATTCATCAAAGAATGGAGTCACTTCTAGTTGAGACTGTTGTCAAGGGAAGAACAGTGTGGGGAAAGGGCAGAGAAAGTGATCTAGGGGAGGCAGCAGCTTCAGTTGGGATATGTTCTCAGAATTCTTTTTCAGTAGGCTCACGTGTCCTGTGCTCTGAAGACATGTCGTCCTTTAAAATCGTTTTTTAATTACAATTTAAGTAAAATTAAAAAATTAAGTAAAATTAAATCAAGGTAATATGTATATATTTTGAAAAAAAGTACTTCATCTTATAAAAATCATCATTCTCTTGCCTCAACTCTTCCCAACTCCCAGTTTTTATTTTCTTGAGACAACCATTTTCAATACTTGTAGCTGTCACTTACTACATTTACTTCCATATTTATAAATAATATGCTTATATTCTTTTTAATTTTTTTAGATATTGACTGTAACTGCTTATTATGAAAGATGAGGATTTATATATATCACCTGTCTTCATTTTTATCCTACCTTTTGAACGTCTTTTTAAATGATGATCTGCTTGATACTCATTGTTTATGACTGTGGATTACATTTCCTGTTGTGTATTTGTCTCGTAGTTAAAAATTGCCTCCATCTATTTGCTTACTTGATTTTCTAAGTTCCTATCAGTTCTTCCCAAACTTGTAAAGAATTCCCAAAACTTGTCTGAACACAATACTGTTTTCCTCCTGATAAAACACATCAAGAAACTTTATCTGTTCACTCCCTACCACTTTCCACCCTCTTCCTCTCCTTCTGGGATCCTCTACTCCCCTCTTCCAATCTGGACCAAATATCTTCTAGACCTGTTACGCATTATCCAAGAATTTCCCTTCACTTCTCTCCTGTGAAAGAGCTTATTTCCTTTATCTTGGTGTCTTTCTGTTTTTGTTTTTTCTTTTCTATTTGCTCCTTTGTTTCAGTGGACCATGTGTTCTAGAAATTTCTGGAGGGTGCATAGGAAAGAAAGTTTTTGATACTTTGCCTATGCTTTGAGAAAATGTGTGTGACTATGTAATAGTTTGGGAATATAGTCTAAGTGAAATAATTTTCAGAATTTTAAAGTTATTGCTTCATTTATCTCCTTTTAGGTGTTGCTATTGAGAAGACTAATGCCATTCTGACTCTGAAAAGCAGTTAACTAGACTCTCCAAAAATATATCATGAAAGGCAAAAAAATTTAAAAGTCTGGGAAACTATTCTAGATATTTTTCATCTTTTTTCTTTTTGAAAGCATTTAGACTTTATTCTATCCCTAATGCTCTGTTATTTCACAGTACCCTACCTTGGTATGGCTGTTTATTTTCATTTGTTATATGGGGTACATTCTCTTAGTCTGCATAGTCATGAACTCAGTTTGGGAAATTATGCATTTGGTAGTTTCTTCCTTTTTTCTCAAGTCTGTTTCTAGTTGGTTGGATGTTAGACCACCTGGATTGATCTTCTGATTATTATTATTTATTGTATCTCCTGTTTGACTTTTGGTTTTACTTCCTGAGAGATTAAAAAAGACGTGCAGAATGATGGTTGAGGACTTAGGCTCTGAAGCCAGAAGCCCAGTTTGATTTCTGGCATTGCCAGTTTCTAGCTGTGTGAAGTTACTTATTCTTTGTTTTTCATGTATAAAATAGGGTTTGTATTAGTACCTCATTCAAGGATGTGGGAATAAATGAGTTAATTCACCCAAAGCGCTTAGATAATTTCCTGGTACATAGTAAATGTTCATTGTTATTATCATTTGGCATCATTATTACCTCAGGTTAATATTCAGCTGTCTATTTGAATTCTTAGTTAAGAATTCTTAATTCTTGATGTCATCAAAAGTTTATTTCAGGAGCTTTTGTTTGCTTCTCTGTTCTTATAGTCTCTTGTTTTGTGGATGCAATATCATCTTGAATTATTGGGACATTTGAGGAAATTTGGGAAAAACCTCCAACGTATAAGATGGACTTCAAAACAAGTAGAAACAAAATCAAATAAATACACAGAAACAAAAATAAATCGAAATCTTTTAAGATTCTGAGGGTTTGGCAGTGCTAAGGTTTTCTTTGTTTCCTGTGTTGGTAGTTTTATCATACTTCTACTTTTCTGTGAATTTGTTTTGGTGTACATCTTGTATGTTGGAGGCTTTTTCTAAATTTCCTTGTAATGAGGTTCTAGTTATATTTGGTAGAAGTATACCTAAGTATTGTGTCCTCAGTGAGTCACATCAGGAAGCAGAGATGTCAGCTTGTCCTTTTGTCGGTGATACTAAGTTTGAACATTTAATGTGAGGTCAGGTAGTTTCTCCATTTTAAGAGTACCTCTTTATATGTGTTAATTAAGTGATCTTGGGTTGATATTTTCCAAATGTAATTATATATACTTTTGCATTCTTTTTAAATGTAAGATAATATGATCTGTTATGTTATTATCCATTTTGATTCTCAGATCCAGATCTGACCAGGAGAAGCCCTTTCAAGCTGGTTTCTTTGGCTTTTTATGTGTTCATATCAGTTTTTGAGCACTTCCTCAGTCTGGCATGACAAAATAGTCTAGGTTCACCTTGTACTTTCCCTGCCCCAGACCTGTAACTCAGATTTTTCTCCGAAGAGCTCTTGTTTCTCTTCATGGAGGAATGATATTAAGAAACCCAAAACCTGAGTCTGCTTTTTGCTATAGAGGTGTCATTGCTTTTAGGTCCTTTTAGTGACTGAACTCGTGTGTGTGTGTGTACATACATACGTGTGTACCTGCACATGCACAGGCATGTGTGTATTTTCTTTGTATCTGATATATAGTTAACATTTGTTTGTTTCCATCTATATTTAATTTTAGTAGGGATTTCCCCCGAATTCTTGTTTATTTTTGGATATGTATTCAGTAACATTGTTCGAAAGTCAAAACCTTTATTAAAAGGTACATTTGAGTATCCTTTTCCCTTTTTTTTTAATTTTTAATTTTTTTTAATTTTTTTATTTTTTTTAAAGATTTTATTTATTTGACAGAGAGAGACACAGCGAGAGAGGGAACACAAGCAGGGGGAGTGGGAGAGGGAGAAGCAGGCTTCCCGCCAAGCAGGGAGCCCGATGCGGGGCTCGATCCCAGGACCCTGGGATTATGACCTGAGCCGAAGGCAGACGCTTAACAACTGAGCCACCCAGGCGCCCCTTCCCTTTTTTTTTTAACCACATTTTAACTACCTACAGGCAACATGTATATAAACCTTAGTTTTAAGTTTTCCTTCCTTGTTTTTCTGTTTGCAGATACATACATGTACATGTATTAGTTACTCTTCTTTGTTGCACAGTAGTTTGCATAACATTGCATTCTTTTTTCACATTGCCTTTTTTTACTTAAGATAGCCTTGATATCTCTCCCATCAGTTCATAGAGAACCTTCCTCATTTCCTTTTTATAACTGCATGTATTCCATTGTGTAGATGCCTAATCGTTTCTTCACTATGTCTCTTATATGTTTACAGTATTGTGTGATTCCAAAGAATGCCATCATAACTTACTGGGTATGTGTGTGCTTTAATTAAAACATAAATTTATTATCTCTTGAGGTTCTACGAGTAGAATGGAATCAGTTGTTGGAGCTCTCACTTGGTGAGTCTCTCAAGCAGTTGCAGATGGAAGTTGGGGCTAGAGTCATCTGAAAGTTCAAAGTAACTCAACATCCAAGGTAGCTCACCCAGTATACCTGGCAATTGATGCTGGTTGTCAGCTCAGGGCTCACTGCAAGCTGTAGCTGACATTCCAGCTGAAATGCCTATCTGTGACCTCTCCATGTGGTCAGAACTCCCTAGAGCATGTCAGCTGGGTTCTGAAAGGGAGTATCCCAAAAGTGAGCATTCCAAGAAGTCAAGTGGGAGCTGCAAGGCTTTTAAGATTTGTCTCAGAAATCCCAGAACATCACTTGTGCACTTTTGATCAACCAAAGCATTTAGGCTGGCCCAGATTTAAGGAGAGGAGAATTAGTCGTCTTCTCTTAATGTGAGGAACAGGGTGCATGAAATTGAAAGCGACTGTATTTGGAGACTGTATACGTAGTCTGCCTTCTAGCAATCACAATTCACATCCCTTCCATATGTAAGATGTATGCACTTTCTTTCCAGCAATCACACAGTCTCATCCCATTAAGGCATCAATTTGAAGTCCAGGATCTTGTTATTGGAATCAGGTCCAGATATAAATGGATAAAGCTTCTCAGGTGCAGTTCCTTTAATACAGTTCCTGGAAAACAATTCCCCTTGACTTGAAGACCTTTATTGAGACCTTTATTTCTCCTTATGGCTTTGAGTTTACTGTCTAGTGTTTTTTTATTTCCTCCATTTCCTCTAGGACAGGTCTAGTGGTGATGAACTTCCTCAGCTTTTGTTTATCTGAGAATTTTACAGTTTCTCCCTTACTTTTGAAGGAGTTTTGCTGGATATAGGATTCTTACTTGACAGGGCTTTTTTCCTTTGAGCACTTTAAATACATCAGCCCACTGCCTTCTGGACTCCAGAGTTTCTCATGAGAAATCTGTTTAGAATATTAGGATCCCTTGATGATCACCTTTGTTTTGCTGTTCTTTTGAAAGTTTGATTATAATGTATCCTGGTGTGGGTGCCCTTGAGTTCATCTTACATGGAGGTTGTTGAGCTTCTTAGGTGTTTATATTCATGTCTTTCATCAAATATGGGAAGTTTTCAGCCATTATTTCTTCAGATACTCTCTCCCCCTTTGTCTCCTTCTGGGACTCCCACAGTGCATATGTTGCTCTGCATGTTGGTGTCCCATGGGTCCCTTAAGCTATGGTCACTTTTCTTCAATCTTTTTTTTCTTTCTGTTCCTCAGACATGATAATTTCCATTGTCCTGTCTTCAAGTTCATGGATTATTTCTTCCTGCTCAAATCTGCCTTTGAATTACTCTAGTGAATTTGTCATTTCAGTTATTATACTTTTCAGGTTCAGAATTCTTTTACAGTTTCTATTTAGGTTCATTATGGTCTCTGTTCAGGTTTCTGTTTAGGTTTTCTATTGATTGATATTTCCATTTTGATCATATTTTCTTGACTTTCTCTACATCTTCCTTTATTTTTTTGAGCATCTTTAAGCTAGGCATTTAAAAATCTTTGGCTAGCATATCTGCCATCAGAGGTTTTTCAAGGACAGTTTCTGTTTCATTTTTTTATTTCTCCTTTAAAGGCCATACTTCTCTGTATGCTTAGGGTTTTTTTTTCTGTATGTTATGTTTCGGTATGCTTAGGGTGTGTTTTGTTTGTTTTTTTGCTAAAAACTGGTTATTCGAATCTAAAATAATGTGGTAATTTTGGAAATCAGATTTTCCCCCTTCCCCAGTGTCTGCTATTTTTTATTATTGTTTTTTTTGGGGGTATTATAGGCTGTTCTGATGAGGATCATGAGCCTGAAGTAAAAACGTATGGTCTTCTCTGAGACTTACTGGGTATACAGTCTTTCTAATTTCCCCTGTATGTATAGTTGTTTTTTAATCTCCTAGTCTTTTAATGTTGGGCTCGCAAAAGGGGGAAAAGTGAGAAATAAAGGGGGGGGAGGGCATAGGCCCTTTAAATCCCCTTGAGGTTTCTTCAGCTAGAGTGGGAGGGCTTACAATGGAGAAGAGCTGACAGCAATGACTACCCTTCTCTGTGTCTGTACCTCTTGGATCTGAAGCAGCAATCAGAGTGCAAGGTCCCAGCATTTGGAGGACAGAGTCCTCTAGCCCAGCCTGGTTCCTGCAAGCTATGTTTAAGCTGCTCAAAGAAGAAGTAACTGCTGCCTGCCATGTGGCTGGGGGTGGAGTGTGGTGGGAAGGGTGGCTGAACTGCTGCCTGCCATGTGGCTGGGGGTGGAGTGTGGTGGGAAGGGTGGCTGTCACTGTGCTCAGAGCTGAAATTAACCACAGTGTACTGTCCAGGTCTTCCCCCTGGAAGTTGCAAGCCTTCAATAGCCTCCAGAGTTCCAAAAGAGTTCCCTCAGACGCCACCAGTGCCATTATTTCAGTGGGGAGACCAGTTCTGCCCGTGCTTCCTGCTCTACCGTCTCCTCAGAATCCTCTATCTGTGCATGGGTTTTTTGTGCTTTGGGGACATACCTTCAGGGTGAGAAGCTAGAAATGGGATTGCTGGATCAGAAGATAAAGACATACATAATCGAGTTAAGATATTGCCGAATTGCCCTCCGTGGAGCTTGTAAAATTTTGCATTCTTACTAGCAATGTATGAAAGTACCTGTTTCCTCACAGCTTCACCGACAGTATGTTGTCAAGCTTTTGAGTTTTTGCCAATCTGGGGTAAGTAGTGATATCTTAATGTAGAAATAAAGTAAAGCCTAAGGAGAGAAAACAGTATGTACAAAGAACTGACCTGGCTTTCTAGTTAAATAAAGTGAATTAAATACGTGTTTCTCTTCCCTCCTAAAACCCACTAAAATGGGAATAAAGAAAAAGAACTTAAGAGGAAGGTGCTTCTTCAGTTCTGATACTGTGCAGTTTTTCGTTTGTTTAAAGGTCAGTTGAATATCTTTTTGGTGAAATACTGGTTTAAAACTTTTGCCCATTTTTCTAACTGGTATTTGATTTTCCACAGTTTTTAAGAATTTTTTTTTTTTTTAACTTTTTACTGATAAATTTTTAGAGCACTTTTAGTTCACAACAAAATTTAAAAGGAAAGTATAGGAGTTCACATATAACCCTTATCCCTACACATATGCAACCTCCCCAACTATCAACATCCTGTATCAGAGTGATACATTTGCTACAATTAATGAGCCTAGATTGACCCATCATTAATACCCAAGGTCCGTAGTTTATTTTAGGGTTCATCTTGCTGTAGTACATTCTGTTGGTTTGGAAAAATGTGTAATGGTATATATCTACAATACATAATAGTTTCACTGCTATAAAAATACTCTATACTTCACCTATTTATCCTTCCCTTTCCTCCAACCCCTGACAACCACTGATCTTTTTCTTCATAGTTTTTTTTTTTTCCAGAATGTCATATAGTTGGAATCGTATAGTGTGTAGCCTTTTTAGATTGGCTTTATGTATTAAGGATATTGTCCTTTTGTAATACATGTTTAAATATTTTTGTCTTTTGGATTTGCTTCTGCTGTGTTGTGTTTTAACCATGCAAAATTTTTTCTTTTATTGCATTATGTTTATGAGCGAGGCCCTGAAAAGCTGATTGGAAGCTTTTTGTTTAAGGCTGAGGCTTATCCACAGACAAGGGTCTTGATGTTTTATTCTGTGGGACCTTTTGATTTAAGAGAAGAATCTACCAGTTTCTTGGTAAAGAGAGTAAAGGAAATTGGCAGACGGGGCCTTTTCTGTACATAGTTTTTTTTTTGTTTTTTTTTTTTTTAAGATTTATTTATTTGACAGAGAGAGCAAGAGAGACAGTAAGAGAGGGAACACAAGCAGGGGGAGTGGGAGAGGGAGAAGCATGCTTCCCGCCAAGCAGGCAGCCCGATGTGGGAGTCAATCCCAGGACCCCGGGACCATGACCCGAGCCAAAGGCAGATGCTTAACGACTGAGCCAACCAGGCGCCCCTGTACATAGATCTTTTATTCCTGTGTTTTCTTCCCTTCCCATTGCTGTGCCTGGGGTCCTCAAGTCACTCTATTTTGGGTCTTTTATTTTATAGTTAGCCTTCATTCTCCTGCTATAGTTGGGGAACTGTAGTTTCTTGTAGTTGCTATATGTCATGGATTGAGGATCTAGGGGTTTTTTTTTTTTTTTTTTTTTTCCAGTCTGAATCAATCTAGATTTTAACCTCATGCCTCACCATTGTCTTGGGAAGTCACTTGGAGGTATAGATTTTGGAGTCCTTTGAGAATTAGGTAGTGAGAATTGATTGACTTCCGCAGGCACTTGGGATATCTGTTTTCTCATCTGCTGTCTCCTTTCAAGTTCTTCATCTTATTTTTATTTTATTCTCATTTCAGTGGATTTTAGATGGGAGGAGAAAGAAACACATTAATTTATTGTATTTAACTAGAAATCCAGGTGGTTCTTTGCACAAAGTTTTCTCTCGTTTGGCTCTGCTTTGTGAGCAGTTGGATAGCTCTCAGTAGTTCACAGTATTGTACTTTGATAATTTAGAGTTTATGTGCCTGTACTCAGATGATTCTGATCAATAGTTAGAAAATTGGTTGCCTCTTTCCCTCTTTTATGTCCTTTTTAACTTAAAGGGAAGAATTTTTTTTTACAATTCCAAGCAAAAGATTGTTGGTTGGTCCTTGAAATATGAATGCTACTTGAGAGTCTCAGTCTTCTCCCCATTTGACTTAAATTTCCTTATATTGGTATTTGGGGATTATAGCTAGTTTATAGTTTCATTTTAAATGAATTTCCTCTTTCTTCATTTTCATTTTGGTGGTTTTCAAGAAGGGGAAGTAAACATACCTTTTTTCCTTTCTTTTAAAATGCATTTACTACAATGTCAAAACAGTGTTCAAAATCATACCGGGATTAAGTACCCATGCCAGAACCTTTTCCTGATTTGTATAAAGTTCTGCATGAAGTGTGATTCTAGTCTGACACATTTGGTCACAGTGAGTTTCAAGTCCCAGTGAATGGAGGAGAGCGCCTCTAAGAACACACGTGTGCTGGAAGTATAGAGCTGTCAGACTCAGAGGCAGCGTTAGGGACTGGTTTCTTTCACTAACCTTCTTACTAGCTTTTATCTCTCACGGCACTTCCGCTCCTCTCTGCACGTCTGCTCCTCGATCTCCATGCAAACCATTTTCCTCTGCTGGCCATTAGTTTCCAAGTTCAGCTTGCAGAGCCGCTGGTCTCTCTCTGACCTGCAGGTGCCCTTTCTGCCTCAGCTCTTTACAGCTGACAAGTGTACTCTCTTGCTGTTTCTTGTCATATTTCCAAGAAAAACAGATTGGCCCAGACCATCTTTTTGTGCCACTTCTGGTTTGTTGTTCCTAGCCAAACTATAAATTGGCTATCTTGAATCAGGTGTCCAGTGCTGCTCCATCTGCTTCGGGATATCAGAGAGGGAGAAGTAGGGCAGCAGGGCAACCGCAAGAAACCATAGATAGGACAGGTCCCCTGGTAAGTGAGGGAGTAGGATAGAGCTGAATATATAGCCTATTCTCTCCTTCACTATACCACTTTATTTTTAATAGACTACGTGAGGCAAATAGTACAGATTGAATATTGTAGGAAACTAATATTTAAGTGTCAGAGTTGACTGGGAAATCTGCCCTGTTTGATGCCATTTTTGGTTTGCATTGTGACTTTCGTAGTATAGTGTGAGAGAAAGATCACTACTGGAAGACAGGAGTCTTAGCTTTTAGACCTGATTTTGCCAATTTCAGAATAATTTTTATTTTTTATTTTTATTTTTTTTTATTTTTTTTTTTTTTATTTAAAATTTTTTTTTTTAAGATTTTATTTATTTATTTGAGAGAGAGAGAATGAGAGACAGAGAGCATGACAGGGAGGAGGGTCAGAGGGAGAAGCAGACTCCCCGCCGAGCAGGGAGCCCGATGCGGGACTCGATCCCGGGACTCCAGGATCATGACCTGAGCCGAAGGCAGTCGCTTAACCGACTGAGCCACCCAGGCGCCCCATTTCAGAATAATTTTTAAAAGACCAATGGAATAGAATAGTTTCTAAGGTACTGTCTAGCTGTAAAACCTTGTGACTCAGATTGTGCCCTACTAAGCTGGGAAGGGTAATTTCCACAAATTCAGAAGTTCAGGTTCATGTAAAAAATTAGAAGAATGATTGGACCCATACGTTAGAAAAAGATATGGGAGTTTTGTAGTGAGCCTAATTCTTCTCATTTGTACTTGTTTCATTTGAAGTGGGATGGTCTTTGTAAATTAATTGAAGTCAGTTATTATAGCTACAAAACTCTTTTTGCAACCTAACTTGCAATTAAGTAGTGTATTACTGTAAGTATAATGTTGAAATTTGAAATGCTTTTTGTCTTTGATGCTTTTTTAAAAAATGGAATTGGCTATTCAGAATAATTGAGTAAAATGGGTTTCTTTTACTTTTTAGGATTTAAGTGCCCCGTATGCTCAAAATTTGTACCTTCAGATGAAATGGATTTGCATCTTGTGATGTGTTTAACAAAGCCAAGAATAACCTATAATGGTAAGTCCAGTGCTTTAAAATGCTATTTTAAATTAGAATTACCTTAGATTTTATGAATTTTATGTTTCAGGTAAAATTTAAAAGGCAGGGAACCCTGGAGCTAACTGGTGTTTTAGTTAGGTCTGGTGCTTTGGCTTTACCATTCTTTCCTGACCACAATCTCCAGACATTTAAAATCTTAGGGCAGATTTTTCAGTATAGCCTTGGTACATTTTGAAATAGATTGAAAAAAAATCATACAGTTCATTCCTGGCTTTTTTCAAAATTTCATAAATAGACAAATTTCAAAAGTCTACAAGGAGTTTCAGGGATTTTTCAAATGTAATACTTGGTTTGAAATAGGAAGTAGGAATAGGAGCAGGAAGAGACCAGTAAACAGTGAAGCCAATTGAAAGGTTGACTTCATTCAACAAATGTCTTTTTTTTCTTTAAAGGTTTTATTTATTTGAGAGTGCATGATTTAGGGAAGGGGCAGAGGGCGGGGAGAGGGACAGGCAGCCTCCATGCTGAGCGTGGAGCCCCATGCCGGGAGATCATGACTCCGGCAAAACCCAAGAGTTGGTCACTTAACCCACAGAGCCACCCAGGCACCCTTCAGTAAATGTCTTTTGAGAACCTGTGGAGTATGAGGTGTAGTGTTAGGAACTTGGGATACAGCAGTGAATAAAACAGATGGATCCTACAGCCGAGCATCAGCCGGAGATTAATCAATGTAGTAGCACTCAGTTAAGAATTTGAGATTTCTCCCCGGCTTACAAAAATGCTGGGGTGGGGAGTAGCTTTAATATTGACATAAACATTTTACCCTGACTAGCTTTTTTGCAAACTGATATAGGAATCTCTCTCTAATAGAGTAGTGCTTTAGCCACACTGTCATAGTAGTGACAGTAGAACTTTTTTTTCCCATTTATTTCCCAATGAATAAGTAAAAGGAGATTGTAGCAATTCCTTTGAATAGTAAATGTACCTGTTGATTAAATCCAAACCTTTTTGCATTGTGAAATTGAATTAGGTACTTTGCATAATATAATTGAAATTCAATTACTTAAAAAATAAAAAAACATTCTCAGGCTCAAAATTTGAGGTAAAAGTGATGGGGCTTGTTTCTCATTTGTATTCCATTATCTCATTACTCTCCATAATAATTATGTTTATTGCAAGTGTCTTAAAAATAAAAACCCTTAAATGTTAAGAGTCTAGCCTTGAATTTTGAAGGCACAAATGTTAATTCCTTGACTCTCTATTTGCACATAGCCTTAGTATTCTGTACATTTACTTTTTGTGTGATATATGTATGCTGCAGTCTTTATGAATGTTGATATTTAGCAGTTTTTAATTTCCTGATTTAACTGTGCTCAAGTCAAAGTTTTTTTTACTAGCTCACATATTTGGTGTCTTGAAGATATCTTTAGGAACCAATATGTAACCTTCTGCTTGGGGATAGTGTTCTTAAAAAGGAACCCACAGGCCCAAAATGGTGTCACTTAGGTCAAGGCACCAAGTCAGTAAAACCTAACTGCAGTTTTAGCCCCCCTCCCCCACCCCAAAATGTAACCTTTAACCAGTCAACATGAGAATTTCCTGGTCAGCACTAGGAAATCTGATAGATCCCTTCAGTTCCCCTTAGAAGGGTGACCTTGCCTAAAACAATGGATTCTTCGCTAATAATTTTCTTTTTTCCACCCCCTCTCTACCTTTAAAAACCTTTCCTTTCTTGTAGCCCTTTGGAGCTCCCATCTACTTGCTAGACAGGATGCTGCCTAATTCATGAATTGATTAATAAAGGCAGTTAGATCTTTAAAATTTACTCAAGTTGAATTTTTGTTATTGAACACTGTAAACCAAGAATTTAGGTCTTAAATATTCAGTTGTCTTCCAATTCAGTAGTAAACTTAATGAGAAGAGCAAATAAAGTTGCAAATATTTTTAAGAATGGCTACCTACTTTATGGTAGGTAGATCTGAAACTTTTTAATTTGTTAAATACATATTAACTATAAACATTCGAAACAAGCAGCCAAAACAGCTTCTTCATAAAAATTATATGTGGCTCTTGAAATTTTAAAAATGGGACAGTGGCGGGGCGCCTGGGTGGCTCAGTCGTTAAGCGTCTGCCTTTGGCCCAGGTCATGATCCCAGGGTCCTGGGATCGAGCCCTGCATCTGGCTCCCTGCTCCACGGGAGGCCTGCTTCTCCCTCTCCCACTCCCCCTGCTTGTGTTCCCTCTCTCGCTGTGTATCTCTCTGTCAAATAAATAAATAAAATCTTTAAAAAAAAAAAAAAATGGGGCAGTGGCCAGCTGTGGTAAAAGAAGGTTGTTTCGATGGGCTGATTTAGGTTAGAGAGTGGTGGCTGATGGGCAGTATGCCTCCCCGTTAGTCTGGGAATTCTTAGACCAGGCTGTTTTGAGGGCAGAACCCTGTAGGGAGGGAAAAAATAATCGTTCTATCCTTCTGAGTTCTTGGCTGAGACCTCTAATAAAAGACAGATTAATAAGAGAAAAACCAACAAAAGTTCAACATGCTTAAGTCTTGTATACATGGGTGATACCCTGGGAGAAGGGAGCAAATCTCTGAGATGGTTTAGAATGTGGGTTTAAATACCTTCTTCCGCTAAAGACAAATAAAGTGAGGGTGGTGTTGGGAGCAGCTAGTTATGGGAGGTTACTAGGAAAATCATGGTAAACAAGGGGTTTATTATGCATATTTAAGTCCAGGTGCCTTCTCCACTGATAAGATTCTCTTGTAATAGTCTCTTATGATTTAGAGTCATCCTTTTCTTCCTGGTGCTGAAAGGGAGACACTCTTACAAACGAGATTTCCTTCATAAATGTAAATTACCCTTACAAAAGGATAACGTTTACTGTGTTTTCAGAGCTTCTCCTGGCTCTGTTGTTTTTCATTCTCTTAAAATAATCCTTATACCAAAGAGGCTTATTTTGTGGTAGCATATTCTGTTACCCTTCAGTCTCCCAAATCTCATCAATCATTACTACAAAGTTTAGAGCAAGTTGAGTCAGAGAATCTCTGAAACGGAATCATTTCAGTCACCTGGACTTCTTATAACTTCATATTTGAATTCCTAAAAATTGATTCTATAGAGAGAGAGAGATGCATCAGAGAGATGAGGCCTCTAAATTGTGTTGATAGTCAGATGAGAATTTTATTAAGCATGGTGCTTATTTTACCTTTTACAGCCTTTCCTAAACTAGCTAGAACTGAAATTTTGAAGTTTATTTGTTAAATGTATATTAATTTAACTGTGTAAATATTCACAGCAAGGAGATTAGTTGGGCTTGTTTTTCAGGCTGGATATATTTATAGTCAAACTCTCTTATTTTATTTTATTATGTTATGTTAATCACCTTACATTACATCATTAGTTTTTGATGTAGTGTTCCATGATTCATTGTTTGTGTATAGTCAAACTCTAGAATAGAATGAATTTCAGAAATTTAAATATAAACTGGTGATTCAGAGTTTCAGATTTATACTCACAGAGATGTTACTCTAAATGTTGGTTTGGTTTCCAGACTAGCTCACTGTGATTTTTTTTTTTTTCTTTAACCTGTAATACTATATGCAAATACTCAAGTCTTGGTAACTGAAGAAGAAAATTGGCTAGGTGGAAGCTCTCAGGGTTGAGGCAGCTGGCTCGGCAGAGGTTCAGGTAGGAGGCCCAAGGCAGTCTGGCAGGGAATGATTCAGAATGATGTGAGTGGTTATCTACTGCAGGTGGTGTTTTGGCAGGATAGAAAAAAATTCATAGTGCCACAGTGAGTGTTCATCTATATGATTGCCCTTAAGTCAGGGCCTGTCTGTTGCATGATCACTGAGTGTGCCGTGCGGGTTAAGAAAGAACACATGAGACATTTTACTATGCAACTCAGAGTAAGGTTATTTAAGTAGTACGGGGACAGGACCTGCGGGCAGAAAGAGCTGCACTCTGCAGTGTGAAGCTGGTGGGCAGATGTTTAGTGCTCAAGGGGGAGGGAGCTTGCAGGGAGTATTAGATCATAAATGTTCTCTTCAAATTTCTGCTCATAAAACTACTTTCACAAGATTTCTCTGGTGCTTATCATTCAGCTTGATATTAACTATGTGTGACATATACAAGCAGTCATGAGACCCTTTAAGAATGTAGCAACCAGTCCATATTTGATCCTTATCGGAACTATGCAGGCTGTAGACCAGCCTTGTGGGCTAAAGGTGAACATTTTTCTGCTTCTTTCTGTCATCACTGCCTATTTCATATACTTTACCCTTTTCTGTGTGCTTCATTGTTTAGTTTATGGACCTAATAATTGTTGTATAGTCTGTGAACTTAATATAAATTTTGTGGGCATAGAGTCTTTCTTCATTTCTTTTGTTCCTCATTTTCTAAAGTGTTTCAGATCCAAAACCAAAAGATGAAATAAATATTGTTAGCAAATTCTTACTCTTCATTTTATTGGTCTTTAAAGTTCACTAGATGATAGCTTGTTTTGTGTCCTATAAATTTCAGTTTTTATTTTAGTTCGCAGGAGTGCAATTGAGGGCGGTCAGGTTCGTATTTAAAGAAATCTTTGCTTCATTGGCAATTGGTACTGTGTGTGTGCATGTGTACCTGGAGGACATGTGACTTAAGAGTTGTTTATTATACTTATCAGTGAATCAAAGCAGAGCTTTTCAGAATCATCGGGAATAAACCTGACTCTGTGGACAGAGTAAGATGTGACTATTACTCTGTCAAAGTAAACAAATTTGAAGAAAGATTGAGTCACTTGGAAGGGAACTCATTTTGTAATGGAAGTGAGGAAAAAGGCTCCCACCTTCTGTGCAGTCTGCCGGAGAATGTAATGTACAGACTCACTCAGATGTTGAAGATACATTGCACCAGGCATTTAGACTTGGATTCCCGTGTGTACAAGCAGACTTCTAGTGGCCTGGCTTTCCCTGTAAGAAAAAATGTACTTTTTCCTTCTATAGATACTGTGGCTTTCCAGATGGTTGTGGTTCTCATTCTAAGTTATAAACTTGCTCTTTGCATTTTCTTGGTTTTAAGACCCCCTCCACATGTTTTAATCTTTCTGAATACAGGATGCTTTCTGAACATGGCATATCTCTTATAATTGAGGCTAAAAAAAATTTGCCAGCCATGAAGCAGGATTTTAAATAAGGAGGTAGTTATCATTGTCTGAGTTTGTGTAAACTGCCTTTTGTGGAGTTTCTGTTATATGTGATTTGACATCTCTGTTCATTTATTTGCCTTGATGGTTACTGTGGTTGAGTTTTAACTTAAATGTGGATTCCTAATAGTTTTAAATGACTTTGTAAAGATTACATTATTATAGGACAGCATTGAAGTAAAGTCATTATTTTTGTCCCATAAATTGTCAGGCAATGCAGTGAAATTGAAGGCAGTAGAAAGTATCCCTTATACTGTATACTGTATTACAGAAATTTCAAAATAGATGATATCCTAGAAGAGGCTGGCAGATCAAAAGCACAACTGTTCTAAAACCCTGAAATATACCAGAGGACTCTGTTCTTAATAGGGCCTGCTTCAGATTCTATAGGGATTCCTATAGAAAAATACAGTCACCATCTATTAAAGGTGAATCTGAGATGAAAAATTAAAAATATACAAGGAGTGAGAGCAGATGTGATTAGAATTACCACCCCCAAGAACTTTGGAACTATAAATTTATTTTCAAATCATTACAGTGGTAAGAGGATGAAGAGGAAATAAGTAAAAAAAAAAAAGACATGGTGAATTAGAAATTGAACCCTTTAGACTTCTGTCATTGAAATTAAAATCGCAACAAATAGATTAAACAGCAAATTAGATAGAACGTAAGGAGAATTAATGAGGTATAAGATGGGTCTGAGGAAATTAAGCAGAGTGTAACAACGGTGGAGAATATGAGAGAGGTACATGGTATGGAGCCTGGGACAAGAGCATCTACCATATATAAAATAATCTCAGAAAAAGAGATGGAGTTGAGTTCTGGTTTCTAGCTCCACATGTAAGAAATCTCAGAAAAAGAGATGGAGTTGACTTCTGGTTTCTAGCTCCACATGTAAGAAATTTGGAAGTAGCCACTCTGTCCTAACAACAAGTAAAAAGCTGAACAGACTGAGAAACCAATAACTTTTCTTGAATTCATAAGAGATGGGAGGACACAGGGCAAACTGCCCCCTCTCCCTTGGTAATTGCAGAGACCAGTCTCTCAGGTTTAGCAGAGACTCAAGAGTGGGAACCACTGCAGGAAACCATTGCCAGGGTAGATAAACCTGAACTGTAATTGATGAGTTGCTGGAGGCTCAGTGCAGACAAGTCTGAGGGTTTAAAACTCCAGGGAGACCTAGTCACACTGGGGCCCCCACAGTTTTGTAAGATTGTCCTCCAGGAGTTTGACCAGGGTTCCCATTATAAATATGGCTGCTTCTGGTAAGGGGAGGGGGAGAGGGACAATTTTGAAATATACGAGAGGACTCTGTTCTTAATAGGGCCTGCTTCAGAGAAACTAGTTAACCAGAGCCTGTCTGACCTGGGAGAAGGGAAATACTCAACTCCAGCCCACTCTAGCCATCCTGGTCCACCTAGTGAGGGAGGAAAAAACCTGAGAAATACTTATCAAGTTTACAGTCCAAAGGCATGGGCTCACTAAAGTCCCTTTAGTGGGACAAAAGGTACAACATATGTATGATGGGAAATGGAATTGGCAGAGGCAATGTTTGAAGGGAAATGGCAGAGAACCTTCTAGAATTGCTGAAAGACAGGAATTCTCCGATTTTCAGGAGCATTATAATGCCAAGTGGTATAAATAAAAATAAAATCATACCGAAGGATACCGTAAACCAAGTACCGAATGAAAAGAGAAAAATGTTAAAGTAACCTGAAAAATATTTTACTTTGTTCCACTTGTGTTAGCATTTCTAAAATGCTTTTTGTTTTGTGTAGTAATTTAAAATTTAGTATGTGTTCTCGTTATAAAGGCAATGGATCAAGCATGGTCATACAAGAAACTTAAACATTGTTACAGTCTTATCCATTGTATGCCATTATGAAAATTGTATGCCTATAAGACACTAAATTCGGTTTTACTGCCCTACTTTTAATACGTAGCTGCTCAAAAGCAGCACCAATTCGCATTTAAAATAGTATTAAGAACAGCAGTACTTTGAACAAAGTACTAACTTTGAGTTCAGCTTGCTGAGTTCAGATCCTTATTTTACCACTTAATAGCTATGCCACCTTGGTCTTGTTTTTCTCTCCCAGAAACTTAGAACTAGAAGTAGTGCCTCTAATAGCTTTATTACAAGAATTAAGTGAGAAATCATGCATAGTCTTTGTAGTAGTGAGTGCTAAGTAAACAAGACTTGTTCTTACTAAGAGATACTACCTTTGACTTGGAGTAGGTGCCTAACATGCTAACAAATCTGCAATTCCTTTGATATTTTATTTTAAAAGCCCATAGTTATTTAATTTCAAATTAGATGTCTGAAGGTCTTGCACAGCAGTAATAGTTGTATAAGATACGGAGAAGCAGTGTGTGTGTGGGGGGGTAATTCGACTATGCGCTCTCATATGATACGACAACTTAAAGCTGCAATTTAATTAAAAAAATACTTCCTGCTTTTTATGAGCAACTTGGTGGCCTACACGGCTAAAATCTGAAGTCTGATTTTGACAGGCAGATTGCTTAATCTTGTGGAAGCCTAGATCCTTTCATCCTCCCTATTAATAGAAGTACTGTGGAAAGTACAGTGACTACACGTGGATAACTGTTTCTCTGGAGATACATTCTTTCTTTCAAAGGAGATATGTAGAATAGAAATTGAACTAAAATACATAGTTCAGTGAGAAGGAAGTTCTGATAGATTTCTAAAGCATGATGTAGGTTTCAGGTTCCATTTCTGATTTCATTAATAAAATTTCAGGATGAGGACATTTCTTTTTTTTTTTTTTTTCAAAGATTTTATTTATTTATTTGAGAGAGAGAGAATGAGAGAGAGCACATGAGAGGGGGGAGGGTCAGAGGGAGAAGCAGGCTCCCTGCCAAGCAGGGAGCCCGATGCGGGACTCGATCCTGGGACTCCAGGATCATGACCTGAGCCGAAGGCAGTCGCTTAACCAACTGAGCCACCCAGGCGCCCGAGGACATTTCTTTATTTACCAATTCCTGATTTGTCTCATTTTGTAGATCTTTCATATCATTTATCAGTCTTGGCTCTTTTGTGTTCTCCTTATCCTTGCATCACTTTCATAATGTTCATTTTTAAAAAAAATCATTCTAACATTCAAAGTAAGGTTTCCTGATTTTAAGAAATCCAAAGAAACACAACAGAGACCCTAAAAAGACCAAGTGAACCGACAATATTTGTCCTCAAACGGAAAAAGGTTTTGTTCCCTGGTCACTGTTCTTGTTTTGGTTAAGATGTGTGGTATTGACAGTCTTATTTTCAAGGAATTCTAATATGAATACAGTGCATTTCCAAAGTTCTCTCATTTTTTTGTGGTTTCCCTCTATAAGAGCAAAGCTAGGGTTCAGCCCATGTCTGTCAACAGTTTTGCCCTTGCACAAAATATTTTATATGTATAGAAAAGTGTATAGTAAAAGATGATCTGTTCTAGACCTTGAAAGGATTAGTAAGGTTTGGAGAGAAACGGAGGGCCTGTTGAGGATTAACAACTAGGCCGGTTTGGGGCAAGGGAAAACAGTAAGAGAATCGAAGATGAGGCCTTATAAAGAAGTTTTTAAAATGAATTGTTTCAAACTTGGATCTTTCATATGCAAAAATGTTTGTAAAGAAAATAATTTCTTTAAAGACCAGTTTAGAGAATGGTGTGGTACTTGATGTGGAAGTGGTTGGATGAAGCACTTGGAGGAGAAAGAGAGCCATGTCAGAGGCATTACAAAGAGAGGATGAGTTGGGCTTAGTGAGTCTAGAAAGGGGAGTGGGAGGAGTATTGGTTCCAAAGCTCCCCAGAGTTTCCCAGCTGTGATATGAAAGTGCTCTGCTATGCATAGGGCAGGAAGAGACCAGGGAGAGGCCAGAGACCAAAGGAAGAGACAGACCAGTCCAAATTGGTAGGTGACAGCTTTTTTTTTTTTTTTAATATTTACTTAAGTAATCTCTCCACCCAAAGTGGGGCTCGAAATCACAACCACGAGATCAAAAGTCACAAGCTCCTTCAACTGAGCCAGCCAGGCAGTCTGGTTGGTGACAGTTTTTGTAAGTAAGGGAATTTACATACGAGGCTTATCTTGGGCAGCAGCAATACTGGTAGATCCCTGCCTGCCAAATCTTAAGATTATGTAGAGCCCTAACTAGGTTTAGTCGCATATATTGTCCAGATGTTCTCAATACCACATAACTGTCTCAAGGCTGTATCCTTGAGGCAGCTTCTGGGAGTGGGGAAAGGAAGCAGAATGCGAATTTTAAGGACAGAGGACGGGGTGAGGAGCCTCCAGATTGCCTGGGTCCAGCTAGTGAGTCAGCCTGAAGTTATAATAAGCTTCTCCAACAAGGAGTCTCAGGTGACTCGAGGGTTAGCAGTAGAGTGACTCAATTTGGGGTAAAGAGATAGTTAAGAGAGTACCTGGTTCCTCTAAACAAAATGCCAGGGATGTTGAATCTTTGCAAAATGTGAAAATTATGAAATGTGATTTCCCCCCCCCACAAGGGAGGAGTAAGGATTTTGCAGAGAGTCACTGAATATTTTGTTGAGTTCAAGAAAGATTTTAGGGAGGACTATTGAAGAAATGCTTGTGAATAGTTTTTCAGTGACCATTTATTACTTGAATAACTTTTTTTTTTTTTAAATGCTTTTTCTTCCGCTCTTTAAGTCACAGTAGCCCTGATAATTCAGAATACTTCCCTGGATTGGCCTTGAGTAGCATCTCCCCAGCCACTGAGTGGTTTGGTTTCAGGGAAGGCAATATTAGCACAGTGGCTCTGCATTTTGGGGGGATTGTAGTTAACTCTCAACACTTTACGTGTATTAAGGTAATATAACAATAAAAGCCATAACGGATATATTCTAGATAGTCCTATTCCTTTGCCATCTAAATATTTATAAGATTTATGATTTGCTTGGTTTCTTCCATTTTCTGCTAGACTGATTTGGGATCTCCACGCTTCTTGACCTCTCAGCACCTCCTAGATTATTGTTACGTGGGTGTCCTTTATACCTTAATCTCCTTAAACTGTACTCCTTAGCATTTACCTCAGTTTGAGATTTAGTATATATCTATAAAGAGTTTTGTAAGAAATAAAACGTTCTTGTTATTTACTAGATAACTACTCATTTCAATTTTTAATCTGCTTGATTCAGGGGTTAGCTAGAAAAAGCATTTCAAAAGCTACATTTTTGGGGGGAGGGATGTGTGTAATGAGAAGTCATTTTGATGTAGATATTCGATTTACTTTTTTCAAAAAATACATATGTATATTTCTAAAAAGTTGAGTTTGATTACATTATTGAAATAGTCTGTATCCTTGCTTATGTCTGGTCTACATAGTCTGACAGATTTAGGAAGGAGTTTATTACGGTATCCCCTCTGACTATAATTTTACCAATTTTTTCTTTTTAAAGTCATTTATTTTTTTAAGATTTTTTATTATTTATTTGACAGAGAGAGGGAACACAAGCAGGGGGGAAGAGGAGAGGGAGAAGCAGCCTTCCCGCTCAGCAAGGAGCCCGATGCGGGGCTCGATCCCAGGACCCTGGGACCATGACCTGAGCCAAAGGCAGACGCTTAATGACTGAGCCACCCAGGCGCCCCTAAAGTCTTTTAAATTTCTTTTGGTGATATTTGCCTTGCAGCACATTTTTTCCTGGCTTTATATATTTCATAGCTATGTTATTTGCCCAAATATTTATGATTTATTTTCCTTTTGGATTGAATGTTTTTATATTATATGCTTCTCTCTTCTGCTTTACCTAATAGTCTGTTTTATCTAGTATTATTTTGACTAATGCAAAAACTGTGAGGGGCCTGAGATTTTACCCTTCCTGCAAGCTGACAAGTTAGCCTGCCACAGTTTCATGAATTCTGGCAGAAACCAGAGTCAAAGGACTTTTTATTGTTATTAATCATAACAGTATCAGCATTTTCTTGTGCCCCTTCCTCCAGCCTCAGTTCCCACAGGGTGATGTGAGAAGGGCCAGGTGGTATCTGCACACTCAGTGAATTGCATTGCAGAAGAGGAACCCTGAGCTTAGTTAGGGAACCTGAATGTTTTATTGTAGGAAGTAAGCAGGTCTGCCGTTGGCTCTGGAGAAGATACTGCCTCTGTCTTCCAAGGCTGTTTGCTCTACAAAAATCATTGAAAAGAGAGTCTAAGACACGCTGAAACATGAGAGACCTAGGGAGAATTGTCTCCCAACGATTTCTTTTTGTTTACATTCACCTGCTGTCTTTTTGCTCACCCCTTTCTTGTAATTGATTTTAATTTTGTGTTTGAATAGGTAACATGTTTGCAGTAGTTCCAATGCAAAGAGACACAAAGGATATCCAGTGAAGTCTCCCTCTCACCTCATTCCCTCAGTCCACCTTTCCAGAGGCAGGCAATACTACCAGTTCTTGTGATCCTTCCAGAGATACTTAATGCATATGTAAAGGTATACACATAATCTGCCCCCACACTTTTTACATAGTGATATCATGCTGTAGATGGTTCTGAACCTTAAGTTTTTTCCATAATATATCCTGGAAATTATTCCAAATGAGTTTCATTGTTCTTTACAATTACCTTATATTTTATAGGTGGGTGAGCCACAGGTGATTAACCAGCCCCTTGTTGATGGATGTTAAATTGTTCCTGGTGTTTTGTATGTTTATGAGTAGGTCTATGGGACACAGTCCTGGAAGCCTTGCTTGGTCTGCGATGTATGCGAATTTGTTATTTCTGATAATACTTGGAGTTTTACCTTTAGTGTGGTGCTGGAGTGTATTTGCTAGTATTTCAATTAGGATTTTTGCAAAACTGAGATTGGACTGGTTTGGGGGTATTCTTTTTTTGAGTCTTAGAATCAATGTTATGCTTGCTTCAGAAGAAATCATTTAGATTTCCTTTTTGTATGCTCTGCAGCTGTATAAATAGCATTCAGATCCTCTGAACTTCAAAGGTTTGGTGTAACTCCCTGCGGAAGTGTCTGGGCCTCATGCTTTTTGAGGATGGCTCTAAGAGCTCTCTCTGATTACTATAGAAATTGATCTATTTGGATTTCTGCCTTCAGTCTGCTTTGCTTCTTGAAAGTAAAGTAGAAAGTTATCTATTTCATTGCTGCATATTGTTAGCAAATTAGTCTGTTACTGTTTTTTATTTTATGCCTAAATGGGATTGTTTTCCCAATTTTTTCTTAACTTATGTATCAATTTTTGCTTTCTTTCACCCTTTTTATTGTTGACCTTAGATACCTTTGGGTCTATCATTTTTTCCTGTTTTAAAATTAATTTCTTAGGCTTTTAAAAATATTTTTTATTTCTTCTGATTCCATAGATGTGCTTTTCCTTGTCTGTTGTGATGGGAGTATTAATTCGTTTTCTTTCATCCTTTCTTTCTTCTTTTCCTTCCTTCCCTTTTCAGCATAAATATGCAAGGGTATGAGTTTTTCTCTTATATTTTAGCTCTGTTCCATAGATTCTGTTATATAGTATTTTATCACTATTACTTTCTTTTTGTTTAGATATTTTATATTTGGGGGAATCTCTTCTTTAACTCAAAAGTTAAGGGAGAGTCTTTAAATTCCCAGGTATTAGGTGCCTTTTTCCTCCAGTTTTGCTATTTGTTTTCTAGTTTTACTGTATTCTGATCAGAGGATGCTATCTGTACTATTTTTGTATTTTAATTTACTAAGTTTTTGTGGTTTAACGTCATTTTTGGCGAACGTTCCATATTCATGTTCAATTTAAGGTCTTCTATATCCATCTTGTTTTTACTTGATTTGTCATGGACTGAGGTGAATTAAAGTGTCCTACTGCTGACGTTTCTATTTTTATTTGTATTGCCTGACTTTTTTGCTTTATAGAATGTTGCTATGATTTTGTTATTGATAATCATTATAACTTAGCTGCAAATTGCATCTTTTAGTATTTAAAGGGTCCTGTGTCTCCTTTAATGCTTTTTGCACTGTGACCTTGTCTGATATTGAGTGTAATTCTTTCTCTCCTTTTTTTGTTTGTATTTTCCTGATAAGTGTTTTCCTTTTATTTTCATCTTTCGTCTTTTTGTTTCAGATATGCTTCTTGTGTAGAATACAGGGTTAATTTTATTTGGAATCCAATCTAATCTTTTTTTTTTTTTTTTACTGTGTTGGATTAGCCCATTTACATTTAGTAATGCAGCTAGTTTTAATTCTGTCGTTTTATATTATACTTCCTGTTTTTATAGCTTTTTTTTTTTTTTTAAAGATTTTATTTATTTATTTGACAGAGAGAGAGAGAGCGAGAGCAGGAACACAAGCAGGGGGAGTGGGAGAGGGAGAAGCAGGCTTCCCGCCGAGCAGGGAGCCCGATGTGGGACTCGATCCCAGGACCCTGGGATCATGACCTGAGCCGAAGGCAGACGCTTAACGACTGAGCCACCCAGGCGCCCTTTTTATAGCTTTTTAAAAACATTTCACGAAGTAGCCAGTTTTTCTTTGCTCCATATTTCTTCTTTTAGTTAGGAAGAACTGTATTTCTTTTTTTAGAGATCAATTTCATAAGTGTAACTGTAACTGTATAATAACCTTGATGCTCATATTTTTACACACTGTTAATTTCTATGAGCAATGATGAAATACGAAATGATGAATGAAATGATAAAATTTTTTCCCTTTTTTTTTTTTAAAGATTTTATTTTGAGAGCGAGAATGAGCAGGGGGAGGAGCATAGGGAGAGGAAGAAACAGACTCCCCACTGAGTGGGGAGCCCCATGTAGGGCTTGATTCCAGGACCCTGAGATCACGACCTGAGCCAAAGTCAAATGCCTAAACAACTGAGCCACTCGGGCGCCCCAATTCCTTTCCTTCTTCTATATCCTGATTTTGGTTATTGCGTTATCTCTTATTTACTTTTTAATAGTATTAAACATATTTATACTTCTGTTGTTTGCTTTGTCAGCTTTAAATGATACTTATTAAAGATAATAATTAGCTCTTTTGCCTTTATTTAGGTTTTCAATTTATACAATCCCTAATCATAATTGCCATGTTTATTTTGATCTAAGAGTTAAGTAGATTCAATTCTCACTGCCGGTCCTTTTGCTTTGGTTTTCCCTAGGCATCTCTTGATTAGCTGAAGTTCATCCTCATGTAAATCTTTTGAGAAGGGTTCATGGGAAATACTTTCCTAGACTTGTTTAGGTGTGAAATCTTTGGGTTACACTTACTTTCCTGGAGGGTATTATAAACATTCTTCCAATCTTGTAGTGTTAAAATGCTACTGGGAAGGAGTCTAACACCAGTAGGATATTTTGGAAATAGATTTGGGTTTTCATGGCTAGGCTAGGTTTTTTTTCTAGGACTCAGTGTCCCCTTCAAATACACAGCTTTAGTTATATTTTCATTTCTATAATGTTTTCTGGAATTTTATTTTAAGTAATCCCTGCAACCAACATGGGGCTCAAACTCATGACCCCGAGATCCAGAGTGGAATGCCCTTCCAACTGAGCCAACCAGGCGCCCCTTGAATTTTATTTTTGGCTATAGATATGCCATTGGATCTCTTTTGTTTTCAATAGATAGCATTTTTTTTCTTTGTTTTTAACACTTTCTTCATTTCCAATTTATTTTTCTTGTTTCTGACTCCTTTGTCCCTGTGATTTCAGGAATGTCTGCTCTTTCTTGTGCTTCTAGATTCACCTTAATTTTGTAAGTCGTTTTTCCTTCTCTTTTTCATCTTCACTCCTGAGCTGTTATATCTTTGCATGTGCTCTAGGATAGTTGCTTCCCTGTGTTTCCCTAAGTTGTTTGTTTGTGTGAACTCATGGCAAATAAGTTGATTTGTTGAGACTGAATAGTAGATTACACTATTCGATACACATATTTTATATTAAAGCTGACAAATTTGGTATTATTCTGTCACTTATTTTGTATTTTTTATTTTACTTTGTTCTTGTCCAGCTTCTCTGGATTGATCAAGTTGCTTTCCCTTCCCTCTAAATTAATCCACAACTTTTACTATGCATCTTGCTATTCCTGGTTGATTACCTTACTTTAATGTGTATCTTTAAACCTATTTTTCTGTCATATTCTATCAAAATTAAGGGTTTTTTTTGTGCTCTTTTCCCTCACCTCCTCCCCTACTATCTGCAGCTCCTGGATGTTATGAAACATAGAAGAGTTTGCATTCTACATCATTAAGTTTGCATTGGTGAAATACTGTTTTCATTTCAAAAAACCTGTGGTTATAATACAGTTTCAGTCACAGTATTATCTATTTACATTTCACTTACACATGTTTAATCACTCACTGTGGTTTTTTATACTCTTCATTTTTGTGTTTATTGAGATTTTTGTTCTTCTAATTTTCTTTTCTTAGAAGCATTTCCCTGAATAATTTCCTTAGACAACCTTTCATGGATTATATACTTAATGAGCTGTTGCATGCGCAAATGTTTTTGGTTTGCCTTCATATAGAATACAGGATATTGTTATTTCAGGGTTTGTTTTTTTTTAAAGTCTATAAAATTGTTCTAACTACTAGTATTATAGGTGAGAAGTCTGGCTCGGTCTCATTATTTTTCATTATAAGTTAACCTGTTCTTTACATTTGGAAGTGTACAGGTCGATTTTGTGTTTTGAAGGTTGGAAATTCTATTTTTTTTCCCAGGATGTGTCTGTTTTAGTGTTTTTCTACCCTACTCAGTACCATCTCTAATTAATCCTGCTTAAAGCTTCATGAGCCCTTTCAGTTTAAAACTCAAGTCTTTAGTCAGCTCAAGGATTATTTTCTTCTAGTATTTCTTTGATTAGTATTTCTTTCTGTGTTCCTTTTTCTCTTTCTGTAATGTCTGTATTTTCAATATTAGAGCTGGATTTGTCCTCTGTGTCTGTTTTCCTTCATGATTTTTTTTTTTTTAGTTACTTACATGACATTTATTCTAGATTATGAGTTTAGTTTTCTGCAATGACCTTTCTTTTATCCTTTCTCTGAAATATTAAATTAAAAAATTATGGGTTGTGGTTCTAGGAAGTTCTACTTTATAAAGTTGTCGCACCTTCCTCGTCCCTCCATCCCCTCCTGGCTTCCTTCCTTCCATTCATTCTTTCTGACACTACAGTAGGCATCGATTTCAATTCTTTATCTTGGTTCACCTTCCATCACATTGCTGTATGTACTTAGCTCATGACCTTTCTCTGTTACGTAATGTCAGCAGTTGTAGAATCTCTTGACACACATGTAGATCATAGTGTTATTTCTTTCTCTGATAGAAGAAGAGCCTAGTGATCATTAACTTGGCCACACACTAAACTCTGTTTGTTTGAAGGTGTTAGGAAAGAAATTTCCCTCCTCTTCAGTGCAGGGAGGGTTCTGTCCTCAGCCCAATTTGGTGGCTTTTTTTGGTTTCTCAGTGTCGAAGCAGCCTTGTTCCCTTGTCCCCAGGAGAGTCACTCAGATACTGCTGACTGGCTGGGAAGCTTGAGGATTGATAGACTTTGAGCAGGCCCATTGAAAAGAAATAAACCTTACAAATGAGTGTATTTTCTCTGTCCTTAATTTGTTAAAAACCCTTTTCATACTTGCTCTTTCTTGATTTTCATATGCTTTCATTACCTAAATCTTGATTTAGATTCTCCAGGATCCAGCAATTAGTCACCATTATTCTAGTAATTTAGTAGCCAGAGTGAAGGGAGATCAAGAAAGAAGGCTCGGTTGTCATTGTTTCGTGGCTGTTACTATCAGAGCTACTGGTTCACACTTTGCTTTATCATTTCAGGACTGAACATTTTAAACAGCTTTCCTGTGCATACATACTTTTAATACTTTACCTATCCATACTAATCAACCTAAAAGTATTTGTTGGCAAACTCAGTATATGTCCAGTGCTTTCTGGTTGATTGGCTGATAACCTCGTGGGTAAAGAAGTCAGTACACTTAACAAAAAGTAGGCCTCAGCTCATCTGAGTCATCAGACTGCAAAGTGCCCAGGCCACTGAAACAACAGTCCCCGGCCTTGGGGCATTTTCTCTGTTCATTGGTAGTTTCTTTGTCACTTGGTGTTTTCTCTGGTCTCCTGAGATCTTTTGCTTCATTAGTTGTTCAAAAAATATTTTATTCAAGTACTTACTGTGTGCAAAACACTATGCTGCGTGCTAGAGGGAGCAGAGCATACAAGGTTCCCTGTCTTCCTGGAATTTACTGCCTCTATTACAGAGATTGCAGAGTATTGACTACGTCTGACTACATTCTCTTAATTGGCTTACACAGTATCAAAATGGGTTTTTGTCAGTATTTTGAAAAATGAGAAATTTCACCTAAAAATCTAAATTTGCAGCTGCTTTAAATATATCGTATCTGGCCACCCTGGGCCCTCATTCCTATATGGCATTCTGCCCCTTTAGATAGGACTGTGCATCAGTTTGTCGCAGTTAACCTCTTCACCCTTAAAACTGAGGCCAAATTCGGTTGGCATTCATCGTCACAACTATGCTGTTCTTTTTTTCTTACAAAATGATTAAGAAGGTGAGTTGCTCCTTGCATGTTTTCTGGCTATCCTCCTTCAGGCATTTGAGTTTGTGACCTTTGTATGATATTTATTAGCCTACTAATTATCTTACAGGCTCAGCAAAAAGCAGAAAGGAAAGACATCATGCTTCAGCTTCAGTCAACAAGAGCAGTAGACATATACATTGTAATACTCCTTCTCAAATTCATTCTAACAAAGTGATAGAATCCTAGTTCCATAAATCTGGTAATTCTGACATAATACGTATTTTTGCCTGCTCTAATACCATTTGAGTTTACATTTTTCAGTTTACTTCAATAATGCTGTAGTAAAATTTTGTTTATATTCAGCTGATAACTTAGTTCAAACCTTTTAAGTGGTTTCATATTTATTAGCTCTTTTTTTTAATCGTCAATATTAAAGACCATATGAGATACAGGTATTATGACCTGCAGTTTTAGTTGAAGAAAAAACGAGGCTCAAAGAGGTTTGCACATTGTCCAAAGTCCAAGCCTGTTCTTTTTTCCATGAGACTGCCTTCTCCCATTTGTACTATCTCATTAGATCTTCACAACAATCTTAAGAGACAGGTGGAGCAGGTTTCATCATTTCTTTCGATTGGAGAAAACAAACTCAGAGGAGGAGTCCTTTCTTGCCAGTGATGCCATAGCTAATCTTCAGAACATGTCTGTGGCTTGCCGGCTACAGTGCTAGACATTTCACAGGTCTTCCTTAATTCTTATCACTCCCCTATGACGTAGGTATTGTTATTCTCATTATATTCCTAAATAAGTTGAAGAGTTGGCATTTGAATCTAGAGCTGTGTATAAGTAACACTTTTTATTTTTTTTGCTTTATCGTGTTACCCAGGTTGCTTGACTCTCTGTATATGAATAGCCTACATTATAATTTAACACATTAATTTTAAAAGTACACAATAATAAATTAAGCTTGAAAATCAGCTTTTTTGTATTTTTAGGACTCGTGTTTTCTCTCTGCAATGATTTAAAACAAAGGTGGACCAAATTGAAATTTAGTTAAAAGTCTATATTTTCTATTTTTGTATATGTTCAGTTTTAGAATATTCCTATACTTTTTAGTGTGGACAACTTGTCTGAGAAAATCACTTGTTTAGAGTTTAGCAAATCTGTGTATTGGTTGTGAATTTTGGTTTATTGTTGATTTGTGATAGGGGGCATAGGATAGTTATCTTGACTTGAAGAGTGGGGAATAATTCGGTAATCTAATAATTTCTTAGGTGACTTTATGACTTTCGGCAGCTTGTTGTATACCTAATTTTATATAATACGCAACCCTAGCTAGCCTTTTACAGTAAGTTAGGAACAAAAGGCCCAAGAAAGCTAAATCTATTAAGTATTGAGTTTGTGTTCCTTTTGTATATTTTACCTTTTAGAGTTTCTAGTTTGGGTTCCATTTTATTCCACTTATATTTTCATTTTCTTGGAGAAGGTGCCAAATATCTGTATTTCCAAAAGTCATCAGAAGAGTCACAAGTTCTATCCACTTTTAAAGAATTAGTCTTAATATTAAATGGTTTCTAACACTGCAGATGATAAGTAGCTCTGTGTATAGTCAGTTCTCAGTTATATTTAAAGAAAACATTAATGCAGTAATTGTCAGTGGCATCAAGGCAGAGGAAGCCAGTCATTCCTAGTTGAACCAGAGGGTCTAAAAAGGATAAAAGCAGAGGTTGACCATGAACTTTGAGTTTTAGACACTCTAATAAAGGTCACTCCCATGTTTTTATTAATATAGTTGTCTTATAGTGAAAATGGCAGTTTCCCTCTGTTAAGTATCATTTCTAGTCCCCCTTATGATATTTAAGTATAGTAACAGCTCACGGATCTATAATGTTAACTTTGTCTTTTAAGTCCGTTAGAGATAAATTTATTTCTGAAAGTATTTATTAATAAGGCCTGTGAGCCCCTATTTTTCATCTTTGAGTAATTGCTTCTTACTAATGTTATGAATTTTTTTAATTCTTGATTTTTCTAGGGATTATTTCATATTTCAGCTGCTTTTGTTTTCTACTGCTATCATTGAGGGTTCAAGAACAAAAAATAAGTCTTCAGGTAACATGCCTGATCCATAGTAGTGCTTGGCATTGTATTTTGCTGAAAAGATCATATATCTGTTTGGATGCTTGATCTGAAAAGTTGTGATGATTATGAAATTTTCGCATGGAGTTTTCTTGGCTGCCTCTAACAAATTTGGTCTTACTTGTTCTCTTTCTTTTCAAAAGGATTTTTTTTTTTTTTTGGCTGTCTGCTTTTTTTCATGTCTTGATCTGCAATAACTATATGGATATGTGCTTGTACTTGCTAAATATTTTAATTTTGCATATTTGGCTGCTTGAATTTTAAATAATTTTTTGGGCAATGCAAATTAAGAGCTTGAGGCTATAAATGAAATAGCAATCTACAGAAGTTTTTAATTAGTTTATAAATGTATGTTCCTTATCTATCATATATTTTCAGGTTTTGTATTTTACTAAAATGAAGGACAGTTTAAAATTCAGTTTCTCAGTTGTGCTGACCACATTTCAAGTGCTATTTTCAGGCCATATGTGGCTAGTGGCTACCAATTCAGGCAGCACAGATAAAAAGACTGTTTCTGTCATCATAGAAAGTTCTAATTGGACAGGGCTATTTCCCTGTCCAATAGAAGGAAGTAAGCAGTAAAGTATAAGCTCATTTCTGATACCAGTTTTGACAGCAGCTTGACAACTCCAGAAGATAAAGCAGTCTTGAGCATACTTCCTCTAAATATGTAGCCATCTCTTGTAGTAAAATTCATGTAATAAACAGGCCAGCGACTTAGCCTTAATTTGAATCCTGATCCCAGAACTTAGGTTAGTAACTTCTGATAAGTTACTTAACTTCTTTGAGCCTCAGTTTCCTTATCTATAAAAAAGAGGTAACGTTAGTTACCTCATAGGATTAATAAATAAATAACACTAACTATATGTAAAGATATGTAACAGAGGGGACATTTATAGTACTTTTAAATATAGAATGAAGCCAAAACATTTAAAAATTAGGCAGTGTTGTTTGCATGGACTTGTTCACACCCTTGAAACTATAATAGGTCTCTAGAAATGGTTAGGTCAAGAGTATTCGGTAGAAGTTTCTGGTGGCCATGGGATTATTTATGACACCGTGTGAAGTTGAAACAGCTAGAATACCAGAATGAGGAGAAAAAGAGATAGAAAAATGACCAACTTTATTTTTGGAGAAGTCTAAAAAGTGCTTTCTGATAACAATGGTAATAAAAATGAATATTTTGTATAATGTTTTGATAACTTACAAAGTTTTTCACATAATTCTTTAAAAGTTCATCTCTATAATATTTTGGGTACCTTTATTATACTAATATTAAAGAAGAGTAAAAGGAAACTCAAAGTTGACCAACATTTTGGAGATTACATAGCTAACTGAAAGGATGGAGATTCCTATTTTCAACTTCAAATCTTACGCTCTTTCTACTTCGACATGCTGTTCAATTGATAGCAGTTGTGTTTCTGAGACAGGTGTGTATTTCAGCATCTCTAGGGATGTGGCCCACGTATATGTAATTTATTTTCTGTATTGAGACAGAATGCCTACCCAAGTGATCCTGGTTCCCACCTCTGGTTAGAAAATCATTGCTTTCTTCCTGCTTTAATTCTTCTTTTCCTGTATCAGTACATCTAAATTAATGCATACACCATATGAATAAGACAAAAAAAAAAAAAAAAAAAAACGAGACTGATAAACAGTACACTGATTTAACTTTTAGTGTTCCAGATGTTTAGGTAGGACATCAGCAACACTTGAAAAAGCAATAGTAGTTTCTGTTCACTATCTTCAGTGCCTCTCCATTTATAAGTGCTTGTGGAGAGCAGGAATCCAGTCAGACTAGCTAACTATGGAAGTTAATCTCTTAGTGTTCCTTTCTCTGCTTCTCTAATAACAATTTTGGCTATTAATAGTCTGCCCTCGATGTATTGCAGTCCTAAAATGTTGACTCCATATTGCTTATAGTAGTATCTTTGTGAATGTTTTCAATTGATTGGCTAAAGATTTTCAACATTTTTAAAGATTTTTAACATTTTTTCCCCCAGCTGTCTTGAAGATGCTTCAGTATCCTGGACTTAGTGGTTTTTCCCAACCATATTTAAGTCTGAATGTTTCCCATTACCAAGCTCAAAACTTTCCTTTGAATGGAAGGACACTGTCATAATGGGGTGGTAGAGGGGAACGTTCTAGCAAACCCCCATGTAGGCAAAAAGGAACCGTGTTGCATAGTGAATTTTCAACGCATTTGCTATTTGAGACAGGAACGGGTTTTGCAGTGAATGAACTGTCTTTTGACTCAGTTGCTTATCAAAATGCAGTTGAGTAGTGTCTGTCTATAACATGTTAACATTGCCCTTTTAATTTTCTGAGCAGAGATCATTTCACTAGAAGCTATTTACAGTGAATATAGGCTGCTTCTGCATTGAAATTTGCTTGGAATGTTCTTGTATATAGGTGCACCTTTCTTAACATAGAATATATAGTTCTGATTATTTTTCATTACTAGGGCTTAGGGAGCTTATGATTAAATGGCTGACTTTAATACGGCATTTTAGATTAAACTAAAATGATTTTTTTTAACTTAGTACTTGCAAAGCATAACATTATATTCTTAAAATAAATATCATTATGTTAATTATATGCAGAATGTATTTGTCTTTGTTGTACCGTAAATAAATTTACTTAAAAATAGGATAAAACCAAGGCCTTCAAGATAGTAAAATTTTCCCAACTCAGAGATTTTTAAAAACCTTTTGTAATAAAGAATTGAGACTTGGTCATAGGTCACCATGAAAGTATTGTTAAGACACTTATTTTTCTGTGAACAGTGCATTCAGAAACTTATACTTAATGATTCTAGTTCTTTTCATTTTGTGCTGACAATCTGTTACATAGTAAAATATAATGGCAGTGCTTTTTCCTTATTTTTTAAGAGCTGGCCTATCTCATTTTCTTAAAATAAGATAATGGAGATTATATGGTTCATTTTGACTTAAATCTAGATGCAATATTAATGTATTCCAAAAGGTAGAAAATGTGATACCATGTTTCACCAATTCTAAGACACACTTCCTTTTCATACTTTAACAGCTCTGGAAAGTGAGATGCACCTTAAAGTTGATTTGTGTCATTTTAATGGTGGGTTTTTGAGGGGTTTTGGGGGGTTTGTTTTACTTATGTGCGAACTAATGGTACATGTTATAATCATTGATGTCTTAGGCTTGGTAAAAAGTGATGGTTGATTTTTTTTGAAGTTTGTTGTAGAACTCAGACTCATTGTTATGATGTGGTATATCTTTGCGGTGAGAGAAATCAAATAGATGCTGTGAGAATATACTGTATTATTTGGAGTTACAGACCTTTGCTAAGATCTTTTAGTGTCTCCTTCACATCCTCTCACTGCTGTCATCCTAGTGTCAAATGGCGAAACTAAAACAGTTCAGTAACGAGTTTGCTGTATTTTATTCAAGGGAAAATAATCCATAGATTGAGGGAGTACGGTGCCTCACGAGCCCTTCAGAAGGTATTTTTTCAAGAGCAACTTTTATATAATGTTCGAAGAGGCAGCCCAAAAGCAGGGCCTGATTGGCTAGAAGGACCTGTTTTCTAGGGTAACATAAGCTAGCTAAAGCCAAGTTGGAGGATTGTGACTGGTGTTACATTGCCTTGATAGTGAGGTGTTTTCTGTAAGTGCAGGATGATTTAGGTTTAGATTTGTGACATGGGTGGGGCCACTGGAGTGGCCTCCTTTTGTGGGTTCCAATATATACCACTAATTAGGTTTTTTTACATTAGACTGGTTTCCCATCTGTGGAAAGCTATCCAGAACAATAAGAAAAAAAATGGAGATCAAGAGAAGGAAGGAAAGACGGGCTCAGGGCAGGTGGAGTGGACATAGTGGTTGGGACCTCCAGGGTGAAGAAGGGAAAAGTGGGGATAAGACACTAGAGGGGGTTGTTAATGAGAACATTTTCCATTTACCCAGCTTTATTTATCCTGGTCAAGTCTCTGATTGTGATATGTCAGCTTGTGAACTTCCCAGTAGTTAGCTAAAATCATCTCAACCATATTCCCTAGATTCTGAACACATTAACTTTTCATGCCAAGGCCTTTTTCCGCAGAGGTTGCCCTGTTACCCCCTCCAGCCTTATGGGTAAATCATCTGTCTGCTGGTATAGACCCAATAGAGTGTGTGTTGCCTCTTAATGTGCTATCTCAATATGAATAACTGAAGGGCGAACTACTTCTTAGAGAATGAATTTTTCTACAAGGAACGATTACAGATAAATGCACAATTAAATTCGTTGGTTTTTTATAAGAGGTGTAGGAGTACCTGGCAAATAATTATAGGAACTTCCCTACCTTGCACTGTCTTTAAGCATTTAGATAGAGATTGGTGTAGTCTTTTCTCTTTAGCCTATTTGATTTTTATTTCTACAGACAGTAATTTAGTTGTTTGTGGTATAAATTCATATTGCATGTTCCTGCTTTAGTTTTCCATTCTTGACACTTACTGAGTATACATTCTCATACATTTGGCAGTTTCTCCATACTTTACAGCAATGGCATGTTTTAGTTCTTCGTCATTTTATCTGGCTAATATCTGTGTTTTAGGCAAGATCCTTTTAAAAATTAAGCTTTAACATTAATAAAATATTTAAATATTCAGTATAAAACATGAATTGAAAGAACCTTTTTTTTCCCCCCCGAAAGGAATTTTCACTTTGTAAAGGGTTTTACCATAGCAGTATTTTAAACAGTCTGCAGGCCCCTCTGGAAGCCAGTCTAATTAATTACTGCCTGGTGTCGGCCAGGTATTGTTCTGGAAAAGGATTAAGAAGAATTGCTGCCTGTCTGAAATCCTCAAGTTTTCAAAAGTCCCTTTCAGAATCTACACAAAACTTTAATCTACCTTTGGATTTTCTTGAATTAAGTAGACCTTTTTAAGAAGCCCCATATTCAGGGGGATTTCTTTAACTTATCCAATTTTGTTATTTTAGAATTTTAAAAATATAATAGTACTTTCATGTCTTTTCAGCCACATTACACTCTAAATTTTTTTGAACTATCCTGGGCATCAAATTAATATTGATTAGTAAGAGAAGGAATATGAATTCCAAATTGCAAATAACTGACTTGCTGATGAAGTTTTATAGCAAAATCCTTTGCAAGTCGGAGGATTCTGCACTGTTCTTGCTTACTGTAATGCCTCAGTGAAATGGAAATGGAAATAAGATGCTGTCTGTGAGTAAAGGTAAATATTATTCACTGACTTATGAATAGTACTTCAAATATGGGTGCTGACTTTTATGTATTTCTGACAAAATATGCCAGTCACCACTCTTTATAAATTAGTCTTCCTATAATTCGTCTTTCAGTTTTATTGTCCTGAATTCATTTTCTCTTTCCTCAGAGGATGTACTGAGTAAAGATGCTGGGGAATGTGCAATATGCCTTGAAGAATTGCAGCAGGGAGATACTATAGCACGACTGCCTTGTCTATGCATATATCATAAAGGGTAAGTTTCTTTTTATGTTAACCAAGTTGATAGTAGAGTAAGCGATGCTTCTCAAAATTTCAAACATTGTCCTTAGGGCTGAAAAGTTTTCTTAATTGAAACTCCCTTCCCCTATTTCTTAAAAAAAACAATTGCCTTCTTTACCTGCTGGAACTAAGATTAAAGCCCAAATCTGTTTGTATCCAAAAATCTACCATTTGCTAAACATCTCCTGTTACCCAGGTATTGTCCGTAACAGCTTAGCTAGGTTATTTCATGTAAACCTTGTAACAATCTCATTCTATAATTGAGGGAATAAGCCGAGGGACCATAGGAAATCTCTCCAAGGTCACATGGCTAGTAATGGAAGAGCTGAGATTTTAGCCATGTCTGTTTGACTCCAACATCCATCTAGATTCTCATAAAGTATTCTTAGTTTCAGAGCAACACAGGACAATTTTTAGGTAAAAAAAAAAAATTTATTTAAGGTGAACAGAAAAAAATAGAAAACTATAACATTTTAAACCAATAAAAGGAATAAGGCAGAATTTTATTTAAAGGTGGGTGTACGGAAAAGCATAGAGATCACAATAAATAATACAAAATAAGGAGGCAAAAATAAATACAATATCAGTAATTTTAAGAAATCTAAATAAAACTCATCAGTTGACAGCAGACTGAAAGATTGAGGTATGCTGTTGCTGAGCAAACACTTAAACATAAGGATATAGAAAAATGTGCAAGTGAAGGAATAGAAAATTATGTCCGGGTAAATATTAACCACGAGCAACTGACAAAGCTAAATTAATATCAGACAAAATAAATTTTAACAAAAATATTGCTAGTATGATATGATAAAGGTATATAAAGTTCAGTTTTTGGTGAACCTAAGAACAGTCTCAAGGTAAAATATTTATAGAACTGTCAGAAAGAAATGGACAAAAATGTCATGATAATGGGAAATTTCAACATAGTTCTCACTGAGTCAAGCAGATGAACACAAAATGAGTCAAGACCTAGAACAATCAAGCAATACAGTTAACAGGTTTGTCTAATGGATGTATGTGTATCTGCGCCTAGCAATTAGTACATTTTCTTTTCAAGCACATGTGAAATACACAGAAATTGATGGTGTACTGGGCCATAAAGCAAGTTTTAGCAAACTACAAAAAATTGGTGCCATACAGAAAGCTAGCTGTTCTCTGGCCAGTTATATGTCAGTAATAAAAGATGAATAATCTTCACACATACTTTTAGGTAATTTGTAGATTAAAGAAGAAATATAATGGAGGGGTGTCTGGGTGGCTCAGTTGGCTAAGGGTCTGACTCTTGATTTTGGCTCAGGTCAGGATCTCAGGGTCCTGAGATCAAGCCCCCTGTCAGGCTCCACACTGGGAGTGGAGCCTTCTTAGAATTCTCTCCCCACTCCCCACCTACCCCCCAAAAAGAAAGGAAATCATAATGGGTCTTAGAAATACTCAAAACTGAATAACAACGAAAAACCCTTTTGACATTTTCTAGAGTGATCCTTGGAAGGCTTGTGTTAGAGTGGAGAGAAAGACTGGAAATCATTAAACAAGTTCTTCCTTAAGAAATTAGAAAAATGAAGAAACACAAAATAGAACAAAAAAATAATAAAGGTGAGAGAAGAAAATAATGAAATAAAAAAATTACCTGCTAGAGTAGAGACCAACAAAGCCAAAAGTTGGTTCTTTAAAGACAAATAAAATAGATAGGCCTCTGGCAGGATTGTCTCTAGAAGGAAAAAGTGAACAGTATAGGAATGACACATAACTTCAGACACAGAAATTAAAAATAATTGGAAAATTTTGTGAAAAATTTTACACTCTTTGATTTAAAAATATAAACAAAACAGGCAATTTCTTTAAGAATATTATTATCTTTCCAATTCATTATATATTATTTTATATTTTATATAATATATATTTATTATATATTATTAATTGTATATTATGATATGTAGTAATTACCAAAATGATTCAAAAAGAAATAGAAAACCTGAGTTGACTAATAACTGTTACAAGTAGTTATTAAGACAAACCTTGAAAAACAACAAATATTAAAAATTAAAACAAGACCCAAAAACCTAAAAACAGGCTTACAAAGATGGTTTGACAGCAGGTTCTACCAGACATCCAAATTACACCATGTTAACAATTGTAAACACTCCAAATAGTAGGAAAAGATTGTAGGTTCTCCCACTTATTTTATGAAAATAATATAAACTTGATATTAAAATCAGACAAGGTAGGACGCCTGGGTGACTCAGTCGGTTAAGTGTCTGCCTTCGGCCTAGGTCATGATCCCGGGGTCCTGGGGTAGAGTCGTGCATTGGGCTCCTTGCTCAGCGGGGAGCCTGCTTCTCCCTCTGCCTGATGATCCCCCTGCTTGTGCTCGCTGGCTCTTTCTCCCTGACAAATAACATTTTTTAAAAAAATAAATAAAATCAGACAAGGCAAGTACAGGAAAGTAAATTAGAAGGCACTCTTATTTATGAACATAAATGCAAAAAATCCAAACACATATTAGCAAACCAAATTCATCAATATATATCTGAAGTAATGCCTCATGACTATTAGGAATGTAAAGACACTGTAAGATTAGAAAATTTATACATGTAGTACACCACATTAACAAAGGAGAAAGACCATATTATCTCAATAAATGTGAGAAAACAGTATAACTCTATACTTACGAATTGATTTCAAAACAAAAGCAAAGAGTAGATGTTAGATAAATTATTAAAATTAATAAGAGGGGTGCCTGGGTGACTTGGTTGGCTAAGTGTCTGACTTCAGCTGAGGTCATGATCTCAGGGCCTGACCCCTCTTGGGCTCCCCACTCAGAGGGCTCTCCCTCTGCCCCTCCCCTGACTGATGCTCACTCGCTCGCTCTCTCTGTCTCAAATAAATAAATAAAATCTTTAGAAAAAAATTAATGACTGGGGCACCTGGGTGGCTCAGTCAGTTAAGCATCCAGTTCTGGATTACGGCTCAGGGTCATGAGATCAGGCCTCCCTGAGATCCTGCTTAAGATTTTCTCTCTCTGTCCCTCCCCCTCTGTGCACATACGTGCATGCTCTCTCTTTTGCTCTCTTTTTTAGGGATTAAGAACTTAGCAGGGTTGCCAGATAGGAGCTCAACATGAAAATTAGTTGCATTCATATCCCAGTAAGAAAAAAGAAAATATAACTTTTTTTTTTTTATAGAATAACAACATTAACAGCCACAAAACCTACAATGGCTGTAAGCTGTGTTAAGAATGCATCCCAGAAAAGATACTCAAGATTTTAAAACTTCGCTGAAAGATATAGAAGATCTAAAATTTGAGGTATTCCATCTTGGGGATAGAAAGATTCCATGTCATAAAGATGTCACTTAACCCCAGATTACATAGTTAATATTGTCCCATTCAAATCTCAACTAGTTTTTTCATGTAATTTTATGAGTGGATTCTAAAATACACATGGACCAAAGAGCCTATATGGCAAGAACAGTCATACTCACGAAGAAGAAAACTGCTGGGGGACTTGCCCTGTACAGACACATTATAAGACTATTATTAAGACAAGTGTGGAAAGGGCATAGGAATAGAATCCATAAACACTCGTGTGCATATGAGAGACAGCATAGCACGGGGTTGTTAAAAGCATGGATTCTTGGAAGTTAAGCCTTCCTCCCAAGATTCAAGTCCCAGCCCCTCCACTAATTCATTGTGTGATCTTGGTCAAGTTGTAGTTAGCTTTCCCCTCCCTCAGTCTATAAAATGAGGCGATAGTACCAACTTCATAGAGTTGTTAGGAGGTTTTAAATGAGTTAAATTTTAGAAAGTGCTTGCACGTAATGGATACTATGTAAATATTTGTTAAGTAAATGAATAAATAAAAAAATTGATTTGGCAGAGGTGGTATTACAGTAGTAGAGAAAGAATGAACAATTCAGTGAACTGAACCAAATCAGTTGGTTATTGATGTAGAAAAATGTTATAGTTGGAATAAGAATCAATTCCCAATTGACTAATCATGTTCCTATGGAAATCAAAATCTTTACAAGTGTCGGAAAGAATGTAGAGAAAAAGAGTGCCTGGGTGGCTCAGTTGGTTAGGCGACTGCCTTTGGCTCAGGTCATGATCCTGGAGTCCCTGGATCGAGTCCCGCGTCGGGCTCCCTGCTCAGCGGGGAGTCTGCTTCTCCTTCTGACCCTCCCCCCTCTCATGTGCTCTCTCTCATTCTCTCTCTCTCAAATAAATAAATAAAATCTTTAAAAAAAAAAAAAAGAATGTAGAGAAATGTTCTTGACCTCTTGGTAAGAGATATTTTTAGGGCTAACATACCCCCCCCATCAACTTCGAAAGGAAAGTTGATAAATTTAACTGTATTAACATTTAAAACTTTTTTGCATCATGAATTTGTGAAAAAGTAAAAGAAAACTAGACCTCAGGCTGAGTTCTTTTCAGTACACGTAACAACAGTTTGTTGGTATGGTATCTGAAACAAGCTTCTCCTTCAGCAGCTTTCTGTAATGCAGTTAGCTCATTGCAGTTGGTAAGTGGAAGAACAGTGACAATGTAATGAGATGATCTTCGTACTGGTTCATAAAGAATATTTCTCAGCACATTAGTGTTTGCTCTATCAAATAAAAACAGATGAAAGTATATATGGAAATGGGCCGTGGGAGAATACAGTGTAGATATACCTTGTTTCATTGTGCTTCATTTTATTGCGTTTCACAGATACAGCTCCCCCCGTTTTTTTCTTTTTAAACAAATTTAAGGTTTCTCACAACCCTGCATAGAGCAAGTCTATTGGCACTATTTTCCCAACAGCGTTTGCATACTTTGTGTCTCTGTGTCACATTTTGGTAACTCTCAGAATATTTCAAACTTTTTCATTAGTTATTTGTTATGGTGATCTCTGATCAGTGATTATGACTCACTAAAAACTCAGATGGTAGTTAGCCTATTTTAGCAATAAAGTATTTTTTAATTAAATTAATAAATTTACTATAAATATACGTAATTTAATTATATATGTTTTTCTTTTTTTCTTTTAATTTAAATTCAGTTAGCCAACATATAGTACCTCATTAGTTTCAGATGTAGAGTTCAGTAATTGATCAGTTGTGTATAACACCCAGTGCTCATCACATTAAGGTGCCCTCCTTAATGCCCATCACCTGGTTACCCCAACCCCCCCACCCCCCTCCCCTCCAGCAACCCTCAGTTTGTTTTCTATTGTTAAGAGTCTCTCATGGTTTATCTCCCTTTCTGATGACTTCCCATTCGGTTTTCCCTCCCTTCCCCAATGGTCCTCTGCCCTGTTTCTTATATTTAATTATGTGTGTGTATATATATTTAAGACATAATGCTTTTGCACACTTAGTAGTACAGTGTGAACATAACTTTGATATGCACTGGAAAACCAAAAAATTTATTTGACTCATTGCGATATTTACTTTATTGCTGTGGTCTAGAACTGAACCCCAGGATATGAGGTGTGCCTGATACATCCACTGAACATTCTTACACCCAGTTTAGTTAGACCACAGGCTTTATTTTGGAAGTTCTTGCTTGCTTCATTCATAGTTTTCAAATTTTGTGCATTAGGCTTTTGTCCCCATATTAATATTAATCCTTCCTTAGTCCTCTTTTTTAAGTAATCTCTATACCCAACATGGGGCTTGAACTCAAAACCCAAAGATCAAGAGTCCCCTGCTCCACTGACTGAGCCAGCCAGGCACCCCCTTCCCTAGTCCTCTTTATGTCAAGCTAACTTAACCCTTTTTTTAAAAAAATCCTGTATTTACAGTGGTATTTTATTTATCTGGAACAAACACAGCTTTGTTCTGGTTACAAGGTTGTATTGTTTGAGTGGTCTGCCTTTAACATGGGTTTTCCCATAAGCCCTGTTAGTTTTAGTGTATGATTTTGTAAAAAGCAAGGTTCATCAAAAATGTGTATACTATATTATAGCTGAAGTATTTGGATAATAACTTCCTATAAACCTATAAGAAAAAGACAAAATAGAAAATTTGTCAAAAGTTAAGTCAATTCAGAAGAAAAAAAAAGAACCCCGAATGGTCAGTAAACATACAAATGTAAATTGGTATACTTGGTGAATAGCTCTGTCATAGCTGTGTACTGTATATATTCCACAATTCAGTCATTCCACTCCAAAATATAAGCCCTGGAGGAATTCTTGATCTTGTGCTCTAGGACGGTGCTGCTACTCAGTATGCAGGTCCAGGATGAAATAAAGGAGCTTGACTTGCAGTGATTTAAATTTTTTAAAAAAAGTTAAAACAGTGTAGTTAGATGCAAAATAAATGGGTATTCTGGCTCAAAAGCCCCTTATTTCATTGAGAACTGGTAACAGACAGCTCATGGATTAGCACTGTTTGTGGGCCACTCTTCGAGTAGCACAGCTCTAAGAGACATGTATAAGAATGTTCCTAGCATCATTGAAAGTGTCCATCAGTAAAGGAATGGACACATAAATTGCAATATGTTTGTATTTATGGAATATTACAGTGATACTTTCTCAGTGTCAGTCAAAATTACATGGCTTGTAAAATAAATACCCATAGGTACTGTGAATTGTTAATATATCTGGAGTATTTTGTTCAGTACTACTTTTTTTTGGTGGGGGGTGCGGGGGTAGAGGGAGAGGGGGAAAGAGAGAATCCCAAGCAGATTCCACACCTAGTGCGGAGCCCCATGGGGGGCTCGGTCTCACAACCCTGAGACCATGACCTGAGCTGAAATCAAGAGTTGGACGCTCAACCAACTGAGCCACCCGTGCGCCCCAGTTCAGTACTTCATTTTAAGGGATGTTTCAGTAGACCAGGGGACCACTAGAGCCAAGTAAGTAGGATAGAGAGCAGGCTGAGAAGCCAATTTGGGCATGATTATTTAGACAATAAAAGTCTTAATGCAACAGAAGTTATTTTAAGATATTTGAAAGAATATTGTGTGGATGAGATACTTTACCTTTTTTCCTTTTAATTTCATCCATTATTTTTACCCACCAAACTATCCTATCAGCATATGAGAAGGATACATAATAATTTTGCCTGTAAGCATATTAGCCAAGCCTTCTAGCTTTGTGGCATATGCAGATTTGACAGTTGTCAACAATGAGAATGTTGAGCAGTTTGAATTCTGCTTGGGTAACTTTCTAGCTGTTGGACAAATTACTTAACCTTATCAAGGCCTTACCATTTATCACAGTGAACTAAAATTTTCTGCAGTGATGAAAATGTTTCATATCTGTGTGTCTAGTAGAATAGCCAATAGCCGTGCACGTGGCTTTTGAGCACTTGAAATGTGATAGTGTGACCGAGGAACTGCATTTTTCTTTTATTTAATCATAATGAATTTAAATAGCCACGTATGGGTTGTGGCTACTGCACTGAACAGTGCAGATCTATAATGAGGATAATTATATGCACCCTAATATTTAACTTCTAATAAAATCACAAAATATAAATGCAATTGGATGATAGTATTTTTATTTGTGTATGTATATGTATTGTAGAGTGGGATAGAATTAAAAGGCTATATTTATATGTAAGTATTGAAGTATAGTCATTTAAAAGATGCAGTACTGTCAAGAATTAGAATTTAAAAGCTGTTTTTGATTACATTGATAGGTACATGAACAGATGGTATTTGCATGAATGAATATTTTGAAGAGAAAAATACCTGCCCAGATTTGTCACTTAATTTTGAATATTGGTAAAGTGTTAGTTCTTTAGATTCTCTTTTGGTAATGGTTGTTCTACTTAAACTTTAAAGTACTTTATAGCATAATTTTGCAAAGGTTATTTCCTTAACTGCTTTGAATAATCAAAATGTGGGATGCCTGGCTGGCTCAGTCAGAAGAGCATGCCACTGGATCTTAGGGTCATGAGTTTAGCCCCACGTTGGGTGTAGAGATTACAAAAAAAAAAAAAAAAAATCAAAATGTAATAAACAGATCCTTATCTTTTACTTACATATGCCAAATATACTCATTTAAAATATTGAAATTTTTTTCCTGTAAATATATATTAAGGTCAAGAAGTAAGAATTTTTATTATGGCTGTCATGATATCAATAATTAAACAATAAGTGTTTCAATTTTTCTGGTTTTGTTCTTTTCTAGCTGCATAGATGAATGGTTTGAAGTAAATAGATCTTGCCCTGAGCACCCTTCAGATTAAGCATCAACTTCCTGTTTTATAGGTAATTCTCCCTTTTTCTGTTTTAATTGCTTTTAAGCTTGTTACTTGAGTTATACATTCTCAGCCACCATTTTAATTCATTCATTTACTTATTGAAGTGTGTGTGTGTGTGTGTGTGTATGTGTATGTGTCCCAGACACTATGTTAGGTTACTGTGTAAAAAACTCACATGAAAAGATACATAGAAAACAACTTTATTGATTCCATAAGAAAGTCATATATTGAGTAACTTCTCCATTCTTGGTACTTTAAAACACATTTAATTTTAGTTTAGTGCTTAAACCCATGAAGTATATGGTTTGTATAAACTTCATACATGTACTGCACATATGTACATATCAGTACATATTACCCTGTTTTACCACTAAGAAATCTGAAGGCCAGAGTAATTAATTTCATAACTTTAAGAAGCAGTATGCACAATAGTCCAAGGCATGCATTTAGTAAACAGAATCAAATTCTGTACTCTTATTCCAAACTTGACAGGTATGTTCTTAGGTAATGCAACATAATATTATAATTCTAATCATCATAATTAGTTAACATTTATGTTGCATTATTATGCGCCACGCATTGTTCTAAGCATTTTACATCTATTAATAACTCATCTAATTGTTGTAACAACCCTTTGAGCTCAGGACTCTTGCTATTCCTTTTCCCATTATACAGATGAGGAAACAAAGTTAGAGGTTATGGAACTTGACTAGTCAAGCTAGTTCTTGGTAGAACTGGGACTTGAACCCAGGCATATTGGCTGCAAAGATTGTGTTTTTATCTATTTTGCTATAATTAGGTAGGAGCATTTTCTTCAAAAAGTTGCATCATGTACTCATTCATTCAGTTTAATCTTGCACCTTAGTATCCTCAACATGTTATATAGTACCTGTCTATACAGTAGGAGGAAAAGCGAAAAAAAAGATGAATTTTAAACCAAATACAGAATTTGTTTTGCTCTGCTGATTTAGCTGCTTATCCTGCATTATCTGAAATTGTTCAGTGAATTGAATGATAAACTCATTATTGTTTTTTCCATATTCCATGAAGTGAGTTAAATGACATCATTTAGCTTTGAAAAAGTAGTTAATTTAATTGATATCTTCGTATATATGAAAAGCTTTTTATGAGAAGACTTGCAGAAATGACATAAAGCACTGGGTTTTTACATCCAGGCAGAACATTTTAGCCAATCCAGGAATTGTTTCAGGAGTTGGAATCTCTGTATTCAGAGACCTAAGACGGTAACCGCCAGCAGTCTTTTCTGAATGGCTAAGACTAAAGATAGGAAACTGAAACAGATCATTGCCCTTAATGAGGATAATTTAATAGCAGCAGATTAGAGTATTGACAGAGGAGATTTGAGATTACTGAATAGCCGTTACAGCAACTGAAGTAAGAATGCAGCACGAAGTGAGACCTCTGTCACAATTACAGTAGGGTTCTGCATGGGAAATGGGAACTCCTTGGGAAGCTGGAGGGTATGAGAAGACTTGTCAGCTTTTTTTTTTTTTTTTTAAGATTTTATTTAGTTATTTGACAGAGACATAGCGAGAGAGGGAACACAAGCAGGGGGAGTGGGAGAGGGAGAAGAAGGCAGCAGGGAGCTCGATGTGGGGCTCGATCCCAGGACCCTGGGACCATGACCTGAGCTGAAGGCAGACGCAGAACCACTGAGCCACCCAGGCACCCCAGACTGTCAGTTTTTGAACCTTTTCCCATGAGGTGGTTCAGAGCAGACCTTGACACACTGGAAGTATGAATTGGGATAAGATTTCTGTATAAAAGAAGAGTGGTGATGGAGTGATATTTTGAGTATATGTGCAGGTATGTTTTTATTTCAAGGTGAGCAGGTGTTTTGAAGAGGATGCTTTGGAATATCTTCACTGTAACCGTATGTCTGGGCCAATAAACTAAAAGTATAGCTAAAATTATAGAAGCATTTAAAGAGAAGTACTAAAAACTCGTGCTAATAAAATGAAATTTTTATCTTAGTATTTTACATACCAAGATAATATGTCTAAAGTTTTCACCTATAGATAAAACGTGTCTTTTAGAGGCAGTAAACTTTTTTATGTGAGATGGGATTTTATGGTCCTAAAAGTGTTTTTATTTCATGATCCAATCAGCTAAATTTTTCCTTTAGTGTTACAGTGAGCTTATGGGGTATAAGTAACATGTGTTTCATCTCATAGTCAATATACATGTTAGTCTTAAACAGCATTTCAGTTTCCTTACTTATGTATCAGTGTTATCTTTTTATTGATTTTTTTTTTTTTAATATATAGAACCTTAGTTTGGTGGCAGCTGCCCTCACAAATCTTATAAATCAGTGGAATCTGGGGCGCCTGGGTGGCTCAGTTAGTTAAGCGACTGCTTTCGGCTCAGGTCATGATCCCGGAATCCTGGGATCGGTCCCACATCGGGCTCCTGGCTCAGTGGAGAGCCTGCTTCTCCCTCTGACCCTCTCCCCTCTCATGCTGTTTCTCTCTCTCTCTCTCTCAAATAAATAAATAAATAAAATCTTTAAAAAAATTTTTAAAAGATCAATGGAATTTGTCTCTATGGGTCTTGAAGAGTCATTTTTACAAATGTACAGACATGGAATATCTTAACTCAAATTTTTGCTTCTGTGCTGACTGCTCTTATTTGTCAAATGATAAATTCCTCCCACCCCTTTTGCTGTCTTAGATTAAACGTGTGGGTTTGAAGAGAATTTATTGTTGTTAAAACATTTATTTATTTATTTTTAAAGATTTTATTTATTTGTCAGCGCACAAGCAGGGGGAGCGGCAGGCAGAGGGAGAGGCAGGCTCCCTGCTGAGCAGGGAGCCCAGTGTGGGACTCGATCCCAGGACCCTGGGATCATGATCTGAGCCGAAGGCAGATGCTTAACCAACTGAGCCACCCAGGCGTCCCGGTTGTTAAAACATTAAAAAAAAAAAAGCAACATATAGCAGCACATACAGCATTTCTGATGTTCTTCAGCCTAAGAATTTAATGGACAGCCCAAAATAGATACACATAACAGTCTAAGGTTTTGATTAGTTAGGAAATTGTTTACTATTTTTATTGGAGGTTGTTAGTTACTTAGGGGAAGGTTAATAGGTGTGTAGGTGTTACGTGTTGTGTGTGTTCTGTACTTCGGTGTGGTCTTTATTGTGGAGGGAGAATGACTGTTACGTGGTGGCTATTTTTTGTGACTGTTTTAAGCTTTAATTGGTCCTTCTGTCCTTAATCTGTTCTTTTGCAAAACACTAATTTTAGGAGTTTTTAGAATAGTAAGTGTATGAAAATGTATAGCAATGTAAAGCAGTGTTCCTGGGGAAATGGGTGTTGTATTTTGATTTGTATTAGTATTATGGACCACTGCTTAAACCTTATGCGTCTGCTTCTACACAGGTTTTCTTGTCTTTCCAAGATGCTTGAAAAACTGAGAGGATATGAGGATCTGTCTTTGGAAAAAGAAAAACAAAACTGCAGGCATATTCAGCCAGAAATCTGAGTTCTGTGAGACTTGGTAATGCAGAGATGGACAATCAATCATACAGGGGGATAACCCTGCTGAAGAGAGGACAGTTGCCACAGAACTCAGTGTACCAAACATGCATATAAAGGACACACAGGGATTTTGAAAATGCTGCACATCCCTTAATAGTCATCTACATAGGTAACACTGATAAACATTTTGTATTCAGACGCCAAAGTTAATTGATTTAGAAGTTGATTTTATTAAGTTCTGTAGAGCCGCGCAACTAGTTGTGTTTTGACTTGTTTTTTAGTTGGGGGTCACTTTATTTTCCCCAAGACAATGTTTCTGCATTCATCTGTTCTTAAACTGAAGACCACATAACGTACTTCTTATAAATTAAAGTCTTAAATGTGAAACCAAGAAATGTAATCAAGCAGTAAAACATTGTCTGAATGTAGACCATGATCTCAAGTTCTTCAATTTTTTTTTCCCCCAAGAGTGGAAATAGACTTCTACATAGGAGAGCTAAAGTATGTTAATATTTGAAATGAAAGGTGTAGCAGTACCAGAATGCAGTCCAAAGAGTAAATCAAGTTACATAATTGCATTTTAATGAACTAAATTGAATTGCGATTTATTAAATGTATTTTTTCCTCTTAAGTAAAACTGCTCAATAATCAGTAATGAATCATCTTGCAGCTATGCAACTTTAAAAATATATATATATAAATTACCAATTTTAAGTGCTGCCAGCTATAATAACTTTGTTTTAACGGGTATTTTTATTTGTTCTTTTCATGTAATTATTTTATTGTGCTTTGCATCTCCAGACAGTTTTCCCACATTTGGGTAGAATGTTTAGCAGGTTGTAAACTTAGTAACTTATGAAAAGGGTAAAATATAATTTTCTTGAATGGCACTTGGAATAATTTGAGGGACATTTTATATACTTTTAAAAATCAATTTAATTGGGGTGCCAGATTTATAGCAATTTGCATCTTTAATTTTCCAGATAATCTGGAGGTTAGTGTTTGATAAATGATTTTTTAAAGCAAATATGAAGATTTTGTTAATTTATAATTTATTAATGTGTTATTACTGTAATTGAAAATGTTATAGAGACTTTTAAATTCAGTCTTGTGTAGAAGGAAATGTATTAAGCAAAATTATGTGAATAAATATTCCCACAAAATACATTTGAATGGTTAAAAAATACTGGAAGAGAGCAATCAGGGCTACAATAGTGAATGTCTTTTTTTTTTTAATATAAAAAGATACCAATAAGTAGATTTCATATTTTCATCATATAGGGAAAATGTTATCAGTGAACATTTAAGCAGTGCACTTTACTTGGTATAATTGAAAGTTGCACAGTACTGTTTCCTTATTTTAAACTGTATTTAAATATTTGCTTTTCTATTTAATGCTGCTACTCTTATTCTCAAATTTTTTCCCTATTTCTGCTTCTGTTTCATATTTTTTGAAAGGGCATGTACAGGAGCAGCTGCTGCTACCCAGAAAAATTGGTGTTTTAGAAGCAATTAAAAGAATTTTTCATTGCTTTTTGTGTGATCCTAGACCAGATAACATTTTCCCTAAAGTTATGCTGTGAAATGCCTTTAGTTATGCTGCAATTGACAAAAGCATCCAAAACCTCAGTTGTGACCACGGACAGCATGATTTCATAGGTGCTTTTTAAACCAGTTATGGGAAATACTCTTCCCTCAAGGAAAATATTCTTTCCTTAAATTTTTTTCTGTTATCATGAAATCTTAATACGAATCCATTTTGTTTCACATTTTTAATTTTGAAAGCTTTCACACATAGACACATACCCACTCCCCCCCAGGAGAAGCCTCAAAGTATTCTTTGAGTCTGTGAATGATTCATTTTTTCTACTACTGGTATATTGTTATGGTAAGAATTATTTTGTTGTCTTCCGTTCTTGAAGGCAGAGATTAACTCTGGCTATGGTAATTACCTATTAATATTCTCCTGGAAGTTGATTTTCAGATACGATTTACTCATGGACTTTTTAATTTCCTAAGCTTATGCTCTTTTCCTTGTTTGTCTGTACCGTACTCTCGGTCTCTCGCTCAGCCTCTGATTGTCATAGGGTCCTGTGCGGCAGCTGCTACAGTGGGAGCCCTGTGCTCTAGAAGAAAGTTCAGTGTTTATTTGTGTCGAGTGCTATTTGATTATTATATTTGTCTAGAACAGTATTTACTTAAAATCTGTTTATAGCAATCCCTTTTTTGTTAAAATTGACAGAGGTTAGCATTTTTTTATTTTAAGTTCAGTCTCCATCAGTGATTCCCTAAAAGAGAAATTGAAAAGAAAATGTTTTTATAGCCCAGATACTCTGGTTTTTATTCAAAGTCAAAGTTGCTACTCTGGAAAATAGTACAATATTCTACATAATGTGGCTTACAATATTTGTAAATCTGTACGTGGACACGGAATAGTGTTAAGTAGGATATAAAATCACATTAGATATATTTAAGTACGTAGCTTGAAACTACTGACAACTGAATATTATGGAGGCAAAATAAAGATAAACCTAGACACCCAAGTTGGTGGTAGCTTTCTAGAATCTTTGTAAATACATGTTTTCCAATAAGATCACACTTACATATTTAGAAAGCAATATGTTCTGAAATTTCACTTTAGTGCCACTCTTCATAATGGGTTTATTGCCAATTTTGACTCCTCGTTTTACTTTGATCTGGCTCTTTGGGTTTTGTTGTTTTTGCCAGAATGTATAAGAGATAGTAAGATTATTCTATCTTACTTCTTGACTTTTTGCCAGAGAAATTAGACTAAGCCTCATCTTAATCTCTGTTTTTCAGATCTGGTTATAAATCTGATATAGATTGTATTTTAAGAGCAGTGTTTGTGATTGAAATATAAATAATGGTTTCTATAACTGATTTTTTTTGTGATAGCTGAACCACATTTAAAAGGCCATGTTGTTAACCTGCATGCTATATGGGTTTTGGTTTCTTAGTGCAAGTCTTATATTTCTTTTAAATGTTACACTGTTATTTCAGTTCTCACCCACTAAACACTGTATTAGAATGTAGCCCAAAATGCCTGAGGGTGTGGCACTGTTAGCATATTTGCAATATGTATTTTGAAAAGATTTCAGGTTAAAAATGTATACATGAAAGTGGCATATTCCTTTTCAAAGCTTATTTTACTTTCTAAATTTGGGTATAATGAAGTTTAAGAGCAGTTGTTTAAATTAACTTCCTGTATAGCAAGACTAAGAGATATTTCTTTAAATGAAAAAGACAATAAATTAAATGTAAATATTACCTAATTTTATATACTAACTTGGAGAGTTGAAGAAAGGAAATTTCCTAACAAGGAGCTACTACATTCGAACAAAGCATGAAACTCTTTCTAAAAATTCAAGAATAATTGAATTTCGTATCTGATTGATAATCCATATTATGCATCAATAATATCCAAACCATCTAATTTTTTTCCACAGAGCAAGTTTCCATATAAATCAGATTATTGAGAACTTTGTAAAACTGCATAGAGGTAAATGTTGCTTATTAATTGTGAGTACAGTTTGTTAGTTGCAGGAAATCTTCTGGTTCATTGGGGCCATTTTCTTGCAGTTGGATCTATCCTGAGGTGAACTCAATACATATTGACAATGTGTTAAATGTGAAGTGTCCCTTGTTCTTGTACAGATACTAAGTTTAAAAAAAAAAAAAAATTCCAGCATGCCAGTATTTTGTCTTTGGCCTATCACCCCACAACCCCTTTTTTGAAGTGTGTAACTTCTGATTTTTTCTTTGCTATATTGTGAATAACAGTAAATTATCTGTTTTATTGTCTACTTTTCTTCTCTATCCAGATCTTTTCATTCTGAAACTAAATTGCTCCTTGGTTTTCTTTAGAGAAAGTTGCTACGTGGTAATACTCCTACTAGTGATTCTTACTGGGGAACAGCTGAATGGGTACAACTTTTGGTAATAACTTACCCAGGCAGTACTTTGAGTGCCATATTCTGTGAGTGCTGTGTTTTAAGTTAGGAAGCTGAATGTTCTTTTTAAATCACAGAATTCCTGAATTGAATGGGAAATACCTGGTCTTTGAAGTTCAGCTGATTCTCTGGAAAGAACTAAAAGCATTGAAGAAAACCAGATATGTTAATATTAAGTTTTAGCTGAAACATTACTATACTTAGGGGGGTTGGTTGGTATATTTTCAGATACTTAAGCCATCATTAATTGTAGACCAGTGGCTAATAATAAGATAAATTGTTGGTTGCTTGTTTATAGAGAAGCAAAGAGCAGTATGGCATAAACTCACATCCCAGAAATAAAGGAAAAATTTTAAAGTGATATTGTAGTATCTGTCAACCAACACTGTGCTTCTTAGCTCTGCCCTGGACTGTGAGGCACCTGTCAGGACCCCACGTCTTAGAATATGTGACTGATTTCTCCTATTATAAATTTTCATGCCTTCCTTTTTGATTTGATATGCTGAGATTGATAGGTACCAATGGTTTAATGTTTATAAACGTACAGTTTGCCTGTGCCCTCTTTCCAGTGAACCTGGTGCTAGCATTTTGAAAAGGTTACATTTTAGTCAATAGCATTTTGGACACCTGTGTGCATATGATACAGTTAACAGACCCTATGGGGAGATAAAAAGAGATTTTGGAATTTGATGATGGTATTGGTCTTTATTACAGAAATCCATTACATTTTATTTCTTTGCAATGACTGAGTATCAGTTTCTTAGAAAATCACAGTAATAATATTCATTGCTTTGTTCATGGTTTCAACAATGACTTCTGTAATACCTCTTACTTTCCTCTATTAGAAAGTACTTTCCTATTAAATAAGGTATCAGAAGCATCCATCACAAGAAATATAGAAAGTGTATTAGGAACAACTTGTATTAGTATGTTCTAAACTAAAATGGAACAATTAATTACTGCCATTTTAATAAATAAAACTTCCAAATGATCTTGCCAAATTATCCTGTTATTTAGAAATAGAAAATAGAATGTTTTCGAGGGAATTTGTCATATCTGCTGTAATGTCTAGAAGTTGACAGTATATTACAATAAAACAATTATCTGATTGCTGAAAGGTTACCATGAATTAACTGTTTATCTATTTTTGTACACCCATTAAGTTAAACGTCTAAAATAGCTTGAGAAACAACTATGGTGGTAATGAACAAAGAGGTCTTCATTACCATAACCAGAAGTAAAAATGTACTTTGAAATTTCTTTTTTTTTTTTTTTAAGATTTTATTTATTTATTTGACAGAGAGAGATAGCGAGAGCAGGAACAGAAGCAGGGGGAGTGGGAGAGGGAGAAGCAGGCTTCCCGTGGAGCAGGGAGCCCGATGTGGGACTCGATCCCAGGACCCTGGGACCATGACCTGAGCCAAAGGCAGACGCTTAACGACTGAGCCACCCAGGCGCCCTACTTTGAAATTTCTAATGTGAAACCTATTTGTACATTTTTTAATTGAAATATGATTGTAGTAGAGCTCTTAAGCTTTGGGGAGGGATGGTCTGTCAATATGTAATCATAACTTTTAAAAATTTAGATTGTATTTGGTAATATTACGTTACGTTTTAAAAAGAGGAGTAATCTTTTGAAGCGCAGTTTTCATGATGTAAGAGGTATTGAGCTTTGTAGCAGAGTGGTTAAGAACACAGTTCTGGAGCCAGACTGCCTGGTTTTGCTATCTCTTTGACATTGGGCGAGATGCTTAACTTCTCTGTGCCTTGCCTCTGCCTATAAACCTATAAAAAGAGGTGAAGAAACTACTACCTACCTCAAGGTTGTTGTGAGGCTTAATGGGAAAGGGACATGTATGCACCAGACACACAGTAGACAATAATACTAGGGGTTATTATAGACAGTAAAAATATCTGTGCCCATCTATGAATAAATAATTTTTGTTATTCTCTCCAGTCATGAGGTAGCAGAGTAATGTCTTAGACTTTAGCTGATGCGTTTAAGAAACCTACATATATAATAGAAGACATTGTGGATTCTGTTCTTCCTTCTTGCTAAAATCTAGAGATTTACTGTCCCAGCAATTCTGTATTAAGCATACTTGGTTCTGTGGACTGTTAGGGACCAAGAATAACAGAAATCTAAGCTAGCTAACCTCTAAGACCTTAATCTTTAGTGGGGGAAGCAAATAAGTAAGCAAGCATATAATAAAGAGTAGTAATTGCTGTTATGGACATGTACACAAGGTATAGTAGGGGTAGTGAGGAAGGTCACTGGATTAGGCAAGAGAATGATGAAACAAAGTCTTTAAGAACAGATCATACATAACTCCAGGGGATATGGATAAAAGGACATGTGCAGTGGGAGGTTTGGGAAGGGTATTCCTAAGGCAGAGAGCATAGCACATACAAGCAGGACATTCTAGGAGAGTTGCTATGTCTAGACTGGTAAGCAGATAGCAAAGCATGAAGGGATATATGTGCCAAACTAAAATTGGAGGATTTTTTTTTAAGGTTTTATTTATTTGACAGAGAGACACAGTGAGAGAGGGAACACAAGTAGGGGGAGTGGGAGAGGGAGAAGCAGGCATCCCGTGGAGCAGGGAGCTTGATGGCGGGGCTCGATCCCAGGACTCTGGGATCATGACCTGAGCCGAAGGCAGATGCTTAATGACGGAGCCACACAAGCGCCCCACAATTGGAGGATCTTAAGCAGGAAAAAGACAGTCAGATTTACTCATCAGATTAGAGAAGAATGAAACTAGAGGCAGAGAGACTTTGTTAGAAAATGGATAGCAGTTCAGGCAAGATAGAGGCAAAACTAAAGGAATGACAATAGGGAAAGGAAAGATGAAGAACTTAAAAATTTAGAGAGGAAAATGAACTCAGCTTGGTAATCATTTACATGTGTGGGGATGAGAGACCAGACCAGGACCACTCCATCTGTACTTTCTCCACATCGTGAAGGGTTGAGTCTTAAGGACAGAATATCTCTACTTGGGGAAAGCTGATTATGTCAGAAATATTCCTGGAGAACCTGAGATAAAGAACACCAACTCTAACATAAAGAAATTAGATCTGAAATGGGAGGCAGAGCCTTGAGAAAGAAGCCAGACAGGAATAGTTGGCAAGTTGTGAGAAGGCAAAAGAATATACGTGGGGGTGGGGGGGGTGGGGCTGTAAGGGTTTGGGAGTTGTCTAGCCACAAACGTTGCCAACACTGTTAGAAGAGTCAGTAAGTGCTTGATAAGTGGGGTACGCTGTACCAGTACAATGACATCTAAGTTGGTTGAGTTGGACCTCCCAAAACCCCACCCTCACATTCCCCCTTAACTTCAGATGCCTGTTGGAATAGGGCCATGTTTTCTCAGGTTTGCATGGTGAAATGCTAAGATGCATTCTGAAATATGAGGTTTTCTCTCTGGTCCTTTTGTCCCAGACCCTTTGCATTATGCTCGTCTTCTTAGCCACTCACAGCAGAAGGAAGGTATTATTGGAAGTAGAATATTTGTAGAATTTGGTATACAGGAAAGATGGATGCTACTTTGCGATAGGTGAGTTAGGCTGAGCAAGAGGAGGACCAGAAGAGGTTTATTAATTTCTGGAAGGCTATGCGTTGCCAGTGGGTGCTTCATGATTATCTTTGTTCAGTGAAGGACAGAAAAAGAGGACTGATAAGCTTATATTTAAGTTCCTGGAGAAGCAGCAGAAACCCTGGGATATCCTTGTATTATATTAGGTCAGGTAGTCCGTTCTCCTCACAGATTCCCTAATCTAATACAGCACATCTGTGGGGACACCAAACTTTGACAGGTTTCTCCGAATTGGTTCAAAGATGCACCGGTAGATAACTTGGAACTTCCTAGACCAGGAATTCCTACAAAGCAAGGCCTGTTAGAATAATAGAAACTTAACACCTTAGAGGGAATTGTCCTACAATGTAAAAAAACAAGCAAACCTTATATTCAAAAATATAATTGCGTGATTTAAGATTTGACTTCTCATGTAAAATAAGGTGAGAATACTTTTTCTGCAACACCTTAATGATGCCATAATTTTAAGACCGTTGTTAAATTCTGCCATATAGTGCCTTACTCGTGTGGTTCTTTTCCATGGACTTAGGAATTCAGTGTTCATTATTTTATGAGAGTTAAAAAGTACCTGACCAAAAAATAACTTCCCAACAAAGTCAGTATAAGACTTAAATTCTTTCTGATTGGCTTGATAATTTAGAAGCTGGGTAACTGAAAACAATCTATATACTGTTAGCAATGGAGATTTATATTTCAGAAAAATACCAAATAACTGGATGTCCTGAACATTTTAAGGTAGCTCATTTATAAATTAAAGTGTTACTAAATCTGTAAATGTTAAGGATATTTGTTATCCAAATAGAGGATATCCATCAAGGGGGGGTCAAACAGCATACAGTTCATCACTGTTGGAGTTCAAACATTGCAAAGGCTAAAGGCCTTCCTAGGTCTTTAAATATCCAAACTATTGTCATTTTAGCATGTAATTGGTATAAAAATTGTCAGATATTTTTAGATGTTTTTTTCATTTTTGAAATCTGATGTATATTATAGCACATCTGTATTTGGAAATAGCCACATTTTAAGTGCTCGAGAGCCATATGTGACCAGGGGCTGATAGGTCTAGATGACTCTGGGAGGTTGGTTTTCCACTCTAATCTGTCCTCACCTAAATATTTTTCAAGGTCCTATAATTCAAACTTGGTAAAGACCTTGGTCTCTGAAAGTTAATTAGGTACAATGCGTGACCAGAGCTAATCCTCTTTTGTTACTAAACTGAGTCAGAGTTCCCTAATTTTTTCAGTGAGACCGGAAATACCTTGAAAAGGTTGATGATTTAAGGAATCCTCTTTATTTGCTTTCACAAATGTCACTGGCTTTGTTATGACTGCAGTTTTGGTAAAGATGCACAAGCTCTGAATAACTGAGGCAGTGTTATAGTTAGGAGTTGGTGTGTTTGTGGTGACCAACAGGAATTGTAAGCAGTGCTGATGAATAGCACTAGTCCGAGTTGTCCCCTGTATAGAGCCCTGTGGGGACAGTTGCGTGAGTTTCAGGCCTTCTAGCAGTAGTCAACTTTGTACCACATCCATGCTTAAACTGCTAAACTTGTCCACCAGACCCTCATTCACAAAACCGAGACTCTTCAAATCCTTAGCTTTGACAGTCACCAGTGGTGAAGTCTGAGCTGTCTTCAGTAAGCTGCTCCCTGCTTGTGTGGAGTTCTGTGCTCAAGCGCCCTGTTAAAAGGAGTCAGGGGTTGAATTGCCAGGGCGTTTGTCCACAAGGATGGCTACACCATGGGAAAAGAGGTATATTGCACGCTTCAACTTTGGGATCCCTGCAAGTCAGTAATCCTTAAAACTTGACTGAAGATTAGATCAACTTGGGAGGTAGGAAGGGAAGACAGTTTTTTAAAAAATGTTAAGGCCTTTACCCCACACCAGAGATTCTGAGTTAATTGTTGTGTGTGTGGTGTGTATACAGCCAGTCTACGACTTTATCTGGGGTTTTCTCACACCCCAAATGGAGTGTCAGCCCTTGGGGCGGGGAGCGCCAAGCATGTCCTAGACCTTTACCGCTAACATCTCGCTACATGCCCTCTAGTTCTCTTTGCTCAAACTTACGGCTCTTTTTGACTGAGAAAACCGTGCCTGTATCTTTACCTATTCTTCCGACTCCGTGGTTCATAGAATAAATTGCCTGTGTCAGCCAGGCTGGGGTCCTTGAAAAAAAATTTTTTTTTCCGTTTTGCACACCGAAGTTTGTAGATTGCTAAAAGCCCTTTCTGCCTCCAGAACTCGGCTCTGATAAATCAAAAGCCTTTTAGCTTTCAGGTTCATGTTTCTTCCTTTGGCTTTAAAAAAAAACTTTGACATCAAAGTTGAGCAATGATGTCTTGCTTTTGATTCTTGTCTGTCCCTCCTGAAGTAGCAGCTGCCCGTGAGTCACTGAGTGAGTGGCCATAAGCACCAGCAACAAAAGGCATGAAAAATGCGGCAGTTACTAGTTCAGAAATGGCATTCTGTTACACCTACCACAATCACCAGAAAGCCACTAGAGGTAACTGTGAGTATGTGAGTAGCTGTTGTGTGATGTTCATTCTCGGAGCTCTGCTGGTAATCTTGAAGTCTTCTCAGCCTGAAGAAGAATGTGTGGGAGTTACTTGAACTGGAACGCAGGGTGAACTGAAGTGTGGGTTCATTCATGTAGCACATATTTATTGAACATTGGATAGAAGTACAATACTGTGTGAGACACTGCCTGGACACTGATGTGGAAAAAAGAGAGTTTCTACCCTTAGGGAGCTTACGATTTCAGTATTTTTAGCAAAGGCTGGTGATGAGGCATGGCATAGCAAATATATAAATAACGTGGTGTGTGAAACCTAGTTCTTGAATAAGCATTTGTGTCGGATCTGTCAAGGCGTAAGATTATTAAAGTCCTTGGAAAACACTTTATGTGACTGTGCGTCTGTTAACAGTTTCATGTTGGTGCCAGCCTTGGTATGTGTCAGTGCTGCTCAAACAGGTGAAAAGAGATGAAAGTTCTGCAAACACGAGGATTGCAGGAGAGGCAGGAGAGGCAGACAGATTTGTTAGCTCATTTCCATTTTTCAGAGGCCTGGTTCCTCGATCAGAATGGTGATATATTTCTAATGAGATTTTTTTCCTTCGCAGCTTTTTTTAAAAGCTCCAGTAAGTTACAATTTGCACACGACAAAAACATCCATTGTAAGTGTTGTCTGATGAGTTTGGATACATAGATACACTTGTGCAGCCATCACCACAAGATAGAGAACACTTCCGTCACCCCTCCAAAGGTACCCGAAGCCCCTTTACACCCCATTCCCACCCATCCACCGTCCACCCCTAGGCAGCCATTGATCTGCTTGTGTCACCGTAGATTAGCTGAAAACATTCAGTATGTCCTTTATTTGTGTAAGGCTTGTTTTGCTCAGCATATCTGTGAGCGGCATCAGTGTTATTGCTTGAATCAGTTCTTTTTTGTTGCTGAGTAGTATCCCATTGTATGACTATACTACAGTTTGTTAGCCACTCCCCTATTGGTGGACACTGGGCTCTTTCCAGTTTGGGTTATTATGAATAAAGTGGCTGTGAACACTGATACATAAATCTTTATGTGAACATGTGATTTCATTTCTCTGCAATAAATACCTAGGAGTGGAATAATTGAGTCCTCTGGTAAATATTTGTTTCACTTTCTAAGGTACTGCCTAACTGTTTTCCAAAGTGACCGTACCATTTTCCATTCTCCCCAGTGCTGTGTGAGGATTTTCCCACATTATTGCCAATACTTGCTGTTGTCAGTATTTTGAATTTTGGCCATTCTCGTGGGTATGTAGTGGTATCTCGTGATTTAGTTTGAATTTACCTAACCATTAATGATATTAACATCTTAACATTTGTCATTCCTATCATTCTTTTGGTGGAAGGTCTGTTGAAATCTTTATCCCATTATGTTTAAGTTTTGTGGGGGTATAATTTACACACCATAAAATCCATTCATTTAAAGTGTTCTGAGTTCACCCATGTTTAGCATGCATTCGTAATTCTGTACTTACTTTTGCTGCATAGTTTTCTATTATATGGATATACCGCATTTTTTCATTTATCAGTTGATGGAAATTTGGATTGTTTCCACTTTTTGGCCATTATGAATAATACTGCTATGAACATCCACTTCAAGTCTTTGTGTGGACATAGGTTTTTTTCATTTGTCTTGGGTAAGTACCTAGAAGTAGAATTGCTAGGCAAGAAGTTTGCCATCATTCTTTTAAAAAAATTTTTTTAATTCACATGCCATAAAATCTGCCATTTTGAAGTGTACAATTCAGTGTTTTTAAAATGTTCACAAGGCTGGGCAGTCATCACTGTCTAGTTTTAGAACATTTACATCATTCCGAAAGGAAACCCCATACCCGTCAGTAGTCATGCTCAGTTCTCCCCTTGCTCTTGGGAATCACTAATCTACTTTGTCTCTCTTTGGATCTGCCTATTCGGGACATTTCATTAAAAAGGAATCATACAATTTGTGTCCTTTTGTGTCTGGTTTCTTTCATTTAGTGTAATATTCTCAAGGTTCATCCATGCTATACCACATATCAGTACTTCATTTTTTTAAATGGCTGAATACTATTCCACTGTATGGATACATCACATTCTGTTGATGGACATTTGGGTTGTTAACACTTTTTGGCTATCTTGAATAATACTGCTACGAGCATTTATTTGTGCACAAGTCTTTTTGTGAACAAATGTCTTCAATTACCTTGGGTTAGAATTGCTGGGTGGGATGTATGACGACTTTGTGTTTAACATCATGGAAACTGACAGACTTTTTCCAAAGTGGCTGCACCATTTTATATTCCCACCACCAGTGGGTAAAGGTTTTAATTTCCCCACATCCTCACCTGACACTTGGTATTGTCCGTCTTTTTTAACATAACTATCCTAGTGGCTATGAAGTAGTATCTCATTGTGGCTTTGATTTGCATTTCCCTGACTAATTATGTTCAGCATCTTTTCATGTGCTTATTGGCCATTTGTCTTATCTTTGGAGAAGTGTTGGTTCATATTCTTTCCCCATTTTAAAATTATTTTTTTATTACTGAGTTTTAAGAATTTCTTTAAAGATTTCTTTATTCCAGAGAGAGAGTACGAGTGTGCTCACACGCATGGAGCAGGGGGAGGGGCAGAGGGAAAGGGAGAGAGGCAGATTCCCCGCCAATCACAGAGCCTGACAGGGCTCCATCTCATGACCCTCAGATCATGACCTGAGCGGAAATGAAGAGTCCGATGCTCAACTGACTGAGCCAACCAGGTGCCCCTTAAGAATTTTTTTAATATGTTCTGAACTCTAGACTTTTGTCAGATACATGATTTGCAAATATTTTCTCCCATTCTGTGCATTGTCTTTTCACTTTTTTTTTTGATAGGGACCTTTGCAGCACAAAAGTTTTCATCTCGATGAAGTCCAATTTATCTAAATTTTTTTCTTTGACTGCTTGTGCTTTAGGTGTCTCTAAAAAACCATCGCCTCATCCAAAGGTACGAAGATTTACACTTGTTTTCTTCTAAGAGTTTTATAATGTTAGCCCTTACATTAGGTCTTTGATCCATTTGGAATTAATTTTTATGTAAAATGTGAGGTGTGGGGGTCCAACTTCATTCTTTTCCATGTGGATGTCCAGTTCCAGCACCATTTGTTGAAAAGACTCTTCTTTCCCCCGTTGAAGTATCTTGCCTCCCTTGTTGAAAATCAATTGACTATAAATGTATGGATTTATTTCACAACTCTTAGTTTTCTTCCATTGATCTTTGTCTGTATGCCAGTACCAAACTATAATCTTGTTAACTATATATTTGTAATATGTTTTGGAATGGGGAAGTGTTTTTGGCTTAGAAATGGAAGTTTTTCATGTCACTTGAACTAAAAATTAGGGAATGCCAGTTTGTAAAATATTAGGGTAGCTTTACATTTTTGCATAAACTAAATGATGGTGTCATACAAATAACGGGAAAGTTCTCAACGGGGCATTTTTCCCTTACTCGAGTTGATCATAATCTTGGCTTTACAGTATCTTTACAAATACCTTCCTGCCCTTTCCCTTGGATAGCGGGGTGAAAACTGAAACCATGTTGATGGTTGCTGTTAAGTATTTGACTGTCAACTTAGTATATAGCTTTCTAAAAATCCTTCTTTGAGACAGTTCCAAAAATAAATACGTTAAGTACTTACACAGTCAAAGGAAATGTAATATTACCTCAAATCCCACTGTAGGTAGATAATCACCCTTAATACTTGGTGACTATACTTATCAACCTGTTTAATTTTCTTCATAGCACTTAGCACTGTCTGACCTCATCATATTTGCTTATTACTCTCCCACCGGAATGTGGATTCCATGAAAGCAGGGATCTTTTCTGTTTTGTTCACTGCTATATCCCCAGAACCTAGAACTGATTCTGGTGCATAGTAGCCACTGAATAAATATTTAAGTCGGTGACAGTGTTTTAAAGTATATCATTGTGGTAATTTTTTGATGTGTTAACTTTCGTTGAGATGTTGTGTGAAAGAAAATTATCCACCAATATCTCTGAAATTAGAAATTAAAAATATATAATATATATAATTCAATATAAAATGAAACTGTGCAATCATCTAATGCTGGGGGCTTGGTTGACCACACCTAAGCTAGTCACATCAGCCTTTTGATCCTGTTCAAGGTTTTGTGTTAGGATATTCTAATGAAAGTGATAACTTGTATTTGGAGCGTTCTCTGAGCGCCTTCCATTGTGCTCAGCACAACTATCTCATTTAATCCTTACAACAACCCTATCAGAAAGGGATTTTCATCCTCATCTTCACAGATGAGGAAACTTGAGGAGACTAAGTGATTTGCCCCAGAGCAAACCAGTGGTACGTAACTGAACTTGAAATTATGAATACAAATATCAGGATTCCTGGCTCCAGAAATTTGAAAGTATACTAGCAGGAGTTTGTAGAGCGTTATAAAGGCAAAGCTCACGGATCTGCCCTCGTCCCCACGTTCCCTATTTTCCTTACCCTGCTCTAGAACAACTACCTGACAAACTTTATTTATTGTCACTCTTTCTCCTTCCAGAATATAAGTGCTGCGAAGTCAGATTAGTCTGTTAGTTTTGTTCACTGTTGCATCCATGGGGTCTAAAACACTACCTGGCATATAGTTGGCTCTCAGTAAGCTAAATAATAAGACTAACATACTGGGGAAGTGTGACAAGGAGGCAAATCTAGTGTAAGGAATATTATCTTTTTACATTGGAGTTTATGAACCAAGAAGCAGAGATACAAGGATATTCACTGGAGGGATGGAGGTCATGACCGTCAGAACTCAAATCCAGACCATTGAGTGTTAGGACTTCTAAGGTGTAGGCTTGGGTGGGACTGGAGTCGGGTGGATGGGGCAGTGAAGGGGCTTCCTTTTTTCTTGTACTCTTCTGTAAGATTTGATTTTTTATCATATACATCAGTTACTTAAGTAATAAAAGCATTTTTGGACTTCAATTTCTGGCGATGGCTGACTAATGTTGATTTAAAAAAATAAATGAAAAAATAGAAACTCCCAGGTCACTTTTTGGAGGAAAGTCTGTAACCAAGTGGGTTAATGGAACATTGGAACAAGAAAGCTACAAGAGTTGTGATCTGTAAAAGAGGGCTGTGTTGGTGTTCTTGGAGCAGGTGAGGAAAAGAAATAGAAAAGGCAATTTTCCTGGGAGTTTTGTGCAGATTTGCTTTCCTGAAGATTAGCTCCTTAAGCACGCATAGTTGGATGGGCCAAGATTCTCAGGATCTGAGCTTGACAGAAGCACAACAATCTTTGGACAAAGGCTCATCCCAAGCCTTTAATGCTTTTTCAAGGTTAATATGCAGCAAACAAAGACTCTTGCAAGTTATGCAAACAACCTGAATGTGAATGAGAATCAACAGAAATCAGAGATTACATAGACTGGTTACTATAATTGTCATTTTTTAAAGTTTACTGAGATACAATTTACATAAAGTAAAATTGACCCTTTTTAGTGTGCCGTTGTATGAATTTTGATAAATGTGTGTGCTCACATACCCGTCAACACAAGATAGAAATCAGTTCATTACCCACAGAAAGTTCCCTATACTCCCCTACCTCCCCCAGCTCAAGCCTCCAGCAGCTACTGGTCTGTTTTCTTCCCTATAGTTTTGTGTTTTAAAGAATGGCCTGTGGGCGCCTGGGTGGCTCAGTTGGTTAAGCGACTGCCTTCGGCTCAGGTCATGATCCTGGGGTCCCGGGATCGAGTCCCGCGCTGGGCTCCCTGCTCAGCAGGGAGTCTGCTTCTCCCTCTGACCCTCCCCCGTCTCATGCTCTCTCTCTCTATCTCATTCTCTCTCTCAAATAAATAAATAAAACCTTTAAAAAATAATAATAAATAAAAAAAAATAAAGAATGGCCTGTAAATGAAATCGCATATGATATGTAGATTTTGAGCCTGCTTCTTTCACTTAGCTAAATCACTTGAGATTCATCCATGTTGTTTTATGTATCAGTAGTTTGGTCCTTTTAATTGCTGAGTCGTAATCCATTGTGAATGTACCGTGTTTTGTTCATCATTTACTAGTTGAAGGAGATTTGGGTTGTTTCCAATTTTTACTGATGACAAATAAAGCTGCTGTTAACATTCACCTAAAGGTTCTTGTGTGTGAACAAATTTCATTTCTCTTGGGTGCCTTTCTAGGAGTGGGATTGCTGGGTTGTATGACAATTACATGATAAACTTGACAAACAATTCTTTGAAGCGTTAGTACCATTTTGCATTCCCACCACAATGTACAGGAATTCCAGGGGGTTCACGGCCTCACTGGAGCTCAGTATTGGTTGGGGGGTTGGGGGGTGGTGGTTACGGTTTTACTTTGCTTTTTTTGTTGTTTATTTTTGTTATACTGGGTGTGTGGTTTATCTCATTATTTTTTATTTCCATTTCCCTAATAACAAATGATGTTGAATTATTTTTTCACATTCTTATTTGTTGTCTATGTATCTTCTTTAAAAGCAAAGGGTTAAACTCATACACATTTTTTTTAAAACTGGATTTTGTTTTGTTTTTTTAGTTACTGAGTCTTGAGAATTTTTATATTCTGAATACAAATCATTTATCAAAAACTTGATTTGCAAATATTTTCTTCTGGTCTGTGGCTTATCTTTTTATTTTGTAAACATTTCAAAGAGCAGAAATTTTATATTTTGATGGCAGTCCATTTTTTTTTTTCTTTTACAGATCATGCTTTTGGTGTTGAATCTAAGAAATCCTTGGCTAACTCAAAGTAACAAAGATTTTCTTCTATCTCTTCTAGAACAGATGTGAGCAAACTTTTCCTGTAAAGAGCTAGATAGTAATTATTTTAGGCTTTGGAGGCCATAGAGTCTGTGTTGTAGCATGAAAGCAGCCGTGAACAATGCAAAAATGAATGGGTGTTCCAGTAAAACTTCAGTTACAACAACAGGTGACAGGTCAGATTTGGCCCATGAGCCTTAGTTTGCTGACCAATGTTGTAGAAAATATAGGTGTTATATTTAGTCTATGCTCCATCTCCAATTAATTTTTAATGTGCCAAGTATGGGTTGAGGTCCTTTTTTTCTTTTTTTCCCTCTGTATGTCCAATTATTCTAGCACTGCTCGGTTATAAAGACTATTATTTCTCCAATTATTTTTATACTTTGTCAAAAATCCATTATCCATACATGGGTGGGTTTATTTCTGGATTGTCTATTCTCTCTGTTTCTGCCCTTTACTAACACTGTGCTGATTACTGCTAATAGTAAGTCCTGAGGTTGGGTAGTGCAAGGCCTCCAAACTTCTCCTCCCTCCCCCCCAAAAAAATTTTTTTAGTTTTTCTAGTTTCTTTGCTATTTTATATAAATTTTAGAATCAGCTTGTCAATTACACAAAAACTCTTACTGCTATTTTCATTGGGATTGCATTGAATATATAGATTAATTGTTATAGTCTTTTATAGTATTGACCCTTCTAGCAACTGAACACAGTATCTGTTTAGTTCAGTTTATTAAGATGTCTTCAGTGATTTATAGTTTTCAGCATACAGATCTTGCATATAATCTGATAGATTTATACCTAAGTATTTCGTGTTTTTTAGTGTTACTAAAAATGATACGGTTCTTAGAGTTTTAATTTCCAGTTGTTTACTGCTATTATGTAAAAACAGTTTATTTTTGTACATTGGCTTTGTATCCTGTCATCTTAAACTCACCGTAGTAGCTTTTTTGTAGATTCTTTGTAGTTTTCTGTATACATAATCATACTGTCCAAAAATAGAAAATATTTATTTCTTCCTTTCTAACCTGTGTGTCTTTTATTTACTTCCTGGGGTTTTTTGTTTGTTTGTTTTTATTGTTTGCTCTTCTCTCCCTTCCTCTTCCCTTCTTTGCTTTTCTCTTATTACATTGGCCAGGGTCTCCAGTATGATTTGAATGGAAGCCCTAAAAGCTGAGAACTTTGCTTGTTCTTGAACTTAAAGGAAAAGTATTCAGTCTTTCACTATTAAGTTTATGTTAGCTGTAGGGTTTTTGTAGATACCCTTTATAATAATGAGGAAGTAGTCTTCTGTTCCTATTTCCCAAGAGGATTTATCACAAATGTATATTGAATTTTGTCAACTGCTTTTTATCTATTGAAATGATCATATGGGTTTTCTTTTTTAAATCTACTGATATAATGAATTTCATTGCTTTTTGAATGTTAAAACCATACTTTTGTATATTTCTGGATTGATTTGCTAATGTTAAAGAATTGTTTGCATCTATATTCATGAGGGGTATTGGTCTGTAGTTTTCTTGCAGTATCTTTGGGTTTGGTATCAGGGTAGTGAAGGGCTCACTAAAAGAGTTAGGAAGTGGTCCTTTCTCTTTACTTTCTGAAAGACTGTATAAAAGGCTATAAATTTTCCTCTATGCCCTGCTTTAGCTGTATCCAACAAATTGTGATATGTTGGTTGAAAAGAACAGTGGAAACATGATTGGCTTAAGGATTGAGGGTAGACCATACTGGGAGTGTAAATAAAATTTATCATGTTAGATAAAGTTTATCACATTAGGGACAACTGCTTGTCCCCTAAGGCAGGCAGATTCACTGAGTGAAAATAGAGTTCTTCCAAATCAAGCTGGAAAGTCTCTGAGGAGAACACACTGACCATTGCCCCAAGGATAGACCCAGGATTTGTTCCCACTTCTAATGAGCTTGTAATGTGTGTACTATAATAATTTCAGCAAAAGTATTTTGTTGACTTGAGATTAGATTCCTGTTTTTAAAAGGCTGGAGGTTGGGGTTAATAAATATGAGAAAAATTAAAATATCAGAAAGGACCGGAGGTATATAAAAAGTAACAGCTGTTCATTTTTTTCATCAGTGAGTTCATGTCGGGGAATGAAAATAATCTGGCAGTCCATTAGATTTAGAGCAGTAGCTATGGACAGAGAAAAGCACAGGCGTTTTGCCTTTTCTTATGTCACAGGGAAGATGGGATAATGAGAATACAACAGTGAGAGAATGTAAAAGCATTCTGTGAAACCATTAGGCGATTGCTAGAGGGCACCAAAGTACAGTAGTAAGTGTGATTTGCAGTAAAGCAAAAAAAAAACCCCAAAAAACTGAATATCAGAAAATTCATCTTGTTCTGTGGTGCTGGATGGAAGTTGTCTGCTCCAAGATTATCGCTTGGATCTGAGGGTCTTGAGTTTGCAGACTTCATCTGAAGATTATCTGCTCCTTGAGGATTTTTAAGATTCAAGAACTCAGGATCTCCTGGAAAGGCCTATTTCATCAAGATTCAAAGGTACTTTTTCTCTGATACTATATCGCTATTTTTTTTTTTTAAGATTTTATTTTTTTGACAGAGTGAGGGAGCACAAACAGGGGGAGTGGCAGGCAGAGGGAGAAGGATAAGCAGGATCCCTCTGAGCATGGAGCCCTAGGTGGGACTGATCCCAGGACACTGGGATCATGACCTGAGCTGAAGACAGACAACTAACTGAGCCACCTAAGTGCCGCCCCTACATCACTTTTTAAAATTTCTCTCAGGACTTTTCAGTATTTGTTCTTTTAGCCTGTGTTTAGAAAGCTAAAAGGAGCTCTCAAAATAGTTTCAAGTGAGTTAAAATTTGAAGTACTAAACAATTCAGTTCATTCTATTATTAATCCTTTTATAAGATGAAGAAGCAAATTACAGGTTGTCGCAATTCCAGGATATCCAAAGAACATTTATTTTTTTTAAAGATTTTATTTATTATTTTAGAGAGGTGGGGGAGCAGAGGGAGAAGGACAAGCAGACACCGTGCTGAGTGTGGAGCCCGACCTGGGGCTCAATCCCATGACCCCCAGATCATGACCTGAGCTAAAATCGAGTTGGCCACTCTCCTGACTGAGCTACCCTGGTGCTCCAAAGCATTTAGTTCTAAAAGACACATTGGTAGTTTTACTAGTCTCCGGTTGGAGAAGGCAAAATAAAGAGGAGTTGACCTAGAGACAAAATATAAACATAATTAAGCATCTAAGTGCAGGAAATCTTTTTTTCTCCCAAGATTTTTACTTAAATTCCAGCTAGTTAGGGGCATCTGGGTGGCTCAGTCAGTTAAGTGGCCGGCTCTTGATTTTGGCTCAGGTCATGACCTCAGTGTTCTGGGATCTAGCCCCGCATCAGGCTCTGTGCTCTGTGAGGAGTCATCTTGAGGATTCTTTCCCTCTCCCTCTGCACCCCCACCCCCACCCCGCTCACCTCACTCACCTCACATGCTTGTTCTCTCTAAAATAAATCTTTAAAAAATAAATGGCAGCTAGTTAACATACAGTGGTGTAATACTGGTTTCAGGTGTAGAATTTAGTGATTCATCACTTAACATACAACACCCAATGCTCAACACAACAAGTGCCCTCCTTAATACCCATCACCCATCTAGACCATCCCCCACCCACTACCCCTCTGGCAGCCATCAGTTTGTTCTCTGTAGTTAAGAGTCTATTTCTTGGCTTGTCTCTTCCCCCTCCCCCACCGTGTTCTTTTGTTTCTTAAATTCCACAAATGCATGAAATCATATGGTATTTGTCTCTCTGACTGACCTTGCACTTAGCATAATACTCTAGTTCCATCCACATCATTGCAAATGGCAAGATTTCATTCTTTTTGATAGCTGAATAATATTCCATTGTATATATACCACATCTTCTTTATCCATCAGGTGATGGACACGGGCTGTTTCCATAGTTTGGCTATTGTTGATAATGCTGCTATAAACATCGGGGTGCATGTACCCCTTCGAATCTGTATTTTTTTATCCTTTGCGTAAATACCGAGTAGTGCAATTGCTGGATTGTAGAGTAGTTATATTCTTAACTTTATTTTTTTTTTAAGGATTTATTGATTTGGAAGAGAGAAAGCGCAAGCTGGGGGAGGGGCAGAGGGAAAAAGAATCTCAAGCAGATCCTGTGCTGAGTGCAGAGCCCAATGCAGGGCTCATTCTCAGGACCCGAGACCACGACCTGAGCTGAAACCAAGAGTCAGACACTCATCCGACTGAGCCACCCAGGCACCCCTATTTTTAACTTTTTGAGGAACTTCCATACTCTTTGCCAGAGTGGCTGCACCAGTTTAAATGCAGGACAATTTCACAAGTTGAAAATGTAAAAGCAGCAGCAATAAGTGATGATGATTATAAGAAATTTCATTTTTTTCAAAAGTAAGAAACTGACAGCTTTGGGCTCAGGTCATGATCTCAGGGTCTTGGGATCAAGCCCTGCATTGGGCTCGCCACTCAGCGGGGAGTCTGCTTCTCCTCCTCCCTGTGCCCCCTGCTCCCGCTTGTGTGCACTCTCTCTCAAATAAATAAAATCTTTAAAAAAATAAACTTTGTGTTAAAATAATTTATAACTATCCACAAGTATAGAGATTTCACAGTGTGTTTAAAAAGAAACTAGAGGTGCCTGGGTGGTGCAGTGGGTTAAGCCTCCAACTCCTGGGCTTAGGTCATGATCTCAGGGTCCTGGGATCCAACCCCACAACCAGCTCAGCTAGGGGTCTGCTTGAGATTCTTTCTTCCCTCTCCCTCTGCTCCTCCCACTTGTGCTCTCTTTCTCTCTCTCTCTCAAATAAGTAAATCTTAACAAAATTAAATAAAATAAACTCTACTATGTGTGTACAGAATGAATTGGGTCATTTTACAGAAAGAAACCCTAATTTTAATATGACTCTTGTTATATCAAGTGATGATTTGCAGTGAAGGGTTTGTATGCCTTCCCTTAATGCACCTTTCTCAAGCCTTCCCAAATATTTGTTTAGACGCATGTAAACACTAGGATTACAGTTTTAATTCAGCTTTAAAATACAGTTGCCTTGATGAGCATATTAAATAAACATGTATATTGAATTTACCATCTTAATAAAATTAACAGTTCCCTTAACAAATAGACCACAACTATTACCTCATATGTGTGAGATATATTGTTTTATGACTGTACTATAGCATAGTCTCAAACATTTTATTACTTAATACCTTAACCAAAATAACACATTTTGTTTCTTCCAAACACAGAATTAAAAAAAAAAAAGGAAAGAAAACATAAACCTATTTTTTTTTACTCCATTGCTGTACATTTTGCATCTTTTAAAGATTTTCTGATATACAATTAACCTCTGTATTCATAAACCAAAAATTCATATCATGTCAAAAGTTTTAACTTTCCTACTTTTTGGATCTGATAACCTAGTAACCAAGATAATTTATTCAAACAGTTAGCTTTTCCTCCTGTATATTAACAAGAAAAATTTAAAGAGCCATTATGTATAAAGCTTGAGACTTTTAAAAAAATTGAATTTTATCTGGACTGTATGAATATGTGAATAACAACAGAATACTTTTTGATCCATTTTTGATTTTTTATTCCTAAAGTCTTTCCAAGAGAAGGGGAAGGAGAAGGGAGGGGGAGAGGAAATGAGAAGGGGCCAGCTATAGGTAGATCAGATGGGGGCAAAGTTAACCTACCACTTGATAATTTTATAATTCTGAAAAATATACTTTTATAATTATAGAAACAGTTGTAGGATTTATAGTGTAACTGGTGTCATTTTGAAAGGTTTCTGTCCTTCCATCAGAAATAATCCACCTGGTGGGGGTGGGAGGGCTGGCTGACTCAGTCAGTAGAGTGTGTGACTCTTGATCTCAGGGTTGTGAATTTGAGCCCCATATTGCGTGTAGAGATTACTTAAAAATAAAATCTTAGGGCGCCTGGGTGGCTCAGTTGGTTAAGCGACTGCCTTCAGCTCGGGTCATGATCCCGGAGTCCCGGGATCGAGTCCCGCATCGGGCTCCCGGCTCAGCGGGGAGCCTGCTTCTCCCTCTGACCCTATCCCCTCTCATGCTGTTTCTCTCTCTCTCTCTCTAATAAATAAATAAATAAAATTAAAAAATAAAATAAAATCTTAAAGAATTCACCTTGTTAGGCTAAGGGAACCATTGGGATTTGGATACTACAGGTTCCCTTGGATCTCCTTTATAATCACTCAGAAGATCTAGTTCTTCCTCTTTGGGGCTAGAATGGCACAGTTTTCCAGAGACCTTTTTGTTTACAGTATCAAGTTTCTGCATCTCCTGGACCCACCAAAAGAAGTCCTGCTTGATAGTGCTCAAGAAAGTTTGGAGTGTATGGGCCAAGATGGGATTTGGGAAGTCCTTAACAATGACACAAAGATCTGAATGTAACTAGGATCAGAAGTTGACACATTAGGAAACATGAGGGACCTCTTCATATGGAGGTTGCAATTTTAAGGGACTTTGAGTATGGATAGTTCTGAAGATGGAAAAGGAGGGAAGAGAAAGGAAAGATAAACAGGAAGGTGTGGAACAGGATTTAGGTGGATCCATATGTGAGGCGGATTTAAAGTTTTTCATATCTCATTGGTCTAGGTAAACAATTTTAGGGAAATTTTAGAATCTAGATTGTATTTAGAAGCCTTGCCATCAGTTTCTTAGCTGTATTTTAAAAATAATTTTTTTTAAGATTTTATTTATTTGAGATAGCATGAGCCACGAGGCGGGGGAGGTGTGGAAGGAGAGGGAGAAGCAGATTCCTTGCTGAGCAGGGAGCCCAATGCTGGGCTGGATCCCAGGACCCTGGGATCATGACTTGAGCCAAAGACAGATGCCTAACTGACTGAGCCACATAGGTGCCTCTAAAATAATTTTATACTCATAAGGAATTACAAAAAGTAGTAACAAGAATTACTGTGTACCTTCACCCAGCATTCCCCAGGTACCTCAGTGGTGATGTCTTGTATAAGCATAATTCATTATCAAAACCAAGAAATTGACATTGGTACAATATTTATAACGACAGACCTTATTTGAATTTTTGTGTAGTTTTATGGAATTTTATCACATATATAGATTTTTAAAAATATTTTTATTTTTAAGTAATCTCTACACCCAATATGGAGCTCAAGCTCACAACCCTGACATCAAGAGTCTGCATGCTTCACCAACAGAGCCAGCCAGGCACCCCCTGCTCATATATATAGATTCTTACAATTACTACAGCGATCAGGATACAGAATTGTTCTATCACCACAAAGAAACTCTCTGATGCTAACCTTTTTATAATCATACCTTCTCCATACTTGTAACCACTGGCAACCATTGATCTGTTCTTCATCTGTATAATTTTGCCATTTCAAGAATGTTATGTAAGTGGAATTATACAGTATATAAACTTTTGAAATTGGCTTTTTTTTACTGAGCATAATGGCCTTGAAATCCCTTCATGTATCAATAGTTATTTGCATGTATCAATAGTTATTTGCATGTTGCTTGTTATTGCTGAGTAGTATTCCATTGTATGCATGTACTACAGTTTATCCATTCACTTTTTTATAGGACATTTTGATTGTTTCCAGTTTTCAGCTATTACAAATAAGGCTGCTATAAACATTCATGTACAGATTTTTATGTGGATGTGTGTTTTCATTTCTCTAGGATAAATACTCAGGAGTATGATTGCCGAGTCTTGTGGTAAGTCTATGTTTAACTTAATAGGGAGCTGTCAAACTCTTTTCTAGAGTAGCTGTACCATTTGATATTCCTACCATCTATGTATGGGAGATCTAGGTGCTCTATATCCTCACCAGCCATTAGCATTGTAGAATTTATTTTATGCAATTCTAGTAGATGTATAGTGGCTTTAATTTGCATTTTTCTAGTGGGTAATGATGTTGAATATCTTTACATGTGCTTATATTACCATTAAATACCATTTACCATTTGAATATCCTCTTTGGTGAAATGTCTAAGTCTTTTGCACATTTTCTAATTGAATTTTTTATTTTCTTACTGTGCATTTAGAGGGTTCTTTATATATATTCTGAATATAGATCTCATGTCAGAATTGTGAATTGCAAATATTGCTCCAAGTCTATCTCTTAACAGGGTCTTGCTCAGAGCAAAAGGATTTAGTTTTGATTAAGTCCAGTTTATTGGTATTTTCCTCTTATGGATCATGATTTTGATGTCATGTCTAAGAATTCTGCTTAACTCATAAGATTTTCTCCTATGTTGTCTTTTAGATTCATGGTTTCACTTTTACATGTAGATTTATGATCCATTTTGGGTTAAGTTTTGTATTAGGTGTGAGGGTCTAAGTCAAGGTTCCTGTTTATGCCTAAGAATGTACAGTTATTCTAACACCATTTGTTGGAAAAAGCAAAAACAAAAACAAAAAACAGAACAAAAAAAACCCATCCTTTCTCCTTCGACTTGCTTTTGCCTTTTTGTCCACATCAGTTGGCTACATTGGGTAGGTTATTTCTGGTACTCTTTTCTATTGATCTGTGTAACCCACATTACCACACTACCTTGATTACTGTAGCTATATAATAACTGTTCGAAAATTGGGTAGTGTGATTCTACCAACTTTTCTTTTTTTCCCCTTTTTATTTTCTGTTTTTTTTTTTTTTTTTTTTTTATAGAGAAATAGTTTCTCTAGAACTACAAAAAAACCCCTGAGATTTCATAAAGTTGCAGTAAGCCTATAATTCAATTTGGGGACAATTGGTATCTTTAGTTTGTTGAATTTCAAAACATAAACATACTAAGTTTCTCTATTTATTAAGGTCTTTTAAAAATGTTTTTATCAGATGGGCGCCTGGGTGGCTCAGTTGGTTAAGCGACTGCCTTCGGCTCAGGTCATGATCCTGGAGTCCCGGGATCGAGTCCCACATCGGGCTCCCTGCTCAGCAAGGGGTCTGCTTCTCCCTCTGCCCTCTTCCCTCTCGTGCTCTCTGTCTCTCATTCTCTCTCTCTCAAATAAATAAATAAAATCTTAAAAAAAAAATGTTTTTATCAGAGTTTTGCAGTTTTCTCCATATAGATCCTGAACATATGTTGTTAGATTTAGACTGAAGTTCCCTGTCTCGTTAATTTTAGCCATTCTAACTGGTATAAGGTGGTATCTCATTGTGGTTTTGATTTGTATTACCCTGATGACAAGTGATGTGGAGCATTTTTCATGTGTCTGTTGGCCATTTGTGTGTCTTCTTTGGAGAAGTGTCTGTTCATGTCTTCTGCCCCATTTCTTGACTGGATTATTTGTTTTTTGGGTGTTGAGTTTGGTAAGTTCTTTATAGATCTTGAATACCAGAGAGGGAGACAAACCATGAGAAACTCTTGACTCTGGAAAACAAACTGAGGCTTGTGGAAAGGGAGATGGGTGGGGGCATTGGGTAAGTGGGTGATGGGCATTAAGGAGGGCACGTGATGTGATGAGCACTGCGTGTTATATGCAACTAATGAGTCATTGAACGCTACACCAAAAGCTAATGATGTACTATATGTTGGCTAATTGAATTTAAATTAAAAGAAAAAAGGATTTAGACTGAAGTATTTCTCTTTTAGGGGGAGCAATTATAAGTGGTTTGTGGTTCTTAATTTCAGTTTTGATATGTTTGTTGCTGGTAAACAGAAATACGGTTGATTTTTGTATGTGAATTTTCTATCTTGTGACCCTGAAAAACTCAGTTATAAGTGTTTCCTTCTATTCTGTTTCCTGGAAGAAATTGAGTAAAATTGCTGTTATTTATTCTTGTAATATTTGGTACAATTCAGGAGTGAAACCATTTGGCCTAGAGATAACTTTATCAAAAGGTTTTAAACTGTTGATTCAATTTCTTTAGTAGTTGTAAGACTATTCAAGTTATCTTTCATTTGGGGTAAGTTTTGATAGTTTGTAGCTTTTGAGGACTTGGTCAGTTTCATCTAAGTTGTTGAATTTATGTGTATAGGGTTGTTTGTAATATTCCCTTATTATCCTTTTACTGTCTACTGAGTCTGTAATGTCTGCTGATATCTCCTTTTTTATTCCTGATGTTGGTAATTTGTCTTTTCTCTTCCTCATAGGCGCTAAAATGCTTTTTTAACCATTGTGTCCATCTCTTTGAATTCATGTATGTAAACTGTTTACATTTAATGTAATTATTGGTATGTTAGGATTTAAGTAACCTATTTTATTTTACTGTTTCTTCCTTCTGTTCCTCTTTGATCTTTGCTGTCTTCTGTGAGTCACCTGAACATTTTTTAGTATTCCATTTAGATTTATTTATAGTGTTTATAAGTCTGTTTCTTTGTATAATTTTGTTAGTGGTTACTCTACATTTGCATATGTAACTTATCACAGTCTACCGTTATCAACATGATACCACTTCAGATAGAATGTAGAATCATACCATTGGATAGTTGGGATCTTATTTCCTTTTTGTGCTAAGGTGCCTATCAAGTGAACAATTTGCTCATGTCAGATTTCCCCAAAGTGACCACTGCAATACTGGATTGTCCTTGATGCAGTTGTGCAACTTGGAAAGTTGTATGCATGATTTATCAATATAACAAGATACCATGAAGGAAAAGATGTTTGGTCTGAAGTTGAATGCAGACTTTGACTACAAAGACCTCATGAGCATTACTGCACAGATAATGTGCTTGTGTAACTACGTGTCTCCAGCATCTGGCCAAGGACCAGCTGGTGCCAACTGAGGACTCCTGTAAAAACAAAACAAAACAAAAAGAGCTCTAAGAAGATAAAACTAAAAAGAGTAATTCTTAATATATCTTGGAAGGTGATTGTTGTGAGTTGAATTGTTTTTTCAAAGTGTTATGTTGAAATCTAAACCCCAGGTACCTGTGCATGTGGTATAGTTTGGAAGTAGGATCAAGTTAAGATGAGGTCCTGCTGGATCACAGTGGACCCTAAGTCCCATGACTTGTGTCTTTATTAGGAGAGGGAGGTTTGGAGATGCAAAGACACACAAGGAGGGAAGTAGGCCATGTAATGGCAGCAGAGATCAGAGCATTGCTGGTATATGCCAAGGATTACAGCGACCACCAGAAGCTAGCAAAGATTTTTCTCTGCAGCCTTAAAGTGGGCATGGCCCTGCTGCCACCTTAATTTTAGACTTCTCATCTTCAGAATTGTAAGAGAATCAGTATCTATTGTTTTAAGCCACCTAGTTTGTTGAATTTGTTGTGGCAACCCTAGCAAACTAATAATGACCCAAGGCAAAATCTGTTCCAAAGATGCAGGGCTGAGAGTCATCAGCCATCGGGACCAGCCTCATTGAGTTTACGTGGTCTGTGTCCCTCCCTATAGGCTTTTCTCTTACAGACGAGTGATAGTTAAGACTGTGGACAACCAGACAGATAATAGGAATGCTGAGTTAAATGCTTAGAAGCAAAATTTCACCAAAGAACAGTACAAACTGATCAGAATTCAAAAGTCCCAGGAATGAAATACAGACCTAACACTGAAGGGCTCAATGGATTATTTGGAGCTCATACTCAGCTGCTGTTGTCTCAGAAAAGGTGGCCTTGAGAATATGGAGATTCAAGGAATTTGAGGTGTATACACACATTTTCAGGTCAACGGGTCAGAGTTTGGGTGGGGAAGGGTTGAAGCCAGATCTGCAGAGCCTCCACTTTTGTCAAAGCTCACCAACCAGAGACCACCCAGCACACAACCGAGGTGAAGCAAAGGGAGGTTTCTTGAGCTAGTCGAGGAACCCAGGGGCGTCCTTGTAAGAGAATTGGACAAGCTTGTAGGTTTGAACTTGTCCTGGGTGATTCAGGAAAGGTTAACGGAAGTGGAGACCAGTAGTGATTTGGGTCCTGTTGGGGGCTATTTGATTGTATACTTTGGTAATTTTATGTAAGAAGGCTGTACACTTAAAGCTGAGCTAGAGTCATCATTGCCAAAAAACAAAATTTTAGAAGAGTGGGGGTGTATAATTATATCTGCAGTTGCAGTATTTTTGTCGGTTTCTTGTTTCAGACATGCTCACAGAGTGGCTGTGCTCTGTCTCGGTCCACTGTTGTCACAGAGTTGCCTTGTCATTGTTGACATATTGTGATCATTGTTTATATTCCAGTGGGAATGTTACAGCCTTTCTATTAAGTTGTCAAGGCCATTTTGCCCTTTCTAAGGGCCTGGCCTGGAGATAGCATGTATCACTTTTGCCTACATTCCGTTGGTTAAAATGCAATCATGTGCCCACACTTAAATGCACAAGAGGCTGGAAAGTAGATTTTAACTGTGTGCTCAGAAGAAATGTGAACTGAGTTTTATAATTACATAACAACACTCTTTGTTTTGGGTTTTTCGTGGTTGTTTCTTTTAAATTATTTTCTTCCTTTGTCCCCATTCCCACTCCCATAGACCTACACCCTAGTTACATTTAATGTATGTCCTTCTGATTTACCTTCTATATATTGATGAGATTTTATGAATCTGAAAAATATATGTGATTGCTTTGAGTATATTTTTAAAATGTATATAAATGTTTCTTGTCTATCATTTGGATTATTCATTTTTTTCCACTATATTTTTTGAGATCTATTTATATGGCTACCTGTAAGTCTAATTCATCCCTCATGACTGCTTCAAAATACTCCACTTATTCATACTCATTCAACAATTTATTCTGCCATATACAAAAGGCAAAAGTTTTACTTATTTAATAATGTCATATTTATTTTTTCAATTATTTTTGCTGCATCGTAAATCACCTCTAACTTAGTGGCTTAAAATAACAACAATCATTTATTTTATTCCCAAATTTGCAATTTGGGCTGGGATTGCAGGGACAGCTCATCTCTGCTTCGTGCATTATCAGCTAGAGATGGCAGTGACTCAGTGGGTTGGGGCCGGAATCAGCTGAAGGCTCAATCTCTCACATTTAGTGGCCAATGTTAGGTGTTGGTTGGGGCCTCAATGGCGGTTGTTTGCTGGCATACCTACACATGACATGTCCATGTAGCTGCATGACTTCCTCATAGAGCAGTGGCTCAATTCCAAGAACAGTTGCCCCAAGAGGGCAAGGCAGAAGTGCATGACTTCCTTGTGAGTTTGTCTCAAAGTCACATAGAGTCACTTCCGTTGTACCCCATTGGTCGAGGGGGACACAAGTTCTTCCCAAGTTCACAGGGAGAAGACACAGACTCTACCACCCAATGGAAGGAATGTTAGTGTTACATGGTGTGTAAAAACAAACAAACAAACAAACAAACAAAAACATGTAGGATGGAATATGTTGTGATATCTATCTTTGGAAAGGACAGTCCTTTCACCTTTGTGAAAATAAAAATCTGACTTGGATACAAAATGATTTGAATATCAAGACTGATTAGCAAAGATTTTAGTTGTAAAGGTTATATTCCAATATGCTCTTTCTTTCTGGACAGAGTACTAGATTGTAGTCAACAAATGCTTCCTACATCCTTAGAATTTTTTCTAAGATTATCAGCATCTTTCCCCTTAGCCTTTATTTTTTATGTGGTCAGTATAATAGATGAGATCAACCAATTCATAGGATATGATTATGAAGAATGTAATACAGAGAAATTGATTTTTTTTTTTTTCTTCAGAAAATACATCCTATAGTGAAATGATGGCAATCATCTTTTGGGACTGACCTGAAATGAAGAGAATACTCATTCCTAATCACTTGGCTATTTGGGGGGGAAAAAAATCTTATAAGAAAGAGTAGTAGCTGTTCTCAACCTCTTTTATTTTCTGCTGCTGACCAGAGGATCTCTTATGTACTGGATATTCTGATTAGATACCCTTAATACATATGTGACTATCCTGAGTTTATTGTCCCCATCACTAGAAAGTAGATCTGTAATTTTTATAGTTCTTGTGCTTTTTTCTCTGATCTATTCTCTCCTGAGACTATTAAATATGAAGGTACTCATGGAAAATGCTGCCAAAATAGCTCAACCTTTCTTAAGGTGACACGGTGTGAGGAAAGTGGGGAATGTGTTCTCAGTAAGGTCAAGAAAAGGTTGTAGTTGAATTCAAGTCCTGATGTCTCTATATCACTTTAGCCATGTCTCTCAAAATCCAGAAAACCCACAGCCAAACAGATGATAGTGCTGATCATGGCAGCATTTCCCTTGTAGTACATAGAGTTTTCATCAAAGCGGAAAATCTCTGCTTAAAAATGTGATGTAAGATGGGCCAGTCAAGTGCATCCCTCTTTCTTCTTGAATCTAAGTCAAGATGAGATCAGTCTTGGGCTTTTGTTTTCTTTTGTTTGTTTAGTGGAAATTTTCAAATGTATACAGAAGTAGAGAGGACAGTGTAGTGAACTCCCATGTCCCCATCCCCTAACTTCAGCAATTACCAACTCATGGCCAATAGACACCCTTTAAAAATACAACTACAACAATATTATCATATATTTGAAAATTAGCAGAAAAATTCTGGAGCCTGTTGAAACATGCAAAGGCTGTGTCATTGGAGAGAATGAAGCAAAGATCTATGTAAGTGGCATATAACATGAAAAGGGAAGAGAGTTCCAACCTCTGAAATCTTGGTGACGGTTCCAGTTTGGCAGGTCTTCCTTTGACATGGAGAGCTACACCCTGTCTTTCTATCCTAATAAGTCCCTTCCCTTTTTTGATAACACTGGTTTGAGTTAGACTTTTGTGACTGCACTTGGACATGTCATGACTAATGTTACTGCTCTCTGGATAGCTTAGTGTGACTCCTTTCCATACTCTTTGATTTCTCACACCATTCAACTTAGTAACAGTAATAATGCTAATAGCTACCATTTACTGAATGCCTATCACGTGCCAGACACTCTTACCAAGTACTTTACATTTAATCCTTATAACAACCTAGCAAAAACAATGATTCCCTGTGTTGTAGATGAAGAAATGAAGATTTACATGGATTAGGTTCCCTGTGTTCTCATTGTGCCTAAAAAGCTAATATAAGTCTATAGCATCGAACTGTGAGTTCATCAGACTGTTTGCTCACCTTCCCAGTCACACAACTAGACTCCTTGATTGCAGTTAGGGTTGGCCATGTGATTGGTTCTACCTTTGAAATGTGAATAGAAGGGCCGTGCCTTGTTTCTTGAGTGGGCCAATACAGTCTCCCATCTGCTGCCCTCCGTGCTCTCTCTGCTTCTGCTATCTGGTTTACGGTGCCTACGTGACCATGGCAACTACACATTGAAAATGGCAAAAACTGAAAGCCCGGGTCCGTGAGTGACTGTATTCAACAGAGCCCCCTGCCACCAATCTGAAACCTTCTTGAACTGTTTCTATGAATGGAAAACGTCTATTGTATTTAAGCCGTTGTGCATTTGGGGGTCATTTAATACAGCAACTAGCCTTCCTCGATTTTTATGTATTGTTTCAATTATCCTTCACTGAGTAACCACCCCCGCCCCCAAAATTTAGTAGCTTAAAAGCACAGCCATACTTAACTTGCAGTTCTGAGAGTCAGAAATGTAGGCTCTTGCCTAGACTTGTTCATGTGGCTGCAGCCAGCAGGTGGGTCCGCTGGGGGCATTGTCTTAGTTGCACGTGTCTGGAGGTAAGTGCTGGCTGGCTGCTGGCTGGCCCGCGTGTCTCCAGCAGCTTAGCCTGGGATTATTCACTTGGCAGTGGAAGGCTTTCCAGCAGCAAGAGAGGACAAACTCCAATCTGCAAGCCCTTTTCAGGCTTCTGCTTGCATGTGTTTGCCAGTGTATCATTTCCTGACCCATCACAAGTCACATAGGTAGAGGGAAATGTAGTTTATTGGGGAGCATTTGCCATAAGAATCTACCATACATATCATAGTACAAATGCACAAGTTGGGCAAATCATTCACATATCTGTAACATCTTAGTCACATATTTGATGATCTAGTCCAGTTATGAGGCTGTTTTCGTAACCCGAATGAAGTTCTAATATCACTGTTGGTTATAATAAAAATCATACTGATTTTGTTTCAAAATTACATTTCAGGCCTATTTATAAAAATGAAATATTTACTGATACATTATAAATTTAGTTGAGTAGAATTGGCATTTAAATAAATGAATCTTAAGAGATTTTTTATTTATTTATTTGACACACAGAGCACAAGCAGGGGGAGTAGCAGGTAGAGGGATAGGGAGAAGCAAGCTCCCCACCAAGCAAGGAGCCCGATGTGGGGCTCGATCCCAGGACCCTGGGATCATGACCTGAGCCGAAGGCAGTTGCTTAACCAACTGAGCCACCCAGGCTCCCCTAAATAAATGAGTCTTGATCATTTGTTTAAACCACTGTAGTGATGGTGTTTTAGCTTACAGTCCAGATTAAGGTGGCCCATTGTACCTGAGGTTTAATGGATCCACCTCTCCCCCAGCCGTAAACTGTCTCCTCATCTCTCCCTCCAGCACCTCTTGTCTCTGCTCATCCCTGGATTACTCTTTACTGGGTCCTCAGTAATAGCAGCAGCATGGCGTACGTGGTTGAACATACCAAGTGGAGCCAGACCGCCTATGTTGGAATATCTGCCATCTCACTAACTGTGTGGATCTTTGGGCGAGTTACTTTAAACTCTCTGTAGCTCAAGTTTCCTTGACTTCATAGGGTGACTGTGAGGAGTGAAAAAAAAAAAGTATATATAAATAATTAGAAGAGGGTCTGACATATTGTGAACCTTCTATGGGAGTTTACCACAATTCCAGTAATCTCTTAGTATCCTTGACCTCTTTCCTTCAATGATGTTCAGTGAGGGTAGGCCCTGGAGTCCTCCTTCTGAGGAAGGACAGTTGGGGGAAGACTGTAAGTGCTGCTTACTTAATACCTTTCCTTTTTGTCTTTTCAGAAACAAAATGGGCAAAAATTGTCCTGAAAAACGTTTCCACATTTAGAAGAAATATATTCTACTCTACTCTGTTTTTGGTTCCCCTTCCCCCTGAAGAGATGATTGTTTCATAGAGTGTAGTATTAACCCTGGATGTTGACAGTCCCCAGCATCCTCCTTCTAGCGTCACACAGCCGTCTGCTCTGCACCTCACCCTGGCCAAGCCGTGCTTCCTGTGAGAGGCTCAGTGTCTCATCTGTGCTGCAGGCCCTGGTCCTACTCACCTCAGGAGTCTCGAGTTCTCAGTCACCACTTCTCACTCTCTCCTACGCCTGTGTCCCTCCCAGTTAATGTTTATTCAACTGGTCTTACTTCAGATGAAGTAACCCTCCCCAGATTCCATATCCCCTTTGAGCACTGTCTAGTCTTTTCTCTTTCATATATTTCTTGAAAGACGTCCTTAATCCAATTACTTCTCGACCCATTCCAGTCTGGCTTCCCTGCTGTCAGTTTACCAAAACGGCTGTTATCAAGGTGATCTTTAACCTCCATGTCACTACATCTGTGGGCATTTTTCAGGATTAATCTCACTTTGACCTTACAAAAGCTTTCAGTGTTGACTAATTTCCTTATTGAAACCATTTTATTTGCCATCAGCTCTCTGTTGTTCTGTGGATGGTAAAGTCTTGTGTCTCTGACCCAGGAGTCTCATGTGTCATGCTAACATCCATGAAACAGTAACAGTCTAACTTATTAACTTGTAAATAGGGTAAAATCAAATCCCAGACATGACACTAACCATTGTATTCTTACCAGCCCACAAAACGCCTGGGATAAAGTAGGTATTCAGTATCTATCTGGGGTGGGGTGGGGGGGCGGTGAGGGAGGGAAGGAGGGAGGGAGGGATGGATGGATGGATGCATGGATGGATGCATGGGCTTTCTCAGCTCTGCTTAAGACATTGCAGAGATCAAACCCTTTCAAAAGAGCCAAATGTGTTCTGGAATTAATCTGGGGTTGTGAGGGAGATGACTGAGCAGGAGGATGCTGATGTAGAAGGTAGGCACCCTGGGGTGGGCAGAGGCTGGGGTTCTGTGGATCTCTTGGATGGGTTGTGAGAATTAGGAAGTGAGAAAGGGAAGTGGGACAACAGCAAAGGCAAATTTGGTCAGCCTCAGGTTCTGTCCGAAGGCTTGGTGGCAGTCACCGAAATTCAGCTCTGAAGCTGCTGGTGCCAGAATGCTTCAGGTAGGAACGGTCCCTGTTAGGACAGCCTGTTCCCCTTTTACACTTAGCATTTTTTTAAACAACACAAGCAATGTTTTTGCACAATGATTAAAATTGTTTCAGGACAGATAAAAGAGTGAAGGAAGGATTAAGAATGTTGTAACTACTAAAATTTACTGGATTGGAAGCTGAATAATGTGTATGAAGGCAAATGGTCTTTAGGGTTACACTGGGGTTCTTGGAGATGGCAAGGGTAACAAGAATTATCTAGGATTTGACTGGATCAAGCATTCTCAACCGGGAGGATATCACCCCTAAGAGGGTGAAAATTGGTTCATGGGGGACCAAAAAGAACTTGGGTATTCAGTGGTTTGTGCCCAGGGGGGGGCATAAAGAGAAATACAGTCTAACTGTGGTGTTAGAATTCCATGGTGGGAAGAGGGATTAGGAAAAAAATGTCTAAAAATTCTCCTCGAAGGGAAAACGTTAAAAAAAAAAAAAAAGTTGAGAAACACTGGACTAGATGATTCAAATGGAAGAATGTTCATCACTGATGGGTCCTCCTGGGAAAATGAATTAGAAATAAGTGCATTGGGGGCGGAGCAAGATGGCGGAGGAGTAGGAGACCTGGATTTCGTCTCCTCTCAGGAATTCAGCTGGATAGGGGTCAAACCATTCTGAACACCTACAAACCCAACAGGAGATCGAAGAAAAGAAGAGCAACAACTCTCTCATCAGAAAAGCGACCACTTTCTGGAAGGTAGGACGTGCGGAGAAGTGAATCCGAGGCGATATTCGGGAGCATAGACGGCGGGGGAGGGGCCTCCGGCGGCCGCTTCTGGCAAGTGATAGAGCCGCGGAGCACAAAATCGGAACTTTTCAAAGTCTGCTCCGCCGAGGGACGTCACTCTGGTGGCTAAGCGGGGGGTGGAACCCTCCGGGACAGTGTGGTCTCGGGACCCTCGGGGTCACAGAAAGACCGGGGGTGCCTGAGGGCGGCAGAGCTCCCAGGTATCGGAGCAGGGAAGCCGGCTGCAGAGGCGGAGCCCAGGCGCGGGCTCTCAGCTCGGGGTTCGCATAAACCGTGATCCGTGGCGCAGTCGGGCCCCTGCTCCTCCAGCAGGGACCCAACAAGCGGCAGATCCGGGGAGACTCACCTTCCTCCCCCGGGAGGAGCCGGGCGGGAGTGCACCGCAGGGATCTGCTGGGTTTGGAGACTCCACCCGGGGTCGGGGGCCAGAGATAGAGGCGCGCGGTCGCAGGCCGGGTGAGCACGGAGTGCGGCCGGAGAGCGGGGAGACGGGAGTGACTGACGGCTTTTCTCTGGGGGCTCACTGAGGAGCGGGGCCCCGAGTTCTCGGCTCCTCCAGGGCGGAGATTGGGAGGCCGCCATCATCACTCTCCGCCTCCAAAGCTGTACGGAAAGCTCGTAGGGAACAAAAGCCCCGGAGAGCAAACCCGAGCAGATTACTTAGCCGGGAGGGGGCAAGGGCGGGGCAATTCCGCCTCCGGCAGAGACATTTGGAAACCACGGCAACAGGCCCCTCCCCAGAAGATCAGCGAGAACAGCCGGCCAAGACCAAGGTTACCGATCAATGAGAACGGCAGAACTCCAGCGCTAGGGGAATACTGCACATAGAATTCACGGCTTTTTTACCATGATTCTTTAGTCTTTTAAAGTTAATTTTTTTTAACTGTCTTTTTGTCTTTTTATTTCTTTTTGGATTTTTCTTTTTCCCTTTTTCAACATCTTATCAATCCCTTTTTTTAAAAAAAACATGTTTATTTTTCATTTTTAGAGTCATATTCTATCCCTTCATAGTAGTTACCCATATTTTTGGCTTATATATATGTTGTTCTCTCTTTAAAATTTTGAGATAGTTTCTTCTAACAGATTAAAATATACCCTAAATCTCTAGTATATGGTGTTTTCTATTTCCCTGCCTGATCAAATTCTCTCCTTTTTTTTTTCTTTTTTTAAATCCTCTTCTTTCTTTTTTCAAACAACTTCTTATCAATTCCTTTTATAAAATTTTTTATAATTTCCATCTTTACAGTCATATTCCATCCCTTCATCATATCAACCCTTATTTTTGTACATATATAAGTTTTTCTTTCTTTAAAATTTTGGGAGGCACTTTCTTCTAAAAGACCAAAATACACCCCAAATCTAGTGTGTGGCACTGATCTATATACCAGCCTGATCATATTTGATCACATTCTGGTTTTTTGTTGTTGTTGTTGTTGTTTTGTTTTGTTTGTTTTTGTTTTTATCTTTTTCTTTTTTTTTCTTTTTCTTTTTTCTCTTTCCCTTTCTTTTCCCACTGCTTCAGGTCTTTTCTGATTTGTTTAGAGTATATTTTCTGGGGACATTGTTACTCTACTAGCATTTTGTTCTCTCATTAATCTATTTTCCTCTGCACAAAATGACAAGACGGAAAAAATCACCTCAACAAAAAGAACAAGAGGTAGTACCGACTGCCAGGGACCTACTCAATACGGACATTAGTACGATGTCAGATCTATAGTTCAGAATCATCACTTTAAAGATACTAGCTGGGCTTGAAAAAAATATGGAAGTTATTAGAGAAACCCTTTCTGGAGAAGTAAAAGAACTAAAATCCAACCAAGTAGAAATCAAAAAGGCTATTAATGAGGTGCAATCAAAAATGGGGGCGCTAACTGCTAGAATAAATGAGGCAGAAGAGAGAATCAGTAATATAGAAGATGAAATGATGGAAAATAAAGAAGCTGAGAAAAAGAGAGATAAACAACTACTGGATCACGAGGGCAGAATTCGAGAGATAAGCGATACCATAAGACGAAACAACATTAGAATAATTGGGATCCCAGAAGAAGAAGAAAGAGAGAGAGGGGCAGAAGGTATAATGGAGCAAATTATAGTAGAGAACTTCCCTGATTTGGGGAAGGAAACAGGCATGAAAATCCAGGAAGCACAGAGAACCCGTCTCAAAATCAATAAAAATAGGTCAACACCCTGACATCTAATAGTAAAACTTACGAGTCTCATAGACAAAGAGAAAATCCTGAAAGCAGCTCAGGAGAAGAGATATGTAACCTACAAGGGTAGAAACATTAGATTGGCAACAGACCTATCCACGGAGACCTGGCAGGCCAGAAAGGACTGGCAGGATATATTCAGAGCACTAAATGAGAAAAATATGCAGCCAAGAATACTCTATCCAACTAGGCTGTCATTGAAAATTGAAGGAGAGATAAAAAGCTTCCAGGACAAACAAAAACTAAAGGAATTTGCAAACACAAAACCAGCCCTACAGGAAATCTTGAAAGGGGTCCTCTAAGCAAAGAGAGACCCTAAAAGCAACATAGACCAGAAAGGAACACAGACAATATACGGTAACAGTCACCTTACAGGCAATACAATGGCACTAAATTCCTATCTTTCAATAGTTACCCTGAATGTAAATGGGCTCAATGCCCCAATCAAAAGACACAGGCTATCAGACTGGATTAAAAAACAAGACCCATCCATATGCTGTCTGCAAGAGACTCATTTTAGACCCAAAGACACCCCCAGATTGAAAGTGAGGGGGTGGAAAACCATTTACCATGCTAATGGACACCAAAAGAAAGCTGGGGTGGCAATCCTTATATCAGACAAATTAGATTTTCAACCAAAGACTGTAATAAGAGATGAGGAAGGACATTATATCCTACTTAAAGGATCTATCCAACAAGAAGATCTAACCATTGTAAATATCTATGCCCCTAACATGGGAGCAGCCAATTATATAAGGCAATTAATAACAAAAGCAAAGAAACACATCGACAACAATACAATAATAGTGGGGGACTTTAACACCCCCCTCACTGAAATGGACAGATCGTCTAAGCAAAAGATCAACAAGGAAACAAAGACTTTAAATGACACACTGGACCAAATGGACTTCACAGACATATTCAGAACATTCCACCCCAAAGCAACGGAATACACATTCTTCTCTAGTGCCCATGGAACATTCTCCAGAATAGATCACATCCTAGGTCATAAATCAGGTCTCAACCGGTACCAAAAGATTGGGATCATTCCCTGCCTATTTTCAGACCACAATGCTTTGAAACTAGAACTCAATCACAAGAGGAAAGTCGGAAAGAACTCAAATACATGGAGGCTAAAGAGCATCCTACTGAAGAATGAATGGGTCAACCAGGAAATGAAAGAAGAATTAAAAAAATACATGGAAACCAATGAAAATGAAAACACAACTATTCAAAATCTTTGGGATGCAGCAAAGGCAGTCCTAAGAGGAAAGTATATAGCAATACAAGCCTTTTTCAAGAAACAGGAAAGGTCTCAAGTACACAACCTAACCCTACACCTAAAGAAGCTGGAGAAAGAACAGCAAATAAAGCCTAAACCCAGGAGGAGAAGAGGAATAATAAAGATCAGAGCAGAAATCAATGAAATAGAAACTAAAAGAATGGTAGAACAGATCAACGAAACTAGGAGCTGGTTCTTTGAAAGAATTAACAAGATTGATAAACCCCTGGCCAGACTTATCAAAAAGAGAAGAGAAATGACCCAAATCAACAAAATCATGAATGAAAGAGGACAGATCACAACCAACACCAAAGAAATACAAACAATTATAAGAACACATTATGAGCAATTCTATGCCAGCAAATTAGATAACCTGGAAGAAATGGAGGCATTCCTAGAGATGTATCAACTACCAAAACTGAACCAGGATGAAATAGAAAACCTGAACAGACCTATAACCACTAAGGAAATTGAAGCAGTCATCAAAAATCTCCCAAAAAACAAAAGCCCAGGGCCAGATGGCTTCCCAGGGGAATTCTACCAAACATTTCAAGAAGAATTAATACCTATTCTTCTGAAACTGTTCCAAAAAATAGAAACGGAAGGAAAACTTCCAAACTCATTTTATGAGGCCAGCATTACCTTGATCCCAAAACCAGACAAAGACCCCATCAAAAAGGAGAATTACAGACCAATATCCCTGATGAACATGGATGCAAAAATTCTCACCAAAATACTAGCCAATAGGATCCAACAGTATCATTAAAAGGATTATTCACCACGACCAAGTGGGATTTATCCCTGGGCTGCAAGGTTGGTTCAACATCTGCAAATCAATCAATGTGATACAATACATTAACAAAAGAAAGAACAAGAATCATATGATCCTCTCAATAGATGCAGAAAAAGCTTTTGACAAAGTACAGCATCCTTTCTTGATCAAAACTCTTCAGAGTATAGGGATCGAGGGTACATACCTCAATATCATAAAAGCCATCTATGAAAAACCTACAGCGAATATCATTCTCAATGGGGAAAAACTGAGATCTTTCCCCCTAAGGTCAGGAACGCGGCAGGGATGTCCACTATCACCAATGCTATTCAACATAGTATTGGAAGTCCTAGCCACAGCAATCAGACAACAAAAAGAAATCAAAGGCATCCAAATTGGCAAAGAAGAAGTCAAACTCTCACTCTTTGCAGATGATATGATACTTTATGTGGAAAACCCAGAAGACTCCACCCCAAAACTGCTAGAACTCAAAAAGGAATTCAGTAAAGTGGCAGGATATAAAATCAATGCACAGAAGTCAGTGGCATTCCTATACACCAACAACAAGACAGAAGAAAGAGAAATTAAGGAGTCGATCCCATTTACAATTGCACCCAAAACCATAAGATACCTAGGAATAAATCTAACCAAAGAGACAAAGGATCTTTACTCAGAAAACTATAAAATACCCATGAAAGAAATTGAGGAAGACACAAAGAAATGGAAAAACGTTCCATGCTCATGGATTGGAAGAACAAATATTGTGAAGATGTCAATGCTACCTAGAGCAATCTACACATTCAATGCAATCCCCATCAAAATACCATCCACTTTTTTCAAAGAAATGGAACAAATAATCCTAAAATTTGTATGGAACCAGAAAAGACCCCGCATAGCCAGAGGAATGTTGAAAAAGAAAAGCAAAGCCGGCGGCATCACAATTCCGGACTTCCAGCTCTATTACATAGCTGTCATCATCAAGACAGCATGGTACTGGCACAAAAACGGACACATAGATCAATGGAACAGAATAGAGAGCCCAGAAATGGACCCTCAACTCTATGGTCAACTCATCTTTGACAAAGCAGGAAAGAATGTCCAATGGAACAAAGACAGTCTCTTCAACAAATGGTGTTGGGAAAATTGGATAGCCACATGGAGAAGAATGAAACTGGACCATTTCCTTACACCACACACAAAAATAGACTCCAAATGGTTGAAAGACCTCAATGTGAGACAGGAGTCCTCAAAATCCTAAAGGAGAACACAGGCAGCAACCTCTTTGACCTCAGCCGAAGCAACTTCTTCCTAGAAACATCGCCAAAGGCAAGGGAAGCAAGGGCATAAATGAACTATTGGGACTTCATCAAGATAAAAAGCTTTTGCAAAGCAAAGGAAACAGTCAACAAAACCAAAAGACAACCGACAGAATGGGAGAAGATATTTGCAAATGACATATCAGATAAAGGGCTAGTATCCAAAATCTATAAAGAACTCATCAAACTCAACACCCAAAGAACAAAGAATCCAATCAAGAAATGGGCAGAAGACATGAACAGACGTTTTTCCAAAGAAGACATCCAAATGGCCAACAGACACATGAAAAAATGCTCAATATCGCTCAGCATCAGGGAAATCCAAATCAAAACCTCAATGAGATACCACCTCACACCAGTCAGAATGGCTAAAATTAACAAGTCAGGAAACGACAGATGTTGGCGGGGATGCGGAGAAAGGGGAACCCTCCTACACTGTTGGTGGGAATGCAAGCTGGTGCAGCCACTCTGGAAAACAGTATGGAGGTTCCTCAAAAAGTTGAAAATAGAGCTACCATATGATCCAGCAATTGCACTACTGGGTATTTACCCCAAAGATACAAAAGTAGGGATCCGAAGAGGTACGTGCACCCCGATGTTTATAGCAGCAATGTCCACAATAGCCAAACTGTGGAAAGAGCCAAGATGTCCATCAACAGATGAATGGATAAAGAAGAAGTGGTATATATATACAATGCAATATTATGCAGCCATCAAAAGGAATGAGATCTTGCCATTTGCAACGATGTGGATGGAACTGGAGGGTATTTTGTTGAGTGAAATAAGTCAAACAGAGAAAGACATGTATCATATGATCTCACTGATATGAGGAATTCTTAATTGCAGGAAACAAACTGAGGGTTGCTGGAGTAGGGGGTGGGGTGGGAGGGATGGGGTGACTGGGTGATAGACACTGGGGAGGGTATGTGCTCTGGTAAGCGCTGTGAATTGTGCAAGACTGTTGAATCTCAGATCTGTACCTCTGAAACAAATAATGCAATATATGTTAAGGGAAAAAAAAGAAGAAGAAGGTAGCGGGAGGGGAAGAATGAAGCGGGGGAAATTGGAGGGGTAGACGAACCATGAGAGACAATGGACTCTGAAAAACAAACAGGGTTCTGGAGGGGAGGGGGGTGGGAGGATGGGTTAGCCTGGTGATGGGTATTAAGGAGGGCACGTTCTGCATGGAGCACTGGGTGTTATGCACAAACAATGAATCATGGAACACTTCATCTAAAACTAATGATGTAATGTATGGGGATTAACATAAGAATTAAAAAAAATTTTTAAAAAAAAGAACGAAAATGGAATACAAAAAAAAAAAAAAAGAAAGAAGTGCATTATCTTGATGAAAGAAAAAAGACCTTACACATTGCCTAGGAATGTGGGAAATAGAAAATCAAATCCATTGGGAAATACTCCACAGCTGCTCAATAGATGATGAGCTGCCACCTCCATAAACACCAGTGCCCAGGACGCTGGGCTGACAGCCTGAGACACACTGGGCCAGTTCCTGGACAAGGTCATAGGAGCGGGCAAAGCTGGGTGCAAGTCAGGAGTCCCCCCACCCATCTCCCACCCTCCCAATTTGTTTGGCTTTATTCCCTGCTCTACCTCCCTTTCTACTCTCCTCCTGCTCCTCTCAAGACACCCAGCATTCATTTCTTCAGCGGGCTGGGGAATCAGTAGCAGTGTTAATGAGTGAAAGAAAAGAATGCTGGAACAGAGAACCACGGGCTCACATCAAAGAAATGACGTTCAGCCACATGATTGTAGTGTGAAAGACCAGATAATACTCTCTAACATCTGTGAAATCAAATCAAAATGCAAACAGGCTTTTGTCCTCCCTAATCCATGTTTCTGGATATGACACAGATATGCAGTTCCTTAACAAAGTGAAAATGAAAGACAGTGTCAAGTATAGGGAATGGTTCTTATCCCATAGGTATTCAGCCTTGGAAATGGCTTCTGGCTCTAGGTCACTTAAATGTCTAGAACTTGCTATCGGTCTGAAAATGGTGATGTTGTTTTGGAGGGGCTCTGAAGGATGGGAAGGATGGCCCAGCCCAGGCCCCTCTTTTCTCTTGCCTTATCCCTGGTGCTCATTAAGGCCCTGCTGGAAGGAAAAGGTTCTGATCAGATAATAAGAGTTACTACTCCTGGAGCCCATACTCCCTGTCAGGTACTGTCTTAAGTTCTTTACATATATTAATTTACTCCTCTAACCGAACACCCCTCTGACAGGAGTACTAGTATTACAATGGGAAACCCAAGCACAGAAAAGCTAAGTTACTTGTCCAGGGTCATGCAACCACTGGTAGCACTGAGATTTGAACCTAAATCCTCAGCACCCAGAGACTTGCAGTACTGTTCCTTACTGAGCCTTGGGGCCAACTCTCTGCTTACCAATGTCTTTGGACACAAGGGTGAATGGGCTTAAAAGGAAATTGTTTTTAACATTATGTACTTGGTATGGAGTCTTAAAGAACAATGTCACCAGGCCCCTAGCACAGCTGGATCCTTGGGAGCCACTGACATAAAGGATTAATTGTGTGTATTTTACCAAAATAAAAAAAATGGGGAAAAATGTCACAAAGTAGGCAAAGCATGGGAAGATGACACGTAAAAATTGAAGTAACTTAGTATTATTTATAAGCATTATTTAAAATTTTTCCTTTAATATTGTGATACTGCTTTTATAACAAAAAGCACTGGCAGAAAAAAAATCAAGAAAAAAAGTTTGAGATCTTTTGATATTTGTTATTTGCAAAAAAAAAACAAAAACAAAAAAAACCCACCAAAACAGAACACCCAAGTAGTCATGGGAAAACTTGCTTAACATCCTTGCACTTATTTACTGTTTATGCATTTACTATTGTTTAAAAATTCTTTTAATTACAGATCATTGGGGGCCCATAACCTTGCCAGTGCTTAGTGCCTCTGAAAGTTTTAAGCTGGTCTTGGGCGCAGTCCGTTGCACATGAAGGCTGAGAGCCTCGTGCTGGGATGGCCCCCGGGGCCCTGCGGCGCCACAAGCACATCTGAGTGGGAACACGAGCCTCCCCGCCAGCGAGTTCCGTTTTCGTTAAAATCCCTCTCTCTGGGGGCGCCTGGCACAATGATCACGGTTTCGCCTTTCAGCTCCAGGGCGAGGGGGTTTTCCCGGGCGGGAGCAGTTCGCTGCTGGAAATAGACGTGGCACGCCTGGAAGTGGACCAAAAGATCCCGTGAGCCACCCGCGTCCAGTGGGGAGCAGAAGGGGACCCCTGGCCGAGGCTCGCGGGCTCCTGCTCCGTTCTTCCCCGTACGAGGACCCCGCGGCTGTGAGTCACACTTGAGCGGTAGGGCTCTCAGGTGACCGTGGTGAACACTAATGGCTATGCCTTCGCTGATGAAGCTAGGCTAGTCCAAGCTGCCCGAGGTGGAATCGTGGTCTTGGGCCTGACCTTGAGAGCTTCCAGGCCCATAGGGGACCTTGTCGGGAAGGCCCCGCGCTGAGAAGAGAAGCAGCGGGGCGTTCCCTGGCGAGCAGAGATGAGCGGCGTTGGTTTCACGGTGGCCGGTGGTGTGTACTGAGCAACGACCCCGCCTTCCAGCTTCAGCGCGTCTGCTCCTCACGGCCGCCCAGAGCGGGGGAGGACGGGGGGCTACCCTAGGAGGCCCGGTTGTCAAGACGCAGGTTGAGAGTCCGAGTCTTAGGACCTGGACCAAAGCCACCTGGTGACTCGACAGGGGATTTTTTGTTGTTTTTTATAAGTTCCAAATCAGCCCAGACATGCCAGAAATGCACGTCTGAAATATAGGAGCTGTCCTTTCTTTCCCGAAACCAACCAAGATGTCCCGTGGGAAGAAATAATCCTAAGTTTGTGGATTTTTTTTTTCTTTCAATTTTCAATGGTCTTTTTCTTGGTGAGGAAAAGGCTCCACTTCTCCGCACAGAAGCTCACCAGTGAGTAATGGGGAACCCTTCCGGCAAATCAGGAGACTGAAAAATCAAAAATTCTATTGCTCACCATCTAGAAGACCAGAAGTATTTCAAATAGAATTTAAGCCAACACTACACAAATTCTAATTTCCTTAGATGCAGCGGTTTTAATTTTGATAATCTGTAAAAGCAGCACTATTTGGTAGTTTCTGAGTAAACTTTAGTCTCTCAAAAGTTTAGTTTTAGTGGTTTAACAAAACCCGAATCTGTCAGCTGAGTATAGTTCTTTACTCGGGAAGTCTAAAGTCTGTCCTAAGCACCCCTGGCCTTCAGCTCGCCATGCTCGTTCCATACCTGTTGCCCAGAATCTCTGGTAGGGAGAGAGTTGCTGCCTCAGGGGGTGACTCTTAGGTGAATACTCAGATCTGGGGTGAAGGGAGGGGTGGGTCAGAGCTACCAAAGCAGCCCCGCAGGGGAACAACCACCATGTAGCTGAATGACCATACAGGAGTTTTAGAGCTAACTTGCTCGGTGGCACACTTCCTGACAGGGGCTCCTGCACAAAGCCACACTGGACCTCCGAGAACTCCAAGGTACTGTTGGAAGGCCTCCTCGTCCCTTCCCCTCTCGTGTTTGGTCCTTATCAGCTTGGTGCCTCCTGCCACAGCGGGTGACAGGTCCACTCAGCAGCGAACCGCCATGGAAGGTGGTAGACGTAGAGCCCGGCCTGCCAGGGTCTGCCGAGCCACAGTGGTGAGGGCTGTGGAATTTGGCCCAGGCAGCATACCCTGGCCCCAGCCTCCCTGGAACAAGTCTGTGCCTCTGAGAAGCCAGCTGTATGGATTCAGAGGTCAGATGGAGGAAAAGACCTCAGTTGCTCCCTTGGCTTTTCTTGATCCCTTGGTAGGTGGAGAGGCCTGCAAAGGACCGTAACGATGATGCCTCTGGCCCTTCCTTCAGCAGGCCCTTCACAGCACTACACGCCAGGGCCCCACCCAACACAGTGAGTATCCCGAAGGGAGTCAAGCCATGGAGTCCAGGGGCCCTCCCGTGCTTCTCAGGCTAAATTCCCTTTTAAAAATCCCAGACTCGGGCGATTAGAAATGATGTTTTCAGTACTTTATTAAACGAATTGGCAAAAGAACAAGTTATCTGGTAATATCACCACCCCTCCCCCATTTAATGTCCAGCACATGCCTGCCGTGATGGTCCGTGTAACATGCTCTGCTAGCCGGGTTCTCAGCAACTCCCTCAGCCTTCAGTCGGGTTCAGTCATCCTCACAACTACTCCGGGGCAGGGAGAGATCTCTCTTCCTCAGGAGGGCAAGAGACAGGGACAAAAGCTTCTGTTTGGACCCCAGGGCCGCAAAGGCAAGCCAGGCCTTATTCCTTTTCGAGGAAGGGCACAGGTTCTTCCTCCTGGCGCAGAGCACTTAAGCCCACACTTAGCAGCCTTCCTGAGGAAGTCAGCCCAGCATGAGGAAGCCCTGAGTGGAAACTCCGCAGTATGAAGACCCCACCCTTTCTCTTAGACCTGCTAAGAGGGCACCCTGTGATCTCCGTCAACAGACACTGAGACCCAAGGACTAAAACAGAAGCCCACGAGGAGCCTTTGCTTTGGCAAAACCTTGGAAGCGCCAAATCCCGACGCTGCGCATATCTCAGTCTCTACAGCTGTGAAGTGGGCAGACCGTCAACCTGTCGGGAGGTACTAAGGAGGAAGAGAATGTTCCAGGTAAAACACTTGTTTGTTGAGCACCTTTTCTGCAAGAAGCGTGGCACTGACTCTCTACTGTGTCCTCAACTCTTCCATGAAGACAGCATGACTGACTCACTTCCCTGGTGCTGAGGGCCAGTTGTGAGCTCAGCCTTATTCCTCTCGTGTCCGATAAAAATGATCCTGCATATGCATTACATCTCTTCCTAGTGCATTTAGTCACTAAAACGGCTCACCAGGCGCACTCAGGCCCTGCGCAATTGTAACAGCTATGCGGGGCGGCTCCTCTGTTCATCAGGGCAGCGGGCTCCTCCTTGGGCTCAGACCCCTGCCTCTCAGAAGCAGATGATCCGCTTCTCATCTTCAAAGACTTTGGCCTCCTCCGGCTTTATCAAGTTTCCATTTAGGCTGTCAGAGAAAAACAAAGAACACAAGTAAAATGTTAGGAACTTGTGGGAGCCTTGCCAGTGTGTGTTCCTAACACAATCCTGTTCCTCACATGGCCCTGAAGTTAAGAGACGTACTCTATTCAGACACTTGTGTGATAATATTACTCCTTTTCGCTATCGTCACTCTCTGAACTGGCTCTCACTAAGGTCACCGGTAGCCTCTATAAACTTGAACTTAATGACATCTCTCAGGCCTGGTCTGTCTTGTCCTTCACAGGCGTTTGGCTGTCCTGCCCTCTGCCTCCTTGAAACACCAAACTCGCTTGGCTTGCTCTTAGGCTCTCTGGTTTTCTCCTGTGTCTGTCACTCCGTCTCAGTCCCCCCCCCCCCCCCCCCCCGTTCTCCTGCCTGTGGCCGCTAAGTACTGGATTTCCTTTAGGCTGGGGGAAGGGCCTATCACACCCCCAGGCGACCTCGTCCCTACGTCAGTGGACTTGCAGCCCAGACCTCTCCTGTGTGGCTCTGCCTACTCAGCATCTTCACCTGGACGCCTCCCGGGCCCCTCAAGGTGGCCACGCCGGCCCAGGGCCCGTAACTCCGTGTCAGGCCACTCTTCATCCAGCTGTGTAAGTCAGTGACCTGGGGATCAGCCTTGACCCCTTCCTCCTCATCTTCATATTCTGTCTATCCCAGAGTTCTATCTTACTCTCGAAACATCTCCAGCATACCTCCCTGGAACCCCTCCATATCTGTACCACCACCATCGTGGTACTGAGTACCATCATCTCTTCTCTGGATCACTGCAGTGCCCTCCTGACTGGTCCCTTTACATGTACCCATGTGACCTCTTCAAATCCATTTTCCTGGAGGAGCCAGAGTGGTCTTTTTATAATGCAACGCTGATCATATCCCCCTTTGCTTCAAATCCCTCCATGACTTTCCGTTGCTTTTAGGATAAAGACCAGAATACGTAACACTACCCACAGATCTCTTATAGTCTAGTATGCCCCAATTCCTCTGCCCCCCGTTGCCCCTTCTCTACTGTCTGAACCCCAGGGCACATCAATATCTTGCTGTTCTTCAAGGATACCATGCTCCTCCTTCCTGCCTCAGAGCCTTTGCATATGCTGTTCCCTCTACCTGGAATACTTTCCTATTCATTCTTCATGGCTTAGCTTAATGCCACTTCCTGAGGGAAAAGTTCCATGAAACCTCGTCTGTATTAGGTTCCCTTCTTAGCTCTCTCCTTTACAGCTCTCACAGTGAATTGCTTGAGTGATTTTTTTCTTTACTGGGTGTCCCCCTCACTAGGTGGTAAACCCACGAATGAGGGCAGGTCCCTTTTGGTCACCACTGGATGGTGCCAGCACCGTGCCTGGCACTGAGGCACTTTGTTATTCAGCAAATGAAAACGCAGCGCTAAGCCCCGGGGACACAGCAGTGACTGTTTTTTGTTTGTTTGTTTTGTTTTTTAAAAGAAACAACCCACAGGCTTCAAATGGCCTCACTGAGGTTAAAGCCCCAGGTCAGTAAACCAGAACTTAATACCTAATCGAACTGCAGTTTCACCTCCCCAGGAATACAGCCTTTAGCCAGGCAACCTGACCAGGAAATTTCCCGAGTCCCCTTCTGCTCCTTAGGAGGGCAACCTGGCCTACACAATGCATTCCTGGCTAGTAAATGATGCCTTTTTTTTTTTTCCTAAAGATTTTATTTATTTATTTGAGAGAGAGAGAATGAGAGAGAGCACATGAGAGGGGGGAGGGTCAGAGGGAGAAGCAGACTCCCCACCGAGCAGGGAGCCCGATGCGGGACTTGATCCCGGGACTCCAGGATCATGACCTGAGCCAAAGGCAGTCGCCCAACCAACTGAGCCACCCAGGCGCCCTAAATGATGCCTTTTTAATGCCTTTTTTTAATGCCTTCTCTGCTCTGCCTTTCAAAAACCTTTCTCTTGTTTGGCTCAGCAGAGCTCCTCTCTACTTGGTAGACGGTATGCCGCCTGATTCGTGAATTGTTGAATAAAGCCACCCAGACCTTCCAATTTATGTGGTTGAATTTTGTTTCACAGACTTGGTGGCGGCACTGGGATCTACAGCGAGCTTCTGATGGCCCATGGGGACAGGGAGAATCACTGGCACGGGGGACCCCCCTGCGAGCCCTTCTACGTTCCCCTTTCTCGACATTGCCTGGGTGCCGCCAGTGAGTGCTCTCAGTTTCTGCTCCCCTCTTTGCCTTCGAGCTACCGACCTAACTGGCTTTCCAGTCCAGGTCAGCATAGATTGGTGGGGGCTCTCATGGAGCGCCAGTGCTTAGCCCTGGGTTCAGCCCGCCAGTCCACACTGGAATCCCTTCCGGGCTCCCACCTGCAATCCCCATTTACTGGGCTTTGCTGCTTGAATCCTTTCCCATTTCCAGTACACAGTCCCCACGCTGGAGGCCACTGGGTCAGTCCACACAGGGAATTGCCCATGCTGGGCACGGCCTACTCTCGGCCACTCCACGGCAACACCTTGTGGTTACTGCTGGTGTGTTAAGGTACATGTTTGTCTTGTTTCGTGTAAACAAAGGCTTAGCTAACAGGATCCTTAAATTCTGAAGAGTCAAACATGCCACCTTCCAGCACACCTGCTCATTTTAGGTCTAAAAACCATGGTGCCGGGAGCTGTGAATTTCTACAGAAATGGCAAAACTCTGCTAAAAACAGCCTAGCAGTATATTGGCCACAAAGGGGAACGTTCCCATTAGAGAAGGTCATTTAAGAAGTGCATTGGAAAGCGCAAGCTCCCAAACCGAATGGGATGCCTGTTTACATTGGCAAGCAGAAGCTCCCAAAGGTTTCAAAATTCCGAAATAGTTTCATTAAAAGATTAATAAAGATTTAGCAAAAGGCTCACGAAAATTAAAGGTGTAAGAGGGACCTAAAGCAAAACAGAAGGAACTCTTGCTGTCCCCCTCTGTCCTCTGAGCACTCATTCTGCTAATCCTCGGTCTGCATTGCCTTTCCCCGCTCTGAAAATGCCACCAGAAACAAAACTGGCAAGGTATTGGCCATACATGGCCCCTCTCAGAGTTAATGAAACTGAGAAATTTTTTGGTAAACTGCCACAGCCAAGGGGTTGGCGGGGGGGCGGCGCCTGGGTGGCTCAGACAGTTAAGCATCTGCCTTAGGCTCAGGTCATGATCTGGGATGGGGGTCGGGGGTGGGGGGTCCTGGGATCGTGCTCTGCATTGAGCTCCCTGCTCAGCGAGGAGCCTGTTTGTCCCTCTTCCTCTGCTGCTCCCACCGTTGGTGCTCATTCTCTCTTTTTCTCTCTCTCTCACTTGCGCTCCCTCTCTCTCAAATATCTTAAAAAAATAAATAGCTAAGGGGAACCTCCTGCAGATAGCAGAGCCCACACAGGGGACCCTGGAAAAACTGGCAGAAGCCAGTGAAGGGTGAAAATGCTTACCAGAATCACTTCTTCTGAAGGTGCCCGCTGCAGTGCCCATGGAGAGGGGAAAAGAAAACTGCACGTCACCCTTTCCTTCCCGAATCTAAACTCATTGTTCACTGATGCCCTCCCTCCCAGGGGCAGCTGTCACCCTCTTCCTTGTCTCATTTTGCATAACCAGGCTTGGCTTTCTGCCTGCCTGGGACGTGCAGGTTGTTGCTTCTTTCTTTTGGCTGTCTTTGGGAGTGACTCTGGATTTCGGGAAGATATATCCTTCGCGGCCTCTTTGGGAACCTGTCTTAACACCCAAGGGGGGTTATTCAGTACTGCCAGAAATATCTGAAATTCAAATATGTACCCAGAGGGAAAGAAAATGAATGAGGATAATGTAGTTGGGATAGGCGGCCGACCTATGATGTCATTTAAGTTACAGCCCAATTCTTCGAGAAATTGAGAGCAACTGTCCTTATCTTTTTTTTTCCCCTCAAAATAAAAGTCCACTCCAGGCACAATTCAAAATTCACCTATTCCTTTACACCTATTCCAAAACTTCCCTCATTTATCTCAAAGGCTCGTAAATTACTGGTCTTGGGAAACCCAAGTCCTTCTTGCAGGAACTTACATTCTTTCTCTGTCCCTTGAAGTTATACATCTATCAAACACAACCTATCAATGACCTGAGACAGAAAGAAAGAAAGAGGCCTTTTTAAAGTACAAACTGCTAAAAAGGGCTCTTGTGCCCAAACTCTACAGCCTCCTTAAGCTTGATTCCAGGGACAAATAAATCTTAAAAAAAAAAATCTTCTCCACAAATATTAGTAACTATAGAGTCTTTGCCTCTGTATTTTTTTTTAAAGATTTTATTTGTTTGTTTGTTTGTTTGTTTGAAGGAGAGAGAGAACACAGAGGAAGAGGGAGACGCAGGCTCCCTGCCAAGCAGAGAACCCAAACCAGGACTCTGGGATCATGATCTGAGCCGAAGGCAGACTCCCAATCGAGCCATCCAGGTGCTCCTGCCTCTGTGTGTTTGTATGTATGTCATAAATGTGAGATATTGTTTCTGGATGGTATTACTAAAATCAGTTTGTAAAAGAGCGGATCGTGGAAACAAAGCCTTAGCTAATAGGATCCTTAAGTTCTGAAGAGTCAAACATGCCACCTTCCAGCACACCTGCTCATTTTAGGTCTAAAAACCACAGTGCCAGAGCTGTGAATATCTACAGAAATGGTTGGTTTTGTAGGACCCAAGGGCAGGCTGCACCGAAATGTGCCACTATGGCATGCTGATGGTTTTAAAGAACACGTATTTAAGAGACAACCTGTACAAGGACGACACTCAGACCCCCCTCTGTCCCACTGAAAGCAAGAGGTAAATCTCCCATGTGAAAGGCACTCTCATTCTTAGCACCAGAGACGGGAAATTTAGAGCCAGAAAAACTGTATAAACAACACTTGTTAATTTTTACCAATATCACACCCCAAATTCTGCCTAGAATTCCTTACTAATTGGGGCTCCCAAAGTTAAGTTTTCTTCATCCTGTCAATTCCTCATGGATTTATTTATTGTCTCTGCCTAAAAAATACAAAAACTGCCTGCCTTGGTCATCTCTTTAGGTCTCAATTTCATTATTGGCCCACTGTGCACACACAATAAAACTTTGGTTTTTTCCCTCTGGTTAATCTGTCTTATGTAACTCTTAGTCCAGCTGGAAGAACTTGAAAGGTAGAGGAAGAACCTTCCCTTCCCTCCGGTTGGCGTAGCCAGTGGATACTCATTCGCAGGACAGCGGTGGATACTCATTCGCAGGACAGCGGCTCGCCCAGAGATCCTGGGACAGCTGACGCACAGCCAGCAGAAGGTAAGGTTCTGACCATGCCAGCCTCCCGGCTTCTCTGTCTGCAGGGCCTGGTGGAACCTGAGAGTGGTGACAATCCTCCTTTCTCTAAATTTAGTTAGCAGGAGAAAATACTGTAGAACTAGTTCCTTGGGCTGAACAACTTTTGGTAAAAATTTGGTAGTGTACTCTTGGGTGACTGATCATATTCTCCCAGAGGTGGTCACTGTTTTCTTTCATCTGTGTCTTTTTTTGTTGAGTGTCACCGGAAGGACTTCTCACGGGACAGAATGCAGGCTTCAGCCCTATAAGCCTGCTGTGTAGCCGGCCTCACAGACCGGTGAGGTCACAGTTCCCCTCAGAACAGGGTCTGTTTAAACGAACTCTGCTGTGGGTTAATGCGCACATGAAGTGAGGGCTGTTGCTAAAGAAACATCTTGGAAGCCCAAGCGACAAAATTGGTGGTCACGGGTCAGCAGTCAGAAGCTGTTAGATTGCTTGTCATCTCACTCAAAGATCTCCCACCCTCCCCCCGCCGTTAGGATAAGGTCATGGAAGGGGTTAGACGGACACTCAGTCCGCTGCTGGCCTCAAGAAAACATCCATGCAGTGAGGTACACAGTAAAACAGCACACAGTCCCCAACGTCAAGGCATAGCCCTTCTAGGTCTTGGTTTGGCCCCCGCAGACCCAAGGCTTAGGCAGGGCTGTTAATGTGAACATAAGAGATTTTTCCTTTTGTCTAGTTCTGTGTCCTAAGCGCTTGGCTTTGTGACCAGTGAGCGTATTTTCTCTGGTCTCCCGCACTTGGGAGGGCACACTTCACCGGGGTGCATCGTGGTGGCCAGTCCAATAGACCGGGGACCCGAGACACACAATTACAAACAGCGCTCTCCGTCCGGCCACGCCGGCTCTCAGGAAAGTGTGTCATTAGGGGCCCCAGCCCCGAAGGGAGGGGCCTCTGCTGCTTCAACCTTTCTTGCTCCTTAGCGCTAGAGAAACCTCATTCCAGAAGCACCAGCCCAATGTCACAGATGAGCAGGTCTGTGCCTAGAGGTGTCTTACATTCCAGGAGACCAGAGGCACCGTACACACCACCTCATTCTTACAGCCTGTACAACGAAGGTGGTTACTTTCTCAGACCCTTCTTGGGAGTAGGCTTTTGGATCGTGGGGGCTGCATCATCTCTGCTTTCTCTGGGGACACCTCTTAAGTCTTGGATTAAGCCCTTAAAAGGCTTATGGGTTTGAATCACTATTGAAATTAATAAGACCCAATTTGTCAATGGCCAAACTCTAGCTCCTTTAAATTGGCTATTTGAAAGAGAAAAATTATAAAGAGCTCTCAATTGTCTTATTAGTATAATGGCTAGTCTTAGGGATTCCCTTGACAAGATAAAAGAACAAAAATTAGACTTAAGACAGATGAATGTCCCATGAAAATTCCCCTTCTTAAAATCTAGCCCAACCTCTAGGTTCACAGTATATAGACTACTCTTATAAATGCTAGAAGCCAAAAAGTGAGTTTAACAGAAGCACCTAGGACAAACAGGAGGGTTTGGTTTACTGTAATCAACCTCTGTCAGCGTCATTTTTTTTTTTTTAAGATTTTATTTATTTGAAAGAGAGAGAGAGGAGAGACAGAGAGTACAAGCGGGAAGGAGAGGGAGAAGCAGACTCCCTGCAGAGCAAGGAGCCCGATACGGGGCTCGATTTCAGGGCCCTGGGATCATGACCTGGCAGGTGCTTAACGGACCGAGCTACCCAGGCGCCCCAGCCTCAGACCTTTTTATATGCTCACCTTTGTCAGGTGTATCCTAGATCCTGCCCCCTACTGCAAAAAATCCATGTCCCCCAAACAGCAGCAAATCTTTATAAAGCCCTTTTTCCTCCATTTTCAGAAGATCCTACCAAACTTAGAGAAATATTAAAAAGATTTGACTATTCACAACCTCCCCTTCACAGAAGAAAGAGATGACCAATAAAATTTCCCCTAGGCCCTCCTAGAAATGATCAGAGGAAGGCTGATGCTGAGGGGCTAATAGAAGTCCTGGCTGAACTGTGTAACCATGAAGGCTTTTGTTAAAATGCTTTATCCAGACTGTACAAAAGCATAAAATTCCGCTTGATATAAAGAAGCAAATTTAGTTAAAGAGGTAGGCCAGTCCCTTGATATTCAGGCTGGAATCCAGTTCTTTGGGGGGATTAAAAACAACTGTCTTTGTCTTCCAAATCTCTATAAAACCAGAAATGCAACTCTAGAAATATGTCAAAAACCACCTATCTTTACCAACCTCTTCCATTCCTCTCAAAATATTTGTGGATATTATCAAAGGTCAGGATATTGGAACAAAATTGCCCTGTACTTAAGGGGAAAAAAGGTAATTCCGCCCCCCCCCCCGAGCAATCAAGCATTTTATTTAATTATAACAAGGAAGCACTCAATTATTCTCTCCTTAAATGCCATATTTAGGCAGAAATAATATTTAGGCCTATATTGAAAATACTGCCCTGATAGGTTCCAGAACATTATTCACCATCCAGGACCCAAGCTGTTGAGATTTAAAATCATGTTTGGCAATGTACCACAGGACGCTAAATAAACAAGTCTTCACCCACATTACTTTGAATTTCTTAATATCTTGTCCTGTGTTCCATTGCCCATCGGAACAACTGAGCTTCCTAGAAGCATTTGACCAATAGCTAGATGTGTGCCCAAGAATCCAGCACCCTCCAGGTTTTCAAAAGTGAAGAGGTTACCTGTGAAAGTCAGAATCGGCTCCCCATTAAAAGGGTACAGCTTTGCCAATAAACAAGAATATGCTCTTCCATGGCTAGGAAGGAAGACTGCCACAGCTGACCAGTTTAGAAAAGGTCAATTTTAAGTCACAATTACCCCAAAACTCTTAAAGTTTTTTGCATTCTTTCTGTCCCTTTAAATCATAAATCTTATCACGTCTTTGAAATGTGAACACAGCCCACAATTACCTGAGGCTGAAGGAAAAATGAGAGGGGAAGAGGCCTTTTTAAAATACAAACCAGTAACAGGGCTCTCATGCCCACTTGAGCACCTCTGATAACAGGCAGATAAGCTCCAAATCTCCACCTTGGACAAAACTTCGATACTTTCTCTGTACATTTTCTACCCCATCTTCTGTAGGACCTAGGTAGGAGCCATTCTTTGAAATGCAAACTTGAGAGGGAAGTTTTTCATTAGAAAAAGGGAGAGAGGGAAGTATTTGGAAATTGGGCCTATAATCGCTCTACAAACGCAAGTAGAACCAAAAGCTAGAAGATTTTGTTTGCCTCTGGTCTGTGTATTTGTATGTGTGTCCATGTATGTTGTAAATGTGAGATATTTTCTGTATTTTTGGGTGGTATGGCTAAAATTGTAACAGACTTCTAATTAGTTTATCTGAAGGCATGCGCTGGTAAGAATCGGGCATTCTAAAACTCAGAAAGCTTGTGGTGCGCCTGGGTGGCTCAGTCGGTTAAGTGTCCAACTCTTGATTTCAGCTCAGGTCATGATCTAGGGGTCATGACCTCAGGGTTGTGAGAGGGAGCTCTGTGTTGGGCTCCGTGCTCACAGGGGAGTCTGCTTGAGATTCTCTCTTTTCCTCTGTCCCTGCCAACCTCCACCCCTAGTTCTCTCTAAAATAAATAAATAAGTCTTTAAAACTGAGAAAGCTAAAAACTAACCCAAATGTTTAAGTTCACATGATCTGGGAAAATATTTGGTATTAAAGCTAATTTAAGATTATTGGTTTAATTAAAATAGACCTGTCTTTAGAGTTATCAGCATTAAATATAAAACTTGTATTCTGCCTGTGTTTACTGAAAGTCAAATGAGTTTCATGTTCTCTCTGTTGCAAAATCTGTCAGAAAAAACCCCCAGAATAATGGTTGAGTCTAATGCCTCATGAAGTTTTATGGGTAGTCCAAATATAATAAGAGCAAGTATATTAAATAGATGTAAATAAGATAAAAAGGTTTCTAGGTAAATTTTTTTTTAAAGATTTTATTTATTTGAGAGAGTGAGCACAAGTTGGGGGGAGAGGCAGAGGGAGAAGCAGACTCCCCGCTGAGCAGGGAGCCCCACATGGGGCTCCATCCCAGAACCCTGAGATCATGACCTGGGTCAAAAGCAGATGCTTAGCCGACTGAGCCACCCAGGCTAGGTAAACTTTTAAATAGCTTCCAAAATCTTTTTGATGGTAACGCAAAACTTTAAAAAGTTTTGCTAAATTAAATGGATAATTAAATTCATTGAGTATCTAGGGGCACCTAGATGGCTCAGTCAGTTAGGTGTCTGCCTTTGGCTCAGGTCATGATCTCAGGGTCCTGGGATGGAGGCCCACGTTGGGCTCCCTGCTCAGTAGGGAGTCTGCTTCTCCCTCTCCCCGTTGCCCCACTGGTGCTTTCTCTCTCTCAAATAAAATCTTAAAAAAAAAAAAATTCATTGAGTATCTAGATCATTTCCCAGTAAGAAAAAGTAATACAACATTAAGTATTAATATAGGTTCACCTACTTTTAGTTTCTCTGTATAAAACAAATTTGGTTCTGTTTTATGCTGTTGTACTATGAAGAAACACATGTTTCTAAATTATGAAATATATTCATAAATTTGCCAATCTAGGGGCACCTAGCTGGCTCAGTCAGTGGACCACGTGACTTGGGGTCATGAGTTCAAGTCTCACATTAGGCATACAGCTTACTTAAAAAAAAATTGCCAATCTAAAGAATTCTGGTGTAACAGTTTACAATTGCTTACTACTTAGTTTTCACTAGAAATTAAGGTTTCTAAGAGTTAAGAATTCTAATAAATGTAAATAAGGCAACTGAAAATAAGATATGTGTTTTGGGTGAGAAAAAATATGAGGAATAAAAATACATTTCTGTTGAGGAAGAAGAATATAAATTTGTCCTGAAGCAAAGTGAAAACTTAAGGCAAAATCTGGATGTAAAAAAAAATTGTAGAAGATTTATGGAAAAGAAATCTTTGGAAAGAAATTTTCTGTGTGGCTAGTACTAGGTAAGATGAAGGTAAATTTAAGTAAATGAGTTTTATCATCAAAAGTACACTGGTGGAAAATTAGAATTGTTTTCTCTCTGTTAAAAGGTCAAACTTTTCTTGAACTCCTGGTCTGCTCTTAGTAAGAAATTATAAACAAAAGTTTTTCTTTATAAAAAACAAGGATTCTGTGTTTTGCCAAAATAATTTCCTATGTTTATCAGGTCTTTGGATTACTTAAACTGAGTCTTAATATTAAAAGGACTAAATTTTGCTTACAACTATGTAACCTACTGTATTGGCCTTTATAATCTTTTATTGTCATTTTGGTTAAATGGATAGTTAACTATTGTTTTATAACAATTCGTGATCCTATTTAACCAAATGTCCAAACCTTTTGATATTTTTGACATACTTCCCAAAATCAAATTCTAAAATGAAGTCTTTCTGGCCACAATCTAACTGAAATTTTCCAGAGGGCCCATTGTACATTTCAAAGATTTTGTGAATAATTAAACTCATTAGGCTTGTTTGTTGTGTTTAATCCCATGGACAGCACTGTCAGATAAGTGCTACCAAACTTTATATTTGTGTAGATGTCAGTTATCAAAATAAGTGTTCTAAAAATTATGTGAAACTCCAAACAATCTGATATGTCCTGATATATTATTATCTTAAAGTGTTATATGTCACAGAAATAACCAAATTTCCTTGCCACTTGCATTGTAATAAACTCTAATCAGATCTTTAACCATGGCCATTTTTAAGACTTTTATCGTTTACGGGTATACTTTTTACTCAGATGCTTTTACAGAAGCCTCCTGCAAATATATTTTGTCTTAAATGAGACTCATGGAAAGACCTCTCAGTACAGATTTCTGATAACCTTCAGCTCATACAATTAAACTGGGTAAGAATTTCCAGAACTAATGGAAGAACTAAATTCAAGCAGAACCAGAAAAATATGTGACTCAATTAACTAAGGAGGATAATTTTTATAACTTTTTGGTTAAAACATTGATTTTTTAAAAATGTTTTGTTTTTCCAGATTTAAGGAAAGTTTTTATTTTAAAATACTAAAACAATTACTACACATAGGTTTATCTATGTTTGACTACTTATTACAGAGAAACTAAAAGATATTTTGATATGTTAGGGCTACTTTGAGAAATTGAAAAAGGCATATACTTAAGAGTTAAGAATTCTCATAAAGGGGCACCAGGCTGGCTCAGCTGAAAGAGCATGCAACTCTTAATTTGGGGGTCATGAGTTGGAGCCCCATGGTGCATTTAGAGATTACTTAAATAAAGCTTTTTTAAAAATTCTAATGTAATTAAGGCTACTGGAAATAAGAGAGACAACTCTGTATGTAAGGAAAGAAAGATATGTGTTTTTGGTAAGAAAAAATACGCAAAACAGAAATACATCTTTGATGGAAAAGAAGGTAATTTTGTCCTAAAGTGAGACTGGTTATTTAACAAGGGAAAGCTTAGGACAAAATCTGAATGTAAAAAAGGAAAGTTCTAGAAGGTTTGTGGAAAGAAATCTTTGGAAAGCAATTTTAATATGTGACCAGGTGACTTTTGTGCAAGGCAGCAGCAACAGAATCTATAAAGATGTGGATTAACTCCATTCTCTTTCTGCAGAAAATGGCCCCTCAGTGCCAGACGTTTGCCATCCTGACGTCCTTATAACGTGGCAAAGGTCTGCTCCAGAATCAGAGAAATTAAACTAAAACGGTTGGGCTATGGGAAACCCAGGATGGCCACTTGATTCTTCCTCGCTCCCTAACAAACCCTGTTTTTGGTTTTTGCCGTCCTGCGCCCATCAAAGTACATTCAAGATGACTCAAATTATAAAAAGACATTAGTGGGGAAAGGTCTATAAAATTACAAAAACAGTCGTTTAGCAGTGTCTGACTGGTCGGGTCCACAATCCTGAAAAAACCGTTTTTGTCCCCAGAGGCCTCAGACCTCCCGCTCTGGACCCTTTGAACACCAGTAGCTGCGCCGCATTCAACTGCCTCTTGGTCCAGGTGCCCAATAGTCGTGTTATTGCACGTGTGTTTTCTGGAAGGGTTGAAGCCTTTCCGTCCCCCAAGACTGTTGTCCTCACAGTAGGAAATAAAAAAACTATTAAAAGTGTTTCCCACTTGGGGTATACCTTGTGTAATCTCCAGTGATCGAGGCACCCTCTTCACCTAACGAGAACCTTGCAGATTTCCTGAAACTCTATCCGTGTACAACCTTGTTGTTTCATGCCAGTGTGACCAGCCACTGTGAGTCTTTTGTGTCTCGTGCTCCAGCCTGTTATGAACAGCCTCAAAAAACCATCTGGGATCCCAGTTCAAAGGGTCCTGTTAGGCACAGTCTAGAGCCTGGTGATGATTAGAGATTCTGGAAACATCACCAGAGAAAAACAGCTCTCGGGACCTTCGGGAATGCTCCTGACCACTGACACCGCTGTGCAACTAGAAGGCACTGAGCCTTGAGTCCCCATCACACAACTGAAGAAAGCTCCACTGGAGCCCTGGTCCTGGACAATCACCCTGACCAGGGAGATAAACACTGGCCACCCAAGTAGACTGCCTCCACTCACGACGCCAGATCAAGACTTCACACCGGAACTGAACAGGACACCATTTGCCCTCTTTTCCTTCCCCTCCCTCTGGCATTGGCTTGGCGAGATAACACCCTTATCTTTCCCTCCCAGGCCACCGCTCAGGGGGCAACTTCTGGAATTCAGAGCCACCTTTTATTTCAGGCTAGGAGAAAATCACACTTTTACCATGGGTCGAGTCCTGTGAATTTACATCGTGAGTTCGAAGGGAACTACCAGGAGGCTTTTGTGATTCATGACTCTCCTTTTGGCAGATCCCTACTTCCAGGGATAAATATAATGAGGCTCTAATCAGGAACTTCTCCTTAATTCTTGAAATGTTTGCCAAATTGCCACTAAAGCAAGAACTGCCCAACAACGATCCCTGGACTCTCTGGCCAAAGTTGTTCTCCATAACAGAACAGCCGTTGATTGTCTTTCAGCCGAGCACGGAGGTGCCTGCTGGAGCCAATCCCACCTGCTCCACCTGGATTCACCGTTCTGGGAAATTTGAAACTCGATTACATCAAATCACAAAGTAAGCCACTTGCCTTAAAAAGAGGACTCCTTCCATGGGGTCTTTGATTTATTTGATTTTGATTGGATTGGAGAGCATAGCTTCAAAGTACCCTGCAAACACTGGGAATTACCATAATCATAATAATCTCCCTGGTGCATTATATTCTCTCAAAAATTTTAAAGGCATGTTTGCAGTCACTTAACCACCAAGCACATGGTCCCCTCAGACTGGACCAGCAACAAGGTACAGAGAGGACCACTGACTTAAAGGAACATAAACCTGAAGTCATAACCTGTGAGTCTCGCAGAGAGAAAGCCAAAACATCAGGACCTGAGAATGCCGAAGATCAGCAGAGGCTCTGAGAACTACAGAGCAGTAGCTGAGAGGAATGAATGAAACCTTTAATCAGTCAACGTAGAATCTCCTCGGCGATACTTGGCAATTTCCTGAGAGGCCCCTTCAGCTCCCCTTAGGAGGGCAAACTTGCCTAAACACTGCATTCCCTGCTAATAAATTCGTCTTTGTTTATGCCTCTGCTTTAAGAACCTTTCTCTCGGTCGGCTCGGCAGAGCTCCCCTGTCCTTGCTAGGTGGGATGCTGCCCAACTCCTGGATTGTTTAATAAAGCCAATTAGACCTTCCAATTTACTCAGCTGAATCTTGCTTCTTGAACACCACGACCCGGGCCCCACCCTCAAGGAGCCCGCGGTCTGCATAGACCGCCTCGCAGGACAAAGGTGGATGATAAATGCCGGACATTGTCAAGTCACGGAGCACCCGACCTCCTGTCTTTGCAGCAGAACCCACGGCGGGACTCAGGGCTGCGAGTTCTACGGGGCCAGGGGCGAGGCAGAACCAGACGTCGGTCCAGACAGCGAGTCGCTGTGCCGCCGGTGGCTGCAGGCAGAGTGGCTCCCTCAGCGCCCACTCCCCCCGGCCCTGGACTGGACTTCGCAGAGCCCAGGTCCACGGCGTCACCCACGCTGGGCAAGCTAGGGGCGGAAGTGAAGCGGCCGCCAGGCCAGCCCCTCCCCTGAGCTCTCCCTCTCGCCTTCTCTCTGAATCCGCCCCCTGCCCCCCATACACACCCGAAGTGCCGCCCTCCAGCTCCGGGCAGCACACCTGGACGCTCAAGACACCTGGCCCCGCACAAACCGTCCCTCGTAAGGACGGACGCACCTCTTCAGGCTTGACACTTAACAAGGCAGCTGTGTACCCTTACAGCTGTCCCCACCAGCCTCTGAGAAGAGCAGAGGCCAGCTGCTGCCTGCAAACTTCTGCAGCCTGGCCTACATCGGCCTCCCCCTCCGCCCGCTGTCCTGGGACCACAGAAGCGGCAGGACGTGAAGGGCTTCTGGGGAGGCGGCCACGGGCAGGAGGGGCTCGGGACGAACGCAAACTCAAGTCCCACGAGCTCTCACAGGCCACAGCGCCGCCGTCAGTCTTGCCAGAGGCAGGCTCTCTCCTCTAGAACAGTGTTTTCCAAGCGTTTTTCCAACCATGACCCGAATAAGAATTATATTTAACATTGTGAACCAATCTGTTCATATGCACATACCCATATCTGAAACAAGATTATAAAATCACACTTCAGGGCGCCTGGGTGGCTCAGTTGGTTAGGCGACTGCCATCGGCTCGGGTCATGATCCTGGAGTCCCGGGATCGAGTCCCACATCGGGCTCCCTGCTTGGCGGGGAGTCTGCTTCTCCCTCTGACCCTCCTGCCTCTCATGCTCTCTGTCTCTCATTGTCTCTCTCGCAAATAAATAAAAATCTTAAAAAAAAAATAAAATAAAAAATAAAATAAAATCACCCTTCAGGGGCGCCTAGGTGGCTCAGTCATTAAGCGTCTGCCTTGGGCTCAGGTCATGGTCCCAGGGTCCTAGAATCGAGTCCCGGCTTCCCGCTCTCCCTCTGACCCTGCTTGCATTCCTTCTCTCACTTTGTCTCTGTCAAATAAATAAAATCTTTAAAAAAAAAAAAAAATCACACTTCATACTATGCACAGTACTTGCTGGTACTCTGCTCAAGTTCATTTTTTTTTTTTTTTAAGATTTTATTTATTTGAGAGAGAGAGTGAGAGAGAGAGAGCACAAGACGGGGGAGCGGGAGAGGGAGAAGCAGACTCCCCGCCGAGCAGGGAGCCCGATGCGGGACTCGATCCCGGGACTCCAGGATCATGACCTGAGCCGAAGGCAGTCGCTTAACCAACTGAGCCACCCAGGCGCCCTCAAGTTCATTTTTTAAATAATGCTGGTTGCAACCTGCCAAACTCATTTTGCTCCGCTGACAAATTCCAAAGGAAAGTTTAAAAAGCACTGTTCTCGGAGCCGAGGTCAAGGGGCTGTACCTCGATTTACTTTTTTTTGGCTGGGAAGTTCTCCCCAAGTCATGAAGAAATAAAGTAGTTAATGAGTAACTACCCCCTGAGCTGAGGATCTGAGTTCATAGAGCAGCCACAGTGAGAGCGTGAACTCTTCCTCCCGTCTGTGTCCTCAAGGGAGGTCTGGCTTTGCCCCCTGCCGGGTCCTCCACACGGTGGCTTTGCAGGGCTGTTTCCCGCCCGAGGTGCAGGACAAACTCCAGAGCACTGAGGAGTCTGTTCAGCCCCCAGTTCTCAGCTCCAAGAAGCCGGTATTCTTATGCAATCAGAGTCCTTTCTGTCTGGCTAACTGCCATTTCCCCAGCACCCAAACCATGGCTGCAACTGTTACTAATGAGAACGCCCCCCAAACCCCATATGGCCCTGCACATTCTACAAGCCCAGACCCAAACAGGGGCAGGGGTATGTGTCTTGTGAGGCACTAATGGGGTGGAATAGGGCTCAGTGTTATAGAAAGCAAACGATTTGGCTCCCACTAGCCTCAGAAGCCACTCCTCAAGGCAGAAACAGGAAATTGAGGAAGACCACAGGTCAGCTCAAATCAGCATGGAAGTAGCTCCTCAAGCCCAGGAAGCCCAGAAAAGGAGAAGAATGGGCCCCAAACGCCAGCTAGCACGTTCGTCTCTCAGCTCCTGTGTCCCTGAGTGCTTCACTTGCAGTGGGAATGCCTTTCCGGAGCTGTTTGCTCTGGAACTTCAGGGAAGCAGAGGAGAACAGGGGACCGGGGAGGAGAGCAGGGTCAGGCCGACTGGGCCAGATTCCAGCTGCTCTTCTTAGGTGGCACCTTGGGCAGGTTTACTTCACTGCTCTGGGCCTCAGGTTCTACATCTGTGAAATGGAAATAATACCAGCTACTTCACAAGATAATGGGAAAGATGAGGAATAAGTGCAAAGAGCTCCCCTGCACATTGTGCCTGGCACCCAGATGGCAGTGCTGAGTAAGTAAGCACTGTTACTATTATGACCAGCGGTGGACGAGTCTTACCAAATCTCCATAATGCCAGTGTTCCTCTGTAAGGCATCTGCCAGCTGGGCAATCCCCTTGGCTGTGATCTGGTTCTGGATAAGCCTGAAAGAAGAACATATCTTGTAGCAAATCCTTAATACTGGATTAACTCTGCCCTCTCCATTAGGGAGTTGTAAGGGTATGGTGGGAATGAGACAGGGCCAGGGGAAGAACGGTGTCCGCGTGACTTTTAATCTGGTGAAGACTGTCTTGAGCAGATCTACCAGAATAAAGGACATCCTTTAAAATGTTTAATTTTTTGGTATATTTTTAGAGTGAGCATAATATATCTGTGCATTCATACATAGATAATTTAATACATGAATGCATTTATGTGTGTCATTGGCATTTTTCGCTGCAGGGGTGCCCAATCAAAAATGTGGGAGGCCACCAGTCTGAACAACAAATTCTAAGAAACACCCAGAGGACAGGCCGTCTAGTGGCCTTCCAGCTGGCTGGGGAAGGCAAGGCAGTTTTTCAAGTTAAGTAGCTGCTAACTGGCTGTTCACTTCACTGGAGAAACAAAGGCTTCTAAGAATGCACCATGTCCTCTCCAACCTCTGGCAGGGGAGGGAAGAGAAAGATTCTCCTGCTGCCACTCATGGGTCCCAGTGGGAAAGCATCAATAACGGGGCCTCTAGGAGGGCACCCCATTAGGTCAGGTAGCAGTGATCCAAATGGAACAAAGGTTTCTGATATAGCCAGGGAGCCTGGACAATTTCTCAAGTGCTCTCCTGGGCACCTGGGCTTCCAACCCAACCAAGAGCTACAGACCGCACAAGGCAGTGATGTGTCTGTGCTTCGTCACAGACCCACTCCTCGCTCCTGGCTATTTGTAGAATAAGGCTACTACTGAACTTGACCCTAAGAAATCCTGGGCACTGACCCAACAAGGCAGCCCTACCAGGAAGATGAGAACTTCACCGTGGTGATTGATGAGATTATAGAAACTAAGCGAGAAGGGGCCAACCCCATGAAGAGGCAGGACAGTGTCGTGGTTCAAAGCTCCCCTCCTCCACACACACCCAACCCCCACTTCTCAGCCACAGATCCTTGAAGAAGTAAGCTCACGCTGTCTATGCCTCAGTGGCCTGATCTGTAAAATGGAGGCAAGAGAACACCCCCTCCCTGGGTGTGTGAGCTCTCAGTGGGAGGATGTGTATGAAGGAAGTCGTTCTCACAGTTTCCGCCCTGGTGCCCAGGGGCAGGGAGCTCTTGTCGCCATTGCTGCCCCAACACACGGGACCGTGCCCCAGTCTCCCAGACACATCTCCCAAAGTGGGACCCCTAGGCTCAGGGGCAGAGGTGATGACCCCCTGGGTAAGGATGACCACAACATAACTTGGACAGTTTGGCAAAAGGAGCAACGATAGAACCTGCAAGTGGAACCAGAACCATGCACCGGGTTACACTGCTGCTTCCTCATCACCTCCACTTTGCTGGGGGAGCTGCTTCCAACCAAGAGCTGGCAAGAGGCCGGGTAGTAAGAGAGCCAAAGAGTGTGGCCGGGCTCAGGCACACATGCCCCCCGGGGCCGCCTTCATGAGGGCAGTGTGGTCTGTGCACGCACGAAGCAGCCGAGACTCGCTCTCTAGGCCCGGTCTCGCTCAGAGCTCCCTGCAGGGGCTGGCCTGGCACCAAGGGCAGGAGAGAAAAGAAAGTCTACAGGCCAGAAAAACAACAACAACAAAACAGATGTAAAAGCACAGACTGGCTGTTTCACAGAAACTGACAAGGTGAGCTGAAATTCATATGGAAATACAAGGGACCCAGAAGAGCCCAAACAACCTTGAGAAAGAAGGACAAAGTTGGAAGACTCACACTTCCTGATTTCAAAACTTACTGCCTCATTAGAATAATCAGGACAGGGCACCTGGGTGGCTCAGTTGGTTAAGCGACTGCCTTCGGCTCAGGTCATGATCCTGGAGTCCCGGGATCGAGTCCCGCATCGGGCTCCCTGCTCGGCAGGGAGCCTGCTTCTCCCTCTAACCCTCCCCCCTCTCATGTACTGTCTCTCTCTCATTCTCGCTCTCTCAAATAAATAAATCTTTAAAAAAAAAAAAAAAGAATAATCAGGACAGTGTGATACTGACGTAAGGATAAACAGATCAATGAACTAGAATAGAAAGTCCAGAAATATACCCGTATGTTTACGGTCAATTGATTTTTGGCAAAAGTGTCAGGGCCAATTAAAAGGGAAAGATAGTTTTTTCAACAGGAGGTGCTGGGACAGCTGGATAGCCACATGCCAAAGAATTAATTTGGGCCCTACGCCTCAGACTGCACACGACAGTCAACTCCAGAAATTAACATTTAGGATCCAATACCTCAATGTAAGAGCCAAACTATAACACTTAAAGGGAAACTTAGATGTAAATCTTTGTGACCTTGGGACGCCTGGGTGGCTCAGTCAGTTAAGCGTCTGCCTTCGGCTCAGGTCATGATCCCAGGGTCCTGGGATCGAGTCCCACATCGGGCTCCCTGCTCCGCGGGGAGCCTGCTTCTCCCTCTGCCTCTGCCTCTCTCTCTATCTCTCATGAATAAATAAAAAAAAATCGTTAACAACAACAACAAAAAATCTTTGTGACCTTGGATTAGGCAACAGTTTCTCAGTAAGACACCGAAAACACAAACCACCAAAGAAAAAAATAAATGGGACTTCCATCAAAATCAAACACTTCCGTGCTTCAAAGATCACTAACAAGAAAGTTGAAAAACCCCACAGAAGAAATATTTGCAAACTGTCTACCTAGTAAGTGTCTAGTACCCAGAATATATAAAGAACTCTAACAACTCAGCAATAAAAAGGCAAATAAATTTATTAACATTTAAATTAAATTTGGGGGAAGGATGTAGAGACATTTCTTCAAAGAAGATACACAAAGACCAACAGGTTCATGAAAAGATGCCCAGTGTTAGGGGCGCCTGGGTGGCTCAGTCGGTTAAGCGACTGCCTTCGGCTCAGGTCATGATCCCAGGGTCCTGGGATCGGGTCCCGCATCGGGATCCTTGCTGAGCGGGAAACTTGCTTCTCCCTCTCCCACTCCCCCTGCTTGTGCTCTCTCTGTATCTGTCTCTCTCTCTCTCTGACAAATAAGTAAATAAAATCTTAAAAAAAAAAAAAAAAGATGCCCAATGTTAGTCAGCAGGGAAATGCAGATCAAAACCACAATGAGATACCACTTCATGCCCACAAGAGTGACAAGATTCAAAAAAGGTGGACAATGATGAGTGTCGCTGGTGAGGATGTGAGAACTGGGAGCCTTCCCACATTGCTGGTGGGAAGATAAAGTGAGCAGCCACTTCAGAAAATACTTTGATGGCTCCTCAAAAAGTTACATATGGAGTGGCCATGTGACCCGGCAATTCTATTCCTAAGCGTATACCCAAGAGAAATGAAAACACATGTCCATACACAGACATGCACAGGAATGTTCAAGGTAGCATTATTCACAACAGTCAAAAAGTAGAAACAACCCCGATGCCTACCCACTGACGGATGGACAGATTGTGGACGATTCACACAGAGGAATATCAGCCACACAGAGCCATGAGGTTCTGACACGTGCTAAAATGTCAATGAGCCTTGAAAACTCATGCCAGTGAAAGAATGCAGACAAAAAGTCACATGTTGTAGGATTCCATTTCTGTGAAATGCCTAGAATAGGCAAATCCATAGAGACAGTCGATCAGGGACTGGGGGAGAAAGACGGGGAGGCGCTGCTTAATGCATGGGGGTGTACTCTGGCTGGGGGCAGCGGGAAAGTAAAACCGATCTATAGTTAGATCGTGGTGCTGGTTGCACAACCTTGTGAATACACTGAAGACCACTGACCTGTACATTTTATTAAGATTTTATTTTTTTTAAGTAATCTCTACACCCAACATGGGGCCGGAACTCACAAGCCCAAGATCAAGAGTCACATGCTTTACCAACTGAGCCAGCCAGGCACCTCATCTCAAAAAATATGTTTTAAAAGGAGCACAGCCTGAAATTCTGAGGTTCTCTGAGTTACCATAAATGTTTCAACGTCTGGTTGACTTTCAACATCTCTGCCAGGCTCTCTGCCACTTCATCATTGAGTTCATTTTTGGTGAGCCTAGAAAAGAAAGGAAGTGTTTACTCAGGAGAGCCGTACCTGGCACACATTCTTAAATGGGTTCTCGGAAGTGGGATCCCAGCCCAGCTCTCTCCGGCTTAGGCTGCTAATCACTTGAACTGAGCAAACAGCCAGGTCCCAATCCCAGCCTCTGAGCCCCACAGACAATAAAAGGGGATTCATTTCTCGTGCAAATCCTGTACCCAAGCTCCTACTTCTCAGCTCTGCTTCTCTGGCGGAGCCCAAGCTCCCTCCCCATCTTTGCTGGGGCCTCAGATCCCAGAGGAGATAGGGGCCAATGCCCGCTTCCCAGCCCCCAAAGCCCCTTGAATGTCTCTGACAGCCTGTTACCGAAATCAGTGGTAGGAAGACTTAGAGAAGCCTGTCAGCTACATGTTAAAATGTGCTCAATGCTCTGGCCTGAAGCCTGTCGTGAAGGACCCACGTTCAGGGAATCCAAGTTCAGGAAGTCTCTCAGCTGTTCTTAAAACCAGAAGTAATCTGGATAAAGCATAGAGGACTCTTAGCTCTGTAAATAGGATTGGACCCTGTTGTGCCAGTGGATGAAAGAATAAATAAGAAGAATGAAACAGAATCTTAAAAAAATCATTCCACGGGCGCCTGGGTGGCTCAGTCGTTAAGCGTCTGCCTTCGGCTCAGGTCATGATCCCAGGGTCCTGGGATCGAGCCCCGCATCAGGCTCCCTGCTCAGCGGGAAGCCTGCTTCTCCCTCTCCCACTCCCCCTGCTTGTGTTCCCTCTCTCGCTGTGTCTCTCTCTGTCAAATAAAAAAAATCTTTAAAAAATCATTCCACAAAAGGCAATCTGGCAGCGTCTATCTGAACGTTAAACGTGTTGTACTTTGAGCCCACAGTGGTACTTCTGTACTTTCTGTACAAAGTACTTCAGTACTTAGCACACTGAGCCTGGAGTGTGCAAACGTGTGCACACAAGGAGCTGTGCGTGCGGTATCGACCGCAGTAGTATCAGTCGTAATGTAAAGTGTGAACACCAGGAAATGTCAGCAGAGGCTGCTGGGAAACTAAATTGCAAACATCCGTTCAATGGGACGTTGTGCGGCCTTTGGAGGGAATGAGGTAGAGAGAATGAGGCAGAAGAACAGGATATTTAAGAGAACTCAGGAGCCAGACGTGCCCAGTGTGTGTCGCTCACTAGCAGGACAACCAGGGGGCAGGTGGTCTAACTTCTTTGGGCCTGAGTTTTCTCACCAGAGAAATAAAGGTGAACAGGCACAGTATAGACATTATGGGGTGGCTGTGAGGGTGAGTGAACACATATGAGGGGCTGAGAATAGGGGCGCCTGGGTGGCTCAGTCGGTTAAGCATCCAACTCTTGATTTTGGCTCAGGTCATGATCTCAGGGTCGTGAGACTGAGCCCCGGGTTGGACTCTGCACTGGGCGTGGAGCCTGCTAAAGATTCTCTCTCTCCCTCTCTGCCCCCCACCCTACTCACTCTCTCTCTCTCCCGCTCTCCAAAAAAAAAAAAAAAAAAAAAGGTAAAAGGCAGAGTGCATGGCATACAGTCAGCACTCGAGAAATGTTCGGTACTAACATTGTTACTATCCATATAGAGCAGGGGTTCTCAATTGGGTGCTTTTCCCTGTAGGGGACATTTGTCCACATCTGGAGACATTTTTGATCATCACAATTGGAGGGTACTGCTGGTGTCTAATGGGTAGATGCCCAGGATTCTGCTAAACACCCTGTAATGAACAGGACAGCCCCTCACAAGAATGATTTGGACCAAAATGTCAACTGTGTTGAGACTGAGATACCCTGACATAAAAGGACATGTAAAATGTGGACAATACATGGTTAAAATTTTTTTTTTTTAAGATTTATTTATTTTAGAGTGCACACGCACAGTGGGGAGAGGCAGAGGGAGAGAATCTTTTTTTTTTTTTTTTTTTAAGATTTTATTTATTTGACAGAGAGTTTAACAACTGAGCTACCCAGGCGCCCTGGAGAGAGAGAATCTTGAGCAGACTCTGCACTAAGTGCAGAGCCTGACATAGGACTTGATCTCACGACCCTGAGATCATGACCTGAGCTGAAATCGAGTTGGATGCATAACCAACTGAGCCACCCAGACGCCCCTTAAGATATTTTTTAAAAGCCACTTGCTGGGGTGCCTGGGTGGCTCAGTCGGTTAAGTGTCTGCCTTCGGCTCAGGTCATGATCCCAGGGTCCTGGGATCGAGCCCCGCATCAGGCTCCCTGCTCAGCGGGAAGCCTCTTCTCCCTCTCCCTCTCCTACTCCCCCTGCTTGTGTTCCTCCTCTCGCTGTCTGTCTCTGCCAAATAAATAAATAAAATCTTAAAAAAATAAATAAAAGCCACTTGCTAAATGCTATTCTATTTTGTAAGAAGATGCTATTTCTATTATTCTAGAAGGCTAGAATATACATTCAAAGGCTAGAAGAAAAAGGTTGATCTGGAAAACACGAGGGAGGAAGTACTTTCACTTCCTACTTTTTGACTTCCTTACAGTTTTTTAAAAATATTTCAAAGTATTTTTAAAGATTTTTTTTAGAGGAAAAGAATTAAAAATGCCTTTACTGGCCAACAGGTCTAGTAGGAGAACTCTCAAAATGATGACATTGTCAACATTAACAAACTCAGCTGATATCTCAGGTGCCCTGAGTCCCTAATACAGTTCCCTCACCCGTAAGGAATTTATGATATAGGCAAGTAAATAAAATTCAAATAAATTAGAGTAAATGACAAAAGGAAAAACAACCCCCCCCCCACCAAAAAAAAGCACGGTCAGAAGGCAACATTCACTAAATTAGTACCCCTGGAGGACAGAGAGGGAGTGAGGAATGTGGGCTTCCAGTGACTGGTGAGATGGACCACGAAGGGCCAGACTGTGATGGGGCTACATGGAAGGCAACTTAAGAGGAGGAAGGGAGAAAAGTCTGAGCCAAGTGCACCAAAATTGGACTCTGCAAGGCCTATGTGAAGGTGCTCTGAGGATAATCCTGACGGAATGGCCAGCAATCCTGAGGTCTGGGTTGGCAAAGAAGGCTAAGGTCAAGCCCATGCTCCTGGGGCCCACCTCCCCCTTCTGTACCTGTTTGTGCTTCTAGGAATGGCTGTTTTCTCTTCTAGGAGGAAATTATCAACTCAACACTAAGGAAAGGCCTAGAGCCTTTTCAATTAAAAAGGTGGTTTTTCAGTTAAGATTCCAGGCTGTACGGTCTTTGGAATAATCCCTGAGACCCAACCTTTCAAAAGGACTCTGGTTATTACCAGAATATTCTCAGAGAGGTGTTGCACTGCAGGGCCTGTGCGAGGCTCTTTCCTCCTTCTGTGGAGATGCCGTTGAATGCAAGACTAGGAAGGAAAACATGTGGGGTCAATCATTAGAGACACGTCTACATTTGGCTCTGGCTTCAGCAACCGAAACACCCAGAAGATGCTGCCTGGAGGCGGCCCCTGCCCGAGAAGGAAGCTGACTTGAGGCAGGAAGCAGAAGTGCTCAGCCTGGCCAGCAGCAGTTCCACTTTTGTTGCTCCAGGGCGCACGCTCCGAGCATGAGGACAGGCACAAGACCGCTCAAGGAGAGGCCAGACAGGAAATGGAACATCAGCGAGACCTGGTCGCAAGCAGATCAGGGGCTGGGAGGGCTCTGCTTCAGGCGGCTGACGTTTTCAAGGTGCCCATCAATAAGACCTGGAGAAGCGTCCTCTGTTCTCATGAAGAAGAAACTCTGCTGTTGCCCCCACTAACTTGGATTTCTTTTTCAGTGTTAGGAAGAACCCGGGCAATGGGGAGACAGCCGAGGCTCTGAGATTTGGCCAGAGGACTAAAAGAAGGCTAGGGAGGAGTAGGTCTTTACAGAGAGGAAGGTTCCCTTCTGTCTCAGCACTGTCCTGTGAGTGAGGAAGGGGCATCCCTTTCAGTGTTATCTGGACTTGAGAATTCCTCCCCACTCCCCCACTGCCAAGGAGCCTGGGGAGACCGCAGAGGGGCTGGCAAAGTCCCGGGTCTTGTTCCGGGTGGTGGTTACATATGACAAGTGGCCGAGCTGAACGGTAATGTGCTATGCTTCTTACATGTCCATAAAACTGTTTACGAAAGAAAAATCCCCCCACACATTAGGAAAGCCAACCACTCTCTTCCCCTTGGCTTCTCCCCGCGCAAACCAGGAAGCACACGGAGTGCCCAGGTTGGACCCCGGGGACAGCGGGTCTCAGAAAGCAGCAGGTACCTCAGGTTGGTCAGGCTGGGGTGGTTCCTCAGAGCCTCCGCGAAGGCCTTTGCTCCTTCATCGCCGATTCTGTTGCCCCACATCCTGAGGGCAGAGGCAAGATGGTGAACGGGAGCTCGTGCTCGCCCCTGAGTTGCTGCTGGTGGCCACGCTTGGTTGTACGCTCACAGGCAGAGGTCTTGGCTTTGTCCCTGGAGCCCCGGCCTGGGGAATATTCCCGCACCAGCCCCTTAGTGAAGCTGCTCTAGGCTTCAAATGCAAAGGGGAATGTAGGGTTAAGAGCAGCAGAAGCCTTGGGAACAGAAGCCCATCGGGTAGATGCACCATGAGAGACGAAGATCACCATGGGCTTTCAGAGAGCTGTCAGAGGGCCCGAGCACACGATGTCGCAGAAACACCCCCTCCGCCACCAAGGATGTGGGTTGGCAGCAACCTGAAAGGGAGCTTGTGGAGGCGCCAACTGCCAGCATCCATTTGACCCTCTGCAGGGCTCCGAGACATTTGTGAGGACACAGTCAGTCTTCCAAGAAGCAAAGATCAGGAAGCACCCTCGGAAACCTCACCAGCAATGCTGCTTTTAGGTGAAGAGGACCCTACTCCAGCGTGCTAGGGGGTTGTTGTGGTCTGGGGGGCTGGGCGGGGAGCTGCAATGACGAAGCCCCATACCCTCCCTCCCACAGTGGATAACCTGCAAGGCCCTGCGAGGCAGGATGCTGGGCTCTGGTGTTAACTGGATTTTTATCTGGATTTAAGATTATGTGAATTACATTATCTCTTGGAACTTAGTCTCCTCATCTGTAAAATGGGGCTAATAGGAACATTCCCCCTAGAGTTATTGTGGGGATTAAGTTAGTTAATATATGCAGAGCACTTAGAATAGCGCCTGGCCTACAGCAAGCGACACCTATTTTTAATAGGCTGAGAGCACTGTGTGCCCGGCCCACACACAGCGGACCTGGGGCTGCCTGGGCAATGGGCTCTCACCACACCAGCGACCCACCACCATCCTCCTGGAGATGCTAGAGCCCTGCAATGAGTTCTCAGTGTTTTGCATAAAAAGTATGTGTATTCGAGGAGGATGTGGAGGAAGGGGAACCCTCTTACACTCTTGGTGGGAATGCAAACTGGTGCAGCCACTCTGGAAAACAGTATGGAGGGTCCTCAAAAAGTTAAAAATAGAACTACCCTGTGGTCCAGCAATTGCACTACTAGGTATTTATCCAAAGGATATAAAAATACTGATTCGAAGTGACACATACACCCCAATGTTTATGGCAGCATTATCTACAATGGCCAAGCTATGGAGAGAGACCAAATGTCCATCGATGGATGAATGGATAAAGATGTGATACACACACACACACACACACACACACACACACAGTGGAGTATTACTCAGCCATCAAAAAGAATGAAATTTTGCCATTTGCAACAATGTGGATGGAGCTAATGAGTATAATGCTCAGTGAAATAAGTCAGAGAAAGATAAATACCATATGATTTCACTCATGTGTGGAATTTAAGAAACAAAACAAATGAACGTGGGCAAGGGAGAGAGGTAAACCATAAAACAGACTCTTAACTCCAGAGAACAAACCTCAGTTTGCTGGAGAGAGGCGCGGGGCGCGGGGCGGAGGGGAGGATGAGCGAGATGGGGGATGGGCATTAAGGAGGGCACTTGTGATAAGCACTGGGTGTTGTAAATTCTACTCCTGAAACTAATACGCTATATGTTAACTAACTGGAATTTAAATAAAAAATTGAAACTACAAAAAAAACGTTATGTGTATTATACGGTTGAATGGTATCAAATTTTTTTTTAAAGATTTTATTTATTTATTTGAGAGAGAGAATGAGATAGAGAGAAAGCACATGAGAGGGGGGAGGGTCAGAGGGAGAAGCAGACCCCCCGCCAAGCAGGGAGCCCGATGCGGGACTCGATCCCGGGACTCCAGGATCATGACCTGAGCCGAAGGCAGTTGCTTAACCAACTGAGCCACCCAGGCGCCCCGGTATCAAATTTTTAATAGAGTGGAAAACTACTTGTGGTATGAGATTAAATGAAAAAGAATAAAATTCTGTACATACAGTTTGACCTTTACTATACTCAAAAAAATAGAGCATGCACCTGCATGTGGGAGCAAGAAAGTTTAACTGACCTCAAATGTTGATAATATTTCTGAGATGATTTTTAGTATATTTTTCATAAAGTCAATTTCATAAAATTATGGGGTTTTTTATAATATAAAAATTATAACAATATAAAAAGGTTGAAGAAGCCTCCAGAATCAAAATCACAATGAGATACCACCTGATACCTGTTAGGATGGTTACTACCAAAAGAACAGAGAATAACAAGTGTTGGCAAGGATGTGGACAATCCGGAACCCTTGTGCACTGCGGGCGAGCATGTAATGCGGTGCGGCTGCTGTGGGAAACACTGTGGCATTTCCTCAAAAACCTAAAAATAGAATTACCAGCTGATCCAACAACTCCACTTCTGGGTATTTAGCCAAAAGAAATCCAAGAGATCTTTGTACACCCATGTTCCTAGCAGCACGACCCATGAAAGCCAAAATGCAGAAGGCGCCCAAGTGTCCACTGACAGACGAACGGACAAAATGCGGTGCATACATAGAGTGGACTGTTGGTTACTCAGCCTTAAAAAGGAAGGAAATTCCAACACAAGCTACAGCGTGGATGAGCCTTGAGAACCCTGGGCCGAGTGAAGTAAGCCAGGCACAAAGACACAAATACTGTATGGTGCCACTTCTGTGAGGTACCTATGGAAGGCAAAGTCACAGGGACAGAAGTTGGAGGGTGGTGGGCGGGGGCCGGAGGGAAGGAGGACGGGAGTTACCGGGGAATGGGTAGAGAGCTTTTTTGCAAGATGAAAAGAATTATGGAGATGGACAGTGGTGATGGTTGCGCAACGATAAGGATGCGTAATGCCCCTGAACTGTATCCCTACAGATGGTTAAGATGGTAACTTTTTATATGTATTTTACCACAGTTAAAAAAAACTGAATTAAAAAGAAATGGCCTCAGCGCCTGGGTGGCTCAGTTGGTTAAGCATCTGCCTTCGGCTCAGGTCATGATCCCAGGGTCCTGGGATCGAGTCCCGCATCGGGCTCCCTGCTCCACGGGGAGTCTGCTTCTCCCTCTGCCTCTGCTTGCCCCTCTGCCTCTGCTTGCCCCTCCCCCTGCTTGTGCTCTGTCAAATAAATAAAATCTTTTAAAAAAAGAACAAAAAAGCCTCCAGGGAGTATAGAACATTGCCAAAGTGAAGACCGCCTGCCTGTGGAAAGTTACCACATAGGCTAGAACGGCTCCCTCTGTTCGCTGGCGGTGAGAATAACGGACTTTTGCATGAATGAAGTAAGCGTGCACAAGGGAAGCTGCAGTCCGGCCCGGGACCTGGGTAGATTTACGTCGGAGATCAGCAGTGGCGCGCTCGAACACCGAGCAGCGCGTATCTCACACACTCACACTTGCAAGCACACGCACATGCGCGTTCGCCTCCACTCACCCGATCTCAAAGATCGATTTGCTGTTCTTCACAGCCAGGGCGAGGCACTTTCCTCCTTCACTCGTTATTTTGTTCTCCCCCAGTCTGCAGAGAGAGCCGTGCACAGGTCAGCCCCCAGCGGTGGGGGGGCCCACTGTCAGCTCCTCGCCCCCCGCTCTCCTGGGACCTGCGGCACCCATGCCCCCGGCTTCCTCGCAAGGAAGGCCCCACCACCCTAGAGAGCCATCAGAATCCTCTCCAGGACACTGGTCGCTGTCTCTGCCGAAACTTAGGGACCCAAGCTTTCCCGGGGGTTCTTTAAATGGCCTTCAGTGTGTCCCTCATTTCCCTCAGCAGACCCGGGAGGTTCCCGCCTCGGCTGCAAGTGGCCAAGGTGTGCGTTCTGTCACCTGGGCAGCACCAGGGGCTCCTCCGAGTCACCTCTGGCAGAGCATGTCTGGGACAGGGCCAACGATCCAGCTCTTCCTGGCAACCAGATGGGTGCCCTGTCTGAATGCTTGTGTCCCCCCAAAATCCATATGGTGAAACTCTAACCCCTCAGGTGATGGTATTAGGAGGCAGGGCCCTTGGAGGTGATTAGGTCATGAGGGCGGAACTGTCGTGAATGGGATCAGTGATTTACAAGAGCTCCCCTTCCCCCCGCTGAGCTCCCTTGCCTCCTTTTCCACCATGTGAGGACCCAGCAGAAAGGCCCCGACCGTGAACCAGAAGCCAGACCCTCCCCTGGCCCTGCGGAAACCCGAGCCTCCCCCTCAGGCCATGATTCCCCCATGCGGACAGCTTACCTTCCACACACAGGTCTCCTCACTTGACCAGTATGGCTCTGCGCAAGCAGAAGGCTTTAGGGCGAGTGCTCTTTATGAGTGACATTTATACCGTTTGCATAATGAAGGGGTGACCACAGGGGCTACTGAATAACCTGCCACGCCTACCCCCCACTTACTTCAGGTGTGTGAGGCCTTTGCACTCATCCAGGATTCTGGCGATGTACCTGGCTCCGACGTCAGTGATCTGGTTGTTGTACAGGCTTCGATAGAGAGCACAGTGTGAGACTTTAGGATCCCAATCGCAGCTTTTTTTTTTTTAAGTGTAGTTGACACAGTGTTACATTAGTTTCAGGTGTACAACATAGTGAATCCACAAGTTTGTAAGCTTTGCTATGTTCACTACAAGTGTAGCTACCATCTGCCACCATAGGATACTCTTACAGTATCACTGACCAGGGGCGCCCTCCTCCACTGCTGGGGGGAATGCAAGCTGGTGCAGCCGCTCTGGAAAGAGTAGGGAGGCTCCTCAAAAAGTGGAAAATAGAGCTACTATTTGACCCAGCAATTGCACTACTGGGTATTTACCCCAAAGATACAAATGTAGTAATCCGAAGGGGCACCTACACCCCAATGTTTATAGCAGCAACGTCCACAATAGCCAAACTGTGGAAAGAGCCAAGATGTCCATCGACGGATGAATGGATAAAGAAGATGTGATATAAATATACAATGGAATATTATGCAGCCATCACAAAATGAAATCTTGCCGTTTGCAACAACGTGGATGGAACTAGAGGGTGTTATGCTAAGCGAAATAAGTCAGTCAGAGAAAGACAAGTGTCATATGATCTCACTAGTAGGTGGAATTTAAGAAACTAAACAGAGGAGCATAGGGGAAGGGAGGGAAAAATAAAACAAGACAGAATCAGAGAGGGAGACAAACCATAAGAGACTCAATCACAGGAAACAAACTGAGGGTTGCTGGAGGGGAGGGGGGTAGAGGGATGGGGTAATTGGGTGATGGGCATTAAAGCACATGACGTAATGAGCACTGGGTACTACATAAGACTGATGAATCACTGACCTCTACCTCTGAAACCAATAATACATTATATTATTATATATATGTTAATTAATTGAATTCAAATTAAAAATATTTCTGTTGAAAAACAAAACCATATCATTAACTATATTCCTTACTCTGTGCCTTTTATTCCTGTGTCCCAGTGTCATCTTAATGACCATTTTTAAAGTGGGCATGTGCTGGCTGCCGATTTCTAAGGTCTGGGCTGAAAGGAGAGAGGAAGGACACACGGAGAGCAGTCTGGGGCTCCCGGGTCTCGCAGGCCGGGTTCAGAGCCAGCTCTGCCACTGGCCCGGCCTCGGCTCAGCATCTGTAATAAGGAGCAGGAGTCACAGCTCCCCCACAGGGCATCAGGACAACGGCAGGCGATCACCCCAAGCCCGCGACGGGTACTGTTCGATTCAGGTTACAAGCAGCATCTTGAGGGGAAAATGTTTGAGTGTTGGAACCTCCTCGCTGCTCCCTGTTAGTCGTTTTAGCCCCGATACCAATTCAGCAAGAAGGCAGAGAGAAGCTGAAGGTGGTAACTGGACGGGTTCCAAGCGTTCCTCAGTCACACACAGCTCCCAGGCCACTCCCAGGGCCCCGCTCCACCGCGGAGGGAGGGCAGGCCCGGGGGCTGACGACAGGCTGCAGCTCAGTCAGCAGAGGCCACGAGCGCTCACACTCCAACTCCCAGAGGCTCTGAAAACCCAAAGCTTTCCACAACCCTTCTGGCCCCTGATGTGGCGCCGTTCATGGTCTTTATCCTAACTGCTTTGACGAGTCATACATTTTGCTGCAGAAATATTAAAGTATTTGAAATTGACCTCACTGGTCACATCACCACGATACAGCACGTACACTGAATTCTGATTGGTGTCTGGCCCTCAGGGCTCTGGATGAGAGATCATGGGCCCGTAGTGGTGAATCTACTGCGTAAACAGTATCCAGCATTTATGAAACATAGCCCCAGAGGCGCCTGGGTGGCTCGCTGGTTAAGCGTCCAACTCTTGATTTTGGCTCGGGTCATGATCTCAGGGTCCTGGGATTGAGCCCTGTGTCGGGCTCCACTCTCAGTGGGGAGTCTGCTTGAGATTCTCTCTCTCCCTCTGCCCCTCCCTCCGCTCAGCTCAGTCTCTCTCAAATAAATAAATCTTAAAAAAAAAACCCATATCCCCAGCTATTCCCTCAGCAAACCCCAATCACCACCATCAAACGCTTGCCTATATTAGGATCCCAATACGCGAGTGAAAAGCCTGCAGCTCCGCCACATTTCCCGACTTGCTCGAAGAGCGGGCTGCTGGCCAAGCCAAGAGCAGGACCCAGGACTCCCGGCTCCCCGTCTGGGACCTTCCTGGTGCCTCGGCCATCATCCCAACCGTCCAGCGACCCACACGAATGGCAGTTCCCCACTCCTCTGTATTATTGCTACATCCCTGGCCTGGCGCTGTTCAGGAATACGTACCCTAAGAAGGTCAGAATTTTGTATTTGGTCAGCTCTTCATATAGCACCTTTACCCCGCTGTCAGTGATCTGGTTTACACTGAGTCTGAAACAAAACAGCAAGGAAAGTTACAAATCACGGCAGCTGCTCACTGTGATGCAGCATCCATGCCACAAGGACCCGGGAGCCTGTAGGTCCCGGAGTTTTCCCAGCTAGAAACACCCCCTGAGGGGGTGGCCAGAGCAGTCAGCCAAATAGCTCCTAAAAAGCCCAGTCGTCGTGGGGCCGACAGACCCACCCAGAACCTGCCGGGCAGCAGGCTACAACACAGCCCCGACCCAACAGGAGGGCTACGAGGGACACATAAAGGACGCGCGAGGCCAGCCAGCTCTGACATCCGTCATTTGTGGGTGGCCTCCATGTCAGCCAGGCCCTCTTTGCGGTTCTCACTGCATAGCAGGGGCCATGGGATTTGGAACCGCGAGGAGCTGCTTCTAGTGATGAAAAGCTGGACGAGGGAACGCTCCCCTGTCTTGCAAGTGGGGCCAGAGATAGTGGATGTCCTGCAAAAGGCAGAACACAGAGAACGGTCTCACCCACAATGCCGACAGCCTCCCCATCTGGAAGTCCCATCCACAGAGGGGGCAGGAAAAGAGAGCCCTCGGGATGATGGCGGTCTCCTGCACGAGGACCAGCCACTCGCTGGAATGGTTCTGCACAATCCCCATACTAACAGGATGTTTTGATGTGGCTAAAATGTGAAATGCTTTTACTACCAAGTAACCTGTATAACAAACTACCCTGATTTTTTCAACCCTCCACCCCATTATTTAGGTGAGGCTGAAAGACACAGTAAGGCTCCGCGATGGATGAGAGTGAGGTATCAGGAGTGGTTGAGATAATAATCCAAGGGTCAGCAAACTTCTTCTCTAAAGGGCCAGAGAGCAAATATTTTAGGGTCTGCGGGCTGTGTGGTCTCTATTGCAACTACTTGACTCTGTAGTGTGAAGCAGCCGATGTGTAAACAAATGGGTGTGGCTGTGTTCCAATAAAACTTTATTTACAAACACAAGCCCTGGGCCAACGTGGGCCCACAAGCTGACCTCTGTAATAAGTCAAAGGCTGAACAAGTAAAAGTTTGATTTTCAGGCCACATCAAAATGATCAGGTCCGATGCTCAGGACCCCTCCTCCCATGGTGCCCACTTTGGTGCTGGGGCACAGGGCGCACACACACTGCATGGCCACCTCAGGGTGGTAGAGGCTACTAGTCACACCCCGTATCTGTGCTTCCTTAGAAGTAGAGTCCTCCATTTCTTTAACTGGGCACATGGGATTAAGTTCTGCTCCATGAAATCTAAGCAGAAGTCTCATTAGCAATAGCTGAGAAGTCTTCTTAAAAGAATGAGGTGTGTCCTTCTTTGCCCTTTCTTCTTCCTGGTGGCTGGAATGTCAACTGAATGGCTGGAAATGAGCAGCCATCTTGGGCCAAGAGGTGGATATCAGGTAGTGAGGGCAGCCTGGCCACCTGCAGAAGACAGCCTGGGCTCCTGAGGGTCATGGAGGCACCATAGCAGCCCTGAACTGCCCTCCTCTGGACTTTTCCATGGGAGACAAGCTTGTAACCTATCTAAGCTTTCACTAACTCTCAGTCAAAATTAACCCTAACTGATGGTCTCAAGGAGCTCAAAATGCTTCTCTGGAGTTGCCCATTTCCTCCTGCTCTCTCCTTTACTGGTGTGGAGGAAAACGTCACCCGAGGACAGCTGCCTGGGGCAGGAGCACCACCTTGGTGTGCCCCATCTTGTGAGATGAGCACGGGGGGCCTGGAGTGTGAGCGCACCCCAGGCTGAGAGCACAGAGAGCAGGCCAGGGCAGCCTCGGGCTCCCTGCACCCCACCATCCCCCACATAATGGACACTGTGGCACTGGTGTAACAGGCACCCAGGATCTGTTCCAAATCCCCTCTGCTTCTCAGAAATGCATGAGCCAAGTTATGAGAACTGAAACCCTCGTAGAGATTTACAAGGTGTATTTTATAGAGGAAATGGTAACAGAAGAAAGCGGACTGGCCTCTCCTCTAAACCATCAAACAGGAAACCCCTCAAGAGTCAGCACTCTGTACTAGGATCCCTGGCAGCTCAGGGCTGCTGGCTTTGATCATGGAAAGTAACTGAGGCCGAAAAGCACACAGTCTGCTTTTTCTGCAATCACAAAAGCTCCCACGTGCCAGAAACCGTTCACGGGCCATCTCTGAGCCTCCCATGAATCTCAAAAGGTTGGTTCTTTATGATTCTGGCTCCATCGTGGCCCTGCCGTGTGCCCTTGAGAACATCTCTGTGCCTCCACTTCCTCGTTTGTCAAATGAAGATAAGACTACCTACCACCTTATAGGGCGGAAGATTCAATCATGTAAAATCTGAAATGCACTTCACCCATTCTCAGTAAATGCTGGCTGTTACTACTGTAACTGCTAGGATACCAGCACCTCCCTTATCCAGATGAGAAATCAGAGAGGTTAAGCAACTCATTCAAGGACACCCAGCTGGGGCCTCCTGCCACGGAAGCTGTTTTCCTTGCCCTCTACCATCCTGAAACAGAACAGGGCCGGGTGTTCCAGGACCAGTGGTCATGAGTGCCAGGGTAAGTCAGGAGCTCCTACGCCTCGAGGCGCGTCCTGGTGTCTCCTGAGCCTGGCCCGCCCTGGCCCCACCGGCTGCTCCCTGTGCCCAGCGTCCTCACCTGATGACGGTGAGGCGGCTGAAGCAGGGCTGCAGCTCCCGCACGCCGTAGTCGTTGAGATTGTTGTTGTCCAGGTCAAGGGCAAGCCGCCTGCGTAAGTGGTGCAGGACGAAGGAGAGGGCGCTGCAGTCGGCCGAGCACGCATTGCAGTAGGTCAGCTTGAGGTAGTTGGCGCAGATGCCCTTGGCCGCCAGCCGCCCCACCTTCTCGCTCTGGGTCTCGTAGATGCAGCGCAGCATCCAGAGGAAGGTAGGCATGGCCTGTACCTGGTTGAAGCCCCCCGACTGCACTCGGGGCAGGTTCTTCAGGTGGGCCTGCAGGCTAGCCAACAGGTGTGACCACAGGACCTTGCGCTTTCTCCGCAGGGCCGCGGCGGGCACCAGGTGCCGCAGGAGTTTCTGCTTGGCCTTGGACAACAGCCCGCACAGGAAGAGGTTAGTGAACTGAAAGTGATCCTTGTTCTTGAAGGGGTCCTCCCCCGCCAGGCCACTGCCCTTCAGGCACTGGAAGGGGAGAAAGGAGGGATAGCAGGACTCGGCTCCTGCCCCCGCAGGAGGTGCCCACTCGTGGAAGAAGCTGAGCAGCTGCTGAGTGCTCACCTTGTCGTCCACGACGAGAAAGAAGGCGGTAAAGAAGGCCTGGAGGGTGAGGTGGAAGAACTCATAGGACTGCTGGTCGCCGTCCAGGCCCTGCTCCGGCACGGCCCGCAGGAAGCCCAGCTGCAGCTCCTCCTCCTGCATCTCGGCCGCCTGCACCTCCTCCGGGCCAAAGACAAAGAGGTTCTTCTCCATGCCCCAGTGGGCCACCTGCCCCAACGAGCGCAGGGCGCCGCGGCCGGCGCGGAACGTCTCGGTCCGGCTGCGCGTGTTCCGCTGCACCAGGCTGGTGGGCTGAGTCCTGTTCAGGTGGACCTCGGTCACCAGCAGGAAGACATCGGTCAGGGTCACCGTGCAGTCGGGCAGCTGCGCAGAGCCGTCCCAAACACTGCCGAAGTGCTGGAAACAGCGGAAGATGATCCAGCAGAAGAGGGGCACGGCACACAGGCTGCAGAGGTTGGGGTTGGCCTCCAGCTGGGCCAGCAGGCGCTCCCGCACCGCGCGGTCGGGGAACACCTTCCGCGTGTAGGCGCGCAGGTGGCTGGGGGCGAAGCCCCGCAGAAGCACCTTCTTGCGGAGGAGCTGACGCGGGATCTCGATGCCCGTGCGCGCCGTGAGCAGCTTGCCGGCCCCCTTGAGCAGCTTCCCGCTGAGCAGGTTGGCCAGCAGGAGCAGCGGGTGGGCGGGCTCCCAGGGGGAGCAGGTGTCTGGCGCGCTGCTCAGGTCGAAGTCCGAGTGCAGCTCGTCCAGGCCGTCGAAGGTGAAGAGGGCCGTCTGGGGGAAGCGCAGCAGGAAGGCGAACACCTCGTCGGGGTCCTGCTCCGGGTAGCAGTAATGCTTGAAGAGCAGGTCCCGCAGGCACAGCGTGTCGCCCTCCTGGAAGCAGCTGAACACGCGGCAGCGGAAGTGGAAGAAGAACTTGAACTCGGCGCCCAGCAGCCCCGTGGCCCACAGGTTCTGCAGCCGCTGCAGCAGCATGGACTTGCCCACGCCCGCGTCCCCGCAGATGAAGATGGTCTCGCCCTGCTCGCTGAGGACGCCGGTGCAGTGGTCCAGGAGGCAGGCCAGGCTGCCCAGCGGGCCCAGGCTCTCGTTCCTGAAGCCCACCAGCTCCAGGATGGTGTCGGTGTACGTCTCCTCCAGCAGCAGCTCCTCCTTCTGGGCGTAGCACAGCACGAACTTGGAGTCACGGTCCAGTTGCTGTCGCAGCTTCTCCGTGTACCTGCTCACTGGAGGGTGGGGGACGGAGGACAGCCAGGTCCCAGTGAAACGCTTTTTTAAGAAGTGCATGTATTTACTTAAGGTATCTCTACACCCAGCGTGGAGCTCCAACTCACCACCCCCGAGATCAAGGGCCACGGGCTCCCGGGACTGAGCTGCCCAGGCGTTGGAAACTCGTATTGTTGTAGAAGAAATTGCCCTAACCTTTCTTTTGCTTATCACATGGCTCTGAGAACAACGGGAAGTCTCAAAACTAAATGCCAAAACTATGAGCGAGAAGATATATACCATTCGACATTAATCTCGATTACAAACGAGCTGTGCCAAAGCACAAAAAGAGAGTAAACTAAGATAGAAACTGCCTTGTTCAATGGCGCAGAGCACACCAGCGCCAGGCCCCCAGCCCACACCTGGGGGTCACTGACTTAGCACCTGCCCCCAGGGAGCAGACAGGGTAACAGGCTCACATGGGCCTGGAGCTCAGCAAACCTGAGCTAGAGGCGCGGCTTACACCGAGAGGGAGGTGGTCCCTCCCCAGACAAAAGGCTGTTCCGTAAATTCCTTTAAAATACTTTTGGGATTTTAATTATAATTCAGTTAACAAAAATGAGACACACATGCCCATTTCCAAATTCATCTATAACCTCTTCCCCTCAACTCAGTCCAAGTTGGTTGTCTGCTTAAAATTTATGAATTTTATTTCTTACATCTCTTTAGTAAGGCATAATTTATATACCACAAATTCACATATTTTACAATAGGCATTGTGTACTACTCAATGACTTTTAGTAAATTTACAAAGTTATGCAAACCTCACTACAATCCAGTTCTAAAACCTCTCCATCATAAGCCCACTTCTAGCCAATCTCTGCCCCTGGCCCTAAGCAACTGCCAATCTGCTTTCTGTCTCTATTAATTTGCCTTTTCTGGACATTTCGTATAAATAGAATCACACAAGATGGAGTCTTTCACATCTGGCTTTGTAGAGTGACTTATACTTTAAAAGCTACTGAAGTAGTTGGCTAAAGGAACCAGCGGAGACGTCTTTTTGAAAGAATGATCACGGGCAGGAACATTTTCCTTTGCTCCTGGAGAAGGAAGCAGAATGAACTGGGAAGGAGCAGGAAGAGTAAGCAGCTAACAGCGACCACAGAAGAGCTGGGCCCTGACCCTGCTGGTTGGCCTGGTTTCCCCCAAACACCCCTGATTGTCTGGGACACTTTCCTCTGTTTCTGTGTTCAAGGTCACACCGGATTCTTTAAACATCAGAGTTGGGGACCTTGGTGCTGGCATTCTGCCAGCAAGTATCTCCAACTAGAGAGCACTCAGACATGGAAAGAAGGCTCCCCGGCGCCCAGACCAGATCATGGCCCCGATTACGTGCACTCATAGCAGCCTGAACTCCTCTCGTCCTGGTCACCACATACCATCACATTCCTGCGACCGTTTACTATTGGGCCTCCCGCACTGGCCTCCGAGCTCCCTGAGAGCCGGAACCATATCTGGTCTGCTCCCCATCGTACCCCTGGCATCCAGCACAATGTCTTGGCACATAGTGGGGACACCATCAATACTTCTTAAAACGAATCGATTAGCTAATGCAGTCCCACTGTGCTTGGGAAATCAGGACTGGCCACTAGGGGGGACAGAAGAATACTTTGCCTAGGATAAAATGTGGAAAGATTTTTAAAAGGAAAAAAACGCAACCTTGAATTTGTGCGACCATTAAAATGTCTATATGTGTCCGAATGGGAAGCAAGCAGGAAGTCAGAAGAGAGGCCCTTCCCACACCTTCACAGGCCTCTCTCTAAGTCAGACCAGCTACATGTGGTCAGTTCAGCCACAGTCCCCCGGGCAGCACTTGGATGATGGGGAACATAGCACTGGGCCTACTGCCTGAGGTGGAGGGCCATGGTGGGCCACATGTTCATGCCCTGCTGAGCCCACATGCCACAGCATTTCCAAACCCCAGGGCTTTGCTTGGCATCTGCAGTCCTCCCCGGGGCAGACTCATACCTGGGTCGGTGTTGACGACAACTTTGCTCTGAATGAGCTCTGAGGGGGAGAAGCCCGTCTCCGACAGCCAAGGCCTGAGATCCACATAAGCATCTGCGAGTCGCTGGAGCACGTAGAGGAAGAACTCGGACACCTCCTCGCCCTTGCTCTGTACCAGGTCCAGAATTTTGCGGACCTGGTGGTAGCATAAGCATGAGGGGTGGTGAGCTAGTGCCTGGGGAGACCTCCTACCAGGAAGACTCACACGCAGGGCTCCAAGCTCCTACGACAGCCTGGAGCTTGACCGTCCCCCCGGCAGTGTGAGATGCTACCTGTTGAAGGCCTAGAATCTGTGAAGGGGACCCCCCGTGGTAAGAAATTAAACCACACAGCTCTAAGAAGCCGGGAGGCTTCCCTGAACCTCAAAGTGAAAAGGTCAGACTCACAAACGAGAGCTGTGCCCACCCCTGGAATCCTCCCCGTGTCTCCAGTCCGTCTTAAGCTCACACTGCTGCTGGCTGGGAATGAGTGCTGCTGGGACAAAGTTACGGCACAGGTGGAACGAGGCGGGTGCTGGGCCACACAGCAAGGGGCTCACAGGGCCCCATCTAAGTTATACCCTAAAAAACGTGTATTGTGTATTATTAAAAATGCAGGGGGGGAAAATCACACAAGTCAGCTACTGTACGCCCCCCTCCCCCCCCCCCCCCCGGCCAGAAACCCTCTGGTTTCCCCGGAGCCTGGCAGGATCCCATTATAAACAAGTTCTGTCACCCCTCCAGCCAAAGAGGTTTGGGTCTTGCCAATTCTATTTTTCAGGAGAGGACACAAAGCTGAAAGGAAATTAAGGGCTGTTAGGACTTCCCACAGTGGAGTGTGGAAAAGTCTTCACTGTGGACCCAGCCTGGGATGTGTTTGCTCCTAACGTGGAGGAAGGCCATTCTCTGGAGTCTCACCCAGCGCTGAGCAGCTCTCTGGAGGTTAAAGGCACTGAATGAACATCACTGCTAGTGTTCGATGGTCATTTCCTTTTTCCCTCCTCCCCGTCAAAAGTTTCCAAACAACTGGTTTGGAAAGCAATACACATAGCAAGGAGGGCAGCGAGGTAAGCGGAGTCTGCTCTCCCCACGAACACAGAAGTAAAATACGTAATTGTGTCATAAGCTGATAACCCAAGTGTTTCTGTCCTATAAATGACCCCAATGGGAAATCCCGCCAATGTGCCAAATGCCCAGAGGTCCTCATTCAGGTCACCGGGACAAGCCCCTTCCGGCGACCGAGACATACAGCCCGTCAAGGCCAGCCCCTGTCACCAGCACCTTGTCAGGCTGCGTGGGGCAGGCACACACGATCTCCGCATCTTCAGAAGAGAAGTAGTCGTTCTTCAGCAAGTTGTCCACCAGACACTGAGTGTTGCGGATGTGAGTGACCAGAAGTTCCCGGTTGATTTTCAACAATTTAACATGGGAGTGAGACTCTGATGGGATTATCCCCATCTCACTGTGTCCCTGCTTTTCCATGGCTAAAGGAGCAAGCGACTACTTTGCCCAAATTCATCTTTGGCTACATGTGTCTTCCTGGCAGAAGGGCAATCAGGATCCAGGGCGCCCACCTCTCTCTCTCAGTGCCGCCCCTGAAGAGACAAACAAAAACACCAATGAAGCAAAAGCCATGGGAAATATCCCTCCCCTTCTCTTTGGTCCTGGAATTTCTGTACTTCAAGCAGGAGGAGTTATGCTTAAGATGGTGATCTGAGGGGCGCCGGCACGGCTCAGTCAGTTAAGCATGTGACTCTTCACTTTGGCTAGGTCATGATCTCGCAATCGTGAGATGGAGCCCCACTTCGGGCTCTGCGCTTGCAATTGAGTCTGCTTGAGATTCTCCCTCTCCCTCTGCCCCTCCACCCTCTCAAAAAAAATTAATGAAAAAATAAATTTAAAAAAAGATGCTGATCTGAGAAAAAATGATAATTGAACTGTTTCCGCTTGTGGGTTACATGCCTAGGGAGGGTGACCAGAGGTAGACAACCTTTTGTATAGCAAAACTTATCTTTTAAATAATAATAATAATTTAAAAAGTATGCTTCAATCCCAGCCTGGGATAGAGATAAAAGGTATATTATTTTCCATAAAAAGGAAGGGGGAGCATTCAGAATTGGGAGCAGAGGAATGATGATTGGTTGTGGGGGGCGTTGAGGGTTGGTGGGAGAGAGGGTCTGAGCCCAAAACGGCCCAAGGAGGGAGACAGCCAGCATGAAGTCTCCTGTGGCAGCCAGAGCCCAGGGACCTGGGAACAGGGATGCTGCCATCACTCTTGCCCGTTCCGGGTTGTTCTGTAGCCCCGCTGGACCACTGCTCCAGAGATCCTCACACCTCCAGCCAAGTCTGCCATATACCAAGCACCTTGGGGAACGAAGGAGGAACAATGGCCATGTGTGGAGTGAAGCAGGGCAGCGGGAGGGCAGGAGGGAAGGGGACGTGGACTTCCAAGTGGCAGATGACCACGAAAAGCCATCTCCCTGGAAATCCTTGAAAACCTCGTGTACCTGCTGAACTTCCTGTCTGGGTAGAAACGGGGACTCAAGCCCTTTTATTTGGGTATTAAAAACTCATTTGGGTTCATCTGCCCTACCCCCAAATTGCACTGATTCCCTTTCTTGTCCCGAAAGATTCTTCCGCCACTTCTCCACTCATCCTTGTATATATAAATTGGGTCACTATCTTGGAAGTAGAAGGCCCTGAAGAGGCCACTTAGTGCCTCGTCGAGGTAGGAAAACTCACGTTCCAGAGAGATAGTGCTTAAACTTTTTCGTTGAGCCCCACCGCCCCCAAAATAATAGACTTCTAAACCCTGTCAGTGTCTTTACTGTAGCTCTTACAAGCCCACATCCATTAACAGTCAAGTCCAGCGGTTCTGGATTTCCGCCCCCAAGTCACACATGAGTCTCCTGGTCTTTACACACAACCATTTTTCCTTCTTTTATCTATCAATTTCCTGAACTTTGCAAGTCTTACAGAGATTTCTCAATGGGACCCCACGCAATAACTTCCCTTTTATAACCTGAGTGACTGAGCAAGAGATAATACAATTTAACACTCTAAGCCGTGGGAGGGCGGGACATCCTTACCGAAAAGAACTTTCAGGGATGGAAACGACTGGTTAGTTACTACTGTACTAGATGTATACTTGTCTCTTAGATGTTAATTCAGCCTTTTCCACTGTGGTCAACTGTATGACCTATTTTAGGATCCACAGCTTTAGAAAACTGGTTCCCTGAAGGGATACCGGTGGGTAATATTAAATTAAATTAGGGGTTAATGATACTTTTTTAAATTTCTGGCATTATTCTTTGAAGTAAATCAAAATACTTTAAAACAACTTTCTCTTCTGAAATCTTCAATTTTCAATTTCTTTCCAGAATCCGCAAAATCAAAAAAAAAAAGGACAGGTTTCTTTGAAAATACTATTGTAATGAATGGTGAATGAACAAATGAAATTGATGACGGGATAGTTTTAAATCCAGAACTCTAGGACATTGTAGTCTTCTCTGTACCTTCTTCCTTCAGGACAATGTTTTCTAAATGTCATTCGGGTAACATATTCACTTATATATATATATTTTTTGGTCATAATTGAGTCCTACCTCTACTTTATTTGCTTAACTTTGTGCTTTAGATGGACTGTTTTATTTATTTTTTTGCTTTTCATTTGATTTAGTTCTAGTATAGTTAACACACAGTGTTATATTCTCTTCAGGTGGACACTCTAGTGATTCCCCTGTGCTCATCACAGCAAGTGGACTCCTTAATCCCCATAAATTGACTATTTTAAAACTCAGATTAATTTTAAAGGAAATATTATATCACCATTATAAATGAAAACTATCATTTTCAATAAATAGAAAGTAACACAAAAATAAATTCGCTGGAAATAAAACTATGCTATTGTATTCCACCTCAACAGTCCTGCATGGGAAGATCCAAGGTCTGAGGCCTGTTTGCTCGCAGGAGCATTTGAGGGTGTTATAGACATAATAGCACAAAAGTGAGACTTTCTTTGCGCTGATCCTTCATCTGCGAGAACCGGAAAGAGAGCTGCCTGCCTACTTCCTGAGTCAGCGTTGGGCAGGCGTAGCTGCCGTGACGGAAGAAGGCTGGGAATGGGTGTTACGTTTCATCTGTTCAAACCTAGTCCACGTCCGTCCTGTTTTACTCACAGCTCTTGTCTCTTCCGAGCCTGTGATTCACACAAAATCAGTGATTTCGCCCCTCAGCCTGCCCGTGGTAAGCCCGCAGACATCTCCTCCTCTTGCTATCCAAGGCAGAAACTTCCATCCCCTGATTTACGGCCACCTAAGCAAGGCAACAAATCCCATGTCAGCCAGCTAGCAAGGAGGCTGTTGTTCTACAATTTCCAAAGCCCCGGTTGGTTGAGATTTAATCAGATTTGCGGAATTAGCTCAATTCAGCGGGAACTTACGGTGTGGATGGTGGAAGAGGAAAGAGAAGGCTGAACCTGGCCTGGTAAACAGAATCCAAGGGTAGACCAAATCTATATCCCAGGGCACTGTAGAGAAATTCACTTCATGGGCATCTGGTAACAGCGGGAACTTACGGTGTGGATGGTGGAAGAGGAAAGAGAAGGCTGAACCTGGCCTGGTAAACAGAATCCAAGGGTAGACCAAATCTATATCCCAGGGCACTGTAGAGAAATTCACTTCATGGGCATCTGGTAACCGAAATACCAAACAGAACCGGGGATCTCCTGGCCCTCACAGGGGATCCATTACGGTCTTCACCTGCTAAAAGGTGGGTCTGGCTAGTGAAGATGGTCAAGTTGTCACGTCCAGGCACACAGGAAAAGCAAGGTTGGGCCAGAATCAGGTTTAGTGAGCTGGACCTGCTCCAGTGGCTGGAGCTCCCCCGCGGCAGCGGTGTACAGCAGAGAGGACTGAAGGTGGAGATCCTGGTGAGGAAAGGCCAGGAAACAACCAAACAAACCCCATTAAGCCAATGGAGATGGCCAGGAAACAAGACCCATCGCAGAATGAAAGAGGAAGATGAAGCAGAGATATGAAGCAGAAGAGGTCAGGGGAGGACTGGTCTACCACCTAAAGCCATCTCTTCAGACAAAGGCAAGTGGGGCTAGAGCCTATTGGTGGGCAGGGAGCCCCTTGGAGCTGGGGGGTTAGATGGTACCCCCAGCCCCTCCTCTTCTTCCGGCTTTCTGATCTGACCTCAGAGAGGTTTAGTTCCCAGGTAACCGAATCCCAGGGTCAATCCACCACCTTAGGCTCCTTGTGGAGATCTGTGCCTAGGTCCCATCTTGCAATATGATCTTCTGAACTAAATATAAAGTCTGCAGAGCCTCCAAAAAAGGCTCAGGGAAGCTTCTCTGAGGAAAACAAAACAAGAGGGCAGGCATTCAAAGGAAAAAAGAAGTAGAGACAGGAGAGAGAAACTCTGTAAGACTATAGAACAGACTGTTGAATAGAAATAAAACTCAAGCCATGTGTGTAATCTAAGGTTTTCTAGTAGCCACAGTAATAAAAGTAAAGAGAAATGAAATTAATTTTCATAATGCTTTAACCCAATATATTAAATATCTTATTTCAATATGTAATCAACATAGAATTAAATGAAATGTCTTGGGGCGCCTGGGTGGCTCAGCTGGTTAAGCAACTGCCTTCGGCTCAGGTCATGATCCTGGAGTCCCGGGATCGAGTCCCGCATCGGGCTCCCTGCTCATCGGGGAGTCTGCTTCTCCCTCTGACCTTCCCCCCTCTCCTGCTCTCTTTCTCTCTCATTCTGTCTCAAATAAATAAATAAATAAATAAATAAATAAATAAATAAATAAATAAATAAATAAAAATAAATGAAATGTCTTACATTCATTTTTTTCATACTAAGGCTCTGACATCCAGTGTGCATTTCACACTTACAGCACCTCTCAAACTGGACCAGCCACACGTCAGGTGCTCTAGAGCCACCTGTGGCCAGTGGCTGCTGCGCTGGATGGTGTAGCCCCAGAGCAACAACTAGAAGCCGGGGCAGGAAGACCTCGCAGCTCCTGCCCCGTCCCCACCGCCATCTAAAAGACTGACGCCAGGAAGGACTCTGAATTGGCTTTTCAGATTAATTTCTCAGAAAGTCACTGAGGCAGGTAGTTAAAGAGGTGAGATCACGGACAGTTCTGTGAACTCAGAAAGGAAAGAAGTATGGCACCTACTGGTCTATAGTCAGCATACAATTCCTTTCAACTATTAGATAACAAATTCAAGCTTTGCATGCGGAAAAGATTAAAAGTAAGAATGATTTTTTGTCAAAGCATTTTTGTCAAGAATGCTATTGATAGTATAGTGAGACGGGGACTTTCGGACACCGTGGGTAAGAATGTATCCTGGTGGAGACCATCTGGGAACCCATTTAATAGTATGTATCAAGAGCCTGTGAAAAGTTCGATTTAGTAACTTCTCATTCTAGAAATCAGCCTTCTGCAAATATTTCCTATTCTAGAAATCTGCCTTCTGAAAAGATTCAGAGGTTCTGACAATTTTGTGCTTGATTTTTAAAAATTATTTATTTATTTATTTTTAAAAGATTTTATTTATTTATTTATTTGAGAGAGAGAGAGAGAAACAGCATGAGAGGCGAGAGGGTCAGAGGGAGCAGCAGGCTCCCCGCTGAGCCGGGAACCCGATGTGGGACTCGATCCCAGGACTCCGGGATCATGACCTGAGTTGAAGGCAGTCGCTTAACCAACTGAGCCACCAGGCGCCCTGATTTTTTTTTAAACAAGTTTCTTCTACTTCTAACTGTGATACAGTAGCTTGTGACTCCCACAGAGACCAACTGTAGGTGAACTGATCAACAAATTGGGGTACGTTCGTACAGCAGAGCACTATTCAGTAAGAAGTATTAATGAAATACAACATGAATATCACAGCTATTACACTGCATGAGAGAAACCAGACTCAAAAGAGTATATAATATATGATTCCATTCTAGAAATCTGACCCTGAAATCAGAGCAATGGTTTCCCGGGGTAGGGGGGTGGGAAGACAGGAGAAACTGACTGCCTAGAGAAATTGCTGGGGAGATAGAAATACCCTTTATCTTGACTGAAGTGCTATATATAGGTCACATATATGTGTGTATGTGTACAGAAATGAGTTTTTCAGGTAGAAGAAAAATGATCCTAAGACAAAAAATGAGAGCAACAGAAAGGTTAATGTGAATAAATAGAAATGTGTATTGACTGAAGAAAACACTACTAATTAATATCTTGGGGAGTTTAAAATATATACAGAATTAGGGGCGACTGGGTGGCTCAGTCGTTAAGCATCTGCCTTCGGCTCAGGTCACGATCCCGGGGTCCTGGGATCGAGCCCCATGTCAGGCTCCCTGCTCAGCGGGAAGCCTGCTTCTCCCTCTCCCACTCCCCCTGCTTGTGTTCCTTCTCTCGCTGTCTCTCTGTCAAATAAATAAATAAAATATTAAAATATATATATATACATATATATACAGAATTAGCATGTGTAACAATAACAACACAAAAGTTGGAGGGGAATAAATGGACTTAAGGTGTTCTAAGGTCAAAGCACTTTCTGGTACTAGGCAAAAGTATGACTTTATGTTTTTTTAAGTAAGCTCTATGCCCAACATGGGACTTGAACCCACAAACCCGAGATTAAAATTCACATGCTCCAGTGACTGAGCCAGCCGGTTGCCCCAGTATTACTTTGTTTCAGACAGTAATAATTCAAAGATCAGATTATTGTCTCTAAGATTGCCACTAAAAGAATAGTAAAAGAAATATATACAAGACAATAGAAGGAGGAAATGGAATAATAAATACACTTAATTCTAAAAGAAGACAGGGAGATAAAAAGGTAAAAAAAAAAAAAAATAGCCAAGACAAATAGAAACCAAACGGATATAAATCCAAATGTATTAATAATTCCATTCCAGTACATGTAAATGTAGTAAATACACCAATTATAAAACTTGGCTTGGCAGACTTGATAGAAAAAAACTACATGCTGCCTAAAGAGATGTATCTTAAATAAAATGATGGGGTTTAATTCATTCACTCATTTCCCCAACAGGAAAAGAAATACGAGGTATACCCTCACCAAAAAAGAGCTGGCATAGCTATATTAAAAATAAAGAATTTAAGGGAAGAAATATTACTAGAGATAGAAAAACATTTCATAATGATAAAATGATCAATTCTAAAGGACGATACAAATATTTTCATTTGTATGGACCTAGTAACATTTTCAAAATAATACAGCAAAAATTGACAATCATAAGAGACCTAGACAAATCCACAATCACAATGGTGGACTTTAATACACGCCTCAGAGTAACTGAAAGAACAAAAAGAACTAAAAATCAGCAGAGTAAGAATATGGAGAATCTGACCAGAAGAACAAATCTCCTGACATCTATAGAACACGCACCCAACAGCAACAGAATGCTTAGCCTTTTAACTGCACGTGTAATATTCGTCAAAGCTGACATAAAGCAAGTTCTTAACACATTTTTTTTTTCTTAACACATTTTTTTAAGATTTTATTTATTTATTTGAGAGCAAGCAAGTGCTGGGGGAGGGACGGGGGAGCCCACCACCAAGGGCTGCATCCTAGGACCCTGAGATCATGACCTGAGTAGAAGGCAGATGCTTAACTGACTAAGCCACCCAGGTGCGCTGCAAGTTCTGAACACATTTTAAAGGACTGAAATCATTCAGAATATATTCTCTGACCATAGTGGAATCAAGCTAGAAATCAAAAATAAAAAGATACCTAGAAAATCCGCAAACCAACTGGTCAAAGAAGAAATAGAAATTAGAAAATATTTTGAACTGTATGATCATGAAAATACAACATATCAACACTTGTGGGATACAATTAAAGAAGTCATAGAAATTTATAGATTTATATGCATATATTAGAGAAGAAAAACAGGGGTGGCTGGGTGGCTCAGTCAGTTAAGCATCTACCTTGGCTCAGGTCATGATCCCAGCGTTCTGGGATCCAGCCCTGCATCGGGCTCCCTGCTCAGCGGGGAGTCTGCTTCTCCCCCTCCTTCTGCCCCTCCTTGCGCTCTCCCTCTCTCACTATATCTCTCTCAAATAAATAAAATCTTAAAGGGAAAAAAAAAAAGAAAAACAAGGGTTTCTGGGTGGCTCAATCAGTTTAGCGTCCAACTCTTGGTTTCAGCTCAGGTCATGATCTCAGGGTCGTGAGATGGAGCCCCGCATCTGGCTCCACACCCAGTGTGGAGCCTGCTTAGGATTCTCTCCCTCCCTCTCCCTCTGCCCCTCCGCCACCCCTGTTCTCTCCCTCTCGCTCTCAGAAAAAAAAAAACAAAAATTCTCTCAACAAAGCGGGTTTAAAGGGAACGTATGTCAACATAATAAAGGCCATATGTCAAAAACCCACAGCGAACGTCACATTCCATGGTGCAAAACGGAGTTTTTCCTCTAAGATCAGGAATTTCTTTAGAACCAGCACATGGTCACTGCAGGTCCCTGTGTTCTCCGGCTGCCCCCGCACTGTCCTTTGCCGGCCAGTGGCCAAGAGAAGCTGGAGGGGCAGCAGGGGAGGAGTTCTATGAAGCCACTCTCCCAGAGAGCGTTACTGCAAGGCAGTGCTTCTGCAAACGGCTCAGCTGGGGCGCCCTCCCAGCTGAAGAGCGCGGTGAAGGTGAGCAGGCCTGCCCGAGCGGAGACCTCAGGGTCATTCCTTAGCTCGTTTACACTCCTCAGGCATAAAGGCCATTGTCCCCCTGCCGGCAGGGGGCTCACAGACAAGAGAGACGACATCATGGACAGAAACCTAGCAGCACCAAATGCAAGGAAAACAAAATACCCGAAGAATGGGGGAAACAGAGCAAAGACTTCCGCCTGAGGTGAACTTGGCACCCCAGAATGGAGGGAGGTCTGCCTTAGCCAGAAGTCTGGGGGAGGCCGGGGAGGCCCGGGGGGCTTAGCGGGGCGCTGTGGCTGACCCACGGTCAGAATGCCTGTGGGGAGGTCACAGGGGCACGTCGGGGAAGGATTCACTGAGAAAGGAGTCCCACCTGGGGACAGAGCAACCGGGCCTCCTGCGCAGACCTGCTGCCTTTCAGTCCCCGAGCCTTGGGGAGGCCCTTCCCCCACACTCACTTTCACTTTCTAAAGAGGGTTTTGCCCAGTGCCGCTGCTTTCTTCCTTCTCTACTATCCCCAGGGACCCTGAAAGTCAATGTGCATTCTTTGTAACCGAGATGCTAAGATAAAAAGCACTTTATAAAGATGTTCATCTCCATAGATGTTCCTTTTTATGTTTTAATAACTTTCCCCAAGTATAAAAGCAATTTATCTGCTCACCGTGGAAACTTCGGGAAATGCAAAAAGAAAAAAGAGAGAGAGAGAGAAAACCCCAAATCACCTACACCACTGTTACCATTCTGGAACGTTCCCTTTCTGCTTTTCTCGAGGTGCAGGTAGGCCTACACTGGTCTTCTGCTGGCATCACACTGTATACGGCTGCTGTACCTTTACCATTATTGTGTGTTTCTAGGTAACCACCAAGGCCCGCTTTCAAGCTGCAGAAGCTCGTTTCTGACAGACGCTTTACTTACTGGGTTTTTATTTTATAAAGGAAAGTAAGAGCCACCTGCCACCCTGACCTTTCAAAGCCCCATAACCGAGACATTCCACGTGCCAAACTGGAGGGTCAAAGATGACACTCAGTAGTAGTAACACCTACCCTGGCCTGGGCCGGCCTGCCTGCCCGAACCACCTCAGCAAACCCAGATGCTCCCATCTGCGGCCAGTCGCCAGGACAACCTGCTATCACCCACGGGACCCGCGGAAGGGCCACCGGGGACCGGGCGGGGGAGGGGCGCTGGGAAGACTCCAGGATGCCGGCCTCCCGCGTCCTCTCCAGGGGTCCGGTGTCAAGCCCTGCACTGCGTGGTGGCCCCAGTAGGACACAGAAGGACCATCACTAACACTGAGTAAGCCGTTTCCCGGGGGCCCAGCATCCAGCTAATGCTTTCCACGCACATACAGTAACGCAGGGCTTAGAGGTGGTCTCTGGTGCCAGCCAGCCTCTCTGTGACTCGGTTTCCTCACAGGGACAGTCCCCGCCTCAAAGTGTTGCTGTGAGGACTGAGTTCATATTCAAAGTGCCTAGACCAGGCACCGAGTAACTACTCGGTAATGATCACCTGATTTAATCTTCTCTGTTATCTCACTCAATTCTTAGGACGACACTAGGTGGCAGAGGTCATTGTTACCACCGACTTACAAATGAGCCATCTGAGGCCCACGAGGTTAACGATCTTCCCAAAGTCACAGAGTTTATAATCCGGCAGGACAGATGGGACAGAACAACAGATTTCAAGTGCGGTGAGCACACTAAATGAGCAATGAAGCCAGAGTGCCAGCCTGCGGCCCCCCCTGGGCTTCCGGCGGCAGGTGACCAGGACAAGTGCTTAGAGCCCCTGTCCCTTAGGAGCTGGAACGTGAGACACACGGAGTCCCAGTAACCCCCAGCACACGAGTGCTTGGTCCAAGCGGCCCACTGCTGAGCGACACAGTCTCCTCGGGCCCCCAGAGGTGCCACCCCTTATCCTGTGCATCTTTATAATAAACCTCTCTGAACAGAGAGAGCCTCAGGGTTATCTCTGAGTGAGATGGTCAGTTAGATGCTGGCAAACACGTCCGCTCTGCGCAGAATCACCCCGCAAAGCCGGGGTGCAGAGGTCACCTGGCCCACAGTATAACTGTGAATGTCAACTCCCAGAACGAGTAGACAGAATTTGGCTTCCATCCTTACTGACACGGCCTAGATCGAGAACAGAAACCACAAGAAAATCATTTCCTGTCACCTACGCTGGCCTCATGATTTCACTCTTTTCTTAGACACCCAGTTGCTGGCAATCATCATTCATCGTGGGCCTGAAAGATAAGAGATTTCAGAATAAATGACACAGCTTTCCACAAATTGGTGTCGCAACACCAAGTAAGATCCCTAACAGAGCTGAGGTCTATTCCCTCGAACATTCCTTAACAATGCAGCAGAGGTCAACTTAGAGTTACGACCCAGAGTGCTCTCAACAGTGAGCGCAGTGGGGTCAGGCCATTCTTCAAGCATTTCTGCTGCGGACACTTGCCACACGGAGACTGTAAAAAAAATACAAACACGAGCAAAATCAAAGCCAGCTTTGCTGGCATCAGGTGCTACGGAATCTGGCCAGGGCTCTGAACCTCTGCACTTACACTGACCCCGTCGCCACCTGCCACCACCCTCCCCTGTCCCCCTGCTGCCAAGTTCTGTTCATTTCTCGAAATGTGAGTTTCCCAAACAGGCTGCTGCCTCTGGAAACTTGGGAGGCTACAGGAAACAAAAAAGGGCAATGGTTTTATACATTAGAGAGGATCAGCATATGGGATATGACTTAACTGACCATGGGACAGTCTCTCGGACTCTCCTCCTGCTTCCTTACAGAAGAGCACAGTGATGGAAGTGGGTGGCTCATTAAATAGTGTGGACTAACGGGGTGCCTGGCTGGCTCAGTCGGCAGAGCATGCAACTCCTCTTCCTCCGGCTCTCTGACCAGCTCCTTCAAGGTGGCGGCTGCTTCACCCGCCCGGGGCCAAGTCAGGGCAGTGAGGACTGCCTCCTGCCAGGCTGTGATGGGCACAGTGCAGTGCGAGCAAGACACGGACCTCTGTTGTTTGAGCTGCTGGGATTTGGGGATTATCTGTAACCGAGCCCAGCCTGACAGATACCATGCTTTTGGGCAGGAAAAGCATTCAGCACGTTAGGAAACTGAGGCCCAGAGGGGTGAAGTGAGTTGTCACAGGCCAGACAGCCGGCTGGAGGCCGGGCAGGAGGCACAGCACAGCCCTCACCCTTCCTTCACAAGATGGCAGTTTCTCTAAGACACAACCCCATGACATTAAAGGACCACCTGGAGTAAAGATAAGCCGCTACAATGGTTTTTCAGGTACCATAAAATTGACTCTATTTATTGAGTTAAAAGTTAAAATAAAACACCATTCTCTGCTTACCTCTGGCTTACAGTCACCTATTAAAAAAATACTAATATATTAAAAAAGGGAAAAAGGCACACAAGGAAGTCACGCATACTCCTGACTGGGGCTGGGGCAGCCGCATCTGCCTGCTGTGGTCCCACATCCTGTCATTCCACCCAGCTACCTGCCCCAGAACTGCTGCACCTCAGCCCCGGCCACCACCACGACTGTCAGGATGGCTGGGTACGAACCATCACCAGTGATGAAAAGGAACATGACGGAGCCATATGTACGGACAGAGAAAGATCTTCAAGACACGGCGTCACTTGAGAAATGCAAGTTGCTGAAAGAAATACGGAGTATAACATTTATATAACTTGCCCATATCGCCTACCCTAGAAACACACAAAACACTATATATTTTCTACAAGCATACATCTGTAAACATAAATGCAAAGAAAAATATCTGGAAGACAACACACTCTACGAGAATAGAGATTACTTCTGGACAGGGAACGAGGGCACCAGGATTGCTTAGTATTTTTATTGGTAATGTTTTAACTTTTCAGAAAAAGAATATATACTTGCATCATTTAAAGTTACTTTAGAGCCTTCTTATTTTTTTTTAAAGATCTACTTATTTGTTTTAGAGAGAGAGCAAGAGAAAGAGAGAGCATGCACGCATGTGGTGGGGAGGGGCAGAGGGAGAGGGAGAGAGAGAAACCCAAGCCGACTCCAAGCTGAGCATGGGGCCTGACCCCATAACCCTGAGCTCACGACCTGAGCTGAAACCAAGAGGCAGATGCTTAACTGACTAAGCCACCCAGGAGCCCCACTTTAGAACCTTTTTAATCATCAGGGCATCTTAGGCCGTTTTGAGACAGGTCAGTGAAACATTCTCAGCAATCACTTTGTCCTAAGGAACTTTGACTTTCAACTCAAAAACCCACCCCCCTACACAAAAAGGCCCCATCCCCATTAAACGAAATGATGCTTCGTTAAAACCAAACAAACTCAGATGGGCTGCTACGACTCTTTCTGCACACCTGTAAATAAATGAAATGCTCCTTCTGGTTTGGTGAAATATCACAGTCAAGCTGACAGGTTTGTGGGTGGCAACAGGTTTATTTTGTCTTCAGTTTAGTAGGAGGCTGTCCTCTCAGGGTATTGCCACTAAGTCTGGTTTGAAACAAGGAATCTAAACTGAAAATATCAATCCTCACACAAAAATTACAGAGCAAAAGAATCAACAAAACTGACTTTCGGGTAGATTTTTTTCCATCTTAGGACCTCAAGCAGTATCTTATTGAAGAAATGCTCCATGATTACTAAATACTTCATTTCCCTTTGTATTTTTCCCTTCCTTTTTTTTTTTTAAAGATTTTATTTATTTATTTGAGAGAGAGAATGAGAGACAGAGAGCACGAGAGGGAAGAGAGTCAGAGGGAGAAGCAGACCCCCTGCTGAGCAGGGAGCCCGATGCGGGACTCGATCCTGGGACTCCAGGATCATGACCTGAGCCGAAGGCAGTCGCTTAACCAACTGAGCCACCCAGGCGCCCTATTTTTCCCTTCCTTTCATGTAGCACAAACCTCTGCACAGTTTAAAACAATATCAGCTCAACTGCTTTCTGTGGAACGTTCTGACCCCGAGTGATGTTTTCATTTTGATGGATGATGCCCAAAGGACCTCACATTTTCCCACCCAATATCTGCTCCCCACCCAAAAGGTATCATTACCAAAGAAACCAACCGTTTTAGATTCTTTCCTCTTTCCAGTCATGAAGGTCTAACCAGCAAACAGTATGTCTGGCAAAGCCCCAAGCTGCCATGCACAATATGGGTTTCTAAAACACTCTCACTCCCACAGACCTGGATGACAGAAATCGATCGGACATCAGATAATAGACAACTGGTCGTTATTTACTGAATTCAGATTCAAGATGAGTTCAATAAAGCCACCATTCCCTGCCTACTTCAGAGATATTACCCGGATTGTAAAACATCAACTAGAATAGAGCCTGCCAACCTGATGGTAAATCCCAGCAAAACTTGAACCCCCCACACCCATGAGCACTGAGGGTCATATCTGGATTCTCCTCAAGGAGATTTCTCCTCTCTTGAATAAGATTTATTTTGGTGAATATGATCCACAGCTTCCTCAGACCAGTTTTAAAATGAAGATGATACTGTATTTGTTGACTTGAAGAACCTGGATACTCAAGGTGCCCAACAAGTGGGTGGACCAACCCATCCCAACGGCAATCTCACCGAAAGCTAATGCCCAGCATATTTCCACACTATATCGGCGGAGCTGTGCAGAGAATACATGCAATGGGTCAACTCAAATTGGCTCCCACTTTCCCTGCTGCATAATCCACAAAAACATTAGTTCAATCATGGTCCCAGGCCTCTGACATTAGATAAACACAAGCTGCCGTTCTTTAATAGATCTACATCTCTTTCTCTCTCTCTCCTTCTCTCTCTCTTTCTCTCTCGGGTTTGTTGTTATTTCTTTTCATTTTTCTTCTTTCTTTCTAGCTTCTTATCCTGGAAAACAAGCCGACTCCTGTATGCCTCTGTCATACCAGAAAACTACTGACAGTTCCCTCTGGAGAAAATTTAGCAGATGGATGAGGCTACAATTATTATTTGAAGCTTTTGAGCTCCATTAACACTCATTTACTTTAAGTATCTGAAAGCCCTTAATCCCTCAGAATTTCAAAGCAGATACAGAAATCAGTCAGTCTCTCATAATCTCCTCTCTCTTCCTCCCGCTCCGCCTCCCCCACACGCATTTACACATCGGCCCCAGAGAACCCTTCCATCTATCTGAGTTTCTATCTTCCTTTCTTGGGAAAGTGCCACAGGACTCCAGATGCAGACTCCGCCCCCCTGCCTACAAAGGAAGGAATGCAGCCCCAGCTGATGTAAGCACTCAGGAAGGGCTGGACGCTGATGAAACGCAGACATCCAGTCACACTGCCGGGACCTTCTGGGAAGTCAGTGTCTGACTCCACATCCCTCAGAGTCAAACCTTCTGGTCAAGAAACCCTGTGGAGAATGCATGCAGAGCCAGCCCCTCGCTTATCTGCTGGAACCACAGACTTCCAGGGTGGAACAGAATGTTGGTCAATGCCCCCATTTTAGAGATGAGGAAACTGAGGCCCAGGGCAGAGTGGGTCAACCAGAACCAGAACCCAGGTCTGCTGGCACTGAGGCAAATCCTTCTTTGGTTTACTTCTGCTTCGAAGAGCTGCCTGGGCGGCAGCAACACATGCCCCCCCTCCCCCACTCCCCAGCAGGGACTGACACCTGTCCCAGTGGGGAAGGGTGGGGCCCCCTCACCCTGTTCCTCCCCTCAGCCCCGCTCTCCCTGCTGGGAACTCCCACAGTACTTTGTTCCCATTTCTCTCAGAGGACAGGTACTTTACCTTTTTCTTCCCTGACCTCTCCCTTCATATTGATTGATGGTGGCAGTGAAGGGCCAAGACTCTAAAACCAGCTTATCTGATTCCAGTCACGAGCTGTGTGATTTGGACAAACACCATACCACCCTTCTGCGCTTCAGTGTTCTTACCTGCAAAATGCAGATAATAATACTAGCACCTACCGCCTAGGACCGCTGTGAGGGTTCAGTGAGTGAATATACACACAGTGTTTAGAACAGCACTGGTCCCACCGTAAGCACTTATCACGGTCAAGAAGGGAGACTAGGCTAGGAGTTCAGTCTGGTTCCCCCTCGAGGCCCGGCATCTGACTATAAGGGATGGTGTCTATCTGGTTAGTCACCATCTCTCCAGAACATAGAGGCTGCTAGATAAAAAATTGAATGAATGCATCTGGCACAATGCCCTGCTTAGAGCAGGTGCTTCCTTAACATGCATTGAACGAATATGTGGATTTCCAGAGTTCACACACTCACTTAGGGGAGGTCACTTGCTAAGCTTATCGGTGGATAAATTCAGATTTGCAGGCACCAGTACTTGCTATTGCTTGAAGGCATTTATATTAGCTGCTGCCTTAAAAAGTTCAACCAGAGCTCAGCTCTCAACTTCCAGGGCATTGTCTGTGCATGCTCTCGGCACAAAATCACCTCTGCTTTGTGACAATGCCCCCCACGATGCCTTAAGGGGCTGATGTGCGATTGTTGATTGATATTTTCCTGGTGTTCTCCAGGCTTTGAAAAACAAAGTTCCAAAAACACCCTGCTTGGTATTCATCTCTGAGGGGCCAGTGAATAAAAATATCTCAATAAAGAAAGCCAACAGAAGCCAACAGAGCCTTGAATCAGAGACCCAGATCTGGAACTCTGTAAGTGGGTTTAAGTACTTAGGCGGAAGAAAGCGTCAGCCCCAGGACATCTGGAGATGGCATTGAGAACCAACACAGAAAGTGTCTGGGGCTTCTCAAAGGAAAGGCACTCCATAAGAACAGAATGTGTTAGTCACCTCAGAGGCTTGAGTTGAAACTTGACCTTGAGTAAATAAACACTGCTGACCACTGGTCAAAACACTTAGCTAGAGACTCTTACTCACTCCACTTGAACATGCAGCCACAGTCAGAACGGTCTGGGACACAAATCTACCCCGGAGCCTGATCGCAGGGTATCTGGGATGTGTGTAGGGTGGCCCTGAGGGGTGCTGAGAGATTGAGAAGATGCCAAGTTCCCCCAAGAGGCAGCAACACTCAGGGCCTGGGCCCTCCAGAGTCCTCATGCAGTATGTCCTATTTTAGGGAACAGGCCCCCCACCAGCCGAAATACACCTGACCTGCCATGGTCTCTCACTCTGGGACCTCATGAAAACGTCACAGGAGTATGGAGAAAGGGGGCAGTGCAGACCCCCCAAAACAAGCTGGCATGACGTGGTGAGGTCTCGGCCCCTTCTGGTTTGGAGGGTTTTTCTGTGATCTGAAAGCTCCAAATAATTTTCTTTTTTTCCCCAAACCCTGTGCCTTTTAGGTGTATGCAATTTCCCCGATTGACGAACAGGGCGGAGAAAGCACCTCTTTCAGGGCTTTTGGGCAAAAGCCAGAGGGAGAGCAGACAGCATAAAAAACTGTCCGATGCCCCTGCCCTTGGCTGGGGGGACGGGATGCCCAGCATTTTGTACCTGCACACCCTGATGCTCTGACAACCACACTCCCAAACTGCCTCTGTTCTTCAGGGCCTTTTGTTCCTGTTTCAAGGAGCCAGGAAGGCCTGGAATCCACCTGCATCCACCCACGGAGGCTCCTGTTGAAGGATGCTAGCGCCTAGGAGGCCCACACATTTACACATCGGCCCCGGAGAACCACAAAGCTGATGCTCCGATTCCTGGCTCTGCCCGCTTTTCTGAGCTTTAGTTGGTTCATCCAGAAATTGAAAACCATAATTTCTGTCTCCAGAACTGTCTCACACATCGAGACAAGTTTTATCAAGCTTAACAAATAGGGGTCGCTCATTATCTTTTTCTGGTAGATTACTAACAGAAAAGGTGGGGGAGGGAGGATCTCCTCGAGGCCTCCCATCGCCTTTTAGAGTAAAATTCCAAAGCCTTTCCAGCTCAGGAGGCTCTGCTTGGCCTGAGTTTGGTTCATTCTTTAGCTCTGTCTGCACATTCCCCAACACACCCGATGCTTTCCCACCTCTGAGCCTTCAAACACGCCGTTCCCTGTGTCTGGCATGCTCTAACTCCTTTTCATCCCGAGTCCTAGTCGAAAAGGCTCGTTCTTGGAAAGGCATATCCCCGACTTGCGGAATCCGAGTCCAGCTCTGATACTGTCTCCTGACGTCCTGCTGTGTCCGCTTACGGCAGTCAGCACTGTTCAGACCCGGGTACTGGTGTGTCACACCCCTTCCTCCTCCGCGAGCCTGTGAACTCCCTTTGGCCGGGCGCTGGGCCTGTTTCATTCACTGCTGCAGTCCAGATATTTTCATAGACTCCTGGCACTGGCAAGGTCTTCTGATAATATTTGTTGAATTAACGTGTTGAAGATTTGAAGGCCCCACGAGCCAGGAGGAACCAGGAGCTACGAAAAGCTTTCTAACAGCCCCCGACGCCAGGCTGGGGAGCCAGGAAAGCACTTCGCACCCAGGGGAAAGCCAGAAAAACCATTACCACCTCATTATCTGAAAGACGAAAGCACCCACAATGCACTCAATGGAGAATCTGCTTCTCTGGGCCCAGCTCCACTAGCTCAGGCCTCTTGGAAGATCGCCTGATTCCCCAAAGAGGCAAAAGCTACGGAGGTGTACAGAAGAGGGGAGAGGAGTAAGAAATTTCAGAAAAGGCAATCTACTTGGGGGGTGTCCTTTAAATACTCTTGTGCCCACCTGAGCCCCACCTGGAACTTCCAGGCCCGGTTTTTGTGGCCCCAAGTACCCCGCACACCTGTCTGGGTGAAGGTAGGTTTTATTACATCCAGGCTAACAATCTCAGTGCACGGAGATGACATTTTTCTCAAAATAAACATCACAACCCACTCTTAAGAACAGTAGTCCAGGGGCGCCTGGGTGGCTCAGTTGTTAAGCATCTGCCTTCGGCTCAGGTCATGATCCCAGGGTCCTGGGATCGAGCCCCGCATCGGGCTCCCTGCTCAGCAGGAAGCCTGCTTCTCCCTCTCCCACTCCCCTTGCTTGTGTTCCCTCTCTCGCTGTGTCTCTCTCTCAAATAAAGAAATAAAATCTTTAAAAAAAAAAAAGAACAGTAGTCCAGGTGAGTATCAGCACTCCCCCAACCCCACCACACGCAGTGGATATTAGCTCTGCCAGTGGAAGCAACGGTTGAGATTGAAAGGCTGCAAATCTGGGGTGGGGAAGGAGTCCCACTTTCACTCCATAAGCAGACAGTTCTTTGGAAGCTGGGGTCCTGTGTGAGAAACAGAGCTCCTGGATTACAGGAGGCGAGCATGGCACAGTGGAGGAGGTGAGCAGAGGGAGGGGCGCTCCCAGAGCTCGGCTTCGGGCCGGTAACAGGGCTCTGCTTGCAATCCCGGGTGCAGCGTTTACTCTCTGTTGACTTCGAGCTAGTTATTTCATTTCACTGAGCCTCAGCTGTCTCATCTGTAAAATGGGCGGAATGATAACCAGCCCAGAGGGTTGTTGGATCAGGGTTGTGCACAGTAAATCTACGTGTTTGCTCTTACTTAGGGTCTACCAGATCAGGTGCATCATCATTTCATCAAGCCTCCAATCAAACCTTCCACACAGGTAGAGTTATCCCTATTTTACAGATACGAACACTGAGGCTCAGGAGTGTTAGGTACCTTATCCAAAGCCACACAGCTCAGACAGGGCAAGACCAGCCCTCCAACCCAAGCAATCTTCATCAACATTATCATAATAATTACCATTTCCTGAAAGCCTGATGGTGTGCTAAGCACCTTACACCAATTACCTCATCAAATACTCAAAACCACTCTGTAAAGAAAGAATGCTGGGCACCGACTGGCTCAGTTGGTTAATCGACTGCCTTCGGCTCAGGTCATGATCCTGGAGTCCCGGGATCGAGTCCCGCATCGGGCTCCCTGCTCGGCAGGGAGTCTGCTTCTCCCTCTGACCCTCCCCCCTCTCATGTACTCCCTCTCTCTCAAATAAAAATAAATAAAATCTTTAAAAAAAAAAAAGAAAGAATGCTTATAACTGTGTGACAAAGGAGGACATAGAGTTGGAGAGGTTAAATATCTTGGCTGAGGTCACACAGTTAAGGAACAAAGTAGGGGCTTGAGCTCAGTTCTGACCCCAATTCCATAGTTTTTTCCATTTCTGTCCTGCCTGTCTTTGTTACAGATCTACTATCTCTACTCGAAACCATCAACGTGCCTGAATTCCTATTAAATGTAAAACACTTCCTTATAAATAGGGTCCATGAGTGGCTCCATCTCCATGAAAGAGCCCGTTGTCATGCACTGAACAAAGTAAGGATATCCCCAGAGAAAAGCCTAGCATTCACCAAGTTCCTTCTAGAAGGTTTGGTTTGGGGTCACAGGCAGCAACTGGGGGATGTGTTAAAACAAAGAGCAGGGAGTTCTTAGTCATGAGACAAATTAACCTTTTGGTAATTAGAACAACACAAATATTTTTTCAAGTAAATCATCATCTGCTCACAGCTCTTCTGCCATGGAAGGATTTTCCCTAGCAATGCAGGACTGTCCTACCAGGTTCCATGTGGCTCTGAAAATGTCTACATTCTTCCCAACTATTTTCTGCCCCATGCCTGCCTAGTGATGAAGACACATAAAGACAGCAACTACCAACATCCTGAAACAAACAATATCATGACTTCTTGTGTTTTATTAAAATATCGACCCACTTACTAGGGGTGCCTGGGTGGCTCAGTCGGTTAAAGGTCTGATTCTTGATATGAGCTCGGGTCTTGATCTTGGAGTTGTGAGTTCAAGCCCCCATGCTGGGCTCCATGCTGGGCTCCATGCTGGGCATGGAGCCTACATAAAATAAATTTAAAAATAAAATAAAATAATGACCTACTAAAACCTGGTGCTAATCTGGTGCTCACTTTGCAATTACCTGGGCCCTTACAATGACATCCTTATTAGTCCTTTATAGTTTTCTATAATTTAGAGGAAAAGGACTACTCAGCTTAACAAATTCCAAAATGGCAGTTTACTAGACTACCCTTCAGATTTTAATGGAGTGCAACACAAAACTGCCTTGCTGGCTTTACAGCAGCTCATCCCTTTGTGAGGGCACTAGAGGGCCAAGACGCCCTCAGAGTGACAGTCCCCCGGATGCGGCTGGCATCAGAGGCCGGGGAAGGGCAAAGGCAGAGGTGGTAGCGAGCCTGGCTTGGCCAACTCTGCGACATCATCTCAGCCCACCGTTTGGTCTGTGGCCGTTCTAGATAAAACATAAGAATAAGTATTCAAGCCAGGAAGTCTTGCTTTGACAAACTTTACAGTGCTGGGTAAAAACCATAAATTAACTGAAATGGCAGTGACTACTCACTTCTTACTATAAGAGGCAAGTTTCGAAAAAACACTTGCCCTCAATGAGCATTTGATGCACCAAAGACTTTTCCTCCCAACAAATTCAGACTTTTGGATGGATGGAAGGAGGCCCTTTGTATGCGACACAATTGACTTGGCCCAGATGATGAAAGAAAACAGGACTTCTAGAAACGTGCAAAGTATCTACAGCTTCTGCAGGACGAAAATTCAGCACAAGGACAAATTTTAGCTTTTCTAATTTCATCTTGCCTAAAATCCTCCCAAAAAAGGAAATCGTAAAATAAACTGGTAACTTAAACCTCAAATCCTAGGCTTAGGTCTTAGATTTTGAAGAAATATTGAACTCTTTTCTTTAGATAAAAAGAGACAAGAAGGGATGCCTGGGTGGCTCAGTTGGTTGAATGTCTGCCTTCGGCTCAGGTCATGATCCCAGGGTCCTGGGATCGAGTCCTGCATCAGGCTCCCTGCTCATCGGGGAGCCTGCCGCTCCCTCTGCTTGTGCTCGCTCTCTCTCTGACAAATAATCTTTTTTTTTTTTTAAAGACAAGAATTTGATATTCTTGTTTAAGCAAAAATCAGCGATTGCACATATACTGTAAAAACACTTGATCTTAATTTTTACATGACATCACTGTGTATATTACCGACGTCTAAACAGTGTTGCTGTTACCGTTAAGTGATCCTGATAGTCAGTGACACACACAGCAGATCCCAGGGTGAAAGGTTCATCTGGGGTGTTGGCATTGGCAATCGTAGGATCTGGGTCCCCCTTCCCCAAACTCCTGTTCTTGGTCACGAGTCATTGTCCCTAGGCCAAGAGTCAGAGGCAAAACAGGAGCAGCCTGGGTATTGTCTGGGGACGCTGCCAGCCGGACAGCTACGTGTGTGTGCCCACATGTGCGTGTGTCTGAGACCCTACAGACAGCCCAGCTTTCTTGGGAGCCCATTTTTTATCTGCGTGACAGCGGGGTGGAGAAGTCTCAAGATTAAGGACTGCTTTCTTTCTTTCTTTTCTAAGATTTTATTTATTTGACAGAGAGAGACACAGCGAGAGAGGGAACACAAGCAGGGGGAGTGGGAGAGGGAGAAGCAGGCTTCCCGTGGAGCAGGGAGCCCGATGCAGGACTCAATCCCAGGGCCCTGGGACCATGACCCGAGCCGAAGGCAGACGCTTAACGACTGAGCCACCCAGGCCCCCAGGACTGCTTTCTTTTGTCAAGAAATTCGTTCCCATCACATGCAGTAAAGCTATATTCCAGAGTCATCAATTAGCCCTGGGGGCCGGGGATGGAGGGACCTGGTGGCCTGAGATTCCAGACATCAAAGCACCCAGAGGCCCAAGGGGGAAGGAACCCTCCCCTTAGCAGGGCAGGAGAAGAGCTGGGGAATGGAGTCTTGAGGGAGACAGTTTCTGGACAAACACCACCTCCCTCCCCTTCAAGGCCGTGCTAAGAAAACAGCTGTCCGTAGTGATTTATTTGCAATACTTAAAAAAAAAGGAAAGAAAACAGCTGTTGGACACAAATAACCACCGCTCACAGAGCACCTGCCATGTGCCACCTGCCCTGCCAGGCATTTGCTACACTTAACTATATTAGTCCCAGGACAGAGTTACTATTTTTTACCCCCAGTTTTCAGGTAACTTACCTATGGTCAGTATCACAGAAGTGACAGAATCTGAATTCGGGTCCAGGTTTGATGGACTCCAAAGCTCTGAACTTATTTCTCCACTCCACCAAAATTAAATGTACTCTTCTTAAAACCTTTGAAAGTCCTTTCTTCTACCTCCCAGCTGTTGTTTATTTCAAATCCACCTTTTTTATCTGCCCTGCACATGTGATACAATGTGTCTCGTCCAATGGCCCTGCTTCTGGGATTATAGCTACTTGCTCCCAGCACCTCCCCGGGGGACGAGGAAGGGTCCATCCTGTGAAATCCACTCCTCTCAGATATTCACAGTAGAGTTACCCTTCGCTGGATATGATATAACCCACATGGAGGCTTTTAGAAGGAGGGACAAACCCAACCTGTGGCAAACACACCTGGCCTCACCCTTAAAGCAGATCACCCAGAAGTTGTCGAGGCCATGAGTTTACTGGTTTCCCCCAACTTCATGTCAAATGCAACAATGGCGTCATTTTCCAGAATGCAGAACCAGTCGGGGATCATAAGAGAAGGACCCGGCAGTCCTTCTGTTTTTCACAAAGGGCCAAAAGACTGTGAATATAGGAGGTTCTTCTGAACACGCTATTCACCCTGTCAAGCGTATCCTCATTCCCCTTTTTGGAGCCCAGAAAGCCGGAGGGAAGCCCGCTGCCGGGTCCCCAAGACCACGCAGGACACTGGGTGCAGCGGGATCCGTCTGCAGCCGGACTTCATCAAGGTCCCTGGCCTGCCTTTCCACCTGCCTTGGCAGCCATCCTTTATTTGGTCATTGGTTGTTCCCAACCCTGGCTGCACATTGGAATCACCTGGGGAGTTGAAACGCTATAGAGGCCTGGGTCCCACCCCCAGGCCTTCTGATGTAATTGGTCTGGGATGCGGACGGGGCATTCCAAGTTGCAGGCAGGATTTAGAAAATCCCCTAACGAGGGATCAATGATTCCGCAGAGGCTGAAGTTCATCCATTTGAACTTTTTCTGCATTCCTCTATTTATCCTCCTTGTCCCACCAGGAGCTCTTCCAGGGGAGCTTTGCATTCCGCCCACAAGCAGGATCCCTCCTCTCTGCGCCTCCTCGCTAGCAGCGCCCAGGACCCTAGGAAACTTCTTTCCCCGTACATCCCCCGTCGCTAGAACTTACTTGGGCTCCACGTGCGCAGACCTCGCAGCAGCTGGGAACCAGAGCGAGAGCTGGGGGCGCGGAGACCGGGGAGCGCCGAGACCGGGGAGCGCCGAGACCGGGGAGCGCCGAGGCCCGGGGAGCGCCGAGACCGGGGAGCGCCGAGGCCCGGGGAGCGCCGAGACCGGGGAGCGCCGAGGCCCGGGGAGCGCCGAGACCGGGGAGCGCCGAGGCCCGGGGAGCGCCGAGACCGGGGAGCGCCGAGGCCCGGGGAGCGCCGAGACCGGGGAGCGCCGAGGCCCGGGGAGCGCCGAGACCGGGGAGCGCCGAGGCCCGGGGAGCGCCGAGACCGGGGAGCGCCGAGGCCCGGGGAGCGCCGAGACCGGGGAGCGCCGAGGCCCGGGGAGCGCCGAGACCGGGGAGCGCCGAGGCCCGGGGAGCGCCGAGACCGGGGAGCGCCGAGGCCCGGGGAGCGCCGAGACCGGGGAGCGCCGAGGCCCGGGGAGCGCCGAGACCGGGGAGCGCCGAGACCGGGGAGCAACGAGACCGGGGAGCGCCGAGGCCCGGGGAGCAACGAGACCGGGGAGCGCCGAGACCGGGGAGCGCCGAGACCGGGGAGCGCCGAGACCGGGGAGCGCCGAGGCCCGGGGAGCAACGAGACCGGGGAGCGCCGAGGCCCGGGGAGCAACGAGACCGGGGAGCGCCGAGGCCCGGGGAGCAACGAGACCGGGGAGCGCCGAGGCCCGGGGAGCAACGAGACCGGGGAGCGCCGAGACCGGGGAGCAACGAGACCGGGGAGCGCCGAGGCCCGGGGAGCGCCGAGACCGGGGAGCGCCGAGGCCCGGGAGCGCCGAGGCCCGGGGAGCGCCGAGACCGGGGGAGCTCGCAGCACTGGCAGCTGCGGGAGGCTCGGAGCAGGAGCAGCCGCGCCCCGGCCCGGAACGGGAACTGGCCGGGAGGGTACTGGCGGCCGCGCCCGCTCGCCTTCCCGGGCAGCGCGGAGGGGCGGAGGCGGTGTCCGGCGGACGAGGCGCGGTCGGCGCTCCGGCCGCTGGCTCGCTGGAAGTCGGGGGACGCGGCGCGCGTAAAGTGGCCGCGAGCAACCTCAAGGGGCGCCCTCAAGTTCACGCCTGCGAACTCAACGGGCCAGTTGCGCCACGGTGGCCGCGAGCCCAGCCAGTCCCCTTAAAAGTACCACCCCGGATCCTGCAACCAGAGGCGAAGCCTGGGCGCGAAAGTGAAACTTGTTAAAATGGCACACGTGCGCCTGGATGAGAAGTGGCTCAAAGTAATCAAACTTTACAACAGACCATTTACTTCGATTTATACTTTTAAAATCCAAGCCTTTCTTCCTGTTCTTAAATTTGTTCTCGGCAGTGTACATTTTATACTGTATACGTTAATCAGTGATTTCCCCAATAAAATAAGTTTTAATAAATTTCCCCAATAAAATATTTTTAAACGTTTTAAACGGGGAAGGTCTACAGAAGGCATACTGATTCTGTAAGTTGTCATTCACACTAAAATACGTTCAGTCATGTGACCACAAATGCTCATGAATATTTAAGTTCCTACCAAGGGCTGCCTTCTGAGAACAACACGTTCTTAACTCAAAAATAAAACTTTGCAAATGTAAAATTGATGGGATACAAAGTGCAACTTGTAAACACCAAAACGAAGACAAAAAAGATACTAATTCTTTCAGTTTACCCTTATATTAACCTCTGGTAGAAAAATTAGAAAAATTCTCTTTCCTTCTAGGATTCTGAATTTTATCTTCCACGGCTTTTAAACTCTCCTATTTTCCATATCCTATTTCTCTGGCTGCCTTCTGAGTAACCTCTTCATTTCTGTCGTTCCATTCATCAATTATTTTGCAAATATTTGAATCTGCTTTTTAAGGCATCTGTGGTAGGCAGAGTAATACCCTTCCCCCGGCCCCCTGATGTCCATGGCCTATACCTGGGAACTGTGAATATGGCAAAGCAGAATTAAGGTGGCAGATGGAATTGAGGATACTAATCAGCTAACTTTAAGATGGGAAAATTATAGTGGATTATCCAGGTGAGCCCAGTGTAGTCATAAGGGTCCTTATAAGTGGAAGAGGGAGGCAGAAAAAGGAGAATCAAAGAGATGGTAAGCAGAGAAGAATTTGGCCTGATGTTGCTGGCTTTGAAGATGGAGGAATGGGGTTCTGAGCCAAGGACTAAGGGGGTTTCTAGAAGATGAAAAGCCAACAAAACGGATTCTTCCATAGAGCCTCCAAAGGAACAGTCTTGCTGACACTTTGATTTTAGCACAGTGAGACCAATTTCAGACTTCTGACCTCCAGAAATGTCAGAAAATAAATTTGTGTTGTTTTAAGCCACTGAATTTGTGGTAACTTGTTATAGCAGCACTAGGAAACAATACACCATCCACTTAAGTTCTTAATTTTAACAATATATTTACTTTCTAAGCATTTTGGTTCTATTTCCAGTTTTCTTGATCATTTTTTTAAAAAGATTTTATTTATTTATTTGACAGAGAGAGACACAGAGAGAGAGGGAACACAAGCAGGGGGAGTGGGAGAGGGAGAAGCAGGCTTCCCGCAGAGCAGGGAGCCCGATGTGGGACTTGATCCCAGGACCCTGGGATCATGACCTGAGCCGAAGGCAGACACTTAATGACTGAGCCACCCAGGCGCCCCATTCTTGGTCATTTTTAATAGTCTGTTGTTTGCTAATTCCATCACTTTAAAAAATACATAGTTATTTTGTTTTTCATTAAACTCTTTGAGATAATTACAAATTCACATGCAGCTGGAATAATGCAGACAGATCCATTCACCCGTAACCCAATTTCTCCCAGTGGTAACATATTCCAGAACCACAGTGTAAGATCACAACCAGGGTGTTGGCACTGACACAGTCAAGATACAGAACATTTCCATCATTACAAAGATCCCCTATGTCACCCTTTCATACCACACCGCTTTCCCTTTATTCACTGGCAACCACTAATCTGTTCCCCATTTCTATAATTTGTCATTTCAAGAATGTTATATAAATAGAAGCATACAGTATGTAACATTTGGGGATTGGTTTTGTTTACTCAGCATAATTCCCCGGATATTCAAGGTCATGGCATGTATCAATAGTCCTTTCCCTTTTATTGTTGAGTAATATTCCATTGCATTACCACATATTTTACCACAGTTTAACCATTCCCCATGTTGAAGGACATCTGGGTTTTTCCAGTTTGGGGCTATTATGAATAAAGCTGCTGTAGACATTCATCTACAGGTTTATATATGAACATAACAAGCGCCCAGGAGTGCAACTGCTGGGTTGTATTGTAGTTACATGTTTAGCTTCTTTTTTTCTTTTTTTTAAGACAGCGAGAGAGCTGGGGGTGGGGTAGGGGGAGAGGGAGAGAGGGAATCTTAAGCAGACTCCATGCCCAGTGTGCAGCCCCACAGAGCTCCATCTCCCAACCCTGAGATCATGACCTGAGCCAAAACCAAAAGTCGAGGGGCACCTGGTGGCTCAGTTGGTTAAGCGACTGCCTTTGGCTCAGGTCATGATCCTGGGGTCCTGGGATTGATCCCCTTGTCACGCTCCTTGCTCAGCAGAGTGTCTGATTCTCCCTCTGCTCCTCCACCTCCCCCTGCTCACGCTCTCTCTGTCTCTTTCAAATAAATAAAATCTTTAAAAAAAAAAAAAAAGGACAAAATCCCCAAAAGTCAGACATTCAACTGACTGAGTCATCCAGGCGCCCCACATATTTAGTTTCTCTTTTTTCTTTTAAGATTTATTTATTTGAGAAAGAGAGAGAGAGAGAGAGTAGGGGGAGGGGCAGAGGGAGAGAATCTTCAAGCTGACTCCCTGCTGAGAACAGGATCCCCCCCGCCCCCCCATGCAGGGTTGCATCTCAAGATCATGACCTAGCCCGAAACCAAGAGTCCAATGCTCAAATGACTGAGCCATCCAGGTACCCCAACATGTTTAGTTTCTAAGAAACTGCCCAATGGTTTTCCAGAGTGGATGTATCATTTTACATTCCCAGCAGCAATGAATGAGTGACCCAGTTTCATAGCATCCTTATCAGCATTTGATGCTGTCACGATGTGGTTTTAGCCATGCTGATAGGTGTGTCATGATGGTGATATATCATTGTGGTTTTAATTTGCTAATGATTTGGACATCTTTCCATGTGCTTTATTTGCCATCTGCTATCACCTCTTGGGTGAAATGTCTCTTCACATCTCTCGTTCATTTTCAAAGAGGATTGTTTGCTTTTTTACTATTGTTTTGAGAGTTCTTTATATATTCTAGATACCAGCCCTTTGTCAGATATGTGGTTTGCAAATATTTTCTTCCACTCCCAGCTTGTCTTTTCATCCTCTTAATAGGATTCTTCACAGAGCAAAGGGTTTAGTTTTTTGGGGTTTTTTTGTTTTTTTCTTTTTTAAGATTTTATTTATTTATTTGAGAGAGAGAATGAGAGACAGAGAGCATGAGAGGGAGGAGGGTCAGAGGGAGAAGCAGACTCCCCGCCGAGCAGGGAGCCGGATGCGGGACTCGATCCCGGGACTCCAGGATCATGACCTGAGCCAAAGGAGTCGCTTAACCAACTGAGCCACCCAGGCGCCCCAAAGGGTTTAGTTTTGATGAAGTCCAGTTAACAATTTTTCCTTGTATGAATCATGCTTTTTGTATTAAGTCTAAGAACTCCTTGACAAGCCCTAGATTTCAAAGATTTTTCTTTTTCTCCCTAAAAGTTTTATGGTTTTATGTCAGACATTTAAGCCCACGATCCATTTCAAGTTAAATTTTGTAGGAGACTTGAGTTAAGGTTAATTTTTTCTTTTTCTTTTCCTTTTCCTCTCTTTCTTTCTCTCTCCCTTTCTTTCCTTGTTGTTGTTGGCCTGTGGATGTCCAGTTGCTGCTCCAGGACCATTTGTTAAAGGTTATTTTCCCTCCAGTCGTCCATTAAATTACCTTTGCAACTTTGTGTGGGTCTATTTCCGGGTTCTCTGTTCTGTTCCACTGATCTATGTGTTTATCCCTTTGCCAATACTATACAGTCTTAAAATTGGGAAGATTCTTCCCATCTTATTCTTTTTTAAAATTGTTTTACTTAGGGTGCCTGGGTGGCTCAGTCAGTTGAGTATCCGACTCTTGATTTCAGCTCAGGTCATGATCTCAGGGTTGTGAGATCAAGCCCCACATCAGGCTCTGTGCTCAGAATGGAGTCTACTTGTCCCTCTTCCTCTGCTCCTCCCCCGCCCCCAAATAAATAAATAAATAAAAATCTTAAAAAAATTTTTTTTTAAATTGTTTTACCTATTCTAATTCCTTTGACTTTCAACATAAATTTTGGAAAAATAATCCTCCTGGGATTTTTTAAAAAAGATTTTATTTATTTATTTGACACAGAGAGGGAACACAAGCAGGCAGAGCAGGAGAGGGAGAAGTAGGCTCCCCGCTGAGCAAGGAGCCCGAAGTGGGGCTCGATCCCAGGACCCTGGGATCATGACCTGAGTCAAAGGCAGCCGCTTAATGGACTGAACCACCCAGGCGCCCCTTGCTGGGATTTTTATAGGAATTGTTTTAAACCTGTATCAGGGAGAATTGATATCTTTACTGTTTTGAGCCTTACAACCCACAAACATGGTATGCCTATTTATGTAGATCTTTAATTTTTTTCATCAGTGTTTTATACTTTTCAGCATACAAGGCTTACATATGCTTTGTAAGATTTACATTTAAGTATTACATTTTTTAAAAAAGCAATTGTAAACATTGCAGGTAGGAATGTAAAATGGTTCAGTCAATGTGGGAAATAGTTTAGTGGTTTCTCAAAAGTTTAAACATAGAATTACCATATGATCCAGCAATTCCACTCCCAGGAATAAACCCAAAATAATTGAAAAGAGAAGTTCTGGGAAGTTCTGGGAAGGTAGTGGATTAGTGGGATCCTAAGCTCACCTTGTCCCATGGGCACACCTTGATAACAGCCACATCAGTGCAACCAACCCAGAAAATGACCTGAAGACTGGCAGAACAGACATTCCATAGTTAATCATAGAGAGGAGGCCACATCAATAAGGGTAGGAGGGGCAGAGATGGGGTTGGGAACCAAACTCCTAGGGAGATTAACTACAAGCAGGAGGAACACCACAAGCACGGAGAAGGGAAAGAAGCAGACTCTACATCAGGTAGTCCAGACATGGGCAACCTGCACTGGGAAGATGAGTCCTCATAATATTTGGCTTTGAAAACCAGTGGTGCTTAACTTCATGAATTTTCATAACCAGTGGGGCTTAACTCAACATACTTTAAAAATCAACAGCCTGGAGGGTGATAGGAAACTGAGTCCCCACTCTTAAAGAGACAGTATAACAAAGAACCCCACTGAGACACAGCATAGAAGCAGCAGTTTGAAGAGCGCCTGGGGTATGCACGAAGGTAGTTGATTTACTAATCCTGCGACGCGTGCTGGACGGGCAGAGATCTTTAGGACACTCTCTAAGAACAAAAGAGCTGGCAGGAGCCATTTTCTCTCCCCCTCTACTTCCCCAGCCTAGATAGCCAGACACCTGCAGGACACAGCACCAGCACTCTCCACCTACTTGCTAATACCACAATCTCCTGCAGATCTGCCCCTCCTACTCCCCCCCCCCCCCCCCGCCCAGGTAGGAGTGCTTCCAAAGTAGCTCCTGCCACATCTCATCCTGCAAGCAGCTCCTGCAAGACCATTGGCACTCCAAAGTAAATCTTGCCCCAGGGAGAAGGGACGATAACAACACAGCAGTATACTCACAGCCCCAGCAGCCCCACCCTAAACTGGCAGTGCAGAGAGAGTGCCCTGCTGATCAGTGCATCTGCAGCCCCAGCAGGCATCTGGCCTGGTGCCAGGCCCACCCACCAGCAAAAGCCTCCCGGGGGATGAGGCAAGAAGAGCACCTTGCAGTTGGTGCCACTGCAGCCCCAGCAAATGGGCTGAGGACAGACATCTGGTCTACCTGCTGACACCACCCAAATACAAGCCCACCATAGTCTCAGACTGGCCCTTTAACAGCACAGTGATCAAACCTAGCCCACAACAGACAAAGTGAGCCATTGCAGTCAACTGCACAGAAGGCAAAACAGGGCTCAGCACATGAAAGCCACATAGGAGACACCCCGAAGCACCTGGCTCTGGTGAAGAGGGGACATTGTGCTGTAGGGTACTACAGGAACCATTCTTCATAAGGTCACTACTTTCAAGATCAGGAAATGTAACGGACTTTCCTAATATGTAGAAACAAAAACAGAGAGTTAGATAAATGAAGAGACAGAGGAATATGTCCCAAAGGAAAGAACAGGACAAAACCACAGCAAAAGAGCTAAATGAAATGGAGATAAGCAATATGCCTGATTAAGAATTCAAAGTAATGGGGCGCCTGGGTGGCTCAGTTGGTTAAGCGACTGCCTTCGGCTCAGGTCATGATCCTGGAGTCCCTGGATCGAGTCCCGCATTGGGCTCCCTGCTCGGCAGGGAGTCTGCTTCTCCCTCTGACCCTCCCCCCTCTCATGTGCTCTCTCTCATTCTCTCTCTCTCAAATAAATAAATAAAATCTTAAAAAAAAAAAAAGAATTCAAAGTAATGGTCTTAAAGATACTTACTGGCCTTGAGAACAAAGTGGAGGATCTCAATGAGACCCTCAATGAAGAGATAAAAAAGGAGATGAAGAACTCAACAACTGAAATTAAAAATACACTAGAGGGAATCAATAGTAGATTAGAGGAGGCAGAAGAATGGATCAGCAGCCTGGAGGACAGAGTAATGGAAAATAATCAAGCTGACCAGCCAAAGCAAAAAAGAATAATAAAAAGTGAGACTAGGTTAAGGGAACTCAGGGACATCATCAAATGTAATAACATTCACATTGTAGGGGTCCCAGGAGAAGAGAAAGTAAAGGGGACAGAAAATTTATTTGAAGAAATGATAGCTAAAATTTTCCCAAAAAAACCAACCCCAGGAGGTCCACACCAAGACATGTAATAATGAAAATGAAAAAAAGTAGTGATTAAGAGAGATTTTTAAAAACAGCAAGAAAAAAGAAAACAGTTACATACAAAGGAAACACCATAAGGCTATCAGCTGATTTTTCTGCAGGAACTTTGCAGGCCACAAGGGATTGGAATGATATATTCAAAGTGTAGAAAGAAAAAAACCTGCAATGAAGAATACTCTACCCAGCAAGTAGCATTCAGAATAGAAGGAGAGATAAAAAGTTTCCCAAGAAAAACAAAAGTTAAAGGAATTCATCACCACTAAACCAGCACTACAACAAACATTAAATGGAATGCTTTTTTTTTTTTTTAATTTTTAAAAAGCAATGTCTACACCCAACATGGGGCTTGAACTCACTACCCCAAGATCAAGAGTTGCATGCTCTCCTGAGCCAGCCAGGTGCCCCTAAATGGAATTCCTTGAGTGGAAAGAAAAGGCCATAATCAGGAGTAAAAAATTATGAAAGGGAAAAATTTCAGAGGCAACTATAAACATAATAAAGTAGTAGATTAATCACTTATAAAACCAGTACAGAGGTAAAAGGACAAAAGCAGTAAAATCAATTATATCTATGAAAATTAGTCAAGGGATTCACAAAATAAAAGGATATAAAGTATGATATCACATACATAAAATGTGGGTGATGGGAGTAAAAATTTAATGCTTTTAGAATAGGTTCAAACTTAAGTGACCATCAATTTAACATAGATTGCTATATACATAAGATGTTATATATATCATAATGGTAACCACAAATCAAAAACCTGTAAAAGATACACAAAAAATAGAGAAAGGAATCCAAACACATCACTAAAGAAGGCCATCAAACCACAAGGGAATAGAGCAAGAGAAGAAAGGAACAGAGAAGAACTATGAAAACAACCATAAAACAAGTAACAAAATGGCAACAAGTACATGCCCATCAATAATTATTTTGAATGTAAATGGACTAAATGCTCCAATCAAAGCACATAGGGTGATGGAATGGATAAAAAGCAAGGCCCATCTATATGCTGCCTACAAGAGACTCGCTTCAGACTTAAAGACACATGAAGATTGAAAGTGAAGGGATGGAGAAACATTTGTCATGCAAATAGATGTGAAAACAGCAGAATACACATTCTTTTCAAGTGCACATGGAACATTCTCCAGAATAGATCACTTTTTAGGCCACAAAACAAATCTCAATAAATTTAAAAAGATAGGAATCACATCATGCATAGAAATCATATTTAACTAGAAATTTAACTAGAAATCTATCACAGTAAAAAATCTGGAAAGAAAACAAATACATGGAGACTAAATAACATGCTACTAAACAATGAATGGGTCAACCAAGAAACAAAGAGAAAATCAAAAAATCATGGAGACAAATGAAAATGAAAACACAATGGTCCAAAATCTTTGGGATGCAGCAAAAGCTAAGAGGGAAGGTTATAGCAATACAGGCCTACCTCAAGAAGTAAGAAAAATCTCAAATAAACAACCTAACCTTACACTTAAAGGAGCTAGAAAATAAGAATAAACAAAGCCTGAAGTCATTAGAATGAAGGGAAAAATAAAGATTAGAGCAGAAATTAATGAAATAGAGACTAAAAGAATAGAATAGATCAATGAAACCAGGAGCTGACTCTGTTTTTTCACTTTTTGTTTTTTGTTTTGAGTAAGCTCTAGGCCTGATGTGGGGAGGGTGGGGAGTGGCGGAGGGGGAGGGAAAGGATCTCAAGCAGACTGTGCTGATCGTGGAGTACAATGCAGGGCTCAATCTCACGGCCCAGAGATCATGACCTGAGCCAAAACTAAGAGTTGGATGCCTAACCAACTGAGCCACCCAGGAGCCCCAGGGCCTGATTCTTTAAAAGATCAATAAAATTGATAAATCTTTAGCCAAATGCATCAAAAAAAAAAAAAAAAAAGAGAGAGAGAGAGAGGACTCAAATACAATCAGAGATAAAGGAGAAGAAATACCAACCAACACCATAGAAATACAAAGGATTATAAGAGAATATATAAAAATTATGTGCCACAAAAATTGGCAACCTAGAAGAAATGGATAAATTCCTAGAAACACATAACCTTCCAAAAATGAATCAGGAGGAAATAGAAAACTGGAACAGACCAATTATTAGTAATGAAATTGAATTAGTAATCAAAAAACTCCCAAAAAACAAAAGTCCAGGACCAGAGACTTCACAGGTGAATTCTACCAAATATTTAAATAAGAGTTTATACCAATTCTTCTCAAACTGTTCCAAAAAATAGAAGAGGAAGGAAAGCTTCCAAATTCATTCTAGAAGGCCAGCATCACCCTGCTACCCAAACCACATAAATATACTACAAAAAAAGAAAACTACAGGCCAATATCTCTAATGAGCATAGATGCAAAAATCCTCAACAAAATATTAGTAGACTGAATCCAACAATACATTAAAAAAAAATCATTTGCCATGATCAAGTGGGATTTATTCCAGGGCTATAAGGCTGGTTCATAGTCACAAATCAATAAATGTGATATATCACATTAACAAGAGAAGGGATAAAAACCATATGATCCAACTCAATAGATGCAGAAAAAGCATTTGACACAGTATAACATCCATTCACAATAAAAAATCTCAACATAATAAAGGCCACATATTAAAATCCCACAGCTAACATCACCCTCAATGGTAAAAAAACTGAGATCAAAAACAAGACAAGGATGTCCAGTCTCACCACTTTTATTCAACTTAGTAATGGAAGTCCAAGCCACAGAAGTCAGACAAGAAAAATAAATAAGAGGCATCAAATTGGTGAGAAAGATGTAAAATTTCACTATTTACAGGTGACATGACACTATATATATATAACCCCATAGACTCCACCAACAAAACTACTTGAACTGATAAATGAATTCAGTAGTTGCAGGATACAAATAAATCTACAGAAATCTGTTGCATTTCTATACACTGATAAGGAAGCAGCAGAAAGTGAAATTAAGAAAACAATCCCATTTACAGTTGCACCAAAAATGGTAAGATACCTAAGAATAAACCTAACCAAAGAGATGAAACACCTGTACTCTGAAAACTATAAAACGCTGATGAAAGAAATTGAAGATGACACCAAAAAATGGAAAGACATTCCATGCTCAGGGATTGGAAGAACAAATATTGTTAAAATGTCTATACTACCCGAAGCAATATACACATTTAATGCAATCCCTATAAAAATATCAACAGCATTTTTGAGGTACCTGGGTGGCTCAGTTGGTTAAGTGGCTGACTCTTGATTTCAGCTCAGGACATGATCTCAGGGTCCTGGGATTGAGCCCTGCATCAGGCTCCACACTTAGCAGGGAGTCTGCTTGAGGATTCTCTCTCTCCCTCTCCCTCTGCCCCTCCCCCCACTCGTGCGTTCTTCTTAAATTGTTTACTTTAAAATGGTTAATTTTATGTTACACGAATTTCATCTCAATAAGAAATATTAGTTTTGGGGCGCCTGGGTGGCTCAGTCGTTAAGCGTCTGCCTTCAGCTCAGGTCATGATCTCAGGGTCCTGGGATCGAGCCCTGCATCGGGCTCCCTGCTCAGCAGGAAGCCTGCTTCTCCCTCTCCCACTCCCCCTTGCTTGTGTTCCCTCTCGCCCTGTGTCTTTCTCTGTCAAATAAATAAACAAAATCTTAAAAAAAAAAAAGAAATATTAGTTTTATGAAAGGCAATTGCAAATGGTTATTACATTTTTAATTTCAGTGTCCATGTATCTTAGTGTATAGAAATACAATTGATTTTTGTATGTTTATCTTGTATCCTGTGACCTTGTTGAACTCACTTATTGGTTCTAGGTGATACTTTTTTTTATAGATTCCCAGGAATTTTCTGCATGGACAATTCATGTCATCTGTAGATAGGAACTGTTTCATTTGTTCCTTTCAAATTTGTATGCCTTCATTTCATTTTTTTTTTTTTTTCTTATTGCACTGGCTAGAACTTCTAGCACCATCTCGAATAATAGTGGTGAGAGCAGATATCCTTGCCTCGTTCCCGGTTTTAGGGGGAAAGCATTCATTCAGTCTTTTACAATTAAGTATAATGTTGGCTGGAGGTATTTTACAGATGTTCTTTATCATATTGTTGAAGTTCCCCGTTCCTATTTTTCTGAGAATTTTTTTAAAGATTTATTTGTTTGAGAGAGAGAGAGAGCATGCACATGTGCAAGTGGGGGGAGGGGCAGAGGGAGAGAATCTCCAAGCAGACTCCCCGCTGAGCACAGAGCCCCATTGGGGGGGCTCCATCTCATAACCCATGAGATTATGACCTGAGCCAAAACCAAGAGGCAGATGCTTAATTGACTGAGCCACCCAGGCGTCTTGAGAACTTTTTTTTTTTTTATCATGAATGGGTGTTGAACTGTGCCAAATGCTTTTTCTGCAACTGATATGATCATGTCACTTTACTTTTTTGCTTGTTAATACAGTGGATTACTTTGATTTTCAAGTATCAAGCCAGCCTTGCATCTCTGGAATAAACCCTCTTTGGTCATGATGTGTAGTTCTTTTTATGTAGTACCGAATTCTATTTACAACTATTTAGTTAATAATGTTTACATCTATATTCATGAGGGATATTGTCTGTAGGTTTATTTATTTATTTATTTATTAAGATTTTATTTATTTGACAGAGAGAGCACAAGTAGGCAGAGCAGCAGGCAGAGGGAGAGGGAGAAGCAGACTCCCCGCTGAGCGGGGAGCCTGACACGGGACTACAAAATAAGGGTTCATAAAATAAATTGGTAAGGGTTCCAAAATGCCCCTCCATCTCTGATACTTTGCTCTGCTTTGAAATCTACTTTATTTGACATTAATATAGCCACTCATTCTTTCCCTTAATTAATGTTTGCAGCATATATATTTCTCTATCTCTTTATTTTCAAACTGCTTATATTGTTATAGTTGAAGTGAGTTTTTATAGACAGAATAAGGTTGGATCATATTCTTTTTTAAAATTTTTTAAAGATTTATTTATTTATTTTGAGAGAGAGAGCATGTTCAGGTGGGGAGGGACAGAGGGAGAGTCTTAAGCAGACTCCATGCTGAGCGTGGGGCATGACACAAGGCTCAATCTCAGGACACTGAGATCATGACCTGAGCTGAAATCAAGGGTCGGACACGTAAGCGACTGAGCCACCCAGTCCTCTCTATAGTTTTTTTTAAGCGTATCTGTTTGTATACCTTTTTAAGCTGTTTCTTTAGCTATTTCAATATATCCATATAATTTTTCAGTCTACTGGTGTCATCATTCATACCAGTCCTTTAATAATTATTTTAAATATTACTTCTACATATATTTAGAAGCACAATGTCATAATTTTTGCTTCAACCATTATTTCAGAAACTCAAGGGAAGGAAAGTCTATCATATTTACCCATATTTTTGCTTACCATGTTACTTTTTCCTTTCTGATGTTCCAGTTCCTTTTTTTATTTCTTCTTTTCCATCTAGAAAACTTTCTTCAGCCATTCCTTTTCTAAGCCATTCCTGCTAGCAACAAATTTTTCTAGTTTTCCTTCATCTGAGAATGTCTTGATTTTCCCCTTAATTCTGACAGGCTATTTTCACCGGATTCTGATTTGACAGTTTTGTTTCAGCACTTGAAAAATGTGCCACTTTCTTCTGGCTTTCATGGTTTCTGATGAGAAATCTGGTGTCATTTGAATTGTTTCTCCTGCAGGTGAGGCGTCATTTCTCATGTACTGCTCCCAAGAACTTTTGTTGTTAGTTTTTCCAAGTTTGCCTATCAAGTGTCTGGTGTGGACTTCTTTGGGCTTATTTGGGGTTCACTCAGCTCCTCCTCCTTCTAATGTTCACTACTACTAATTAGGCAACAACTGTATACCAGGCACTGTGCTGGGCATTTTATGTACACTATTGCTAATTCCACCACAAACCTGGGAGTTAGGTGTGTTAAGTTAAACCACATGCCAACTGTCATGGCTTCATGTAGCTTCTCGAATCTATAGGTTTACGTCTTTTGCCAAATTTAGGACATGTAAGCCATTATTTCGTTGGGTACTTTTTCAGCCTGCCCTTTCTCCTCTCCTTTTTTTTTTTTTTTTCTTTTTCTCTCTTTATTTCTTCTCTCCTTCTGAGATTCTATTATAGCCCCATAGGTCCTTGAGGCTGTTAGTTTTTTTTTAGTCTGTTTTTTCTCTGCTAGATAGAACAATTTCTATTGTTCTTTCTTCCAGTTCACCTCTTCTTTCCTTTAACATAATCTAATTGTTTTGGCATCTACTCATGATCTTTTCTCATTTAGTTTGAGATCTTCCTGGATCTTGGAATTAAAGAGATTTTCAGTTAAAACCCGGACGTTCTTGAAATTATAAGTCTCTGGATCTTACTGAAATCTACTTTAACTAGCTTCACCTGAAACCACTCCAGCAGAAGGCAGCAAGGGTCATTGCCTTGATATTGCTAAATGGAGGTAGAAGTTCAGGTTCCCACTCAGCTACTGTTGTCACCCAAGGAACCTGAGTGGAGGTGGAAGTTCCAAGCCCCCAATAAGCCTCCACTGGTAATTCCCCAGCTCCTAGGAGTAGGAAAGCCTTATCACTGCCCACTATATGGTGTTCACTGATATAGCAGGGAAGGGTGGCATTTTTACCACTGGGTGGTGATAAAAGTCCTGACCTACCACTTGGACTCTGACACCACCCCAGCAGAGAGGGAGGCACCTTGGTAATGCCCGATGGGCAGTTTAAGTCCAGGTTCCCGCATGGTCTCCACTCTATGGGGAGTGGGGGAGAGACGGCCTATTACTGTTGGGTGGCACCCTACTCAGCCTTTTCTGACACTGCACCGGTAGTTGTGGTAGGGGACAATGTTAGGGTGCCCTGCTACAGCCTGGTGAGGGTGGAAGTCTAGGCTCCCCTCTTGACCTTTCCTGGCATGGGTATAGAGGTGTGGGGGAGGTCCATAATTTTTCTTTGTGCTGTTTGGCTGCAGAACACTTATTCTCTGAAAGTTTTGTCTTGCTAGATTGTCCATTTCCTAGTCCTTTTACTACAGAGTAGGTTTTCCTTGTCTGTTCTCATTGGTGCTTTCAGATTGCTGGCTTCCTCAGGTACAAGTCTGAGATGTAGGAGGCAAGAGAAAACCCAGGGAATTCAGTACCATGTTGTGTCTTGTCTCTGTCTAGTCTGGTTTCTCTCTCCCTCTCAGAGTCGTTTTATATATAATGTTCAGGGATTTTAGTTGTACTTAACAGAAGGAATAAGGAAGAGTATGTCTACTCCATCCTTCCAGAAGTCAGTCTCCATATATGCTTATTTTATACTGTTACTGATCATTTCAGTATCTCAAAACCTTGGGGATCTAGGTGTTTTTCCTGTTCTCACTTATGATGCATCATTTTCCTTATTATCTTTTAAATTTTCAGGTGGACATTCTGAGGACCTAAATTAGACCATTTTAGTTCTCTTCAAGGGTCCCAGTTTCATACAGAATTTTCAGGTTGTTTTCCTGTCGTGCAGCGGGATTGCTCAAGGGTTAGCAGTCAAATTCCAGGGCTATTATTGGCATTTGTACCCAAAGATCTCAGCGTCACTTGTTTACCAGTGCTGGAAAGTGTCTTTTTCTTTTTGTGGGACAGGGATTGGTATATCTTGAAGACTTCCCTTATTTTCTTGCAAGCTCAGAAATGCTCTTCATAAAACTGTTTGTTATAGTTTATCCAGTTGGTTGTATTGTGGTTAGAGGGCCAAAATCACTAGTAGAAATGCAAATTCCTTACATATGATATTTGGTATTACTACCTTGAAAATGACTGGAGAAACAGTATTCCTCATGATTACCAGATTTTCATTAACAGGCCAGACATGAAGGTTTTATTGTTAATGTTTTAAATTCCTTAATGAAATTTGTCATTTTAGGTGGGTGAGATAGATTACAATAATATTCTATTTTTACAACAAAGCTCAGCCTTGCTCACTATATTACCATAACTGAGTTCTAGGTACTGACAAACTTGGTCTTCTTGGGAGGAGTTACGAACTGGAGGAAACTAGAATATTAGAGGTGTAACAGCTATAAAACATGATCTAACCTGAAGTCTATGGTTCAGTCCCACTTCATCAGCTGTAGCTGAAAAGTTCTTTGGTTATTTTTCCCAAGAGAACCAAATCTTTATGTTCCTGCAGCTAGCTCATTTCATTCCAATAACCTGTTTCAAAAGTCTAGCTCACTGCATTCCAGAGACCTGGTTTTTTGATAACCAGTGCTGTTTTATTCATGACTCTTCTTTCTTCCATTTGTTCAGTAAATAAATTTAAGAAGCCAAGAGTCAAACTGGAGCTTTCAAAAAACGTTTTCCCCTCATAATCTTAACTCTTCTACTTTAAAATCCTGTTCCAAGGATGGCTCTGTATAAACTTATTCTTCAATAAGAACATTAGTGATTTCTAATACTTATTACGTGCCAGGCTCGGTTCTAAGCTTATTACATATACTTACTCCTCAAAATAATCCTAGGACATAGGTGTTTCAACTGCTCTCACTCTATAGAGGAGCAAACTGAGGCAAAGAGTCAGATAACCCAAAGTCTCCCAGCTAGAATGTGGTAGAACTGACAACTGATCCGAGGCTGTCCGGTTCCAGAGTCTGTGCAATAATCCTCTAGTATGGACTGTGTACAGCCAACATCAGACCCAGTATGGGTGAGGATATGAGTCTCTAACAAAGTGAAATAGTACTTCAGTAGGGAAGACAGGTTAAACCACAAATACATTTATTTCTCTAAGAATAGTATGCCATTTTTAAATTAAAAAAAAAATATATATCAACTGTCTCTGCAGTTTGCTTGCTCTTATTAAGCTGATTAAAAAAAATCCCAGAGCAGAGTGATTCACCAGCACGATCGTTAAGTTGCAAATCTCTCCTCTGTCACAGAGCAAGAATACACTCAACTCCAGAAAATAACTTTAAGTGTTCATGGAAGGAGTACCCACATCCATTTGTCATGCATTCCAGTGCATCATGGCCTCCTTTTCAATGATCTAATTTTTTTTAAAGGTTTTATTTATTTATTTGACACAGAGAGAGAGAGAGCACAAGCAGGTGGAGCAGCAGGCAGAGGGAGAAGCAGAATCCCCGCTGAGCAGAGAGCCTGACGCAGGGCTCCATCCCAGGACCCTGGGATCATGACCTGAGCCGAAGGCAGACGCTTAACTGACTGAGCCACCCAGGCGCCCCTCAATTATCTAATTTCTAACCTAGTTTCTTTTTCGAGTCTGAAAACAAGGAATTACCTAAGTAAGATATCCCTTCAGAGCACTGTTGAAAATATATTAAACATACAGATACCTCAGATCTCTTTTCCAAATGTTAAAAATATATTAGCACATACAGAAAATATCTGTATTTTCTATTATAATTTAGATTTCTATCTAAAATATCTATTATGTTCTAATGAACTTTTGTTTCTCCCTTTTTGATAATGTCTTCAATTTCTTCTGAGACTTCTCCTTGGTAGTCATTTGGTTCTACTGCATTTAACTTCTTTTGATACTCCAGTGGCAAATCATTTTCTTTTGCACCTAGGCAAATGACCTAGAAATGGTTAAAAGAAACCAAAAGCACCTTTTAATTAGGAACACAATTTAATATACCACAGCTTTATGATAACTTCTAGATAACTCTAGAATAAACAGTTATAGAACAAAATAGAATCATTCCTCTTATAGTGAGCATGAATGTGCAGGGAGTTTTCGAGGCCACATGATACATTCTCATGGAGGATCAATTTCACTCAATAATATGGTTTAAAATATTTTTAAACACTAAAGTATAATTAATATACAGTGTTATATTAGTTTCAGGTGTACAGTATAATGATTTAACAATTCTTTATATCACTCAGTGCTCATCATGGTAAGTGTGCTCCTAATCCCCTTCACCTATTTCACCCATCCCCCACCCACCTCCCCTCTGGCAGCCACCAGTTTGTTCTCTGTAGATAAAGAGTCTGGGTGTTTTTTTGTCTATTCATTTGTTTGTTCATAGATTCCACGTATGAATGAAATCATATGGTATTTGTCTTTCTGTCTAACTTATTTCACTTACCATGATACCTTCTAGGTCCATCCGTGTTGCTGTAAATAGCAAGATCTCATTCTTTTTTATGGCTGAATAATATTCCATTGTATGTATGTGTATATGTACACACACACACGCCATGTCTTATTTAGCCATAACTATGGATGGACACTTGGGTTGCTTCCATATCTTGACTATTGTAAATAATGCTACAGTAAAATAGGGGTGCATATATTTTTTCAAATGAATGTTTTCATTTTCTTTGGGTAAATAGCCAGTAGTGGAATTACTGGATCATATGGTAATTCTATCTTTAATTTTTTGAGGATCCTCCATACTGTTTTCCACAGTGGCTGGACCAGCTTGCATTCCCACCAGCATCGCATCAGGGTTCCTTTCTCTCCACATCCTTGCTAACATTTGTTATTTCTTGTGTTTTTGATTCTAGTCATTCTAATTTAAAATATTTTTATATTAAGACAAAAACTTATTGTATAGAACTGGCATGATCTATTAAGAAAAAACACCATTCTTTAAAAAAAATGTAAAGTTTATAGGGAGCAGTTTTAGGTTAATCTGGGAGTCTACTCTACCTCTGATATGAAATGAGCTAATAGATGGTAACTATGTTCAGTGGTACTTCCCAGATCCATACCAGGCTAATTCCTCTAGGTTCCATACTAGAAAATTCCAGATTAGGCCCAGGAACTGGGTCATCCACTCCACGTGCTATGTCCTGATTGGGCCTTCCAATAGTACCTAAGTTTGGGTTTCTAAAAAGGGATGTTGGGGTTTCTATCCCACATTCTTTTCCTATGCTTGTGGGAGTAGTTTCTCTGATTTTGAAAGAGTGTGACTTGGGGCACCTGGGTGGCTCAGTCATTAAGCATCTGCCTTCGGCTCAGGTCATGATCCCAGGGTCCTGGGATCGAGCCCCACATCGGGTTCCCTGCTCAGCGGGAAGCCTGCTTCTCCCTCTCCCACTCCCCCTGCTTGTGTTCCCTCTCTCGCTGTCTCGCTCTCTCTGTCAAATAAATAAAATCTTAAAAAAAAAAAGAAAGAAAGAGTGCGACTTTTTTCCCCTCCATCTACGGATGGAAAACATTTCAGCAATAGGAAATGTGTTTTTTCCCCATAAAAATGAATCTTGGTGTTATGAAATACTGTTTTGTGGAGAAAAAATGATTACAAAAGCCTATGCATAGAATAAATCCACTAAAAATACATGCATATGTGTTATTTTCTACTTTAGGAAAGAAAACATGTATCTAGAATTATGGCTCATATAGATTTCCACAGTCTTTTTTAATAAATCTGTTTTAGGAACATAGTTCTATTTTTACAAATAAATCTGAATATTTTTCAATTTGCATGTTAGGTAAATAACTATCATTTTTGTATTAAAAACATTTTTATTAAAATGAAGTGTTCATAGGGGTAGGGCAGGCAAAAAAAAAGTGTTTGTGTAGAATTTAATGCACACATAGCCTTTTTAAAACAAGATATTTTTTAGTTTAGCTCAGTGAAAATTAAAAAGGAATTGCGAACAGTCTTTGTAAGTAGCTTACCTTTTTATACTGGAGGGATGGCAGAGCACTCTCATAATTTTTCATCTGATAACTTCGACAGGTTATTTCTTTTCCTTCTTGAGTATAAACATTAACTTCTATTGGGACATATGTTCCACTTTTAACCCCTTCTTGCCTGAAACCAGAACAGCCAAATTTTAACCATATATGATTTAGCCAAGTTAGTTTACTGGATTAAAAATTTAACTATATATGGATGTACTTGCTCCCTTTGTATTTTGGGATATGGTAGAACATATTATAAATACTACCACATCAAAAGTAAACCTAGCATTTCATTTGGAAAGCCTCAGATTTAGCATTACTTAGTATACTTCTAACAGATCTCTATATTTATCCTATATAAACCCATGCTTGAATATAGTTATTTCAATCTTTATACCCCTCAACACTGCTCTCTAGGCTACAAAAAATGACTATGTGTTCTGACAACAAGAGAATATCCACCCAGAGAAAAGTAGAGAGAATGGCTCACTCCTATTCACCAGTGACATAAAGTATCATGCATATCAGATAATGCGTTCTTTTCAACTCCTACTCTTTTCTGCCAACTTTCTTTGTATACATGCTCTACCACACAACCGGAGAGTTCTAGTTATAAACAGTATCAAAACATTTCTAGTATGTTGTCAAAGTTTTTACAAATTATTACTTTTTTATTGATTCAACTGCCACCTTAAAGAATTATTTTTTAAAAACTGACTCTAGTAAAAACTGAACTGCTTTTGAAACCAATAAAAAGATGCAACAATTACAAACATCTTCATGCCTTTTCACAATATGAAACTACAAAGAGATTTTTTTAAATAAAAGATAAACAGAACAAAAATAAAGACTTCCATTTTTTTACAGAAGAGATTATAAATATCCCCCAAATCTCAACTGGAATAAGTGACCCTTCTAGGCTTTTTTTTTTTTTTTTTTTTTAATGTAGGCTCTATGCCCAATGTGGGGCTTGAACTCACAACCCTGAGATCAAGAGTTGCATGCTCTACAGACTGAGCCAGTCAGGCACCCCTAGGCTTTTTAGGATATGCACATTATACTTTTTATGTTAACTCTACAGTGTAAAGAATGTAGTATATGGTTTTGAAAAACCAACATATATATATACACATCTTTGCATATGATCCACTTTCTGAATTAGTTATTATTTAACTTATAATTAGAAGCCACCTACTTATCCAGAGAACTCAAATTGCTTTTGTTCATTTTCCATACTACTCCCCATACTTCATCGCCAGGACTTTGAAAAATGGTGGCTATACCTCCATGCCAAGTTTCACTTGTTTTGCCTTGGGAATTGCCAAAGTCAAGCTTATAATCCTACAAAGGAAGCCAAAATGATTTGATCAATATCCACTTGAACCAAAATTTCCCTCTTCAATATAAAAAAAAAATTTACCTTGAACTCCATGCAATTAAAACATAAACTTTGAGTTCTTTCTCTGCATAAGAAGCTGTAAAAAATACAAAGATAAACAAGGACCCGGATCTCAAGGACTCTATTTTTTCATATTTTTCTTTAAAAATGAAATGTATACTGAATATACATATGTATATATATTTTGCCATAAATTGGTTAAAAAAAAACCCCATAATCCCAATGCCTTAATGTAACTATTTTCATTTTTAAAAATTACTTCCCAGTCTACCTACATACACGTAGATTTTAACTTAGAGGCAACCATAGTATACATAATTGTTGAAGCTGGGTAGCTACATAGGGGTTATAACCTACTTTTATGTACATAGAGAGTATCCTACTAGCATGTATCACCATGTTTGTCCTCAAGGAGCCAGCATTTGAGGGTGATTTGTATACTTCCTAACATTAATCTAGCATTCATGAATTGTACTATTATATCTATAATAAACATTAAGAGCAGCTAACACTAGTACATTACTAGGTTCTATAACTGCATTATGAGCTTTATGTGGACTCATTTTTATCCTGCCAACAACTTTATTATACCCATTTAACAACAAGAAAAACTGGCTTATAAAGATTAAGCAACTTGCCCAAGGTCTCACAACTAATAAGTAATGGAGCCAGGTTTCTAGTTCATTTTTATTTTTATTTTTTAAAGATTTTATTTATTTATTTGACACACAGAGAGATAGAAAACACAAGCAAGGGGAGCGGCAGGCAGAGGGAGAAGCAGGCTCCCCGCCAAGCAGGGAGCCCGATGTGGGACTCAATCCCAGCGCCCTGGAATCATGACCTGAGCCGAAGGCAGACGCTTAACTGACTGAGCCACCCAGGCGTCCTGCCAGGTTTCTAGTTTAGCTTCTTCCCTATAGAGATGGGTAATCAGAGGAGAAAATCCTGGGGAAGATTACAAACCCTTACTTGGCCATTTGGTGTAGAAAATTTCTATCCATCTTTCCAGAGCTTAGTTTCCTTAATAATAAAAAAAGGTTGGACTAGATACTAAATTTAAGGTTTATATTTTATCTCTGTCACCTTTATTTTCTTAAAAATGTTAGACATTTCAGGAAAAAGGTTGGTTTGAGTGCCCAGTATCTTCAATTGGTATACTGGATGTTTTAGGGCCAAGCAGCCCTGGCAGGACATCAGGAGAGCTGATAAAAAGTCACAACCACATTAGGTACTGGTTGTTTACTGCTGAATCCAATGGACAATTTTCATTCCTCCTCTTGCTCCACTTTTCAGCTGCTTCCGACAGAGTTAACCAGCCTGTCTTGATCTGCCTCCTTCCTGACTTTCAGACTGTTCCCTGATCTCAATTCCCTTTGCTAACTCCTCTTCCATACCTGGTCTTCAAATGGTAGAGTTGCTAAGGGCTCAGTTTAGGCCCCTTTTCTTGTTCATCAGCAATTTGCTCAAGACAATCTATCCCTTCCGATAACTTCAAATACCATCCGATATTCCAATCATCTTTTAATCCAACCCAGATCTCTCTTCTAAACTTCAAAAATGCTTAGAACAGGGTCTACCACACAGTGAGTACTTAATAAATGCTCACTAATATTTTTCTGCTCACTTGGATGTGTAACAAACATCTCAAACTCAGTATATTTAAGCTGAGCTTGACTTTCCCTCCAAAACGGATTCTCCTCTTTACAAATATCACCATCATCCACCCTATTGCACCAAAAATCTTAGTCACCCCTGTTATCTCTTCCTCCCTTCACAATCAATCACCAAGGCCTAACATTGTTATCCCCTAAGTATCTCCCCAACCCATCTACCCACCACTGCTACCACTTGAGTTCAAGGTGCCATTATCTTTAGCATGGATTGCTACAAAAGCTTTCTAACTGGGCTCCCCACATCAACTGTTGTCTCTCCTTCCAATCTATTTTCCATAGCAACCAGAATGAGCTTTCAAAGTTGTAAATCTAATCTTTCATTTGCTTAAATTCTGCAATGGATCTTTTCATTGCTCTCAAGATAAAGACCAAAGTCCTCTTTGGCCTCTGTGATCCTGTAACATGTGGTCCTTCTACCTCTCTGGTTGTCAAGCAATATCCTCCTCACACACTAAACTCCAGCCACAGCAGCTGGATGATCCAGCTTCTTTCCTGAGGTCATTTGTACATGCTGTTCCTTCTCTTTTCTTTGTCTCCCCCTGCCCAATCATTCAGGTCTCAGCTTAAAAGTCATATTTTCAGGAAAAGCTTTACTAAGCTCTTAGGTCAGGACCTCCAAGTCATACACTCACATAGCACCTTGTAGATCTCGCTCTCTCTCTTTTTTAAAGCCTTCACTTTTTTTTAGAGCAGTTTTAGGTTCACAGCAAAACTGAGAGGAAGGTACATGTCTCCTTTTTAAACTCACCATATGTGTAACTGAATAATCACTTGTTTGATAACTCTTCCACTTGTCCCAACTATAAGCATCTGAACTTCTTTTCCACATTTGGGCAGTTCCCTACCTTAGGAGTCTGGGGGGTAGAAAGTGTTAGAGCCCAACTCCCATTTCTGAGGCTTCAAATGCCAGCAGTTGGTTCTCGCAGCTTTGCTTGCAGTCAGGGCATGGGCATGTGGCCATGGGTTAGCCAATCAGGACACCCACCTGCGACTTTGAATTAGAAGCTAGTGCTAGTGCCCAAGGACAGCAGAAACTACATCCCGGAGGTGGTGGCCTCATCTAGGTTTCAGGAACTGCAGGAGTGACAGTAGCAGGCAAGGTCCGAAGCAGACAGGGTCAGTGAGGCACAACTTAGTGTCCATGTTTACGAAGTTCAGCAGAGGCGCGCCAGTGGCCTCCGGGGCTGTTGTGGTTGCTGTACCTCCCTCTATGCCTGCCTGTTTTTTGTTTTGTTTTTAAAGTAGGCTCCACATCCAAAGTGGGGTTGAAATCACAACCCTGAGATCAAGAACCCCATGCTCCACCCACCGACTCACACAGGCGCCCCTATGCCTCCCTGTTTTGTCAGCTCTGTGGTCCTACCTTCCTGGTCATTCTGTGAGGCCTCCAACAGCCTTTCAACACATTCTTTTTCTGCTTAAATCAGCCACTTTCTGTTGCTTGCCACTAAGAACCTGACAAGGACAGCAGAGACCATGTTTGTCTAATTCGACAATGTCAAAAGGTTTCGTACATAATTTTTTGGTGTGTCCCTCCTATAGACATGGACGGGTCCTCAAGGCAGCCCACTTTATCACTTTTGTATCTGCAGGGAAAAAAATCTACCAAAGGAATGAACGGATTGTACTGAAGAGCAATTATTTTTAAGTTTTTATTTATTTAAGTAATCTCTACGCCCAACGTGGGGCTCGAACTCAGACCCTGAGACCAAGAGTCACATGCTCCTCCGACTGAGCCAGCCAGGCGCCCCTGAAGAGCAATGACTTTTACCAACGTGTGTTATGGTTCACCCAGCCACCTGGCTGAACTGAGCACGGCCCTTACTATGACTACGACACGGTGCCAGCTTTCAGGACCTCTCCCATCGGGAGCGGGACAGGTGAACGGAGTTTTACAATACCAGCTGACAAGCCCTGCAGCGAAGGTGTGTGGCAGGGAAGAGAACGCCACGCGTTCCCTGACTTGGGGCAGAGAAGGCGTCTGGGAGGCACGGAGCGAATGGATGCTGTGAGCGCTCCCCTAAGTCGGTGGGCAAGACCGAGGCGGCCAGGTCTGGGCAGAAGGAGCCTCCCGGGGAAAGTCAGCAGGGGGGCTCAGGGCGGCCCGGGGGCGCACAGCTGCCAGGCGGGCACAGCGCCGTGGGGGCGAGGCGGGCTCGCCCAGGAGGGCACAAGCCAGACGGTGAAGACAGCCCCGACGTGCTCTTATCAGCAAGAGCTGCATTCCCGGCCCCGAGAAAGCGACTTCTCGAAATCCTGCCCTCTCGTCCGCAGGGTGGGCACGGCACTGCAGGGGCCGCGCGCCGGCAGCACTGACCTGCAGGCGGGCCACGCAGCAGAACGCGGCCGACCGGTTTCGGAGGTGGATCCGCTCGGTCAGCAGATTGCTACCGTAGGCGAAGTACAGAAAACTCTCCCCCTCCTGGCCCCGGACGTCCTCACAGCCCGAATTCGCCATGTTCCACCAGACACCCGCGCGGCCCCGGGGTCGGCGACAGGACTGTGAGAAGAGGACTGCGGGCGTCCCAAGTCCGGTGGCTAACGAGCCGGGGCCTCCGGAGTTAGCGGAAAGGCGGGAAGCGTGGGCCGGGCGAATCGGACGCGACCGCTCGTCTGACTGGCTGCGCGCCCAAATGTTGAGTCTCCCCCTATGATTGGCCAAGCCCGCCACCCCCTCTTCGCTCTCCAGTTAGGACCCTGAAATGCTCAGCCCTGAGGCGACCGCGAGCCGATTCCTCATTGGACATACTCCTCTGTTGTCCCGCCCCGATGCTCCAGGCTCCGTACGATTGGTGGGTGGGCGGGCGCTACGCGGAGGCGGGTCAGGTCCGGTGGGTTCGGTTTGGGGGTTGCTCCGCGTGGTTCCTAACCAGGTTTTCTCTCCTTAAGGTGGTGCCTGCGTGGTTCCAGGTGTTTCGTGCTCTTTAGGGAGCTCGCCCGCCGCCCTGCCCTCCCGGTTCGAAGCAGTCGGCCACGACGGGTCAATTTCCCCCTCATGCTGGTTCTCGCATCCCCAGCCCTGATCACTTAACGTGGAGAAGACCCTCTGAATGTCTGGGACTCCCTTCCCGGATGGAAATAGCGTGCCGGGTTCAAATCCCAACGCTGCCATTTACTGGCCACCTCTCATAACGGTTTCCTCCTTGTAAAATAGCGATTTTAACATGAATTATGATCACAGTTATATAACTTATAATCCCCTATCTCATAGGGTTGGTTTAAGTATTTAAAGAATAATTTTGTTAATGTTATTAGGCGCAAAAACTCCAGTGTAAAATAAGATATAAAAGTATAAAAACAAGAAATAAAACCTTATGTTAACTTTGAAATGAAAATATTAATTTGAACTCAGGGCAGTGGTTATCCTTGGCACCCAGATTTTGATCCCTAAATACCACTCTCCACTAAAAGGTCCCAGGGCTCCTTGGAGAAATGATATATGCCAGGTCAAAAGCTGGGAATGAATAGGAGCGCTTGGGACATCTTGTGACAGTGAAATCTGGAGGTATCCAAGAAAAAAAACAAGGTCCTTTCAAAAGGATATGGGAGCCAGCTTGAAGGAATGCCCACTGGCCAAAATTAGAACAATTTGAGCACCAAAAATAATGACTGCAATTGATTGAAAATGTCAAAGAAGTCCCACCAAAAGAATAAACCAAATATAAAAAACAATTTTTAAAAGCCTCGTTTGCCATGGTGACTGTTACAGCAACTCTTTACTCTGAAAAGTGGTAATTTAAGAAAATAAATTAAACATTTATCCTGCCCTCCTACTTGCAGCTGTATTTCAGGGTAACCAAATAGTCCCAGTTGATGAGGAAACAGTTCTCTTTACAAAAGTTTTCCAGCTAAATAATGTAAGATGAATGATAGAATTAGAAAATCACCATCTTGTAGCCCCTAATGAAATAACTGATTCATTACAGGATCATCAATGAAACCATGTGGTGAAAGGGTGACAGGGAACAGAATAGTCACCTAGGGCCAAATTATCCCCCAGGGATTGCTAGCTGTAGTCAGAAGAAAAACATAGTGACAATGAAGGAATCTGGTCCCTCCCATCTTAACCTAGATCAATCTTATAATCACTAAAAGTGGACCAATCAGACATTATGTGCCTCCTGATGTGATACAATATGATGCCCCCGTTTTGTCTGTGAAGGATTGTTTCCCAAACTCTTTCACTTCTATATAATCACGCTCAAGCAGGAACTACAAGGATAGAAGAATAAAATGACACCAAGAGGAAACAATTAGAAAAATTCTGAACATCCTGCAGAACAAATGGCTGTCTCTTAAGTCAGTGTAATTACAAAACAAACAAACAAAAAAGCAAGACAGAGGGCAGGCTGTTCTAGATTAAAAGAAACCTAAGAGACACAATAACTACATGCAATGGCTTGTCCTTGTTTCTGGTTCAATAAACCAGATATAAAAGATATTTTGGGGACAATTAAATCTGAATATGAACTAGGGCATGAGATGATATTAAACAACTGCTTTTTTATTAGGTATGATAATAGTATTGTGCTGATGTAGAAAAATGTCTCTATTTTTAGATATACATATTAATATATTTTGGGGTAAAATTTTTGATATCTATATTTATTTTAAAATAATATAGAAAAATTAAAATATGGAAAGTGTTCAGTGCTTGATTGATGTGTATATGGGTGTTCATTTTATTATTCTATCCTATATATTTCAACATTTTCATGTTAAAAAGTCAAAGAAATATGGTGATGTGTGTAAAGCACTTGACATACAGTGAACACTCAATAAGCAATAACACTGTTGTCATGTAATCGGAAAATAGGATGGTTCATACCCTCTCCCATCCCCCAAACATCAAGGTAGAACTTGAAATTCGTACTTGGTTACTTCAGTGAGCAAGTTGCTCTTGTTGGCAAGATAGTACTCTACTGCATCATGAATTCTCAAGGCCTCTGCTTTGGAGCATTCCCACTTAAAATGTCCTTCTGCATTTTAAATTGTTTTTAGACATTCTAAATGTATTTATTATTTAATTACTTTGCCTTTTTTTTTCTCTTCCTATGTTTCTCGCTAATTGCTTAATTTTATGGTTACTGATTTTTCTTAACACCATTTTACAAAAATTTTCTGAAGCACTGATGTTTCCTCAAACACTGAAAATCTTTTTTTACGCCCATTAAGCATTTTATTTAGCTTCCCCATGTGGATTGCTGTGTACTGACCCCTGTTGGCTAAGTTAGTAGATAGCAAGGGTTTTTGTTCTTCCAAATTTAATCAAAGCTTGGTTAGTAGTTAACATTCACTGAGCACTTATCAAATGCCAGGCTCCAATCTAAACTCATATATATTAACTCATTTAATCCTGAAAATAGCCCTATTGAGACAGTACTAATATTATTTTCATTTTACAGTTGAAGAAACTGAGGTCAGTAGGTTAACTCACTTGCCCCAGGTTGTAGCTAGCAAGACAGGCACACAATTCAACAGCCAAGCCCTCTGATTCTAGAGTCATTACTGGGTACTGACTCCCAGATTTCTCAAACTGTAAAACCTGGTGGTCTCAGAGCTGGTGTCAGATGGGATGGGAAGAGGAGGCAGGGTGACTGAGAAGAAAGCAGACCCCACCTAACAAGAGAACGGAGCTAGAGAAACCCAAGCCCTGAGCTTTGAGGTGCCTGGCTCCAGCTGTTACCAGACCCAGATGAATTTCTCATGTTGTTTTTCATGAGATAGTCTCATAAGCTTTATATTCCAAACCACACTGATAATGAAATGAAAGATTCTATTAAATGCACATAGGTTATGTGAAATGTGGCATATTTAATCCCACAACAATATTTTAGATTGTGTCTTGACTTCTAGCTCCTAAAGTATTTTGTTCTGCTTGTATTATTTTATTTTATTTTTAAAAGATTTTATTTATTTATTTGACAGAGACAGCAAGAGAGGGAACACAAACAGGGGGAGTGGGAGAGGGAGAAGCAGGCTTCCCGCTGAGCAGGGAGCCCAACTCGGGGCGCGATCCCAGGACCCTGGGATCATGACCTGAGCAGAAGGCAGACACTTAACGACTGAGCCACCCAGGTGCTGCCTGTATTATTTTAAATAAATATATATTAGTGACCTAAAGTATAGAGAAATCATTAATTATATGTGGTCCCAGGTCACACAGGCAGTATGAAATAAATATGAACTTCCAACAACTGCAAGGATGAGGAATAAGCAGTTATGGAGAAGGAATTGTGTTTGCTGCCTCAAGCCCAAAATTAGTTACCTTTGACTCATCTCTTTCTTTCAAACCCTGTGTCCAATCAGGAAGATCTGCTGCCATCAGCCGTCCTCTGCATTCTCACACTCACTACCTTCTCCCTGGTGGCATCAGCCCACACCTGAATTATTCAACAGCTTCCTAGCTGTTTTCTCCGACTCTGCTTTTCTCTGGAGGTGGGGTAAGGGTGGGGGATCACATGAGGACAGCACAGAAGAGGTTTGGGGAATAGTAAGTAGTTCAATTTCAGTGGAGTAATAGGTTCATATTAGGGAATGGGAGACAAGTCTGTAAGGAGACTAGCATGATTTATGGGAGGGTCTTGAACTTCGCACTAAAAAGCTCAGACTATGTGGTGGTCAAAGGGGAGACATTTTTGACCTTTGAACAGAAAGGGGCCCTCTTGGACCTTTAGAAACATTCTTGTGGCTGTGTGTAGGATGGCCTGGGAAGAAGAAGGATGGGGAGATAGTTGAGTGCTGGACACTAGCTCCTTGCAATAGGCAAAGTCCTAAAAGTCAGAGCTAAGGCAGTAGTTACAGAATGGAATTGAAGGGATGGAAAGTGGGGGGAGGGGCAGAGGGGAAGAGAGAGAGAGAGAGAGAAGCTTTTTTTTTTAAGATTTTATTGACACACAGAGAGAGAGATCACAAGTAGGCAGACAGAAAAGCAGAGGGAGAAGGAGAAGCAGGCTCCCTGATGCAGGGCTCAATCCTAGGACCCTGGAATCATGATCTGAGCCGAAGGCAGACGCTTAACTGACTGAGCCACCCAGGCGCCCTGAGAGAGAGAGAGAGAGAGGATCATAAGCAGGCTGCTCAGTGTGAATCCCCATGCAGGGCTCGATCTCATGACCCTGAAATCATGAAATCATGACCAAAACCAAGAGTCGGACGCTTAACTGACTGAGCCACCCAGGCACCCGAAACATATTTTTTTCTTTTTTTAAAAAGATTTTATTTATTTATTTGAGAGAGCGAGTGAGCACATGTGTGAGTGAGGGGAAGGGGCAGATGGAGAGGGAGAAGCAGACTCCCCGCTGAGCAGGGAGCCTGAAATGGCCCAATCCCAGGACCCTGGGATCCCAAGATCATGACCCGAGGTGAAGGCAGACACTTAACCGACTGAGCCACGCAGGTGCCCCCAAAGACATATTCTTTTAATTTGCTTTTATTGTATCACTCCTTTGTACAGATACCTTGTGAGGCTGGCTGTCTATTACTTTATCAAGTTCAAGCTCTTGTGAAAGCTTTTTCTTATCTGATTCCATTCTATTTGGCCAGTCTGATTTCCCGCTGATGGTAAGCCCTTTGGAGGCAGGGACTACACCTCATCTTTCTGTACACCTACAGCATAGATGAATAATAAATATTTGCTGATCAATCAAATCAGAGTCAGAATCTCCCCTGCCCTTCACAGAGATGCCCAAACCTTTTTTTCTTTATGATTTTTTTTTTCCAGCTTTCCTTGACTTACTGAGAGGCATTTGTCCTTTAGCTCTGATTTAAGATTTAAAAATTCATACTAATGCTTTAACATACAGGATTCTGCATACATTTTATTAGCCATAGTGGTATTTATATCTCCTCCCAGCTCATGGCCACATGACTGGGAAGCATGCCAGAAGATATTAAATCAGAAGTGTTCTGGGGGAAAAAAAAAGTAAAATTCTGGTAGGCAGTAATTTGTCAGGATGTTTGACAGATAATCCGTATTCTTGTTTTGAGATTAACCCTAGGAAGTGGTTCCAATACAGTTTTTTAGTGCTTAGTGCTTAGTAAAAAAAGAGTGCTTATCTTTATATCTATATGTATTTTTATCTATAACCATACACTTTGGAAAGGCATGCACCAAACTGCTAACAGTGCTTACTTACGGGAAGGGAAACGGAATTGGAGGGGTGGGGAATAGGGGAGCAGTTTGGACAAAAAGCTTTCATTTTCTTCATTCTGTATTCTTTGGTATTTTTTCCATGTTTGAGCATGCATTCCTGTATTACTTTTATTATTTAAAAATACATATGTTATTAAATTCATATCCTATGGAATTTAAAGTCAATATCTGGAGATCTAATGTCAGGAGGGTAAAAAGAGGGTGATGACTAAATAACTGTCCAAAATAAAAGCAGACCCAGCAAACACATTCCCAAGTGACTCACCTCTCAACACATCAGATAATTAGGCCAGAGCAGGTCAACCTTGCTCTGTGGAAGGGTACAACCCCATTCTGAGAGGCCTGCAGCGGCAGAATCTCCATGTGTCTATCCGGTTAGTCCCTCTTTGCCCTGTGAGATGCCAGTGGATACAAGACCCAGACTATTTTCCCAGTCTGGTTTAGGGGAAGACCACACATATATTCTAGGACAATGACCTGCTAGATCCTACTGCCAACCTTAAGTCCCTTCCAGGAAGTTCTGGAGATAATAGCAATTCAGCCATCTCCATGTCATTTACCATAGCTACATTAGATCAAGATGTACCAATCCCAAGATCTACTACCATGAATGTTAAAGTCTGACAAACTGTATCATAATTAATATACTCATCTCTTCTGTTTATATGCCCATATTATTTGTAACACCTTAAGTTTAACTGAAATTAAAACGTAAAGGAAGACTATTGCTGCGTATTTCTACTGCCAATAATAGCTGTAATATAAGCAATAACACTTTAGAATGTAGATTTACTTAAGTGAGAATCCCAATGTTTCCCTTGGTGATAGACCTCATTCTTTTCTTCCTGGAAATTTAAACTCAGTAAATTCTTAATATCATGTATAATAATTAGATGAGAGCCAAGGTTTTCTCCACGTCCCCATAGGAAGAATGGCTTTGGAATGAGGCCTAGTTTAAGCATTTGGAAACATTTATGGAAAGTGAGAACTATGCTTGAATTCCCTGCTTAATTAATATGCTTGGATTTCATGTTTTCAGTCTATTCAACAATATTTAATCAACAATTAACACTTCTCAGAGACATACACTCAAATGAAGCATTTTACTTGACTATTAAAACAATTCTGGATGTTTGGAAATCTTTCCAGAATAGCTGACCTAGTGCTGGTGTCAACCTTTTTTCTTCTTCATTATTTTCTGCTTTCACATGAATACAACACATCCCAATAATAGAGCTCCCAAAAGGCATCTCTACTTATTGTCTTTGTTAAATGCTTATTGGATGAGAAGACAACAGAAACTCTAGATAGCTGAGTAACAGAAACTCAGATGGCTCACTGAAAATGACTGTTGTTCATGGGAGAAATAGGTGTGTTTTGTGTGGAGAAGAAACTTGCTTCAGCAAGTTATCCTCTAAGCTTCCTGAGGGTAGTGCATTTTATATGCATCTTTTTTAGATGCATTAAAAACTGTCTCAAGCTAGCTGAATCATATGAATTTTATTAGAATCCATATGCTTTAGAATTTTATTTCCATGATCCAACAATTCCACTCTTAGGTATGTAACTAAACAAATTGAAAACAGGGACCCAACAGATACTTGCGCACAGATATTCATAGCAGCTCTACTCAAGACAGCCCAAAGGTGGAAATAACCCAAAGTCCATCAGCTGATGAATAGATAAATAAAAGGTGGTATATCCATACAATGGAATATTATTCAGCCATAAAAAGGAATGAAGTACTGATACATGCTACACCATGGATGAATCTAAAAAAAACCATTATGGTAACCGAGAGAAGCCAGACATAAAAGGTCACAAATTATATGACTCCATTTATATGAAATATCCAGAATTGGTAAACCCATAGAAACAGAAAGTTGATTGGTGGTTACCAAGAGCTGGAGGGGCAGAGGGGTAACTACTTAATGGGTATAGGGTTTTATTTTGGGGTGATGAAAATGGAACTGGAAAGAGTTGGTGGTTGCACAACATTATGAATGTACTACATGACACCAGGTTGTTCACTTTGAGATGGTTAATATTAGATTATGTGAATTTCATCTTAATAAAAAAAAAAAGGAAAAATCAAAAACCCCATTTACTTTCCAGGGTTTCTCATCAGTGCTGTGAGAAGTGACAGTAGAATGTTGGTGGATCAAGGAGTAGGGGTGGGGGACAAAAAAAAAAAAGTAATGTTGGTGGATAACTTGGACATCAAGTTCCTCTGATATGAGGTGAGGGTGAGGAGTTTAACAGATTTGACATGTCTCCCGGACAGGTCACTCCTGTTCCCATATGCACTCACTGAAGGAATGTGATGCCCTTACTATTTTCAAGGGATGATGGCAGAACCTTTGTCTGCAGTAGGTGCTTGGTGGATATTGTGGGAAGGGAAAATCAATCATTACTAATATGCTGCTCCTTCCCTGGAGTCTCCTTATAGTGTCCGGTGCTCCATTAACAATAGGGAGGTGTTCAAGAATAACAATTATACTTGAACAGCAATAGTTCCCAAAGTATGATGCTTGGGACACTGGCCCCACTAGATGGTCCTCCATCCAAAAACAGCTCTGTAGTCAAATGAGCTGGAAAACAGTATATTCTGTATTTCTTCTTAGAGATTCACTATGTCTATTACCACATGAAGGAATCTGAGAATACCTGTAGTGAAGAAACCTGGTGACATGTTTGTCCATACCTCTTTAGTCACAGAACCCCTTGGATGTGGAAAGCATATTACTCAGAGTGTGGAAAATGCTGCTTTGTGTTGATAGGCTGACCTTGATTTGTTTAGGATGACTATTAAGTTTTTGAAGAATCATATTAAATAAAACCCTAAATTATCCAGAAAATTGAAGACAAGCAATAATGGTGTGTGAGCTAGAAAGGGAAGATTCTAAATCTTCGTACTGTTCTGGTTTGCTACTGCCTGGTTTGGTGGGTGATAGATAACCTCTTATCACAGATTGACTCATGGAGATAGTGTATGCCTTTGCTGGCTAAATACCTGATAACCAGAAACTGAAGATAACTGATAATTTGAAGCTGCAGAGTCATGTATAAAAATACCCATCAACCGCCAACTTCTATTAAATGCAATAATGGTTGTAAGCTGGTGAAAATAAGAATTTGATTGCAAGGCTGAAAGCAAAAGTGATAGTTTCCAAAATTCTCAAACTGGAAAAGCATTCGGCTCCTTGGCTCTTTCTACTTCCCACCCTTCTTATTTTGTCCTTTCTTAGTTCCTTTAAGATGGTCAAAGAAGTTTATAGGCTTAATAAAACAGGTTAGACAACTTCATGGAAATGTACCTAATTACCATTGATAATAATGGCAGGTCTTGTTAGGCCAGTAGCTTCTTGAAACAAAATGCTTGAGCTTACCCATTAAAACATTTTAGTAAATGTCAGTACTGATTCATGTTTCCTGTTGCAAATAAGAGTTCTTTCTAAATTCCCATTTGGAGAAAAGCATTGGCTTAGCAAATTCTACTCCCTGGTGTAATATGATTTTCCAAGCTGCCATGCAATTAAGAATTTCTTCAACATATAAAATCACTAATGAATTGATAATGACAAATCAGATTTACTGCATCTGGCTCCTTCAAGTCCTTCTGCCAATCTGGTTTAGTGTGTACAATATCTGATGTTCTCCAAAGGGAGCAAATGACAGTAAACACCGATGTGGCGCGGAACAGGGGTGCTTCCTGGGTTTTCAGTCAGGTGTCAGAGAGGAAGGTTTGGAAGTAACAGGGAGACCATTTTTAAGAAGAATATCTTCCATCTGGCTTAGAAATGAGAATATTTATCAGGAAGAAACTTAAAATACATCCTTTTTTCCCTTGAATTAATTTCATTCACTCTGTCAAAATTAATCTCTTTTATAGAATTGTTTTGAATCTTACTTTCCCAAGCTATCACTGCCTAGGGAACAAAAGCAAAAATAAAGTCAAAACACTAAAACCCACAAGATATTGGTTAATATTTACATTAGCAAAGTAGGACTGGACTGTAGTGAAATAAACCTGCTAAAAATAAGCCCTGTGTATAGTTTCAGTCTGCCTGCAAAGACTTTTCCTACCTTCCTGGAAAACTCTTATTTGTTCTTTAAGATCAAACTAATGTTGTTTCCTATATCAAGCCATCCTTAACTTCTAGCTAGATTCAGTCTTCAATGTTTATAACACTTGACTGATTCCTTTACTCTTGCACTAAAACCATTTTATTTTAATCATTTGTTGACATGCTTTCTTCCCCTACTAGACTAGATGCCCACAGAGGGTGAGAATCATTACTCATTCAGCACATATTTATAGAGTGCTTGTATGGGCCAGCAGGCCATTTTCCTCCTCCTCAAAACTGCAACATTCATCTTTTTATTCCCAACACTTAGTACATGACTGTCCCATTATTGAGTAGGCACGCAGCAATGAGTTGCTAAATAACTGAGTAACTGAGTGAGTGAAAGGATGAATGAATGAATGAATGAATGGACTCGATTGTATAAGGTAGAAAAGGCACCAGTTTTGCAGGAAGTTTTAGCTTCCCAATTTGCAAACAGAATCAGTGCAGAGAGAAGTTAAGCTCCCAAGGAGAGCAGGACCTATCATTCCGCAAGGAGACCAATGACTCAATTCCTAGGGGACCTTAGAGGTTTAAAGATACCAGGGCTATAAAGTGGTATAACTTTAGAAGGGCGCAGTCCTAGCCTGGTGTCTTCTATGTGCTGGATTTGTTCTGAGATAAGATTGAAGGCTGGCTAAATCAGGAGAATTCCCAGGGCTCCCCTGCTAATAACTAGGGTTGAGAGAAAGAGAGAGGTGGGTGGGGGCACTGGATTGAGGAGGAAAGAATAATGCAAATGAGACATTTAAAAGACTGTGGGTTTCCCCCATACTGCAATATTCTTGTTGCAGAAAACATAACGCTTGTTGATTTTTCTCTTACAATACTTCCTCTGATACTCTCTCTCTCTCTTCATAAATAATGTGCTAGGCCTTACATAGCTGCTGCAAATCATTTTTGACAGCAGGGAGTATTTTTCCAAGATGAGCCTGAGCCATTCTGAGCCTTGAATTTGCTTGTCAGCAGTTTGCCCACACCGTAGTCTCTGGGGCTGGCCCAGACAGGCTACAATGCCTCTAAATTTCACACTTGAGATGGAGGGTTATTACGTGGAGTCTGATCTAGTTCCAGTAGCAAGTGTAATTTCTGTGGTTGGGTGTGGCATAAAGAAAGACAAGCCCAAAAGAAAATCATCAATCTTATGTGCATTCCTCGTTGATTTCCTTTCCTGTTTTCTGCATGGCTTTCAACCTCCCACCAGTCTTGTCAAGCGACTATGTGCTCAGCAAGTAGCATCCCTCATATTTTAATTTACAGAGAAAAGAGAGACTGTCAGGCATCTACTTTCTTTCCTTTTCCATACCATGCATGTCTTCACCTGTCATTCTTCAATTTCCTTCTGACTCAGAGAAAGTAGTGGTAACAAATTGCTGTGTAACAATCCTAAAGTTTAGAGCTTAAAAGAACAAACATTCATTATCTCACAGTTTCCATGAGTCAGGAATTTAGAAGCAGCTTAGCTGGGATGGTCTGGCTTAGGTCTTTCATATAGTCAAAATATCAGCTGGGGCTGCATTCATCTGAAAGCTTGACCGGAGCCAGAGGACCAACTTCCCAGGTGAAAATTTCATGTGGCTGTTAGCAGGAAACCTCACTCCCCGGCCACATGAGCCTTTCCACAGGGTTGCTTGCTTGCATGTTTTCATGAAATATCACCTGGCTTCCCCTAGACTGAATGATCTAAGAGAATGAGCATGGGAAACATGGCAATGCCTTTTATAACTTCCTTTCCAAAGTTGCACATTGTCACTTCGACCTCATTCTCTTAGAGTCACTAAGTACCACCTACACTCAAGAGGAGGGGAATTAGCCTCTATATTTTGAAGACAGGGGTATCAAAGAATTTGTGGCCATCTTTTAGAACCACGACAGAGGGATCCCTCTTCCTTTTCAGGGTAATTCATCCACCTATAAGCTTGATTCTATCATTTCCCATCTGGACTTGACTCAGTTATGCTCTCTCTTAATCTCTTAATAATAGATCCCATTTATGGAGCATTTGATATATCCTGTCTACTGTGCTAAGGACTGTATGTGGATAATCTCACTTAGTACATTCAACCACATGAGGTAGGGGAATGATTACTCCACTTTTACAAATGAGAAGACCCCAGCTCAGAATGCTTAAGTGAGATGCCCAATGTCAGAGAGCTAGTAAGTAGAGAAGTCACTACTTAAATCCAGCCCAGACTGACTCCATAGCTGTGCTTCCTTCCACTAATTTATTCTACACTGCCTTGCATGGATCTTTAATTTCTACCTCTCCATCAGCTTCTTCTCCTTCACTTTCAAACAGCCTCTATTCCTCCTCATACAAACATTACCTTCCTTTAAACTCTACCTCATCTCCAGTTTCATCACATCTTCCCATCACAAATTTCTCAAAATAGCAGTCAGCATGCTGTCCCTACTTCCACACCTCCCTTTTGCTCAGCTCACAGCCATCAGTTCTACACTTATCAATTTCACAAAAGGGATTTCTCTAAGTAAGGCAAGCAATGCCTTCCTAATTTCCAAATCCAGTGCTTTCTTTTCAGCTCACATTCTGCTGTGTTTAATAAATTCTAACACACATAATTTTCACATTTCTGAGGGCAGGATGTCTTAAAATCAATGGTACTTTGTATTTGTGTTTGGAAAATTCAATTTCTTCACCCTTCTTTGTATTTCATACCATGCCCATTCCCCTCTCCCGGAAACTCTCTGTTCCTGTGCCACTGACATCCCTGTGAACAGGCTTCCCTCCTCCCCCTCTGATAGCTCTACGCAGTCTTCTTCATTGACTCCTCTTCCTCAGACAAACCCTTAGATGACAGTATAGATAATTTGGTGGTGATTCACTCTTTTTCCTCCTGCACTGTGGGTAATCTACTTTAACATGTCTCCCATACCACTTTTATGTTAATAACTCCTAATTTCTTCTCCAGCCTCATCTTCCCTTTTAATTAATTACTTATTTCCTGTACGTCTTACAAGTACCACAAACTCTGCATGTGCTGATCCTTAACCCCCTTCCAGACTATCTGTCCTGCTTTTATTGCCTATCTTGGATGTTGACATCATCCTGTCAAAGAATATCTCACAGACATGTAGTTTAAAGCACAGCTGACATTTATCATACGGGGAGATCTAGTCATATATAGATTGTCACCAAAGAGGCAAAACAGGAACCCTTAATCGGTGGAACAATGAGAAAGCTTTTTGTTTTGTTTTGAACTTAAGCATGCTAATTGGCTGAAACTACCGAGGGGATAATTTGCACCCAAGCAGACTGCATTATTACCAGGATAGACAATTTTAGTTACTTGTGATCCCCCCCTGCCCCGAAATCCTGTGATTTCAGCTGTGGAATAGGTAGGGAGTATATTCATTTTTGGTATTGGCTGCTGATGTCCTTCCTTTGGTATCTATACCATAGTTAAGCTATGACTGTCCCATTTCTCTCATTATAATTACTCACTCCCTTCTTGTGGTCAAACTCAGACCCAGGACCATGGCTAACCATGAAGACTTTAGTGTCTTCCTGATGCAGTATCACCCACTGGATGTTGCATTGACATAATAGCTCAGAGTAGTATTTAAGTAACTGGATATCAGACAATGGAGGAGCTCACAATGTATGAGAACAATCACAAATAAAATTAAAAAACATTTGAAACCCAGTTTGTATCCAAGTTTCCCAGCTGGCTTAGACCAAACCGGGCAAATAAGTCTCTTGTCTTATATTATTATTATTATTATTATCCCTCATATTCCTTGCATTCCTTTGAGGCTTATGTAGATTTCAGTAACAGCAGCTAGTGGTTAGAGGCCAACAGTTCAGTTAAGATATATTGATATGTTAGGGGGTCTTATTAGAGGAGTCTAAAGCCATTGGCAAATCCATCCATTATTAACATTGGCAGCCATTGCAATTGTTTGAGATAGGTTAATTAGGGAGTTCAAAGAGTTTATGGCAAAGAAGATAGCTGAGGGAAAAGCAAATAGGATTATGGCAGTCATTTTATAATCTCATCCTTTCACCCACACAAAGGAAAGCATATAAGTAATAAAGGAGGAAACAAATAACAAAATATAAGTCCTAACCACAGATCTTAATCTGGAAACCTTAGGTAGAACCTGTCTACACCTTATATCATCATTTTGATTCATAAATCTTGGAGTAGCTATCTATTTCCAGAGCTGCCTGCTTCTAAAAGCTTTTTACTAAGCCTAAGAGTTATGTTATCTCCAGTGGGATTGGATGTCCAGGCTGTAGAATCTGTACAGTGGGAATCATTAATCCTTAGAGTTTAAGAGTAATTGGCAGTTCAAAGTCCATGATATGACCTCTCCAAGGCTGATGTCTTGGCGTCTTGGCGTCCTTCTCAATATACCCAGTTTCCTGGTTTTATATCATGTAGAAATGCATTTGATGTTGTCATTTTCAAAGTGCAGCTTGCACCTTGTGATTGAGTACATGGTATTAGTTTTGACAATAGCTGACAAGTTTGGATTGTTTAACAAGGCAAAGTCTGTTGGAGGAGTCAATCTGAGCCTCAATCTTATTCTTTTTTTCTTTTTGAATAAACTATGCCTGATGTGGGGCTTGAACTCATAACCCTGTGATCAAGAGTCACATGCTCTACCGACAGAGCCAGGCGCCCCCCGTTATGGGTCTTCTTATATGAATTTTCTATGGTGAGAGTTTGAGCTTTTTGTAGTGTACATCGCATTATGATTATTCGTCAATAATCATCATATCTGATTATTTTTTTTAATAAAGATTTTATTTATTTGACAGAGAGATAGAGAGCACAAGTAGGCAGAGCGGCAGGCAGAGGGAGAGGGAGAAGCAGGCTCTCCACTGAGCAGGGAGCCCCATGAGGGGCTCGATTCCAGGACCCTGGGATCATGACCTGAACCGAAGGCAGACGCTTAACCGACTGAGCCACCCAGTCGCCCCGTATCTGATTATTTCTTGATCTTTAAGGTCAAGAAAGGTTAAGCTCTTCTAGAAATTTCAACAGTTTTGATTTTAAAATATCATTTGTTAGTTTTACCTTTCTAGAACTTTGGGGATAAAAGGGACAATAAAGTTTCTGTTTTATTTGAAGATTCTACATAGATCCTTAAGTATAGAAATTGTAAGCTCCTCCTTTCAGGTAGAAAAAAACAAAATCCCGTTTGTTTTTTTAAAATCAATTAAAGTATTATCCTTTTAGCAGAATAAAGCATTTGTCCCAATAAGAAAAAGTGTAAGAAAAGTCTATTACTGAAACATATTTAAAATTTTATCACTTGGGCAATAGAATGAATCCACTTGTAGGATGCCTGGGAGGCTTAGTTGGCTAAGTGTCTGCCTTTGGCTCAGGTCATGATCCCAGGGTTCTAGGATAGAGCCCCACGTCGGGCTCCCTGTGGAAGCCTGCTTCTCCCTCTCCCTCTGCAGCCCCCCACTGCTTATTCTCTCTCTCTCTCAAATAAATAAATAAAATCTTAAAAAAGAAAAAAAGAATGAATCTACTTGTAAATGTTTAAGTGAATCTTTAGGCAGGATTCTGAACTTTGCCCTTTCTTTACAGTTTTTCCTGGATTTTGATACTTATAGACAAAGGAAGTTTCAGTTACCTATTGGGCCTCAGGTAAAATTTCCCCAACCGTATTTTTGCATTTTAGATGGAATCCATCCTTGGCCTCACAGACGCTTCCCTGTAACTGATGTAATAAAGGTTTGCAGGTGTACTTGGGAGCCACCAGGTGGCCATCACGGGAAGTCCCAAACCCAAAGCTCTGCATGAGAGTTTTGATATAGTTATGATCTTTTTTCCTTCTGTAGAGGCAGATCATTGTATTCAAATAAATCCTTCTGGATTGATGAAATCATATTAAGTAGTGCTCCCTATAATAACAATCGTGGGAAAATCAGTAAGGGCTGTAGTTTTGCACAGTAGATGGCTAGGACATTTACTTTAGCTTCAAAAGTATTATTAGTATGTATTTGTAGTAGTATTTAAGCAGTACTTTTAATAGTATCTTAAAAATAATATTTTTTCAGGTGTTGTCTTGTCTCTAGTTAGTTATTAATTCATTTTCCATCTTTGATTCAAGGAAGTTAGAAGACCCATTTGCTTTCAAAACATGCCGAGATCTTGAACGATCCAAAGGCATATCTACTATCAGGGTATTTTGAATTCTTAAATCTTTAAAGGGATGGCATGTTCTTGTTAAGAGGCAGAGAGTTCTGAAGTTACAATTTATGCAGCACAGAACGTACTTTGATCATTTTAAAAATCAGAACCATGAAAAAATAATACATCAGCATTGGCCAAGGTAATATCAGTCAAGAGGGGGAATGCTAAGAGTCTGAAGAGCTAAAGTAAATGCCCTATGGGATTCACTTTTATTAAGAGGGGGAGTTATTAGATGGGTTTCCTTAGATTGGATTACTGAGGTTGGAGTGGTACTTGACAATTACATGAGAAGTGGACAATGGAAAAATGTCACAGGCAAAATGCAGATAACTAAAAAAAAAAATGCAGGTAACTGTTGTGCATTGTTTTGAAGCAATTAGGTTTGAAGGACAAATTTGATGAGGGATCTTGGTATTATGATTTAAGCTGAGGCTATAGAATAATACAATCACCGTTGCTATCAAATATTGTCAAAGAGGTGATATTATGAATTTTATGTGGAAGTGGAGTAATTCATTCTAAGTAGGTTTTAACATTGTTTAAAATTCTTAAAAACAAATCTTTAAAAAAGATCTAATTATAACTCAGTGTAGTTGGGCATATGCATTTCTTAACGTTTTTATATTGTCAAATAATTAGTAACGTAAACTTATCGGAAGAACAAGACTAGTACATGATTTAGGAAGTTCAGATTAGTAAGACTTTCCACAAATAAATAAATCCAGGTCTTGCAAAAGCTAAAATATTAGCTACCATTATTTTTTTTCCTTGTTGAAAACAGAGAAAACATATTACTGTTTTTAAATCAAAATAGTCAAGTCAGTAGACCTATGGCATATGGAATTAAATATTTTTCTTTTCTTGAATTCTCCTATATTTATATTACAAATTATTAGTTTCTGGTTCTGTGCTCATGGATTGGAAGAACCAATCTTGTTAAAATGTCCATACTACCCAAAGCAATCTACAGATTTAATGTAATCCCCATTAAAATACCAACAGCATTTTTCAGAGAACTAGAACAAATAATCCTAAAATTTGTATGGAACCACAAAAGATCCCAGATTTCAAGTTATACCACATAGCTGTAGTAATCAAAACAGTATGGTACTGTCAAAAGAATAGACACACAGATCAATGGAACAGGATAGAGTCCAGACATAAACCCATGTTTATATGGTTGATTAATTTACGACACAGGAGGCAAGAATATACAATGGGGAAAAGGCAGTCTCTTGAACAAATGATGGTGGGAAAACTGAACAGCTACATGCAAAAAAATGAAACTGGACCACTTTCTTACACCATACACAAAAATAAACTCAAAATGGATGAAAGACCTAAATCTCAGACCTAAACCATAAAACTCCTACAAGAAAATATAGGCAGTAATTTCTCTGATATTGGCTGTAGAAACATTTTTCTTTTTTTTTTCTTTTGTATTTTATTTTATTTTTTAAAGATTTTATTTATTTATTTGAGAGAGAGAATGAGATAGAGAGAGCATGAGAGGGGGGAGGGTCAGAGGGAGAAGCAGACTCCCTGCCGAGCAGGGAGCCCGATGCGGGACTCGATCCCGGGACTCCAGGATCATGACCTGAGCCAAAGGCAGTCGCTTAACCAACAGAGCCACACAGGCGCCCTTTTTTTTTTTTTTTTTTTAAGATTTTATTTATTTATTTGAAAGAGAGAGAGACAGCGAGAGAGGGAACACAAGCAGGGGGCATGGGAGAGGGAGAAGCAGGCTTCCCGCCGAGCAGGGAGCCCGATGTGGGGCTCGATCCCAGAACTCTGGGATCACAACCGGAGACGAAGGCAGATGCTCAATGACTGAGCCACCTAGGCGCCCGAAACATTTTTTTAGATATGTCTCCTCAGGCAAGGGAAACAAAAGCAAAATTAAACTATTAGGACTACACCACAATAACAAGCTTTTGCACAGTGAAGGAAACCATCATCAAAATGAAAAGACAACCTACTGAATGGGAGAAGATATTTGCAAACGATGTATCTATCCAATAAGGGGTTAATATCCAAAATATATAAAGAACTTATAAACTCAACACCAAAAAAATAAATAATCTGATTAAAAAATGGGGAGAGGTTCTATACAGACATACAAAGAAGACATACAAATGGGCAACAGACACATGAAAAGATGATCATCATCACTTATCCTCAAGTACATACAAATCAAAACCACAATGAGAGGGGCGCCTGGGTGGCTCAGTAGGTTAAGTGACTGACCCTTGGTCAGCTTAGGTCATGATCTCGAGGTTGTGGGATCCAGCCCTGTGTCAGGCTCCGCACTGAGCATGGAGTCTGCTTTAGATTCTTCTCCCTCTCTCTGCCCTCCTCCTGTTTGTGCTCTCTCTCTCTAAGTAAAAGAAATAAATCAATCTTAAAAAAAAAAAACTATAATGAGATATCACCTCCCACCTGTCAAAATGGCTAGACTCAAAAAGACAGGAGAAAACAAGCATTGGTGAGGATGTGGAGAAAAAGGAACCCTACTGCACGATTGGTAGGAAGGCAAATTGGTGTAGCCACTGTGGAAAACAGTATGGTGGCTCAGTCGGTTGAGTGTCTGCCTTCAGCTTGGGTCATGATCCCGGAGTCCTGGGATAGAGTCCCACATTGGGCTCCCTGCTGGGTGGAGGGTTTCTGCTTCTCCCTCTCACTCTCCATCTGTGCTCTCTCTCGTTCTCTCTCTCAAAGGAAGAAATAAAATCTTAAAAAAAAAAAAGAAAAACAGTATGGAGTTTCCTTAAAAAATAAGAAATAGAATTACCATATGATCCAGTAATTGCACTACTGGGTATTTACCCAGAGAAAATGAAAATACTTATTCAAAAAGATATATGCACTGCTATGTTTACTGCAGCATTTACAACAGCCAAGATATGGAAGCAATCCAAGTGTCCATCAATAGATGAATAGATAAAGATGTGGTGTATATACACCATGGAATATTACTCAGCCATAAAAAAGCATGAAATTTTGCCATTTGCAACAATACGGATGGACCCAAAGAGTATTATGCTAAGTGAAATAGGTCAGACAGAGAAAGACAAATACCATACTATTTCACTCACATGTGGAATTTATGAAACAAAACAAACAAACAAAAAACCAGACATTTAAATACAGAGAACAAACTGATGGTTGCCAGAGGGGAAGTGGATGGGGGGATGGGTGAAATAGGTGATGGGGATTAAGAGGACACTTATCATAATGAATAATGCATAATGTATAGAATTGCTGAATCATTGTATTGTACACCTGAAGCTAATATAACATGGTATGTCAATTACACTTCAATAAAAAAATATAATTAGGGAGCGTCTGGGTGGCTCAGCTGTTAAGTGTCTGCCTTTGGCTCAGGTCGTGATCCCAGGGTCCTGGAATCGAGCCCCGCATCGGGCTCCCTGCTCAGCAGGAAGCCTGCTTCTCCCTCTGCCACTCCCCCTGCTTGTGTTCCCTCTCTCATAGAATCTCTGTCAAATAAATAAATAAATAAAATCTTTAAAAAAAAAAAGATACTTAGTTCCTATAAGTCAATCAAAATAGAGGCACCTTTAATTTTAAGGTGTTTTATAATGCAATCTATAAATTCTCTCTGGAGGTAGGCAAAGATACACCAATCCATTTGTTTAGAAATTATTTATACCCTGTATTCATTAGAGTTCTTCAGAGAAACAAACCATTGGGAGGTATACATATAGAGAGAGACTTATTATAGGAATTGACTTACACTGTTAGGGAGGCTGTCAAGTCCAAATCTTCGGTGTGGGCCAGAAGGCTTGAGACCCAGGAGAGTGGATGATGCAGATGAAGTCCAAAGAAAGTCTGCTGGTGAATTCCTTCTTGCTCAGGGAGGCTGGTCTTTTTGTTCTGTTCAGTTCTTCAACTGAATGGGTGAGGCCTACCCACATTTCGGAGGGTAATCCAGATTTAAATGTTAATTTCATCCCCAAACACCCTGTAAATTGACACAAAATTAACCATCACATACCCATACATTGAAAATATCTTATCAAACTGTCAGGAAAGCTAGATAACTGTTAGAAGAATTTTTGAGATATGAGTTCCCTCATACCTTGACATTGCTCATTTGCATTTATTTCTATTGAACTTCCCTATTCCTTTTAGTGGAGAATGGAAGAAAGAGCCTTGTACTCAGAACCTCTACAATTTCTTGGGATGTCATGAAGCTCTGAAAAGTCAGAAGCAATCATTCCTACTTCCATCTGCATTCCAAAAACACACGTTCAGTATATTTACAGTTGCTATCAGAGTTTTTTTTTTAAGATTTTATTCATTTATTTGACAGAGAGAGAGCGCGAGAGAGCACAAGCAGGCAGAGCAAGAGGGAGAAGCAGGCTCCCTGCTTAGCAGGGAGCAGGCTCCATCCCAGGACCTTGAGATTATGACCTGAGCCGAAGGCAGACGCTTAACCAGCTGAGCCACCCAGGCGCCCCTCAATTAGAGTTCTTTATTTTCCAAGTCATGAAAAAAGTTTCAATTGTTTCTTTTTTCTTTGTATACATTTCCCTCCCCTTTGATAGAAAATATGCCTGTTTGAATTAGATATAAACTATGGTGTTCACAAATGACAAAAAAAATCTTGTGGCTAATTAATCTCCAATAATTAACAACCCAAAACAAAAACTATCTGATGGGACTTCTGGGATGCTGGTGTGAGTGAAAACAATTTGGAAAAAAAAAAAAAAAAAGAATAAAATCAGAGGATTCACACATCCCAATTTCAGAACTTACTACAAAGCAACGACAGTGTGGTTGTGGCATAAAGAAAAACATACAGATCAATAAAGTGAGAGTCCAGAGCAAACGCTTGTATTTATAGTTATCTGATTTTCAACAAGGGTACCAAGATAATTCAATGGGGGGGGAAAGAACAGGCTTTTCAGTAAAATGGTGCTGGAACAACTAGATATCCACATGCAAAAGAATGAAGTTGGGGGCGCCTGGGTGGCTCAGTTGGTTAAGCGATTGCCTTCGGCTCAGGTCATGATCCTGGAGTCCCAAGATCGAGTCCCGCATCGGGCTCCCTGCTCGGCAGGGAGTCTGCTTCTCCCTCTGACCTTCCCCCCTCTCATGTGCTCTCTCTCTCTCACTCTCTCAAATAAATGAATAAATAAAATCTTAAAAAAAAAAAAGAATGAAGTTGGACTCTTATCGTATGCAAAAATCACCTCAAAATGGTCATAGACTTAAATGTAAGGGCTACAACTATGAAATTCTTAGATAGAAACATAATAAGTCTTTATTACTTTAGGTTAGGCAAAGCCTTTTTTCTTTTTTGGATGAGATTTACATTTATTTTTTTTAATTTTTTTTTATTAACATATAATGTATTATTTGTTTCAGGGGTACAGGTCTGTGATTCATCAGTCTTACACAATTCACAGTGCTCACCATAGCACATATCCTCCCCAATGTCTATCACCCAGCCACCCCATCCCTCCCACCCCCCACCACTCCAGCAACCCTCAGTTTGTTTCCTGAGATTAAGAGTCTCTTACTGTTTGTCTCCCTCTCTGGTTTTGTCTTGTTTCATTTTTCCCTCCCTTCCCCTATGATCCTCTGTCTTGTTTCTCAAATTCCTCTTAACAGTGAGATCATACGATACTTGTCTTTCTCTGATTGACTTATTTTGCTTAGCATAATACCCTCTAGTTCCAGCCACATCATTGCAAATGGCAAGATTTCATTTTTTTTGATGGCTGCATAATATTCCATTGTGTATATATGTCACATCTTCTTTATCCATTCATCTGTTGATGGACATCTAGGCTCTTTCCATAGTCTGGCTATTGTGGACATTGCTGCTATAAATATTGGGGTGCAGGTGCCCCTTTGGATCACTACATTTGTATCTTTGGGGTAAAGACCCAGTAGTGTAATTGCTGGGTCATAGGGTAGCTCTATTTTCAACTTTCTGAGAACCTCCATACTGTTTTCCAGAGTGGCTGCACCAGCTAGGCAAAGGCTTCTTAAATGTGACATCAAAAGCACAAGTGAAAAGAAAAAAAAAATAAATTAGACTTCATCAAAATTAAAACCTTTTGCTTTTCAAAGGATACCATCAGGAAAGTGAAAAGAAAATCCAAAGAATGGGAGAAACTACTTGCTAATCATATATCTGATCAACATAGGTAACCATCAGAGAAACACCAAATACAATGAGATACCACTTTATACCACTAGGATTGCCAAAAAGTAATAAGGGTTGGGGAGGATATGCAGAAATTGGAACCCTCATACACTGCAGATGGAAATGTAAATGGTGCACCCACTTTAGAAAACAGTTTGGCAGTTCCTCAAAAAAGTTAAACATAGAGTTACCATATGACCCAGCAATTCCACTCCTTGGCATATTCCCAAGAGAAATGAAAACACATGTCTACACAAAAATTTGTATATAAATGTTCATAGCATCATTATTCATAATAGCCCAAAAGTGGAAACAACCCAAATGCTCATTGACTGATGAATGAATAAACAAAATGTGGTATATCCACACAATGGAATACCATTTGGTTATAAAAAGAAATAAAGTACTGATATGTGTGTTACAATATGGATGAACCCTGAAAACATTATGTTAAGAGAAAGAAACCAGTCATATACCACATATTGTATGATTCCATTTATATGAAACGTTCAGATTAGGGAAATCTATATATAAAGTAGATTAGCGGTTGCCTAGGATTTGGGATTAGGGGTGGGGGTTCAGCTGTTGGGGAAAAAAGGGGAATGACTGCTAATGAGTATGGGGTTTCTTTTTGGGGTGATAAACATGTTCTAAAAGTGTGGTGATGGCTGCACAACTCTGGCTATACTAAAACCTACTCTATTTTATGCTTTAAATGAAGTTAATGGTATGTGAATTACCTCTCAATAAAGCTGCTTAAAAAGATTTCCACAAATACATGCGGTGCCTGGGTGGCTCAGTCAGTTAAGTGTCCAACTTTTGAGCCCAGCTCAGGTCTTGATCTCAGGGTTGGGAGTTCAAGCCCCATGTTGGGCTCCACTCTGGGCGTGGACCTACTTGAAAAAAAAATTTTTTTTTAATTTCCACAAATACGAGAGAAATATACTTATTAACAGACTGTTTAAAAAAGAAAATATTTCCTTCCTTTGCAAGGGGGGCAAGGCTTTTTTCATTTATAGATACTCAGAGAACTGGCAAAACTAAATACAGAGCATAAGACAAAGAACACAAAGGATTGTATTAATAGTCAAAAAATATAATAAATCAACAGTGTTGGATATGACATAACTGCATTTTCAACTTTATAGTTGAGGGTGGCAAGTGCTTGATTAAACCATTGTCTTGTGATGTTAAGGTATACATACCGGTTTCCCAAGTATTAGAATCTTCAAGAAAAACAGGAACAAAAAAAGACAAAGAGACACCAGGCTCCCAGCCATTTGCCACTTGACAGAGATCAGATAATCAAGGCTTAACCACCCGCTTTTCTTCCACCAATGGAAACAACAACAACAACAACAAAAAAACAAGCTGCTGTGGAGCCAGAACTGTTCAGAAACCAGGTTTAGCATGCAAGAGTCACAAATTTTTTTTTCTTTTTTTAAAGATTTTATTTATTTATTTGAGAGAGAGAGAGAGAATGAGAGACAGAGAGCATGAGAGGGAGGAGGATCAGAGGGAGAAGCAGACTCCCTGCCGAGCAGTGAGCCCAATGCGGGACTCGATCCCGGGACTACAGGATCATGACCTGAGCTGAAGGCAGTCGCTTAACCAACTGAGCCACCCAGGTGCCCAAGAGTCACAAATCTTAATGGCCACCCAAAGAGGCCCCCCAGAGGGGCTGAGGGAAGACAATTCAGAATTCAAGGTGTCCAGAAGAGATGCCACATATAGGCTCCAACAGGGGAACAAAGTGGGCCGATCTCGATGGAGATTCCACAAGTAACTCTCAAGGCATAATTCAGAGACATTTCTCACAGCAGATATTTACTCATATATGCAGGAGACCAAATCAAGCACAGACCATCATAGAACAAAGGTAGGGTAGGGTGTATCAAGGTAAACACCACACAGGAGGTGATACCGTGGGACTTCCCTTTTGCCTTTTGGCAAGCTGACTGCCTGAAAACTACCAAGGAAGATCTAGTTTACACCACAGGAGCAGAAGGGAACTGCAGTGATTTACAGATTTTCAGAGCCACCTTGTGATTTCGGCTATGGAGTGCATACGGTGTGCTCTCCTTCTCTGTTATGGCCACTGGTACGCTTCCCTGGGCATGTCCATCGTGAGCTAGGACTGAATCTCTCAATTATTATTATTTTTAAAGATTTTATTTATTTATTTGATAGACGGGGTGAGAGAGCACAAACAGGGGGAGCAGCAGGAGAGGGAGAAGCAGGCTTCCTGCTGAGCTGGGAGCCCTAAGTGGGCTTGATCCCAGGACCCTGAGATCATGACCTGAGTTGAAGGCAGACCTTGTTAACCGACTGAGCCACCCAGGTACCCCAGGACTGGATCTCTCAATTCCTTACCACGAATCCAGTTGTCTAAGCTAAAAACCTAGCACCCCCAATTTTCTGTTTCACTCCCTCTAATGTGGGAAACAAAGGCAGAAGGAAACATAGGAAATGCCCTTATAACCTGCAGCCCATTGACAAATACTTGAGGCAGGCAGAGTATAACGTTCCTCCAGGAAGCTCCTGACCGTCTTAATGTTAAATCTTTACTACAAGGGAAAACAACCTTAGCTTGACAATAGCAAGGCAGGCAGTACCCCAAGTCTTCTTTAGTATATCAAAGTCCTTTTGAAAACCTCCCTTTTTCCTTACCTCGCCCAGCTCCCAAGTATATAATCATAATCAGCCATTCCTCAGAACCCCAGTGCATCTCTTTCTGCCCACGTCCTGTCCCCGTGCTTTAATAAAATCACCTCTTTGCACCAAAGATGTCTCAAGAATTCTTTCTTGGCCGTGGGCTCTGGACCTCACCAACATTCCAAAACTATATCATCTTCCCAAGTCCCACCAATTCTCCTTCCTTAATACCTCTTAAACCCATTTTCCCTTTCCACCCTCATCATCTGTCCTAGTTCAGGTCCTTATAATCTGCAGTCTCTTAACTGGGCATCCCCATCCATCTGCCACACAGATACCAAAATTATAATAAAACACAGATGTTTGACATTCCTCTGCTTAGCAGCCTGCCTAGACTCCATGTTGCCACTAGAATAAAATTCAAATGCCTTATAAAAATGGCAAACAAGGGACGCCTGGGTGGCTCAGCTGGTTAAGTGTCTGCCTTCGACTCAGGTCCCAATCCCAGGGTCCTGGGATTGAATCCCGCTTAGTCGGGCTCCTTGCTCAGCGGGGAGTCTGCTTCTCCCTCTACCTGCCACTTCCCTTGCTTGTGCTCTCTCTCTCTAACAAATAAATAAATAAAAATCTCAAAAAAAAAAAAAAAAAGGGCAAACAAGGCCATTTGTAGTCTAGTTCCTGTGGACATGGGCAGCTCCATCTCCACCAGCCCTCATCCACCCATCTGCTGGCCCCTGGATGCCATCACCTGAGGTACTCCATCACCTGAGCTACTCCGCATTCCAAAACTTCTCCCTCCACCTGGATGTCTTATTCCTTTTCTGCCAAGGAAAACCTCCACTCAGCCTTCAAGTGTTACCTCTTCTGGGAGACCTGATTTGCCTATCAAAGCAAGTCACTTCCTTATTTGTGTTCCCAAGCTACTTTGTACTTACTTCCATTCCTTTACTTAGCACTTATCACATTGTCTTTAATTACTTGGCTGCTTTCTCACACCCTGAGGCCAGTGGGCAGTGGCTGTCTTCTCTTTGTGTCCTCCAGCACCTATCTTCTGCTTTGGCAGGAAAAAGCCTCTCAGTATGTACTGGGAGAATGAATGTGTCATCTGTCACAGAGACACAGATCAGCCCGTGTTTTTGCAATGCCTTGCATCAGCACCGCAGGTGATAAAGACAGCTTACAGTCTGGTGGAGGTTAAGAGAAGTAAATATGAATAAAACAAGCCATACAGCAATCCAGAAGCCATATGAGAATCAAACCAAATCTTAGGGTGTCAGGGGCGCCTGGGTGGCTCAGTCGTTAAGCGTCTGCCTTCGGCTCAGGTCATGATCCCAGGGTCCTGGGATCGAGCCCCGCATCAGGGAGCCTGCTTCTCCTTCTCCCACTCCCCCTGCTTGTGTTCCCTCTCTGGCTGTGTCTCTCTCTGTCAAATAAATAAATTAAATCTTAAAAAAAAAAAAAAGAAAATCTTAGGGTGTCAGAGGGCAGAAAATGATTCTCAGAGACACGTCTGAAGATTTCTAGTTAGAGGGTGGGCTCAGCTGATGGTGGGGGCGGGGGCAAAGAAGCTGTTTACAATTTGATGCTGGGACAGATTGACTGATTGACATCACTTTCAATGGCAAACTCTGAAATAACTCAGGGGTAGTAGGGATTTTATCAAAGGGTTTCGCTCTCTGGGAATTCCCTTATCTTCCAAAGCCAGCAGAACTGGAGTGCTTCCTTTTGCTGTCAAGGTGACCTTCCTCTTACAGATTTGTGACTCCTGAGCCGGTTCACAATGCAGAGGGAGCTTCCCTGTTGTTACCTGCCACTCCTCGATTTGGGCCTTGGTAGTGGCCACACCTGGAACTTCTGGACCACTGGTCCCCTTGATCTGATATGGCCTTTGCCACACTGGCCTGAGCAGAGGGGAAGCAAAGAAAGCTGCACTTCCAACGGTTGCCCATCCTTTCGTACTCCTGCAATCTACCATCACTAGACTGTCGGGCTGAGACACTTCAAGGTTTGGTAGCAAGAGACTGAATATACCAATGGACAATGGCCAGACCACATATACCAAGAGACCTCTAACCTACACCCTGCAGCAACCAGCCCAGGGAGCTGATCTATTCTCTATGTCAGACTTGTAGAAAGTCAGACCTCTCTCCACCAACCAGTCCAGAAAATCAAGCAAGAACCCCTGGAACAATCAGACCCAAAGGGTCAGCACATTATTAATAACAGCCTCCCTAATTCTTGCCCCTCATTTTTCCAGAGAAAGCAAATATACATTCCTGACCAGTCACATAAAATACCCCACTTCTAGTTAGCCAGCCTACAGCTCACACAAGCCAAGAGCCTCCAACTGGGGCCGGCCACAGCCCTCCCCTCATTCCATGATAAAGCTTTCCCACGCCTCTGCCTGCTTCTGGGTCTCTGCCAAAACGTGTGATGGTGGCTGACTCCTTTGCTATAGCAAGCCCTGAATAAATGATCTCATTTGGTTGGTCTTTGTTGATTTTCACAGCAGAAAAAGTGTCTAAAAACTAGATGCTAACTATTGTTCCTAAAATCAAAAGAGGAAAACGAGGGGCACCTAGGTGGCTCAGTCGGTTAAGCATCTGCCTTTAGCTCGGGTCATGATCTCACGGTCCTGAGATCGAGCCCCACGTCTGGCTCCCTGTTCAGTGGGGTGTCTGCTTCTCCCTTTTTGTGCCCCCCCCACCCATGCTCATTCTCTCTCTCTCTCAAATAAATAAATATTTTTTAAAAATAAAAATAAGTAAATTTTAAAAAGGGGGAAAATGTTAAATGCTGTATAAGAGTCCTCTCATGGGCATAGCGAGCTCTAGCCTCACTTTCGGTTTCTCAAATTGAACCCTCCTCTTCGGTTCTGTAGGCCATCCAGGGAAGCATACACAGACTGGTGTTGCTCTGGAATCTGTACCTTTATCCTGAACATCACAGTGGAACACAGTAAACCACAGCAATCCCTTTCCCTGGGGGTGAGTTTAGAATCTAGTCACCAAAGAGCTCCAATAGAGGAGCCCAGGGTGGGCATTACTCCCGGTCTCTCAGACCCTGTGAGCTCTCCTCCCCAGGGCTAGGTGACATCATGGTGCCTCCTTTCCCCTGGGATCCTCCAGCCCCCCTGTGGGTAACTCTTGGCCAGAAGCCCACATATGCAGCTTGCAGGATAAACACTGCTCAGAGACAGTCCAGTGGGGAATCCATGTCAACAAAGAACACTTTCCTACAGCAGTATGCATGGAAATAACATCTGTTTCCTTCTACCTTACTATGCAGAGAAGTTTTACTCCCACTTTTCTCTTCTTCCACTATCCAGCCCTGCCCCAGGTGGTCCCACCCATGATGGAGTCCTTGCTGGCTTGCTTCTGGACAGCTGAGCCCCTCACTCTGGACACCCTCGCTGACCACATGGTGAATTAGGAGGAGCCTGCGAAGTTGTTTTTCTTTTCCAGTGAGTTCATGTTCTTAGGCCCAGCGGGGTCTTCCCACCAGGCCTGATTAAGAAGAAAGGAAGATGGTAAAATTTGCTCTCCCAGTATCCGGAGCAAGCCCAGGGGGTGGGGCAGGAGGAAGACTGAGGGGTTTTTCTCATCTAATGTGTGTATGAAGGTATTTTGAACTATTTAAATATTCCTGCTTTAAAAATGTTCTTAAATAGTATCTGTCCTTTTGTGGCTGGCTTATGTCACTCAGCATGATGTCCTCAAGGTTCATCCATGTTGTAGCGTGTATCAGAAGCTCCTTCCTTTTCAAGGCTGAGTAGTATTCCATTTATGCACACATCACACTCTGCTTATCCATTCACTTATCAGTGGACACTTGAGGTGTTTCTACCTTTTGGATACTGTGCATAATGATGCTCTGAAATATGGATGTTGCTTTTCTCTATTCCCTTGTTCTCAACTCTGCTCTGGCCAGAGCTACTGATAATACCCCAAGTAGTGTTATTAAGATGAAATTAATCAATGCTCAGTTTTTAAATTGAATTACTTTACTTCTGAAATCCACTTTGAAAGGAAGGTCTGAGGACAACAGAGTTTATGCCCCCAAGTTTATGCCAAAGCAACAGATTTTGATAGAAAACAGAACAGAGCTTCTTGGTTCTGGCTGTACTGGGGAGATTCGAAGAAGTACCCAATCCTACGCCTCTGAGAGCCTGAAATAATTGATCTGGGCCTGCTGGAATCTCCTGAGAGCTTTTAAGCAGCACCAATGCCCGGGCTGCACCCGAGACCCATTAAATTAGAACTCCTGGAGGTGGGGCCCAGACACTGGTGTATTTCAAAGGTTCCCCGGCTAAGTTTCCTGCTCACTGGGACTGCCAACCACTGGCAGAGCCCACAGCTCCACCCCCAGAGGGACTAAAGATGGGCCACCTGAACTGGGATGGAGTAGGGAGAGGGCTGGGGCATAAGGTCATATAAAGGGTGGGGACCTTGGTGGAATCCAGGTGGAGGGGAACCATCCCCTGAACCTTTCACATCTCTATTGATGGTCCTTTCATTAAACTCTCCTCAGTTGCCTTGTTTGAGTGAGTCACCTTTTCCTGCCAGATCCTGACTTATATAGTATCCTCATCTAGATAGGGTTGCTGGGTTAAGTACCGGCTGCAAAAATCAGAGATGGTCAGTTTGCCATGAGCAGATGCTATAAGGCTACATCTGAACAAGACCTTTTTGAGACTGGCTTATGTCACTTAGCATGATGTCCTTAAGGCTCATCCTCATAATAGCAAGTGACAAAATTTTCTTTACTTTTTTTTTTTTTAAGATTTTATTTATTTATTTGAGAGGGAGAGAGAGCATGGGGGGGGGCAGAGGGAGAAGCAGGCCCTCCACTGAGCAGGGAGTCTGACGTGGGGCTCCATCCCAGGACCCCAGGATCATGACTGGAGCTGAAGGCAGACGCTCAACCGACTGAGCCACACAGGTCCCACTGTATTCACATATTTTAAATGTGAAATTTAAATTCAATGAAATGAAAAAAAAATCTTTGTGCATCTCCATTAAGTTTTGACCAATGTATAACCCCGAATCACCCCCAAATGTTCCAGTATTCCTTCTCAGCAAATCCTCACCCTTCCTCCCAGAGGCAACCACCATTCTTCTGATTTTCTGCCATAGATTAAATTTGCTTTTTCCAGAACTTCATTTAAACCCAATAATCTTTAAGGGTTTTCTTTCATTAGATGTGTGGCAGTCTGGAAAGCAAAAAAGTGCAAAATGCTAAATGAGAACACTCTGTTAATTGATTATCAATCAGAAATTCAATTGGAAAGGAAAGACACAGGGGCTCCTAATTCTAGATTTAATTTAAATCAATAGGAAATCTTACTGTCATCCAAGTTCAATTTAAACACAACTTTTTGGCAAAATCTTCTTTAAGAATGTTAGTTACCTCTTCACGTATCAATTCGATAACTCACATAATTATCCAGAGACAGTAATTTTTAAACTGTGCTCCTTGGAGCCCCTAGGACTTCCAAATTTAAATCAAATCTTTGCAGTGGCCCCAGGGAATCTTCAGAAACCTGGGATGGGGTTTGAAGCTAAAAAAGTTTGAAAGCCATTCTCCTAAATCATTGAATTTTAATAATGCAGAAGAACTTAAAAATTATATCATCACATGCTTTTACTATTCAGATAAGGAAAATGAGAGCCAGGGGCATTAAGTACCCAAAGTCACCAAGCTTTTATAGGGCAGAGCCAAACTCAGAACCGGGGGTGGGGGGTGAGGGGTGGGGGGCCCTTATTGTTGCCCAGTGCCCGTTCACATGGACTCTATCTTTAGTTGGGTTTGCAGGTCTAAAGGAGAAAAGGATGAAAGTCTGCCTGACCACCATCATCACTTATTTAAAGCTAATAATTCTGATAATTCACAACAGTAGTGCATGTGATGTTGATTAACAGTAGAGAACCCTATGATTTGAGGGACCTTCTGAGGGGTTCCCAGCAATGATTTTGAACCTTCTCTTTCGGTATATGTCATTTGCAGAAGCTGATGAAAGCTCTTGATCTTCTCCCCCGGGGGGGGGGGGGTAGAAACACATTTTCAGACAAATTGCATTTTGCCTAATATTTGGGGGGTTCTGTAGATTCCTTGAAGTCCACCCCTGAACCTGAGATTCCGTGCCTGTGTTCTACAATATATCTAATCCCACAGACATCCTGCATGGGACATTTCATCTGACTTTTTGACAGAAGACGCAGAAAACCAACACTTTTTCGTTTTTGACGTACATCTCTTTATTTTAAACTTATTTTGTCTAGTGAACGGAGATGTAAGACAATGATCACAATCCTCTAAGTCATGTTCAAAAAGGGACTCACGAGGACAAGTGAGTCAGGTCATCAATATACATGAGCATCTGGGCAGGAGGGCTTTCCGCTCTCATTAGTACCGCAACGATTGAGAGCCTCTCATCCCAGGCGGGGTGAAACGGACGAACCCAACACATGGCACTTTGTTTTGTTTCGTTTCATTTTTAAAGTAATCTCGATACCTAACGTGGGGCTCAAACTCACAACCCTGAGATCAAGAGTCATATGCTCTACCTCCTGAGCCAGCCAGGCGCCTCCAGATTGCACTTTTTGATCCCTTACTCTGTGCCCTGCTTTTGATGTTAGATGCCAGTCCACCAACTCCTGACGATGATCTAGTAGATCTACTAAGTATTTCAGGTGCGTGAACATCAGAGATAATTTCATTATTATAAAGTACTGAAGAAAACATTTTTTTATGATTATAGGTAAATATACATCATCTGAGCTTCTTCATCCCCCATCAGGATATAGGGAGAGCAAGGGGGTGACATTAGCAGTTATAACTCTTGTCCCTACCCGCTAATGCAAGACTTCCGACTTCTTGTAAAGTTCTCTCCAAATATTTCTCCTTCTCCCAGGGAGTGTTTTCAGGGCTGGTCTTGTTGGACAGTGTCCTATACCACTAATTCCACCAGGTGGCAGCACGACATCAGCAGGCACTGCCTTTCGGCTTCACAGTGCCCTCCTCGAGGAGTGTGACAAACCGTCCTTTTCTGCCCCTTGCATTACTACTGAAGAGTTCCCAGAGACCAAGTTTTTCTGGATTGTTTTGTTCTTATTTTTAGACAGTACAGCTAGTTCAGCCTTTGTCTCTCCACAGGAATTGGGCATTAGGCCCCTGAAAGTCAGAGCTGAGCGGTAGCCATGGGGCTATATTCAGAAGCGCCTTGCCCCTCTGATGACAAAGGCTTGGCTGCTGGGTCCTTCTGGTCCCTGGGGTGCTATGAGAGCTTGAGAAGAAGACAAGATGAGTCTTGGATTAGTTCTACCTCTGCCAATTCCTAGCCATGGGATTTTGAGCAGATTAACCTCAAAACCTGTTTCCTCATCAGTAAAATGAGGATGATGATTATGGTACCCACTTCATAGAGCTAATGATGAAATGAGAGTCTAGCACATGGAATTCACTTAATCAATGCCAGTGTTTATTATAACCACATATATTTACAAAAAACATTAACAGTGATTATTTCTGCTGGCAGCATCAGAGACCATTTTAAATTTCTTCTTTGTTTCCCAAATTCTCTTCAATAAGCATGCACTGTTTTTATAATCAGGAAAAAAAATGGCAATTAAAATATAATAGACTGTTGATCCCAGTTCCTGATGATTCCTCAGAAACATGCAAATACTTTCTCCACTGCTCAATGAGCTCCAGGCCTAGGTCTTATCTATTTTGGTACCGTTAGCATGAAGTACCTCATTTGGCACCCAGTAGGTAGTCGATACTCATTTCCTGAACAAAAATCTCAATGGTAATTGCTTCAGGTTTTAATTTCTCTGTGTAATGAAACATCTTTTTCTTCTCCATGAATTCCTTTTTCTTACTTAAGTCCAATTTTTAATCCTTCTATCGATTTAATTGAATCCTCCCCAAATTTAGTCCTCTCCAAATTCTCCTCATCAGAATTTCCTTTAGACTGCTGAGTTGGGTTTAGGCAGGCTTTCAGCAAGCTTTTCATCTGAGCTCCACACAACTCATGCCAATAGGTGATATGGATGGGACTGAGTTGAGATCAAATCTTTTTAGTAGCTAAATGAAGAACCAAGGGCAACAGTAACCTGGATTATATAAAGATTATAAAAGGAAACAGACATTTCCAAAGAAATATCATATTTTAACTTGAAACCCATAGTGAAAAGAGTTTAAATAAAAGAGTTTATTTTTACCCATGTCAAAATATAGGGTTATTGATGATTAAGTTTGGCCATTGCTAGGATGCCTGGGTGGCTCAATCGGTTAAGTGTCTGTCTTGGGCTCAGGTCATGATCCCAGAGTCCTGGGACTGATCCCTGCATGGGGCTCCCTGCTCAGCCAGGAGTCTGCTTTTCCCTCTCCCTCTGCCCCTCTCCACCGATCATACCCACGTGCTCTCTCTCTCAAATAAAATCTTTAAAAAAAAGTTTGGCCATTGCTATCATTTGGTTCCTTTGATCTTAACTGAATAAATGAAATGGTCTGGTAATCTCTAGGAAGGACAGGCTCGAGCATGATATTGCACTGGTGTTTCTTCTATAAAAGCAAATGCAAAAAAGATGACATTAGCCCTTGGCGGCTGATGTATTTTAGTTCTTTTCTCTTATTATTGATAAACATAAGACTCTCTCTCTAGGAATTTGAACCTGAAGGGAAGTCCAAAGAGGATTCCAGCTGAGCCACCTGAGGCAGGGCCCCATCTATACAGAGTCTGATACTCAATTCCTCCTTTGATCTTGTGATCTACAATAGATTCCTCTTTGATTAAGATGTTCAAACATTTAGACTCCTAACTAGGTCTTAAAAGGTGCTAGGCCAAGCCTGGGTCCAGGACCAGGAGGAGACCAGGCTGGCAAGATGTGGGGAGGGTGGTCCTGTTGTTGATGGAGGCACAGGAAATGTGGAGAAAGTGGAAGGAGAAAGAAAAGCTTGGGTGCTTGCCCACGTTGGTCAGCTGGCTTCTGTTCCCTGTAACCCAAGATTTCAGTTCACATGATGCCAAAGCAGGGCTGCGTTCCTCTCAGCCCGTTCCTGAGCCCCTGATCCTGGCAGGAGCGGGGAGAAGCGCTTGCCCTCTCTGCCATGCTGTGGCCTCTCACACGAGCATCTGGCCCTGAAGCAGAAGAGCTCTGTCTTCTGCTGCCTGCAGCAACTCTCTCCAGACAGCTACAAACCTGGTCCTCCTGAGGACACCTGCAGACACCCTGTCTTTCCACCCTCTCTCTCTGCCCCCAGGCACTGGGACATAAACTTCTTCTCTCATATCATTCAAGCAACAAAAGGAATAAATAAATGAAAATCAAATCATGCAAATCTCCTTGGCAGAGGCCCGCATCTCTGGGTTGCCAAACTTGCTGAGACATGCCTAAGCTGAGAAGTGAAGGTTGATCAAGCTCATGTGTGAACCCTGGATCATCAGGAAAAATTCCGGCTAGCAAGGAGCATTGCTCTGACCCATCCCACACGTCGCTCCCGCAAAGAGCTGGTCCAGGGAAAACTCCACTTGTTCAAAGGTGATTCATCAAAAGGAAAATGCAGAGGATCTCTCCATGCACAGGAATGGGATAGGAAAAGCAAGTGGCAGATGTGAAACGCTTACCAGGAAAATGCTGCCATAGAGCAGACAAAAGCTGTAACCAAACAATTGCCAGGCATTTAAAAGACTTGATGAAGGGACTGCCTCTATGAAGAAAGAGCACAGGGAAAAGATGGGAAGACCTCAGGAGGCGAAATGAGAGCTCAGGAAAAAAGTGTAAAAAAGAAAATAAAGAAAAACAAAACAGCCCAAGGGAGGAAAAACACTGCTGAAAATATTAGGGACACAGAAGACAGGAATGACAAAAATTCAACAAAATAAAATGGAAATAAAAGAGTTTAAAAGAATGAGATAGGCAAAGAAGCCCAGTGACTATTAATATATCAAGCACATGTGATGTACCAGGCACTGTTCTAGGCACTAAGGAATACAGCAGCTCCATAACCGACATGGGCCCTTATGGCCCTTGAAACAAAACCGTGTTTTGTTTTCAGCTTTCCATACCATCTGCGGTTGATAATGCAAAGGCCACCCAAGAGATGGCCCATTGTCAAGGTATGTCACGGTCTTGTCATGCTCCTGTCATCTGCAGGCATGTGGCATTATCCAGCATTGGAACAGTGTCCTTCAAACTTAACATCCAGACATCTAACTTTACCCCTGTCACCTCCTCCTCAGCTGGGTTACTGTTACAGGCTGAACTATGTTCCCCCCTAAATTCACAGGTTGAAGCCCTAACCCCCAATGTATTAGGAGATAGGGTCATTAGGGGTGTAATTAAGGTTTAATGAGATCATGTGTGGGGCCCTGATCCAGTAGAACTGGTGTCCTTACAAAAAGAAGAAGAGATACCAGGGCATGGCTAATACCAAAGGCCATGTGAGCACACGGTGGTCCCCTACAAGCCAGGGAGAGGGCTCTTACCAGAACATGAATCCACCAGCACCTTGATGGTGGGCTTCTAGCCTCCAGAAGGGTGAGAAAGCAAATGTCTATTGTCTAAGGCACCTAGGCTGTGGCATTTTGTTATGGCAGCTCAAGCCGACTAACGGTCCCTCAATGTGCCATGCCTAGCATGGGATCATCTCTCCCTGGTGCTTTCTGAGGAATGATCAGGACAAAAGGGGTGGTGAGCAATATAAGCCTATTTTGAAAATTTGGGATTCTACCCTGACCATTCCTGGTTACAGTGCTCTTTTTTCCCCCTAACAGCTACAAAGAGACCCGAAAATGGAGTGAGAGGACACAAACTTAATGCTGTTTCAGCTACCTGGATTTTCTTGTTGGCCTGAGATGGTCCTAGATCTCAAAGATAATGGTCACTTGGTTGAGAGCCCTGCTCACTGAATCCTCCTGCAGTGACCCATACAGCTCTGTAGTCGGTTTCTGTAAGTTCTGTAAAAATGCCCTTGTCACTCCTGCACTTGTCCCTTCTGGACAGAAGGTCTGGGCACGTGCTGGGGACAGCTGAACGAAAGATGAAGGTACAGGCGCTGGAATGGCTTGTGCCGATTCTGTGGGGTAGAGGGAGAGCAATCCCCCAGCGCCTGGGGAGGACACACCTTGGACCCTGGAGGGGCTGAGTTGTGAGGGCAGGGATGCGATGACCCCACACCTTGTCCATGACACCGGGCGCAGTCACACGGTCTGCCTGGGCCAGGCGGCCCCTACCGCTCCCGCCTGCCCTCCTGTGGGGTTGGTCATCCCTGCCTGCACACTATGGAAATAGGAGAATTCACAAGGTCACGGATGTTTCTCAAGTATTCCTCTGGCCCGAAGCTCCAACAGCACTGGCGAACATGCTTCTGAACATCCCCTCATACTGTTCAGACACCTGACTGGGACAACCTTGTTTCTACCTGACGGATACAAATTCACCTGCTTCTCTTCAGGCTCAAGGGGTCTTGGGTGAGGCCATGTGTGGCAATCAGAGACCTGTTCATGTTCCTTAACCAAACTGATGCAACGGTGAGCCAAATCAAACTCAACAACAGAGCCCAACTGGAGTGACCTGCGCCCCTTTAAACTGTACCTTTGTGTGTCAGAGAGAAGGGCCACAGAATGTCTCTCCAGGGGGTCTGACTCTCAGCATGGGGGCAGGGGGGAAGGTCCTTCCCAGTTTCTTCCTTGGGTCTTCTGCTTCAGTGCTAGATTAGTGTCAGCTACTCATTCCACCACACCTGCAGACTTTTAAAAATTGTGGTAAACTCTACATAAATAAAATCAATCATTGTAACCACTTTTAAGTATACAATTCAGTGGCATTAAGTACACTCACAATGTTGGGGAACCATCACCACTATCTACTTCCAGAACTTCTCCATCATGCCAAACTGAAACTCCATCCCCATTCCCTGTCGCCAGGCCCTGGTAACCTCTCTTCTACGTTCTGTCTCCATGACTTGCCTTTTCCAAGGGTCTCATGGAAGTGGAATCATGCTGTGTTTGTCCTTTTGTATCTTTCTGATTTCACTTAGCATACTGTTTTCAAGGTTCATCCGTGCTATGGTGTATGTCAGAATTTCCTTCCTTCAATGGTGAAATACTATTCTACAGCACATATATACCACATTTTGTTTTCATCTGTTCCTGTATTTTTTAGAGCTCTCTTTATCCCTTGGTGGTTAAGCCTCTGTTATCAGTTAATAATCATTTATATTCAACTCTCCCTGTTAACATCATGTAGTTCCCATCTCCTGACCAGAGCCCTGACACACTTGCCTTTGGAAACTGCCTTTCCACTCACTCCATGTGACCTTGATTGGGCCAGTCATGGAGGCTGATTTCCCTCATCATGAACCATACTGCCCCATCACTATGATAGCAGTGACAGGTCCTAGGGCAGGCATATGACCCAACCAATGCCAATCACAATCATTCTCCAGGATCAATAGATGGATATGGGGGAAATGTGTTTCCATAATGTTTGCCACACTGGGGTTCTTGCTGTCATGTCCCCAGACATGTGTAGAGGGCTCATCTTGTGGTAGAAGAAACTGAGACCAATACACAAGGAAAAATAGAGACAGAGAGGTTTCTAATATGTCCAGAGGCAGTGTAGCCTGAGAAGAAGGTCAGAATTTAAAGAGGTGAGGGAGGAAATAAGAAGAGTGAGGATGGGCAGCCAGAACTGCAGAAGAAGGTGGAGGAGAAGGTGGTATCGTGCTATCGTGATCATTGTGATATCAAGAGAGGATTTTTTTTAAAAGAGGGGAAGGGGTGGGGCGCCTGGGTGGCTCAGAAGGTTAAGCGCTGGACTCTTGGTTTCGCCTGTCATGATCTCGCAGTTGTGGGATCGAGCCCCACGTTGGGCTCTGCGCTCAGCGTGGAGTCTGCTTCAGATTCTCTCTCCCTCTCCTTCCCACTTGTGCTGTCTCTCAAATAAATAAAATCTTAAAAAAAATAAAAGAAGGGAAGGGGTTAAAAAAAGGGGTGGGGCTGGAACCTGGCGCCTGGATTGGGCACTAGGCTGTGGCTGACGGGAGCGAGGGCGGTGGCTGCGGAGTGCTCTGCGTTAGCACCCCTGCGTCTCTCCCGGTCTGTCTCCAGCACCCTCGAGAGCCCTGGGCTCCGGCTGTGCCTGTTGTTCTTCAAAGGTGCCACAACCCTCAGGCTTCCCCAGCTCCTGCTCTTGACCAGCTGTGACCGACTCTGCCAAATTCGAGTCAAGCTCAGCTCTTCAGAGAAGCCCCGCCGGTCAGTTCCCGGATCCCGCGGGGGAGCCGCCCCTGCGGCAGCACGGGCTCTGTCCCTTCTGTGGATTACTTAGTATGCTGCTGGCTGTGCACGTCTGTCTCCTCTGGCAGCCTGTGGACGCCCATAAAGCAGGGGGCTTCAGTTTATGCATCTCTGCGTTCCAACCAGCCAGCACAGGGCCTGGCCTCGAACGGAGCTTAGCGCACGCTAATGGATCAGCGCCTGCAGGGGTGCACTCGCCAATTCTCCTGTTACAGGAGAGTGAGATCTGGTTGCCATGGCGCTGAGAGAGATTTCTCCACCTGCTGTTTTCAGGAGGAATAAATCAACAGTGAGCTGAATGCATTTTGGCATCTGGCCAGCATGCCATCTCAGGCCGACCCTGAGATGGCAGAGACACCTTTCCAGCTAAACAGACCTTTTCACCCTCTTCTTCCAGGCAGGTAAACTGTGGGTAACATCAAAGAATTTCCTTTCGTCTGTCCCTGGAAGATTTAAAGGGCTTCTCTTTTGCCAGTATCCCCCTCTGCTCTCATGCCAGTTTCCTCCCCTTCCCTCCTGCCTCTGTCAACGAGATGTCAGAACTTGTTGCACGTGGCTTCTGCGAGCGCCCCTGAGGAGGGAGGCACCTGTGAGGGTCCATGTGCTGGTCCTGCTTCCTTATTCTTTCTGCGTAAGACGTGGGCCTAATGCTTGGTGATGTGGGAAACAAAGGCAGAAGAAAAAGTATTAAATTTCCTTACTACCTACATACAGCCCACTGACAAGTCCTTGAAACAGGCAGAGTGACCTTCCTCTAGGGACTCAGCTGCCTCGATGTTAATACTTTGCTAAGGGCAAAGCAATCTTAGCCCGACCCCCCAGGATCCTGCAAGTCTACTTTAACATATAAAAATTCCTTTAGAAATTTCCTTTATCTCTAAACCCCCCAAGATACGTGTTGGCAATCATCCCCCAAGCATATGATCCACTGATATACATCTGAAGGGTCTCATGACTCAGGTTTTATTAGACAGTAATAAATGACCTTTTCCCAATAATACCTAGCCCCTCAAGGTCCTGGAAACCTTGGTTCCAAAATTCCTTAGAGACTTACACTATCCTTACCTCCCTCCCAACTTGAAAGTCTATAATGGGCCATTTCTCATGACCCCAGTGCTGCTCTTTCTGCCCATGGGTCCTGTCCCCGTGCTTTAATAAAACCACCATTTTGCATCAAAGACGTCCCAAGAATTCTGTCTTGGCCGTCGGCTTCGAACCCTAATGTCTTTCCTACATCACTTAGAACTTCATCAACCATCAGAGAAGTCAGCCCCAACATCCTCAAGTCTTGAGCCTGCCCTGGATTTCTCATCTTTGAGCTTCTTTGTAGATGGCTAAAAATAGAGCACTGTGTTGTTCTGTGTCTGTATTTCATGTCTCTGTGACTTACAGTCAAATGCAAGTTCTAATTAATACCCCGGCCTCTGCTTCTTGGCCATTCAGAGCTGTTTCATTCTTGAGCGTGGCCTCCAGGCTCCTGCTGACTCTGTGAGTCCTCCTGCTGTCTCCCTAATACATGTCCTGTCATTGGGGCTAGCCTGAATGGGATCTTGTTTGTATCCAAGAACTGTTCCTGGTAGAAGGCATATGCTAGGTGGGAGGGTGTAATGGGAAATAGAGATGAAAGAAAATGTTCCAGGTGTGAATATGTGCAGAGGCGAAAGGCAAATGACCACCCCTCTTGTAAGTTAGTAAGACTGGATCATACATTACATGGGGAGTGAGGCTGGGAGGCAGGCCATGGTGACACTGGGCTTTATCCTGAAAACATGGGGGTGGGTGGGTAGGTTTTGCGTATGTGCGTGCGTGTGTGTGTGTGTGTGTGTAGGTCACATGATCACATTTCCAAATCAGGTATCTTACTGTAAGTGTAGTGAGGAGAAAAGATTGCTGGGAGCCAGTCTGAAGACAGGGAACCTTGTCACAGGGACCCAGATAAGAGATGATGGAGCAGTCGGGGAAGGAGAAACAGATTTTAGGCAGACCTGGAGATAAATAAAATCAGCAAGAACTGTATTTGATAGGTAAAGGAGAGAAAGAGGTCAAGTTCAGAAGCCAGAATTCTCACTTGAGCACTTGGATGGATACCACTCCTTCCTCAGGCAGTTTATGGTCTTCGCACCACCTCTGTACCCATGGAAGTATTCCTGGTGACCAAGGAACCTGTCATCTCTCACCGCTTTCCTGAAACCGTAATAGTCACAGTCTCTCAGGTGGCTTTAGGTTACATCATCAGAGGTATTGAGTTCAGAACCAGGGAGGTGATGCTCTTGGCCCCCTGACTCTGGTTAGAACATACACCAGGTGTATCGTGTCTAATCTTGGTCCCTAACTACAAGGGGGAGTTTAACAACTGGAGCTGTCTAGGTTAGGTGGCCATCCGTAAGCTACACCGATGAGGCAGTTCTGAGGGATCAGGGACCAGAGAATGTTTAAGGCTATAAGGCTCCTGTGTGCAAATGTTTAAAGGCAGAGGGTACAGAGGGTTTTTTGTGGCTCTAGAGTACACGGCAAGGACTGACGGGCTGAAGCTGTAGGGAGGCATATTTTTGTCCAACATAAAGAACCTTCTCTGGGTCAGAGCTGCCCTGTGTGGACAGGAAGCCCAGAGAGTAAACAAATAGCCCATGTGAGAGGTGTTTGGGAGGAGGCTGAGGGGCTCTTCCTCCCAATCCCCTCCAGGGAGCATGGAGCAGGGACCACAGCTCAGATGCCCGCAAAGAGCCAGGTGAGGCATTAGTTGGAGCAGTCTGGCTCAAGGTGCCCAAATTCTGCATTAAAACCAAGAGCACCAAGAAATGCTGTGCAGTGTGACAAATCCTGCCGCAGAGGTGGGACTGAGTCAACGCACCATTTCTGCCCTGGAAGGCGAGGGGCGGAGGGTGCGAATTTGTGGGGCTGCAGTAACAAAGCACCCCAAACTGGGGACTTAAACAACAAACGTATTGTCTCATGGTTCTGGAGGCTGGAAGTGTTGGCAGGGCGTGCTCCTCCTGAAGCTTCCAGGGGAGATACTCCCAGCTTCTGGCAGCCTGATTCCAACCTCTGCCTCCATCCTTAATGTGGCCATCTTCCCTCTGTGTCTGTGTCTGTGTCCAAGTTCCCCTCATTTTATACGGACACCAGTCATATTGGATTAAGGGTCCACCCTACTCCCATATGAACTCAACTCATTATATCTGCACTGACCCCCTTGTTCCAAATAAGGTTACAATCTGAGATGGCCTGGTCTTTTGGAGGGGCACAATTCAAACCCGAAGTCTGAGGTCCCATTCCGCTGAAGGCTTGTCAATCTAGGAGTAGCACCTAGCTTTGCTAAGCCTTTTGTTTGTTTTTGCCTGTCTTGTGTTTCTAGCTTACATAAGCTTCCTCCTTCCCATCAAACTGGCAAAGCCAGAGCCCCACTAATATTTAGTGACTGACACCCCCTCGCTCTGCAGAAGAGGCACGGCCTGAATGACTTCTCATAGGGCTGTGCTCCCCATCTCGGGGCGGGTTTCTTGTGCTTGGAATGCTGGCTCCTTTCTGCTCTGAAAGCCGCTGAAGGCTGGGCCTGTGGCTGCCTAGGTGCTAGTTGTGGGGAACTGCTCCCCTCTGTTGGACAGAGGGAAACCTGCTCTCCTTCCATTTCTTAGGGATTTGCTTCCCCGAAGTCACAAGTTCATAAACCCACAGTAAGAGCGCAAAGGGGCCAGAGGTCAGCGGGTCCAGTCGCCTTTGTTGTTCAGAGAGGGAGGCTGAGGCCAGAGAGGGAAAAGGCCCTGTCGAAGGCCACAGAGAGAGTTAGGGAGATGGGATCAGACACGAGCTCCTCCCTCCCACACCAAGGTCTGGGAAGCATCCCTTAGGATCCTAGAGGCACAGGCTGGAAGAAAACCAGAGTGAGGCTCCTGGGAATCCCACACATACCTTAGCTTGGAGGACAAATGGCAGAAGGCAAAAGAGAAGGGGTGGGTACCTCACTCCAAGTAGGGGCATGAGAAAGCTGGAGAGCTACTGGCCCCGAGAAGTGTACCAGGACCACCAGTCAAGTCCCCTCACTCGGGATAATTCCCCATCAACTGAGTGAGTGATCCCAGCACAGCCCAACTCCACACTCCTAAAAAGTCATGTATCAACAGAACTTCTGTAAATCAAATGTTGTCTTCACTCTCTCCTTCTTTCTCCTGTGTCCCAGATATCTTTATCATCTTTCTCAGAGCTGGCCCATGGTAGTATGATAGCTTGGGCAAGCTTACTGCTCTAACAAATAGACCAGAATGTATCACAGCTCAAATGCAATAGAAATTTACTTTTCGCTCATGTCAACAGTCCAAACAGCTTATCAGAAGGGGTGAGGGGCAACGGGCTCTGTTCACACAGTCACTCAGGGCCCAGGGTCTGCCATCTTTAACATGTGGACATCAACATCCAGCCAACAGAAAGGGAAGGGCACAGAGGACAGCACACGGGAGTTCTTCTAGGCTGGGCTGGGAAGTAGTGTGTGGCAAATTCAATCATGTTCCATTGGCTGGAATTCAAAGGATCCAGAAGGGACCAGACAAAACTAAATCTAAACCTGACTTAAGTGTTGATCCGATGGGAGGTGTGGCACCACAAGAATGTGGCTCACAGAGCTCCTACTACAGGGAGTGTCACCGACTGAGGACCCCAACTGCTGCCCTTTGAAATCTATGATGGTGTTGGTGCTGAGGCATGTCTCCTGCAGGCTGCTCCCTGCCAGTGACTGAGTGCAGCCCACACACCATGGCAGATGGTTCCTATGAGTATCAGGGACTCTTGTGTTGTCAGCCTGGTTCCAGAACGCCCCCAATGGCTTTGCTGAACCTTTCTGAGACTACATGGCAGGCTAGGATGCTTCACCCAGCTGTTGCTCCCTCACCTTCACTTGGGGTCGGATGGGCATCATGGTCTGGTGGTTCTCCTGAACTCCCTGATTCCTACTTCCTTTCATTTTCCCTAATAAAATCCTGGCACACTTAATCCTGACTGGTGTCTGCATCTTGGAGGAGCCAGTCTAACACAGGAGTCAACTCTCTGGTATTGACTACTCCAACTCCATTGGAGTCACTTAGCGCAGGTGGTGAAGACAGACAAGACTTGTTGAAGAAAAGATGCTCTGGGTACACCCAGAACTTGCAAATGTCATATAGAGGTACCAGGGGTTAGGATACAACATGCTTTTTTAGGGGACACAATTTGACCCAGAAGTGTCTCCACACTCAGCTGGGTGACTCCTTCCCACATTTTCCCAGCAGGATTGTTCTTCAGTTCTTCACAAGGGCTTTTCCAGACCTTCTCCACCCTCCCCAACATCACAGCCAAGCAATGATTCCCTGCCGGCAACAAATGACTTTGCTTCCTCCTTCACAGAAAACCGAACACTGACAGAAGGGAAGTCCTCCTGCACAGAGCATCTGTCTCTACCTTATCCATCTTCTTCTCCTGCCCCCCCTCACCATATTCTTCCTCAGCCCTAATCCATATCATGCTTTACAAATCCCTTTGCTCTGAGGCAGGGATGCTGCTTCTCCCCACTTTTCTCTGTACCAGGAAATGACACCACAATCTACCCATTTGCTCAGGCCCCCAATATCCACAAGTCCATCTTTGTGATTTTCTTTTCCTGACTCTCCTTCTTCCTCTAACATGACTAATCCATCAGTATGCCTGATTTGCTTTACCTTCCAAGTATTTCCTGAAACCAGCCCGTCTCAGCATGTCCACCGTTACTCCTCCAATCCGGAAATCTAACTGGTAGTTAGAAAAACCTCTTAACTGCTTTCCCTGTCCCCATTCTTGTCTCATTCCAGCCCAATCTCCACACACAGCCAGAATGATAATCTTAAAACAGACATCAGACCATTTACTCCCCTGCTTAAAATGCTTCAGCAACTCCCCATTGCAGATGAAAATAATTAACTTTTTTTTTTTTTTATCATGGCCTACAAGACCTATATGATCTGGACTTTGTAGACTTCTCTGATCTTGTTTCATATCTTTCTCCTTTTCAGTCACAACATTCCAGACACATGGGTTTTCTTACTATTCTTTACACAAGCCAAGTAGGTTCCTACCTTAGGGCCTTTACACATACCATTACTTCAGATCTTCTCATGGCTGATTCCTTGTTATCTCTATATCCTAGATCAAATGTTGCCTCCTTAGAGAGGCCTGACCACCTATCTAAAGACTAGCCTCATCTCATGTCATGCTTTACCAAATTTCCCTGCTTTATTATTATTGTTTTTTTTTTTAAAGATTTTATTTATTTATTTGAGAGAGAAAGAATGAGAGACAGAGAACATGAGAGGGAGGAGGACCAGAGGGAGAAGCAGACTCCCTGCTGAGCAGGGAGCCTGATGCGGGACTCGATCCTGGGACTCCAGGATCACGACCTGAGCTGAAGGCAGTCACTTAACCAGCTGAGCCACCCAGGTGCCCCTTATTATTGTTATTGTTATTATTATTATTATTATTATTATTATTAGAGAGGGAAGGAGAAAGAGGGGCAGAGAGAGAGACAGAATCTCAAGCAGGCTCCACACCCAGCATGGAGTCTGATGTGGGGCTTGATCTCACAACCCTGAGATCATGACCTGAGCTGAAATTAAGGGTTGAACACTTAACTGACTAAGTCACCCAGGCATCCCTCCCTGCTTTATTATTTTTAGAGTACTTACCGCTACCTGAAACTGTTTATTAACCAGCTTATTTTTTTTAAGATTTTATTTATTTTATTTTAGAGAGAGAGAGGGAGTGAATGAGTGGGGGCAGGGGCAGATGGAGAGGAAGAGGCAGAGAATCTCAAGAAGACTCCAGGCCCAACACAGAGCCCGACCTCACAACCCTGAGATCATGACCTGAGCCAAAACCAACAGTTGGATGCTTAACTGACTGAGCCACCCAGGTGCCCCAACCAGCTTATTTTTATATTGTCCGCTTGGTCCCAAAGAATCTAAGCTCCTTGTGAATAGGAAGTTTGTCAGTTTTGTTCATTGCTGTTCCTCCAGTGTCTAGAACAAAGCTTGGCACACAGTAGGTGCTTGGTAAGTGTTTACTGAATAACTATGTGACAGGTGACATGGCTCTTAAGCATTACAAAAGTTTCCAGGGGGACACTATTTCACCACTGTGACATTCCCTGTCCAAATCCTAGGAGGTACCTTGAAGGCCAACATATGGTCACTTTTGTGCCAAGCTGGAGGAAAGGAATTCTTTCCCAAAGGCAAAGAGTCCCAGCACTTGGATCCAGCCCCTCCCAGGGGTGCCACAGTAACCACCTCTCACTGAGACTCTGACACTGTGACCAGTGTATTTGGGAACACTTGCTGGTCTCCATTTCTTCTGGATCCACAGACCTCTGCTCCTCGTCTCAGAGAAAATCTTACTACTCTAGCCGCTTCTGCTTCTCACTGTACAAGTCCCTAAGTGGTTATCTTCCCCTGACTCCTAATTTAACAGTTTTAGAAGATGAAATCTTCCCTTACCTATGCCCTAGGGATCAAGGAGGGAAGGGAAGAGAAGCCGTTCTCTTTCCTCCCAATGCTTCCACGCCAGTGAAATCAAAACATAAATTAATCTTACAATAAATTACCCTGCCTTAGCCACTGACATCATCACTAAGGTTTCAAGGGACCTTACCTCCTTGTTGTTGGAGAACAGGCTGAAACAAATCTTTGCTAAGGGAGGCTAGAAGTTGAGGCAAAACTTTGTTAATGGTTCAGGGGCCAGAAAGGAGAGTCAGTGCCAGAGAATTATGGAAGCCAGACCACGTGGGTCACAGGCCAGGTTCACTCACCCTATATTTAGGATCTTCTTCAGGGCACCTCTCTGCTTTAGCCTCTGCTGTAGCTGCCTGCACCTAAGGGAAAAAGACCCAGAAAATCAAGCCATGGAATTTTCTGCTTCTTAGGTAAAGGGGTAAATATTTTTGAATAAAACAGGTGCCTAGGGTAAATGTTATGAATAAGACAGGTGCCTAGCTTTTCTGTAGTAAGGGGATTCAGGGAGGATATTATTCTCACTGCAATGACAATCATTGTCAAAGCCTCAAAAAGTCCCTTGAAGGCCAGCAGTCTGGTCACTCACTTCTCAAGAAAAGGGATTATATAACCAGTTCAGGGAAGAACCCTGTATTAGTTATCGATTGTGTAACAAACTACCCCCAAACCTAGCAGCTTAAAAAGCCACAAACATTATTTCACAGTCTCTGTATGTCAAATAATTGGAAGCAGTCCAGCTAGACGGTTCTAGATCAGGGCCTTCCATAAGATTAGATGCAAGACGTTGACTGGGGCTGCAGTCATCTGAAGAAGGCTGGACTGGGGCTGGAAGGCATGGCTCCCAGGTGGTCCACTCACATGGCTTATGGCAGGAGGACTCAGCACCCCATTAGCATTTGGCACTGATCATAAAAGAGCTTGAATGGCTATATTAACATGAGACTAAGTAGATTTAAAGAAGTATATTTAGAGATGAAGATGAACAATTCATAATAACAAAAGTGTCATTCAGCAAAAAGATGTAATAATTATAAATGTGTATATGCCTAATAATGTCAAACAAAATACATGAAGCAAACATGACAGAATGAAAGGTAAAAATAGACAAATTCGCTATCAGAGATTTTAACATCCTCTCTCAGTTATTGATAGAACTAAACAAAAAGTAGTAATGACAGAGAAGATCTGAACAACACTATCAACCACCTTGTCTAACTGACTCTTATAAAACACCACGCACAACAACTGCATAATGCATATTCTTTTTAAGTACACACGGAGCATTCACCAAGGTACTGCCATATGCTGGGTCACAAAATTTACTGAAGTCAATAAATTTCAAATGCTTTTCTCTGACTATATGGGAATTAAGCTAGAAGGCAACAATAAAAATAACAGTATATGTTTAAAGGTTTCAAATATTTGGAAATTAACATTCTTCTTTTCTAAAAGATTTTCTTTATTTGAGAGAGAGAGTGAGTGTGAGAGAGAGAGAGCACAAACAGGGGGAGGGGGAGGGGCAGAGGGAGAGGGAGAAGCAGACTCCCCACTAAGCAGGGAGCCTGATGTGGGGCTCCATCCCAGGATCCTAGGATCATGACTTCAGCCGAAGGCAGACGCTGAACTGACTGAGACACCCAGGCTCCCCTAAACAACACTCCTCTTGATAACTAATAGGTCAAAGAAGAAATCACATAGGGAATCGGGGAATTAGAAAGCATTTTAAACTATATGAAAATGAAAACATGATGTATCCAAAATTTTGGAATTCAACTAAAGCAGAACTTAGAGGCAAATCTATAATTTTAAATGTTTGTTTTAGGAAACAAAAAAGACTTACAATAAATTATCTAAGTTTCTACCTTGAGAAGCTAGAAAAAGAAGGGCAATTTAAACCCAAATTAAGTAGAAGGAAAAAATTATAAAGTAGATATCAATGGAATAGAACATGGACAAAACAAGAGAGAACATTAACAAAGCCAAAAGTTAGATGTTTGAAAAATTGATAAATTGGTAAACATTTAGCAAGACTGACAAAGAAAAAAAAAGAGGAAGAGAAAAAAAATTTAATTACTGATTTCAGATATGAAATAGGGGGTTTTCCTCCAGACCTTACATGTATTTAAAGAATAATATTGGAATGTTATGAGCAACTTTATGCCAATAAATCTGATGACTTATATGAAATAGCCAGATTTCTTGAAAGACAAAACTTACCAAAAAAAGACAAAAGAGAAAATAGAAGACATGGATGGCTTCATTTCTATGAAAGGACCTATTCACAAATTCACTGGTAAACTCTACCAAATGGTTATGGAAGAAATAATACCAATCTTACAGAGACGGGTATTTCAGGAAACAGAGGAGAAACTCCTCCCAAATCATTTCATAAAGCCAACATAACCTTGATAGAAAGACTTTACAAAAATATTGTAAGAAGAAAATTATAGGCTAATATTGCTCATGAACATAGAGGCAAATATCTTTATCAACATATTAGCAGATCAAATCCAACAAAACGTAAGGAGGTTAAAACCAAGTGGGATTTCTCCTGGCAATGGAAGGTTGATATAAAATTTGAAAAATTCAACAATGTAGTTCAGTATTATTAAGAGAATCAAGGAGAAACACCCTATAGTCACCTCAGTAAATGCATAAAGAGCATTTTATAGAATTCAGTACTTATCCATGACAAAATCTTAAGCAAACTAGGAACAGCAGGAACTTCATTAATATAATAAAGGCATCTGCTAAAAATTCTACATCTAACATGATACTTACTTAGAGGAACATTGAACACTTTGCCTTTAAGATCAGGAACAAAGGGAAGATGTTCATCCTCACCACTTCTATTAAATATTGTACAAGATGACCTAGACTATACAGCTAGGCAAGCAAACAAAACAAAACAAAACAAAACATAAAGATTGGAAAGGAAGAAGTAAAACTGATTCTTTATACAAATGAGATGATTATTAATGTAGAAAATCCCAAGAAATCTACCAAAAAAAAAAAACCCCAAAACTCAACTACTAAAATTAGTAAATGAAAGATCACTACACAAAATCAATTATATTTCTATACATTAGCAACAAACCATTGGAAAACAAAATAACACTCAGAGTTAACAAGTAAAATACTTAAAAATAAATTTAACAAAAGACATCCAAAGCCTATATTGTTGTCAATTCCCCCAAAACTGACCTATGGATTCACAAACCCAGCAGGTATTTTTTTCAACTGACAAGTCAATTCTAAAATTTACACAGAAATGGAAAGGACCTGGAATAGTAATAAACAATTTTGAAAAAGAAGATGGAAAATGTACATTATCTGACTTCAAGACTTACTCTAAAGCAACAGTAATCAAGAAAGTGTGATATTGACATAAAGGTTGATAGACAGATGGATCACTAGAACAGACTAGGGATCAGAGAAATAGCCTTACACTTACATAGTCAATTTATTTTCAACAAAGGCACCATACCTGATCAATGGTGAAATAAATATTGTGAGTTTTTTTCCTTTTAACAATTGGTGTTGGGGAAGATGGTGGAATAGGAGGACCTTAAGCTTGTCCTGTCCCATGCCCACACTAGATAATACTCACAGCAGTGTAAACAACCCCCGAAACAATCTGAAGACTGGTAGAACAACTGAAGGCTGAGAAGAGGCTACATCAAAGAAGGTAGGAAGGGTGAAGACACAGTCTGGGAGCAAAATGGACCATGGCCATCTGCGGTGGGGAGGAAGCTGGTGGCACAGAGAAGGGCAGAAAACAGACTATCACACCAGAGAGCTCATAAACAGGGAGGATGAATCCTCATAACATTTGCCTTTGAAAGCCAGAGGGGTCAGTTTCATGAGTTCATACAACCAGCAGGATTCAAAGCCTAGGATATTAAAAATCTGCAGGCTTAGCTCTGGGAGAACCTGGAGGGGGCTAGGAAATGGAATCCTTATCCTTAAAGAGATAGCAGGACGAACAGTCTATGCAGATACAGCATAGACCCAGCAGTCTGACAAATGTCAGGGGCAGACGAGAGGGAGAGTGATTTGCTCATCTCAGAGTGTGGCCCAGAGAGACAGGGATCACCACAGGGAGACCCCTCTAGGAACAAAGGAGCTGGCAGGCATTATTTCCCTCCCATGCAGCTCAGCATAAACATGGGCCACCTGCAGGAAGCAGCACCTCAACAAAACTCTCTACTTTGCACCAAGCCTCGCCCTCCACGCTTCAAGGATCCGCTCACTTCCAGCCATGCTCACTTCAGTCCTGGCACTGCGGGACCCTCCCACAGAAGACCTGTGCAAATCCTGCCAACACCACATCTCTTGGACTTGTGCATTTTGCAGGACCTCAGTTCCCGTGGCAGTGGGGGTATGCCTTGTTTTACAAGCAGACCAACCCACACCTTGTTAAAATGCCTCCCACCCCTGCTGGGGACCAAACACTGCCCACAAATAGGCAAAGAGAGCCTCTGCAAACAACTAGACTGAAGGAAAATTAGGCCAAGACTCAACAGCAGAGTGTAGGCAACACACATAGGAGATACTCCCTGAAGTGCCAGGCCCTGAGGAACAGGGAACACTGCACTGCAGGGCACTATAGGACCTCTTCTTCATAATGCTGTTATTGTTAAGAGCAAAAAAAGTAGCTGACTTTCCTAACACAAAGAAACACACACAAAAAGTCAGACAAAATGAGGAGACAGAGAAATATCTCCCAGATGAAAGAATAGGACCAAACTATAGCAAGAGACCAAAGTGAAATGGATATAAGTAATATGCCTGATAAAGATTTTAAAGTAATGATCATAAAGATACTCACTGGACTTGAGATAAGAGTGGGGAACATTAGTGAAACCCTTAACACAGAGATAAAAAAAAGAACAAATCAGAGATCAAGAACACAATAAATGAAATAAGAAATACACTAGATGGAATAAGTAGCAGGCTAGAAGTAGAGGAATGATTTAATGAACTGGAAGACAGAGTAATGGAAAGTAACCAAGCTGAGCAAAGGAGAGGAAAGAAAATCATGCAAACTAAGAATAGTCTTAGGGAACAACAACAAACAAAACCCAAACCCAGCAAAAGGAAGGAAATAATAAAGAATAGAACAAAAACAGATAATATAGAAACTAAAAAAAATAGGGCGCCTAGGTGGCTCAGTCGGTTAAGCATCTGCCTTTGGCTCAGGTCATGATCCCAGGGTCCTGGGATTGAGCCCCGCATTGGGCTCCCTGCTCAGCAGGGAGCCTGCTTCTCCCTCTACCCTTCCCCCTCTGCTTGTGCTCTCTCACTCTCTCTCTCAAATAAATAAGTAAAATCTTAAAAAAAAAAAAATCTCATTTACAATTGCACCAAAAACAACAAAATATCTAGGAATAAACTTAACCAAAGAGGTGAAAGACCTCAACAAAACAAAAAAACAAAAAACGCAGAGGTGGAAGACCAAAAACTATAAAACACTGATGAAAGAAATTCAAGACAATGAGAAGAAATGGAATGACATTCCATGTTCATGGGTTGGAAGAACAAATATTGTTAAAATGTCCATACTACCCAGAGCAATAGACACATTTAATGCATACCTATTAAAATATCAACATTTTTCACAGAATAGAATAAGCAATCCTAAAATTTGTATGGAACCATAAAAGACCCCCAATAGCCAAAGCAATCTTGAAAAAGAAAAGCAAAGCTGGAGGCATCACAATTCCAGACTTCACATTATATTACAAAGTGGTAATAATCAAAACAATATGGTCCTGGCATAAAAATAAACACATAGATCAATGGAGTAGAACAGAAAATCCAGAAATAAACCCACAATGATATGGTCAATTCATCTTTGATAGAGAAGGAATGAATATCCAAAGGGAAAAAAAGATAGTCTCTTCAATAAATGGTATTGGGAAAACTGGACAGCTAGATGCAAAAGAATGAAACTAGATGACTTTCTTTCATCATGCACAAAAATAAACTCAAAATGGATTAAAGACCTAAATGTGAGACCTAAAACCATAAAATCTTAGAAGAGCACAGGTAGTAATCTCTCTGAAATCGTCTGTAGCAACATTTTTCTAGATATGTATCCTGAGGCAAAGGAAATAAATGCAAAAATAAATTATTGAGACTACATCAAAATAAAGTTTCTGCACAGCAAAGGAAACAATCAACAAAACTAAAAGGCAACCTACTGAAAGGGAGAAGATAGTCACAAATGACATATCTGATAAAGGGTTAGTATTCAAAATATATAAAGAACTGATACAACTCAATACCTAAAAACCAAATAAACCAATTAAAAAATGGGCAGAAGATATACAAATGGCCAATAGACACAAGGAAAGATGCTCAACATCACTCATCATCAGGGAAATACAAATCAAAACCACAATGAGCTATCATCTCACACCTGTTAGAATGGCTAAAATCAAAAATACAAGAAAAAACAAGTGTTGATGAGAATGTGGAGAAAAAGGAACCCTCTTGCACTGTTGGTGGGAATGCAAACCGGTGTAGCCACTGTGGAAAACAGGATGGAGCTTCCTCAAAAAATTAAAAATAGAACTACCTTACCATCCAGTAATCACACTATTGGGTATTTACCCCCAAAATACAAAAACACTAATACAAAGGGATACATGCACCCCTATGTTTTTTTTTAAAGATTTATTTATTTATTTATTTGAGATAGAGAGAGAGCATGAGTGGGGGGCGGGGAGGGGCATGGGGAGAGGGAGAAGCAGACTCCCCGCTGAGCAGGGAGCCTAATGTGGGACACGATCCCAGGACCCTGGGATCATGATCTGAGTCGAAGGCAAATGCTTAACGGACTGAGCCACCCAGGTGCCCCACCCCTACGTTTATTGCAGCATTATTTACAATAGCCAAATTATGCAAGCAGCCCAAGTATCCATCGATAGATGAATGGATAAAGAAGATGTGAAGGATATATCTACAATGGAATATTATTCAGCTATAAAAAAAGAGTGAAATCTTGCCATTTGCAACAACATGGATGGAGCTAGAGAGCATAATGGTAAGTAAAATAAGTCTGTCAGAGAAACACAAATACCACATGATCTCACTCATATTTGGAATTTAAGAAACAAAACAAATGAGCTAAAAAAAAAAAAGAGAGAGAGAAACTGAGCTTCATTAAGTTATACGTTAAAATTGCCTCTGCCCCCAGCTCACATTCTGGTCCTCTATTCAGTAGCTGTGTGACCATGGTCAAGTTATTTCTATCTCAGCGCTCTGAATCTTGAACCTATAAAATGGGAATTATTAAAGAGTCTATCTTATTGGATTGTGAATAAATTTACAGGAGATAAACTGGAATGCTAACTTGTACATAGTATGCCCTCAATGAATATAATCTATTATTATTGTCTTGTAGATGTAGTTTCCCAAGGGAAACCACTTAGGAAATTCTGCTAAGGGCCATGTGGACCTATTGAAGTGTCCTGAGCAGAGAAGCAAAATGCACAGCTTTGTCTTTTAGAAATAATCACTGAGGCAGCAGTAGCGAGGATGAACTGGAGGGGGGAAAACAGATTTGGAGACTAGAGCTGGGATTGTCCTCATGTGAAAATCGATGAGACATTATTGATCTAAAGAATTGAAAATACATATAGAAGTAGATTCAAAATATACAGAATTTGAATATGTTTTAATAACAATGTAAATAAGAGTATACGTGAACATTAAAATTGTTTTTCATCTTTAAAAATATTAAATTCAAAATTACCTATTAAATGAAGCCAGATAAAGATGGTGATTAATGTCAAATCTTGAAATAAAAGTTTTAAAAACACAAATGGTTTAATACTGCAGAAGGTTCTTCTGCACCTGCCTTGCTTATGCTCAACTGTTAGTACTTCTCCAGAACCACAAATTGGAACAAGAAGAGAATATGGACTTCCATAGTACTGGGAAAGGCAACTTCATTCTGGTGAGCCTGTCTACTCTCCTAAGCTCCTGGGGTGATCACAGGGAAGGTGTGTATGGTTGGCTCTAACAGATGCCATCAAACAGTTCATCAATGCAGCTGTGTGGGACAGACAGTCCCAGAGCCTCACTTGCCATTTTCCATCATTTTAATTTTAGACATTCTGGTGGGTGTGCGCAATGCTATTTCTATAACCAACACTTTCTTTATTTTTCTATTCTCTCTCTGGAAAGGGAATCCAGCTTTGCCTGCCAACCCACCTTTGGGGCAGAAGGGAGGGAGGAAGCCATCTCTGGAGGGTAGCCAGCTGGGACCCAAGCACAAGAGGGCAGGTCTCCTGGGGCAAGGCCACGCAGGAGGAAATCGCGGGCACCTGGATTCTCAGCTCCACTTCCCTGCATTATCTTTTTTTCCTAGTCTTTCCTCCTCTCTCTGCCTCTTGCCTTTCCTCGTGTCCGCTGGCTCAAATCCTGCTCGCCCTACAAAGGTTGCTTAGAACTCACCTTTTCAAAAAAGACCCTCACCTCTCCTCCGCCTTTCCCCAGCTATTTTCTTGAAGTCGGTAAGGCATGGGTGTGTTAAGATGGGCAAATCATTAACCTCTTTTGTTTCTTCATACGAGGAGCATGAGAGCTTGAGCAACATTGAGGCTACGTCCCTGAGTTGATGTGATATGAGCCTTTAAGGCTCCGGAGCGCACGAACACAAACAGAAGTGTGTATTCCCGTGGGTGAGACCGAGTGTCAGTGCCCAAAGCCTACGCTTTGACGGTCCTTGTGCATCCCGGTCGGCAGGTCTCGGATGGGGCTGCGTCCGGGAATGTCCACCCTGGGGTGGCCAGGCTCATCTTTGTGCAAGCCTGTTGGCGGGGCGTTACCTGAGATCCCGCAGCCCTCCCAGGCGCCCAAGGTGGAGCGAGCCCTCCGGAGTCTCTGAGGGACTGCGGGTTCTGTGTCGAATCTGCCGGTCGCCGCGTCGCGGGGTGGGGAATGTGCGGCTGCGCGCGCGCCGCGGCGTTTACGCGGCGATTTCATCATGCTCCCGGCCGGGCCGCGCGCGCCGCTTCCGCCGCCGCCCGCTCCGGACCGCCCAGGCCCGCCCGCTCATGCACTCTCTGCGCTCGGCGCTGCTTAGAGCCGCCCGCGCCGCGCTGCTGCTGTCGCTGCCCTCCCGGCTCCCGGCCCGGCCTCCGCTCCCACCCTGTCGGCCGCTCAGCGCCCGCGCCCGGAGCTCATTCCCCGCCGCCGCCTCGCGGAGCAGCATGGACGGCGCCGGGGCTGAGGAGGTGCTAGCCCCTCTCAGGCTTGCCGTGCGCCAGCAGGTACTGGCATTCTGCGCCTCCCCTGGGCCCCGGGCTCTCCTCCCCTTGGTCCGCTCTCCGTCCTCCTCTCTTCTCCTCGGGCACGCGTCCACCGCGCCGGTTACCCCTCTCCTTCATCCGCTGGAAGCCCTTGGTTTCCTGGTATCTTCCTCGCCTCCCCCACTTTGGACTCCAGTCCCCGCGTGCGTCGGCCACCTTCCTTGCCGTGGACCCGCGTCCTAGCTTATCCTTGGGTGACTCCCTCGGATCCCCTCCGACATCCTGCGTCCCTCCCTTCGCGATCCGCTCTCCTTTCCCAGCCGTTGTTAATGTCTGCGCCTCTCCTCTCTCCGTTGGGGCTGGGATCTGTGACCCTTGGTTACTCCTCCTGGCCTAGCTCAGTATCCTCAACTTCATTCTTCCAGTCTCTGCGGTGTTCTTTGTGTCACCCGGCTGGCGAGGTTCCTAATTCTTCCCCGGTCAGGGGCGAAGCTGTCGGTTCTGTCTTCTTACGGCTGGACTATTTTAAAATCTTCAGAATGCTTTGCATAGTGTTTCCTCCTTGACACCTTCCTTCATTCAGTGCTTAGTTAGCCAGATGATCGGCTGAGAAAATGAAAAGTTGAAACGTGGATGTGAGAGGGTGTTTGAACTTCTTTTTCTAATCACGATGTGAGTTCATTGTCCTTCGCTCATCGTCCTTCGCTCACTCCTGTCATCTTCTTTGGGTTCCCAAAAGACTATTTGGAGTGACTGAGCTTTCAGATCGTAAACCTGGGAAACTGGAAATGTTCCTGAGTTACTGGGTGAAGTCAGCCATCCTCTGTAGGGAACATTTTGAAATTTGATTTTGGGGTAGGGAGGGAAGTTTCATGGGCTGGAGGGCTTGGTGATTTAATACAGGCCTCCTTTACCTAGGGCACGGCATGAATATTAGAATTTAGAGAGGACAAGGAAAATGATTAGCTCAAGTGGATTCTCACATCCAGTCAGGCAACGCCAAAAGCTTGGAATAGGACCCGGGTGTCTGTGACCTAGTAGTAAACACCAAATGGGCTTCTTCGGCACCGGTGCCTGATGCAATAACTTGCCTTAGCTACGGAGGGTGGAACCCTGCCTCAGAAATAATTCATTGGGGCAGAGTTGCCAAAAATTAAGCAAATGCTGCCACTTTGTAATGTCTACTTCTCTCCAGTTTGAGCCTGATTCAGTAGTGTTTCGTTTTGAAATTTCACTATAGGCTTAATTTTTTCTTACTTATTATTGGTATTATTCTGTCTCCCTCCACCCACCCTACCCAAAGAAAATTAGGTGTGGTTCTTTGTCCTTTCTGTAACTCTCAATTTTTTTCCCCATATCCTTTACTTGAGGAGGGAGAATACATCTAATTTGGAAAAACACGCACCCAAACCCCTCCCTCTGCCACGTTAGCCTGAAACTGCAGTGCAGATTATCCATGTGTAGTAAGACTGTGGAACTAGTTAACTGAAGTAAACTTTATTCCTGATGTGATTACTATTTAGTGTATTGTTTATGTTGGCTTGGGTTTTTTGTTTTGTTTTGTTTTTGGTACTTTTAAGATTTTTTTTCTGAAGATATAAGTTCTAGTTCTTTTTCTATTTCTCCAGGACCACATTTATCAGTTAGCTACCTGGAACCTTGAATCACACAGATTCCAGTGTCAGCTGGAAGGGAATTTAAAGATCATCTGGTTAAAGCTCTCTTTTTGCTTATGAGGAAATGAGACACATCGTCACATCTATCCATTTGACATATTTCCATTGTGAAGTTTGTGCAATTGAAGACATTCTTGGAGTGGGATTTTTAAGGCGCTTAACAACTGGTCTTGTTAGTGGCATGTGTTTTATATAAATATGCTAATCTGCTTGACTACGTGGATGCTGTTTCTTTTAAAGGTTTGGCTTGTTGATGGACTGAAATGAATTTTCTCCGTGGCATATTCTTAGTTATTTCCTGGAGAACTAGTTATGGAACTTGTAGGAGGGCTTCAGAGCATCTAGAAAACACATTAGTTGTTTGATCAAGGGCACACTGGGGCACTTGAGGTATGTATGTATGTATGTATGTATTTATTTATTTATTTTATTTATTTTTAAGTAATCTCCACCCCCAGCTTAGGGCTCAAACTCAGGACCCTCAATTGCACCCGAGGGCAATTGAGTTTTTTTTAAAAAGTTGGGAACTGGGGCATCTGGGTGGCTCAGTCGGTTAAGCATCCTACTCGGTTTCTGCTCAGGGTCATGATCTCAGGATCGTGGAATCAAGCCGTGTGTCAAGCTCCATGCTCACTGGGGAGTCTGCTTAAGATTCTCTTCCTGTCCCTCTGCCCCTCCCCTGCTTGTGCTTTCACTCTCGCTCTAAAATAAATAAATCTTTAAAAAAATATATAATAAAAAAATGTTATTTAAAAAAAAAAGTTGGGAATAAGCACAGTGTGGCCAGCCTTCATTTTGCCAAATAAGAGTAAATCAAAAACTAGTATAATCCTCACAATACCATCTGCTTTCCTCTTTTATTTTATAAAAGAAAGGATATTTTAATACAAAAAAAGCAGATTATAACTCGAAAGAAAGAGCAGTCCTTTTTTTTTTTTTAAAGATTTATTTATTTTAAAGATTTTATTTATCCATTTGACAGAGAGAGCCCAAGCAGGGGGAGCTGCAGGCAGAGAGGGAGAAGCAGGCTCCCTGCTGAGCAAAGATTCCCAGGACTCTGGGATCATGACCTGAGCCCAAGGCAGACACTTAACCGACTGAGCCACCAAGGTGCCCCAAGATTTTATTTTTAAGTAATCTCTACACCCAAGGTGGGGGCTTGCTTGAACGTACAACTCTTAGATTAAGAGTTGCATACTCTACCACCTGAGCCAGCCAGGTGCCCCAATTTTTTTTTAAAAGCTGTCTTTTATTATTTTATTTTTAATTTTTAAAAAAATTAATTTTTAGGGTGCCTGGGTGGCTCAGTTGGTTAAGCGACTGCCTTCGGCTCGGGTCATGATCCTGGAGTTCTGGGATCGAGTCCCACATCGGGCTCCCTGCTTAGCAGGGAGTCTGCTTCTCCCTCTGACCCTCCCCCCTCTTGTGCTCTCTCTCTCTCTCTCATTCTCTCTCTCAAATAAATAAATAAAATCTTTAAAAAAATAAAAAATAAAAATTGAATTTTTATTCAGCTTTTTTATATTTGATAGGTTTAATTTTGGAAAAAAGATCTAATACAGTGTCTTTTTTTTCCTTTTACCATGTGTTGGAAAAACCTCTGTCTTGGAGTATCTTGTTTGGGAACAGTTGCTGTAGGGCAGTGGTTCTCTGGTCTTCAAACCCTTGGAGGTCTTCAAAGTCAAAGCCATTTTCATAATGAAATTGAGATGTTATTTTCACTTTTTACTGTGTTATTTGCACAGAAGATATAAAAATCATGGTGGCTAAAACTGCCTGCCCTTAGAACTAAACACACGAGGACACCACATCATACTCTGTCATATCCTAACAGTTAAAAAAAAAAAAGTTTTGCTTTAGAGTGTCCTTGATGGAGCAGCAAAAATTATTAATTTTATTAAATCCAGACCTTTGTACACCTTTTTAGTGTTCTGTGTGACAAAATGGGAAATACATGTAAAGCATATGGAAATATGATGATTGTCTCAGGAAAAACATCTGTATGATTGTTTGAGTTGCAAGCTGAACTACCTGCTTATTTTCATGGAACGCTATTTGTAAAATTCAATTTTGGCTGCTGGGCATTCATTTTCTGAAATATGAGTGAAGAGCGCCTGTCATTTCAAGAAAACAACTGATAGTATTTATAGCCAATAATAAAATCAGGCTTTTGGTTAATTTTAGAGTTTTGGAAACATTATCTGCTGCATGAACTAGACAGCTTCACAGTATTTACAGACTTTTCTGATGGGATGAGTAGTGATATTAACAAATGTACTTTTTTTGATATAGTGTAATAAGTGGGTCAGTATCTAGAAGATTTACATAACTCAGTATTTTCCGTATGATAATGCCTGATGTTATGGAATCAAATATTGGTAAAAGATTTATTCAGAGTCTAAAATACATTAATAGATTTAATGTAACGGTATAAAAAGTTCATTGGTATAGTTTTCAATTCCACATTGCTATTAACTTTTATGAAATAACCTTTAGGAAACTACCACTTGGGGCGCCTGGGTGGCTCAGTTGGTTAAGCGATTGCCTTCGGCTCAGGTCATGATCCTGGAGTCCCTGGATCGAGTCCCGCATCGGGCTCCCTGCTCGGCGGGGAGTCTGCTTCTCCCTCTGACCCTCCCCCCTCTCATGTGCTCTCTCTCTCTCAAATAAATAAATAAAATCTTAAAAAAAAAAAAAAGAAACTACCACTTGTCAGAATTTGGGTATAGTCTAAAAGAAGAATATCCACAACTATTTGAAAACGCTTTTAAAATTCTTCCTTTTCTAACTTGTGGTATTCTTTGTATACTTCACCATTAAAATGCTATATTGCAAGAGAGGCAGATATGCAAATCTAGCTGTCTTCTATTAAGCTAGAAATTAAGGGATTTGCAAAATTATAAAACCTTTTCTCACTACTTTTTGTTTTGTTTTGGAAAATGCAATTATTTTCACAGAAATGTTATTTTTATGCACATTGGCACATATTGAGCTTTTACTGTTATTTAAATGAATTAATATTTTAAAATTTGCATTTTAATTTCTAATATAGTAAAAATTGGTAGAAATAACCCACAATAACAAAAACTTTTTGGGATTCTCAGTAATCTTAACAGTATAAAGAGGTTCTAAGGCCAAGAAGTTGTAGAACTGATGTTTTCGGGGAATGGAAGTGTCTGATTTATATGAAGACAGATTTGGGCTCTTGTTTGGAATGTAGCCCCCAGAAGCTCCCATTTCCCCAGCCTGTTTTACCCTTTATAGCTCAGTGTTTTCTCTTATCCTCTCTCATTGTCTCCACTTTCTTATTTCTCATTTCATTCCTTTATCCACTGCCCTCTGCCCTTGGCCTCTACTACTGCCCTTTCCTGGTACCCTAAAGGGTACTTTTCAATAATCATCATTTTACCTATCTTCAGCATTTAATTGTGTTGATCATACTCTCCTGTCAAGAATGCCACCCCCCCCAGCCCCAGCTTTGTCTAAACATGAGGTGAGATTCTATCTCAAGGTCTCAGTGCAAACAGGATCTGTTGAGATGACTTTCACTTGATCTGGAGGTTTAGGGAGGAAGTGGTGTAAAGATTTGGTTATGTATTTTCAGTATCATTGCTTGGAATTAAGAGGTCACTGAAATGATTTAGGTGGATATAACTTGATGCTCTAACAAAGTAATTAGTATGGAAAAAAATAACCAAGAAAGACTTTTTTTTTTTTTAAACCTGTAGTAAAATTTAATAATTGTCAAAACCGGAGAGGTTTTGCAGAATTGCTAAATGGGTTTTCTTTATACCCTGGCATATTTTTGTGTTGATGCATCTAGTAATGAAAGTGTAGGCCGTAGGGTGCCTGGGTGGCTCAGTCGGTTAAGCGTCCAACTCTTGATTTCGGTCAGGTCATGATCTCAGGGTCCAGGGATCCAGCCCTGTGTCAGGCTCTGTGCTCAGTGGGGAGTCTGCTTGAGATTCTCTCCCTCCCTCTCTGTCTGCCCCTCCCCTCCCCCCAGCTCTCTCTGCCTCTCTCTCAAATAAATAAATAAATCTTTAAAAAAAAAAGTGTAGGCTCTGAAGTTATATTTCCAGAGTTTGGATCTGACTCCACTGTCTACTAGCTGGTGATGTTCAGCAAATTATTTAACCTTTCTGTAGCCAAACTTCTTCATCTGTAATATGGGAATGGAGTTATAAACATTAAAATGAGATAGTTCATGTGAAGTGCTGAGAATGCTGCCCACTGTGCGTATAGTAAGCTCTTGCTAAAATGTTAGATATAGGATATTGTTCTGAGATGATTGTGGCTTACTGGGGGTACTAATTTTACCAAACCATTGCTGGCATGGAGCTCACATTTTCTTGTGATTGCCAGTTTGAAAACATTTTGCACCTTTAGGGGAGGATTGATGTCTTCTGAATTTGGTGAGATGGGGTGCTAGAAAAGCATTTTTAGTGGTTTCTTGGGAGGTCTTTTGTAATGATTTACCATGTGAAATGCCAATGGTAGGAATAGATGTGCGAATAATATTACTTGAGTTTCAGTATTTCAAATTTTCTTTTGCTGTGATTGGGAAGACACAGATGAAACTCGTATCTTGGTAGTAGTAAGAAAACTTAGGGTGAAGAGCCTTGGATTTTTCTCTGCTTTGATTTTCTGGACTAAGAGGACCCATTAAAGCGCTTGCTTAATCCAGAAAGGGCAAATGAAAAGTTTATGAAGTTTTTGTCAATAATTATAAAACATTGGGGAATCTGAGATGAACTCAATCATAATAGGATTCTTCTACCTACGTGTATGTAAAGCTAGGTGAGGAAATGTTTTCTTGTTGGTTTTTCTTGGCTGGCTGAATATGCACCATGATATATATGAAGGATCCATGAAGAAGATCCCTTGGAATGATTTCTCATCTAATAGCTACTCTGCTTTATAATCATAGGCTCTTAGTTCTAATATATGTCTTTATGGTAGGAATTTATCCATGGACTAAGCTGCTTCTTTTTTTTTTTTTTTAAAGATTTTATTTATTTATTTGACAGAGAGAGACACAGCGAGAGAGGGAACACAAGCAGGGGGAGTGGGAGAGGGAGAAGCAGGCTTCCCGCTGAGCAGGGAGCCCGATGTGGGGCTCGATCCCAGGACCCTGGGATCATGACCTGAGCTGAAGGCAGGCGCCTAACGACTGAGCCACCCAGGCGCCCCAGGGACTAAGCTTCTTAAGGATAATTTAGAGATATTGATGATATTTCATGTCAGTTTTATTCAGCGCACACACACATACATGCAAACACAACCCAAAATATAGTTGAGCAGTGAAGAAAGAAGGAAGAAAAATAATTAGATATTAGGACTGTTTAAGTACCTTCATTCCATGTTTAGATTACCTCCAATTCTTTTGTTTTCAGGATTGGATCATTATAAATCATGGTTTAATTATTCTATTATTCAGAATAAACATGATTATTTCCTTTCTTCACTGCATTTTACAGATGATTAACTCATTGTAGGAATCCTTACTCTCACACGGTTTCTATCTATTTATTTTTAAAGATTTTCTTTATTTATTTGTCAGAGAGAGAGAGAGAGAGCACAAGCTGGGGGAGCAGCCGGCAGAGGGAGAGGGAGAAGCAGGCCCCGCTGAGCAAGGAGCCCGACCCAGGGTTTGATCCAGAACCCTGGGACCATGACCTGAGCCAAAGGCAGATGCTTAATTGACTGAGACACCCAGGTGCCCCACACTGCTTCTTTTTAATAGTTGCACTTGATGTATGTGTTCTCTACCTTGATGTATGTGTTCTGTACCTGAATCTTAAAAAACAAAAAAAAAAGTTTTTCAGGGGAATTTAAATTCTTCCTGCCTTTACTGTGGCCTTGCTTGCTAGTATTCTCTGAGAAGCTTCAAAAGAAAAGGTAGATGAAGTATGTGGGAGTGCTAACCCTTGACACAGAGTGGTTAGATATCCGAAAGAACTACTTGCTTACTTCTTTCAGACATTCAAAAAGAACTACCATTTGCCTACCTCTTTTCAAAACAAAGACTTTCACAGAATTCTTATCCTCATGAAAAAGCCCTGTTAGTGAACATTTATTTATTTATTTATTTATTATTTATTTATTTTTTTAAGTGAACATTTATGAGATAGGTGTTCTGAGAGGTAGAGAAAAGGAGAGGAAGCACCGAGTAAAGAATAAGTCAGTAGATATTTACCTGAATACTAAGTGCTTTGTACTTTGCTAGATTTAGGTTGTGGTATCAGTCAATAAGTATTTGAGCGCCAGAATTGACATGCCAGAATTCCCATTTTTAAAGAGCGTACTTTATTCTGACAGGGACAAATAAAATGCATGTAAATAAATAAGCCACTGCATTGATTGGGTGACTTCAGTTACTGTAAGTGTAATGAAGAAGCCAAAATAAAGTTAGAATATGACTGAAGATGTTTCTTTAGCTAAAGAGGTCAGGATAATAGAATAAAAACTGCTAATGTGATAACAGACCAGACTTATTTGCATATGATAAAGAATAAGAGGAATAACTAATTCAGTGGCTCTGAACTTTCAGACCTAGTGTCCCCTTTTACACCAGATATTTTGAAATCCACTAATGAAATTCATACAAAATATCTACAAGATCTAATTAAAGAAAAATATGTGTACACATAATGTTTTAAATGTAATACAAAGAAAGTAATTTATGATAAAATAATGTGCATTTCAATATGTAAATTGTTGGGTATGAATCCACTGGAAGTTATATGGAAGTAAGTAGATGCTCCTACCTATACATAGATTTACACTGAGTGTAGTTGCAATGGATACACATGGATAAACATATATCCTGTTGGTTGCTCAGATACCAGACAACATTGCTGTTGGTCCCATCTTATTTTTTGTTTGTTTCAAATAATACCAACTCTCTGTAAAATTGTGAACAAAAACAGTATATAGTCTTCCTTTAAATTACATTTTCCTGGGTGCATTCTTGGAAGACTGAGTGTAAAAACTGGGAGAATACTTCTCATTACACGTAAGCAGAGTTAGGTTCCAGGTTAGATCATTATAAACATCTTTGTCACCTCCTGACCAGGACAATCTAAAGTAGAGTGCATCGCATAAAGGAAAACTGTTAGTGAGGGGAAGTAAGTGGGAGCTTAAGAAAATGTCCGCAACAAGGGGAAAGGGTAATGACAGGTCCTTCAAAGGAACTTGGGTTTTAGAAGTAGCAAAGAAGAATCAGTTTGAAAGTGCATTGGGGAATAAGGAGGACATCTATTCCATTTCCAGCCTCTGAGGATCAAGGGATATGGGAGAAAACTCAGCCTTTAGTTGAAACATCCTTAAGGGAAGCTATTGTAAGGTTGGGATATTCACGAAGTGAATTTTGTTAAGTGAAGGGAAGTGCTTTTGGATAAGAGGATAAACATTATTAGTAGTATTATTATTAATTTTTTTTGGAGAGAAAGAGCACGCACTCATGTGCAGTTGGGGAGGAGTGGAGGCAGAGGGGGAGAGAGAATCTTAAGCAGGCTTCACGCTCTGTGGGCAGCCTCACATGGGGCTCTATCTCATGAGCCTGAGATCATGACCTGAGCCGAAAGCAACAGTCAGATGCTTAACTGACTGAGCCACCCAGGTGCCCTGAGGATAAACATTATTGAAAGCATGGGGGTAGGAACAGTCACCAAATTAGGAATGCTATGTGCTTGTGAAAAGATTTACGAAGGTTGGAGAGAAATGACATGCATTAGGATAGTTTGGGGTGAACGTATCTTAGTGTAGACACTTTGGATGAGAACCAAATTGGTAATCTGTTTTAGCAATCGAGTCTACGGGGTGTGAAAGGGAGACAGTAGATTGAAATTTGAAATTGACCAGATTTTGGCAGTAAAGAAGGATAACTTGATGTTTCTTATTCGGGAAATGGTAGTTTTTTTGTTGTTAACAAATAGAAAGCAATGCATAGGAGAAGGAACAAGTTTAGGGCAGAGAAAAATAATTCTGTATAAACAAGTTGGGTTTGAAGTATTTGAAAAATAACTCAGCCACAACCAAGTTGGGGTGTTTTATAGCATGGTAACTATAATTTTTTGTGTGTCTACTGTTTGTTAGGTACTATTGAAAATATTCTGCTTAAATTGTTTCATTTACTCTTTTTTTTTTTTTTAAAGATTTTATTTATTTGACAGATAGAGACATAGCGAGAGAGGGAACACAAGCAGGGGGAGTGGGAGAGGGAGAAGCAGGATCCCCACCGAGTAGGGAGCCCGATGCGGGGCTCGATCCCAGGACCCTGGGGTCATGACTTGAGCTGAAGGCAGGTGCTTAACGACTGAGCCACCCAGGCATTCCTTATTTACTCTATAACAATTCAGTGAGGTATTGTTATCCTGATTGTACAGTTGAGGAAACAAGCTTAGAGAGGTGTCAGCTTGTTCAAAGTTTCACAATTAGCTGATCGGGAATTAAAACCCAGTCTCTAATCTCTCTCATAAGTTTATAGACTTTTCTAGATGTAGGTTTTTGTTTTGTATGTTGTTTGGATTTCATGGTGCTTCCTAAGTCTGATAATTCATGTCTTTGAGCAATTATAGAAAAATTCATAGTCGTTATCTTTTCAAAATCTTACGGATTTTCTTTATTTTCTTTGAGAATTCTGGTTGGATGAATGTCAGGCTCTCTTTTTTCTGAGTCTTATTACCCTGTTTATATTTTTACATCTTTGTCTCTCTGCTCCATTCCATGGATTATGCATGGATAATTTCTTCAGGTCTGTGCTGTAAGTCACTAATTCTCTCTTCAACTTTGATCTGTTTAACCTGTCCAGTGGGTTTTTAATTTCAGTGATTCATTTCTAGATGATCTATGTGGTTCTTTTCCCCCTTACTTATTTATATATATTGAAGCATAGCTGACACAATGTTACATAGGTGTACAACATAGTGATTTGATAGGTTTATATGTTATGCTGTGCTCACCACAAGTGTAGCTCCTATTTGTCACCATACAGTGCTATTACAGTACCACTGACCATATTCCCTATGCTGTCTCTTTTATTCCTGTGACTTCATTCCATAACTAGAAGCCTTTATCTCCCACTCCCCTTCACCCATTTTGCCCCTCCCCCACTCCTCTGTCATCTTCTTGGACCGGAACCTGTGTGGTTATTTGTCAGGTTTCCTGATTGTTTTTGATAGTCTCTAGTTCTTTGCTCATGTTTTTGACTTCTTTTCTTTTCCTTTCCTTTTTAACATCTTAAGCATTTAAAAAAGTATATTTGATCATTCTAATATTTTGGAGGCTCTAATTCTGTTATTTGTCATTTCCACGGAGTCTCACCTATGGTGGCTTGTTTCCTCAATGGGTTTTTAAATTTTGAGTTGAATGCTTATTATTTTGGTGACCTCGATCTGTGAAAATCCTAAAAGGCCTATGCGGAAGGTCTACTCCTCTAGAGAGCAGTTACTTCGTTGGGAACCCGAAGGCTCTATCAATTTGACAACTTTAATTTCTCAGCTTGAAGTTTCTTAGACCTAATAGGTAATGTTTTGTTTGTTTGCTTTTTCAGATTCCTTACTCCACCACATTACTGTAAGTGGGGGAATCAGTGTGCAGGTGGTAGGTTGTTGGAAGTGAATAAAGTATTCTAGAGAAATTATCAAGGAAAAATTGTAACAATTAAGAAGAGGGCAGAGGGGGGCACCTGGGTGGCTCAGTTGGTTAAGCGACTGCCTTCGGTTCAGGTCATGATCCCAGGGTCCTGGGATCGAGCCCCACATCGGGCTCTCTGCTCAGCCGGAAGCCTGCTTCTTCCTCTCCCACTCCCCCTGCTTATGTTCCCTCTCATGCTGTCTTTCTCTCTCTCCCTGTCAATTAAATAAATAAATAAAATCTTTAAAAAAAAAAAAAAAAGAAGAGGGCAGAAGAATATGGGTTAGTTGTGACTAAGAAGAAATGGTCAAAGTAGGTGGAAAACCAGGATGGTCGTTTTTGTAAGTAGGAGAGAGATTCAAGGGGAGGGTGGTTTATTTATTGGCTCTTTGTGTTCTCAGTACTAACCTTGTTCTTTCACAGTTTTTTGTTTTTGTTTTTACTTTTTAAAATTAAACTTTTTATTTTGAGATAATTGTAGACTGGCTTGTAGTAATAACTAATACAGAGAAATCACTTGTGTCCCTAACTCACTTTCCCCCAATGGTGACATCTTACAAAACTAGTACAGTATCACAACCACAATATTGACATTGATATAATCAAAATAACAACAGTTCAATCACCAGATTCCTCATGTTGCTTTTTTTATGTATACAGACTTTTATTTTTTAGAGCAAATTTAGGTTCACAACAAAACTGAACACAGAGATTTCCCATATACTCCCTGATCCCACATATATACTGCTCCCACACTATCAGCTTCTTGCACCAGAATTTGTTACAAATTGTTACAATTTGTTACAATTGATGAACCCACGTTGATATGTCATTTCACTCCAAGTCCATAGTTTACATACATTAGGATCCACTCTTGGTGTTTTACATTCTCTGAGTTTTGACAAAAATATAATGGTGTGTAACCACCAAATATAGTATCATACAGAATAGTTTGTTACTAAAAATAGTTTGCTCTAAAAATCCTCTGTGCCTGCCTAGTCATGCTTCCCTCACCCCTAACTCTTGCAAACCACTAATCCTTTTACTCTTTGCCTTTTACATAATATGATAGCTTTTCCTTTTACAGAGTATCATATAGCTTAGAATTAGCCTTTTCAGATTGGCTTCTTTAACTTAGCAATATGCATTTAAGATTCCTCCATGTCTTTTCATGGTTTGATAGCTCATTTATTTTTCAGTGCTGAATAATATTCCATTGTCTAGATGTACCACAGTTTATCCATTCACCTACTGAAGGACATCTTGATTGCTTCCAAGTTTTGTCACAGTTTTTATCAATGCCTTCCTCTCCTTTTCCACCTGTTTCCTCTCCCAAAAGGAAAAAAAAGCACAGTAGTACTAATCACCCTTAGAACATAGTTATTTGTATACTTGTTTGTGTATTTTGCTGGATTAAAAATACTGAGGGCAAAGACCTTCAGTTATAAAATTTATAATGACATCTCACATAATAAACATTTGAATGGCCTCATTCTTACACAGATACTTTTTAAAGCCATGCTTAAAAACACATTCATAACTTTTCTTGACTTCTGAAACCAATCCTGAATATAAACTCTCTTTGTTGGCTAGGGAGATCTTGTTCGAAAACTGAAAGAAGATAAAGCACCCCAAGTAGATGTAGACAAAGCTGTAGCTGAGCTCAAAGCCCGGAAGAGGGTTCTGGAAGCAAAGGTGAGTCTTGGGATCCTAAAAGAGGAATGTCATTTTTATTTAATGTCTTTGGGTGGGAAGGACCTAGAAAAGTTTCTGAACAGTATCATTTGCCTTATCTCTATTTATCCAGCATGCCTTCTTATCTGCTACCTGGCAGACTTCTCATGCTTTCACGCTCCATCTCAAAATGTCACCTTGTCTGTGAAGTCTCCCTGACTTCTGACCCACCCCTCCCCTAAATCCTAGATTTAATATACTCCGCGAATTTCCCTGGAAGGCATTGTGCTTTTTTTTTTTTTGTGCTTGCTCTTCTTTATAAATTCTTCTATCCCTGGAAATAATGGTTTTGTGTTAAACTTTTTTTTCTTTTAAGGAAAAGGTATATCCATCTGATACCTGCTCCCAAATCTTTCAAACAGTAAATGTCCCATCACCAAACTGAAATAGTTTGGAGTTCTAAGTCACTGTCTCACTACAGTGATCCAATAAAAATTCAGATATTGCTTATCAGTATCTGCATCTAAGTAACCTTAATCTTCCTAAATAATTAAGTTAAAGGGATCTTTTTTGTAACTGAAAGGGGGGAAAAACCCTAAGGTTTCTGTTTTTTAGAGGCATCAAAATCTTGTCTGATAAATTTTGTATTGAATTTTGCTGAGGAATAAACCAAACTCACATATATAAATTCATATTTCCTCTCACTCCTAATCACACGTTTTCTATTTGAAAATCCATTACAGGAGCTAGCATTACAACCCAAAGATGACATTGTAGACAGAGCAAAAATGGAAGATACCCTGAAGAGGAGGTTTTTCTACGATCAAGCTTTTGCTATTTATGGAGGTAGGGGATTAATGATAGCGCAATTATGTTGTGGGTCACTTTACTATTGTTCTTAAATCAAAAACATGGCTTTTCAATCGATAACTGTATCAGGTCACATAAAACAGAGAACATTATGCTTTTGTTTGTTTAATATTGGCCATTTGGTGTAAAATCTGTTTATTCCTTTCCATCCTACTTATTCTCAAAGACTGCTTTTTTCCCATTTGGATGTAGGGAATTGTTAGGGGCCCAGGTATGAAGCACTTAATATGTCCATGTACCTATCAGACTCTTCTTTGGAGCAGTTGAGGGCCATTGTAACACTGGCCAACTGTATCGTGCATCTTCACACAAGGGCAGTGAGAAGCCAGGGTCCCTAGGTTATTCTTTATGGCAACTGCCAGGAGAAAACATTCTTCATAGGTATGTAGGTAAATCTCTACATCTTTCTGAATGCTTTGTGAAGGTATGTAGGCAAATATAATTCACTGATTAAATGTACAGTGGTATTTTTCATAGTGGGTGGAGATCATTCCAACAGTATTAGACTTTTAATACTTTGTCCCTGAAACTTGATTTGAGTTTGGCTAAGCAGATTTCTAAATGTTTAACTTGAGGTTTAAATATAGTGGCTCATATACTCAAGATTAAATATAGTGGCTTGTATATCCAAGAATAAATTAGAGAATTGGGTGCTAAAATTCATCATTGTTATCAGCTGATGCAACAAGTTAGATCTATGGCAGAAAAGTGTAATCTGTTTTTCATTGTTTCTTATATATGGAGGAACATCTTTTGCTTTTAGTTTTTTGCTAATCCTACTTGGGATTCTTAATATAGAAGTAGTAAACGGAGTAAGAGCTTTTTAATTTTACTTCTCTTAGCTAGCTGGAAATAACCCCTTCAGTATTGAGGGGTTTGAATTGTTGACTTTAATACCTCTTTAGGGAATATGTGAAGTCGTACAGTTTCGTACATCCCCTTGCTTTAATTTGCTTGGAGTGACAAGGTAAAGTATGGATTTTCCTTGTTCATATTTTGTAGGTGTTAGTGGTCTGTATGATTTTGGGCCAGTTGGATGTGCTTTGAAGAATAATATTATTCAGACCTGGAGGCAGCACTTTATCCAAGAGGAACAGATCCTGGAGATTGATTGTACCATGCTCACCCCTGAGCCAGTTTTAAAGTAAGATTTCTACTTTGGGGGCTGAAATTCATTAATATGCATATTTAAGTAACTTCTCCTGATTACAAAAACTACTCATATTCATTGTAAAAATGTGGAAAATAAAGAAAGACAAAATATACATCTAATGTCCATAGACAGCCATGTCAAAATCGTTGTGTTTATCCTGTCTTCTTTCTCCATAAGTCCTGTACATACATCTGTGTTAGCAGCACAATGCTTTTTTTCATGTAATGTAGGTGAGCATTTACTTATGTCATTAAATATTCTTCTAAAGCATTTTTAATGACAGCATAGTACTCTCTTGTGGGTATACCATAATTTATTTAGGTAGTGCCATATCATAGGCATTTAAATTGTTCTTGGGGCGCCTGGGTGGCTTAGTTGGTTAAGCAGCTGACTCTTGGTTTCGGCTCAGGTGTTGATCTCAGGGTCCTGGGATCAAGCCCTGAGTCGGGCTCTATGCTTAGCAGGGAGTCTGCGTGAGGATTCACTACCCGCCACCCTCCCCCCCACCCCCCCGCCACCGCCGTGCATGCGCACTCTCTCTCTAATAAGTAAATCTTTTAAAAAAATAAATTGCTCCTGATTTTTGAGTCCACTGAACATCCTGATAGATGGATTTTGTATATATATGATTATTTCCTTATTCTAAGTTTTTAGAAGTTCTGGGCAAAGGTGTGTATACATTTAAAATCAAATAACTACTATTTGTGTTGAAGTGTTAGTGCAGAAATTTATTTTATTCCTACTAACATTGTTGAAAGCAGGGCAGGATTGCTAGAATATAGAAAGAAGAATCCTTTACATTTTGTATCTCATCACTTCATTTAATGTTGCCTGGTAAAGAGCTAATTTTCACTGTTTGCATCCTTTGGGCTCTCTCAGTAATTTCAGCCAATAAAAACAAGATGAATTCCTGATGAGGGATCTAAAAGATCAAGACAACCTATTCTTGAGCTACTTGCTCCACTAATAGGAATGCGTAAAAGATAATACCAGTGTCCATACAGTTTTTGGTGACAGAAAACTCTTTTCTTAAGATTCAGGATCTCTACTGAGTTATGAATTCTTGCCTAGTCAAATTCCCCCTGGTTTTGGCCTTTGCATAAGTCGTTAATAATGAGATAGGCATGGATTAATTGATTCTGCAAGGTAGAACATACTTTATGACAACTTGTAAAAGAGTATAATCTAGTTGATGTCTCTTTCCTGTGGGATGGAAGAGCTTGGAGGAAAGGGTGGAGATAGATTTGAGGAAGAATTTTCTGTAGCCTACATTATCTACCATGGATACATCATTATATATATGGGAGCTTCCATCTTTCAGATACACAGATATAAGCATGATATACTACATATAGAAGGGGGATTATCTTAGAACGTAAAGTTTATGTATTAATTTGTATGAAAATGACAAATTGGCTTGGCATTTGTTAACTTAGGACCTCTGGCCACGTAGACAAATTTGCTGACTTCATGGTGAAAGATGTAAAAAATGGAGAGTGTTTTCGTGCTGACCATCTATTAAAAGGTATGGTTTTTCATCTCGGATAAGTATTCTTCCAAGTAAAATTGATCAAAACAGAGGGTTTAGATTAAGCTTTTCTCATATTTTTTCTATTAAAATTTTTTGGGGGCATAACATACAAAGAGTAAAGTGCTCAGATCTTAACCATACAGGCTGACCTCATTTATTGCACTCTACCTTACCGTGCTGTGTGGATACTGGCAACCCGGGGCCAAGCAAGTCCGTCAGTGCTGTTCTTCCAACGCTTTTACTCACTTTGTCTCTCTCACATTTTGGTAATTCTTGCAATATTTCAAACTTTTTCATTATTATTTGTTATAGTGATCAGTAATTAGGACTCGCTGACAGCTCAGGTGATGGTTAGCATTTTTCAGCAATAAAATATATTTTAATTAAGGTATACTTTTTTAGATATAATGCTGTTGCATATTTAACAGTACAATATGAGGCAAACAATTTTTTTTTATTCTTATGTTAATCCCCATACATTACATCATTAGTTTTAGATGTAGTGTTCCATGATTCATTGCTTGTGCATAACACCCAGTGCTCCATGCAATACATGCCCTCTTTAATACCCATCACCAGGCTAACCCATCCCCCCACCCCCCCTCCCCTCTAGAACCCTCAGTTTGTTTCTCATAGTCCATAGTCTCTCATGGTTCGTCTCCCCCTCCAATTTCCCCCCCTTCATTTTTCCCTTCCTACTATCTTCTTTTTTTTAACATATAATGTATTATTTGTTTCAGAGGTACGGGTCTGTGATTCAACAGTCTTACACAATTCACAGCACTCACCATAGCACATACCCTCTCCAATGTCTATCACCCAGTCACCCCATCCCTCCCACCCCCCACCACTCCAGCAAACCGCAGTTTGTTTCCTGAGATTAAGAATTCCTCATATCAGTGAGGTCACATGATACATGTCTTTCTCTGTTTGACTTAGTTCGCTCAACGTAGTACCCTCCAGTTCCAACCACATCGTTGCAAATGGCAAGATCTCATTCCTTTTGATGGCTGCATAATATTCCATTGTATATATATACCACATCTTCTTTATCCATTCATCTGTCGATGGACATCTTGGCTCTTTCCACAGTTTGGCTATTGTGGACATTGCTGCTATAAACATCGGGGTGCACGTACCCTTTCGGATCCCTACTTTTGTATCTTTGGGGTAAATACCCAGTAGTGAGGCAAACAATTTTTATATGAACTGGGAAACCAGAAAATTTATTTGACTTGTTTTATTGCAATATTTGCTATATTGTGGTGGTTTGGAACCAAACCCACAATATCTCCAAGGTATGCCTGTACAACTTGAGTCCCTTATTTAACAAAAAGAAGTTAATATGATAATTAGAAATTCTGAGTCAGCAAAGGAATCAAGACAGTATCATGATTCTCCCTGTAAAATCAACCATAGGATTTATATAAAGTGAAAACATTATCCTTGGATTCGGTTTTTTTTTTTACCTCTCCAGCACCGAAACTCAAAATGCATTGTCCTTTTACCCCTTGATTGAAATTGACATGTACCAACACTGTTCTTGTAGCTCATTTACAGAAATTGATGTCTGATAAGAAGTGTTCTGCTGAGAAGAAATCAGAGATGGAAAGTGTCTTGGCTCAGGTGAGTACTTCAGAGATGTTATCACAGCTGTCTTTCTTACAGTGTTTGGTGACTGTTGAATTCCACATTGTGCTGACCCAGGCCACGATTGTAAGGAAGTAGAGTTTATCTTCTGTCTCTCTTTGAATTTTTATTTTCTTCTCTCTCTACCTTTTGTGGCTTTATTTTAACTCAAACTAGCAATTCAGTGTAAATAGGCGTGAAATTTGCTCTATCTCTTTGGAAACCAATTTTCTGGATTTAATAACAAAAACCAGAGGAGTGACTAATGATGAATAGTGTTTGGTCTTGATGTGGAGACTTTGGGGCAGATATCCTTATGAACACTGTCTCATCAGCCACTTGATCTGCTTCTGGTTGCACTATCCCTGACTATGTGCTATTACTCTTAGAACCTGATGAGCAGGCCCCTGCTTTTCTTAAAAACTAAAAGTTTTACAATTTCTATTTAAGTTGGCAAAGTTTAGGGAAGACTTAAAAGAAACCATAGAGATAATCTGTTCTGACTTTTACCAAGTGCAGGAATACCTCCTAGATCAGAAATAGTTCTTACCTCTTTTTTTGGGTCACAGATCACTTTAAAAATATTACAAAAACTGTACCTCTTTCCCCCAGGAATATGCACATGTCCATGTATGTATGTTGCTGATTTCTCACCTTATGTATCCATTTAAGCAAAATACATTTCTCCTACACCATATTTGATCATGAGGTCCACCAAGGCTCACCTCTTAAATTTTATTTACTTCCTTGGGCAAAAATGTACATACACACACAGAAACCAGTGCTGTATTTATAGATATTTTCTTTATATTGGCATATAAATATGTGAGGCTGAATGTAGGAATCCCTGTCTCTTTTCATTTTCTCATGAGAATTTACTGGATACTTTCCCGCTGCTGCCTTGTTTTCTAAAAATATGCTGATTTTTCCCTGCGGTATCTTGCTTTCTAACGGTAGCTGAGAAATTTTCTCCTTCCTCATTTAAATTGAAAGAAAATCTTAATTTGGCTGTTGACTCATCTGCGAGTTTATTTTAGTCCTTGTGAGGTATATTTTATCCTTTGCTTGGAGCTCTTTGCTTTAGTATTGTTGCTCATGATTTAATAAATCAATTCTTGGATTTTGACACTGTTATAGCCAAAAATTCATTTCTCATTTCCTTTCTTTCCCAAAGGCATGACCTTTATTAGAAAGAAGAAATGAAAAGCACTTCTAATTACCCCTTAGTTACCGTTTTCCTTTTAGAATGTTAGACTTACTAAGCTTTTTGGAAGTATGTGTCTTTGATCTTAACAGTTTCATTCATTTCCAAGTCAATTGTCAGAGCAGGAAGTAATTAGTTGATTCATTAAGTCACTTATAGTTTGAACTCTGACTTTCTGTCTCATATCCATGGTTTTAGAAGAGCAGTCTGTTTTTTTGTTTTTAAAGATTTTTTTTACTTGTTTGAGAGAGAAAATGAGAGAGAGCACATGAGAGGGGGGAGGGTCAGAGGGAGAAGCAGACTCCCTGTTGAGCAGGGAGCCCGATGTGGGACTTGATCCCGGGACTCCAGGATCATGACCTGAGCCGAAGGCGGTTGCTTAACCAACTGAGCCACCCAGGTGCCCCTGTTTTTGTTTTTTTTTTTAGAGAAGATGTGTGCACGTGCTTGTGAGGGGAGGGGCAGAGGGAGAGGGAGAAAGAGAATCTTAAGCAGGCTCCACTCCCAACGTGAAGCCCAATGCAGGAGCCCAAAACAAGGTTCTGTCTCACGACCCTAAGATCATGACCTGAGCCGAAATCAAGAGTTGGATGCTTAACCAACTGAACCACCCAGGCACCCCAGAGAGCAGTCTGTTTTTTTGATTTGCCATATTAGATCTACATACAAACTGTCAATGTAACTTTCAGTGAAAAGTTGGGGACTGTGTGGTCTAATACTCAGAAATGGTCCTGGTGGATTCATGGCCAAAGGCCCATCTGTTTGCTTGAGCAAATAATAGCATTTTCTCTACCTGTTAGTGCTTGTGACTCCTTTTCAGCTTTATTTTAGCATGATAGTTTCTTTAAAAGGCACTGATTCACCCTCTGTGGTAGGCAGAGCTTTATTCCTGTTGTGGATTCAGCAGCTCAGAACTGTTTTTCTTTGTCCATTTTTGCTGACCCACCTCTGCATGTACCAGTTTTTAAGTCATTTTTTAATTTTTTGTTATGAAGAATTCAAAACATATGCAAATAGAAAATAGTATAATAAATACTTATGTACCCATGAACCTGCTACAATGTTGCCAAATTTTGTTGAATCCATTCCCTGCTTTCCTGCCTTCTTCTCCAGAATTATTTTGAAGTACATCTAAAACATCATTTTTTTTTTAAAGATTTTATTTATTTATTTGAGAGAGAATGAGAGAGAGCACATGAGAGGGGGGAGGGTCAGAGGGAGAAGCAGGCTCCCTGCCGAGCAGGGAGCCCGATGCGGGACTCGATCCAGGGACTCCAGGATCATGACCTGAGCCGAAGGCAGTCGCTTAACCAACTGAGCCACCCAGGCGCCTAAAACATCATTTTATTACATTGTCTTAAATGTTAACCAGTTTTTTTTTTGTTTGAATTGGGATCCAGGTAAAGTCCATACTTTGTGAGTGGTTGATACATTTTTTAAGTCTCTTTCAATCTTCAGGGTCTTTATCTCTAATTTTCCTTGTATTTTCATTAAAGTTGAGACACTTGTTTCTTAGTGCTTTCTACTATCTGGATTTGGCTGATTGCATTATTTTGGTGATATTTCACATGTTCCTCTGTTTCTGTATTATAATTTGGTAATCCGACCTTGAGGCCCAGTCGGATATTTTGGCAAGACACTTAGTAAGTGGTGTAGTGGTTGCTGTGTGCCAAGCCCTGTGCTAAGTACTTTACATAGTTAATCTTCATAGTAGCCCTTCATAGTGAAGTAGATGCTGCTTCCTTATTTCACAGATAAGCAAATTGAGGCCCAGAGAGGTTAGATAAGAACTTCTCTTGAGTCACACAAGCCGTACGTGGTAGAATTGGGTGGTTGGTTTACCCAGGTTTTTCTGACTCCAGAGCCTCGGTTCTTACGGTCATGAGTTGATTTATGTAATTATTTTGCTTCTATTAGGAGTTTTGTTTTTTTTTTAAGTTTTGAATATTCTTCAGTATTAGATGGTTTGTCATAGTCATTTGAAATTTTCAAGTTGGAGGTCATACATCATTTTAGAGGGTTTCATGTTGGTTATCAATGTATAAAATGTGCAATACACTGGAACATGCAGACATGAATAAGAAACAGTTTCTACCTTCAAGAGCTTAATATCTAGTGGGAAAGAAAAGTTTTATGCACATTTAATTAATAGACAGGGAAGTATACCTGACTCTTAAATATGCAGAGCGGTAAAATGCAACTTCAAAAATTTATTTGTGGGACGCCTGGGTGACTCAGTCGGTTGAGTGTCTTTGGCTCAGGTCATGATCTCAGGGTCCTGGGATCGAGTTCCGCATTGGGCTCCCTGCTCATTGGGGAGTCTGCTTCTCCCTCTGTGCTCCCCCCGCCCCGCTTGTGCTCTGTATCTCTCTCTGACAAATAAAATCTTAAAAAAAAATACTTATTTATATGATTTCAGATTCTTGCCAATCAGTAACTATTATAGTTGAACCAGAGATCTTTTTCTTTATGTTTCCTTGTAAAATGGTGAATGTATGAGTTTTAGGTCAGTCCCAGAAAGATACTCCAGTTTTCTGGAATGGTAAATGGTAAATTGATAAATGGAAAGTGAACTGGTTATGATTTTAATTTGGGTTTTTGAAGGTTAGAGTAACTTTGATGTTCTTATTTTGGGTGATTTTTAATGATGGATGGGTTTTATATATATAATACTTTTATGCCCTGTTTTTTTTCTGAGTCTTTTACATTAATTATTTTCTTTACCTATCCTTTAGCTTGATAACTATGGACAGCAGGAACTTGGGGATCTTTTTGTGAACTATAATGTAAAATCCCCCATGACTGGAAATGATCTCTCCCCTCCAGTATCTTTTAACTTAATGTTCAAGACCTTCATTGGGCCTGGAGGAAACATGCCTGGGTATGTATCACTTATTCTTTATGTAATGAAGTTACTGAAGTTGTTGTAATAAAAAGTAAACATCAGATCAGCCATGAAGGAAAATTTTCTAAAAATGATATGTAGAAAGTACAGATAAATATTTTAAGTAGAAATAATAACAGACATATTCTTAAATTTATTCCTTCTAATTCTTTCTGAATGTATTTTTTTTTTAGTGTATATTATTATTATTATTATTTTTGCCACAAAATAAACAGAAGTCTGATCATCATATCTCGTGGTGATAGCTGTGTAGGGCAGGAGAGGTAGTTGAAGAATGATTTTGAAAGTCATTGAACTTATTGCTGAAGGAGACTTAGAAACCATTTAGTCTAGATCAACACTGTCAAGTAGAACTTTCTGCAGTGGTATAAATGTTCTATAATCTGTGTTGTCCAATATGGTAGCCACTAACCACATGTGGCTACTGAGCACTTGAAATGGTGTTAGTGCTTCTGAGGTACTGAACTTTAAAATGTATTTAATTTTAATTAATTTAAATTTAGGCATTTGACTACTAGCCTACCATACTGAACAACATAGGTTTAGTTTGTTATTTAAAAGATGTGGTTTTCATAGTAAAGAAAGCTGAACAGTTACAGTATGATCCAGAACTAGAATTTGTATTTACAGATTCCTTCTCAATGTTAACAAACTTAGCCAAAGTATTCTTCATAACTTCAAATATTTTTCTTACGGTTTCATTGTAAGGTAATTGAGGGTAGGCTTTTGTAAGATGAAGCTAGATAGATCATGTCTCCTGGAATAGAAACTAAAGAATAGTAAAAATGAATTGTGACAGAATGTATGAATGGAATTATTTTAGTCACACACTGTGTTGACTTGGGATATTTTATGGAAAGAGGCCAAAGGTAAGCCTTTCATTTTGGCAGTACATACAGAGAGTCATTGAATGGGCCAGACCCTCTGACCTGTCATCCCACTCCTGGGAATTTATTTGAGAAAATAATTCAAAAGGAAAGGAAGCTATATTTATCAAGAGTATATAAATTAAAAGTAGAAATAACCTATTTATCCAAAAATTTGAGATGATTAAATTATAATAGATTATTTTAGAATACTCTGCAGCTGTCAAATATGAGAAATTATTATGATTATTTAGAAAATGGAAAAATAAGGAATACATAATTTTACACATATAAATCACGCACATAGGAGTACCTGGCTGGCTCAGTCAGTGGAGCACGCGACTCTTGATGTTGGGGTCATGAGTTCAAGCCCCATGTTGGGCGTAGAGTCTACTTAAAAATAAATAAAAAATGAAATTTAAAAGTCTTACAGCTTTTTAAAAAAATGCATATAAAACTGTAGTTACACTTCTTTTGGATGAAATCTGGAAAGGACCACCAGAATGAGGAGTTGGTGTGTTAGAGTGAGAAGAGGGTACAATTGTATTTTATTTTTTCTTTGTTTTAAAGTTTTCTTCATAAACTATTTATTTTGAAGTAGGCTGCTGGGAAAGCTTTCTTAGTTGATGTTTTTGCAAAGAATATTTTCTGTAAAATTGAGAAGAGGCAGTGGCTATCATGGGGTATTTGCTTGGCCGTATCTTAAAAATATGGAGAAAAAGAGAAGAAGCTTCTGGCTGGAAATGTAGAATACCACAAAGGAGAAAATGATAGGAAAAACCTTGAAATTTGCCTGGCCTAGTGTGTTGATTGTGATGAGTGAGCTCAAATGCTGAGTGTGAGCCCATACTGGCTTCTTTGTAGCCACATAATTACACTCTAATACGTGAGTTAGTGGGCATATACTTAGGCAGGGTCTTATTTTCAGAAGGATCTGAATTGTTGTCTGCCTCCTTGTTAAATGATTAATCAGGTTTTAGGGAAATTAAGAGAGAGGTGGTATTTGACTCACTGGACTGATGAAATAAAATGACATTTCTAATAGTAGTATTGCCATACCAGTTGCTTGTTACGTTCTCTAACACTTGCTTGAGAATGTTTGGTACCAAGGAAAATGTTTATTCCTCCTATTCCTTTGCTTTCGAGCATATATGTACTGCTTTGTGTGAAAATAGTATATTTCGGACTTTTAGGATTTATATCTTTCAGATTTTTGGAAAACTTAATTTCTTTCCTTCTAACAGACTGATTTATTTAAATTTATAGGTACTTGAGACCAGAAACCGCACAGGGGATTTTCCTGAATTTCAAGAGACTTTTGGAATTCAACCAAGGAAAGTTGCCTTTTGCTGCTGCCCAGATCGGAAATTCTTTCAGAAATGAGATCTCCCCTAGATCTGGACTGATCAGAGTCAGGTACTGCCCATATTATTCTTCCAGTAAAATTTGTGGATGATCTCGGCTTTGAATGGGAAAGGGAAGCTTGCTATGTTGAGACAATTCTGTTTCATTCTTACATGACCATGTCTTTATTTTTGTCCTCCAAAAGATGATGCTTTATGTTTGTAATCTCTGGGACATCAGGTAGTTGTGAGTAACTAATGAGAACTTGAAGGGAAAGGAAGGAAGGAAGGAAGGTGAAGAATAGATCACGTTTCTCACCTGCTCCAAAATGATCTTTCTCCCTTGTTTGTTATATGTTTAGAGAATGGCAGGATCTTGATTGTCTAAACCAAGGCATTTTCTGGCAGTGGTGATATGTGTAAGTGTAGAGTGAGGTGGGCCAGGGTGACAGGAGGGGAGTGTCATGCTGGGTGTCCAGGGCAAACAGCAGGCTGGAGTTGGGCCGGGGGTGTTTCTGTAACCAGTTGACATTCCTCCAGACATTTGAGGCGCCTATATGACAGGCCAGCTAGTAGGCTTGCTTCTGTCTACTTTAGTCTGCTCACTTGTCTCTATTCTAATAATCTCCCTTTGCCAGATATCTCCAGGAATGTGTGGGAGGTCATATTAGCACTTAGTTATAGTTTTCTTTAGAAACTTACTGTGATTTAGCTGCTTTTGACTTGAGTTTTTTGTGATTTCTATGTATTTTCTTACTGATATCATCTCTTGGTGAAATAAATTCCATATAAAAAATAAGATATGTAGGTAAACTTAGCTATCTTAGACTCCAGAAGGATTTTCCACAGCCCCACCACCCCACCCATCTCTCTTTTCTTACTCATTATAATTACAGACTCCAGTCATAGCATATCCCAGCCACTGACTCTACATCATAGCACCCAAAGCACCTGCCTAATCTTGTTAGTCTCCATTACACCCACTGAGGAAATGCCCCTATGTATTATTGACCAAACTGTTTCTTCAGGCCTGTGATTGGTTCAGCCTTCTGGTCAAGAAAGGCGGGACTACACAGAGGAAGGGGCTTGCACAACTTAGAGAAATGGGGTGGGAGGGATTCCCTTGGGCCTTTGTGCGGAAAGAAGAGGTGGTCAGAAACTTTAACCAGCTATAATAACAATGAAAAACTTGTCAGGCTTGAGTCTGTTTTACTTCCTGGTGTCTGGGTTTTTCTGTCTCTCTTTTTCTTTTGTTTTTGGCTTTCCATCTGTTCCAGTAGTGTCTTCAAGCATGCTTTCAAAATACTGAGAAAGCCTGGTAAGACTGACTTTGTCTAAAGCCAGTATTTTGGAGAGGATATATATATAACATAGAGTAGCTCTTGGAAGTTATAAAAGGACCACGAAGTAAGGCAAAACCTGGGGCTTGTGGAATAGAAAGTGGTAAGTCGAAAAAGCAGCTCAGAACTAAGGAATGATCCTAGGAGTTAACTGGTAAAAGGTCCGTGGGGCTTCCCTGGATATTTTTTATTTTGGTCATTTTCCACTTTAAAGCATCCTGTCTGGATTCTGGCTGGTTTTTGTTCTTGCATCGCTAAGATCCTGACTAGAAGTCTATTCGTTCTTCCATGAGCCGGTATCCCCATGGTTTTTGTTCCATGGATAGGGCTAGGATTTGTTTAGTGTTGTGATTTATAGAGTTATCAGGTGATTAGTCTTTGCATGGCTGTGATTTCTTTTATTTAGGTTGGGAGTATTAGACTGTTCATATGTAATTTTTAAAAGTTTATTTTTATTTTGATTGGCTGGTTCTGTCTTCTAGACTACATGTATTGTAGTTCTCCATGGTTCAGGTACAGCATCTGAACTCAAAGACAGGAGACCACTGGTAGAATCACTGTTAGAGTTGATTTCCATCTCCTGTCTGTGAGCTGGGATTATTTGACAGAACAAATGGAAAGGCTTTGGCAGCAGATTATTTTGGGATTCTAGGCAGGGCCCTTATTTTGATATGCTTTGCATTTTAGATGTTCTCTTGCTATCCGCCACACTATAAGATATGTGAGGACAGACATTGTGCTTCTTTGTCTGTGTCCTATTTCTGTGCACACAGAAGACATTTGATAGTGCTTGAAAGACAAGATATAGGTGCTATAGGACCAAGTAAGAAATAGTATTAAAAAATAAAGTTTAAAAATTAGAGCTCTTTTGCCATGCATTTCATGTATTTTTAGGTCTCATTTAAGCAATTTTTCATTGTTTTTAAAAAATCTGAAATAATCATGAAAGTGCACTAGTAAATGTGTGTGGGGGAGTGTGTTTAAAGGAGAGAAATTTGATTTTGACTCATAAAATTAACTTAAAACACTTTTCCCCCAATAGCTACTTAATTGCCATTCAGAGAAATCTCTTTGGGAAAGCATTACTATAGGCATATTTATTTCATCATTATGCAGTTAGCTTGATGCTGGCCTGTTCAATTCATGTCTTATGTCCTCTGCCTTGAATAACACTTTATTTGAGAAGCTATTACCCTAAAAAAGCCAGCTGTATGGTGCCATTATCAGTCATTTACTTATTCAGAGCAATAAAAAGGAAGAAACCAAACTACTATAGAAGCTAAAGAACAATTTCACTTCACTTTTAATTTCCCATTCTTGGAAAAGGAAATATCGGGAACTTCATTTAGTATATATTTATAAAGACTTGCTAGTGCTATAAGGAAAATCATTTTATTTGGAAGTCACTATTCAGTATCTCATTTCTTTTTTGTGTCTGACATTTGCTTAAGTTTTCCTAATATTAAAAACTATCTGTTCTTTAAAAATTATTTTCCACTGAAAGTAATAATCTTTTGTTGTTGTGGCTAGTATGGAAGGAAAAACAGATGGACAGTAGTTAAGGTGGTAGAAACAGATTTTATTCAAGACTATTGCAGTAGAGGAGGGCGCCTGGGTGGCTCAGTTGTTAAGCGTCTGCCTTCGGCTCAGGTCATGGTCCCAGGGTCCTGGGATCGAACCCCCACATCGGGCTCCCTGCTGGGCGGGAAGCCTGCTTCTCCGTCTCCCACTCCCCCTGCTTGCGTTCCCTCTCTCGCTGTGTCGCTCTCTGTCAAATAAATTAAAAAAAAAAAAAAATCTTAAAAAAAAAAGACTATTGCAGTAGGCAGTGGGGGGAAAAGAGATCTCAGTATGGAACCAGGCTCAATTTTGCATATAGCATGGGCAAGAAAGAATTTCTAGCCAAGGCGTGGGGTGAAGTGGGGTCAGTGGCTAGAAAACTACTTAAAGGGACCATCAGGGACAAGGCAAGGGGGATTCTGGCTAAACCAACCTGATGGGATGTTGCTGGAGACAGGCCAGAGTGATCAAACACCACCTGGGGGATGGTGGAGGATGACAAACCCAAAAAGATATCAGAGGTGATCACATAGCAAGGGGTGGGGTAGAGTGGTTCTGGTTAAACTGACTTAATCAGGGTTCTTGCTAAAACTGGATTTTACAAAGAAGTATACAGATGGGCCTAGGAGGAGGTTCAGGAGACTGACTAAAATTTGGGCAAGCAAAGAATTTTTGTCATAGGACAGAAGTTAATATTTGAGGGCACCTGGGGGGCTCAGTCATAAAGCGTCTGCCTTTGGCTCAGCTCATGATCCCAGGGTCCTGGGATCGAGCCCCACATCGGGCTCCCTGCTGGGCGGGAAGCCCGCTTCTCCCTCTCCCCCTCCCCCTGCTTGTGCTCCTGCTCTCACTGTGTCTCTCTCTCTCTGTCAAATAAATAAATAAAATCTTAAAAAAAAAAAAAGTTAATATTTGAGGAAAGTTTGATTGTATTTATTTATTTAAAATACTATTCAAGTGAGTTGTAAAGTTTTCATTAATGTTTTTTTTTTTTAAAGATTTTATTTATTTATTTAATAGAGAGAGAGCGTGAGGGGGAACACAAGTAGAGGGAGTGGGAGAGGGAGAAGCAGGCCTCCGGCTGAGCAGGGAGCCCGATGCGGGGCTTGACCACAGGACCCCAGGATCATGACCTGAGCCGAAGGCAGTCGCCCAACCAACTGAGCCACCCAGGCGCCCCATTCATTAATATGTTTTAAAAAAAATAGCCACCCAAACAAATTTAATCCAACTTTTTTTTTCTTTTCTTTTTTTTTTTTTTTTGCCATTCCCTTAGGAAACAATTTTCTGGTTTAGTGATAAGAGATTCCTGTAGTATGAGGGCCTATATCATTGTAAAGTTGAAAATAAGGGCCTTGTTTATTTTTTATAGTAAAGCATGCAACTTTTATCCCTTATATTTTTGCTTCCAGAGAATTCACAATGGCAGAAATTGAGCACTTTGTAGATCCCAGTGAGAAGGACCATCCCAAGTTTCAGAATGTGGCAGACCTCCACCTTTATTTATATTCAGCAAAAGCCCAGGTCAGCGGACAGTCTGCTCGAAAAATGCGCCTAGGAGATGCTGTTGAGCAGGTAAGATTCCGTAGGTAATTTCATTTAGGTTATTCCAATTTAGGGTCTGCAGCACTTAGCAAATTCTGTGTCCTGGATAACAAAATATTTATTTTAGCAGTCATTTTATTTTTTATATAGTATTTGTTTTTATATACAGTATTTATCCTACACTATTATTATAGTGGGAGGAAATTACCTGAACATGCCCATTTGTAGGCCAGGGGGCCAACATGAATAAAATATTTAGCAGAGCACTTGGAAAAAAGATCTTTGAACTGTGGCCTATCAATCCAACTTTTATCAATATGTACTCCTTTTGGGGAGACATTTTGACTCACAAAAAGCAAGTCCTCTGGATTTTAATCTTTTCTGTATTACCCATAGCAGTTGGGATAAAGTCTTGCATAGGATAGTATTTCTCTAATCATTTGTCTAGAGAAGTGAGTGAGTGAAAACTTTCTGATAGTTGCTGCTGCCTGATAATGGAATGAATCTCCCCAGGGAACAATGAACTTCCTGCCCCTGAACATATTCCAGTGGAGGCTGGGTGATAACTTGCCAGCCATTTTGCAGAGAAGAGCCCTACAGTGGGTAGGAGATGGGGCTAGATGATTTCTAAGATCTTTCTGGTACTGGAATCAGAAGATGACATATACAATATGGGGTGCACAAACTTCAGTGGATAAGGGTACATTAAAATCCCCTTCAACATGTCTCATTACTTTTGTTAATTCAGAAGAAATATATCTGCCCCTCTGTAGGGTCATTATTATGAATGGCATTTTTAGTGCTCTAGATTTAGAAGGTATGAGATATTGGGCTGAAGTTTTGCTGACCCAGTGAGTATGGCAGAAAGATTTTCAATGACTCTGTTATTATGAGCTTGTTAACTTGACATTAACCCATTTAAAAATAGCCACAATCACATTCTGGGTATTTGAGATTGTTCTGAAAGCTGGATAAATTAGCTTACCTTGTGTTTCAAATATTTTTCAGTAGAATGTGAATAAATCAAAAGTGGTACATTGGCCTTAGAAAGAATATGTATTTTTTCCTTCTTCTGTGCTTGTTTGCATATTTGCTTGCTTATTTATTTACTAACTTGTTTACTCATTGATTTTTAGGGTGTGATTAACAACTCAGTATTAGGCTACTTCATTGGCCGCATCTACCTCTATCTCACGAAGGTTGGAGTATCTCCAGATAAACTCCGCTTCCGCCAGCATATGGAGAACGAGATGGCCCACTACGCCTGTGACTGTTGGGATGCCGAATCTAAAACATCCTATGTAAGGAGAATGGAAGGCTTGTTAGCATGTGATCTTCACTTAGGAGCGTGGACATCAAAATTGCTTTTTGTGTGCTGTATGTCAGAGAGCAACAAAGAGAAAAGAGGTCTTTTCCAAAGCAAAATGGAAAAAGCAGTTGCCCCCTGCCCTCTTACAAGGAAGGGGTTATGGGTTACTCTTGTGTCTCAATAGCCCTTTGTAGACTTAGATGGCTTTTACAGAGACTGAGAGTAAGAGAGACAGAGAGGGAAAGTCAATGATGGGGCAGTGCCGGTGTGTACATTCCTGGGGTGGGCAGTGTTATGAGTAATATCCCTGGGTGCAGCTAAGTTGGAGTGGCCTCCTTCCTGACAAGGACCCTAGCAAATGTTGGAAATGTGGTAGGGCTGAGTAAAGAAAGACATGGTGCTCTTTGTTTAGAGAGCTATTTGTTAGGTTTTGGTGGTAGACTAGTAGTTATGATCTCTTTTTTAGGAACTACCTTTTCTCAAATTCTGTGTATTAATAATAATTCAGGGAAGACCACCCAGCTACCGATTCTCTGTACTTTACCACCCCCACCTCCCAAACATGAACATTCATACTGGAGCTTAGAATTGACAGACATTTGGGTATAGGAGGGCTGGCTGGTTGGCTCAGTCAGAAGAGCATGCGACTCTTGATCTCAGGGTCTTGAGTTTGAGTCCCATAGTGGGTGTAGAGATTACTAAAAATAAACAAACATTTAAAAAATAAGTTAAAAAAAGACATTTGGATATAGAAGTTGCTTTCTGCCCTGGTAACAGTGGGAACAAGGTGGTATCCAGAACAAGGGGCCTGAGAGCCTCCTGGCATTTCCCTTATTTGGTGCTAGAGAGGCTCTTCGGTGACTTTTGACAGTCATTCGTTCCCACGTACCCTTGGTTTCACTCTTTACTTTGCAAAATGACTTTCTTTTAATAGATTCATTTTTAAAAATTAGAAATAAAAATGACTCATTTTTGTAAAATGAAAAGCAAAAAGTAATTCTGAAGAATATTATGTAGAAAGTGAAACTTCCATTTGTATACATCTCCCCCAAAGTTGTTCATGTCTCTTCTACATCAGGGATCAGCACATGTTTTCTATAGTAAATGTAGTAAAAATACTTTGGGCTTTGCAAATTTTTGCTGCTTCTTTGTTGTTGTTTCTTTCTTTCTTTCTTTCTTTCTTTCTTTCTTTCTTTCTTTCTTTCTTTCTCTCTCTCTCGCTCTCTTTCTTTCTTTCTTTTCTCTCACAACCCTTTAAAAATATAAAAACCATTCTTAGCCCCATGGGTTTTTTTAGCCACTGTTCTAGATGGCTTTACATGCATGACAAACATATATGCATGTATACATGCATAATGGTACGCAGATATCTGTAGTGGGTGTTATTGATGTTGTTTTAAATATATCCTTTTTCTTTTGTGGATTTAGGAAAGAATTTCTATAATCTGTTAAGTTTTTCTTGTTACTTTATTTTCCTCACAGACTTGCTTGACATGTACGCCAAAATGATAGCAGTAGTTGTTTTTGGATTATATAGATTATAGATTCTATAGATTATAGAAATTATGTAATTTCTTTACATGTTTTAAATTTTCTGGAATTTCTTCGTATTTGCACATCAAGCCAATAAAATATTTTCTATGTTGTGTGAGAAAAGATTATTTCTTTTCTCTTTGTTCTATACCAGTTCCCTTTCTTAGTTTGCTCTGACTAATTTTGTTAAAGCAGACACAGATTCTTGCTGTCTCACTTGAGATTCTGAGTGGGGCCTGGATTACATTTTATTTCTTTCATTTGTTTGTGCATTCAACATGTATATTTGGTAAGGACTGTGCTTTTCCATTCTAAATGCTTCATATGTAGTATCTTGTGTAATCCTCATCATAGGTCCTATTTCTGAGGAGACCGAAGTGCTGAGAAGTTAAGCAATTTGCTTGAGTCTCACAGTGAGTGGTAGAACTGGTGAATGAACCAGGGCTGTCTCACTCCAGGCCCGTGCGCTTAACCATTGTGCTACATTGCTTTAATAGACCCTGCGGCATTCCTGCTCATGCTTTTCTGAGTGCCACTGTGAGCTGTGGCTAAATCATCAAGTACTGAGAATCAGAAAATGTGGGCCTCAGTCTTGCAGATGTGATGAACATCATGGTGACGATTGTTAATAATGCTGTATTGTGTATTTGAAAGCTGCTAGGAGAGTAGGTCCTATAAGTTCTGGAACCAGGTGTGGTGCTGGATGTTAACTGGACTTATTATGGTGCTCATTTTGCATTATCTACAAATACTGAATCATCATATTGCATACCTGAAACGAACATAATGTTTCATGTCAATTGTACCTACATTTTTTTTTTAAAGATTTTATTTATTTATTTGAGAGAGAGAGAGAGAGAGCACATGAGAGGGGGGAGGGTCAGAGGGAGAAGCAGACTCCCTGCTGAGCAGGGAGCCTGATGTGGGACTCGATCCTGGGACTCCAGGATCATGACCTGAGCCGAAGGCAGTCGCTTAACCAACTGAGCCACCCAGGCACCCTACATTTTTTTTTTAAATTAAAGAATAAAATTGAAAAAAGGAAAATGTGGGCCCAGCATTGAGTTAGGCTACAACGTTTTACATAAGGTCATTGGGAAACTAAACAAAACCAGAAGCTCGAAAGTAACAGGAACTTTCAAGGAGAGGGAAGAACTCCTTTAAAGATTTTTTATTGTTTTAAGTCCTCACAGTAGTGATTTTGTTAAACTAGTTGCTTTATAAAATGTCGTAATTGTTAACAGTTTACCAGACTGTAGACAACTGGTGCCGTTTGCTGAGCATGTTTTATAAAGCAAAGGAAATGCCAAAACCTTATCAAAGTTCTTCCGTTGCAGCCTAAGAGAACAAAGGACACTTGTTTCTCACTCACTTAAATCAGGGAAATAAAACAGGTAAAGAGCTTCCCTCCCCTATCTGAAGCACTCCATCAGTAGAACGGTCTGATAAATAGAAATTAGTCCATGCATTCAAGAAAAGACAAACACTTCCTTTTTGTGTGCTTCATATTTTATTTTTTTAATGAAAAAAAGTCACTGAGGCAGCTAATGCTCCACCCTTCTCTTCTTCCTCAGAGTTAACCACTATCCCAGAGTTGTTACTTGCCGTTCTCGGACGTGTTTTTGTAATTTTATCTTTTAGTACATAAATATGTTGACATCTTCAGTGCATGTCAGATGATCAAGTGACATGATTTTCGGTTTCATTCTTTTAATTTCTGTTTTGTTGTTATGTGTTGGGGTTTCTGAGCTTGTGCCCTCTTTAGTTCATGCACCCCATGTGGTAAAGGGGAAAAGGAAAGCTTAGTAGTTGTGACAGTTGCAATTTTTCATACTCTTTGGATCAAAGGCAAAATATAAATATTCATGAGGACTAACTAGGTATCTCCTAAAAGAAGTCTTTAACATCTATATGGTGGTGTTGCTGTTAAGTTTTATTCTGTGACTTAAATGTTACCTGCTCTTTATTGAGATCTCTTTTGTTGTGTAAGAAACTGAATTGAACACAAATGCCCACGTTCATGGTCAGCTGAGGTGTGTGTTTAGCACAGCCATTTGATGCCAGGTTGTGAGATCAATAGACACTTCATCCAAAGAGAGTAGTGGTTTCTGCCAGATTGATTTTGAATCCTGGCCTCAAATTTGAAACGCATCTACTGGTTTCGTCTAGGTTCAGATTTTATTTCCATAGTTAAATCCTAGACTCTATTAGTTTACCCCACATTCACAATATGGCAAAAGAAATCTGCCCAGAAAATAAGAAGACAACTTTGTGTACATGTGTGAATTATATTTTATAGGTTTGTTAGCTGCCTGATGTATAGAACTATTCCCATTTCAAACATTTATAAAAGTTGAGTGGAGATGCTATAATTTATCTTTGGGTATGTGAAAATTACTTACAATCTGCATGCATCTGTGAATGAACCCAGTGCAATAAGTGTTTTTATCTATTATGTCTTCTTAGGGCTGGATTGAGATCGTCGGATGTGCTGATCGTTCCTGTTATGACCTTTCTTGTCATGCTCGAGCCACCAAAGTCCCACTTGTAGCTGAGAAACCTCTGAAAGAGCCCATATCCTTTCTGGTCACTTCAGCAACTCAGGTCTAAAGTGTAAACATCTTGAAAATGGATAAATCCAAGTCTACACATTCTATGGATAAACAGATGTTTTGGATATTGTGGTAACACTTATTTAAACCTATTTTTCTACCCATCTCATTGCTCCTTGCCTAGTCTCTTTTTTGTAATCTGATATACCCACCCATTGTTTGGTCTTTAAAAGAAGCATATTCAGAAAAGTGCTCTGAATGTCTTTCCGAGTGTTGGCCAGTTATTCTCAGCTGTTTTCACAATACATTTCTCCACACCTGCACCTACCTACGTGCTCTTTAAATAAAGGGCACCTGGTGAATACTTTCTCTATGAAAAGATGAGTGCCATTTTATGGTAGATGAAATAATAATTTAGCTCACTTAGTCTGTACATCAGCAAAGAAATTTCCATTCTTTAGTAGGCAATGAGGTCGTGAACTCATCTTAGGGCTAGGCCAGTGACAGAAAGTAGATCCTGTTGTGTTTGGGACATTTCAGAAATCAGTAAATGGTAAGTAGAGGTAATTATGCTGTGTATCAGGTTATGTTGCTGATTAGAATAATATCCCTTTTATCTCACTGTAACTTTGTAGAAGTCTCTATTGACAGTGTTTACTTATTTTCAGTGAGGTTTGTCTAATGATTTTGTGGGTAGTTATTTCATCTTACACTTGAAGTCAGTATAAACGGGATCTAGGATGCCAGTAGAGAACTAGTCATTGTTTTAATTTGATGATGGATTGTCCTCAAGATCGTTTTCCGAAATACTATGGCAGTTCTCTGTGTTTTTTGGTTCCTTGACTACTTCATACAAAACAGTCAATGTTGTTCAGTTTGAACCCAATAAGGGAGCAATTGGTAAGGCATATAAGAAGGATGCAAAGCTGGTGCTGGAGTACCTGGCTGTTTGTGATGAGTGTTACATTACAGAAATGGAGAAACTACTGAATGAAAAAGGGTAAGATTTAAGATGTGTACTTTTATATGGGCTCCACTTAGATATGTCCTCTCTGCAGATTCTGAAAGGGTAAGATCAGTTTCTTTAGACATTTTTTGCAGGTAAGTATTATCTCTATATTTAAAGAACTGTGTTTACTGAGATTCTGGCATTATAGCCTGGAAATAGATTTGAAATTATCTTTTTTTTTTTCCCCAGTAACTTTCTTAGAGGAGGAGTTTTGTCTAAGGAAGTGACTGAAGAATAATAAGAAATGACATCCTCTCATTCATTTTTTTTTCTTTTGAGCTTTGGAGTGGTCTCTGTAATTGTTTTAAGCATAAATATAAAGATATAGAGACATCTATAAAGAAGTATGACAAAATCCAGTACTAAACAATGTAAAATTTACTGTGTCCGACAAACAATAAAAAACTTATAAATAGGGGTGCCTGGGTGGCTCAGTCAGTTAAGTGTCTGACTCTTGATCTCAGCACAGGTCATGATCTCAAGAGTTGTGAGTTCAAGCCCTACATTGGATTCCACGCTGGGCATGGAGTCTACTTAAAAAAAAAGTTCTAAACATATAAAGAAGCACGAAAACGTGACCCATATTGAGGAGGTCAGTCAAAAGAAACACCTAGAAGTGACAAACATGATGGAATAAACACATAAGGATGTTAAAACAGTAATAAATGTACTTCATATGGTCAAGGATATAAGGGAAAACATGAACATATGAGGTGAGAAATGGAAGTATGTATCAAAAAAAGAACCAGCAGACATCTAGAGGAAGTATTGCAAATGAGAATTCACCAACTGGGATTAACAGTAGATTAAACATTGCAAAAGGAAGATCATTGAATTTAAAGACATAGCAATAGAAACTCTCCAAAGGGAAGCATAGAAAAACAAGAGACTGGGGGAAAAATGTCCTTTGGATCAATATGAGGCAATCTAACATGTGTAATCAGGAGTCACAGAGAGGGTGTACAGAGAAAATAATCTGAAGATACATAGGATAGGTCAAAATTTTCCAAGTTTGATGCAAACTGTAAACCCAGATTCAAGAAATTCAACCTCAAGCAGAAAAAATACAAAAACCACATGAAGGTACATTAGAATCAAATTGCTGAAAACCAATAATGAAGAGAAAAGTCTTTAAAGTAGCCAGGGGAACAAAGACTCATTATGTTAAAAGGAGCAAAGACAGGGGCAACTGGGTGGCTCAGTCAGTTAAGCATCTGCCTTCCGCTCAGGTCATGATTCCAGGGTCCTGGGATCGAGCCCTGAGTTGGGCTCCCTGCTCAGTGGGGAGTCTGCTTCTCCCTCTCCTTCTGTCCCTTCCCCCGCTTGTGCTTCTCTCTCTCTCAAATTAATAACATCTTAAAAAAAAAAGCAAAAACAGTAACAATATATTGTGAAATTTATAACATAGAAGTAAAATGTATGCCATCTACAGCTCAAAGGATGAGAGCAAAGAACTGGGAATATACTGTTGTAAGGTGCACACATTACATGTGAAATGGCATAATACTCTTTGAGGGTAGACTCTGGTAAGTTTGAAAAAGTACATATAGTTAACTCTAGAGCAATTACCTGGAAAAAACACACAAAAACTAAATAATAAACCAGTAAGGGAGATAAAATAGAATAATAAAAAATACTCCAGAAGAAAGCAGAAGGGGAAAAATGAACAAAGAAGAGACAAATAGAAAGTAACTCTTGAAGTGTTAGATTTAAACTCAGCAGTATCAATAATTATATTAAATGTAATTAAACACTTGAATTAATAGCCATTGATTGTCAGACTAGTTAAATCAAGACCCAATTAAATGCTGTTTACAGGAAACTTGATGTAGTTGTAATACACAAATAGGCTTAAACAGAATCAAAAAATATTTCCCATACAAATATTAATCATTAAGTTAGGAGTGGCTGTATTAATATCAGATAAAGTCAACTTCAGAACACAGGAAATTGCCAGAGACAGAGTTACATTTCATAATGTTAAAGGGATCAGTTCATCAAGAAGACATATTACTTCTAATTGTATGCAACTGAAAACAACCTCAAAATATATAAAGCAAACTTGACAGAACTGAAAGGAAAAATAGACAAATCCACAATTACAGTCAGATTTCTACACCCTCTGTCAGTAATTGGTAGAGTAAGGAGACAAAACAAAACAGGAGTTTGAAGATATAAACATTATTAATCAACTTAGTTGCCATTTATAGAATACCTAATAACTGAAGAGTACAGTTTTTTAAGTGAACTTGTAAAATCTTTTATATTGTTTTTTTTGTGCAGCCCTCCAACTGAGTTTTGCATTATTTTCTAAGTGTTGTTTAAAAAGCAAAGAAGGGGCTCCTGGGTGGCTCAGTCAGTTAAGCATCTGCTTTTGGCTCAGGTCATGATCCTGGGGTCCTGGGATCCTGGGGCCCACATCGGGCTCTCTGCTCAACAGGGGGTCTGCTTCTCCCTCTCCCTCTGCCACTTTCCCCTGCTCGTGCTCTCTCTCTCTCCCCCCCTCTCTCAAATAAACTCTTTATTTTATTTTATTTTTTTAAGATTTTATGAATTTATTTGACAGAGAGAGACACAGCGAGAGAGGGAACACAAGCAGGGGGAGTGGGAGAGGGAGAAGCAGGCTTCCCGCTGAGCAGGGAGCCCGATGCGGGGCTCGATCCCAGGACCCTGAGATCACGACCTGAGCCGAAGGCAGGTGCTTAACGACTGAGCCACCCAGGCGCCCCATCTCAAATAAACTCTTTAAAAAAATAAAAGTAAAAAAACAAGCAGAGAATACGAGAGACTAAAAAATAATAAAGCAGAAAATATGAGAGACTGCATATGGCCTGCAAACCGTGAAATAGTTCATATCTGGCCCTAGACAATAGGCAAAGTGAAAGAAGTCTGACACAAAAGATTTTATGTAAAACTAGGAAAGATAACTCGAGTTTATAGTGGTAGAAAGCACATCATTAGTTGACTGGGAGTGGAGGGGATTGAAATGGAGCCTTGGGGGTGATGGTGGTTGCCTGAGAATATTGTCAAGAGAAGTTTTATAAGATGAACCCTTGTAACAAGTTGAAGATATGATTGTCCATTTCAGTAGGAAAATTTTTAAAGCATTCTGGTCTCCCAGAATTAACATCGATTTATGTTAAAACACTATCAAATGTCATTAAAATGGACAAGTTAGAGCACTAGTTAGATACCATTTTCTGTCATAAACATGACAGTTTCCTTTATTAATTATTCTCAAATAATGGCTTCTTGCTAATTTCAGCTTTTTTTATGACCGTAGGCTACCTACTTTTTTTTTTTTTTTTAAAGATTTTATTTATTTTTTTGACAGAGAGAGACATAGCGAGAGCAGGAACACAAGCAGGGGGAGTGGGAGAGGGAGAAGGAGGCCTCCCGCAGAGCAGGGAGCCCGATGCGGGACTCGATCCCAGGACCCTGGGATCATGACCTGAGCCGAAGGCAGACGCTTAACGACTGAGCCACCCAGGCGCCCCTAGGCTACCTACTTTACACTTAGACTGTACTCACAGAATATTTATGATAATGCTTATGTAATGGCATTTTAATGCACTTACAAACTTCAGACAGAATAGTAAAAATGGAGGAAGTGAGTGAAAACCACTCATGATGCATGAGATTATCAGTGCTAGAAACTAGCAAAATGCAGTGCAAAGTGTGCCACATGAGGGCTCTCTTCCTGGCATTGAGCTGCTTATGAGCCAAGACAATCCCTACTTGATAAAGGTGAATTCTTATAACCAGTAGTGGAATGGGCATATCTCAGGATATGAACATAATGCAGTCACTGATTTTTGGAGGGATAGTGTTTTATATTGACATATCGAACAGAATCATTAAACTTTTTTAAGCTGATCTTCAACGTAAGTGTCAAAGTTTATTTTGGAATTAGTGTGGGGGTTTTAAAATTACCTTCTGTAAGATGACAAGCTGGTCAGTTTTACATTTCTGGGGACAATAATGAGAACAGTGGTCTTTTTGCCAGGAGGCCTTTTTCTGACAAATTTATTGTAATCTAAAACTGAATTTTTTTAAAAAAGTGGTTTTGGCTTTATTTTGATCTCAAAACCAAAGGAATTATTAATTGAGTCACTTGTGGAATTTTATAAGACTAATCACGTTTTTGGGTGCTTCCCAGAATACTTTTTGGTGCCATTATTAAAATAATACTTAATTTGGTGTTCCTTATGAAATAATTTAAATTTGACTTCAGCTATTTTATCTGGAGAACTGACCAACCTGTATTACACTTAAAAGAGTCTAGCAATTGGTAAAACTCCTTTAAATTAAGAGATAGGAATGCATGTTTTCACTAATATGTGGTGTGTTTTCTTTGTAGGGAATTCACTATTGAAACTGAGGGGAAAACATTTCAGTTAACAAAAGACATGGTCAACGTGAAGAGATTCCAAAAAACACTACATGGTAAGTTTGTAAAAATAATTAAGAAACAAACACAAAAAATCATTACTCCTTAAAGTTTTTTTACGTTTTATGACATAGCAAAATTTGGAGAAGAAAAATAAATACTTAAGGCCACAACCCTAAATTTGATGAATATATTTAAGGCATTATCTTTTGCCTTTTTAAAAAACTTAAATGTATTAATACTGAAAAATAGTTTATAATGCCCCCTTTGTATTTCCTATGAACTGAGGTGCGTATGAAGAATATCTCTTTGATTAAAACCATCTTTTCGTTTTCTCCCATTTTAAGGAAATGTCCTTTTGTTTTTTTAAGCAAAGGGGAGAACTCACCCCTTCACTCTCTTGTGGCAAATTAACCTTTTTTTTTTTTTTTTTAAGATTTTATTTATTTATTTGACAGAGAGAGACACAGCGAGAGAGGGAACACAAGCAGGGGGAGTGCGAGAGGAAGAAGCAGGCTTCCCGCTGAGCAGGGAGCCCGACGCGGGGCTCGATCCCAGGACCCTGGGATCATGACCTGAGCTGAAGGCAGATGCTTAACTGACTGAGCCACCCAGGCTCCCCGCAAATTAACCTTTTAAAAAGTCATTTAGATTAGTGATCTTTCATGCTTTTTTAAAAGATAAGGAGGTGATTATTTTTTGGAGAACAAATTACATGAATTGGGATATGAGTGTTTTGGAAAATATACAAAGGATGCTTATGGTTAACTGTGGCTGAGTGGAAGCTTCTGGAAACTTAGAGTAGTAGGTGGGTATTTGAGAAGCTACTGCTATTGGAGAGAGCATGCGTACTTTTACATTTGTTTTTGGCTTGCCCTCTAGCTAAGCTTCAGTGAGCTGTAAAAACCCGTCTGAGCAGTGATCAGAGTAAGCAGGGGATCCTTCTTGCTCTGGGGCTTTTTAGCCACCATTCTGGCAGCTGGTTCAGAACTGTACTTCACCGTGGCTTAGGTGACCCAGAAGGATGGGCAGGAGATGCCTTGGTCATATTTCTAAAATGTTACTCTTACTCTTTATCACAGACAAAAGAAACAGCCTCTCTTTTCCTCCACATATGTGAATTTTTGGTTCTCCTTATCTCATTTCCCTTGAAACAGACTATCCAAGGTTAAGGTCAGTTACCTAAGACCCAGTGCTTAGCAGTCCTTCCTTTCTGAATAATAAGTAATAATGAATCCATTTCCTGTGTGTACCACAGGTGTAGCCTCCCCCATGTGAGGCCTCTGGTAAAATGTCTTTGATTGAGTGCAGATCCCCCAGCAAACTCTTCTCTGAGGGCCTCTTGACCCCAGAACCTTGGGAGTACAATGGTAGTAACCTGACTTTCTTAAAGAGTTCTCATCAAGACAGCAAGATAAAAAGTAAAACACAAAGCATGTGATACTTGTGTGTAGGAATTGTTTTTGTTAATTTTTCCAGCTATGCTGGTAGATTTTTGTTCTCATAGTCTTATAAAAGCTCGAGGGGCGCCTGGGTGGCTCAGTCGTTACACATCTGCCTTCTGCTCAGGTCATGATCTCAGGGTCCTGGGATCGAGCCCCACATGGGGCTCCCTGCTCTGCGGGAAGCCTGCTTCTCCCTCTCCCACTCCCCCTCCTTGTGTTCCCTCTCTCGGTGTCTCTCTCTCTGTCAAATAAATAAATAAATAAATAAATAAAATCTTTTAAAAAAAAAGCCTCAAAAGTTCTAATGCTTTCTGCAAGGCAAGGCAGATGATGGAGTAGCTGCTCCTGCTCATAGCTTACCAACTGTGGTATACTTGGTGTACATAGCATGCTGTGGCATACTACGGAAGGAACACTGGTACCTTGTTTCAGTTTTACACTGTACAAACAAAGAACAATTTGGTGAAAAATTTTTTCACTCCTGCTTTCTCTTTAAAGGCATCATATTTCTTACCAGCAAATAGTTTTAAGGAATGTTCTGACTTCTTTGTCCTGATGTATAGGATCACTCAAGTCCATCTAGAATAGAGATCTTTTTAGTGCTAATAAGAATTGTTGAGAGAGGACCTGCAATGCATTATGTAGGGTTTGAGAGAATGTTATTGGATTTCTATCTCTTTTGCAGTGGAAGAAGTTGTTCCGAATGTAATTGAACCCTCCTTTGGCCTGGGCAGGATCATGTATACGGTATTTGAACATACATTCCACGTACGTGAGGGAGATGAGCAGAGAACGGTAAGTTATCTTGGATAGTGTGCTATTCTCTCACAGTGTCAGGGAATGAAACTTATTGAAGAACATTATTAATAAGACTCTGGAATGATTGGTTATCGAATGTACTAGTGGCATTAACACTCATCTTTGCTTAACCGTTTACAAAGCAAAGAACTTTCTTATGTTAGCTCACTTGAGCTTTGGAATATGTAGGTCATTCTAGATGGGGTTGTTTCAGTTGCCTGGTGCTCTTTATTCTGAGACAACATATTACTGTGGGGGAACTATCTGTATTGCATCAGTGGAAGATACTGGCACTTTCTGGATATACTCATGTTTTCAGAAAATTGGGAAGAAGGGGATGGCTCAGAGAATTTGGACCAACCAAATAACTGTAGCCAAGCACTGGTGAAGCATTAAAGGGAACTTTCTCAAACTGCATAAAATTTGGGGACTTTGGGGAAAAAGGTTCTGGTCCAGAGATACTGATTCACAGATCTGAGACCTAGGGATCTGTATTTTTTTTTTTTTTAAAGATTTTATTTATTTATTTGAGACAGAATGAGAGAGACAGAGAGCACATGAGAGGGGGGAAGGTCAGAGGGAGAAGCAGGCTCCCCGCCGAGCAGGGAGCCCGATGCGGCACTTGATCCCGGGACTCCAGGATCATGACCTGAGCCGAAGGCAGTCGCTTAACCAACTGAGCCACCCAGGCGCCCCAGGGATCTGTATTTTTTTATAAGAACCCCCAAGTGATTCCAGTGTGAGAAATTGACAGGGTAGTAAATTGGGCAGTGGTATTTGGGGTAGAGCCTTTCCTAGCATTCAAGCACTGCTAAAGGTAAATGTTTCTAAGAAGTCTTCATTAACTCCCACACACTGTCTTTTGGCCCTCATGCTTCTGAACACTGCTCCATACCTTCCACTTTATCTCTTCACTCTGCCTTACTCCACCTTTCTCACCTTGACATCCCTGCAGAAATTACACTCTTGTCGTTTATAGGCACAGATTTCCAGGAAAATCATTCAGAAGACTGGCTAGAGTGGAAAGGTGGTATGTGCCAAATTAAGTGAATGAAACATTCTTATCTGCATGACCATTCTGCAGCTGAGTGTACATGATGTGAGACATAGAGTTCTTTCTAGGACATTTAACCTTGAAGAATAGACTGATGAGTTCTTGGTGCCATTATTTTAGAAAGTCTGATATACTCTTGGTAATAATGTAGCTAATAAACTTACTGTTTTATCCTCTGCCCTAATTGCATCTTAATTTCTTGACATTTAAGGAATAGCTTTTCATTCATTCAACAGATGGTAAGAGCCTGGTCTAGACACCAGACGTGTAAATATAGGCATGGTTATTCTTGAGGAATGGTGACATACTGAAAGTGTTCTTTTTAGATACTAAGTTTGCTTCGGGCCTTTTCTGTTTATTTTCTAATAAAAAGGTTTTTAAAAAATCTTTTAGCTGTTTCTTTGAATCTAACAATATTGGTATAACCAGAACTTTAGAAATTTCATAAGGGCTAAGCAAGAACAAATTAGTGACAGTGTTTTATGAATTGCACAGAGATTACTCTCATGAAGAGAAATTTGATTAGGCTCTGAGAAGCCAGAAATGTTTCTAAATTTTAATCACATTGTCCCTTAATCCATTTTCCTATAAATTTGGTATAAAAACATTGCCAGTGAGATTTAAAAAATTATTTTTCTATAAAGGCAGGTCCTTACTTCTCTCTTACCAGACAGAGGAGAGGAGTGGAATTCTGAATGTTCTGTGATTTGGGCAGCCATGGAGTCTAGGACTTACAGCAGGGGTCGTCACTGCCGCTTGGCATTTAAAGCTAATGGGGCTTTTGAGGGACTCAGCTGGAACCCATGTCAGTGATTTTTATGGGACCTATTCATTCTGAGTTCCATATTCTTGCCTTCCTGTGGCCCTTTTATACAAATATTATTTAAAAACTGACTTCAGGGCGCCTGGGTGGCTCAGTTGGTTAAGCGACTGCCTTCGGCTCAGGTCATGATCCTGGAGTCCCAGGATCGAGTCCCGCATCGGGCTCCCTGCTCAGCGGGGGGTCTGCTTCTCCCTCTGCCCTCTTCCCTCTCGTGCTCTCTGACTCTCATTCTCTCTCAAATAAATAAATAAAATCTTAAAAAAAAAAAAAAAAAAACTGACTTCAGCTCTTATTTCCAACTCAGGGCGGTAGACTAGTTTGCCTTCCACAGAATGTATTTGCTTTCGTTATGTCTCAGTAACTCTGAAACCTACTCTAGGAGCAGTTTAGGAGGGTTGTACTTTTCGGTATAGGTATACAAAGCATCTCTTTTTGTTTCACCCTATTTCTTTTGAATATACATTTGCAAACTAATTAAACTGTTCCGTTTTACCTGGTCACGAAGACTTACAGATCCTTCAGCCGTGCTGAGTTTCTTAAAGGACAGAATGGGATTTTGGTTTTTGGCAGTGCCACTTACTATTTGATGATTTGGTGGGATGGTCTTCATGGGTTTCCACGGAAAGAAGTAAGGTTTTTATGTGGTACCCAAAATGACCATCTTATATGGTAGCTCTCTGAATGCTTTCACATCATTCAGCTTTTTACAGACGTGTGAAGTAAGCAGAGCAGATGGGAGATACCCGTTTTTAGATGGAGAGACTTAAGATCTAAGTCATAAGACTTAGATCTAAAGTGGTTCGAATTTAGAGCTGAAAACCAGATCCATCTTGCTTTTTCTCTTTTGTCACACTGATTTTCAGATTATGTTTTCTGGTATTTTGATAATGAAGTTTGGACATTAATGTTTAGATGTTTATAAACTAATGTCTTTGGATTTCTTTCTTTTTTAAAACACGTAGTTCTTCAGTTTCCCTGCTGTAGTAGCTCCATTCAAATGTTCGGTCCTGCCACTGAGCCCAAACCAGGAGTTCATGCCATTTGTCAAGGAATTATGTAAGCAAATCCAGTTGGGTAATCTCTAGGGGAACACTATCAAGTAGACTGAATTTTAGGAAATGTATCCTTTTTTCAATAAAAATACATATTGAATAAAGAGTAAATCTGAGTGATTTTAGCCTCCGCCCTTACTTCTAAAAGGGAGTATGCTTGTTCAGAATGTTTTCTCCTAGTATTTGAATTAGTCAGGGTAGGACCCAAGGGTCAGGTTCAAAATATCCTTGCTTCTCCTCTTGACCTTGGTGCTGCTCCCTTCATCAGGGGAATCCTAGTGGAGTGTTAACCAACTGGACCCACAGCACTGAATGGGCTCCTAGTGGTCATGTGGTGGGGCCCACCGATTTCAGAGTTGGGAAGTGGGAAGAGTTCATTGAGTTGCTTGGGGTTGTGCAAGTAGAGGTGGGGGAGTCTGGATGGGGTCCCCTGGCCTTGGCTCTTAGTGTGATACTTGTTCCCCTGTAGCCAGGTGAGATGTGGGTAGGAGCTACACTGAGGCACTTAGTAAACTTTGGGGATTTTTCTTTCTTTTGCAGCTGTAACTTAATTGCTCTCTTGTCTCAGGCCCTTTTATAAGTTTCCCAAGCTTGTATGACAACATGTAGATGACATTGGAACGTTGTCCGTTTTTTATTTTTAATTTACTTAATTTATTTTGGACAGCGGAAGCCCTGACCAGGAACGGCGTCTCTCACAAAGTAGATGACTCCTCTGGGTCTATTGGAAGACGCTACGCCAGGACTGATGAGATTGGCGTGGCTTTCGGCATCACCATTGACTTCGATACAGTGAACAAGACCCCTCACACGGCAACTCTGCGGGACCGAGACTCCATGCGGCAGATTAGAGCAGAGGTGGCTGGCCTTCTTTTTGGCATTTTTAACTTAGAGATGTATACTGGTTCCTTCTGATTTGACCTGGATTTTGTTGTGTTTTTGCCCCCCACCCCCTTTTTTCTTTTGAATTTTAATCATAGGCTTGTATCAGTGTACAGATTCCCAAATCCCCTTGGCTTAATTATGAAAATACCCGTTAACAGTTATCTAATGTTTTATAACCATTTGGCTCACTCTGGGCTCATTCTCCAGCAGTTTGCTTTTATGTAATTATTTGTTTATTTGGGCAAGAGACGTATGATCCCAAGTGGTTGCTGCCATAGTTTTATTGGCAGGCTTTGGGGGGCTTTGACATTTGTATATTTCTATACAAATGTGTACATATGTATAGATACATATGTATGTATAGATACATATGTATGTATAAACTTTTCCTGTTAATCCTTTCAAAATAGCCAATAATGTTTCAGTAATTTTACTTAATGGGAAGGGATAATGGAGATGGGAAAACTACAGAAGGGGAAGGAAAGAACACCCACTTTGACAACTGCCTGACTGATTTTGAGCAGAGGTTCTATTTAGCGTGCCTGTTAGGTGCTCAGCTTGCTACGGAGAGTTAATAATAGGAAAACAAAAGTAGAAGACTGCTTTTTTTCCAAAGGAGTTTATAGTCTAATTTGGAAGTCAAGGATTTCTGGTTTGTCTTTTTACAAAGCCAGATCTGGCTACTGTGGACCTACATTCCCATCTGATAGTGGTTTTCAGAGTGTGGTCCCCGGACCAGCACCATCACATCACTTGGGATTTTGTTAAATAAGCAAACTCTTCACCCCAGACCTATTGAATCAGAAACAGGTGGGGTGGGAGGTTGGAGACAGATAGAGGGTGGGCATGATGTGACCCCTGGATGATTCTGATGCACGCTCAAGTTTAGGAACTGCTGCTGAGTGGTAGCCAATGTTCGGTTGTGACTGAGGAACAACTGGCCCCCTTGGTTGGGGCTCCCCGTTTTGCTAGTCTCCCCTCGCTCATATACTTGACTAGCTCCTCTTCTAAAGTTAATGCACATGAAGTAGCGTCAGGTGACAGCGATTTAGAATAATTAGGAAAGGCTTTGTGGGAGAATTGAGTGATCCAAGGGTTAGACATTCTGGGCTGGAAGAAAAGCATGAACCCAGGCCTGGGAGAAAGGTGAGTATAAGTAAGGAAAGAGGCTTCCATAGAAGTGATGGGAAACATTCTGTGGGGGCCAGTTTGCAGAGGGATCTTGTGATTATTTAGACACTGATTTGGCTCTCTATAAGGTCTCCTGAGTTCAGGGTGAATCTTTTTTCGATGGTCTAATCAAGTCTGTTGATTCTTGGAATTCTCTTTGCTTTATTACCCCAGGTCTCTGAACTGCCCAGTGTAGTCTGCGATCTGGCCAATGGCAGCATCACGTGGGCCGATGTGGAGGCCAGGTATCCTGTCTTTGAAGGGCAAGAGACTGGTAAAAAAGAGACAATCGAGGAATGACGACAATTTTAACGACTTTTGACCACTTGCCCTAATAAAAAAATAGCTCTTATCATGTCCACTTTACAAACAGCATTGCAATTACTCCTGGGGACTGCATTTTATCCTCAGTGGCTGCCTGATCTGACCCCCACAATTAAAGTTGAAGGAATTCTGAACAAACTTGTAATCCATTTGCTCCTCTTTCTGCATTTTCAGCAAAGCTGTATTTTTCCCCACCTTGGGTAGACATGCTCATGAGTTAATGTTAAACACAGTTAATACATTTTTTTTTTCAATTAACAGCCGTATTGGGGTAAAATTTACATACCATAAAACTCAACAGTTTTAAGTATCCAATTCAATGATGTTTAGTGTATTTACAGAATTGTGCAGCCATCAATGCAATCTAATTTTAGAACATTTCCATCACTCCAGAAAGAGGTTTCATGTGCTTTTAGCGCCACTGTCTATTCCAACTCCAGCCCCAAGCAGCCACTTACCTACTTTCTGTCTCTCTAGATATGCTTTTTCTATTCTCTTTTTTTTTTGAGAAAGTGATGCCTTGTGTTAAAGAGACAGCATTCCGTCAGCAGCTGGAACCCCTTCTAGGAAAAGCTGAGGGGGGGGATGGGCAGCAGGAGCAGTGGAGGAGGAGGAAGCTTGCTGCCATGGGGGCTTAGGGCTGCCAGCAACGATGTTCTGAGGACAGAAGAACTGCTTTTCTGACTCCGGGAGGGTGTGCATTGGCAGAAGCCTGCTATGTACAAGAAGTATGCTTGTACTTGGCTTTGCAGGTAGCCCTGGCGATCATTAAACTTCTGATGCTGGAGGAATCCCACCTGTCTTGTCTGACTTAGCAGTTCTCAACCATCACGGTATCGTGATTCTAGCCCAGCAGTTTTGGGCTCAGCTTTTGAGGGACTTCTATTATGTTTTTGTATAGAACACTCAGAACACATATATTTGTTAGGAAAATATTCAAGGATGTGCAAATTGGAACAACTCTCTTTCCAGAGTTAGGACTTTGTCTAGTGTCTCAGCCTCCTCTCAGACAATGTGAGATAGGGGCACAGTGGTCTCCAGAATGCTTCCTTTGTCTTGGGTATGAAGAACAATTGAAGTAGTGGATCTCCCAGGGATTCCCTTCATTTTTATCTCCTCTCTGATGATGCCCACCACAGTACGTAGTAGGTATTCAACAAATAGACTTGGGATGAGTCTTGAATTTTTGAATGAACTTCTTGGGGATGAAAGCCTTTTACTGAAGTTTATTTCTCTTCTACCTGGTGCTTTTTTAAAGCATTCATTATTAGAAGGAACTAGATTTTGAATAAACTGAGTGTTCATTTTGTAGGGATTCCTTTCACCTCAGATTTCTTACAGCTCTTGACTTAGCATATATTCTAGCATTCTCACATTGGGGCTGGAGGTTGCCTTTGCTTATTCTAATTTACTTCCTTTTACAGTGAGTACCTCCACAGTCAGTCAATCACCACCACCTCAGACATTCTTACGAGCTCATTAATAGTAAAGATACATATTTAATACATAGCGGGATCTGCCTACTTTAGATCATAAAAGGATTAGAACTAAAACTGTCTTCACTTTTCATTGGCAAATACATCTGTCATGAGTTCAGTGCTGGATATTACTTCTGGGAGCCCTCCTTTTCTCTTCTCTGTTCTCCCCTAGGGCCAGTGTGTGATTTCTCCTGAGAGAATACCCACTGCATTTCAAGTGACTAATTACCTGAGTGGGGAACGTGGGCCAGTAGCAGAGCTCACGGGTTCTGTTTGTGCCACATGTGCTCGATTCTGAGCCCAGGCAGGTGAAGGACTGCCTTCTGAATGAAGAGGCTCTCGACACACGAGTTTTGCGCACACACATACACACATACACACCTCTCACCTCTCTTCTGTTCAAGCTCAGTATGTATTTAAAGCCAGAGTCTTTCTGGCTTGTTGCTCTGTGAGTCCTTTTTCTTAATTATTTGTGTATTGTGTGTATCAGACTGTGGGCTAGTTCAACAAGAGCTGGATAAATAGCACTGTCTCTCAGAGAAGTTACTTCTGTTCATCACTCTCTCCAAAAATAGTGATGGGGAAGGGTCAGATTCAAACTGATTTCCATGGAATGTGCGTAAGAACACAGTAGTTTCTTTAAAACCTAGGTTGGAATTCAGGGCATTAAAATACAATGAGGAGGTTTGTCCAGAGAAGTGCTCTGTGCCTGACTAGTGCAGGAGCTCGTAATAGTAAAATACTGAACGTAGCTGGATGTTCTAGAAAAGGAATTCATTGCCAAGTCATAAAAATACAGAAATGATCTTACTAATTGCGTGAGATGGTACTAGAGATGTCAGATGTCAAATGAGCTCTGTGACAACTTGCAGAATTATTTTGTTCATGAAATAGATTCCTTTTAGACCTTTATTTACTTTTCCTAAACCAGTATAAACTTAGGGTAACGGTAGTGACTGTTTTAGCCAGTGGAATCTATTCATGAGAGAACTAGGTGCCCTGGAAATAAATCCAAATTATCTCTGAATATAGTTGCACTTAATCTTCTATCCCCAGGAAAAACTATTAATCTGTATCTCTTGACTGAGGCTAGGATGGAGAGGTTTTGATAGCATTGCTCACATTAAAGAAACTCTCGCCAGCATCTTTGCTGATAGCCTTTAGTTTAAGGCAGGTTTTCATTTGGCATTCGGCCAACACCATGAAGAATTTTAGCTGATTCAGTAAGTGAATGGATGAACAAGTTTGCTCTGCTTCAAAATTCACCTCTTGTTGCCTCTTCAATAATTCTTGGTTATCGGGCTGCCTCTAAGCAGTAATTGTGTTAAAATCATGTGGATGGAATTAAGGTCTCTTCTGGAAATTGGGACATAATTTGGGAGCTTCGACAGGAATTGCTGGAAAGAAGCAGCCCGTGTCCCTGTCCTCTTGTCCAGGAGCTCCTCTTGTGTTTTTGACATGCTGTTCTCTCAGCTGGATGGTGTTATCTTCCTAGCATGTTAAAGGACACATCTTTTTAAACCTGTTGCCGCAGTAAAAGATGTTAACCCTGGCCGCACAGTAGAATCCCTTGAGCTTTAAAAAATACCCATGTCTGGGGCGCCTGGGTGGCTCAGTCGTTAAGCGTCTGCCTTCGGCTCAGGTTATGATCCCAGGGTCCTGGGATCGAGTCCCACATCGGGCTCCCTGCTCAGCAGGAAGCCTGCTTCTCCCTCTCCCACTCCCCCTGCTTGTGTTCCTGCTCTCGCTATCTCTCTCTCTGTCAAATAAATAAAATAAAAATCTTTAAAAAAAAAAAAAAATACCCATGTCTGTGTCCCCTTCAAACCAGTTTAATGAGTTTCTCCAAGGTGGGGCCTGGGCATCAATATTATTTTGAAAGCACCTAGGAGAACCATTGCTGTAATGGATGTTACAGCTCAAGCCATAGAGAGCCTGAGCCCCGCCCCACCCCCCCAAATTGGGGAAAGGTCTCCTGAATGATTTCTTCTGACAATAGGGGTCAAGTTGTCAACACCAAAGTTTCTCTCAATGTGCTCTCACAAACCCTAAGCATCTCTGCAGCTTATGTTCTGCTTCCCTTACCTTGTGTTGGGAGATGAATTCCCCTCCTCTGTCCTACTTGCCCGGCCTGCTCTGATTCTGTCCAGAGACTTCAGTGAAGTATTGTAGCACAGTGTTTGCAGAGGAAAGGCACATTTGTAGGGGCCTACTATGTGCCACGCTGTGTTCAAAGAGGGTTCCTATGTGTTACGTCTTTTAACCCATACAATAATTTATCATTATTATCCTTTTACATAAAAGGAAAAGAAAGCTAAACCTTTTCAGGTTCACTCAGAGGGCAGAACCTGTTCTGAACCAAGTTCAAAGTACATGGTCATGTCACACTGCTGCCATCTGTGTTTTGCTGGTTTCTACCTTTTGTGACTAGGGATGAAGATAACTTGAGAAAGAGTGTCTTGAAGTGTCTAAGAAAATCTTGCCTTTAAAAACATATTTCAGGGGGGCGCCTGGGTGGCTCAGATGGTTAAGCGTCTGCCTTTGGGCAGGGTCCTGGGTCCCAGGGTCCTGGAATCGAGTCCCACATCTGGCTCCCTGCTCGGCCAGGAGCCTGCTTCTCCCTCTGCCTCTGCCTCTCTGACTCTCATGAATAAATAAATAAAACATTAAAAAAATATATTTCAGGGGGCGCCTGGGTGTCTCAGTCGTTAAGCGTCTGCCTTTAGCTCAGGTTGTGATCCCAGAGTCCTGGGATCGAGCCCCGTGTCTGGCTCCCTGCTCTGCGGGAAGCCTGCTTCTCCCTCTCCCACTCCCCCTGCTTGTGTTCCCTCTCTCGCTGTGTCTCTCCCTGTCAAATAAATAAATAAATTCTTTAAAAAAAAAAAAATTTCAGGATATTCAGCCTCAGTGAATGAGGAAATCCACATGCTCTCTGACAGCAGTGGGAACTTACTTACCTTCTTAGAAGATGGAAAAGCATGAGCTCTTGGAATCAAAATGTCTGACCTTGAACTGGAGCCATTGAATCACTACTGTCTTAGAATCGTGGAGTTGGTTTTGTGGCTAACTGGACTAACTGAATAGGCTTGTAGGTCTGTAAGGGATGGGGCTCCTGGAGAGGCCTACTAACTTACTTCCTGTCCTGGTCACTGTCCTCGCTGCACCAGCCTCTTACTCAGTCACTTATTACAAAGTTTCAATAGTTTCTTGCTATCTGAATATGCTTATTTGTATCTAACCCTGCCCTATGACTCAAGACCTTTCCTTCTGGTCTCAGACTTTGGAGTTTGTAAAAGCTGTTCCCTCTCTCACTGTGTCTCTCTCTGTCAAATGAATAATAAATAAAATTAAAAAAAAAACAAACTGATTCTCAGCCAGGTTAGGAGATCTAGTTTTATCAGTTATGACTTATCTCAAGATAAACTGTCTGTAGATCTCTCCTTGAGGAGGGTGTTGCTAACATTAGAGAAGAAGATGAGAGAAGGTGTAAGAAGACTATTCGTAGGCTCACTGTGTGCTACAGAACTATTTCTTGTCTCCATGCGCCTCAGTTTCTGTCAACCACTGACATTGCTTAGTGCCCTAGCTGGCTAATTTCTTCCTCTTTTGTCCTCCCTCCCCCCCTCCTCTCTCTTCTCCCCCTCCCCTTCTCTCTGATCTGGCACTTGCTCATCTTTCTGCTTTTATCTCTTGACTGCTGTTCGACATTAGCCCATTTTGGGGGTATTTTCCATAAAGGACACACAGTTTTTACTCAGCCTCAGGAGGTTCTTTCAGAGCATTCCTGTTTGCCTTGATACCTAGATTTACCAAAACCACTTAGGAATTGTTTTGTAAAACCATTTCAGATTCTTTTGCCCAGGTGAGGGCTCGTGTCCAAGAGTCGAGTCAGTGACCCTGGCAGTTAGTTAGATGCACAGTGCTGTGATGGATGCTAAGGGAAGTATTATAAAAGGAACCCTAAGGGAGGGCCTTTGCTCGGACAGGGGAGAGCTGAGTTGTCACTTGAGTCACTCTGTCCTTTTGCTACTGTCCTTGAGGGTTATTTCCTTTTCTGAAAGCTGGTTGAACAGAATGGGTTCAGTGTTTAGTACATCTGCCCATGAAACAGCTGAGTTTATGTCTTCCCTCTCCCTTCTTGAAGTTTGCTATTAGAGCTGGAGGAGAGGAAAGTTCCTGTCCTTGGCCTGAATTCTCATGTCGCGGTGTGAATCGGGCTCGGACACCACATACGGGTACAGTCCCCTTGGGCAATTTGTATAACCTAAAGCTGACAAGCCTTCACCATTAGAGAAACTCCATGTCCTCATTTACAAAGAAAGAAGAAGACTCTGTCAGCAGAGCTTTAGGCAGAAAGATGGACCTGTGTTGGGCCCAGTGGGCAGGCTGGCCCTTGTGCTAAGCGAAAAAGGCCAATGAGTGAGCCATTTTTGGCTTGATTTTTAAATCTAAGGCCACTCCAAGCTGGCCAGAGAGGAAATTACAGAATACAGCCCTGGACACTGGCTTGAGAGGCCTCCGTCCTCGTCATGTGCAATTGGATTTCAAAGAGAAAGGGGTCCCTTTGAAATAGCAAATGTCCATCTACTCTGTGGGACCCCCCACTCTGTAATGCATGTGTTTGGGGCAGGGACAGTGTAGTCAAGATGAGCTGTGGGGGATCCCTCAGAGGAGATTGTGGTTCCTTTTGGTGTTTTCCCTACTATTTCTACAGTTGGGAACTTTCTTCCCATATGAAATGCGGACCCATTGCTCCCCCGAAAGGGCTTTCCCTTGAAAATGTGAATTTATAAGAACCTGTATCCAGTGAGATGATTAGTTAAGTGGGGCAGGGTGGAGGGGCACGTGTGCCGTGGGATTTTAGTTTCCCTGGGTGATCTCATGGAGCCACGAGCTTACAGGATATGGGGTGGGGGGCTGTGCTGGACATAAAATAAAGTGCATTCTAGTTCCGACTCTTCCAGAATCTAGCTGTGATGGTCCTGCTGTAACCCTCCATGCCTCTGTCCCAAGCCACAGCCTGAGCCTGAACCTAATGGAAATTTTGTGAGCATGAGGCTGGGAAGAGAGAGCCCTTCTCTCTTTGGGAGTCAAAGCTCTCTGCCTGCTCTTGTAATGTTCTGGACTTGGTACAGAAGTGAGCCTGCATAGAATTTTTCCAGACGGTGTCTGCATTTGTTACGTCTTAAAACTCAATCGCCAACAACACAAAAGCAGTTGTGCTAACTAAAACAACTTAGCCTAATTAAAACCTTTTTTAGTTCATCAAAACCCACTATTCTGCATCTGAGTGCCAGTTAATTGATAGTGAGATTAAGCATAGCGAGACTGTGGGAAAGGAAAAAAAAAAACACAAGCTTTAAAAAAATCCTTATTAACATTCTTTTAAAAATTGAGACCAGATCTTCTGTTTTTTTCTAAAGGATTCTGAAGCAAGCTTGCAAACCTGACCTCTCGGTTATTAACAGCTCCTCAGTGCCCATCCTGACTGCTTTTTCTCTTATGTGCCTCATCCAGACCATCAGCTCCATCCTCACTGGATATTCAGAATCCATCCTCACCGGATATTCAGAATCAGGCCACCGCTCTGGTCCGGCCACCACCATCTCCTCACTGGTTTATTGCAAGACTTATCTGAAGTCTGTCTCACAATCTGTTCTCAACACAGCAGCCCAAGTGATCCCATTGGTCCCACAAATTCAGACTCAGTCGTTTTTCTTCTCACTCAAGAATAATACCTGCATGGTCTCCCCCATCTCCCTCCCCACCAGCCTACGCACACATGCACGTACACACGCATGCACACTGGGCTTTGGCATTGACTTTTCCATCCGTCTGCAACACTTCCTGCCAGGATCAGATGCTCACAAGTACTCCCTTCGTTCTCAGGACTTGATCCAGCAATCACCCCAGTGAGGCCTCCCCAGTGATTCCACTTATAGTTTCAACCTCGAGCCAAACCTTCCTCCCCTCACATTCAAACACATACACATTCTATATCCCATTCCTCGTTTATTTTGTCCCCTTTATCGGTTAACGCTATATAGCATATTTTCCTTCTTGTTTAATTTATACTCTCCCCATTAGAATGTAGGTTCCATGAAGTCTGGGATTTGGGTCTGTTTTATTCATGGCTATATGCCTGTGATGCCCAAAAGACTGTGAGCACTCAGTAGGTGCTCAATAAATATTTGACTTAAGGATGCATATTCTCCAGGCAGCTCCCACATTCAGTATTTTGGTGTAAAAACTGGCTCACTTCGGAATGTCTGCCCCCTAACGCACATAACGTAACTCAACTCTTGGCTCAAAACGCAGGTCCCTCGGGAAAAGCCTGGCAGTCGCCGAGTCATTCGTGCCAAGGCAGGTTCACAAATTCAGTATATTCTAGTGACCTTGATAGAGGACACCAAATCTCAAAACTCCGTGGAATACATTAGGGAATCCCCAGTTTGAGGAACTGTAGCTAATGTTTTGTATGATTAAACTGTATTTCCATTGACACTGAAAAGGGTGTTTTGAGGTCAAATACTTTTTAAGACGATTATTAAATTTTTAAGACTTCCACTACCTTTTTAAGATTACAACTAAAATGAACGTGGTAAATCTAAAAATTCATATAAAATCGTAGCCTCAGAAGAAGTTCGAAGCAGAGAAACTCTTAAGACGTCAAGGCCCTTGAGGGACAAGAGTTCCCGGGTCTGGGTTAGACTCTCTGAGAGGAACTGGTAGCGAGCATTGTTTTTCTTTCTTTATAAGCTGAGTTTTTCTATATTGCCGGATTTTTAAGAGGATTAAATGAGAAAGTACATGGGAAAACATTTAGTGCAGTCTGCCATGCCGAGGCCTGTGTGTGTTCACTTCTTTCCTTTCTCCCTCCAAGTTCAGCACACTGATACAGTCGGCCCTCCTACACGCACCAATTCCTGCACTGTCTTGTCCCGTTCCACTGTGCCTCGGTAGAAGCTTCCTCTAGCAGCCTCACTTAGAAAGCTCCTTCCGGCCCTGGGCCCCAAGAGGAGAGAGCCCAAGGGACTAAGATTGTGTAAATTCAGTGGTTTTCAGATTCATGCTTTTGGAACCCATGGTTCAAATGCAATCTCTTTTGGAATCCCGACATTTCCTGGGTACTGGCAATTCAGGACTGGGGCAGACAAGGCTCTGGCTGGAGACCCAACCTACATACAGTAGCTGGTGTGGGAAAAGGCAGAGCTGTGCCCTGCAGGGGAGAGGTGGACAGCAGGAGATGCAGCGAGCCAAGGGCCTTGTGTGCCGGGGAAGGAAGGAAGGAGGGAGGGAGAAGAGGCCTTGTGTGCTGGTGGCTCCCAGGGCCCTCCTGGGTGAGCAGCACTCCCGGAGCCTGTTGAAAGTGTGAATTCACACCCCCTGGGATTGTGTTTCAGGAGGTCTGGAGTGGGCTCACAAACCTGTGTGATGCAGAATGCCCTGCTGCCTCTAACACAGGCAGGCTGGAGCGCCGCCATTGTGGGAGACTCTTTAATTAGCTACATGAGAGCGTTTTTCTCTTATCTTGAGGTCACGGGCTTTTAAACTTGGGTCTGTGGTTCTTTTGAGGATTTCTTTAGAAATTTTCCTGCACTATTTAATGCATAATATTTGTACATTTCATATATTTATATTTTTCTAGGTAGGGAAAAGAATGCACATTTCCAAGGAAGGACCTTTTTCTCATTCCTTCCGATGGAAATGTTGAGGGAAAAAAAGGCAGGAAGAATATGACTAAGAATAAACCATATACAACATGGGGCCCACTGATGCACATCTGAGACACGTAGAACATGACATTCTTCAAGGGTCTCATGACTCATGTTTTACTAGATAAGAAAGGGTAACCTTATCTTGACAATAGCCAGACCTCCAAGATCCTGTAAACCTCACTTTCAACATACACAAATTCCTTAGAAACTTAGCCCTAATCCCCACTAACTAAACTACAAAGTATATAATCAATCACTCCTTACACTCACAAGTGCAGCTCCATCTGCCTGCGGGTCCTGTCCCTGTGCTTTAATAAAAGCACATTTTTGCACTGTGAAACGCCTCAAGAATTCTTTCTTGACCTTCACGCTTGAGGATCCCGCATCATAAAGACCTTAACGTTTAGGTGTGCAATGTTGAGGGTGTGGGGTGGGGGATAGCCCAGAATCTGTTTCAAACCGAGGACTGAGATGGATGTGGAGCCACAAGGCTGGGGGAGTTCATTAGGGACTAGAGGCACAGACTCCATAGTGCACGCTTTGGAAAGCCCTGGAAGGACAAGCTATTTGGGCCAAGCTGGAGGAATAAGGAAAGGGTCCCTATCCCTCCTGGGTCCACCACCCGCCTTCTCCAGAGGACACGGAGACCGGACCTGGGGGAAGCAGGAAGAAATGACAAGTCTGAATTTCTCTATCTTCTTGGGCAGAGGGGCCTCCATGGGGATCCATGATGCTGGATTGTTCATTGCACGCAGTTGGGCCTGAGGGAGCCAGAGAAGGCTCCACTTGGTGCCCTGTAGAACTAATTATGAACCACAATTAATTACTTTCTTGTTTTCACAGCAGAAGCAGAGGGATGGTTTTCTTCCAGAGCTGATGCCCCTGCCTGCTCACTCATTTGTCCAACCAGCAGTTATCAAGACTGGCTGCAGGACTTGGCCTCGGAAGATCCCTCTGCTTGGGTTCTCTTTCCAAAGTGCAGTAGCTAACACTTCGAAGTTTCTGGGGGCCCTGGCTTTCATCGTTCATTTCTCCAAGCAGCATTTGTGGCCCCTGCTGCGTCCTCAGACAAATGTGAGGTTTAAGCAGGGTGATCATAAAGTGAATTGTCTAAGCCAGGACCTTCGTTGGGAGAGGTGCTTCCACTCCCCTAGCAGAGGACCGCAGGCACACCCCTAGACAGCGGGGGCACAGGTCTGGTCTCCTACCTCCAACCAGCAGGAAGTCAGGGCCCATCAAGGCATGGGGCCCCACACACGGCGTGAGATTAACGGTCGGACAGCTGCAGGGAAGTCTTGGAATGATGGAGAGGCTCTCCTCCGATTTTCTGCCTGCACATGGGGAGGGGATGTGCTCAGGCTGGGCCTGGCCCCCGGGCTCTGGTGGGGGGGTGGGTGTCTGGAGCTGGAGAGTGGCTTTTCCCCCAGTGTAAAGCTAATAGATCTCTGGGATTCTTTGCACCTTTGGTCTGTCCTGTCAGCACTGGACTCCCGCTGTGAGTTACCAGCTCTGTGGAACAAATACGAAAGGCCAGGTTATTCAGTGCATGTTTCTAGAGCTCCTACTGGGAGCAGAGCTCTTGCTGTGGATGTAAGGCCTTGAGCAGTTCCCAGCCTGGCAGTGTCATAGGGGCTTCCTGGGGGACTTGTCCGACTGATGCTGGTAGGAAGGCTTCCTAGAAAAGAGGCTCTTTGGGTTGGGTCCTGTAGAATGGACAGGATTCGCTAGATGGAGTCCACTTGGTGGTTCTGTGGTGGGGGAAACATGCCGCAGCTCTGTGGGAGGGCCTCAGGCTCTGAGTAAAGCAATTGCTAACAGTATCTGGGGGAGACTCAGTCAACACGGGGCAGTGATCTCAGCGCGCTCTCAGCCCACTCCTGTTAACTAACATCTCTAAGTGGGGCAGCTCCCTCAGGAGAATTAGTGGCATCTCCAGGGCAGAGCTGGAAGCCATAATAAGCATATTGGTGAATACACTTACATGTTTTGTACCTGCCTCTTTCCTCCTGCTATAGCTGCCTTCCCTTAGAGGTTTCCAGAAAGGCAGGTCAGGTCACTCACCTTCCCTTTCTATGGTAGTACGTGTGTGTGTGTGTGTGTGTGTGTGTGTTTTGGAAAGGAGAGACAAGATGTTTCCTTGTTAGTTCAGTGGCTCCCACACCAGACAGCAACAGAAACACCTGAGGGGCTTGTGAACGTGCAGACTCCTAGATCCCACCCACTCTGGAAACAACAGTTCCCAAAGTCTGCTCTTGAAGAGCAGCCCCGTTGGTTCTGATGAGCCACCCGGGTGTGTTCTCAGAGCAGTGGGACCCCGGCCAGGCCCTCTGGCAGGAGACACAGCTCTTTTCCACAGACCTCTCCCACATCCTGGCTGAAGTGTCACTCTAGGAAAGGACTCCCCTTGTTTCTTGCAGCCCCAGGCACGCCCCGTGTCAGCCTCAGACATGTGAAGGGGGCGACCTGTTGTGTGACAGCCCCCCTTCCCAGCCCATTGCCTCCCTGCCCATGTGCCCCATCTGCCCGCGGCGCCCAGAAGATGCTCAGGAAGGAAGAGCAGCAAACACTGGGCTCCTTTTCCAGTTCTGTCTGTCTCTGTGGCAGTCCGGGATGCCCTGGACTATGGGAAATGGGCAGGGCATAGGGGAGGGTAGCTGAGGTTCTTGTGTCCCCCAAACCTTGTCTGGCTTGAGGCCCCCACGGGCGTGGTCTCAGAGACGTGGAAGATGCAGGGAGCCGAGGAAAGCGCCAGCCGCAGAACCTGACTTGTTTTCCGTCCTTAGGCCTGATCCTCTCCTCGTCACCACAGCAGACGGAAACGGACACTGGCACCTCAGTCAGGGAGGGACACAGAGCACATCCTTTCTCCTGCTCTTACCTGGTGCCGTTGGGGAGCGATTTCTTCTCAAGCAGACTCTGAGTTTCTTGGAACAGGAACCTTGTGTTATTCGTGCTGTTATTTCCCTACGTGGCACACAGGGGTGCTCAGTAAATGGGGAACGACTGACTGGTGCCGCGTGTGCATCTGGTGTCTGGGTGCCCCTCTGCGTGTCCCCGGGAGTCTCTCAGTGTCCCTCTGGGCCTCCCCGTGTTCGCCTCCACTCCGTGAGCCTCTGTGTGTGCCTCCCGCTGCGTACGTCCACGTGTTGGTGGTCCGTTTCCGCGAGCCTCTTAATTCCCTCGAAGTCCATCCTTCCTGCTGTTAGCCAGCCTCCGTCCCAGGAGAGCGGGGAGCTTGCGGCTGCAGCCCTCAGGTGGAACCCCCAGCACAGCCGCTCCGGCAGGGACATGTCATCCGCACCTTCCGCTGCCCCCCGCACAGATGCTCCACGCCTGCCACGCCTGCTGGGGTCCTTGTCGGCTGCAGGCTCAGACCCCCGCAGGGCCCCCAGGGCCCCGCTTTGCTGGCAGGCCAGGCGTTGGAGCCGTGCTGGGGTCAGGGCTCTGTGGTCTCTCCCCGGGAGTGGGGCCAGAAGGCTGGGCTGAGGCATACCCTTGCGGTCTCAAGCCTTCCTCGGCTGTACCCATCCGGGGGGTGAGAGGGCCCTGAGGGGTCCGGGTGCCAGAACCTGCCTACCGAGGAGGGGCGTCCGCCAACAAGGCCACTTTCCAGGAAAGCCAGCTCGGGAGGGACTGCCGCGGAAGCAGATGCTCACAAGGCCTGGCGTGGTGTGAGGAGCAGGTGCCTGACGAGTTTAACCAGGGCGGGACCCGCAGAGGGTCTCATGGCTCTGGTGGCATTTCACAGCCAGCGCCTGGCGTGGGGCATGACTGAGGACCCCAGGGATGCGGGGATGCACGGTCAGTGCAGGAACCCAGGAGGGGCCTCCTCTGAGGAGGGACCAGGCCAGACTGCCTGCTGAGCAAAGGTCCGTGACTCTGATGCTCTGCAGGCCGGGGAACAGGGCTGTGGGGCGAGGAGCCGCATCTGCGGAGTGGTGACGAGTGGCCGGGACCTCCGATGAGCACCGAGCTGCTTGCTCTACCAGCACCCCCAGGATGCTGACAGAAGCGGCCTGCACACCGCCTCTGAGCACACAGGGAGGCTTTACAAGACACGCAAGAAAGCACAAAGGCAGGGAGCCCCACTGCCTTCCTGCGGACCGAGGCAAAGCCGGGGCCCCGCCCAGCCATTAACCTCTCCCGCTCAGCTGCCCACGGGGTAGTCAAGCCTTTGGCAAGTCAGGTGGTTTTCATTTCTTTCAGCCAAATTTAAAGAGGACTTAATCAAGTGGTGGGCTGACACATAATTTTGGATGATAGATCACTATGCAGTTTTGGGCATACGTCTCAGAAGGAGGTCCGAGACCTGAGTGACATCTACTTATTTATGTGAAAAAGCTTCTCATTCTCAGCGTGTGGAGCTATAAAAATGAAAAAGAAAGAAAAGATGCTAAGTCCTGATTCATTCCAGCAATAAATATTCACCCATGGATTCATGAACAATTAAATTCCTATCCATTCCATTAAGATGTGTTTTCAATCAGTTTTCCTTTTGTAAGGCTTTACATTTGCCTTACAAAAACTTTCAGTGTCTGTGTTGTATTAATCAACTGTACCCTATGTTTTATATCAAAAGTAGTTGTGATAACTCAATCCAGAAGATGTTTTTTTAAAAAAACTCTTTACAAATTTTAGTCACAGAAAATTAAATAATTCTATTTCAATTTCTAAATATATTTTGTGGCAGAGAAGTATGATAAGGTGAGCAAGGAAAGACTTTCAACCATAAAAATACTGCATTAGTATAAAATTCTGTGGGGGAAGTGGGATGAAGACACAAGTTCAAAGAGAAAAGGAACAACGTAAAATTTCCAATTCTTGAGGAAGAGCTGGTTAGCTTGTTTTTTCAAACAAAAGAGGCTGGTTATTAAATCACAGCTGTGTTTGGATTCTGAATGATATACTTTAAAGTGTTGGGGCAGTTTTATTTTAAAAGTGTAAATATTTGCTAAAAGCTAGAAATCACCTTTCTCACCAATTTAAAAAATGTGAAAAAAATATTAGATGGCAACTGAAAAATATGCAAGATGGGATACATAATAAAAAAAAAAAATACGTTGCGGGTATTCCTAGAGCAAAAGCCCTTTTGAACCCTGACCTGATGGCTCTAGCCTCCTTTCCTCCACTCCCACCCTCTCCTGGAAACTTCCTCATGGTGTTGTTCACAAATACTGTGGGGTCTTGTCTACACTTGCTTCTGGATTTTAGAACATTTTGGGTTGGGCTGTGGCGTGCTGGGCGAGCTGCACCTCTCCTCTGTGGTGAATTAAACTGCCCTCGGTAGGAGAGGAGGGGTAGAGACTGTCTTGGGGGAGTAAGGGACAGGCCTGCAGACACACAGGTCAGAGAGGAGAACCAGCCCTGGACCAGGGCCATGGGCTCTGCAAACGAGAAAGGATCCAGCCCCCCCATCCTTGGCCACAGCACCCCTTCGTATGTCTGGTTGACTTGACCTGCGGGGAAGCTGTTTCCACAGAGGTATGGTTTATTTCACAGAGAGCCGAGATATTTCTGAAGGGGAGGCTGAAATGAAGCCCGGTCTGTGGTGGGAGCTGGGAGATTCTTCTAGTCACCAAACACCTAATTGGTTTCTTACTCCTTGCCCCCGGCCACCATGCTTCTCCTCCTCGTTTCAGCTGCACTATGCATCTGGTTGCCCTAGCTATGTCTTCCTTCCCCACGTGTCCCTCCCCAAGGCTCTGAGTCTGTGGACTAGGCCGAGAAGAGATGTCCCGGGACAGGAAGCAGCATCCTTCCTAGGACCCCAGAGATGGCTGGGGAGGGGCAGAGAGATGGCCTGCTCTGGGCTGGGGTGTAGGTGAGAGCCCCTGGGAGAAAGCAAAACTAATTCTTTGCTTCCAGTTGCTGTGACCCCCCCCCTCCACTGCAGAGGGCAGCCCTGAGCAAGGAGGCAGAAGGCCGGGAGCAGGGAGCAAGGCCTAATGTCACCCTGCTGTTGGTGGGAAGGCCCTCACAGAGGGGAGCCCCCGCTGTGCCACGGACGAGCTGTGTGACTCGGGCAGGCCCTTCCTGGCGCTGGGCCTCAGTTTCCCCGCCTGTGAATGGGGCTACAGTGAGGATGCAGGGAGAGAGGCTGGTGTGGGCAAATGCCTGAAGACATGTGACCCACTCTTTTCGGGGGTCGGGGGGTGTCTGTGGCCCCTGTGCCATCCCTCTGCACTGAGACTTTGGGCCTAGCGGGCCTGGCTCCTGAGAGCCTCTCGCACAGCCTGCTGCCACACGCCTCTCTCCAGCCGGCAGGGCGGGCCAGCTGACATCTCCCCTGCCTTCCGCCCCCACCAGCGCCCGAGCGGCGAGGTGGCAAAGTGAACCCAGAGAAAGGCACCCCAGGAGGATAGGAAAGCTGTCCTGATGGTGGAGTGATGAGCGAGTGGGGTGACGGAGGGGTCACAGGGCGGCCGTCTGCTTGATGCTGTGGAAGCTGATCCGTGTGGGCGACGTGGGGATGGACATGGCCCGGGCCACGGGCACTCGGAGGGAGTGATGGTCCTGCCAACGGTGCCACCTCTTCCTCACGGCCGAGCGCACCTGCAGGGGAGGCAGAGGCTCAGCGGGGCCTGCGGGGGGCCAGTCCTGGGAACGGGGAGGCTTCTCCCCTGCTCCCTGCCCCTTGCAGGGCCCTTGAAGGGAGGCTGGGGTGCCCTCCCGACCACCACACTCACACCCAGGGAGGGACTGGCTGGTTCCAAAAGCAGGTCCTTCCCCTGAAGCCGTTAGCCCCAGAAGCTCCTGCCGTCCGTCCTCATCCCTCTCCTGGAGAAGCTCCCCGCTGACCCTTCCTTGGGACACAATGCCTTCCCTGCCCCATCCCTCTGCCACCTCCTCTTTATGGTGGGACCCAAGCACCAGCTTCGCACATCTGCCTCTCGCTCTCCTGGGCACCTGCTGAGCTGTGCGCTCTTCTCGCGTACTTGGCATCCCTCTCCCTCCTGAAAGCCCTTCCTCCAGCCCCCTCCAGCCCGCTCCACCAGCTGACGGACCCTGCCTCACTGGCCATAGCATGTGCTGCTGAGATGGAAAGCTTAACAGTTCTAGTCATTTCAAAACCTGATCGTTGCTGGTGCCATATTATTCTCATTCGTATTGCAACTAAAGAAGTTTTCTGCAGAACGGATTATGTTCCCCATATGCTAGGCTAGCATGTGGCTGACCAGAATAAATGCCCCATAGGCACTGTGTGTTTGCTTTAGCAGCTTTCTCTCCCTGCCCTCCAGCCCCGGCCAGTCTCCATTGTCAGACTTGCCTATGTGAGGTCTGCTTTGATTGCCAGAGACCTAGGTGTGCAGAGACATCCCCCTCCCCCCGACTGTCACCCTCTGCATAGGCAGGGGAAGGGCCTCAGGATGGCATCGGCATTCCTCTTGAGGGTTTGGAAGCTCTCAGGACCTGGGGCTCTGTCTACTCTTTGCCCCATAGCCCACTGTGTGTCCTCACCGACCACAGGTCGGTGTGAGCCTCTCTCCCAAGCTGCTTATGCCGAGATTCTGGGCTCTGTGAGCTAAGCAGGCTGTCCCTGGTGCCTCGTTCCCTGGCATTGGCCCCAAGGCGTGTGGTCTGCTCTGTGGTGGGGGAATGTGCTGGTGTCTTTCCTGCTCCCTGCGTCCATCAAGGCCTGGGTGCTCGGCTCACACCTGGCCCGCTCCTGGAATGCCTTCCCCTGTTAGCAGCTGTGACCTGGCTCCTCCTTCCATGAGACCCTGCAGCCTGGGCTCCCTGGCCAGCCAGCCCTCCAAGTGCCTTTGTGAAGTGCTGGCCTATTGTTTCTGGCCTGCACGGGTGACCTTCTAAGCTGGTTCGAGACGCTTGGGCAGGATTCCTGTTTCCCAAAGCTGGGTGTGGCTCCTCCGGCCTTCCCCTTCCCTGTCCAGGGCAGAGCTGAGCAGAGCCAGGGACCCTCCACTGGGCTGGGAACTGAGGACAGCCCCAGAGCCTGGTCTCATACCTCTCCATTGAAGAAGCAGTAGAAGACAGACACAAAGAAACCCTGGAAAGGAAGGAGGGAGGGGTCAGCGACCTGCTTGGGGAGCCACTCTGCAGGGATGGCTGGGAACACCTGGGCCCGGGATCCCAGAGGCTCAGAGCTGGAGGGGAGCCCACCCCTCATGGTGCAGATGTACTGGGGCCCACTGAAAGTGACAGGCTGTCAGAAATCCTCAGAGCAGGTGCTGGGCCACCAGTAGGTGCAGTCTAGTATGACCAAGAGCCAGTCAGGGGGTGAGCTCGCCTGACCCCTGGGGTGGGGGTGCCAGGGCCCAGGGCTGGGGTTCAGTGTGTGCATGCACGTGTGTGTCAGTGTGAACCATGTCCCGTGTGAGGTCTCTGTGAGGACACTGGTGCCCCATCTTTTCCCACAGCCCACCTGGAAGGATTGCAGGAAGGAGTTGAAATAGATGAACACGATCTGCGACAGGTCGTCCTCCCCGGGGTTGATGAAGAAGAGCATGTAGGTGATGCCCAGGAGGGGCAGGAGAACGAGGGTGGCCTTGACCGCCTTCCTGGGGAGTGAGAGGGCGACAAGGCTGGTCTGAGCCCACACTGCAGGCAGGGTCTCACTCAGGGGCCGTTTCTTCTGGGACCCCAAGCAAGCTCCCTGGCTGAGGACTACGAGGATTTGGAGGGCCCTGCCCAGATGCCCTCCTCATTTCTGCCCTCTGGGGGTTAATGCACCCATCATTCACCTGTACTGGATCGTGTCTGATGTGGTGGATGCTCGCAGTTTTGTCATGAGGATCCTGACGATGTTGAAAAGAAATACAAAATTGATCTGGAGTGAGGGAAGGCGAAAAAAGAAGGACCATGAGGTGGGGAATGAACTGAGAGGCAGCCACTTCCCCCTATAACCCACTGAACCACATGTCCCACGCACACATCCGTCCTACCCGTCACCCCAGCCCCTGCCTGCGGTCCCAAGGCCTATACTTCTCCCTCACCAGGATGGGCAGAAGTCCCCGTCCCCTGAAGCCTCCAGGGCCTGCTTCTCCACCCTCAGACCCGGGGGGGGGAAGCAGCCTTGGAGGCAGTGACCAAGGACACAAAGGCCACTTCTCCTGCGGCATGGCTCCTCAGAAAATCCCCCACCCCCTTGCCCCACCCGGGGATGCCACAGGTGAAGCTGCCCAGGACTCCACCCCAGTCCCTTGCCCTGTCTGCTGCAGAGTGCCCCCTTGTCGACTGAGGGTTCCCCTGAGGCCCTGCTACCCTGGGGGAGTGGACCTGGCCAGAGGGAGTGACTGATCTCTCACCAGCCCTCCCTTGCACCCAGGAAAATGCTTCCCAGGCACGTCTGAGGCCATGCAGATGAATGGGCTGCTGGCCTGGCTCCAAGGCCCCTGGAAGGGCCTCATTTGTCTTCATTTTGAGCCTTCTCTTGGCATCAGAGCCGACGCACCCCGTCTCTTCCCAGGACCGGCCTGCGGGGCCGCCCGAAGCATGCTCGTGCTGTGGATGGTCTCCGTGGGCCTGCCAGTGTCTGGTCCATCCGCAGCGGCTTGTCTGTGTGGCCCTGTGCTGCCCTCCAAACGCTTCGGGGTGCGCGGGGGGCGAGTCTGTTCTCTGTGCTTGTGTGTGTTCACATGAGAGCCTGTGGATCTGGGGACGTGGGGATGCCGGCGTTTCTCTACATCCATCTCCAAACGTGAGCAGACAGGAAAGTGAGATTCCCTCTCTTGCGAATCTTTCCCGAGGAAGTGCCCATGGGTCAGAGGGCGTCTGCTGGCTCAGGCATATGCACCGTGTGAGTACATGTGCGCACGTGTGGGCGCATACACACACACACACACACACACGTTCCGCCCGAGGCTCTGTCCCAAGAATCCGTGACTTCTTAAGCCCTCCTAAGTCTGGATCCCAGGCTGAGGGTGGGGGGACACTGGCACCCACCAGGGAACAGAGAGCCCTGTGGCCTCTGCACGACCCCGAAGCTGGAGGAGGCTCTGGGGGCCTGGAGGGCTCGGGCTGCTCCTCAACCCAGCCTGAGGCTCTCACACCCACGGTGGCATGGCCTGCAGAATCCAGGGTGAGGGGTGGGCGGGAAGCCTTCAGCCAGGGGCCTGCTGCACCCTGCTCCTTAAGGCGCATCTAATTTCTAGCTCCTGGGTTTCTGGTATATTCCCTTGGATCACAAAGTCAATCTTAATTTAGATCAATCCTAATTTTCTCATACAAGTGGTACAAAAGACTTGACCTTTTCTGATTCTTTCTGACTTCCGTGACAGTAGAGGCTGTTGGAATCAAAATATATTCTCATTTCTGGCACATTCCCTGCATTCAATCTATTTACCCATCACCCATCAACTCACTAACCATTTCATTCAATTATCCATCCATCCATCCATCCATCCATCCATCCATCCATCCATCCATCCATCTAAATACCTACTCAACAATCCATTCATCAGTTTATCCACTCACCCCCACCCCATGCTTCCATTCTGTCAATAAGCTGCAGAGCAACCCCAGCTGAGGGTCCTGTTCCATGTGCTGAGGCAAGAGCAGGGACAGGGTCTGGTGCTGAGGAGCTGGGATACAAGCCTTGTCCCCTCTACTCATGTGAGGCAGGCAGTCAGTGATGCTGCCCCCACTCCATCTCTGCCTGGGCCTGGGAAGCCTGGAAGTCACTCTTTCCTTGTCCCCAGCCACCCCCTTCACTGCATCTTTTCCACCTCACCCCACCACAGGTGTCTTCCCTCCTCCTCCAGGGAGCCTCGGGGCCCCAGCCCACACAGAGCTCTCCGCTCTTGGACCTCCCACTTCCTCCCACCCCAAATCCAAGCTCTTCAGTGAGCACTGGCTATTGTACCCTAGCCTTGTCCAGCCTAATTTCTTTCACTCACTCATTCATTCATTCGTTCGTTCGTTCATTCATTTAGTGAGCTAACTTGCCATGTGTTGGGTCCCTGCTCCCAGAAGTCTTGTGGCCGGGTGGAAAGGGGTCAGAAAGGCCTAGAGATATGGCACTTGAGCTGGGGGCTGAAGGACGGTGGGGGACTGTGTTCCAGGCAGAGAAAAGCCAGGGGATAAAGCCCTGGGGCAGGGGAGATAGGCCAGTTGGCAGCCACTGTGGCTGAGATGAGCCCAAAGAGTAGAATCTACCTCCTTCTAGAATAGCAGCTGCAGGGCCCTCCCAGTCCAGAATGTTCCTAGGGCAGCCCGCATGGCAGGGGCTCTGGGAATGCAGAGGGGAGAGGGTGTGGGGTGAAAGGGTAAGGCCAGACCCCCTGGAGAAGCTCCCTTGGAGAAGTCCAGCCTCGTTCCTGCCCCGTGTTTCCTGGAGCTCAGATTCTGGCAGCTCCCACTGGCACGGTCGCTCCTAAGGAGGCTCTGTGGGAGGGGCGCCCCAGCCTGGTCAGAGCCCCAGCCTGGCAGGCAGTGGTATGTGTCAGGCCCAGACTGGGGATCTGGGTATTATGGCGGCTACGGGGACAGACAAGGGAGGCTTAGTGCTCCCTAACGTGGCCCGGAACACATCATTCCAGGTTTTGTTCCAAGCACTTCATGGCTACTCCTCCAGCAGCAGCCTTATGCGGTAGGTGTGATCATTATTCCCATTTTACAGATGTACAAACTGAGGTTCAGCTAGGCTCTATCACTTGCCCACACCACACAGGTAGGAGGCACTGGTGTCAGGATTTGAGCCCAGCCAGCTGGCCTCAGCGTCCTCCTCCTGACCTCTGCATCGTGCTGTTGCTCATGCAGGAGTTCATGAAATCTGGGCCAGATGCAAGGAAGCGGAGGGAAAGCACTGGCCACACCACCAGGGATGGGTGATCGGAGCTCAGGAGCGCGCTGCAAGGCCCATCAGCGCTGGAGCCAGACCCGTGGCTCCAGGTACGAGGAGGACCGGCTGGAGGGGGAGCCCCAGGGCTACCACGGGTCCTCCCGGTGACCCCACGAAGCAGGGACTGGCATCATGGTGTTAGAGGTGAGAAACTGAGGCTCCACGCGAGGAGGTCCCCCAGGGTCCCAAATCCCAGGGGGCTGCGACCAGGGCTTGTTCCAGGGTGCCCCACAGCATGGCGCCTCCCACCAAGGCAGAGAAAGTAAGCAGACCCAGCTCACGAGCGCAGAGCACCCTGGGTCCTCCCCACCCCCGGCGACGGTGAAGGTACTTGCTAAGTCTGGTGCTCAGGGGAGACCCTCCTCGAACTTCACCGTCCCTTGTGCAGAGGCAAGCAGGGAGGGAGACGGAAAGGGGACTGACGTTTCTGCCTCCTGGGCTCCAGACACGGCTCCCAGCCTCGGAGATAGGCCCTGCTCCCTCCAGGTCTGGGTATGGGGCAGGTTTATTGGGGTGCTGTCAACACAGCTCAGGTCCCGCCTCTCACCGTTCCCCGGCTCTCAGCTTCCCGCACTGCACATCCGCCGGGTCAGTTAAACATGGCCCATCTGTCTGTCCCACGGGCATCTGTGGAGCCCAGTGTTGACCAGATGGACTTGGGGGTGCCCCCAGAAGCCTGGAGACCCGTCTGGGGCCTGGTCCTCACCGGGTGCCTCAGCTTTCTTCTCCTGTTGGCACACTCTAGGCAGGTGAAGCCTCAAAGGCCCATGCCCCGAGGCCTATTCCATGCAGGGCCCTGGCTGGGCCACAGAGGAAGCCCGGACAACATGCATCTCTGCCTGGCAGGGCCCCGGACACCACGGTTCTCCAACTCCAGTGTACACATCCAAGGTACCCGGGGCCCTTCGTCCAAATGCAGATCTTGGGCCCACCCCAGACATTCCCAGGGGCAGGTGGGGGGCCTGGAATGTGCATGTGGAACAGGGGCTGCTGGGGCATTGCTGGGAGGCACACAGAACGGGGAGACTTTAGTCAGACAGACCCGATGCTCCGTGCCCCATGGGAGCCCAGCCGGGGGTCCCTGCAGCTGCCGGGGACACTTCTCAGCCTCAGGCTTCCTCTGGCGCCAGGGGAATTAGCTCAGCCTCACAACAGAGGGACCTAGAAATATGCGGTGTTCATGTCCCTGGGGGGGGGGGGGGGGCAGGCAACCTCCGCTGATGAGGCAGGAAGTGTGCGGAGAAGTAACCCAGCTTCCGAGCCTTCAGCAGGGGGCTATTCTGACACTCTTCCACGTGGTTGTCCCCATGGACGCCAGCTCATCACCTCACCTGGGCTTCCTCCCACCTTGTCTTCCACTCCCACCCCTCACGCTGCTTCCTGGGACCACCTTCCACGTGAACGCTTGGCACCAAGTTCTTGTCACATGGCTCTAATTCTGGCACTCGTGTGGCCTTGGGCAAGTTGCTTCATTAACCTCCCTGAGTTTCTGCGTCCTCACCAGTCCAAAAGGGACACCACAGAGCCCGTCTCAGAAGGTCGACGCGGGTAAAAATACTCATGGAGAGCCCCGAGCCCCGTGCCTGACCCCGTCCCCAGACCGGGACCCAGTAAGTGCCACATGCTTTTCCCATGACAACACAGTCACAACAGCTTCCTGCAAACCGAACCGGCCAATTCACTTCCCGGAACCCAGAAATAAGCTCGGTCACGTCTTTCAGCAGCAGAAATGCAGCCATGAATCAGGGGAGGGCAGGAGGTGGGTGAGCGGCCCCTGCGTCTCAGCTCAGCTAGCTCTTAGTGGTGACCTGGGGCAGGCAGTTTCATCTCAACGTCCTCATCTGTAAAATGGGGATCATAATTCCTATTTCCAGGCACAGACGATGTGAGATTTGGAAGTTATGAAGATGGAGCTGTTGGACAGGCTCAGTGGGGAACGTGGAAGCCCCGTAAGTGCAATAGCTGGGTGTGGGGGGTGGGCTGGGCCCAAAGGGAGACGCAAAGGGCTCTTGGGCCAAGCGGTGGGGGTGGAAGCAGAGAAAGGGGCAGGGAGGAACAGGCAGGGAGTGGGGGCTGACACGGAGCCCTCCATGCCCATCTCCCTTTCTCTGTTCATCTCCTCACGCTGACCAGCATCCTTGCAGCTGGGGGCTCTCTCCCCACTATCGCTGAAGCCCCACCCAGGCCAGCCTTCTTGGCGGGGTCCCAGATTCACGAAAAGCCCTAATCCCTCCAGGATGGGCTCTCAGCAGCAGGCTGGAGGGGATGGGTCTCAAGGAGTTTCCGTTCACACTGAGGGTGGGGACCAGTGACACATTGCAGCCAGGACTCCAAGGACAGTCACTCCTCACAGTGCTCCCCGCCCCCCCCACCGGCCTACTGCTGACAAGGACTGGCTTCTGCCTCTGAAATAAGGTGGAATTTCCAATGGTGGAATTTCAGGCAGTGGGTAGAAAACCTCCCTAGACATCTCCAGTTCATATACATCAAGGGCACTCCAAAGATGGGGAGCAAATGAATCCCAGAAGAAGTCACAAAAAGGAGGAGTCAGGAAATGAAAGAAATAAACAGTAATTGTCTCCAAGGTAGACCACAGAACCCCCATTAGGCACCTGCTGTGTGCAAGAGTAGGATGTCTCTCTCTCTCTCTCTCTCTCTCTCCTATGTATCCCACAAGGAGCAGGTGGCCCTTTAAGGAAGCTGGTGCATATAGGAGACTGAAATTACCAAGCCTGAAATAAGTCTTATGTAAATGCCAATTTCTTATGGGGCTTTTTTGCATGTCTCTTTTTTAAAATGTATGATGTATAATGGGTTCATTTTTGCCGAATGCAGGCTCTACTTAAACTCTACCTTAATTAAAGCTCATTGTGGATTAAAGACGTTGTGGCAATTATACCTTAAATGCGAATACATTTGGCAAAGGGCGGGGAGCTGGACAAGGAACAATTGCTCATCAGGCTTCATTCTGGTACCACGGCTCCAGGCTGGGGGCGGTGGGCTGGGCCTCAGAGGGGGTCGCTGGAGGCAGAGGGGGATGTAGGTCTGGGCTGAATAGAAGTCCACACACCCTTTTCTTGCCATCAGCGGCCCCCTCGCCTGGCTGTCTCAGTACCTGGCAAGGGGATGTCAGATGTGGGAGGCACTAGAAATCTGCCAGTCAGACCCGTTCTCTGCCCAGAGGAAGAACCCGAGGGCCAGAGGTGAAGGGGCCGCACCAGGGCATGGAACATGGAGTAAGGATAGTGGGAGGGGGATGCCAAGGAGTGGGGTGGTGTGTGCAGAGGATGTGCAAGGGGCCACATTCTTCCCCAGCATCTCTGCTGGGTGGGTCCTCTGCATCCTCCCGGTGCCCAGCCCGATCTGGGGCCCCACTGAGGACCTACCAGGAGCACAAGGATGATGGGGCCTTGGTAAATATAGTCCACCAGGTCGCCAGGCTCCTTGCCAAACCAGCACCTGCAAAGATGGGGTGGTTGTGAGTGGCCTGCTGAGCCACGGTCTGGCCACCACAGTGCACTTGGGCCCAGGGTTCTCTGGCTTGACCCTCCCTGAGACCCAATCTCTAGGGCTGTGCCTTCCCAAAATGCCTGGGTGGACGGCCCTGGCCCCTCTGACCACCCAAGCTCACCCCTGGACTGCCTTTGGCCCTCCATGGAGGGTCTGGTCTCCCCAGCTGGACTGAGGGCAGGTCCTGGGTCTCCCCCCATCCTCCTCACTCGCCTACCCTGTTCCAGACTGTGGCACCCAGGGCTGGGCAGGCAGGAGGCTCACAAATGGAGAGCTGGGCTCCCCCTTGCTGGCCCAGGGCCCAAGCACCCTGTAGCACCTGTCCCTGCATTGCTCGGAACCTGCCACTCCACATGCCAGGCACTCAACCGCACAAAGCAGCAGATGGAGAGGCCTTCTCCAGCCCTGAACCCCGGCCTTTCTCTGAGCTGAGCCTCATTCACCCAGTGAAGGGAGCCTGCTGCTACCAGAGGCTTGGTTATTCTCTGGGGATGCTGGTGGGTGCAGAAGCTTCAGAGTCCAGGGGAAGGGTGGGGCCAGGACGCAGTCTGGCCCTGTCAACCACTCCTGTTAGACCTCAGGAAGGGCCACATGGACTTTGGGAAATTCTGACTGTGTCTTCCGAAACTGAAGAGGTCATCCAGTGCACACTGCCTTAGACAGGAATCTCCCCTGGCACCGCCTCCCAGCGCTGGGGTTTCTGGTCTTTGCTTGAACACCCCCTTTGACAGGAAGCTCACTACCTTTCACGGCACCCCAGTTCTGCCCCTGCCCCCAAATCTTACCCACTCTCTCCAGCCTCAGAGACCCCTTGGAGATTTGTATCCAGAAACTGACATTCCCTTTAAATTGGGGCACCCAGTTTCCCAGCTACTGCTTGGCTGAGCCATGGCCAGAATTGCCATCATCTGGGTGTGGCTTAGATATCAACATCTCTGGTGCAGGGAGGGTGGCAGGATGGGACAATGTACCCCAGGCAGGGACTGCGACGCCAGAATAAAACAAGTACCCACTTCTCTGGCCCAGGGCTCTGTGAAAGGCCCATTGACAGCCTTGGATGGGCTCTAGGCTGACAGCCTCCAGCACTTGACCTCCTCTATGTACCCTGGGCCACACTTGCCACTCCGAGGAGGAGGCCTTACCGAAGGCCAAAGGGGTCATGCATTAGGGCACTTAAAAGATCCAGGATTCCTAACCCATGACACCTACCACACGAGTATCTCTGGGTGCCAGGCATATTTTCTCAATATAGGAACAATGGGAAAGTAAATCTGTCCTGGTAGGACTTCAATTCCTGCCCAATGGCCTGGCTGGAGCCCTTGCCTGACCTTTCCTGACACCCTTCTGACCCCTGCAGGCGGCCGGTCCTACTTACTGTTCATTTTCATAGTAGAGTTTGCCAATGGCCCAGGCAACGATGATGGGGCAGGGGATGCCTGAAAGAAGGACAGACACAGGCTACAGTGGCCAGACAGATGGTCGAGGGCCCTCTTGTAGAACACGGTGAGGGGACCACAAGGGGCCTGGGACCAGTCATCCAACTGCAGGTCATCTGTGGCCCCATCCTGAGCCCCCCTTCCCCCTCTCTCAGCAACCCTCTCTAAGCGGGTCAGACAGATGAGGCGACAGCATGATTTTCTGAGATTGTTTGATAGAGAAGTGGAGCTGGCCAGCTTGTCTTTCGAAACCAGAGACAAAGATCTTTGGATTGGTCTTCCCAGGCAAGGAGAGGAGGGCTGTTTGTAAAATGTGCTGTTGGAGGGACTGCTTGCTTCTTCCTCACCAGCAATGGAAGGGAGGGGCTGCATCCCTGGCCCGTCCTGGGGACGGTAGGCAGGGCTGTGCACCTGTCCTTGGACCCAAGATGAAGGGAGGTGACCTCGTCAGCACTGCCCCCTCCCCACTAGGCCCCGCGGCCCCCAGGGACCCTCACACCATCCGATGAAGAGGAAGAGCCGCTTGCGCAGGTGCTCGGTGGAGTAGGTCATGACGATGGCCGTGTGCAGGTAGCAGCCCTCGACGAACATCCAGAAGAAGTTGGTCACCACGAAGTAGTTGAAGATGGTGGTGACGCAGCAGCACCAGACCTGCACGGGGCAGGGGCGGTCAGGGGCTGCCTGGGGCCAAGGCCCCAGTGCGCGGCATGGGCACCCGCCAGGAGTCGCCTTGCGGACATGCATTCAAGACCCTCCAATCTCACTCTGGGAAGCTTCATGCTCCACCCGATTCTCTCTTGCTGTTTGGGATGAAGTTAAGGCGCCAGCCTGCACCGGTCCCTTCTTTGGCTTCTCCCCCAGCCCTTTCTAATCTCCCTTTTTCGTAAGGAAAGAGGGAGGCTGGCCCTGAGCTTCCTCCGGGCAGAGGCTAGGACTGAACAACACTGTTGTGTTTTCATGGTCGGTTTTTTGAGAGTCACCTTCGATCCACAGCAGGTTTTCCATTTAGGGATGAAATGGGAAATCTCACACGGAAGAAAAGGAGTGAGTCAATTAAAAGCAAGTTGTTATATAAATAATAGTGCAGGGGTTATGCAGGTGAGGTGCAGCCATCGAGGTGACTCTCCAAAATCTCTGGTTTGGGCAGATTCTGGGCTCAGGACGATCACTGCTGGCTCTGGGTGGAGGCTCACCATCTCTGGGGCAGGTTGCCGTACCCCTCTGAACCCCACTGCGACCTGAGAAACTACTAATGGCATCTTTCAGGGCGGCTAGAGATGCAGGCTGGCTAAGGCAGGCACCGAGAAATGCGGGTTGTTGCCATTTGCCTTTGTCCCTGTCCCTTTGAACAAAGCTACCCTCCCAAGGACCCTGCAGAGGGGAGATGGGGGTGCGGGCAGAGAAAAAGCCTGTCCAGGCTGCAGTGAGCCTGGCCAGCTCTCAGGCCTCCTGCCCTGGCCACTGCTCCCCAGGCTTCGTCCCCAGGGCACCCTCAGAGCCGAGGTTGGGATCTGGGGGCCGGTGGTCGGGGGAGCCCTGTGATGGGCGTTCTCTGCCCCACGGAGACAGCGCATCCCCTCTCTGTCCAGTGCTGACGGCTCCGGCTGTCAGCTGGTCCTGTGCTCAGCTGCTCTCTGCCTCCGTGGCTTTCCCCCAGGGTCCCAGCCCTGATCTCGGGCCCCACAAGGTTGTCTGTCTCCTCTTCTCAAAAGGGCCTGCTGAGGTGGGAAGCTAAAGATCCCTTCCTTCCAACCCTGCTTTTTTTCCAAGTTAAGCGACATTTTATCAGTTCAAGCGTATGGGGCTGCAGGGACCCCCCAAACTGGATTGGACTCAGTGAGTGCTGAGGCAGGGCTTAATGGGGGGCCAAGTTAAGGGTCAAACCAGACTGGATATCTGCTCAGGTCCACCATCCAAAGAAAATGTATTGAGAAGTCTCTAATGGTGTGCCACAGGACTCTGGGCTTGGCCTCGTTAGTCTTGGGTTTTGCAGTGACTTGGACATAGTACCACAGCAGTTGACACAGCTCTAGGGTGGATGGCTAACACGTGGGATGGCCTGGTCAAGATCCTGCTGGCTTAGGTGTGGAGGCATCATTACAGTGTCACCTAACCTCCCCGAGCCTCAGTATCCATGTCTGTATAATGGGGGAAATAATCCCCACAGGGCTCTCATTGGAATTGAGATAAAGCCCAACGGAGCTTAGTTCCAGCCTCTTCTTCTCTAAGGGGTTTTTGGGAGGTCCTGGATTCAGAAGATGGAGAGTGGAACAGGCTAAACCAGTCCGGTTTGCTGTTTGTGCTGCTCCCGGGACCCAGGCCTCGCAGCAGCCCCTGCCCCGCCCCTACCCAGCCTGGCCCTGGGCCCAGCTCGGGAGGGACAATGATTGGGGGAGAGGTGAGCTCAGGTGCGGGTCTACACCTGAGGACTGGGCAAGAGAGGTTGGTGCCCCCCGAGCCCGGAGCCCCCCAGCCCCAAGCCTCGGCCCGGTGACCTCATTGCTCTCATGCACTTCGTGGTCGATGAGCTGCAGCAGGAACCACATGACATTGCGCAGGATAAAGGTGGTGATCAGATTCCAGTGAATCACGTTCCGCAGACAGCGGATACTCCTGTGGGAGGCCCAGGGCAGGGGTCAGGCAGGATCGGGAGCGAGCTGAGACGGGCTCTGCCTGGGGTCAGGAATCAGCTGGGACTGGGGCCCCCACCCCGAGGCCAGGTAAGAGACTCAGCCTCGGGTGAAGGCAGGGCCGCACCACGAGCCACATTCCCTTTCGCGGTGGCCACAGCTGGATCTCTCCGAGCCAGCTCCCCCTTTGCATCCTGCATGCCTGCCAGCGGTCAGTGCCCTGGCCGCCCCCCCAGACCCTTCTGTCCACGGGCTTCAGGGCCCCCCTACCCTGCCGAGTGGAGGCGAGACCGTGTGGGAGGGGTGAAGGGGGTGCTGTGGGGGAGGGGCAGGGAAAAGCAGCAGGCCTTGCTGGGGGGATGACTCACCGCAGGGCCAGGAAAAGCAGGAAGGCGGCCACGAGGGCGGCCACGGAAACGCAGTGACCCAGGTAGTTGACAACAAGGGCGACGCGGTAGTGCACGTCGTACTTCCTCTGCTGGACAGACAGACAGACACACAGGCGGACGGAGGCATGGAGCACATGGAGGGAGGGGCTGGCACTCCAGCTACGGCCACCCTGTGTGTCGTGGCCTTGGGGGCAGACGTGGCTGCAAGTGTCCTCACCACATCGGGCTCCCAGGGCTCACTCCTGTTGGCTGTGGGCAGCTCTTGGTAGAGACAAAGGGCTGCAGTCAGGCCCCCTGCCATGCAGTTTGGAGGCCGGTTTGGACACAGCGTCTCCTGGGATATGCCAGAGGTGAGGCGCTCTGCATTTTCCTGTCTTTTTAATTCCGGACTGGGAGCTGCCACACCTGTGTGTAACCTCAGCTCAGACCCTGGCTGGCTGAGTGACCGAGGGTGAGCTGATTTCTGTCTCTGGACCTCAGTTTTGACCTCCATATAATGGAGCCATTATGAGGCCCTCCTGCCTCAGAAGCAGCAAGCTCTGGGAAGTCTGGAAGGTGCCCTGGGATCAGTCTGTAACGGATGTAGCAATGAGGGGGCGCAAGGTCTGTAGAGAAGTTCAGAGCAATATTAATGCCAAATAAAAGCCAGTCTCCTTTTTATGGTCACCACATGCTGGCAATTCTCAACAGAGGCAGTGATAGAGTACTCCTTGCCAGGGCAGGCTATGCCCTGACCCCCCGCCCACCGTGGTTTGCCCCTGCTCAGAGAGGCTGTCGGGTGGAGAGGTGAGGCCAGCGGTCTGGCGGGAGCCTCCTTCTTTATGACCCATCCCACTTGCCACTCCTCTGGCCCTACTGCAGACCCCTTCTGGCTCACATTTTGTAGCATCCCTTTCTCAGGGTAGCTCAATGGTTTTCCTCTGAACCTGGACTTCTTGGGGAAAGTTGCAGCCTCGCTGGGGACTGTAATGGGTGAATGAGGAGGGGGTGGAGTTGGGATGTGTCATTTTGGGTCAGGAGTGAGGCGTAACTTCAAAGGGGAGGAGGCTGGCACCACACGAAGCCTGGAGCCCAGTTCCAGAGCAAGGGGGCTGCTGAGGTGTGAGCGGGACCCAGATTCCCGTGGGGCCCAGCCTTCCGGAGGCTGTGCTCGTTTCCAGGTGGAGCCATAGAATCAGATGCTAGATGGGGAAACTGAGGCCCAGAAGAGGAGGAAGGAAGTCACACAGCCTGTTAGATGTTGGGACACTGGTCACACCGTCATTCCCTTCTTGTGTCACATGCCAGACATGGTTGTGTTCTCTGCTAGCCAGGGCTCTCCCGAAGGTCTGTGTCCCCCTTCTCTCCCACAGTGTCACTGAGCAGGGGACAGGACATGGAGGCAGGGGGAAAAAGTGCAAAAATATGTGGCTGGGCTGCACAAGGACCAGTTCTGTCACCCTTGGGATGTTCTCTGCTCAACCTGACTCCTGATAGCTGTACAGGGACGGGGGGGGGGGGGCAGGTGGGGCAGGTGGGGGCCACTCACCTTATCATCCAAAATGGGCTCACACTGTGAGTAGTTGATCCGTGAAGCCCACGTCCCATTCTCCAAGCACTCTCGGTAGGCATTCCCTACAAAAGATGCCAACCACCAAGAGGCAGGTCACTCCCCTCCTCAAGAACACTCCCTGGCTCCCGGGTGCCCACAGGGTAAGGTTCATACTTCTCAGCCTCTCTAGGCCAGGAAACACAACACACATCTAAAAGTTCACGGGAAAGTCATTTAGGTGAAAATTGTGCAAAAGGCTTACCAGCTGAAAGGCAAGATAAAACCCATTTTTGATACAATTTTTGACTAGCATCTTGTCTACTTTCATTAATTTTGTTCAGAACTGAACCTGACTGGGAGCCCTGGGTTGTGGCTGAAGATTTGCTGCTTTCCGCACACCCAATAATTTCCATTCTTTTCTCGTTTTATTTATTTTTATTTATTTATTATTATTTTTTGAAGATTTTCTTTATTTGACAGAGAGAGAGAGAGAGAGCAGGAGAGCACAAGAAGGGGGAGCAGGCAGAGGGAGAAGCAGGCTCTCCGCCGAGCAGGGAGCCCGATGCGGGGCTCGATCCCAGGTCCCTGGGACCATGACCTGAGCCGAAGGCAGCCACTTCACCGACTGAGCCCCCCAGGTGCCCATCTTCTCTCACTTTATACATACGAGATCCGTACTTTTTCCCAGCAGTAGTTCTGTTTTAATACCAGCTACCCTTCACAGAGTGGGCGTTCACCAGAGACCGGATTATCTTTCAACCACTTTAGCTGCACTCGTTCATTCATTCCTCCCAGCAACCCCATGAGTAATAGTAACCCATTTTACAGAAGAGGAAACTGAGGCACAAAGAGGTTAACCTACTTGTCAAAAGCTATACAAATGAGAAGGGGTAGAGCCAGGATTCAAATCCAGGAGGTCATGCTTCAGGTTGCATGTTCTTAACCCCTCGCTACCGCGCAGTGGGACACAGGAATGAGGGACACTTGGGGAAACGGGAGTGTGTCGCCGATCTCGAGCTGCGGCTGCCTGCAAGAGCACCATGTGAGATCTCTCAGTGTCTGACTGGAATCTGCCCAGACACTTCAGAGAACCGATGTCTGACATCCACAAGGGCAGGCTACCCCCCCGCGGGGAATGCAGGATGATCAGAGAATGCTCATACCTACCTTTCTTGAAATCCCAGTGTGACTGTCAGTCCTAGCTCCTAAGCCACCACCTCCAGGCAGCCCACCCTTAACCTCCAGCCAGGAGGAACCCCTCCCACCTGAGAACTCCGGAGCCCTTTGTCAGACTCTGCTTTGCCCCATGAGTGGGAATGTGACCTCCCCCACTTCCTTACAAATTCTGAATGATCCGTGGTTTGGGGGTGATTTGCACTGGGGTTTTCTGCTCTCTGGCTAATGGGTTGTCTGTGGGTTTTTCTTTTGGGTTGCTGTTAGATATATACTACTGAGCTAGTTAAAATAAATAGCTCCCAGAGCACAGAGTCACAGAGCTGGAGGGGGAAACTTAGATTGCTTCTGGAAAACAGTGAGTTCTAAAATAATTAAGTTACCTAAAAAACCCACCTCTGTTGAGTTGACAGTGAGTTCAAAGCAATGGGATTATTAAGGGAGCACTTGCTGAGGAGCAGAAACAATGGGGGAGAGTCTCTTAGCTTAATTGTTTTTTAATTTGGTGCTCTGAGCTCAGAGGTTTTTCAGATTACGGGCTATTACTGGCCTGTGGCTGCCCCCTCCGGCCCTGGTGGGAGTCCAGGCGATCCTGACCCCAAAGTGAGGACCCCAGCCCCTTGCCTCTCACTGTGGCACCCACATCCACTCGTGGGTTTTCTCCTTCCTCAGGGCTGTTTTACTACAGAAAGGTTGTGTGTTAAGAGAATTTGATGCATACGGTTAGTGATGTTACTGAACTAAAGGACAGAGTGTGGGGTGAGTCAAAAGGACCCACGTAAAGGTATCTGGGGAGGGCTGGTCCTTTTGTAAAATGAACACTCCCTTATTGATTGGGGTTTAAGGTCCCTTTAACAGCCTGTCTGAGGGAAGATCCAGGCTCTGGTTCAAAGGGCAGAACATTTATCTTCTAGGGATGTGTTCAGAGATGTTATCCAGCTTTCCTGAGGTTCAGTGCTAAACCCCTTCCTCCAGGAAGGCCTCTTTGATTTCTCCCATCTCACAGATTTCTCTCTCCTGAGTCCCCCACTCCACCCCACCCGAGTCCTAATAGTCTGAGCCTCACACTTCATCCCTTGCTCATAACCTGGCCTGAGTTGTTTAGGTGTGTGAGTCTGGTCCCACTGATCGATGTGGGGCTAACCAAGGACAGGAACTCAGAATACTTTCCAAAGTATGATATCTCATGATGGTACTAACCATGGGGTGGGCTTGAGGATGGGAGGGAGTCAGGGTAGAGATGCGGCAAATCTGAGACCTTTCTGGTCCTTTATGTCAGTGCCCCTCGGGGGGTACCAAATTTTATGACTTCTGTCTCGGCTTTCTTTTTCTGGAATCCACCCCTCTCCTGCCATCACTCCATGTGGCACTTGACATTTGTCCTAACAGGCCTGGCACATAGCCAGCTCTATGCCGAACCCCCCCCCCTTGAAATACCCTCCTCACTCTCACCCATGGCTCACCGACAAACCCCTTCCTATCTTCTAAACCATAGTGCAAGCGCCATCTCCTCCCACAGGCTTCCCCAGGACTCCAGGTATTTAAGCAATCTCTTCTTTTTTTCCTCCAAATGCCTCCTCTAGGCCTTGCCATCTCTTGAAATACAGGCCTTCACATTTGACTGTCCCTGAGCCACACCAACACATCCATGTGGTGTCACAATCCAGTGCAAACCCACCCACACCCCCACCTCCACCCCACACACGTCCTACATTAGTGAGGCCGGTTTCACAAAGCAAAATCCATCTTGACCACAGCTATGATATTTTTCTTCCTATTCTATTCTAATGAATTAATTTATTTTATATACAAATGCTGGTCATGACTCACTAATTTGACTTCACCATCCACTATTGTGCTCTGACCCATAGTTTGAAAACCAAAAATCTATTTTAGAGCATTTGCCATAATTTACTACGGGTTTCCATCTTTTTGGACCTGATCCTTTTTTCTTTGCTACTGAACTTAAACTCCCTGGGGACAGACAGGTAGGCAGAGACCTTATGGGAGTCTCCGGATCCCCCACAGGAATTAGCCATCACATACATATGGGCTGCACCAAACCAGCTCGGATGTGCCAACACCTTGGAAAGCAGGGTCTGAGATGTGGGATGTTGTGGAAGGGAGCTTCCCTCTGGGGGCCCAGTCGTGCCTGGAGATGTAGTTCTGGTGACAGACTCCAGGTACCAGAGGCCTGGAAGACAGGCCCAGCTCTTCGGGAAGCTGGCTAATGAGGACACTTTGCCCTCAAGCACAGCTTTGGGCAGGACAGAGTAAGACAGAGGAGTCCCCCTCTCCCTGGGAACCATGGGAGGATGGGCACGGAAAGTCTGAGGGCAGGTGGCCAGACTGGGATCGCAGGGCTGGATGCGGGGAGGTGGGTGCCTGTTGCCACAGCAACCCAAGTGCCCCTGCCGAAGATAGATGCTGATGGTGTGCGGTGTGGTCTGTCAGGGGCATTAGGGTCTGGAGGATGCCAGCAGGCTCGTCTCTTGCAGGGCTCTGTGGCCTGGGAATCCTAGTCCCCGTTCCCTGCAGTGTGCCAGGTCTCTTCCCCTAAGTGCCCCTGGCCTGTCAAAAGCCCCATTACCGTGGCCTTTCCCTCTTTCAGATGCTCACCCCTTTCTGATGAGAGTTCCTGGTGCAGGCAGTCACCTGAGTGGTTCAGAAGCCTGGCTGCGAGAAGAGGGGGGCTGCTCTTCTGGCTGTAGATTTGTCTCTGGCTGGCTGGCTAAGTGACCTTAGCTAAGTCCCTGCCCTCTTGGCCTCAGTGTCTCCTCTCAGTTAAAGTGATGTACATCGTTTCTCAAAGATGCTGTTGGCATCTCAGGTAGCTCAGGTATCTGTTGTGTAGGACTTTTCAACCCGCCGAACGCCAGTATTACCATCAAGCTATGTGACAACTCCACACATCCCTGTATCACTTTCAAGCGCTCCCTACATTGGCCCTTCTATGTCTGATGGTCTAACTGACAAGGCATGGGAGACAGGGACCACGAGGGACCATTTCTGGGTGGCAGTTGTGGAGGAGAGAGTGTAAGAGACAGGTGGGGCACAGGGAGTGAGTGGTGGAGGGGCAGCAACATGGTCATTGGATGTCTGGGAAAACAATGACAAGAAGTTAGGGCAAGAGGTGCTGGCAGGGAGGTGGGAAGGGGCCAGAAGCACTATTCACTGAAGGAATCAGGTCACTGTGCAGGACAGGAACTTTCAGCACTGCGGACAGCAGAATGCCACCTCTCCCCACTCCCCACCAAAGCCGGTGGGCCACCTTGGAGAGCTCCTGCGACACAGCCCTCCAGCCCTGCATTCCGCCCAGGAAAGAAGATCACACTGATTTGTGCTGCTCTTCGAGGCCCAGCTTCAGCCCTAGCTCCTCCAGGTGCTTCCATGGCTGCTCCAGCCCCCTGAGGGTTCCACTGCTCACTGCTCCTAGCCCACCTTGGGACAGGACTGTTCTTGTCTGCCACCTCGGGCGTCCAGGCTCTGCTAAGCTGCACAGCAAATGCCAAACAGTCACACCTGCAGGAGGCACCTGGGTCTCCCACACAGGCCACAGGGAGGCTGAGCACCGCTGTCAGAGCTGCTGCCACCGAGAGTACAATCCCACACAGTGTAGGGGCTGTAGTCCAAAACCGCAAACCTGCAGTCAGGCGTGGTCTCGCTTCCAGGCAAGAAAGCCTCCCCTGTTCCCAGGAAAGCAACCTGGAAACGGAGTCAGTAGGCATCTTCCTGGGACTGTAAGAGGGGGAGGCAGCTTCTCCCTCATTTGGTCTAGAGAGACCCAAAGAGGGACAATGACATGTTGGGGGTCACCCAGCCACCGTGTTCTGGAAGATGCAGGAACTTGCGCCCCATCTGCAGTTGTCTTAGCCACTTCGTGTCCAGATCCCCAGGGCAGAAAATGCCTGAGGGGCCAGACGCCCCACCCTCAGCCCCCTTACTGACTTTCCGTGGGAGGGGGCTACTCCAGATACGGCCATGACCTTCCTGTCTGGCTTGAGGCCTTCTGGGAAATATTTGCCCTTCACCTTGGTCACCTTTCTTATCTTTTGTGGGAAAAATCCCCACTGCCTGGACGAGGCAATGATGCTGCGGAGCATGACAAGTTGCTTTTTGCCTCCAGTTAAGACACCATTTGGGGAAGATGCACCACCATCGTGGTGCCGACAGCATAGCTCCCCTGAGCTTCCCAAACAAGGCGCTTCTCCCGGAGTCAACACCCCTGCATTGCTTGGATGCTGCGCAGCTGATGAGGGCTGGCCTGCTCGGGGGCCCAGCTGGAACATTTCCTGTCTTGATCTGATCACAGCCCATTGGTGGTGGGGGTGGCAGCTGGGGATGCTCCTCCAAGCTCTGAACCAGCCTGACCTAGAAGGAATGTTGGGTTGAGAGACTGGAAGTCTGCCATCATCAACACAAACATCAGGTTGGGAAGGGCCTCCCCAGGGCCAGCTGCTTATGACATCTGGGATGAGAGGCAGGGAACTTCTATTCCATTTCTTCAGTGTTGTGCGGACACTGCTCTCAGGGCCCCAACAGTCCAGCTGGACCTCCAAAAACCCTCAGCTCCTTATTTCCAAAGGACCTTTCACTCATGATGCCTTTTCATCCTTGAGTAGGCATGGCAGAGGTAAATGTCTATACTTAGGGTAGACAGTGGGGAAACTGAGTCAGGGGGCACAGAGCCATTTAACGGAGCCCACACTGGGCCCATGAAACAAGGAAGAGGTGTGACTGGAATCCAGCTCATTGTGTGAGATCACTGGCCTCCCCAGGGTTGGTGCAAGTGGGAGGAGGCGCCTACCACCCAGCTCCAGCCTCTATTGTGCGGGGCTGCCTCCTTCCAGTCATCCCTAGCAACGCTCAATGGGCTTGTCGCCATGACGCCAGCCTGTGACCTGCACAGGGAAACAGGGAGGAGAAGGCGAACGGGGGGACCCCTGAGGCAGAGACTGCTGTGGAGCAGAGGAACCTCAGGGTTTGGGGACCATGAGAACTTGTCAAGCTTACCCCCAACTAATACAGAGAAACTGAGGCCCAAAAAGGAGAAAGACCTGCCCAAAGGTGACATAAGCAGTCCATGGCCCAGTCAGAATTGGAACCGACTTTCGACCACAGTTCCTGTGAAGTAACGTGAGGTGAAGACATCTGGGACTGGCAGAATCCTGTGTCCTCTCTTTACCTACAATGGCATTGCTCCAGAAGGCCAAAGCCCTGCCTCTCTCCGGAGGCCTTTGGGGGTCCGACCCTCTGAGTGTAGACAGACTGCTCCCTCCCACTACACCATCCAGGGGCCACAGACTTGCGATGGCTCTCAGAGACGACAGAGGCCACACACCACCCAGAACAAGGACAACCATCTTGGCATGAATAGGACCCTCAAGGACATGATGCCAAGGATACAAATGCTCCTTATTCTGGGCCTTATTTTTTACTCCCCCTGCTGACAACGCTCCAGCTCTTCACGGGAACCCCAAGCAGCAGCATCTCCCCAGTTGTGACAGGGCCTCACAAGGACAGCATATTTTCTGTCCCCTCCACACAGATGAGGACACTGGGACGTGGATGAGGGGGACCTCGCCGTCACTCAGTGAAGCAGGGCACAGCCAGGACTTAGATCTGCCCTCCTGAATGTAGGCCCGGGTTCCTCCTGCTCTCCCTCACCCCAACCTCCACCCCTGCAAGTGTGTAACAGGAGCTCCCCCCCAGGCTCTGGAGCCCCTGGTTTTGGGTGGGTAGACTGCACTTGGGGCCCTCGGAGATGGTCCCTGAGAGTCACTGCGGGTGGGGCTTTGCTGTGGGGTTCCAGACTCTGCAGTGGTTGCTCGGGACTGGGGAGGGGGGTGGGCAGGAAAGGGTGCTCCATCTATGACTTTACTGAGTAAGGGGGAGGAGAGGGGAAGGGCAAGGTTTAAGTTCTCAGCCAGCCTGCATTTAGATTTCAAAGGTACATCCTGAAAATCCAGCAGTGTCCCACCAGAATATTCTGTTCCTGCACCATGGGGCTACGGATAAACAGCTGGGAGCACTACCACCAGGAGAGTTGAGGCCCATGGCCTGGACTGGCATTCAAAGCCTCCATGACCCTGTTCCCTGTACCCATGTCTCCTCTCCATCTGTTCCCACTCTCCCTTCCAGCTGGCACATCACTGGCCCAATTTTTCAAGGCCCTATCCAACATTTCCTTTGTGAAGTCTTCCCAGCTTACTTTCCCCTCCTTTTGGAATCGACCTCCTCCCATGTGCTCCTACAATCTTGACTGTGCTATTTCACTTAAGAGCAATTATCAGAAAGTTCTTTTCAAGAGTCTCTCTCTCTCTCTCTCAGGGCACCTGGGTGGCTCAGACGGTTAAGCACCTGACTCTTGTTTTCGGCTCAGGTCATGATCTCAGGGTTGTGAGATCGAGCCAGAGTGGAGCCTGCTTGGGATTCTCTCCCTCTGCCTTCCGTCCATTAGTGCAATCTCTGTCTAAATAAATAAAGTCTTAAAAAAAAAAAAAGTCTCTCTCTCTCTTTTCCTCTAGAACAGGAGCCCCTGGAAGGCTCAGGTCTTTCTCATGTTTGAAGAGCTTGTTGCTAGTAAGAGGAGGGCAATATTCTCGCGAACCCGGTAAGAGGTAAGCCTGGGCAGGAAAAGGACGAGTAAGCAGCTGGAGGTTTCCTGGGAAGAGAGGGAGGGAGATCAGGAGTGGTGGCACCTTTGGTCCTCTCTGAGATGAAGGGCCCTCAGGCAGGGGACAGCTGAGACTCCACCGTCACACTACTCGGCCGCCTAGGCCTAGGCATGCAAGGAGGAAAAGTGCTAGGGCAAGGGCCAAGAGCTCTCAGAGCCAGCGGAGGCCAATTAGTGCCCTGGCTCTTGTGGGACCCTGGGCAAGTGTCTTCCTTTCTGGGCATTTTCTACCCCTAAGCAGCAGGGGAGGGGACGGCTGCGCTGGAACAGAAGACCTTGCAGCTGGGAAACTCTGGAGCGTCTGGATGGCCAGAGGGGCGTCCACTCTGCTCTATCTCTCTTCCCTCCTCCTCCTCTTTGCCAGCGATGGCCAGGTATGTCCCACTTTCCCTCTCTCCCAGCATGAAAACCATTCTCACACAGGGTTAACTTCCCCACCCTTGGGCCTCACGGGTCAGGCTGTGAACAGGGCTCACTTGGGACTGAGAATGTAGACCTGAGTTTCTAGAGTCACAGCTTCTACTTCCTCAACCCAGAGGGGAGGCTCTATTTGGAACCCTCCCTGAGGCTCATACCCTCATACGACACAAATGTGATGTCTCCACTGCTCCAAGACCTTCAAGAACCACTCCCACCTCCTCCAGGAAGCTTTCCAGGAATGCTCCGGTGCCCATCAAGCCCCTCTTTCCAATCCCTGACTGTTGGTTTGTGCGAGTCTGGTCTTGAAGTAGCCTGGGGTTCTCTGAGGGCAGGGCTCAGCCCTTCTTGTCACTGTTTCCCCTCAAGGCTGAAGAGGAGATTTCTACACAAGCAGGCTGACTCAATGGGAAGATGCCTCTGGCTGGAGACCACTCAGTTTATGTGTTTCCAACACAAGCCGTGCTTTGTCTCTAGAGTGGGGTTCTGGGAAGTAGGGGCACCCAGACCTCCCCCTGGGGTTAGGTCAGGTGGGGTGTCTTTTTTTTTCCCCTTGTCCTGGCAGATGCCTCAGTATACGTGGGCCCAGCAGTTACCAACAGGACATGGTGGGAGCCTGAGAGCACGAGACTGAGGCTGAGCTGCGCTGGGTTTAACAATTCTGCAGGGGGAAAATAAGCCTTGTGCAGGAGGGAGCAGGTCCCCCTTTGCAGCCACGAGGGCCCCAGGAACAGGCAAAAGGAGGTGCTGGAGCAGGGAGGATAAAATGAGGGGTGGGAGGAGGAGAGACAGAGGATTGAAGAAGAGGGGGAGGGGAAGGGAGAAGTGGAGGGAGGAAGAGAGCTGGAGAGGGAGGTGAAGGGAGGGAAGGAGGGAGAGAGAAAGCAGCGGAGATAAAAAAACAAGAGAGAAAACGGGAAGACAGAAACATACACAAAGAAAGAAACAGAGAGAAAATACATCCAAAGACAAAGACGGAGCCACACATGGAGAGAGACAGAGACAGGGAGACGCACAGACATGCACGCATGGACATGGGCTCAGAGTCCACACAGGATAATGAGAGGTGGCAGGAAATGGAGTATATTGCCTACTTTGGCCTAGTCCATTTCCTTTCTCCTTGCAGACAGAGACTGAGGCCCAAGAAGGGGATCAGACTTGCTCCAGCTGATACTGTGTATAGACATTACGATAGAATTTGAACCTGCATCCCGTATGGGCTCGGAGAAACCTGGGGGGAGGGAGAGGCCACCTCCTGCCCCAGAACTGAAATGTCAAGTCCTCATCTTCCAGGCCCCGCTGTAGCCAGAGCTGGAGTGGGTGACCTAGAGCCCCTCACATTCTCCCGCCCCATGAGATGCACCTGTCCCCAGGGATTAGTGAGCTGGGGGTCCACAAAATGGTGACAGGGAGAAAGGCTCCCGGCAGCCACTGCAGGGAGCTTCAGCACCCTGGGAGGTTGGTGGCAGCAGGACTGTGGCCCAGCTGGTGGCCAGGTCTCACTCAGGGAGAGAGAAGTTCCCTCCCTGGGCCCCCTCTGCCCTGAGCTCTTGGCTGGGGGCCCCAAATCTGGTTCTCCAGTCCACTTGGTGGTTCCACAAGCTCCTTGATACCCTTTCAACTAATCCCTTCCCTGTTTAAGCCAGCACAGTCACTTTCTGAGAGGCAGCAGAGCCCGAGTTGGAATCCTTACTCTGTTACAAGCTGTGTGACTTTCAGAAAGTCAATTAACTTCTCTGTGCCTCCATTTCCCCATGTGTAATATGAGGATATTCCTATGTCTCCATTAAAGTGTCAGCATAAAGATTAATGAGTTAGCACAGGTCTAACAACAACCCAGGCACATGGAACCTGGGCCACAGAAGTGTGGGTGGTGGGGAAAACCTGGGGGGAACTTGGACACACAGATATTTAACTTGCTTCTGCAGGGACTAGCCTGTGTGGCTATGGACAAGCCCCATCCTTTCCCGTGGCCGTGCTGCATCTGGACAGAGTCTCTGGGTGAGAATTATCAAGGCTCTGAACGGGCCTCCCCATCTGGCCACCTGTAGCAGTCCACTAACCACACATCCGAATGCCTTGTCTCTAGCAGGAGGCGCTCTCCTGTGCTTTCTATTTCCAGACGACTATGTCCTGGATGGACATTTGCACTCAGATGTCCCTCTAGCTCCTTAGGGACAACATTACCTCCACCTTTGCTCAGCATTTTCCTCGTGTCATCCCTGACTCCTCCCGTGTCCCCGTCCCACCCCAGTCCTATACATTCCAGCTGCCCCAGGTCTCCTGCATCCGTCCCTGCCTCGGCTCCTGCAGCCCCATTTGACTGGGCCAGCTGCAGTGCCTCCTGACCCCTCCTCTTGTCTCCAGAGGCTGCGTGCCCCAAAGCTGAGCTCCCTCCTGCGCGGACGGCAAAACCCTCTGCAATGCCCTGCGTCATCTGACCAACATCCACCTGTCTGCTCTGGTCTCTTTCTCCTCCTGCCTGTGCTCTGGACAACACTCACCAGTCCCGAGGCACAAAGCATGGTTTCATCTCCTCCTGTATACCTGTTCCACTTTCACCTGCTAAAATCCCTCCTGTCCCCAGAAGTCCAGCTCTGGGGGCTAAGCCCTCCCCGATCCCCCAGGGTGGAGGCATGAGTCCTTCTTCTGTCCCTCTAAACTCTCCCCAAGAACCGTCTCTTTTGGAGGCAGTGTTGCCCCATGCTTAAGGGTGACGGCTGCGGATTCCTCTGCCTGCACTGGTGCTTAGGAGTGGACTATAACTTTGAAAAGTCACTTCACGTCTCTGAGCCTCAGTTTTCCTGTCTGCGATATGGGCATAAAAGTGGTACATATCTCAGGGGGCATTCAGGAGGTGGGGATGAGTGGGATCACATGTGCGAAGCTCTCTCTGTGGTAGCTGGAGCCCGAAAATGATCTGCACTTGGTAGCTTTGTGGCAGATTCTCTGTGCTCAGCTGAGTGGAAGAAAGTTCACGGGGACTAATGACTAAGCTACTATCTCACCCCGGGAATGCCGGCCCTCTCAAGAATGAGGCTTCAGTGGGGGGTGGGCTGCAGCATTGCAAAACTGGGCAAGAAGAGGAGCCAGACCCTTCTTCCTCTTCCCCAAGGCTTCTCATTGGAGCTGTTTTCCTCCCTGCATCCTTTGTAAAAGCAGATCCCACTGAAAAGGCAAACGGGGCAAGAGGACGCAGCGGCAAGGAGGCAGGGCCGGGGATGAATCAATGACCGCATTTCCATTGCCATGAGCCTCTCTGCTCTTCCCACCTCGGCTGGCCGCACTGGCTAATGGCCATGCTCCCAGCACCCGGTGCTCCTCCTCCCCAGCTGCTCCTGTGTGGCCAGCGCTTTGGGACAAACGAAGAAAATTGCTCATCAGGTACCGGGAGCTAACTGACACATTTGCCAACCTCCGTGGCGCCCTGACCTTTTCTCACCCTCTCACTTGATGTGACAAGAGTGGTCTGGTATGCGCTCCAGCACCTCCTTAGGAAAGTGTCCCCTGCCTCGCCTGTCCCCCTTCCCCCATCCTGCAGCCCCCTTGCTCTCCTCCATCAGGGTATTTGTTACTCTGTATTCCTTTTGTCTGTTGCAGTTGTCAGCGAGGGCCTCAACGACAGTGCAGTGGCTGGAACATAGTAGCTGCTTAATAAACTGACTGAAGAAATACTGTGCTCAGCTCGGAAGAAGAGACCGAGGCCCTGCCCTTGGGGAGCTCCAGGCTGGTGGGGAGAACAGGAGACAGCCCAGGCTGAGGGAGGAACCAGAGCAGAGCTCCCTCAGCTCCACGGCTACCGGGTTGAGATGCCTCATCACCTCACTTGTCCCTTTGTCCCCGGGCACAGTCTGAACAAAAGACCCTAGGATCCTGTGATCCAGCTCACGGGACCCTAAAAAGTACAGTTTTATAATCTCAGGACTGGGAAAGAGCATGAAAGTCATTCCTTCTGCTTGTACACCTCCTGGATCAGGGACCTCGCTTCTACCCAGAGAGGTTTGTTTTAATCATGGATGGGAAGCATGTCCTCAGATAATGCAGATATCTTCCTCAGCGGCTCTCCTACCTCTACGTAGCACCTGCTTCCATTAGGAGCACCTCTGCTGCTGGACTCCTCAGAGCACGGCTCCTCCCTGGGCCCACCAGAGCCCTTCGCTGGTGCAGACAAGGGAGTGCTGCTTAGCATCAGATGCAGGCACAGCTGTCTTGTTCTCTAACCATCTCTCTCAGCGGAGGCCCTCAGTCCCTGAGAGTTTGGACAGGTGTGTGTGTGCGTGTGCGAGGTGATGGGGACTTGTGCTGCTCTTCAGACACGGACATGCAGAGAGAGGCTGCTAGATGTTTCCAGAATGAGGGGCTTCAGATAAGGAAGCCCTCAAGGTCTCAGGAGGACCTCTCTTCGCTGGTGGGGTGTGGCTGGAGATGTGAGTGGCTGGTCAAGGTGGGCCAGTGATTTCTGCATCCATAGTCTTAGGAGACCCTCCCACGTGGCACCCATCGGACTTTCCACAGGGCATAGACTCTCCCCCCTCCCAACAGCCCCTGCTGAATTACCCCACCGGCAGCTTCTGCTGCCGCCTTCCCCAGAATGTCAAGCCAGCCAGTGATTTGCCAGGAGGAAGGAGGGCACAGGCTGTTCTCCCTGGGAGATGGGGGGTGGTCCTGATTCAGACACCACGCACTACCTGGGCAGTAGGAGTAACGCTGCCCAGGAGCCCTGACTCACAGCGCAGAGGGCCAGTCTGGGGCATCCAGGTAGGGATGAGGTGCCACCCACACCCTCTGGCCCAGAAGTGCCTATTCTCTGCAGGCCCCCACTCAACACGAGTGCTCACCCCATCTTTCCTGCCTCCTGCCCTCCTTCCGCTCTGGTAGAAAGAGTCTGATCCCTGCACTCACGCCGGAGTTTGGGAACCGAGCATACGCGGACCCTTCCGCCCCCCCCACCCCCCCGCCCCGCCTCGTGCTGGTAGCATTGGCTAAACAATTCAGGCACCCAGAGTATACAACGTGTGAGAGAGATTTGTCCTCAAAAGGGAGCAAGTATTTCCTTCTTCCTCTTCTGGGCTCTGGGCAAATCACCGCCTTACTGAGCTCTGAGGCTACAGCAGGGTAGGGGACGCCGCCGGCCCTCAGCAGGTCTCCGACGCCGGGTCCGGAGCCGTGCCCGCTCCCTAAACCGCTCTTCCGGGCGTCGGGCGCAGAGCCCGCGGCGGAGGATCGGGGGGCACTCACGGGTCGTGTTGTACTTGACGCCGTTGAAGTACTCAGGACACGGCCTCTCCACCAGGGCTCCGGCCGCGCTCCGGGGCCAGCACGTCCCGATCTGGTCCAAGGTCGTGTTGCAGTAGGAGTAGGGACCTGGGAGGCGGGAGACAGAAAGAGGAGCTCAGCTGGGTTGCCGCGGGGCGCGCGGCGCTCGGAGCGCGGGGCCTGGGGCGCACTCAGCACGCCGGGGAAGGAACCCGCGCCGCCCGCTCCGCTCGCCTCCGCCTACCCTCGGGGTCCCGGGGCAGCCCCCAGCCGTCCAAGAGCAGCTCTTCGGCCAGCGCCAGGCTGCAGTTGGCCTCCAGCAGGCTGTAGAGCAGCGCCGCGTCCATACCGCCCGGGAGCCGCGCGCCGCGCGCCGCGAGGAAGTGTGAGTGCGCGCCCGGCGTGGCTGCGAGGGACTGGGTGCCAGAGCGAGCCGTCCGGAGAGCGCGGGCGCCCGGCCCCTGCCCGCCCAGCCCCGACCTGCGGGGCAGCCTCGCCGCGCCGCGCCCGACCGCCCGGGGCTGCCAAGTCGGGACCCTGGCCGAGAGGAGCTGCGGAGCGCGGAGAGCCGCGGGCCCACCCGCGCGGTCGCGGCCAATGGCGGCGCCAGGGGGCGGGGCCGGTGGCTCCAGTCGGCCGCGCCCAGCCTCCAGAGCCCCCCCAACCCCGCGCCCCCCTGGTCCTCGGGGCCCGGCCCCCCGGCCCCGCCCGGAGTCCGCCTTCTCAGGCCGGGGCACGGTCCGGACGAGGGCGGCTGGGGGAACTAGGAGATGCGCCTAGGGCGCCGGAATGCTTCGTCCCAGGATCCGCAGGCCCCGGGGCTGCAAGGGGCGGCAAAGCGCGCCCACCCGCGCGCGGAGGAACCCACTGCAGCCTCCCTAACCGAGAGCCACAATTGGGCGGCCTGAGTGTCCTCTCCCTGAGGCCGGACACTGGAGACGGGAGGCAGGGGGAGCGGAGAGTCCACGTGCAGATCTGTGCTCTAGAAAAGCCCCTGTGGCCTGTGGGAAGGAAATGGATTGGAGGGGCTTTGCGGGCAGCAGGGAGGCCACGGAAAAGTCTAGTGAGATCCAGTGGCCTGAATGGATGAACCTTTGGACCAGGCCGTGGGGCTGGGATAGAGAGGTATTTCGGAAGACAGCCTGCCCTGGGGAGGAGGGAATGGAGAGAGGAGTGGGTGAGTGGGTTCCCACAGGAGCCAGGAGGCCGGGATAACACCAGTCTCCCCGCTGGGTGACTGGGGAGGGGATAGTGTTGTCATTTAATGGGAGGGGAAGTCCAGGGGAGAAACTGGCTGAAATTATCAGGAGGACTTCAAATACCCTGGTCTTACTGCCCCTGAGCTCCATAGAGAACAAAGCGAGAAGTGAGAATGTGTCTCTGTTCCTCTTGGCTTGGCCAGGGTCACCTGAAACTAGTTTCCATACCAGTGAGTGTGTGTGTGTGTGTGTGTATAGGACCTAAAGACCTTTATATGGAATTTGCCCAGGTCCGCTAGGACTGCCGGCTCCATAATTTGTGCAGGCCCCACTGTCCAAGTGCCCAGGGTGGGCCAGCTGCTGAGTGGGAGGGTCTGGGCTCAAGAGACAGGACCTGGGCATGATACCCCTCAACTCAGGCTGGGTTGTGGTCTTGCCTCTGTGTCTACTCTCCCTGCATGTTACCCCAATTCTTGCCTTCTCTTTTGGGGCTATTTCTCCAAGAGTGAAATGTTCTCTGAGGCCCCTCCCAGCCCTGAGAGTCTCTGGCTCTGAGTTTTGAGACACAAAGCCTGAGGAAGATGTACATGTGTGTGTGTGAGTGTGTGTTGAGTGTTTCTATCTTTAGAGGGCAGGGGGAGCTGAGACCCAGTCCCCGCTGGGCTGGAGGTCCCAGAGGAACTAGTCTTGTCCTCCCCGCTGCTGGCCTCCACTGGGAAGAAAGCTGCCAGAGAAGGCCGGCAGCACCCTGAACTAGCACTGTGCCCTAAGCAAAGAGAGGGGAAGAGGGGGGCGGGGCTGCCTTTGTGTGCTCTAGTTCCACCAGCCTCCATATTAATGCTTCCGTCACTGCCAAGGCAAAGCCCGAGAGCCCGAGAGCCTTGAGACCAGGGATGAGCACTGGCATCTCTCCAGGGCTCGCTGACTGGCGGGTACCAGGTGCAGGTCTGCCAGCCAGGTCTGTCTTCTACCTCTTGAATGGACTGTTAGAGCCCTTGGCTCAGACCTGGGCAGCTGCAGAGGCAATGACCCTTAGGCGTTCGTAATAACCTGTGCCAGGAGTGGGGAAGGATAGGTTGAGTCCCAACCCCAGCTTCTGACCTGAGTCCCCAACCCAACCCTAGGCTGAGTCCCGTCCCTAGTCCCAGGCTGAGTCCTAGCCCACAGGGTCCCCCATAGGCTAGAATGTGGCTGGCAGGGGCAGCCCATGTCCTCACCCGGGAATAGTCTCATTCATGTGCAAAGGAGGGCCCTCCACACACCGATCACATCACAGTCCAGGGGAAAAGAGAGAAATCAAACTAAGTTATTAAGGTGCTAATCACCAGAGCCACTGTGCAGGGGTGGTGACCAGAGGCCAATGACTTGTCGCCTCCCATACAGCTTTCTGCAGAGTACGATGGCCTGGGAAGCTTCGATGGCTCTTAACTGGGAGAGCACATGTCCTAAAGATCCCTCTGGGAAGTGACTATCTCAGTGGCAGAACCAAAGGCTGTTCCGCATCTTGATTGGACAGACAGGGCCCGCACACAGACCCACAGACCCAAGGTGCCCTGGTTTCCAGGACGCAGGGCCATTTCTTCATGGATCCTATTATTATGAGCATAATTGTCTGTTATTCTAGATGTGGCAGAGAGGAAACTGAAGGCAGCAGCTTTGGAACAAGTTGATTTTACAGCTCGCTTGAGTGTTCGTCAATAGGTAAATGAGGAAGAAATTGTGGTGCTGGGATGTGTCAGGAGCAGCACGGGGTGAGGTGGGTGTCCCCAGCCCACCTGTGATGTCAGCTGCAGTGACATTGGACAGTGGTGGGCGAACTTGGACACACATCATGGTCCTTCAGTGTGCAGCCAGATAGGCATGCGAGCAGACTGGAAACACATACACACACACACACACACACACACACAGTGTCTCGCTGTCATGTGTCTTCACAGCATCACACACATTCTCTCATTCATCAAATGTCAGCTGGAAAATAGGATTTAAGGGGATAGGGTCTGTCTCTGCCTCTCTGCGGGGTTGTGCTCGGTCAGACTGAATACACAAGGAGCAGGCAGATATGGGTCAAGGTTGTGGGGTTGAATGGGAGTTATCAGGGGGCTGCTGAGGGTGTGGAGTCTTGGGAGAAGCCAGGTGCCCCACTCTTGCCTGGTGGCCCTGGAGACGGTGCCGCCAGGCCAAACACTCCTCCCCCACACATCCCACTCCACCTTGGCACAGGGGGGATGGCCAAGGGGAGATGATATCTTCATGTCCAACCATGGGACCAGGCAGGGCCCTCAGCAACCCTCCAATCCCGCATTCTCATTGACATATGGATGAAAGGAATTTCCCGCTCCAACCCCCAGACCATCCTCATCTCTGCAGTAGTCAGACTGGGCTCCCTGTCTCTTCCACTAGACAGATGAAGTGATTTTTCTACAATTAAAATTATGTCATTCTTCCTCTAAGAGTGGCTCCCCATTGCCCTCAGGATGGAGCTCAGCCCTTAAGCACTGCAAAGAACACTCTTCAGATTGTCTATCCTTCATGCTCTCCCTCCTGCTGAACTTCAGATGCTCTTTAGAATAACTTGTCTTTCCCTGGAGCCATTCTATACCTCTGCAGCTTTGCATGTACTGTTCCCTCTGCTAGGAATGCCCTTACCGCTCTACACTCCAGGTAGCCTAGCCGACTCCCACTTGCCCTTCAAACATTCAGCTTGGCTTTCCCCTCCTTTGTCTTGTCTGGGTTGGGTGGCCCTCCTCGGTGCCTCCATCTCTTGGGGCTGGTCTATGTCACACGAAGGCTGTTGGTTTTTCTACTGTCTCCTCTACCAGCCCATGGCTCCCTGAGGGCAGGGCTGGTCATGTTCACTGACTGATTCCCAGCACCCATCAGAATGCTGAAGGCCTTGGCAGCAGCTCTGTCTTCCTGGCCAAGCCTCTCTTCCCATTTGACCAGCCCTGCGGGGTGTGTGTGTGTGTGTGTGTGTGTGTGTGTGTGTGTGTGAGAGAGAGAGAGAGAGAGAGAGAGAGAGAGAAAGAGAGAGAGAGAGAGCATGCACATGTTGGATTGGGGAGTTATTTTATTTCAAGGGATCCCTGAATTCATTTGGACCCTTATATTGCTTATGGACTGAATAAATAACATGCCTTACAATCTATGCCCTATGGGGCCTCTGTGACAAACAAAACAGAAATAATCCATTTAAAGCCTGCCTGAAGTCTCTTGTGATTATGTGTGGCTTTCCTTTATTTGGACCTCAGAGGCATACAGTTTAAGTGGTCATAGCCCTTGATTTATGACCACTTGTCATCATTAGCCCACATATGGTCTAAATTTATTTTATTTTAGTCTTTCCTTTATGGAAGTTCGGACGAAGTAGTAAATATAAGGAATCTATCACTGAATCCAAAACTAGATCATCGCCAATCACTTACATATTTATCTAAATACTCCTTCCCCAGAGGGAACATTCTCTTAAATATTTATCATTCCCTTGCTCTTAGTTTTTCAGTTTTATGATATGTATGTCTAAACAATAGATTGATTGGTTTTGCTTGTTTCTGAACTTACGTTAGCTATTAGGCATTTTCTCAATCAGTGGACACTTACAATGAGGTCAGTTTCATGTGGGGACCTGAGAAATTATTCCTCAGGTCCAAGGGCATTCTAACTGCCTATGCGTCCCCGCTTCCACACATGGTGCATAAAGGATGATGTGTCCTCACGACTGCTGCTGGGTAGCATCATCAATGATATGGTGGATGCATATTTATTGACATGGGGAAGTGTTCACCTTGAGTTATAAGAGGAAAAAACAGGTTACAAAATTGTGGACACAGGATCATCCCAGTTTTGTGAAAAAACAAAAAAGAAATAACATGAGGCTCTATAGATTGATAAACTCCTGGGGGATATAAACATTATAAACATTCCCAGGTTGTGGAATAATGAACAATCACTGTCTTCTTCAATATTTAAAAGTATTTTTTCCAAATTTTATCAATGTAATGTATCCCATTTGCAAACAGATGAATGATATTATAAGTTAAGCAGGGGAGGCCTTGTATTTGGGGAAGTTGAATCCCTCTCCACTAAACTCAGAGGAGGGGACGGTGGGGTACCATCCCCCAGGGGTCATGGGGAAGGTGAGGGTCTGTGCCATGCACTGCAGGGCAGGGCAGGGAGCAGGCAGTTGGTCTGCTGATGAACCAGTGTTGCCTCTGAGAGCAGAGAACTCTGGTGGGGAGAAGGTTGGGCTCTCCTGAAATGGGGGGCTTCCATTTCCTGGCTGATGGGTGCTTGACCTGGCCCAAGCTGGGTGTCTCCATGATCTCTCATTCAAACTCCACAGTAAGCCTCTGAGGCCAACTTAGACCTGTTTCTAACAGAGGAGGAGACTGAGGCTCAGCTCGTCTTCTGAGCTGAATTGTGTCCCCCTAAGTCCATATGTCTTAACCCTCAATACCTCAGATTGTGACCTTATTTGGAGATTAATAGGTAATGAAATTAAAATGAGGTCATCAGTGCCAGCCCTCATCTGATGTGACCGGGGTCCTTGTGAGAAAGGAGCCTAGGACACAGACGTGCACAGAGGGAAGACATGGGGCAGAAGGCGGCCATCTCCAAGCCAAGGAGAGAGGCCTCAGAGGAAACCAACTCTGCCGACACCTTGATCTTGTATTCGTAGCCTCCAGGACTGAGAAGATACATTTCTGTTGTGAGAGCCACCAGTCTGTGGTACTTCATGGCAGCCCCCAGCTAATGAACGCAGATGGCTTAAGTGACTCCTCAGGGCCACACTGCTTCTAGGTGGAGGAGGTAAGGTCGAGGCTTGAGTCTGTCTGACCCCCGCACCTGAGCTCCCGACCACTCCACTGTCAGGAAGGCAGGCAACAAGGCTTTCCCCTCCGATACCTGATGCAGGCTGCATTGGGTGCTGGATCCCACTGCTGGAAGCACCCTGACCCCCTTGTGGCCTTGGCAGCAGCTCCAGATCCCCGGGCACTCCCCAACCCTCGTCCTTCCCTGCCGCTCCTGTGGGTGCAGACCCGACAATGCCAGGACACTGGGCGGAGCCTGGGGACAGCTCTCCGGGGCCCACGTGAGCCCACGGCTGTTCTGTGGCGGACCCGGCCTCTGAGTCCGCTGCTCGAAGACTCCGAGGGGTCAGAATTCAGGGGCCCGGCTGCTGCCTCGCAGGTCCTTACTGGGAGGTGACACCTGTAGTCACGGCAACTGGAGAATGCAGTTTACACCTTCTGCCGGCTTATGAGCAGAGGGGCGTCCCCTCCTTGGGCTCTAGAATGCCAGCCCAGCCAGCTGCCTTTAGATGCAGGGAGCCGGGAGCTGGGACCCAAGGCCTTCTTCACTGGTGAAGGGCCTGAGCCCCCAATGGGGGAGGGGCCGGCCCCAGGACAGAGAATAGAGCAGGACCGGAAGCCGGTCACCACTCACCACCCCACAGAGCTGGGGCTGGTCCAGGAGAGCTGCCTCCTCCCTCCTGGCCCCCAGGAGCACCGCCCCCCAATCTCCCGGGGTCCGCCCCTGGGCGGTGGCTGTGGACGTGCATACCTGAGACGTTGGCCAGGGTCGTGAGTGCATGGCAGTACGGCTCCAGCAGTGCCCCTGGGGACTGGTCCATGGTGTCCCAGCTTGGCCGGGCAGCCTAGAGGACAGGAGGGATGGGGGCGCTGAGGTCAGGCCCTGGATAGCCACTGCCAGCGCCTGTGTGTTCCCCCCACCCTGTTCTGTCCCTCATCCCTGACCTCTCTTACCTCTGTGGTATAGAAAGGGAAACCGAGGAGGCAAATGCCTGGCCACATGGCAGGATGGCAGCCTGGCCAGGCGCGGAATGCTGACAAGCCTTAGAAATGGTCCAGTGCACCTTGACCTCCAAGACAGGAACCTGTGTTGTCCAGCCCCTGGTCCCCAAAGCTCTCCTCCTCAGGATGGGTGTCTACGAGCTGTTCGTTTACCTAACAAATACTTGTAGAATGCCTACTGTGTGTCTGGCCCTGTTGGGAGACCCACTGGGTGTCCTTGGGATTGTCCCAGGCCAGGTAGGGATCCCCTACACTCAGAAGGCACAGAAGGGAGGGGAGGAGAGCAGACAATGTAACTCTGTTTCCCTGTTACACAGGTAAACAGGCGGTTACAACCAAGGGTATCTCCTCATGGGGGAGACACCTAACCTGGACTTGGGAAGTCTGTTCCCCAAGAACAGGGAAGGCTTCCTGAAGAAGTGGCACTTTGGGGGCAAGCAGAAGAATGAGTAGGGGAAAAGGAGGGGATCATTGTACCGACGTGGGCACTCACCAGGGAATAGACATGTTAAATGCAACCATGGCAATTCCATCTAAAAGATAAAGACCATCCAGGATCCCATCTCCTGGAAAAAAACCATGAGAAAGGGTGCTGGACATAGAGGAATCAAGCAAATGTGGTTATCTTTGCCCCTGAGGGACCATCTTCTGGTGGGAAAGTTGGATGGGTGACCAAGTTGTTACAGCATCTACAATTTGCTGAGGAGGAATGGGGTAGCATCTTAGAGGAGGTCATGCTGATGTGGGCTTTGAAGATGGAGTAGGAGTTTGCTGAGCTGATAAGGATGGTGCCAGGAAGAGCATCCTAGGTAGAAAGCACAGCATGTACAAAGGCAGAGAAGCTGGGGAATGCATGATGTAAGACTGAACGAGAGAGCTCTGCACTCTAGAATTCTAACTCTTATCTCCTATTCTTCCCAAGGCCACCATTTTTCCTACTCTGTGGCCAGTATGTGTGTGTGTGTGAATGCATTTATGTGCTTGTGTGTGTGTGTGTGTGTATGCAAAATATTTTTTGTGCCTCTCTCTACCCTGACATTCCTGATTCCAGGATTCTAGAAGGCACTGCCCACCAGTGGGCAGCCCCAATCCCTCCCCTTGCTAGTCACATGTTCCCTCCCTGGTGGCTGGGTCAGTGTTTGCCCCAGGATGTCCCCGGGGCAAGAGCCTCAAGCCCTCAAACACCACGTTGCCCACATCTGGCTCAGTCCCTTTCCTGTGCTGGGGCTGGAGGCTGGAGGCTGCACATTTCGCCTCAGCGTGCTGGCCTGGAGCTCCTAATAAACGACCCCACCTGAGCAGATGGGCGAACACTGCCTGCCGTGCTCCTCAGAGAGCTTAGGGTGGCAGGCAGACCAGTCGCTGCCCCTGAGACCAGCCGACTCTCCCACGAGGCTGGCTACGGAAGGAGGTGCTGGGGAGCAGGGGCGCGTGCATGTGCGCGTGCGCGCGCGTGTGTGTCAGGTGTATGTGGGGTGTTATGTCTGTGTGGCCTGTGTGGTTGTGTGAGCAGTATAGGTTTAGTGTGTGTGTGTGTGTGTGTGTGTGTAAGGGGCTCCCATGAGCCGGGAGCTCTGGCTTCTTGGCCTGCAGGACAGACAGAAACTAGGGGCTATGGTCTTGCTGTTCACATATCCTGGGGGCTACTGGGAGCTCCTCAGCATCAGCTTCTTGGGCATCAGGAAGGCCGTGCTGCCCAGTGAGGCCCTGCCAGGGGTGAGGTGGGCTAGGAAGGGGAGGGGATACTCTTTGTCCCGGGATTTCCAAGAATTCTGAGCTCTCACCCTCAGCTAGGTCTGAGGAGAGCGTGGGCCCCAGGCCTGACCCAGCATACACTTCCCAACCCCCTTCTTGTCCCTTCTTGTTTAAGAAGCAGCTACTAATGCCCTCCCCGGGGGCACAGAATTTCCAGTGAGCCAGCATCATCTGGAGGTCATGGCAGAAGCAATGCTCAACCCAGACGCGCAGGTGTTGATGGTGGACCCTCGGGTTGGTCAGACTTCGCATCTTAGATGCAAGCTCCTTCTCTCAAAGCCCCCAACTACCATGTTGTGGCCCCATCCCTCAAGGAGTCTCATGTTCATCTTTGGGCGGGCATTCTGAACACACAGAGGGGGGCGGTCAGGGCCTCCTCCACCAGGACTCAGGCAGTGCATGGCTGTCCCTGCGTCAGACGCTATGGGCTGAGGCTGTGGCCGAGTCTCCTTGCTGGGCAGAGCACCGGGGCGCGGGACGCTGTGCTCAGTATTGATGTGTGCCTTTCAGACCTGGGCAGCTTGGGTGAGCAGATCACAGGAGGTTTTGGAATAATTCCCAGATCCGGGCTCCATCTTCTGTAACTTCTCCACGGGTCCAATAACGTAGCACAGCTAAAGATGTTCATTCTCTTCAAGGGGCTGATGGGATGGATTTGACTCAGTTCAAACCCACAACAGACCCTGGAGGTGCCTATTCTGGGCAGAGCTGCGGCTGCTGGGGGTGCTGGGTGGGCAGGGAGGAGGAAGAAGAGGCTGCCGCTCTCAGGAAACCCACAGCGGGCCAAGGAAGGCAGAGACATGGCCATGAAGAGTCACACCTCAAGGCCTGGGCCGCGAGCTCCCAGAGCCAGTAGACTACAAACCTCCCCATGTCCAGGGCTCTGGGCATGCTGCTTGTTAGCTCTGTGGCTTGGCCGAGTGACTTATCTTCTCTGAGCCTGGCTCCCCTCATGTTTAAAATGGACATAACACAAACCCCAAAGGGTTCTGGAGTACATTTAACAAGTTACGGTAGGTCAGGAGCCTGGCATGTGTCAAATGGTGGCCTTGTCAAGGCCGTTAGGAGGGGTCCAATTAGAGAAGTCAGAGATAGGGGGTAGGGCTTCAAACCCCATTGTGGGGAGTCCCAAGGCCCAACTCAAATCCTCCTCCTCCAGAAAAGCTTCCTTGAACCCCATGTCCCCCTTTCCCCAAATCCCTAGCCAGCATGGATCCCCCTTAGCCCTCAGCACCCCTCCCAGCACTGAGCCCCTGAAGATGCAGCCTGAAGCTCCCTCATTGGGCACACGGTTCAGCAGTGCCCAGTGCATGCTGGGTGAGGACCCTGAGGGCTCCATGGAGGGCTGGGCGCTGGAGCTCAGTCCAAAGGGATGGAAGCTGCATCCAAGGTAAGGGGAAGGATAAGAAGAGCAGAAAGAGATCCCTGGGGCAGGAGCTGAGCAAAGGCTCCAGGGCAAGAAAGCATAGGGCCTGCTCCGGAGGCAGCCAGCCTCTGGTTTGAGGATGCCATTAACAGGGTGGAGGGAAGCAGGTGGGAAGGAGAGGCTTCTTTAGTGGGCAATCAGCACTTACAATGTGCTAGACACAGCTCTAAGTGCTTTACCACAGCTCATTCAAGCCTCACAACAGCCTCTGAGGTAGCTGAGAATAACCCCATTTTCTAGAAGAGGCAACTGAGGCCCAGAGAGGCAAAGTCACCTCCCAAGGCTGCACAGCACGTAAGGGGCTGAGGCGGGACTAGACAGACAGTCTGGCAGGTTGTGGCTCGGTCAGATGCACAGAAGAGTCGGTCCTGGGTGAGGAAGTGAAGGCTGTGGTCCAGAGATCCTGAGAGTCCCCAGCAGTCTCCAACAGGCTGGCTGTGGGGCTCAGGAGGCCACTCAAGTAAGAAGCTGTTCTCCCCAGTGCAGTGGGGCCCGTGGGCAGAGAGCCGGGTCACAGGAGGAGTGTAGGCAGACCAGCCAGCTGGGCAGGGCCTCAGCACGTGGAGAAGTTTGGGCTCTATAACTTATTCTGAGGCCCCCCAGCCCCCCCATTATTCTCTCTTCTGCAGGGGACACCTTAGGCTTCTGCACCCAGCTCTTGGATGTCTAGGGGCAGAGAGCCACCCGCCGCCCCTCACCTCTACCCAGTGAGACTACAGGCAGTCCACATCTGTCTGGTTCACGTCTGTGTCCCCAGTTCCCAGCCCAGAGCCTGGCGCATAGCAGGTGCTCAATAAGTGTTTGCTGGCTGACTGGATGGATGGACAGATGAGACCACGGTCCCCTCAGCCGGGTGGACTGCACCCCTACCCCCAATTCCGGGAGCTCAGGTTCTGGGCTCTTCCTGCTTGTCAGATTCCTTCTCTCTCAGTTTTCACTCTGAGGCCAGCCCAGTTCCTGGTTCCAGCCTCTGTGTGCCCAGAGTTGGAAGGCTTCACGTTAGAAAGGGCAGGGGAGAGGCCCTGGCAGGAGGAGGCAGCAGGCCAGGGCCAAGATGCCAGCTACTCTTCCAGCCTGGGCCCTGTCCAGGCAGAGCCTGTGCCCCAGGGATCAGGCCAGGCCTCAAAGGTGCCACCTCCTTGGAGCCAGGCTGTCGGAGCCTAGTGCTCCCTCCTGGTCTGGCTACAAAGCTGCATCTAAATTTAGCCCCTGGCCTAAGCCAGGGTGATTTACAGGACCACAGGTCCTGTGGCTAGGCTGCCAGTCACAGAGGGGAATGGGGTGAGCTCCTGTCCTGCCTCCTCCCTCTCGGCCCAAGGTCAGAGAGGACTCGTCCGGGAGGGAGAGAATTCCTCCCCACTGTTTTCTTTCATTCACTGGTTTCATTGAGCCCGAGCTAGGGCTAGAGGAGGAAGAAACTCAGGCCCTGTGTGTGTGTGTGTGGGGGGGGGTGGAAGGGTGAGGGCAAGAGGAGGAGAGGGGGATGCCGGAGAGGGGGAGGAGGCCAGAGAGGGAAAGGGGGAGACAGGGGAAGGGGGACAAGGGCAGGAGGAAGAGCAGAGGGGGAAGGGAGGAGGAAAAAGGGAGGAGAAGGGGGAAAGAGGAGGTGTGTGTGTGGGGGGGAGGTACGACAAGGAGGTGAGGAAGAGGCAGACTCTGAGCCCTGAGCAGACACACAGGAGGCAGTGCTGGAGCTGAGGCTGACTGAGGCAGAGGGTAAGGGGCTGGAGGTCATATGAAGGAAGTAGGGAATTATTTTCTGGAGTATCTGGGCAGGCTTCCTGGAAGGGGAGACTAATACTAGATTCTAACTTAACAGGTGCTGGACTTCAAGTGAGGACCCCACAGGCCCCAGCAGCTTCCTGTGGGCCCTCCCATCCCTGAGGGCTCCAGTCAGGTGTCTCTTCCTAAGATGCCCACTCTCCCATCCAGTTCTAACCACCAACAGCTCACCTGGAGAAACTTCCAGGCCTCTCCTTATCATGTGCTCTTTCTCATCTCTGACAGCCTGTGGCTCTCCCTTCTCCATGCCTCTCCCCTTACCTATGCCAAGCCCTGGGCTCTCACACAGATGTCTGAGGATGGAGGAAGCACTGGAGGGGGGAGGCCCAACAAAGGGGGAGTGGGCTGCCCTGCAGGAGGCCCTAGAACAGGTCCCTAGGTCTCAAATTATTTCCTTAATTATCAACTCATCTAATGTCTAGTTGAACTAAAAGTCACTCCATTCTGATTTGTTTTGGCATCTGAGTATCTTGATTAAATTTTTGTAAAGGGAAGAAAATCTGGAGTCACGTTGCTTGGTTTGAATCCTGACCCTGCCACGACTAGAGGAGTGACCTTGGGCACATGACCTTGCCTCAGCTTCCTGATCTGTAAAATGAGGGTAATGATGGTTTTATCCTCTAGGGGTGTTTTGAAGCTTAAAATAGGTAATGCAGGGGCGCCTGGGTGGCTCAGTTGGTTAAGCGGCTGCTTTCGGCTCAGGTCATGATCCTGGAGTCCCGGGATCGAGTCCCACATCGGGCTCCCTGCTCAGCGGGGAGTCTGCTTCTCCCTCTGACCCTCCTCCCTCTCATGCTCTCTGTCTCTCATTCTCTCTCTCTCAAATAAAAAAAAAAAATAGGTAATGCATATCAGTGCTTAGAACAGTGCTGAGCATGCAGTAAGCACTGTGTAGATGCAAAAGGGAATAAACAAAATAAGCTTATTGAATAATCTACCCTTCCCTCTGGTGGGCTTGAAATGACATCTTAAAAAATAAGAATTTTGAATAAAGTCACTTTAGACAAACTGGCTGAGGACTCCTAATAATGGCTAAAATCAGATAAAGTAGAAAATGACAGCTGAGAAGGTACAGAATGGTCCTGTAATTCATAAAGTGCTGCAAATTTAAGACTTACCAGGAACACAAAATTAAGTAAGCAGTACTCTCAGACAAATTGGTATTTTAAAAAGCACATAAACATCAACAAAGTGGCAAAAAACAGAGAATGAATTGGATGATTGTCTTTGTCACCTACCCAGAAAGTAGCTGAATTTTGGGGAAAAGTTATTAGATGAATTAGCTTCTGGCAAATGACCCCGGAGCTCCCTGCCCATGAGCTGTAGACCCTGGGCGTGTGGGGAAAGGGTGGGGCCCTGGCCTTGGTCTTGGGGAGGGCTGTGCAGCTTAAGAGGGGCCAGGCTTCTGGGGCCCCAGACTTCTCTCATTGCTCAGCCTTCTTGGGACAGGTGGCCCCACCAGAAGGCGGGACCTGGAGCAAGAGGCCACAGAAGGGCTGTTCTGAGACCTTGGGGGTGGGGCGAGAGTATTTTGCATCCAAGGTCCAAGAGGCTGGACCCAGCCAAGAGGGGCTGGTAGACTACTGGGGTCTTCACAGAGGGGAAGGTGAGTAGTTCAAAAGGTTCGAATGGAGAGTTTTGGAATCCAGTGGCCATATTACTTAGCCTCACTCCACCTCCATTTCCGCCTGCAAAGAACTATCTCACCTTCCGCCCTTAGTCCAGAGCCTGGTGTACAAGAGAGGCTTCATGATTATATGCAGCCTCAAGAAAGCCGATTCCCAAAGCCCTCAGAGGGCGACCGGGAGCACCAAGGTCAAAGCTCCTCTGCGGGCCTGGTCAGGGTGTCCTCCCCATTAAACCACCAGCTGGAACTTCCATAATGGCAGATCAGGGCAGGTCTCTCCCCCACTCAGGAAGCTCCCAGAGCTCCCGGTGCTTTCGGGATGGAAATCTGATCCCACCAGGGCCCACAGACCCCCAAAGCCTGGCACCATCTCTTCTCAAGGTTGGGGCTTGTCCGGGCCTTCTCCCACTGCTGGCTCTCCCCGCGGCTCTCCTCTGGGGTCCGCCCCGTCCCTACCCCAGCTGTCCTGTCCACCGCCCAGCAGATTTTATCATAACCCGCACACACTTCTCTTAGTTCCAAAGACCAGCATTTGTAAATGCACACTCGATTCTTCACCATTATTTTCTTCCTGCCTATAGTTCCTTCTAGGCCATCAACTCCGTAGGGCAGGCACAATGGGCCGGGGTTCTCCCCCTCAGGTCCCCACCGCGCAACGTCCTCCTTAAATGCCAGTTCAGTGAACGAGAGAGCTGGAGGCCGGGTCCCTCCTGTGGCGCCTTCCCTCCCACCGCCGGCTCCAGGTTCCATGTTCTCTTCTCACAGCGAGCGGAAATCTTGGAATAGTTGGACGAGGACCCAGAAATAAATGCCGTTACCACAAGGAAGCCTGCACTTTGGGTCCAGAGAGCGCACGGTTCAGTTCCTCTCCTGGGGGTTACATGTGACCAGTCTTCAGTCTCAGGCTGGGGTCTACCAGGGAACTAGGGGTAGGGTCTGGTTGACTCTAAGGGGATACAGACTGTTGCCTCTCCAGTTCCCAGTTCTGACACCCCCAGAACCCAGGGGACCCGCCCACAGATCCCTACCCCCACCCCTCAACTTGGCCTGACTCTGGGGCAGTGGCCTCTCTGGCTCACCAGCCTCTGCAGTCGGCATCATGGCCCCCAGAGGGCAGGGTCAAGGAGCAAGCCTGCGCCTCACAGCTGGCTCCCTTGGAAGGCATGTATCTCGAGAATGAGGGGCAGGGGGCAAAAAGAGCTCAAAGTCCAGGGCATCTGGGGTGGGGGTAGGAGGATGCAGGTGGAAGTGAACCCACTCCACAACCTCTACTCATCCTAAGTACAGCCTTCAATGTCATTAAAAGGACCTCGCAAGGGGCGCCTGGGTGGCTCAGTTGTTGGGCATCTGCCTTCCGCTCAGGTCGTGATCTCAGGGTCCTGGGATCGAGTCCCGCTTCGGGCTCCCTGCTTGGCGGGAAGCCTGCTTCTCCCTCTCCCACTCCCCCTGCTTGTGTTCCCTCTCTCGCTGTGTCTCTGTCAAATAAATAAAATCTTAAAAAAAAAAAAAAAAAAAAGGACCTGGCAAGTATCAGGATCGGTTGCCCACAGGGGGTACTGACCACCTCTCTCTTCCCCTGACCAGACCCCCTGGGAGGGCAGGGCCCCTGGGGGCCTCGTGCTTTGCCTATAGTGCCTGGCACAAAACCATTGCTGAATTCCCTGAGTGCTTACTCTGTGCCAGGCACGGTACTGAGAGCTTTACTTACATTATTTCAGCTATTCCTCATGATAACTCTATCCAGGAAGCACTGATATCACCTTCATTTTACCCAGGAGGAAACCGAGGCTCAGAAAATCTGAGTAACCCGTCTGAGGTCACCCACTAAGCAGCAAAGCAGGGATTTGGCAAAGCCACTTTGCCACCGTCAGTGGCTGCTCGCTCTCTATCTGTTGCATGAGTGTTAAACAAATGAGTCGTCTGTGTATATGAGAATATCGAGGCCCAGGAAAAGGTCCCAGAAGCTGGTGTGTGGTAGATTCGGGACAACACTGGGTTTCCTGACTTCTAGCCTGGTTCTTCTCCCCTGAATCGTGTGGCCTCTGGGCCCCTCCTGCCTCTCTGAACGCTTTTAATGTTGTGGTCCTTCAGGAGAAGTGTGACCTGGAACAGATGTCCCTCCTTCTCTGAGCTTTGGTGCCCCCGTCTGTAAAATGGGGGGAGGGTTAGAGATGGGTTCCTCCTGCATCTGTTTCTGGGAACCATTTCCTCCTAGCCTCACCCCTAATTCGTCAGCTCCTTCTGTATAGACCCCATCCATCCTCCACCCCAGCATCCACCTGCACACCCTGACTCGGGCCACAGGGCAGGGGTTGGGGTGTGCCCACTGTTTTCAGAAACCCTGGGCTAGGCTGATCCTCCCAGTGCCTCCTCTGTCCCATTGCTCAATTGGACCTGGGTTTAAGGCACTGAGAGGAAGGTAGAGACAGGGTGGCAGGAGACGGTGGGCGTGTTTCTCCTGTTCCCTTGTGGGGAGGGCTAGAACTGGGGTGGGGTGAGGGAGGGTGTGATGGGGAGATGGAGTGGGACCCGGGGTGGGGGGGAGATGGAGTGGGACCCAGAGGGGAGGCGACAAAACAGCCAGGGGATAGGGAATTTCTGGACCAGAGGAGGGCATGCCCTAGACACTAGAGATTCACCCTCAACGCTCTGCTCAGCCCTGAAGGGCCTCCATGTCCCATCCTCGCTGGCGTCAGCTTCCTCTCCTCTCCACCTGCCTCTCTCATCAAGGCAGGAGATCCATCTCCACCCCTCATCCCATACGGGGATCCCCAACCTCAACCAGGCCACCAAGTCCTGAGACCTCCCTCACCCAGCTCCTAACTGGGCTGAGTGAAACCGGGTCCAGTAGCGGAGCACTGAGACCCGCCTCCCACCCCGGAGCTCCCAGGGCCCGGGCGCCCCCCCCCACGCCCCCCCAGGCCGACCCCCACGCCCCGCACTTACTTTGAGCAGCGGCGGGAGGAGGTAAAGCAGGCAGAGGAGCGGGTGTGGGGCGTGGAGGAGGTGCGGGGGCCCTGCGGGACCCCCCATGCCAGCGGCGGCTAGGGAAGGGAGCGCACCTCCCCTGCGCGAAGGTCCCGCCCCACCTGCCCCTCCCCCAGCCGGAGCCCCGTTGGCCCCCTCCCTCCCCACCGACGCGCCGAGGCCAAGGTTAGGCGCGGGCCCAGGGGGCACTCTCCCCCCTCCCCGCCCCCGGGCCAGGGCGGCGTGACACCGCCCCACAGCCCGCCCCTCGGGGTTATTTATAGCGGGTGCTGGGCAGCGGCTCTGCCCTGCCGCCCGGGGCCAACCTCTGTGTCCAGCCTGCTGACAAAGGGTTAATGCCTTTTATCAGCCCGCCCCTTTTGCCAGGGCAGTAGCTCTCCAACTTGGAGAGAGAGGGATTGAGAAAGGGAGGAGGGGGCGGGGCTGGGATGGTAGCCACAGCACCTAGTGACTTAGGTGGGTCTCATGCGGGGGGCCTGAGGGCATCTTCTGATTATCTGGGGAACTTGACCAGGCTCCAGAGCCTATTGGGATCATTGAAATTTGAATGTGGAGTCTGGGTTAAATAATAGTATTGTATCAATGTTCAACTTCCTGAATTTGATAACTACACTGTGGGTAAAAGAATATTCTTGCTTTGAGAAAGTACACATTTAGGGATAAAGGGGCACCGGGTTTTCTAACTTACTTTCAATTCGTTCAGAAATACACACACGCACCAGAACAATCAAGCAAAATGTAAATTATTGGTAAATGTGGGCAATGGGTCTATGGTATACTTCTAATCATTCTTCCACCTTTTCTGTAAATGTGAAAATAAATGCTACATTAAAAAAAGAAAACCAAACACCAATGACAACAAATGCATGGATGCCTCTCCCCCCGCCAAGCACCCCCAAGGGATTCTGATTATAGGTTGGGGAGGTGGGGGGACACCTCAGGCATTGATATGATTCAGTAGGTTGCTCAAGGATCCTAATGTCAGGCAGGGCTGAGCAGTATTGGCCTGCGGTGGGGACAGGTCCAGCCTGGAGCAGGGTCTGGGCTCAGGAGGTGAGGCCTGCTGTCTGGAAGGCGCCAAAGCAGCCCTTGGAACTGTTCTAAGGGTGGGCCTGCTGTAGGGAGTTTAAAATCTTCTAGGATATGAGGGGAAAGCATTTGAGGAATGTGATTAGTGGGGCATTTAGCTTTTCCTGGAGGTTGCAGACTAGGTGGGTACAGGCCCTGGAGATCTAAGAACCTTAGATACTCTGTGTTTACTCTGGTCTCTCTGCCTGGGACACTTCACATCAAGTCCTCCTCCCCTCTACCTGCTTCCTCAAGGCAGCCTGACCGGACCGTGCCAGCCCCCAAGTATGACCCTCCCCTGAAACCTCACAGGCCAGAGTCAGCCCCGGGCTCTTCCTCACTGGGGACTGTTCTCTCAGTGGTCCTAGGGCAGTTGAGACTGGCTTCCCACCAGCTTGGGGAGGAGGCAGGGATCCCTTCCTGAGGGCAGAGCCCCAGTCTCCCCTCTTCTGTTTATTTCTGCTCCCCCACCCTCTGTTGCACAGAGCCTGGCCCCAGTGGTGGTGGGGAATCTTTATGGGAAACACTGAGGAGGAGTTGACCAGATCTCCCCATTCATTTAAAGGTGACAGGGTGGAAACCCCATTCCAAGTCTTGGGCTAGGATATGGCTTTGCTGGACCTAGTCAGATGGGCTTGGTCAGAGCAGGCTCCTGGCAGGAGATGATTGCTTGGCAGGAGTCAGAAGGGTGAGCAGACTCAGAAAGAGAGCTGATGGGTTGGCACGGGGCCCACCAGTGCCCTTCAGCACATGTCACTGGGCATCTCCACGGCCCGTCTCCCAATGGTCCTGTTCAACAGAGAGCAGAGGTTCTGACCTCAAGGCCAAGCTCATGGCCTGGGGAGTGTGGGGAGTGTGCCAGGAGAGGGAAGGGATGTGGAGCCCGTGAGGTCTGGGCAGAAGGAACTGTGATGGGAGCTGAGAGATGGTGCAAGGTGTGGGGCAGCTCAGGGAGTGATGAAGGGAACTTCAGGAGAAGGTGTTGCAGAAGCACCTTGAGTGATTTAAACGATGGAGAAGGATAGACCTTTACTCCACATGCAGGAGGCAGGGTGAGCAAAAGCAAGGAGTTGGCCAAGTGCAGGTAGGCTGGGCTGGGGGCCTGGTTGGGTGGGCACAGCGTAGGGCCAGGGCATGGGGGACAGGCTGGAAGGAAGGTAGATCCACTCTGGTTCTAGAAGGGTCTGCGGAGCAGGCACATAGGTACTCGGCCACATTCCTCCCTGGCAGGGCATTCCTTGTGGTTCCAGACCAATCCCCTCCTCTGACGTTGAGTGCTCTTGGGAAAACTAGAACTGTATTTTGTATGAGGTGGGGATCCCCAGGTATCCAGGAGTTTGCATCCCCCAACCCTCAAAGGGATCCTTAGCCATTGACTGGCTGGTGTTCCTTTGGCTGGAGGCGGATGAACTCCAGGTGTAACTAATACTTGGGGCTTCTGCGGGGTCAGGGGAGACTGGGACTTGGCCTGGCATCTCACTGCTGTGGGACTCGCTTGCCTTCTCTGTCCTGCTTTGCCCCTTCTCTTCCCAATCTGTCCTGGGAGTACTTCCCTTAAGTACTCTCTGCATGTTGAATCCTTATCTCACTCCTGGGGACTTAAGGGAACCTAGAAGGTCATGGAAGTCTGAACTTGACCTCTCTAAATGTAATGGGCTAAAAACAAACAACAAGAACAATACAAAACACACAAAACCCTTGAGCCTCTGGGGTATCCTCAGGCCAGCCCTTCTTGGCTTCCAGAGGCTGTGCTGATGGAAGAAAGCCTGTTTACAACTGTGATCTGGGCATCGGGCTGCTGTGGATTGGCCCACTGCAGTTGACCAGGCTAGGTAAATGAGAGGCCTCCCTGCGCTGACCACAGTTGGTTGGTACAGGAGTGGACAGCTGATCTGAACTGACTCAATCACAGTCCTCCCCTGGGACTTTAAAACTTTGCATCAAAGAAAACTGTCATTTGTGAGATTTGTATTCCTCGGAGCAGACTCCAGGGTTGAGGAGGCTTTTTATTTCTGATATGCCTTCAAGGTTCTTTTTGATTATGAAAGATGAACTCAGGGTGGTCTGGAAGGAAGGTGGGTGGTTTGCTTGGTAAATTCAAACAGTGGAAATGCCTAGATTTAGCTTGGTATCCAAGATGGAGAAGGATCTGGGCTAGGGATTTCCCAGGGACTTGGAGAGAAAAGAGGGGACAAGGACCTCGGGGTTGACCAGGTCCAAGGGGGACAGGATGGGCAGGAAGGGCTTCCCCGAGTGTGAATGGTCAGTGAACATGAGTGACAGGGCTGTTCTCCATCTTCAGAAGAAGAGCACTATGCACACCAGCGTGTGTCATGGTGCTTGGGAATGAGGAGGGGGTGCTGCGCTGTGTGAGGATACAGGGTTGGAGGGGAGTCAGCAGCTGCAGGAAGTGGAAGGCGGACTGGACATTTCTTTGTTTTGTCCAGAATGGTCCCATCCTTCTGAGATGTGCGTCAGCCTCTACTCTAGTGTTGCTCAATATTTATTTTTTTCATTATCACCACCCTTCATGCCCCCGAAAGGAGACGTTTTAGACTTTTTCCTTAATTGCCCTCCCCACTATGAAATTTTAATACGATCTGGTTATGTATTATGGTTCTTTGGAGGGCCACCAACCATTATAATATCCAAGATTGTTCTGCCCTGCAAGAACTTCTGTTCCCTTCTTGGGGGCACTGTTGCCCCCCTTGAGAGGGCATGCTCTATTCCAACCAGGTGATTTGATCAGCAGTGGGCCGCTGTGGATTGGCCCAGTGCAGTCGACCAGGCTAGCTAAATGAGAGGCCTCCCCGCGCTGGCCACAGTTGGTTGGTACAGGAGTGGACAGCTGATCTGAACTGACTCAATCACAGTCCTTCCCAGGGATTTTAAAACTTTGCATCACAGAGAGACCATCCGTCTTGGAAATAGTGAGAGATGCCAAGTGCAGCAGCTACATGGAGAGGGTCATTAGGAGAGGGCCAAGCTGAAAGGACGAGCCTCCACATGCAGGGAATAGGGAAGAGCAGGGGAGAGGAGGTTCGGGTGGCCTTCCAGGCTCGGGTGCCAGTCCGGCTGGAAGCTTGCTTTGCCGATGCCCCCAGTAAGGGACCTCTCTGACAATTCTTCTCTGATGCTTGAGCTAGCTTGAGGGGGCTCTGTCACGTACTGTCCTAGGAATTCTGACCAACACAGAAGGGATCAGAAATTGAACAGGAGTAGAATTCTGACTGAAAGGTGCCCAGGAAAATGTGTAGAAACCACAACTGTTGAAGGGAGTCCAGACTTCTGTAAAGCTCACGGGCTGGAGGCCGTCGGGTCGCTGTGTGTGGCTATGAAAGGAAAGGGTGACTTCGGAGGACTGGAGTTTTAGAGGAGTTGGAGTTGAGCAGGGGAGGGACAGGGTTGGGTCTGTGTTCTAGAAGGCTTGTTTGAGCAGCAAGGCGGTCTTGGGTTGGAGACAGCAAGCCTGGAGCTAAGGACAGAGCAGAGAACAGGTACAGCAGTCCAGGCAAGAGATAAGATGGGACCTCAGTCCAGAGTGGGGTCTGTGGGGAAGGCAGGGCCTGCACCACGGAATGGACATTAGCCGGGCTCCCTGTCCTACCTGTTGGGGCCCCCACATGGACCCCCTGTCTTGTCTGCTCAGACCAGGTGCCATAGCAGATGAGGGGGTGCTCCCTCCCACCCCACCTTACGGCCAGATGACATCCTGTTCCCCAGGCTTATGACGCTCTTTATTTTAGCTGTGGTCACACCAATTTAGCCTCAGACTGCAGAGTATGCTTTTGCAATGCAATTTCAGAATACAATTTTATTCTTTTGGTGAAAGAACAGGCATTGATTTTGCTCATTTTTTATTTGGGTTCTGTCAAAATATCACTTTGATATTTCTCTCTCTCTCTCTCTCTTTTTTTTCCCTCCCAAATCCTGCTTTGGGAAGGTGGGGTCCAAGCATGAGTTATGATCAGCCATGTTGTCACTCGACTCTAAAGAAAAACAAGTCATCATGTCGATTAGTAAGGATTAAGTCAGCTCTGGCAGAGTCTCTACCTGCCCATGAAGGAGCCTTGAACTTTGTGCCTGGAGAACAGCTGTGGGGCTAGTATTTTCTGGAATAGTTCGGGTTCCAGTGTCGAGTGGCACCCGGGGCCTGGCTCTTGCTTGTCGTGTCTGTGGTTTCACAGTGCCCCGTCCCCTGTGCAGGCTCCTCCCGCGAGCAGGCACCATGGGCTGGGCTGGGCAGAAACCCTTGGAGGGCATCCTGAGGGCAGTGCGGGACAGGCTGCTGCTGTGCCCTGGAAGGGTGTCCAGTCCCTGGGCCCCATCCCACCTCTCCCCCCGCTCCAGTGTTCTCTGTGGCCCCTGTGATGATGAATCTCTTGCTCCCTTCACCCTTTTCCCTCAATTCCTCCACTGCAAAATGAAATCATGACCCCTGCCACGGAGGGCCATACCACTGTGAGGACTGGGTGAGAACACCCAGCCCCTAGAAATGTGAGGACATGTCATAATTGTCATTGTTTCTTCCAGTTCAAAGTCAGCAGACATTGAGGGCCCACTATGAGCAAGACGCTGCGCAAGGCATTACGACGGGTGCCTAGAACGGAGTAGATTCTGAACAAATGTCTGTCAAGTGAACACATGAAAGGGGATGATCACCTGTGTGGCTGGGCTGCCTTACATTACCCCCAGGGCATGGAAGAAGCCAGAGGAGTTCAGATTCCCAGGGGTGTGGCCTCCCTGTCGGGGTCCCTGGTCTCTGCTTGGCCGCTCTCCATGCTGGCCTCTCAGGCAGACACTGGGATAACCTTCCTGGCCTCGTGGGGGGTGGCAGGTCTGCTTTGCTCCCTCAGCCCCAGCCAACCCATCAGCAACATGGCAGAGAACCCACTTCCTTCCACCCTGATCTCTGCTCCACCGTCCTCAGCTGTTCCCAGAACAAGATGAGGCCCTGAAAAATACAGATTAGGGGGTTATGACAGCTAAAACTAGCACCTCCTGATTCACGCCTCCCACCTTCCCAAGACATACAAAAATCGTCAGCAGTGCTGAAGACCAGACATAAGCCAGAAACAAGGAGACATCTGACTAATCACAACTCCAAGAAAGGCCCAAAGCAGGACACTGGGCCCCCTCTTTGCCCTGCCTTCCAGCCAACATGCTTTGGCTCGTGAAGAGGAGGGAAGCCGTGTCCCAACTGTGTGAGGGGACAATTTTTCCTCTGCTGTCCTCATCCATAGCTCTTCCCATGTGATGACAGCTGTCCTTTGAGACTGAACTCAAGTTGCTGGAAGCACGCTAGACTGCATCCCAGGGGAGGTCTGTGACCTCCCCAGGCGGGTTATGTATTCCAGGGAGCTCATGTTCTCATGGTCACCTCTGGTCAGAGTCCCGGTTTCTGCTGGTTTCTTGATCCGGCTCCTTCTCTTCTCTCTGGTTTGCACAGACTCACGCACGGATTTGCCCTAAGCCCCCGACCTCGGAGCGGGGTGCAGCCCCTCCGGCTTCCCAGAAGTGCCAGCCAAGACTCTCTCTCACCTTGCTGAGTGGAGCCCCTGCTGCTCGTGCTGGCTGCGTGGGGATCTGCCGCCTCTAACTTGGTGGCTGCCGTGCCTTGGCCCCACTCGGCCTCGCCTGCGGACGGAAGCTCTGCTGGGGACAGCACGTTGCTGACTCTGCGGGCCTCAGACATCCCTGCAGCTGGCTGGCAAGGGGGAGGGAGAAGGCTCTCCTCTCCCCAGGTTCCTCTGTTTGAGGTCCCCCAGCAGGGTGCTACCGGGACAGCTCGTGTCATGGATACATGGGGCCACAGGCCACCAGAGGGGCACAGTAGAGGTGTGCAAATGACAGTCACTGGGACACACTGAGGCCCCTGCTGGCCTCTGGCCTCGGGCCTGCCGTGACTCTCCCTCGAGGGTCTCAGAGCAGCTCTGCCATTTTGCTTTTGCCTGTGTTAGATAGGGTTCTCCAGAAGAACAAAACCAGGAGGATGTGTGTGCATACAGAGAGATTTATTTTAAGGAATTGGCTCACACAATTGTGGGGGCTGGCAAGTCTGAAATCCAGAGGTAAGCCAGCAGGTTGGAAAATCAGGTAAGAGTTGACGTTGCGATCTTGAGTCTGAAACCTGCAGGGCAGGCCAGGCAGGCTGGAAACTCAGGCATGGTTTCCATGTGGAGTTTTGTTTTTTTGTATGTATGTATGTATGTATATATGTATGTATGTATGTATGTATGTATTTATTTATTTAAAGTAGGCTCCATGCCCAGCATGGAGCCCAATGCTGGGCTTGAACTCTCAACCCTGAGATCAAGACCTGAGCTGAGATCAAGAGTCAGACGCTTAACTGACTGAGCCACCCAGGCGCCCATGGCAGGTTTTTTTTTTTTAACTGAAGTATGGCTGACCCACAATGTACATTGGTTTGAGGTGTACAACATGGTGATTTGGCATGTCTAAATGTTATGCTATGCTCATCACAAGTGTAGCTACCGTCTGTCCCCAGACAGCACTATTATCATTGACTGCAGCCATGTGGCGGACTTGAGGCTGAATTCCTTCATCTTTGGGAAGACCTTAGTTCTTCTTCTTAAGAACTTCAGCTGATTGGATGAGGCCCACCCACATTACAGAGGGTAATCTGCTTTACTCAAGATCTACTGATTTAAATATTAGTCACATCTGAAAAATACCTCCACAGCAACATCTTGATGGGTGTTTAACCAAGCAAGTGGGCACCATAGCCTGGCCAGGTTAACACATAACATTAGCCATGACATAGCCCGACACCTGTTTATGTCATAGGCCTGGGTGTCTGAACCCTGAATGTGGTGGGCTCGGCTTTGAGTCTTCCTGGGAGTCCTCTAGACCACCTATAAACACCCAGTGCTACCAGCTGGGTGTAGAGGCAGGGCGCCTGGCTCCTTTCCTTGGCTGTTACTGAAGCTCAGGCATCTAATATGTCTATTACAAGAGGATAGAACCACGTTGTTAAACACAGATAACTCTGGATCATGGGAATATCAATGATTTCTTACTTTTTTCTTTGTGCTTTTCAGTATTTTTCCAAAATTTTGCAAGGGTATATATTACTTTTAAGAGTAAGAAAAATATTTAAAAATGTAGGAATTGGCCTTTAGCAGGAGGAGGTAGGTTATGGTTTGCTCTGGGGGTTGGGAAGGGCTTTCCTTCAGCCCTGTATTTGGGTGAGTTAGTCTGGGCATTTGAGCAAGGGTACCATGGAGGAGACCATAGACCTCCTGACCCCCAGGCCTGAGCTGCCCCCACCTCACTGCACAGCCTCATAGTCCCTAGTTCCAGTTGGAGACTTAGAGGCTGGAGGCTGCAGAGAGAGTGAGGCTTCTGGTTTCATTCAGAGCCTGGAGCCTGGGGACCTGGGGATCCCACACATCCGAGCCTGCAGGGTGTGGTGGGAGAGCTGCTTCTGGGTCAATTTGGGACAAAGCACAGAAATCAAACCCCAGCCAGGCTTTTGCAGAATGCTGGCAGGCATCAGAGAGGAGGCCAGCCCTTTTAGGCTGGTGGAGGCCATACTCTGTAGACAGCTTGGCAGATGAGATGTGGCTAGAGTCACCCTAGGATGTTTTCATAGCAACCTTGTTACCTGTGGTCAGCTAGTATGAGTTAGCTCTTCCTCGGATCCTTTCTGGGGGCCTGGCCCTGTGTCAGCTCTTCTCAGGGAGGATGAGAAAAGGTGACCCAGGCTGATCCAGGATGATAAGAAGTGGGGGAGGAGAAGCAGAGGGAAAATCTAGGCCCCCTTCTCAGCCTGACTGCCCCTCTGCAGGAGAACAGTAGCCAAGGAGAGGCGATGAGAACCCAAGGTTGGGTATAGTTGGATGGTGGAGGGAAAAAGGGAAAAACAGAGGTTCCCATCACTTTGTATTCAGGGAAGTCCATCACACTGTTCTTAGAAGGAAGCATATTTAATGAGAAAGTGGAATCCCACACTTCTACCCTTGACTTTTGCATTTCCAAATAGTGGGCTTTGTGAGTAACCTGGCATTGAAATAATGACAGCTGATGGACTTATATATCCCCAGAAACCTTACTGTTGTCTCTTTTGGGGATGAAGAAACTGAAGCACAGAGAGATTAGGTAATGGGTCCAAGGTCATAGATCTAATAAGTGGTGGACCCAGGAGTTGAATCCAGGCAGTTTGGGTCAGAAGGTGATACTCTTAACACCATGCTATCTGTCTGCAGGAAGAGCCCCCTAAGGTCTGCAGGTCCTTAGAAATAGCCCTTTTGTTTACTCAGGGTTTGCTATGAAATCTCCCACCCAGTTCTCCTGACAAAATTCAGAGCCCACCTGGGCATCAACCACCTGCCCCTCTGGCCGGTCTTACCAGGAGGCTGTTTGTGAAGGAAGAATTGTAATTTCGCTCAAAAGCTTTTTCTTCCCTTAAGAAAGATAGTGCTCCCAAACTTAGCACTGGGGCCATTGATTTCGTGACAATATGATGTATTCGTGTGGAGAACTGCATCTCCCCGCACAATCTGCTAATGTTCTCTTTGGCATGTCTACAGAATATTGACAGAAGAAATTCAAATTGTCCTGCATTTCCCCTGGCTGCTCGGGAAGAAGGAGCGGTTAGTTTTTAACATAGCATAAATACTATCAGAGGTGTCCCCAAATATTGTTTCTGTGCAGGGTCTTGTATCGTATGCACATGGTAGGGGCTCAACAGGAATTGATTGAAGCCAGACTGCCTGGTTAGAATTGTGTCTGCTGCATTCAAGCGGCATGACCTTGGATGAGTTACTTCAGTTCTCTGGGTCACAATTCCCCATGTAAAGTGGAGCTCAGAATGGTACCTGTTAGAGTCCCTACCTCCTCTGAGGATAACGGGGGTTAAGCACAGTAGCGTTAGTTCAATGATGGGCCCATCACAGACTCTCAGCCCGTCTAGCTGCTACTGTGACAGGCTTTATAAGGGAAAGTGAGTGGAAAAACGTGGCCAAGATGAAGATCACCCAGCCACCCTGTTCCTGATGGTCTTGACTAGACGTGACATTGGTCTTTTACAAGTGTTTGTGTTGTGATTAAAGTCTAGCAAAAATTGGCAAATTAATATAGAGCTTTTCAAGTGACTTTAGCAAGCCTCTCGTTTAATTCCCCTCATTGTAGATATGGAAATTGGGACCCAGAGAGGGGAAGTCCCAGGGCTGGGACTTCAGTCCCTCTGGATGAGAGGGTGTGTTGCTTTCCAGATGTGTTTCTCTGTTCATGACTGTGACCTGATCCTGGGTTTGAATGTCAAAGAATCAGCAACTCGCCTTTGGGAAAAGGCAAACACAACTCAAGTTAGCATGTTTGGCACCGAGGGGATGCCAGGATTCACCTACTTAGGGACGGTAGCCATCAGTTTAATACTCAGACCTCTCCGCTGCATGACCATTGAGCCAGAGAATTCTTGCTGAGAGGATCTTACCACGATTTCTGTCCCAGGCATCGATGACTGAATCGATGGGGCAATATGCATTTTCCAGATCATTGGAACCACAGTAATGACATCATAGGGCCAGAGATGCCTTTCTGCCCAGTTCATAGGAAGGGAAAAATGACACCCAGGGAAATATTATTTGCCTCTTAGCTAGTTAGTGATAGGTTTAAAGCCAGAACCCAGAATTGCTGACCTTACAACCAGGAATCGAACTGCAAGAAAACAGTACTTCTCTCTGCAAGCCTCCTCTTATTGATTTTCCCAGTTAGCGATGTTTTTGAGAAGTATTTCAGAAAATACCCCCAACTCTGGCTGGTATAAGGATGGACCCTATGGATATGGGAAGGAGGATGTGATGCTCATCCAGGTTTGGGAATTGTGGATCTGACTCTCAGGAGCAGGTTAGGCTATTGGTCGTCCCTGTCTGGCTTTGACTGACCCTGAGAGTTAGAGGTCTCGCCTAGGGCTGCTCAAATCAGGTGTCCAAAGATGCCTCAGTTTACAGACCTTTGGCTACCAGTCTGCAATAAGACAAGAAATTGAGAGGAAGCCTATGGAAACGTCTATGGCAATTGACAGAGTAGCTTTATGCTTGCTAAATCTAAGAATAAAAATGTGACCATATATTTGTGCAACTTTATGGCTTACTTCATTTTTTTTCTAGAAATCTATTTTTTGGTGCATATTTCTCAAAAGTGCTGTTCTACAACTGATTGACAATAGGAAAAAATACCGGTCCTTCACCTTAGGTGAAGTGCAAGGAGCTCTGCTGCCTGAGTCTCTTCTCCAGAGATTCTGATGTAATTGGTTAAGGAAGCAGCCTGGGCCCTGGGTGGTTTCACAGCCTCCTAGGTGATTCTGCCAAGCAGCCAGGACTGAGAACCACTGCTGTTCCAGACCAGCAGGATCGGCAGTACCTGGGCACTCGTTAGACATGCAGACTCTCTGCTCTGCCCCACACCTACTGAACCACAAAATCTCCAGATGGGGTACAACAATCCTCAAGGTTATGCTGATGCAGGGTTCAAGTTTAGGAGCTATTGCCTTCGACTGAGTTCCTTAAGGTCTGTTCATCTCCCAACAGTGCCCAGGGCCCAACCCGATAGACACAGATGCACATGTACTGATCTGGCGAGCATCTAGACCTGAAGCCCAAACATACCCTCCAAGGCCTGGAGCCCTTCCCCTCCCCAGCCCCACTCATACAGGCACACCAGGAGGGAGGAAATCTCTTTGCAACTGTGGAGAAGACAGCCTCTCTCTCTTTCTCTCTCTTTCTCTTTCTTTTGCTCTGATGAGAAATCCAGCATTGCCTATTTTTAACTTAGTCATCACTCATTTATTCATTTATTCCATCATTTGTTGAGCCAAGTGTTTTGATCTCTCTCTGCACGTAGGTGCGGTGTGGGGGCTAGTAGAGTTGCAGGGAAGATGCAGATGGAGGGAGTGGGAGGTTAGGGTGGATGGGGGGCGGGCCGGCACCTTCCTCATCCTGGTTCTGGCCTGCCGCTCCGTGCGTCTCTGGGCAAGTCACCCTCCTGCTGGGATCTATAAAATGGGTGAAGTTCGGACTAGATGAACTCCGAGGGCGCTTCTAGCTTTAATGACTTTGGTCGCTAAAGGAGAGCAGGTGGCTGAGGCGGAGTGCAGGGCCCAAAGGCACATAGGTGGAAAACGGGTGTGTGATCTAATAAAGAATATACAAATGAACAGATGAACCAACAGGGAGCCATGGGGATGAATGTGAAGTCTTCTTGTGGGGCAGGAGAGGCTCTGTGTGTGTGTGTGTGTGCGTGTGTATGTGTGTGTGTGGTCCTGGGACTTGAGCAATGGGGACACGTCAAGCCCCGCATCTCTGCTGTCCCGCACCCTGGTCTCCAACATCACAGGCAGAACAACCAGGACTTCTTAGCAGCTGGAGAAATCAGAGCAAGGAGAGGGGCAGGGCAAGCTCTCTGAGGTTACCCAGCCCCATTTCCTGTCTGGGCCAGAAGCTCCCTATGCAGCTTCCCAGGGGCTGGACACCCAGCTTCTGCTGAGACAGTTTCTCCTCTCCAGCCACTCAGGTCTCACCAGCCTTTGAGGGATCCCTCCTCCAGGCTGCCCTCCTTGACCATTCCAGCCCACAGTGATCTCCCCGCTCCTGTTCTCCTCCAGTCCCAGGTCTAAGCCTTATACTCCAGCTCTCTCTTCAGCCTGGTCCAGCAGCTGCCCCCAACAACCTAGAAGCACCCATGAGTATTCATAAATACTTACTTTAAAAATTATATTTAAAAGCATAAGAAATACATGCAAATACACCATCATTATTAAAAAAATAAATAAAAATAAGACAAACATTCCCAATACCATCAACGTCCCCAAAGAATACTTTTTATGTTTCCTGAGTTCCTTTCCACACCTTAAACTTTGCATTTACAGTGAATTTTTGTATTTCTACTTTTCATGAGGTTGTTTACACAAATACCATACTAGAAAGACATTCTTTCACTTGACAATATGTCTTAGGGACCTTCTAGTGCCAGCACTTTGGTGCTATGTGTCACTTACGTATGTCATCTATGTGTATTTTCTAGGTTACGGCATGAATGTGGCAGAAAATACCACTTAGGGTAATGGCTGCCTGATGTAGCAGAGCAAGGACACACTGCTCTTGTTAACGGGGGTGCGGTTCATTTCCCAAGTTCCACAGTTCCTGACAGCGCTGCAGAGAACATTCTTGCACATGCTTCTTTGTCTAACATGTGCAAGTATTTCTCTGGGGTACAAACTCAGAAGTGGGATTACTAAATTGGAGGATACAGACATTTTGTATTTTTTTTTTTTAAAGATTTTTACTTATTTATTTGACAGAGAGAGAGAGACAGAGCACAAGCAGTGGGGGCAGCAGAGGCAGAGGGAGAAGAAGGCTTCCTGCTGAGCAGGGAGCCCAGTGCGGGGCTCGATCCCAGGACCCTGAGATCATGACCTGAGCTGAAGGCAGACGCTTAACTGACTGAGCCACCGAGGTACCCCACAGACATTTTGTATTTTAATATATGCTGCTAAAGTGCCTTGCAGATTGCTTGCTTCCCAGCACCCGAGACCCCTGATATGCCCTATCCCTGTCTGTAGCAGTTATGATCAATCTTCATGTTGCCAACCTGATAAACAGGAAGGTGAATCTCATTCCTGCTTTAATTTCCATTTCCCTGATTACTCAGGAGGCTGAGCATACTTTCATATGGTTATTGGCCATTTGTAGAGGAAGTGCTCATTGAATGAATTAGGTGTTTAGTAAAGATCTGCTAGAGGAGGAGAAGAGTATTGTGTGTAGTTATGGGAAGATTGTTCTGTGAGGTTCCAGATCACTGGGCTTGTCCAGGAGCAATGCTCTTGGGACCTGGGTGGGGTTCAGGATGAGGAAGGCCCTTCTGACACTTAGGACAATAGAGTCACACAGCCAATCAGAGATGAGGCTGGGATGGGAACCCAAGGCCTCCTCGGCTCATGGGGTCTCACCCTAACTAGGTGTCTCTCACTATCAGAGCTGTCTCTATCTGAACTCAGGAACCTAATAGATGGGAGTAGCAAGGATTATGGTTTTGGGTTGCAATTTGTTTCAGTCATCTGTTATTGCATAATAAAATACCCCAATGTGTAATGGTTAAAACAACAATAGTCATTTGTTTGCTCAGGCTTGTCTAATTTGGGGAGGGTTCAATGGGGCAGCTCTGTTGTCAATGGTCAGCTCCATGAGTTGTCTGCTGGGGCTAGAACACTCAAGAAGGCTTCTTCCTTCACATGTCTGGAGCCTGGGCTAGGCTGGGCATCTCTCTGGGGCCTCTCCAAGTGTCTTAGATCAGGCTCCCTTGCAGCATGGCGAATTCTGGGAAGTGGCAGTTTTTACCTGGCAGCTGGCTGCCCCCAGAATGCAAGAGTAGAAAGCTGTCAGATCTTCTTAATGCTGGTACCTGGAAGTCCCCAAGTTTCACTGACACCTCATGCCATTGACTAAGCCCATCACGGGGCCAGGAGGGGAGACAGACATCACCCCTTGGATGGGGGTAGGGGTGGCCAAGGCCCATTGCAAAAGAGTGTGTGGGCTGGGAGAGATTGTTGTGGTCTCTGGAAACACAATCTACCACACAATTGACATGGTCTCAAACCAGATTGAGGAAAGGAGAATTGATTATAAGGAGAGGTCTTACAGGGGTGTCTCAGTGAGCCCGGGGCCAGGAAATGCAGCAGCGGGAAGGTCTGGATCGAGAACACCATCCAAAACTTAGGCTGGATCCCCCTGGCTTCCCTGCAGGCACCATGGTTTCCCCAGCACACCTGCTCTCTCTGTTTTTCTGTGTTCATGGATTCTGTGAGACTCTTCCAGGATAGCACCCTCAGCAACCCCACTTCAACCATCCCCAGTTTATGTGAATCCCAGTTGCAAACCCCGGAGTGTCAGAGTGGCCCAGCCTGGGGCAGATTCCCACCCCCCCACTCTGTCCCGCCAATGTGGAAAATGGGACTCAGAGACGTTGAAGGCATTGCCCAGCACTGGGAAGGGGCAGAGCCAGGTTCTGACCCTGGAACCTCCATCTGACTCCAGAACTGAAGCTCATTCCGGTTGCCCTTGAGTGCTCACTGCCCCACCCCCAGTGCCCGCATCCCATCCCATTAGTCCTTGTCAAGTTCAGACCTGTGGGAGCTGAGTGAGGCTGGATCCATCAGTCAAGCCGCCTCCTAATCAGCAGCCTCCTCTGGTTCCTGCTCGAAGGGGGCAGCATCGTGCCATGCAGGGTGGATGGGGGGCCACTTAGAGATGTAATTCATCTAAAGTGAAGGGCTTCAATCACCCCAGTGGGTTTTCTGCCTTCCCACTCTTGTCCAGCGTGGGCAGAGAATGTGCAGTTTCTGAAACGAGGTGCAGAAGGGGGCTGGCAGTAATGTTCACTTCTGAGCTTCCTGGGTGGAGGCAATTCATCCTTCCAGCAGCTCTGATGAGAAAGCTCATTATATCTCCCTGCGTACTGGCTGCCTGGCTGGGATGGGACTCCCCAGGGCTGCCTCTGACCTACACCCTCTCCTACAGTCTGTGTAAAAACGTGGCTTGTGGCCCCATGGTCACCTGTACCGCTTTCCTGGCCCTACCCCAGGGCTGGCCTGCTTTAGGGGACCCTTGTGCTCCAGGCCCCCCAGCTTCTTCCTCTTCTCTGCAGGGCCTTGGCTGATGTCAACCCCACGGCTTGGAATGCCTTCCTCCCCTGCTGTGCCTAAGCATGTCCTCCCCACCCTCCAAGGGGTGGTGCAAAAGCCACATCTCCTTCACGATGCCTTCTTTAGGCTCCTGAGAACTGTTTTTCCCTCCACTTGGACAACTGTCTCCTTCCAACTTGGATCACTGGGCTTTGGGGCACAGGCTGTAAGGCTTAACGCACCCTCATAACACGTTATTTGTTTATTCAACTGTTTATTGAGTGCCCGCTCTGTCCCAGGCACTGTTGTAGCACGGGGGAAGGGAGGGGGTAGACATCACTGCCCTTGTGGGTTTGAGGTTCTGTTGTGAGGGGCAGGTGACAAACAAGTTGATTAATTCAAGTGCATAATAGGTCACGAGGAGGTAGGTGCTATGGGGTGAAATGAAGCAGGAGGGAGAGTGGAAGTGCCCGGATGGGGCAGGATAGTGCAGTTTTCAAAGGGGTGAGGGAAGTTCTCACTGAGAAGGGGATATTGGAGCAGGCTTGGAGGAGGAGAGGGAGTGAGCCACAGTGCTCTTTGGGGGAAGAGCCTGGCAGGGAACCGAGAACAGGTGCCGAGGGTCTGGGGCAGGGTGCAGCAAGTGCATTTGATCAAGGGGGAGACAGATGGGATCAGTGAAGAAACCAAGCAAGGTCAGGTGAGGTCCTGTGGGTGATTGTAAGGCCATTGGTTTTTACACCGAGAAGGGCTGTCACAGTTATCTTGCTATTATTAATAAAGAAAAGTGCATAAGTGACCGTGAAATTAATAATATGTAATAACTAGTGATATTATGTTGTAGTTCTTCCTATATGCCAAGCACTGTGCTAAGCACTTTACATAAATAACCTCATTCAATTCTTGTGAGCATCCCATGACTTGGACTCTCCTTATCCCCATTTTACAAACGAGGAAATGGAGACTCGGGAAGGTGTAACAACTTTCCCAACATCACACAGCAAGCAAGTCAGAGCATAGACATGTCCATCCAGGCTGACTCCTGAGGCCATACTTGGGATGACTTCTTATACTGCCTTAAATTAACGAACAGGTATTCATGGATTCCCTCCCAGCTCTCATGCTGTTCTGGTCAGTCTCAAGATGAGAGGATATAGTCATGTGCTGATCTTACTCTTTTAGATGAGTGCCCAGTCTCCCAGCCATCTACTCATCCGTCTGTCCATCCATCCATCCATCCGTCCATCCACTCTTCCCTGCTTCCCTCCCTCCCTCCCATCTATTGACCCATCCACCCATGTAGCCATTCAGCATTCATCCAAGCTTCCTATGTGTCCAGGCCATGCTGGACCAGGAGTCCTCACCTGTATCTTGTTGACATTTTCTTACTCAGTGGAGAGGAGGCTCAGATTTCACCCAGCTCTACCCTGACCAGCCCTGTGACCTCTCTGGGCTTCGTTTCTCTGCCCGTTTCCGGAGGCGCTTAGCAGGGCAGTTGCCAGCACACTCTGCGGCTCCCCGGCTGTTGTCCACGCTCTTCTGTGGCAGGTGAGCTGTCCCAGCACTGCTTCTGCTGCCTGCAGGGGAGGTATGGGGAGCATCTGTACTGAGTATCTGGTTCAGGAGCCCCAGGTCGGAGGCGGCACTATGTTGTGCTCAACAAAGAGCTTTTTGTCTTTTTGTTCTGCCCTTTACGTGGGGAACCATGAGCCTGTTCCCTGCCACCTTCTCTTTGTGTGAGCCCTGGGTGGGGACACCCATCTGAGTGCCATAGAAACCAGGCCCATTTCCACCCTGCCCCATCCCCGTTCCTGCTGCACGCGGCAGAGATGGGCCCTGGGAGCAGCGGGGAGTTTCCTCTAGCCTAAGTGGGGGGCGTGTCCACTGGGGACAGAATGATCGATTTGTGGAGAAGGACAAGATACAGACTGACCTTACACAGCCCGGCTCACGGGCCGGCCCTGCCCTTCAAAGCTCTACTCACGTTTAACTTCTTTTTTTTTTTTTTTTAAAGATTTTATTTATTTATTTGAGAGAGAGAGTGAGAGAGAGAGCACAAGAGGGGGGAGCGGGAGAGGGAGAAGCAGACTCCCTGCCGAGCAGGTAGCCCGATGTGGGACTCGATCCCGGGACTCCAGGATCATGACCTGAGCCGAAGGCAGTCGCTCAACCAACTGAGCCACCCAGGCGCCCTCACGTTTAACTTCTGTGGAAGCTCCTACATGAGAGAGCCAGAGGGTAAGGAAGGATTGTGCACACACTGCTAGAACGGATTCCTATGTTGATGCCCTAACCCCCACGTGACGGTATTAGGAGGGGGGCCTTTGGGAGGTGATCACGTTTAGATGAGGTCACGAGCTTGGGACCCTCATCATGGGGTTAGCGTCTTGTGGTGGCTGAGGGCAATACATTTGGGACTTCTGAGGTTTTCTCAGCCCTACAGAAGCACAGCTCAGCCTGGTGTCTGGTATTTTAGGTTGCATAATGTAATTCTACCTTGAATTTGCATAGCCATTTTTTTTTCCTTTTTGAAGCGTGTCACATCAACCCCTGCAATGTCAGCACCTCTTCCCTCAGTGTAGATCAGTCATAGCCTTCTCCCTATTCCCCTAAAACAAACTGAGGCTTCCCAAGGCTGTTCAGCCCCCCAGAGGAGCTCGAGAGCCACTGAGCACCATGTGGACAGCACCCGCTCCGACAGAAACATGACTCAGTGATGAATGCGTGGCTTGGTACCCTGATCCTCAACTGCGTGGACAGTGCTCTGGGCCCCAGGGTGAGAGCACAGGGCAGACAGAGCCTCTGCCCCTGAAGAGCAGACTCCCCACCAGGGCTGCACCTGGAGCAGCGAATGAATTAGAACCACCATGCTCTGGTCCATGGCATCTTCAAGGGACATGCTTACAAGCAGCCCCGGAGCTGGAGTCATGCAAATTGCTGGATTTGGTTTTAATTTATTTGCGGATGAATATCACTCCCCAGAGGCAGGAGGAGGGGGAGCGAACAGTCTCTTTTTAATTATTCCGGGCATTATTTATAAAGCCCTCTGAACTGAGGCCCTGCCTGAGGGTGATTCTGATCTCTAGTGAGGCCCTACTCCACTGTTTTTACACAGTAACACACCCAAGAAATTGCCCAGGGCACAGGGGGGACCCAATGGCTTCTTTCTCTGCTGCTGCCCCAGCCCCATCCCTTTGCCACCCCCCACACCCCCGACTCCCTCTTTTGGTGTCTGCTCACAGAGCTTTGGTAAGCACTGCTAAGCCCAGTCCTAGGCACCAGTGGGGGTGGTGCTGGGGCTGGAACCAGAGCCCAAGCAGAGGCTCGAGATCCCCGGGGAGCTGCTTTCACCCTCGCCTCCTTACGCGGGCCTTGAAGGTTATGTCTGACCATGTTTCTCCTCTGCTCAAGTGCCTCAAATGACTTCCACCTCACTCAGAGGAGAGCCCGGGCCTTACAGTGGCCCACGAGGCTCACCACCCACACAGGCACTCACACACACACTCCTGCAGGCACACGCATCCCCTGTGTGCGGGCACCCCAATCCTTGCCCAAACAACACACACACGCCTAAAGGCTTGCACATCCTGTGCACGCACACACAGATGCGTGCATGAACAAAACACACAAACACACACATGTGCACTTACACACTGTTCCTGGAACTTGCCAGACACTCTCTCATCTCACAGCCTTTATGACTAGCTATCCTCTCTACCTACAAGGCCCTTATGCAGACACCTGCCTGACTCACTCTCTCATCTCTGGCCTCAACTGTCACCTCGTTGAGGCCCTCTCTGGCCACACTGCAGTGGCTGCTGCGTCTATAAAATGGAGAGATTTGAATCACCTGGCCACCCGTTTACCGCCCACCTAGTATGTGCCAGGTGGTGGGGATAGACACAGTTTTGTGGAGCATGTGGTCTAGTGGGAAAGGCTGATGAGGAGCAGACAATATCAGATAGCTAAATGATCACTGGAGCTTACTAGAGCTCCTCACACAGCCTTGTTTGTGAATGACGTGGCTTAGGGGGGATGTGAGCCCACCTCTGCATGCGGACCTCAGTGTGAGTTAGGCACCTTCTCCTCTGTAAATCTGCCTTCTGGAAACATAGTGAAAGAAGGAGCAGAGAGCCAGCCGCAGAACGAGGACCCCCAAGCAGCAAATATGAGGGCAGCGAGGAACTCCAGGGAAACGGCTGCTCCAGCCCAAGTGGATACTGGACAGCCTGCCTCCAGGTCAGCACCCCATTTCTGACCAAGTCCAGAATCCTTTGTTTTCAAGCTGCAGGCCTATCCTTGCTGCCTTGGGGTGAATGGAGAAAACTGAGGCAAGGAAAGAGCCTGGGACCTAATGAGCACATTGCTGGAGGCTTCGGTACCCCACCCTCCTGCCCTCCTTTGCACGTGCCCCCTCTCCTGCCCCGAGGCTTGGAAGAGGGTGAAGCCTTCCTCCACATGGGAGAAGTGCTGAGATGGGGTCCTCGCCGGAGAGCTGTGCAACGTTGGCCTAGGCCTTGTACCACCTGCCGGTCCCGGGGAGGGCACACCCCGGCCGGGGCCACGCGCTCTTGCGTGGTGCAGCCAGCCGCATCCCGGGCTCCTAACTGCTGGCTGACACTGCGCCGAGCTCCCAGCCCTCTCTCGGGGTCCCGGTTTTCCCATCCGTCATTCCGGGGGTGGACTCCACGGTCTTCAAGGGTCCCGCCTGCTGTGCTGGGGCTCCCCATTCCCACCAGCTCTGGGGGAGGGCGGGCAGTGCACGGGCTCCATCCCTGATACCCTTCTCCCAGCACCTTTGGGGTTTCTGGCACGCCTTTCCACCCTCCCCCCACACCATGGCCATGTGGGAGCCAGGGGCTTTATTTGACTGTCTAAAAGCCAGCCAGCGGGGCTCTCTTAATGGACTTCCAGAAGTGTTCTGCCTTTGCTGTCGCAGTCTGTTTCCTTCCTCTGTGGTACTGAAGGAAAAACAAGCAGTTATGCCTTTTGAGGTCTAAAATGGGCTCTGTCACTCCAGGGGGTGGCAGAGCGGCATTTTGCTGGCCGGCAGAAATGACAGCCGACACCTTCCTCAGATCCAGAAGTTATCATTACAAAGAAAGACGCTCTGCTTTCTTTCCAGTGTAACGCTCTGCTTTCTTTCCAGTGTATCGGGTCGTCTAACAACATTGGGAAATGGCTTTCTCACTTAATTACAGAGGCGCGCTCACTCTGCCTGTAGCCATGTGGGCCGGGGCTCAGCTGGGCTGGCCTCTCCGGCAGGAGGGGCACATGCAGTTAGTCTTTGCAGGCCATGTTTCCTCCGGGAATGCCCCCCTGCGCCCCGCTTCCTGCTGCGCACAAGTCTTGCCTACCCCTCCCCACCCCTGCTCCCAGGCTCAGGCCAATGGCTGCCACCTCCACCAGGAAGTCCTCCATGCTCCCAAGAACATGCTCCTCCCTGCTCCACAGCCGTAGAGAAGCATCTCACCCTCCTTGACTCCTGGCCCTCCCCTTCCCAAGGAAGAGGCATCAAGAGTCCTGAGCTGCGGGACCCTCTGTATTCCGACCCATTGTGCTTCTCCAGTCTCCATCTGCTGAGCCTGTGCCCACCAGCTGCGCAGCGTTCCTGACGCAGGCACCTCACATTAGCCCACTTCCACCACCTTTGATCACAGCCGTCCCTCCGCAGGCACCAACAGACCCTCCCTCGGACCCTGCTCCCAGCCCTCAAGCTCTTGCCGGGCACCTCTGCCTGGGAAACCCCTCCAAGCCCACACAGCTGCTGCAGGAGCCTTCGCTGACTGTCCCAGCGGGCCCTGCTTCTTACCCTCTCCTGATTCTTGCCCTTGGCCGTGCCCCCTCCCAGAGACAGCCAGCCACACCCATGTCACACCCCCACCCTCGGCCTGGGACTAAAGGGGAGCCCAGGGGCTACCTCCTCTAGACTTCCCTCTGTGTGCTGGGCTACGGGAGCCTCTCTTCGCCATCCTGCAGGAGCCCTCAGCCTCTGCTTGCACACCCCACGGTGATGGAGAACTCACTCTCTCCCTTCCACACATACACACACACTCACCCACCAGTCTCCCCCGTGGACAACTGCCATCCTTCCTGTGTCCTCATCAGCCTGCCCCAGGGAAGACTCCTGCCCCCCGACTCCCTCCTGCCCCCTCAGCCGTTCCAACATTGTGGGAGAGCGAGCTGGGCAGGAGGTCATTGCCTTCACAGCAATGCCAGGGGATTCTGAGTGGATCTTCACCAACATGTCCTTTGCTTGCCCTGGGCTGTCTCTCTGAAGTGGAGCTCAGGACCCCCCAGCAGATGGAGAGACTCACTCAGCATATCTTGAAGAGCGCACCCACCCTCATCCGGGTGTGTGGGAGGGCAGGGCTTCAGAGCCCATCCTCACCCCGGTCCTCACTTTCCTCAGAAGGGTCTGAAAACCAGACTAGGTTCTTACCACACCGGCCACGTCTGGGAGGGAATTGGGCCAGCCTGGACTACCCCTGTCTTCTAGAAGTTCCCAGAATCCTCAGCTTCTGTGGATCTGCAAGTTGGATTCTAAGACTCTTGTCATATTCCATGAATACTTTCCCAAGTTCAGTAATTCCCAGAGCAAACACTGTTGTTCTTTGGTGTTTGGCAGGTGGGGCGGGAGCAGGATGCTGGGCAGGGACACACCGTGTGTGTCCTGAGAGATGGTGATGGCCACTGTGAGGCGGCCTATGGCCAGGGATGTCACTGCAACAGGAGCCCAGAGCTGCCTGCATGGTCCTGGCCACCGCAGGGACGTCCCCACCCTGCTGGGCCCATCTCATCTGTCCAGCCCAGCGAGGCTTCATCCCCCTCATGCCTCAGCTTTCTCTCCCACTGTCTCCCCAGGACCCCCTTGCCCCCCACCCTCTCCCCCAGGTACTTTCCTCCTTCTTTGGGATTCTGCCATTCTGCAAACCTGATGCTCTCCTTATCTTCCTCGGCCAGGATCAAGCTCTGTGCTAACCCTGGCCTTCAGAGGGGCTCCCCCAGCCCCCACTGAACTCCTCAGGAGCCTCACAGCTCTGAGAACTGGAACCCACGCTCCAGCCCCACCTCTGAATGAGCCACTGTGTGATCTCTGGATGCCCAGCAGGGCGGGGCTCTTCCTCTGTGCTCACTGGACGTGTGCTGAATTAAAGGGGAAAGCGTCCTAACAATGGCCAGTACTTCATGGCACTCGCCTTGGGCCAGGTGCAGTACCGAGTACTCAACATATATGAACTCGTTTTATCTCCACATCACCCTCATTTTATGTATGACAAAACAGAGGCAGAGAGAGCTTAAGTAACTCACCTAGGCTTGCATAACTGAGTGTCAGGATCGAGATGGAAACCCTCTACTGCCCCCCATGTTATAGCGATCGGACAGACTGTGGCGGTCTAGGGTCTCCAGGGACCCTCTCTGGAGCAGGGGCCCTGTGACCAGGAACAATTTGCTGATGGGACAATGGCTGATTGAGGATCATGCTCACTTGTGCTGATTCCCATGCTGACACTGCCATGTGCAGAAGTTCTTAAGACCCGTGCCCAGCCCGATGAAGCTCACAGGCTTGAGGGCGGACAAGACAACGTGTCAACAGAGCCTCGAAGAGCCATGTAGCACCGTGCGAGTGGTGAAGGGGGAAGGGAAGATGGCTCTAGGTGGAGCTATAAACTATCTGGGCTTAGAAGGAAGGGGAGGATCTATCCAATGTGGCCACAGCCAAGGCCAAGGGCATGAACAGCAATGTAACCAGCACATGCAAAGGCCCTGTGGCAGGGAGGGCTGAGGTTTAGGGAACACTAAAGTCATTGTGGCTGGAGTGTTTGGGGCATGCACGTGGGGCGACCCCCGAGGAAGTTTGGGAGAATCCTTGTTATCTGTCTGTCTGTGGTGAGGGGCAGTAGAGATACCTTTCTTTCCTGAATTCCAACCCCTCCTTAGCTAAAGCTTGCATTTTCCTTTCCTGGATCTCCTGATTGCCCGCTATTTTAATCTCTGTTTGGCTCCAGCAGGACAGAATCTCTTCCCTGTGGATGCCAGGGCCAAAGAGAGGGCAGTCCCATCCAGAGGAGGTCTCGGGATGGGTGGGCTAGCTGCCTCTTGGAGTTGGGGCACCAGCTTAGGGCCCAGCACGTGCGTCATGCCTCCAGAGCCAGGAGCATGAGGGACAGAGCAGCACTCAGGCAGCTGAGCCTGGTCTGGGAGAAACATATGCTGGGAGGGCTGTCCTTGAGGTTCTGGATCCAGCTCAGGGTGAGATTTGTCCCTAGATTGGCGGGGACAGGGCCTGGAGTGGGGAGCAGAGACTGAGGATGGAGGACGTGAGTCACTGGGTGAAAGAGAGAGGGGGTGAGGGAGAGAGAGACCTACATAGATGAAGAGACAGAGAGCAAGAAGCAGAGGGGGAAAAGGTAGAGATGGAGAGATGGAGACAGCCATGGGAAGGAGAGACAGAGACAGAAACATGGAGGGCAACAGAGACACACAGAAACATAAGAGAGACACACAGCAACAGAGAGAGGGAGAAACACAAGTCCAATGATCCTAGCTAACAGGCAGGGAGCGCTCAGCTGTGCTAGGCATTCAGTGCTTTACACATGTGGACTCATTTAATGGTGCGCGGGAGATGAGGCAGACAGACAGACTCAGAGGAAACACTGCAAGTACATAGGGACCCGGAGAGACCCGAGGGGACAGACAAGGGCAGAGACTTGTGTGTGCGCACACATGAGTGTGTGATGTTTGCAATATATATTTACGTGGGGGCACGTGTAGTATGGGAAGGTGTAGGTGTGTTCATCTAGCGTGTGCTCATGTGTATGCACGTTGGCGTGTGCTGTGTGTGTTCCACAGTGTGTGTGACATATGTGGGGTGTCGGGGTGGGAGCCGGTGTCCCAGGACGTCAGGGGGAGAGAGGGCTGCCTGGGGCTGGGAGTTGTTGCTCCTCACGGGCTCTGTGACATGAAGTTGTCTGTCTTGCAAAAAGAGAACCAGGGGCCCTTGATCTGGGGCTGGGCTGGGCACAGCAGCGTCAGCAGGGCTTGGGTCTGTGAAGGGAAGGGGCCATCCACGGAGCCACACTAAGTGAGGCTGTGGGTCTCGCACACACGTGGGATGAGGCTCCGAGGGGAAATGAATTGCCTGAGGTCACGCTGCTGTCACTGGTAGACTCAGGATTGGAACTGGGCCACCGGCTACCCAGGCCAGGCCTCTCCGTGTGCCTTCTGTCTCGTCCGGCACCTCTTCCAGAAGTAGGGGCTAACCACTTCCTGGAGTGCACCGGACCCGGGGGGTGCAGTGGGGAGCCCCTCTCCTCAGATCTCACGGCTGGCCTGGGGGCGTGCGTCTGCCCCCTTCCTGCCTTTCCCTTCCTGTGTAGGGCCCTGGGGCAGCCAAGTCTTCCTCTGAGCCCCTCCATTCTCCAGATTTTGCTCCTCTATACCTTGGCAATGCTGTTTTCTCCTTGTTCATTCAAAGGGACAGGAGGCTGAGGCAGTTATTCACAGGGTCTCTTCTCCCACGATTTGAGAATTACCCTGGCATGTTGATGCCCCCCTCCCACCCCTGGGCTGAGCCTGCAGGGGGCCCGGTTGGAGTGGAGAAGGCTCTGAGCCAGAAAAGTGGAGAGATAGGGTCTCTGGCTTGAGGTGGGACACAGCTGGGCTGTCACTGGACATGGGACTTCCTCCCCTTGCTGCAGCTAAGTGCTGTGCATACTGTTTTTGTTTTGTGCATGCAACATCTTCTATCTTGCAGAGGATATAGATGCTTTAAAAAAAGATGTATTCTCTTTATACTACCTGTTTCTTTCACGTTGTTTTTTTTTTCTGTTTCTTTCATTGTCCACCTTTTAGCCTTTCCTCATATATATGGCAATCCTTAGCAGTCTGCTCATGGAGTCGGGCACTGTAGAGATTAGGAGCTCTGTACTTACAGGGGGGCCATTCTGGCTGAGCTATTTGTTAGGGGACACTGGATGTCAATTTCTTGGGCTGCTCAGATTCTCTAGAGAAAACTCTCCTAGCCTCCTGCCAGAGGACGAAACCCCTAGTGGCCAGCATTCTGGGCTTCAAGCCTCACTGGATCAGAATTCATAGTTTAACCAGTTCCCAGGGTGACTCACATGCAAGTTAGTTTGGAAAGTCCTAGTCTCCTGGGCCCTAGCTAAAATGCAGTGTCCAGTACCCACAGAGAGACAGCAGAGTTCTGGGTTCATGGAGGCCCTGCCCGTCCAAGGCTTTTCAGGCTCCTCCGGGTGGCCTGGCTCATGGCTTCTCTGCTGGATGAGGCCTGGCAGGACCTCAATGGGCCCAAAGGTGGTCTTCTTTCCTAAGGAATACTGTGACTTCTGTCCTCCCTGCACCTCTGTGGGCAGCTTTCTGCCCTGCACTGCCCTCTGGTGGCCTTGGGGTGCCATTGCCATCTCACATTGCCTCGTCTCTGCCTTCAGGATCCCAAGACCCAGCAGCAGGTGGAAGGAGGACTTGCCATCGCTGACCTCTGACCTAAGACTCAGACACCCCCAGAACACAATGGAAGCAGTTTGGAAAACACTGGGCTTTAGCAGCAGGAGAGCATATGGAGGCTGCTCCTTTCCCTGGGCGAGGAGTCCTGGGCTCAACCCTTCTCTCCATCGCTCCTCACACCGTGTTGGAGGCTGTGCGGAGCTAGGACAGAGGCTGGAGGAGAGAGTCCTGTGTCATGAAGACATGCAGGTAGGAAGTCGCTGGACTGGTTCAGGGAGCCTTGCGTGGCGGCTACAGGACACAAGGCAGCGGCCAGGTCGTGGAGGACCTTGTGGGTCATTACGTGCTGGGATCTCACACTGCAGCTGTGTTTGCTCTGGGAGGCTACTCGGCGGAGGGTGGACTGGGTTGGGACATTGGGAGCTGAAAGCCCGGGAAGGGGCCCATGCTACAGTTCGGAGAATGTTCGGGGCTTCATGTGAGCCAGCCTTGGGTGGAGAAGGGCCGTCACCCCTCCCACAACCCAGACAGGACATGTCAGCCCAGTGTTGGCAGCTACCTGGAATGTGAGCTGACTGGCCGTGTGGGCAAGGGGAGTCCTGAGAGCTGGAAGGCCTTGTGAAGTTCTTCTAGGGACCTAGGCCTTCCCAAAAGTTTGAGAGCCCCACTTCTTGGCCATATGGATGGAGCAGCCTGACTCCCTGTGCTGCCCGCCTGGTTCAGCTGACCACTCGCTGAGGCTCTGTTGTTGTCAGGTCCACTCCCCACTCTGGGGGAGCTCTGTAGCAACCTCTGGTTCCCCTCCTAAGCCCAGGGTGGCTGGGCCCTTGGGGTGACCCCAGCAATGAAGAATGAAGGGCATGGAGTCCCGAGGCTGGGTGCAGGCCCCTGCCTCCCCCTGGTGCCTTCCAGGCCCCACCTCATACCCTGCTTCCTGCAGCTGCGAATCCCCAGGCCCATCATAACCTGGACCCAGGTTCCAATTCGGGCTCTGCAGCTGACTCACCGAGCCATCAGGAGCCAGTCACCGACCCTCCCAGACCTCAGATTCTTCACCAGAGGGGGAACAGGAATTTGGCCTAGAAATCATCTAGTTCTTGCAGATGCCTTTGGGCTTTGAGAACCTGACGTCCTGTTCCCCTGGCAGAAGGACCAGGCTGCCCAGAGTGGACCCGCACTCCAGCCAGTGGGGCATTCCTGTCTGCTGCAGGTTCTCCTGGAGCCTCCTCCCGATCCCCTCGGCCTGCTGGCCCATCTTCCAGTGGCCAGCACCTGCAAGCCTTTGCCCGAGGCTCTGCCCCCACCGCCTACTCACCGGCAGGCTGAAGATGCTGGCCAGTTAATGGCCCGGGGGCAGCCCTAAGCCGTGACTGTGGGAGCTGGACAAATGTACCAGGTACCTTGGGTGGGGTAACTCTGAGGTGTGTGCCTGTCCCCCGAGGCCCCAGCACAGTGGAGAGCTCCAGTTGCCGCCGGTGGTAGTGGGCTTGACGACACCCCCTTTTATCTCCTGCCTGCCTCCTATTCCTTCCCACGCTCCTATTGGTGTCTCCTGGGATCCCCTCTCAAATAAACTGTTTGCTCCTCAAATCCTTGTCTTGGCTTCTGGGGGAACCCAAATCAAGACAGTATCCAGCTGAGCCACTTTATTTTCCTGATCTTTGGTGCAAGATGAACAATAAAGGGGTGCGGGAGACAGATCCCTGGGCCGGGTACAGGGGTGAGGAGGGGAAAGAGAACCTTGCTTTTCACCCGTGACCTTGGGATGAAGTAATAGGAGTGAAGGGGTAAAGCTCAGGCTCCGTTTTAGGAGGCTGTGGACTGAGACTCTAGAAATGCTGGTCCTGACTTTCCCTCTGGGGCAGGCCCTCCTCTGCCAGGCAGGCCTCAGGCACTGGGGACCTTGTGGGCGACCACAAAGCTGACACCCCCAGTGATGCAGTAGGCCTCTGAGTGGCTGATGGGACTATCATCCCACCTTGGCACCTGCAGTCAGTCTCCTGCGCCGTCTTCTCTACTGTCTCCTTCTCCAGGGACAGCCCAAGGAAGTTCTTGGAGTCCACCATGTAGTGTGGGTGTGCAGAGCCACCTGGGGGACAGGGTGCCCACCTGGCTTCAGCAGGCTGGCCGGGCCGTGCATGGGCGCCCGGTGGGCATCCACGTCCACACGGCAGGCACTCTCCAGGAGCAGCGGGGCCAGCACGCCGTCAGCCAGCGGCACCTGGGCCGGCCCAGTGCTTGGTCACTTCAGCAGCCACGTGACTGTCCTTCGGAGCCGGCTTCCTTCTCCCGCTGCCTGCTCTTTTGGGGACGGACGCAGAGGGACGATGAACATTATAACAGCCCCCCATCCTCACCGCCATGGTAAGTTGCTTCTCAGCGAGGCCTGTGCTTTAACCCATTCAGTGACTCTTTGAGGGAGAGATTATATCCCCTGTGATACAGATGAAGAAACTGAGGCACAGAGAGCGTGTGCGACTTGCTCAAGGTGACATGGCTGGTTGGTGACCGTGAATTTGATGTTTGATTCCTCCTTCCTCTTCTTCTTCCTCTTCCTCCTCCTCTTCCTTTTTAATAATTCAAAATAATTCAATTTTTGGTATAAGTTTTTAAGTTGTTAAATATATGTAACAAAGAATTTGCCATTTAGATCATTTTTAAGTGTACAATTCAGTGGCACTAATTGAGTCTTTGGATGCCATTAATCTCCTCTTCGGAGAGCTCTTCTCTTCCTGTCTGCTGTGGATGGACTATGTTCCCTCCGATTCCTATGTGGAAGCCCTAACCCCCAGTGTGACGGTATTGGGAGAGGGGTCAGGGGAGGTGAAGGTCTCGGGGTTGGGGCCCTCTTGATGGGACTCATGCCTTTTTATTTTTATTTTTTATTTTTTTTAAAGATTTATTTATTTATTTGAGAGAGCGAGAATGAGAGAGAGAGAGAGAGAGTACATGAGAGGGGGGAGGGTTAGAGGGAGAAGCAGGCTCCTCGCCGAGCAGGGAGCCCAATGCGGGACTCGATCCAGGGACTCCAGGATCATGACCTGAGCCGAAGGCAGTCGCTTAACCAACTGAGCCACCCAGGCGCCCCTGGGACTCATGCCTTTTTAAAAGAAGAGACACTGGGGTGCCAGGGGGTGCAGTCGGTTAGGCAAACGACTCTTGGTTTCAGCTCGGGTCGTGATCTCCGGGTCTTGGGATCAAGCCCTGAGCCAGGCTCCATGCTCAGTGCTGAGTCTGAGTAAGACTCTTTCTCCCTCTCCCTCTGCCCCTCTCCCCACTCTCTCTCTCTCTCTCAAACAAATAAATAAATTCTTTTAAAAAATAATAAATACAAGAAGAGATACCAGGGAGCTCGCTCTCCTTCCTTGTCCTCCACGTGAGGACACAGACAGAAGGTGGCCTTCGGCAGGCCAGGAGGAGGGTCCTCCCTAGCCCCCGTCCACACTGGCACCCTGATCTGGGACTTTCAGCCTCCAGAACTGTGAGAAGTAAATGTCGCTGAAGCCACCCAGCCGGTGGCACTTTGTGATGGCAGCGCAAGCCATCTGAGATGCAGCAGACTTGCTCAGCACCCCCGTCTCTCTCGAGGCCCCTTCCCAGATGGAGCTTTTTCTCTGCGCCCTATTGTTATCTGAATCTCCATCTAGTTTGGTTGTTGATGTGTTCCCTACTAGAATAGGAGCTCCATGGGGATGAGATTTTGTCTTGTTCGCTGCATATGCCCAGGACCTAGGAGAGGGCCTGACGCTCTGTATGCGCTGTGGGAAGGGTGGCAAGAATGAAGGAAGCCAGGCCGGGTTGCTGTCGAGGGCCCTGTGCTCAGAGAACCCCCCCCCAGGCCTATCCCACTGCAGGCCGTCCCCACCTGTAGCTGGGGCAGGCGCTCGTGGCCCAAGGTTAGGGCAGGAATCTGAAACTCTGGCCTTTGTCCTGGCTCTGAGGTGGCCTTAAGGTCCCTCTCCAGGTCTGGGCCAAGCTTTGCTCACCTGTGGTATCTGGGCCAGAGTCCTGCCTGTGCCCTTCTGTGCACCAGGTGGGGAGGGTGCCTGGAGGGGTCGGTGCTGTTGGTCTGGGGGGTGGGGCACCAGGGCTGAGTCCAGCCAGCTCTCTGCTTAGCAACTCTTGGGGCAGCAAGCAGGACTCGATAGGCACCAGGCTGTGACCCACTCTTTGGCTGTCAACCCCCTGAGCCCCAGGTGTGTGAGTCTGGTAGCTGGGGCTCAGATCACATCCCCCTGGGGCCACCCGAAGGCAGGGTGTAGAGGGGGTCCTCACTCGGGGGGGGGCCTGTGCACCCCAAGCGGGTCAGGACAAAAGTGTGGGGAGATGGCGCATGACGCAGGTGGGCTCACACTCTGTCTGGTGGGAGATGGGGAGGACCCCACCTGAGAAGCATGATGGCCTGTGGGTACCTGCCTCACTCCAGCTCACACGTGTACTAGACGACTGGGGACCAGCTCCTTCCTCAGCTGAGCTCCCGGAGGTTCTGCTCTGCATAGTCTCTGGCGATGATCTCCTGAAGTCTCCGGGCCCGGAGCAGCTGGTGGATGGTGGGGCCTGTGTGAGTGTCGGTCAGGCCGTGGCCTCCCACTCCTCCTGCGGGAGACAGTGTCCACCAGGTCTGTGATGAGCGGACAGCCCAACTCCATGCCCAGCTACGGTAGCTGGAGAAGGACCGCAGGCTCTGCCCTTCCCTGGGACTGGTCATCTGGGGAGGGTGACCATAGAAGACCCGACCCTGCCTTTGGGTGGTCTCCAGGCTGGGTGGAGATACCAGACCCACACAGCTGGGGCTCAGATCACATCCCCCTGGTTGCCCCCAGGATTGCTACCAGGGGCCTGGTAGGACAAGTTCTGCACTTCTGGGCAGGTTTCGGAATAGCTTCTCAGTAGCAACTGGTTTATTTCCAACAGGGTCTGACTCTGGATTTAAAACGCTGGGGACAATGACGTACTCCCCACTGCAGAGGACAGAGCCCCCAATAAGGGCTGAGACGTGAGCCAATGGGTTCATATCTGGCTCAGCTGATCAAGGAAGGCAAGAGGATGTGGTGATGAATTAGTGGGGAGGGGATCTGTGCCTCAGAGTAAGTAACACGAAGTGCACTGCCCTCTTCTCCCTCTTCCATAAAAACCCACTTGTCCATTTCTCAAGGCCTACTGCCAGTGTCCTCGCTGCAGGAAGTCTCCTCAGATTTCTCTCTGAGTGTTAAGACTTCTTTCCTCTGTATTCCTGTGATGTTGCTTGATGTACCTTTGTTGGCACTGATTACGTAATAGGAAAGGTTTATTTAGTGATTGCATCACCCCTAGAGTTGTGCAGTACACTCCCTGGCCAACAGTGCATGGCAGCCCCGAATTAACTGATCTTTAGTCTTGCTGTTGCCACTGACTACCTGTCTGACCACAGGCTGGCCACCCCTCTCTCTTCCACCTAAGTTTCTCATAGTCCTCTCTTTCTGCACACAGCTTGCCCTCCAGTCTGGGGGATGTTCCTGCCACATCCCCTTGCTCCTGTGGTTCTGTTCCATCTGCCCTTGCTCTCCCAGCCTCTTCCCAGGAAGACAAGAACCAGAGTGGAAAGACCCCTAAGGGGGAAGGAACAGGAGTCAGAGATGGTTAAGGTTTCACTGGCCGAGGACAGCGAGCTTGCTCTTGGAAACTGTTTGTCCTGGGGGTACTTGGGCAGCTCAGTCACTTAAGCACCGGTCTCTTGATTTCAGCTCAGGTCATGATCTCAGGGTTGTGAGATGGAGGACTGCATCTGGTTCCATGCTGGGCATGGAAGCTGCTTAAGATTCTCTCTCTTCATCTCCCTCTGTCCCTCCCCAACCTCTCCCTCTTTTAAAAAAAACAGAGAGAGAGAGAGAACAGTTTGTCCTAAATGTGGTTACATATTCCTTCCTGTCTTCTGTTTACTTAATTTGCTTAGTAAATATTTTCTTTTTGCTTAGGGCAGAAGTAAACAGCTAGGGCTTCTGAAAAGCCTGGGAAACCTATGTTTAGATAAATCATTCAAAAAGTGTTGCCGTGTCGGGGCGCCTGGGTGGCTCAGTCAGTTAAGCGTTCAACTCTTGATTTCTGCTCAGGTCATGATCTCGGGGTCATGAGATGGAGCCCCACGTTGGGTTTGTGCTCAGCCAGGAGTCAGCTTATCCCTCTCCCTCTGCTGCTCCCCTCCCTCAAATAAACAAACAAACAAATAAATAAATAAAATCTTTAAAAAAAGTGTTGCCATGTGATAAACTTGCATAGAGTTTAACACATACCACACACACACACACACACACACACACACACCAGTAAAACTAGGGAAATCTGGATAAGATCAGTGGATTGTATCAATAACAATATCCCAGGTGTGATATTACACTATTATTTTGAAAGATGTTCCTGTTGGGGCAAATTGGATAAAGGGTACCTGGGATCTATCTATTTCCTATAATGGCACAGGAATCTAATCTCAAAATAAAAAGTGTTATATAAAAAAAAAAGTATTGCCAAATCTCTCTCAAAAATCCACTTAAGAGCAGAGATTTCAGGCGGTAAACCTTAGCGTGTTTTGCAAACGCGCAAGTCTGGAGCCTCGGCCTGTCATGATCTGCCCCTCATGAGGTTGAAAGAGGAGGACCACGGAGAACACTTGGTGAGACGATCACGCCTACGGGGACCTCCCGTGTGCCAGGCGTCCCCCGTCTTCACAACAATCTATAAAATAGATATTGGCACCCCCACTCTGCCACTCCATCCCTTCCTTATCCAGAGATTTCATCACTGTTCAACTGTGACAGCTTCTGTGATTGATGTTTAAAAAGGACCTTTAGCCTTTATTTCGGTGTTTGGTGTGAGATGAGGCTCTGTGTGGCTGCTTACAACTCACCAGAGGAAAGTCTGGTTTACCCTTGTAAGTTCCTCTCTGGACTTTCTTCTTCCCTCCACGAGGTCAGGTGGCAAGAGCAAGAACAGGGGTGTCAGCGAGGAATGCAGATGGCAGTTTTCCTAATCTTGGGAAGGAGATGGATCCTTTTCTCATCTCATTGACTCTCAAGTGGTCTTATTTTCTTGATAGGCCACTTGAAATTTGCTCATTTTCTTGAAATTAGGGCAGAAGTCCCCTTGAATGGAACTTCCCTGGAGCTATATCCAAAAGTCACGATACAGAAAGATGCTTAAGATGATGCAGACGTTCTTAAAAAGGGACTGAAACTTCCTGGCGTGAAGGAAGGGTCATCAGACTGATACAAGGCAAACTACAGCACAGTGCTTCTCAACTGGGGGTGACTTTGCCTCCCAGGGGACATCTGGCTGCGTCTGGAGACATGTTTGATTGTCACAGCTGGAGGTGGGGTATGGCTGGCGTCTCGGGGGTAGAGGCCAGGGACGCTGCTGCATATCCTCCAAGGCACAGTTCAGCCTCCACTCCAGCAGAGAATATTTGGCCTGACATGTCAATGGTGCTGAAGTTGAAAAAACCATCCTTAGAATCTATTCATAAAAGACTTGACTTTGAGTGGACGACCCTAGTGCTCTGAAGCCCCCTGGCCAGGCCAAAGTCAGGATGTGTGCTGGGAGAGAGAGGGTAGAACTGGTGGAGATGCCCTTGAGGCCTGAGGACAGAGGTTCTGGAATGCCAGGGGCATTTGGGTGCATTTCTCTGGGCAGCAGGAGACACTGGAAACCCTGAGTTGGGGTGGGCCTCCTCTGTCCATCCAATTGTAGCAGGGTAAATGGTTCTGGGAAGGGTGATCTCCCCCACCCCCAGGGGCCCACATCCCACTGCAGGGGCTCTGGGTATCCACGGTTCAATTCCATAATTGTTAATGGGATGCCACGTTGGGCATCTCCCATGTGTCCCTCAATACCGCTCTCCATCCTTCTGCATCCTCTTGTGAGCCCCCGGAGGCTGGCCTACGTGGACTCTGTTAGCACTCCCTTGCCCTCAGGATTTCAGCTGGGGTTGGTAGGGTATAGGAGGCAAGGGGGAGAGTGAGCTCTGGGTATGGTTTTCTTCAGCTCCTTTGCTGTTGGCTGTTGCAGGATGCCCTCTCCATATGACTGTCTCAGGTCTAGGGCAGATAATGCCTCTAATCTGCTCCTCATCCTGGAGTCCTCTGATGGGTGATTCTGTGTGTCCATTTAGCTGGGCCCAGATATGTGACCAGACATTATCCTGGATGTTTCTGTGGGGGTGTTTTTGGATGAGATTAACATTTAAATTGGTAGACTTTCAGTACACAGATTGTCCTCCATAATGTGGGTGGGCATCATCCCATCAGTTGAAATCCTGAATAAAACAAATGACTGCGCTCCCCTAAGCAACAGGGAGTTCTGCCAGCAGATGATCTTTGAACTTGAACTGGCTCTCGATTGGCTCTTTCTGGTTTTCCAGCCTGATAGCCTTCAGATGTGAACTGTGGCATTGGCTCCTCCTGGGTCTCCAGCCTACTGGTCTACCCTGCAGACCGTGGGCTTGCTGGCCTCCATAATTGCTTGAACAATTCCTTAAGACAAATCTCTTATATACATATATATGTGTGTATACATATACACATCCTGTTGGTTCTGTTTTTCTGGAGAGCCCTGATTAATACAGGTACCTTGTGGCTTCCCTCAACCCTGCCCACACCTTTGCTGATGCCATCCCTTTATTAAATGCTCCTCAAATTACACAACAGGAGAGCTTCAGCCTCCTGCCTGCTCTGAATGCCTTCTGTGGGCTGGCACCATGGTGCCAGGCCTCCCTGGAAACTGCCCAAGTACCCAACCCTTGGAAACCAGGCACTGAATGACTGCAGGGTTTTCTTGCCTCTGTGGAAGACTGAGTCTGTTGGGTCCTACGGGGTTAGAATTGTTTGTTTATTTAAAGCCAGAACAAGACATTTCTTTTTTTGTTTGTTTGTTTTTTGAGAGAGAGACAAAGAGAGGCGGGGGTGGGGCAGGGGTAGTGTAGGGAGGCGGGGCAGAGGGAGAGGGAGAGAGAGAATCTCAAGCAGTGGGGAGTCCAATGCGGGGCTCGATTTCACGACCCTGAGATCATGACCTGAGCCGAAATCAGGAGTCGGACACCTCACCGACCGAACCACGCAGGCGCCCAGAACAAGACATTCTTGTCCTTCCAACTTCCATGGCAGGAGGCCTGACCTCCAGGGCAGCAGATTATGTCTATCTGGTTTGTGGCCAAGTCAGTCACTCCCTAGTGCCAGAAAAGGGGGCCAAGCTTCTCTCTGTCTGTGGGAGCTGTCACAACCTATTCCCATTTTAAGGGAGAAGAACACTGAGGCCTGAGCATTGGCTTACCTGCTGTCTCATGGCAAGTCAGCAGCCAAGAGCCGGGCTTCCTCTGACCGTTTCTGCTTTATGACGGGGGCTCCCTTGTTGCATTCACGGAAGACGGTGGGCTGTTTTCTGATATCGCGGTGGCTTGCACAGTGATGAAGTCAGCTATCCTTTTCTGCACCCAGGGTCTGAACGATCACCTCCAGAAGGACCGGGGTGTGCGGGGCCTAGCCCGCTGCCTGGGGAGAGCCACGGGGTCGCACTGACCATGAGGGGACCGATGGGGACCTCACTACGCCAGCAGGCTCACACCACCTGTGACCTAGGGGAACGACTTTGGTTCTTCCAGCCAGTGAAGCAGGCATGCAGATGGGGAAATTGCAGTCATTAGCTGCCCAAAGTCACATGGCAGACTGGCTGGCAGAGTTGAGAGGAGGATGCGGGACTCAGCACCCCTGGTCACCCCTGATGGACCGGGGTCCATCCCTTGAGGAAGCAGGGCCAGGGGAGCTGCAGCCTCAGCTGTCATGGCTCTGGGTTTATATGAGTTTGTGTTAAGGTATGTCAGTGTGCTGGGGTGGAGGGAGGGTCCCTAGATCCCCCTTTGCATCCCCCCAGAAGGGGCAGATCCACAAGAGGCTGGCATGGGAGGAGCCAGGGGACGGGTATAGAATTCTGGGGGTGAAGTCTGGAGTAGCCGGAGTCCTCATAAGACCCAGGCAGGCTGGGGGGGGCACCCCTGGGGGGAGAGGGCAGGGGGGCAGTGAGTAACACTTCCAAAAACACTTCCTGCTACGGCTTCAACAGCAGCTGAAGCCCAGGCTCTGGGCAAAATGTTGGACGTCACGCTTCATTTCAGCTTCCAGGGGACCATCCACTGACCCTGGGGCCATCTTCCCTGGTCATCTCCTTCTCAGCCCCTGCTTCTTGTTCTTCCCCTCCCCCTCCCCCACCCCAGACAGCCATCCAGGTGGAGCTGGACAGCCAAGGGACGCTCCCAGTCAGCCTTGAACCTAAAGGGCCCTGCTCCTAGAATGGCTTCTCTGAACACTCTAGCCCGAATCTGCTCCAGAGCAAGGCCTGGAGCTCCTGGTCTCTGCCTAGGAAGATAGTGGTTATGCTCTTGGCTGAAAGATATCGGGCTCATTGTTAATCCTCTTTTAGACTCAGTTTTCTTTTTTTTTTTTTTTTTTAATTTTTAAAGATTTTATTTATTTATTTGACAGAGACAGAGACAGCGAGAGCGAGAGCAGGAACACAAGCAGGGGGAGAGGGAGAGGGAGAAGCAGGCTTCCCGTGGAGCCGGGAGCCCGATGTGGGGCTCGATCCCAGGACCCTGGGATCATGACCTGAGCTGAAGGCAGTCGCTTAACCAACTGAGCCACCCAGGTGCCCCTTAGACTCAGTTTTCTAACCTTGAGAATGGAATTAGAAGTTGTAGTCACTACACAGGGTAGTCCTGAGGTGTAAATGGAAATTAATACATGCACAGTATTAAGCATGGTGCTTGGCTTACAGGAAGCATCAATCCATGGTAACGGTCGTGGTTGGTGCTCTTACCCCATGGGTAGGCCCAGGGTGTCTGTCTGTCTCAGATCTTATTTCTTTTGCCTGACCCTTACCATGCTCAGTCACCTCTCTCCTCCTGCAGGGGACATGCTCATCAACCTCAGCCCCAGCCATACCATCCACCCAGTGCCTGTGAGTCCTTCAGAGATATCATTCCCTCCTGCTTTACTGCCCAATGAGATAGGCCTGTGAGCTGGAAGGGAACACATAGGACACAGGGCTGGGGGAGGGGGTTCCCTGGGGGGCTGGGCTTCAACCCCCGCTTCTCAGAGGCCTCTCTGCCCTCACTGTTGTCCCTGACATTTTCAGGACAGTAGGTCCCTCCAGGATGGGACCGTGCTTTGGGCAGGACAGTAGATGGGTCCCCAAGTTGCAGAATTATATCCCTTCTGGGGGCAAGTTTCTCATCACAGGACTGTACTGAGATGTGATATAGCCAGGTATGATCACTGAAGACCAGATGGAAGGATCTTTCCTTCCTTCTTTCTTGCCTGCCTTCCTTCCTTCCTTCCTTCCTTCCTTCCTTCCTTCCTTCCTTCCTTCCTTCCTTCCCTCCTCCCTCCCTCCCTCCCTCCCTCCCTCCCTCCCTCCCTCCCTCCCTCTCTCTCTCTCATCTTTCCTTTTTCCCCTCTATTGTCTTTACCTGTTTTGTGACTATATTATCTATCCATCCATCCATCAGCCTGCCCATCAATCCATATTTCCTTCTTCCTTTTATTGTCTACATTTGTTGTGACTATATTACATGTAGGGGTGTGAACCACCACCCAAGCTGAGTACTCAGATATGATACTTAATGTGCTTCTCCCCTATTCCTTGCCCCCTGCATTCCTCCATCTGAGATAACTAGTGTGAATTTTATATTTATCATTCTCTTGCCTTTAAAAAATAAATTTTATCGGGCACCTGGGTGGCTCAGTTGGTTGAGCGACTGCCTTCGGCTCAGGTCATGATCCTGGAGTCCTGGGATCGAGTCCCGCATCAGGCTCCCTGCTTGGCGGGGAGTATGCTTCTCCCTCTGACCCTCCTCCCTCTCATGCTCTCTGTCTCTCATTGTCTCTCTCGCAAATAAATAAATAAAATCTTTAAAAAAAATAAATTTTATCACATATTTACACACACCTAAACTGTCAAAGTATGTCCCCAAGTTGCATGGGGCATACTTACCCTAAACAACTATTTATTGCTTATCAAAACTCAAATTTAACTGAATGTTCTGTGTTTCATGTGGCAACCCTGTTTCAGATCTGGTCATCCAGCCTGGAGGGAAAGAGCACAGTCTGGGAGTCAGGGCTGTTGTTTGCATGAATTAGGAAAAGGTGCCTCCTACAGATGGACAAATTATAGAAAGGTGCCCTTTGGGCTGATCAGTTGGGGAAATGTATTCCTTCTCCCTTTGGAAGGACTATGGGAACAAGGTGTCCCTTCTGAGCAGACCAACTAGAGAAAGGTGCCCTTTCCTTAAGGCTCACTTGGTCCCCTTCCCCCCCACCCCTTCCTCCAAGCACTTTTCAGTCTCCTTTCTCCTACAACCCACACCTTTGTGTGGGATATACTCTGCACAGCTGGACACAACATCCCCTGTAAGAGTCAAGAGACCTGGATTCTAGGATTCCAGTCTCAGCCCTGCCACTAATTGGCTAGATGACCTTGGGTGAGTCTTTTCTTTTCTTTGGGCCTCATATTTCCCTTCTGTGAAGTAGGGGAAATGGGATCCAACCTAATAATCTACAAGAAAATTCCAGGAGCAGGAAATCATTGATGGGAAAGTGCTTTGACAAGTAAAAGATTTTGCACAAATGACTGTAGACATTATTTCCCCATAGGGGATCTGGAACAGCCCCTTGAAATGACCTAGTCCAATCCCTTTGTTCTATAATTCAGGAAGCTGAGGTCCGGAGAGGGTGTGTGACTTGCCCAGAGACACACAGCCAGCTGGTGAGAGATTGGAGTGACGACGCCAGTGTACCCTCTCTTCCACTAGGTGTCCCCACACACTAGGAAGGGCGCAGAAGCGCCTCCTCCCCGGGGTCTCTCCTGCACTGACTTGGTCAGCAACAGCAGCTCCAGGCCTTCCCTCAATGTGCATCTCTCTGAGTAGACCCCGCTCTGGACTTGTCTGGAGAGGCATCGCATATGGGGAGATTCTAGAAATGCTTGTGGCGGAATGATCAACAGGCAGAAGGAGGTGGGGTGCCCCCGATATGAGACCCTTGGGCTGGAGGCAGTATCCTCAGACACAGCATATGCGTGGCCAACGGGCGTGTCCTAGCGGGCCCTGCTGGGACTCAGCGGGACACGAGGGAGGTCACCCTGCACCCACCCTTATGCCTCAGACCCCTTTCACCCGTTCCTCTGTGGGACCTGCGGGAGCCGTGTGACGGCCTGTTCTGAGAGGTCAGCACCTCAGCCTCCATTTCCAGTGTGCATGGGCCTCCACGTGACAATTGCATGACACCCTTGTGGGAAGACTGCGGGGGGGTGGGGGTTGGACACGCGTCCAGCATGATGGTGGCAGGCACCCTGCCCAAGGCCCGAGGAGGGAGGAGCTCCCCTTGGGGCCCTTCCGGTGCTGTGAACTCTGTCTGTCTTATGTCGGGCTCCCCAGGCTCATCCCGGGCCAGTTTCCTTCCCTGCCACCCCTCCTTGGGGGCAGGCTCCGTTTGGGATTTTCCCGGGGCCTTGTCCCATACCCTTCTCCCCCCAACAATTCCATCTCTCCCTAGGAGATAGGCCGCACGAGTTCTGCAGCTTCCGCCTTCCTCCTGCCGTTTCTGGAGTGTTCGTTATGCCAGGGGTGAACTCCTTCAGCGGCGCCCCCTGGAGGACAGGGAAAGACGACAAACACATAGATCATGTGCTAATATGCGTAGCTGGCACCTCCCTGGCACGTATTAAGTGCCAGCCCCTTTTGAAAAAATACTTATCTTTAACATTGTGGTTAAATACACAGAATGTAAAATTTATCATCTTCACCATTCTTTTTTTTTTTTTTTAATTTTTTATTTATTTGAGAGAGAGAGCATGAAGGGGGGAGGGTCAGAGGGAGAAGCAGACTCCTCGCTGAGCAAGGAGCCCGATGCGGGACTCGATCTCGGGACTCCAGGATCATGACCTGAGCCGAAGGCAGTCGCTTAACCAACTGAGCCACCCAGGTGCCCCATCTTCACCATTCTAAGTGTGCAGCTCGGTGGCATTAAGTACATTCACGCTGTTGTGCAAACTGCACCACCATCCATCTCCAGAACACTTGCAACTTCCCAAGCTGACACACTGTCCCCATTAAGAAACAACTCCCCATTTCCCTCTCTCCCCAGCCCCCGGCAACCACCATTGTCCTTCCCACCCGTGTGAGCGTGACCACTCTAGGTACCGTGCATTAGTGGAGTCATGCAGTGTTTGTCTGCATGTGGCTGGTTTCTTTCACCAAGCATGATGTTTTCAAGGTTCATCCATGCTGTAGCATATCGCAGACTTCCCTTCCTTTTTAAGGCTGGATAATATTCCACTGTAGGGAATACCTACCCCACTGTGTTTGCCCATGCATCCATCAGTGGGCCCTTACGTCATTTCCTCCTTTTGGCTATTGTGAATAACATTGCTATGAGGCCAGCCACTTTAAAAAACATGTAAAACTCATTTAATTCTCCCAACGGCCCCATGTGGAAGGTATTGCTTTTATTCCTCATTTTACGGGTGGGGAAATGGAGGCACAGAAGTTAAAAGACTTGCTCAAATCACACAAGCTACAAAGAGGCTGAGCCAGGCTTCTGCATCCAGGCAGTGTAGCTCAAGAGCCTAAGAGTTGCACCTGTGGCCCACACTGTCCTCTCACAGAGAACCAGGAGAGCATGGGGCTGGTGCTGGGGGGAATTCCAGGAAGGCTTCCTGGAAGTGACCTTTGAGCTGGGTTTTAAGAGTGAGTTTTTCACTAATGTCTAACAGAGAGAAGGGCTAGCCTTTTCCAGCAGAGGGAAAACCTTGTGTGATGTGACTAATAATACAAGGACCCATGCCCACACCACTGCCCCTGCAGTGGCACAAATAGGAACAGAGAAGATGCATGCTGCTGGTTATAGAGTCTCAGGAGATTCTCCACTCCCCATGCCTCCGCCCTACCATATTATGGGAATCAAGCGCCATCCTTGGCCAAGCCAGACTAGGAGACTAGGAGAGAAGCTTCCACAAAGACTCTGCAGGTTCCCAAAGCATATCAACTTCCCAATCTCCTCGCACCCCAAGACCCTAACACCCCGCACACTTGTGGGGGTGGAGGGGGAGGTGGTGGGTGTAGTGGGGGACGAGGAAGTAAAGACACGTGGACCTTTCTTGCCCTAGTGCGTTCTGGGCAAGTGGTGATCCTCAGGCTCCATCGGAAGCACTGGCAAGTCCTGCCATCTTGCTACTCTATGCTAATTTCAAAAACCCCAAATCTCCTTTTCTTCCCTCAGAGCTCTGAAAAAGCCCAAGGTCAAGAGAAACAGTTGTTTACCACAGCATTTTAATTTGCTTATCTAGGAAGGAAGGAACAAAGGTTGGACATTCTGGTTATCTCAGCTTGAATCAGCTTAAATGCCAGCATAGAGGCCTTGGGAGAGTTTCCGTGGGCTACTGCCTCTCCTAGGAAATGGTATTGAGATTTAAAGTCGTGCACAGGCATGGAAGCAGGATTGGCCCAGGCACGTTTGGGGATCCACGTCTGCAGGATATGGGCTCTGAGTTCCCAGCACTTCCAGGCACATGACTGGGTGTGTTGTGTGTACAGTAAGTGTTTGAGGTGAGATCCAAATAGAATCCTAATAGAAAGGACCAACGGTGGAGAAACAGGCTGTTTTGAAACAAAGCAAAACCAGGGTGCCAAAGATTGTTAGTTGTCCTCCTGCGTCCATTGTACCCATCATTCCTTTCATAGTAATAGAATTTTTTAGTGGGCACATGGCTGCCAATCAAAGACTACATTTCCCAGCCTCCTTTGCAGCTAGGTGTGACCAAGCAAGTGAGTTCTGACCATAGGGATGTAAGCCGAGTATTCTGTGCCAGCTTCTGGAAACCTTTTCTAAGATGGGGCACACATGGACTCTTTGCTTTTTATTCTTCATCCTTTACTCCATCCTGCTACCTGGAACATGGATGCTGCCATCTTGGGCTATGAGGTCAAGGCCACACGTGGTGGAGAAACAAGGGAGAAAGAAATGGGGAACCTAATAATGTGTGGTGCTGCGTGAGCCCTGGACCTCTGTGAGAGACAAATAAAATCTGATTTTGTTTAAGGCAGTGACGTTATTGTTCTTCTTACTGTTATAATTTTGGCAGGAATACCACTTCTGTGGTATCGTGTCTCTTTCAGTGCATAAGGAGGGACATGATGTTGATCCGTCCCATTGCTGGTGATGGTGACTCTGATCACTTGGTTGATGTCATGTCGGCCAACTTTCTTTACTGTAAAGTGACAGTTTTCCCCCTTGTAATTCACAAATATCTTACGGAGAGGTACTTTGAGATTACATGTTCCTCCTCAAACTTTTACCCACTAGTTTCAGCATCCATTGATGCTGATGATGAAGAGGATGATTCTTGCCTGAATGAATGATCATTATGCTAGCTGTCAAATGGTGATTTGCCAATTCCATCACTCTTTCTACGTTTATTAGTTGACATTCAAATGTGAGGAAGAACTTCCTTCCCTCCTCCCTCCCTCTCTCCCCCCCTTTCACCGTCTGCCTGGATAGCCCTGCTGCACAGACCTGCATAGCTGGCAAGACCCATCACCCTTGGCAGCTGGGAGGTCTCGTGTGCTTTGGGCTGAGTGAAAGGCCAGGGCTGTGGCTGTCTCATTTCATCCTGCTGGGGCCTGGCTGAGGCTGGGTCTTTCTTCCATCGCCGGTCTCACGTTGATGGCCGTGTGAAGTAGAGATTGGGAGGTGGCCAATGAGGTGGGACAGTGTGGAGAATGTGTAGAGGAACTGCTCCTTCATGTTGCCAAGGACAATGACCTGGAATGGATTCCTCGTCCTGACTTCTGGGAGTGGTGGCCAGATGGCTGGGAAGGACTGAGGGTCACATCATTAGAAGGACTTTCACAATGTCCTTCCAACCCAGCTGGTCCAGACATGTTGCACCTGGGCAGATCCATGCTCCCACCTCTGTTCTCTGGAGTCCCCTAACCTAGGTAAATGCCCAGTACTGCCTCTCAAGGAGCTTGAAGTTGGAGGGGGATCCATTCAGCCAGTCCCCATCCTGGAGCATCTTGGAGGAGGCAGCACATGAACTCAACTCTCACAGCACAATGCAGCAGGCCTGTTTCAAGACCCGTACCGCGCCTGCTGGACCCTGCTGCCAGAGCGCCACAGGGCACCAGGCAGAAGCCAGGGACCCCATAAGCTCCTGTGGTCAGACTCACACAAATGCAGGAGCTCACAGACTCAAATGCCTAGAGCCACTGCTGTACAGTGATACGTCGGATTTTACACTTGTCACAGAACCCTGTGTTATGAGACAAAGCTGTCCAAATTGTCCCTCTGTTCCCCTTTCCTCCCTCCCTTCCTCTGGACCTCAGGGGCATAAAGTTAATTAATAATACGCCTTGGTTCATGACATCCTCTCAACATCGGTCCCTGCAAGGCCATCTTTTATTAAACTAATGAATTAATAGAAATACTATAACAAATGCTTAAGAAACAAATGCCCTAATGACACCCAGAACATTGACACTTATTTGTACCCATGTGGTTCTCCCCTACCCTGTGCCCCTTCCTCCCCCTCCAGAAGCAACCACTGTTCTGAATCATGTGGTCTTCATTCCCTTGCTTTTTTACAAAAAGCTTTACTGAAGCATTATATCCCCACAAATTATGATTTTTGGTTTAAGTTGTTTTACATTTACACAAAGATATGCTGTATGCGGTCTTTTGGGACTTAACCTTTTTACTCAATTCCATTGCTAAGCTCAGTGAGTAAGTGGTCTATTGAATTTCTGAGTAGGTGAAGAAATTACAGCTCATCCCTGTGAGGCCAGTGTTCTTCTTGGCTAATGCTGGTTTTATGCTAGTCTGTGGCATGGAGAAATTCTATTTGATGGGTCCTGGGGTCATGCTCTGTAGCTCTGATTTATTTAGCAGCTCCATTTTATGGCCCTCGGAAAAGCATATTTTTCTTTGTAAATGATTATAGATATTTATAATGACTGGGTCCTTATTTCGATGACACCTGTATAAAATGCTTGGTGCTCAATTACCGGCAGTCTCATTATGGGACCGCAGGCACTAAGCGGGCGAGGGACCGGTCCTTTTATTTCAGCACCGAGTTCACAGAGTCCTGGGCCTCCTTGCCCCACGCAGTCCAGACCAGCCAAGGTCCTTTGGCCTCAGTGAGCCCAGGAGCCAGCTGTGGTGCTGTGGGTGGCCTCTGTGGGCCACTTCACTGTGGGTTTACCCCTCCAGGAACGGGGAGGCAGGCATTCTCCCCATTTCCCATCTTGGGCACTCAGGACTCGGCGTGGAGCAGTGGCTGGTTTTAGGCCACCCGGAGGTGGGACAGGCCCGAACCGGGCACCAGCCGGGAGCCCACGCCCGGCCCCTGCGCGGCCTCCCGCTCTCGGAAGCCAGTTTGAAGGACGCTCCTCCCCTTCTCCCCGCCCTCCCAGCCCACGGGCTCCCGGGAAGGGGAGGCGCTCCCCCGGCTCCGGTGACACCGTCACCACGGCAACGCGGCCATACTGGCCCCAACGGACCCGGGGCCTGGGCTGCGGCGGCGCGGCTTCGTGGGCAGAGCCGGCAGCATGGACAGCCTCTTCGTGGAGGAGGTGGCCGCCTCCCTGGTCCGGGAGTTCCTCAGCAGAAAGGTGGGTCGCGCCGCCTCCGCCGCTCGGGGCCGCTGCCCCAGGGTGAGGGCGCAGTCTGGGGGCGCCCCTGCCAGCTCCGCGCCGTCGCGGAGGGAGAGCCGCCCCCTGCCGCCCCCTGCCCGGGGGATGCCCGACGGGAGCGCCACTTTCTCGGGCCTGCCGAAACTACATTTCCCAGGAGTCATTGCTGGCCCCGCGCAGCGCCCGCCGGGCCGCCCGCCACGCCGGCCCGCGGCCGCCGCCCTGCGCAGGATTCCCGCGCCTCCGGCGGGGTCGCGGCGCGGGGACTGGGCGCGGAGGCGGGGAGCGGGGGCGGCCCGGGGAGGCCTCATCCCGGCCTCTTAAAGCACAGCCGCCTTGTCGTGGCCCGGAGCGCGTCGCCCGTCCCGGCACCTCCACCCTGCCGGGAAAGAAGGGCCCCCGGAGGGAACCCAGGGGGCCAAAACACGCTCCCGATAGTCGAACGCTTCAGTCGTGCCCCTCGGCAGTGGGGAGCTCAGGGGTTGCAGCCGTGGTTGTTTTGAACTTCGTTGTTTTGCGCCGGGAGAGTTTTCGCAGTACTCAAAAGTTGGGGAGGTCCTTAGCAAGCCATCTGCGGTGGAAGTGGGGACACCGTGGGAAAGAGGTCGCTGGAGGTTACTGCGCAAGCCAGTGTACCCTATTCCATAGTCGAACTCATTCCGTACAGAGTGAGCGAGGGATTGGCCCTCGTGGTGTCGTGTTGATCAGGGGCCACGGGCAGCTGTCTGGGTTAAACATATACACAAACAAAATCATTTTTTGAACGGAAAATTGGAAGGGCTTTGGAATCAGGCGGAGCGGTTCAAATACCGGCAACTGGTTAGCAGTGTGAGCTTGGGTCCGTTACTCACTGCCTCAGTTTCCTTATCCGGTAAACAGGACTATTAAGACCCACCCTTTGCAGATTTATGATGAGGATTAATAATGATATATGGGCAGTCCCCAAGCATCGTATCTGGCACATAGTAGGTACCGGTATTCAGCATTGTCTTCATCCCCCCATCCCTCATGTGCATCTGTTTTGAAAGTGTCTTTTTTTGCTTTCTAAAAAAAATTTTTAATTTAAAAAAATGTTTAAATGCAGCGTGGCTTCATTTTATCTGCTCTGTTTTTACGGCCAATTGACCTTCTGTCACCAAGTCCTGGCTGCACATTGGATGTCAGTGACATATCCTATGAGGCTGCCCACTATCATTTCTTTTAAGTCTGGACCACCAAGCAAAACTCTCAGAGCTTTCCTCATGCCTTGCCTTCCTTGAGGACAAATGAAATCCACAGTCCTCACCCGCTGTCTAAGGCTCCCCTGTAGCTTGACCCCAGCGTTGGTTCCAGCTTCTCCCACATGCCTTTCCCTGTTCCACCCACAGCCCACCCCAAGTCTCTTTCCTTCGGGAGGTCTTTTTGGATAACTCCAGTTGGAATACCTGACTTACCTTGTCTGTGGCTTGCTCATTGGCGCTCACGTTATAGTTTATACGTCTGCCTGTCTCTCCCACTAGACCAGTCCACAGAGCTGACACCAGATCCGGGGGAGCCTGGCCAGTGTCTGGTTCACGGGGCCTCCTCTCCCTTGCATTTTTTATTTGGGCACACTAAAGCTCTGACCTGACAAAGGAGTTGCCCACAGTCACTCAGAAAGTTGTGGAGAGCTGGGACTGCAGTCCAGATCAGCTGCTTACCTCATCTCCTTCTGCTCCGGCGCCAAGACCACATACTCCCCTCAGGGCTTGGCACAAGACAGGTATAACCTAGAGAGTTCCCGTCATGGTGAGAGGTACCTTCTTGTTACCTGTTTTCTCAGATCCTCGTAACCGTCCTGAAAGACAAGTATACTTACTCCCTTTCATGCAAGATGAGCATGAGATGAGGGGGCGAAGAAACTTGCCCAGGGTGAGCAAGTTAGAGTTTGTCACTCCTCTCCTCAAAACCCTCCATGGGCTTTTTACTACAACCAGAATAAAATCGAAGGGAAGGCCTCACCCGGGCCTACAAGGCTCTCTATGACCCTGCTGCAGGCTGGGCCTCTGACCTCACCTTGCCCTCCACTCTGACCTCCTGTGCCCTCCACCCTACATGGCACCCAGCTGCGCTGGCCCCCGTCCAAGTGTGGTCTGCCCTCAGGGAGAGTCATGCTAGTCTCCTGCAGGGTCAGGGTCCTCCAGGGTGACTCCTCTCGTGCCCCAGCCTCCCTCTCCTGCAACGACTTGACCCCATCCTACCTCCGCCACCCTTTCCAAAAGGTCATGTCCTAGGCCTGTTACCAGCACTGCACCCCTTCTGGAATCTGTGCAAGCATTCTGTCATCCTCACTTGCAAGCTCACCTTCCTTAGCAGCCAGCCTGTAATAAACTGTTCTTCAGTCTCACTCACATCTGCATTCCACAGTTCCTGCCAACTTCTTCCGGGCCCAGGCCCTGTTGTGACCTCTCCCCACTTCATACCTGCCCATCATCATAATCACACCCTCAACAACATGCTTGCCTCCCTTGCCCTTCTCTTCTTTCCTCATGTTCCCCTGAGTTTTCAGATTCACCTCGCTCCCCCCATGCCTGCCCTGCAGCGCTGAACGGGGCTGGAGAGAAGCACACCACTATGTGGACAGTTTTGCGGCCCCTCGGCCCCCTGAGGCCTCAGGTATGCCTGCCCCCCTGGTTATAGCTCTCCAGCCCGCTCCCTCTCTCCACTCTGGGATGGCCGTTTCACACCTGCCCTCTCCTCCAACCCCACAGCTCCTTCCCCATTCTCATTTCACTGAGAAAACAGAAGCGGTCCTGAGAAAACTCCCTATGGGCTGCACCACTAGTTGCAAACCTTCCGGGGCCCGGACCCTCACTCTGCCTCCCTCCTGCTCTTGCGAGCAAATTCTCCATACTCCTGGGAAAGGCCACCCCCTCCCCGAGTGCCCATCCCCTCTTGCCTGCTTGAGGGCACTGCTACAGTTCTCTCTCTCTGTTCTATATACATTTTGTCTTCTCTACTGTCGGCCCTGCAGAATCCCATCTTGAGCCCTCAAGTCCCTCCAGCTACTGGCCCATTTTTCTTCTCCCTCTTACAGCCAAACCCCATGAAAGAGCGATGTGTGCTCTGATTCTAATCCTTCTTCCTGCTTGCTCAAACCCACTCTAATCAGGCTTCTGTCCCCACCAATCCACGGAAACAACTCTTGTCAAGTTTGTCAATGACCTTTAACTTTCAGTCCTCACACTTCTTGTTCTAACATTATGTTTGGCATGGCTGATTGTGTCCTGCTTCCTGGAAACTCATTCTGCTTGGCTTCTGGAGCCCACCTTCTGCTTTGCCTCCTCTAACTTCTCTGGTTCTTTGCTGGTGCCCATCGTTTCCTGGAGCTGTGCATGCTGGGGGACTCCAAGACTCAACCTTCTCTTCTTTCCTTCACTTGCTATTTTCCAGGTGCCTCGGCCAGTCTACTGGATTCCAGTGCCATCAATGTGATGACAGTTCCCAAATGCCTATCTCTGGCCCAGGTCTCTCCCAGAACTCTTACATTCTTTCCAACAGCCGATTTTACGTTTCCACTTGGGTATCCAATAAATATCTCAACATGTCCAAAATCCAATTCCTGATTCCCTCTATGTCTTGCAGTTTTCCAATTTCGGTAGGCAGTATCACCATCTTTCTGGTTGCTTGGGCAAAAACCTTTGCAATCATTCCTGGCTTTTCTCCTTCATGTATACCCCACATCTGGTCCATTAGTACATCTGTTGGCGTTGCCAGCAGGGCACATAGAGCATGTAGCCACTTCTTTCCACTTCTGCTGCAGCCACCTGGTCCAAGCCACTTCCATTTTTCACGTGAGTTGTTCGATAGCGTCCTAACTAGTTTCTGCTTAATCCCTCCAAAAATCTGTTCACAACCTAGCAGCCAGTGATCCTTTACAAATACAAGTCAGTTCATGCTCCTCTTTTCACCCTGCCCCCACCCTACCATTTAACAAAAGTCAATAAGCCTTTCCTTTTCAGGCTCTGGGCAGCCTCTCTGACCTCATTTCCTGCCACTTTCCCCTGGTCACGCAGCTCCAGCTGCACAGGCCTCCTGTGACTGCCACAGGGCCTTTGCCCTTGCTGTTCCTTGCTGAGAACACACTTCCCCCAAGTGTCTGCATGGCCTGCTCTCCTAACTTCCCTCATGTCTCTGCTTTAATGTCAGCTAAAAAAGAGGTGCTTCCCCAACAGAATGTCAGCTCTGTGAAGGGGTAGGGTTTGTCTTATTCTCTTGGTATCTCCTGCATCTAGAACAGCCCACCACATAGTAGGTGCATAGGAAATGTTTGTTGAGTGATGAAGATTAAGTGGACCAGATGGGACTGAGGACTGGCTGCTTCCTGAGGGCATCCTTATCCACTACCCCAGTGGTTTTCAAATGTTGGTGTGTACCACAGTCCCAGTGAGTTTGTGAAGTGTGCCAAGACTTGCTGATCTGAGCTGTTGACAAACATAGAGTTATCCAGCAGAGAGGGGCTCTCGTGGTTTCAGCCTCACTCTGATTGGCAGGAAAGCCATGGGGAGACGCAGATGAAATGGGGGTGCTTGCTATAACCCCCCCTCCTTCCAGTTCATTCTGCCTAGAGCACCCAGGCATACCCCTGCATTTCCCCCAACACATACACCCATTTTTTTGTGTTCCCCCCTCCTCAACACTTCCTTTTTATTCTCTTGGGTTCCAGGTTGTGTTCATACCTCTTTTTTTGCAAATTCTTCTTCTCTCACTTCATGGCAGGCAACAGGTTTTGTCTTGTTTTCCCATCAGTGGGAGCCTCTGTAAGATTGTGAACACAAAGCCTGGGGGAGAAGTTGAAGCCTGGCTCCCTTGTGGGTCTGGATCCATGAAGAGCAAGGGGCTCCCTTAGCGCCAGGCTGAGCTGTTCGGTGATCCATGTTTGGTGATCACCATGGCCCAGTGAGGTGGGCAGGCAGCAGCTTCTGTGGTTATTTTTCAAATGAAGAAGCCAGGCTCACAGGGGTCTAGCCCTTGCCATTGCCAGAGTGTGTCTTAGCTGGGCCTTCTGCCAGGTCAAGCTGGATGATGACAGTGGCCTCACTGGGAACTCAGCAAACGTTTACCACGTGCTTCCAGTGGGCCTCAGTCCTGGCTTTGCCGACTCACACGCCGGGATGGTCAGGACCCCCTGCTATGGGATTCTCCTGTGTTACCTGGGCAAATCAACCCTTGCTCTCACCTGAGAAAGGAAAGGAATCATTATTGGCCTTTTGCTCATTTTTGCCCCTTTAGTTTATTTTTAAAGCTTCATATTCTGTGGTTCCAAATCTAGTGTCAAACCCAGGGCTCCAGCCTTGGGTGAGTCAGTGACCCGAACCTCCCTTTCCTCTTCTAGAAAATGGGCCAACAACTCCAATTTCAGCTCAGCCCATGGAGTTCTTGTAAGATTCAGAATAATAATTGTGAAGCCGTCAAGTGTAAAGGTTATATAAAAATAAATTCTTAAGTCAGTTTTTGGTCCTTGCGAGATCCTTGTGAGGAAGGCAGGATAGGCAGGATAGGAATGATCATAATGAACACCAACAGTCTTTTATTTATAACCATCATCAGAGAATGGAAGGTTTTGATTTAAAATGAAAATAATGATTCAGATTTCTTCCTGCAGGGCTTAAAGAAAACATGTGTGACCATGGACCAGGAACGCCCACGCTCTGACCTCAGCATAAACAGCAGAAATGATCTCCGCAAGGTTTTGCATCTTGAATTTCTCTACAAGGAGAACAAGGTACGTGCTTTGAAGGTGTGGTGTAATGTTCTGGAACTGAGCTTGGCAATGTCAGAGCCCTTATGGGCCCTGCCAAGCTGTCGGAGATGGGTGACAGGAGGCTCGCTGTGCCTGCTGCCAGGGAGAAACAGACCCGGCCAAGTGCTGACAAATCCCAAGTGTGAGTTGGGCTTCCAGGCTCAGTCAGGCCCCAGGCCGCCCCCGTGGGCATATTGCGCATGTGTGGCTGTGAAGCTCACTTTGAACCTGGGCCCTTAATTGTTATTCCCTGTGCTCCCTCCTCCCCTACGAGGCTGTTTTTAGTCAGACTGTACTTAAGAATATAGTATTCAGTTCTACTAAAACTTTCCATTCCCTGCCTGTGTAAGATTTTCCTTCTTCAATTCTGAGTAATAGCTTATTTTTAAGTCTACTGTGACATTTAATTTAGGCAGAAATGGGGCTTGGGGTCAGCTAACCCTGGGGCATTGGAATTGAGATAGTAAATGGTTGGGGGGTGAGGGTGGGGCTTCCCTGATCCCTCCACCTCATCTACCCCCCACCACCTTGATTATAAGCCTCCATGGCACCCTGTAGTTTTCCTTTGTTATGCTGCGCACGCTTATGATAGAGTATGTGTGTGTGGTTGTTTAATTAGCATCCACCTCCCCACTACCTTGGATGCAGCAGGAGGCCAGAGACTGGCATCTCTTTGTTCACTGTTGTATCCTCATACTTAACATGTTGCCTGAGGACATAGCAAATAGTCTGTATGTGTTTGTGGATTATATGATTGGCTGGCTGACTGACTGACTGAAGCTGCAATTCTGGCATCATTGTTTTTTCTGCTATGAAGACAGACTCTTCTAATGTGATTGAAGAATGGGCTCTCCAGCAGATGTTGCCTTGTGGTAGGCCATAGCGTCAGAGTTGGAAAGAACCTAATGATCATGTAGTTTAGCATTTATCATAATTTTTTAAAGAGGCAATAAAATGATATTTCCTGCAGAAGTCCAAACATGTAAAACAAAGAAGGGAAGCCCCATAGTTGAATTGGGGATGAAGAAGACTTACCTTCTTGGTCTTTGGTGCAGCCCCTCAGGACTAGGCTAAGCAGCTTTTAAACTACCGATTGAACGGGGGCCCCCACCTGGGGGAGCTGTGAGCCAGAGAAAAGTGGTTTGTCAAGGTCTCGCAGAGAGTTACAGGATAGGGGCGAGGCTAGAACCAGATCTTCTGATTCCCAGTCCTACTGTAGTAATGGTGGTCAAGCCTCCTGTAATTGTAATCCTTTACTCAAACGAAATATTAGCAGATTGGGTTGGAATGGGGGGTGGCACCCCCACCCCAGCCCTCCAAGGCTGTTTCTGAGACACCTGGAGGAACCCCAGAACAGCTTGAAAACCACCCTCATGCACGTCAGAGCCCAGTGGGTAGCTCAGGCTGAGTTCCCCTCAGTAAAGTGAAGGATGGCGTCAACCTACGGGAACATTCAGGTTGCCAGAAGTCCCTATGCCCCATTTTGATGAGAAAAGGGCAGTGGCAGCCAGGTGCAGTCCTGGCATCGGCTTAGTAAAGACATCAGATCGATGCCCTTCGTCCTTGGTCCCAGGGTGACACCAGGGCCCCCCCGCCTCCTCCACATGTCCAGCTGGAGTCCTGTCGACCCGGGCAGCAGCTTTCCAGCGCATCTCCTTTTACTGCATCGTTTGTAAGGCAGGACTGTGGACTGTACATTTTAGAAAGATTTTTTTCCATAGAAAGTGAGAATAGGTAGCAAGAAAATCAATTAACCATGCTGGTATAGTGGGAATTTTATGTAAATGCAACTTTACTTAATATCCTGGAATCATCTTTGCCATTCAAGTGACTTTTACTTCTCCACTATAACATAGTCTCCCTAAGGTAATAATTATCTGAAGATACTTAAGATGTTTTCATTAGGTCTTGACAAGTACGCTGATTATTTGATTTATACAGTAGTTTTTAGCAGTTACTGTACAATGAATTGACCTTATATATTACAGAAAAATAGATTCATTAATCTATCTATTGCATAATGATTTTGACATTCGCACAAAGCTAGCCTGATTCTAGGAAAGCCCTGAAATTTAATGTTAATTCCAGTAACTTGTTTTTCCCTATTGAGGATACGATATATAAAAATGCCTATGAAAATTGAGGTTTTGAAAAATGGTGCCCAGATTCATATAAAGGCTGTGTCTATTCTGAGCAGAGTGTTATGAAAAGCCATAAAGTATAATTCAGGTTATCTAGGGCTATAAATCTCTTGTATTGAAAGAAAAAGCAAGAAGGTCCAAATAAATTGTGTAACATCTCTCCCCTGATTCTTTTCCTTGTAAGTTTCATTTAGACTTAGACAAAATAGATTTTTTAGGTCCCATACTAAAAAAAGAAAGCTGTCTCCTGATTCTGACTGCCTGATAAATCTGTTGCTGTTGGTCAGAACCCATTTGGCTGTGGATGTTGGTGGTCGAGTTCTGCTGCATAGATCAGGGGGATAGGGAGGGGAAAGCCTGGATGTGCCTGAGGGTCCTTTCTGCGCCAGGTCCTTCGTCAGGCACTTTATTGCTCTGACTGCAGACTCACCAAATGCCCCATGTCTGACCACACTTCCCAGCAGCTTGGTGTCCCTGAACAAGTGGAGTGGGGATTGACATGGTTACATGGCCTAAGGTCAGCCTGTGGATTGCTGCTTGGATAGCTGTGTTTGTCCAAAGTACTTAGGGGACTTTTAAGAGAGATCAGCACTCCGATCTTTGCAATTCTGGCTTAATAAGACACAGTAGGGCCTGGGAATATATATTTTTAAAAACCTCCAAAGATGATATTTGGCATAGTCAGGGTTGGGAAATACTGATGTCATTTCTTTCTATATTTTCTTTTTTTCTATCTTTCTTTCTTTCTTTCTTTCTTTCTTTCTTTCTTTCTTTCTTTCTTTCGAGAGAAAGAGAGCGAGAGTGCGCAAGTGCAAGCGGGGGCAGAGGGAGAAGGAGAGAGAGCATCCTAAGCAGGTTCCACACTCAGCATGGAGCCTGACTCAGGGCTTGATCTCGTGACCCTGTGATCATGACTTGAGCTGAAATCAAGAGTCGAACGCTTAACTGACTGAGCCACCCAGGCGCCCCGATGTCATTCATTTCTAAAACCAACTACTAAAGAGTTTCAGTTTTTTTTAAGATTCGGGTGTAGATTGAGTCAGTCCTGATGGCCTCTCTGTGTTCTTTGCAATAACCTTTTGTGGCTCTGTCCCTGCAGGCCCCAGTGTCCAGTGGTAAATGCAGAGTACACAACCTAAGGGAATACTCAGGTCCCACATGTTTATTATCTTGTAGAGTTAATGATCCCTAAAGATTTAATTTTTTTTTTAAATGAACAGGTATATACTTTCTAAAGTTATTCCTAGGAGAAAAACCAAGAGGAAATTTGCTTGGGTATTTTTCTGTTTTGTTACAGTTGCTCATTAAATCGCCTGACTCATTCATTGGATGTTCGTTCTTTTAGGGTAGAGGTTTTTGTCTTCATCTCTGTGTTATAACATAATGCCTTACATATGACAGGCTGTCACTGGACATTTGCTGAAAGAGTGTATGAATGAATGAGAAGCTGATAAACAATGTCAAAGAATTGGAATAGCCATGTTTTCCACCATTCCCCTGAAGCTGTCCATATGGTTAATGATTTTTGTTTTCTTCCAATGATAGGCAAAGGAAAATCCTCTAAAAACAAACCTTGAACTCATTACCAGATATTTTCTGGATCACTTTGGAAATACTACTAACAATTTCACTCAAGAAACACCAATCCCTGCACTCTCAATTCCAAAGAAAAATAACAAAGTACCATCAAGATGCTCAGAGACCACGCTGGTAAATATATATGACCTTGCAGATGAAGATGCAGGATGGAGAACATCATTGTCTGAAACAAGCAAAGCCAGGTATCTCTTCTTATATTTACACTGTGGATTAGTTTCCTATCACTGCCGTGACCAATGGCTGTAAACTGAGGGGCTGTAATAGTCAGGGTTTTCCAGAAAAACAGAACCAATAGGATGTGTGTGTGTGTATGTATGTGTGTGTGTTTGTGTGTGTGTGTGAATACATGTAAATATATATGCAAATATTGTATGTATTTATACACATATATCTTATTAATTTTATATTTCCTATATAAAGAGAATTATTAATTTTTTTTACTTCCTTTTTTTTTTTTTAAGTAGGCTCTATGCGCAGTGTGGAGCCCAACGTGGGGCTCGAGCTCACGACGCTGAGATTAAGACCTGAGCTGAAATCAAGAGTCGTTTGCTTAACTGATTAAGCCACCTAGGTGCCCCTATAAAGAGATTTATTTTAAGGACTTGGCTCACATGATTGTGGGAGCTGGCAAGTCTGAAATCTGTAGGGCAGACTGGCATGTTGGAAACTCAGGCAGTATTCTGTGTTATAGTCTTGAAGCAGAATTCTCTGGGAAACCTGTTTTTGCTCTTAGGGCCTTCTACTGATAGAATGGGACCACCCATATTATCTAGGGTAATCTTTTTTACTTCAAGTCAACTGATTGTAGATGTTAATCATATCTACGAACTATAGAAATGATCCCTGAAAGTATAGCCTTGATGTTAATCATATCTAAAGAATACCTTCAGGGAAGCATCTAGGCTAGTATTTGTCCAAACAACTAGGCAACATAGCCTAGCAAAGTTGACATATAAAATTTAACCATCACTGTGTCTTTTTTTTTTGTACCTATTTTTTATTGTTATGTTAATCACCATACATTACATCATTAGTTTTTTTTTTAAAGATTTTTATTTATTTATTTGACAGAGAGAGACATAGCGAGAGAGGGAACACAAGCAGGGGGAGAGGGAGAGGGAGAAGCAGACTCCCCGCTGAGCAGGGAGCCCGATGTGGGGCTCGATCCCAGGACCCTGGGATCATGACCTGAGCTGAAGGCAGACGCTTAATGACTGAGCCACCCAGGCGCCCCACATCATTAGTTTTTGATGTAGTGTTCCATGATTCATTGTTTGTGCATAGCACCCAGTGCTCCATGCAGAATGTGCCCTCTTTAATACCAATCACCAGGCTAACCCATCCTCCCACCCCCCTCCCCTCTAGAACCCTCAGTTTGTTTTTCAGAGTCCATTGTCTCTCATGGTTCGTCTCCCCCTCCGATTTCCCCCTCTTCATTCTTCCCCTCCTGCTATCTTCTTCTTCTTTTTTTTTTTCTTAACATATATTGCATTATTTTGTTCAGAGGTACTGATCTGTGATTCAACAGTCTTGCACAATTCACAGTGCTCACCATACCACATACCCTCCCCAGTGTCCATCACCCAGCCACCCCATCCCTCCCACCCCACCCCCCCACTCCAGCAACCCTCAGTTTGTTTCCTGAGATTAAGAATTCCTCATATCAGACCATCACTGTGTCTTAAAGCAACATAAATTTGTTATCTTTCGGTTCTGAGGTCAGAAGTTCAAATTTGGTCTCATTGGGTTAACAGCAAGGTGTCAGTAGGGCTTATTCCTTCTAGAGCCTTTTGGGGGAGAATCTGTTTCCTTTCCTTCTCTGGCTTCTAGCGGCTGCCTACATTCCTTGGCTTGTGGCCGCTTCCTCTGTCTTCAGAGCACATCCCTCCAGCCTCTGTTTCTGTCATCGTGTCTCCTACTCCTGACTCTGATCGCCTGCCTCCCTGTCACAAGGAGCCTTGTGACTCTAATGGGCCCTCCCAGATAATTGAGGGTCATCTCCCCACCTCAAAACCTTAACACATGTGCAAAGTCCCTTTAAGCCACATAAGGGAACATTCCCAGGTTCCAGGATCTGGACATCTTTGGGGAGCCATTATTCAGCCCCCACATTTTGTGCTTTCAAATTCCCTGTTGGGCAGCACTGTTCCTTTCCTCCGGAGGCCTTGGGTGTTCTCCTTGACCTCTCCTGCTCTATCATTTTTGCCTCTGTGAGTCCTTAATGACACTAGACCCTTTCCTGCTTTCTCTGCCCTGAGAGCAGTGCCTCAGTTCCTACCCTCCCCTCTTGCCCGGCCTAGCTCCCACAGGCTCTTCCTTGGTTTCCAGGCCTCTGGTCATCTGCTCCAATCCCCCCTCCACCTAAGATAGTGGGAGCTTCCCACAGACGAGTCAGGCCCGTGTTGCTCCCCTATGGAAAGGCCTTCAAACGCTTTCCCATGGCTTCCAGGGTAAAATCCAAACTCCTAAGGATAGCCTGCAAAGCTCTTTCTGTGATCAGCCTGCATGGCTCACCTGGGCCGGGCCTGCTTTTACAGGCCTCTGTGCTAGTGCCTGGGGCATTCTGGTTATCTCCTGCCCACTCCTTCCTCCAGACTCAGTGCTGCCTTCTCTGCAAGTCTCCGATTTCCCCAAGCTGGTTCGGGCCCCTTCCTCTGTGGGCTCTGCCTCTGTCACAGCACACCCATGACCGCTTCTCGCATGTGTGACCCAGTGCTTGGTAATCAGCAGTGTGGCACAGAGCAGCGGTCAACGCCCTTTAGGCCGGAGTCTAATGGTAGAAAACCTGCCAGCCCATGTCAGAGGAGCGCTGGGCTCTGGCTGATCCATTGCAGATCATAGGTAAGAGTCCTCTTTATCTAGGTCTCTTGCTCCTTCTTGTCATTCCTCCTTGCTTGGCTCACTGTGTCTCATCTTCTTTTGTTCTCTCTTTCTCTTTCCCCTACACACACACACACACACACACACACACACACACACACACTCTATCTCTCTTACTCTTTCAATGCCAAGCAACCCAAGAAGAGAAGCCATCGGCATGCCCAACTTAGCTGAACCTTAACTAAACAGTTGGGGAACACAAAGTTTGCCACACGTCTCCATCTACTAATGTCAATGATGCGCAGTAAGGCTGGGCTCCATGTAGCTCAGGGCTGTATTGAAGGGCTATGGTTTTCTGTAGTCACTTGGGTCTGGGACAAGGATGCTCTTTATATTTGAGGATACAAAATATTTAAGGATATTTGAGGAATCCTATCATGGGTCATCAATTTTGATTTTGTTTCTTGCTTCCTGGTCTTATTTTATAGGTCAGACTTGCCCTGATGTGAAAGTATTTTCTATTCTTTACCTTTAATGATAAAGCACTGGCTGGTTAGAATCATCGCAGATTTATGAATGGGCTTGCTATGAGTGCCTGTTGAATGTGGGATTTATTATCATTGTTAGCTAGTGGGGAATCTTTTTTTTTTTTTTTTTTTAAGATTTTATTTATTTGACAGAGAGAGCACAAGCAGAGGGAGAGAGAGGGAGAAGCAGGTTCCCTGCTGAGCAAGGAGCCCGATGTGGGACTCGATCCCAGGACTCTGGGATCATGACCTGGGCTAAAGGCAGCCGCTTAACCGACTGAGCCACCCAGGCGTCCCATGGGGAATCTGTTTTGATGGAAATATCCCTTTTTTGTAGGCATGACAATCTTGATGGGGATTTACTTGGTAACTTCGTATCATCCAAAAGGCCCCCCTACAAAAGTAAGCCCACCCAAGCTATCCCAGGTGAAAGCCCCGCCGTGGCCCCTGCGTGGGAGAAGATGGACAAGCTTCAGTCGTCAGAGCTTTCCTTGGACACAAAGAGGATGGGCAAGAAGATGAGGCCAAAGTCTGGCCTGATTGTCCGAGGCATGATTACTGGGCCCATGGCCAGTTCCCCGCAGGTAGGTTGCTGCTCTCACAGCTATGGTGAGAGCAGAAAGTGAAAACCCGGCAGGGCTTAAGGAGTTTATTTGAGGGTACTCCACAAGGCAGTCCAAGAAGGGGTCATCTGTGTATTCAGATGGGAGGAACACCTGCCTGTATTTTCTTTGGTTGTACTATCAACTCCCTGTGGGATCATGGGCAGGCCTCATCTCCTTTCCTGCCCTCAGTTTACCCATCAGGTCAATGAGGTGGATGCCATGGCTTTATCTTCCTTTGCTGAGTGAGAACACATCTACCAGTTTTCCCTTTGCCATTCAGGAGTTGGGGCAAGCCATCCAAGTCTAGAGAACATCTTTTTTATTTTTATTATTTTTAAAAATCTCTTTTATTTTTTAGAACATAGTAAAAAGGGAAAAAGAAATCCCAGTCTTTATGGTTTCATTTGCTTTGCTTTAAAAAGAAAGTCTAATATGTCCCATCATTGTTTCATAGTCTTCCTTAAGGAGGGGCTCTGGTAGGGTCCCATTAGGTGGGGGGGGGGCTGAACCAAACGAGAGAATGAATGTAAAAGGAGTTTGTAAAACCACAAAGAAACAGGAAAACAAAGGAAAATCAAACACCAAACTCACAGTGTGGTATTAATCCAGTGAGAGAGCCCGAACAAACCCACATAGGTCATGTGTGTCCGTGGTGGGTCACCCGTCTTCTGGACTGCATGGCTGGATGTGGACCGTGGCTCTGGAGGCCAGCGCTGTTCTCCCAATTGGAATCAGGACAGAAAGAAGCCGACCGTCTCCCTGCCTCTGCCTACATCATGTGGGCAGGGGGTTGGGGGATGGGTTTGGTCCTTTGGAAAATAATGGTTTACTGAGTTATCTGAGTTACTGAGATCTTCTGAGTGTTGACATTTCACTATAAACAATAAACCCACATCAAAAAAGTCACATTTCTTGATGTTACCATCCGATTCGCTGGAAAAGTGTTTAGGTGTTGAGAAGCCATCAGGCTCCCAGTGGCTGAGGCAAGTTTCCCCAGATTTTAATTTTTACCTGACAATTTATATTTTATCACTGACAGTCCATCAGTTGTTTCCCTTGAAACGACAGGCTCAGCTTATTTCCAAGAAAATGCCTGCCGAATACTCAAGTCTGAATAACCACAGTTCGTCTGTCAGTTGTTCCATGGAAAAAACTAGCAAGTTCAATTCACAGCTCCGATGGTTGTGCAAGTGCTGTTCCTCAAGACAGCTGTCATCCTCTGCATCGGGCAGAGTGCTTATGGATGCCTTCCATTTTGCCACATGGACTGTTAAAGAGATGTGTGCCGTGCAGTTGAGATTGAATATAATTAATACTTTTTATGCTTCAGCATGGACAGTCTTAAATTTTCTTTTTTAAGATTTTATTTATTTATTTATCTGAGAGAGAGAGAGAGGGAGCGCATGAGCAGGGGGGAGGGGCGGAGAGAAGGAGAGAATCTCGAGCAGACCCCACCCTCAGTGTGGAGGCAACCTCACGACCCTGAGATCATGACCCGAGCTGAAATCAAGGGCCGGGTGCTTAGCGGACTGAGCCGCCCAGGCGCCCCCAGCATGGATATTCTTAGGTGAAATTAGCATTTTACTTATTTATTTTTATTGCAAGTGGTGGCAAATACCTCCAGCACTAGCTGGTCAAGTTTGGTGTCACTGTCCTGATTTGTGCTATAGGCCAGCAGTTTTTTGCACCCAGTTCATTTGTATTATCACTGCAAATGTCAACACAGTGAAAAGGGCAAATCATGTCATATTATTATGATGAAAATAGGTTTGAGCTCCCTAAAAGGATTTGGGGACCCTTAAGGCCAGGCAGACCACACTTTGAGAACTGGTGGACCAGATGAATGCCAGAGTCCTGTCCTACAATGACATCCAATCAATCACATCCGTGTAGTTGAGAGCCCCTTCACAAGTGAGGTGTGAGGCAGATGACCTGGATCTGCTTTACTGCTGGAAGATTGTCCCAAACTTCTAGAAGGGGGAATGATTGCCTTGGGAGGTGTGTTTTTCCCTTGGGATATCCGAATCCTGTGAAGGGCATTGAAAGATAGGATAGGCTGTCGTAGAATTTCCCCAGGTTTTCTAGAAAGTGTTTTATGGGTCTTTGAGCACCTTGGCCGTACTTTCTTGTTTGCTCAAGAGAAAAACGCAAACTTTGCTAGGTATTTCATCATTTCGCTACTAGATCAGTTCTGCCCTTTTAAAGGATGAGTAAGAGTTTGGGTTCCCTGCCTTTGGCCAGAAGTTTGGCTCTCCTTGGGAATGGTGACTAATATTTCCTTCACTCTGTGGCAGGGGAGGCCCTGGTGGCTTTTGGAGGTTTGTAGTGCCTAGTAATTTACAGTAGGCAAGAATACTACAGAATTAGCTGTTTCTATTCCAGCTCAGGCTTTACCATTTGGTTCAGGGTTATTTCTGGAAATGCCGAGAGATCCCAAATTTTAAACCCAGGAAAAGCCTCACAGGTCTATTCTTGTCCCCTCTACCTCCACTCCCTGACCCTAGGTTGGTAAACAACTTGAGTTCCCATTTTATTAGTTAATCATTGATAGTAAGAGAGGAAATTTCAGTTGACTCCTTTGGAATTCCTTCAAACACTAAGCAAGCCTTGAGTGCTTACTAGGGGTAGGTCACTGAGCTGGGAGCTCGGTGGATACCAGAGATAAATGAAGACTGGCCTCTGCCATTCCTGGTCTGTTAGCAGGAGGGGTGAAGGCCCTGTGTGAGTGGGGACTGGGTAGAGGCTGTGGAGTGGTGGCAGATATTGGTTGACCGCCCTGATGGGTCCGGCTCTGTGCCAGTGCCTTCCATGGGCCTCTCCTTTAATGCCACCATCTTGTGCAAGATAGATGCTACAGGTCCCCAATCCCTCATCCACCCTTTGGGCCACATGTGTTTTGGAATTGAGAATTTCTTTATTATCAGAAAAGCAACACTGTGCACAAACCACATAACCACCTGCAGTCAGATTTGGGGTAGTACCCCATAAGCAAAAAGGACTGTGAGCAACCTCATAGCAGTTAAAAAGAATTTGCCATAGGATTCCAAAAGAAACTTGTTTTGGGAGGTTTTAGAAAGTACAGACGGTGGATTGTGGGCTGGTTATATTACAAGTGAGGGCAGGGCAGGACAGAGAAACTAATAATTTGGCACAAGGGATATGGCTGGTGGGCAGGGGTGTAGGCAGTAGAAGGCAGGCCTGAGCCTGGAGCTTCCCCTGCTGCTGGAAGGTGCTCTCTTTAAGGGGTGAGGGAGAAGGGCTGAGCACGCTCCTGGGCTTATGCAGGTGGAGCACAGTGAAAGCATTACAGAGCGGGGAGCCTGTGAGTACCTCCCCAAACAGTAGGCAGGGTTTTAAGAGGAGTTGGGGATGGATGGTGAACGACGTTCCGGGGAGAGGAAACATCGTGGGCAAATGCTTGTAGTGGGATGGAGTATTTCCTCACCTCCCTTGAAGGGGATCCTTACTGCCCTTGTGCTCGCCCCTTCTAGGATTCCCTCCGCAAACGCTCCCTGAGGCGGTCCCCGGCCTTGAGCAGCACGACCCAGGCCCCCGAGGAAGAGAGCTGGAAAGTGCCTGGGCTCTCCACCCGTGCCCCAGCCTGTCCCACGGCCCAGGAGGGCCTGGCTTCCGGCACTGGCTCCCCTTCCAGGAGCCCCCTGGGCCTGCTCAGTGAGCTGACCTCAGAAAAGCGGAGAACCACGCCCGGCAGCCCCCCTCACTTGTCCGGCAAAGGGCTGCAGCAGAGGGCGAGCAGCAGGTGGCGAGATCTCGCAGAGGATAGCCCGGCTGTGGATGGCGGCCCCGAGGCCAACGGGTCGCCCTTGAAGTTCTCCTTGCCAGGTGGGACTTCCAGGCCGGCCCAGGAGAGGTTGGAAAGGACGTTCAAGAGGCAGGGGAGCCAGCCCCTGCCCCTCAGGTGAGCATGCTGTGCTGAGGTGATGGCCCAGGCCCCAGTGGCTCCTTGGGCTCTGAGAGCAAGCCTGTGAAGCGGAGAAGGTGGGTATGGTCCCTCCACCAGGGAGCAGACAGCCCAGAGCGTACCCACACAGGAAGCTCCAGGGAAGGTTTCCTTGGTCCTTCTTTCTTCTCAAAGTCAAGAAGGCTTTGGCAGATGGTTCCCAGACCGGCCTGCAGCAACATGGCCAGGCTGACGTGGTGTGAGAGGCATTTCCTGTGGGGGACCCCAGATGTGGTTACGCATCAGCGCCCACAAGCCTCTTCTGGGGCATTTCTTCCCCCCTCCCCCATCCTTTTATGCTTTCACAGTAGATCTTGATGATTCCTATGTTGATTGATTTTTCACTGGTAAACCAACCTTACATTCCAGGAATAAATCTCACTTGGATATATTATCTTTTTATATATTGTTTGATTCAATTTATTCATGTTTGTATGTAAATACAATAGAATTGTCTCTAAATTCCTGAAGGGGATTGGTTGGCAAATTTCCTTTCTTGCAACACCCTCATGAGATTGTGGGATCTAGAATACGCTAGCAGGGGTGCCCCTTTTTTCTCTTCTCTTCAAGAGTTAGGCACTTGGGCACTGGTGGTATGTGGCAAGCTAAGTAGATACGTCCGTGAACTCCCTTGGTGACCCTAGGGAAGCTGGGCCTACTCTGCTTAACACATTTCGTGGCTACGTTATCTGATGCATATACATGTAGAATTTTTAATATCTTCGGGATGGATAGACTTTTCTATCGTTATGAAATCTCTATCTCTAGTAATGCTTACTGCCTTTGTGTCTATTTAGGTAGAGCGACCCCGGCCTTCCATTGATTATAGTATATCTATGGGATGTCTTTTTCCATTTTTTTTATTGTATCCATTCTGTAGCCTTTTACTTAGGGGTTCCAACCAAAATCCTATGGGGTTTGCCAGGATCCTTCCCTCTTTTTAAGAAAATTGTAATTTATTCAAACTGAACACGCGCGCGCGCGCGCACACACACACACACGCACACAACCCGGTTCACCCATTTCTCCTGCCCCCCAACTCCCCTCAGCCTTTTTTTTGGTAATACCTTTTATGGCCACAGATTTCCTTCTGAGCAATGCTTTGTTTGTATCCCATGAGTTTGTATGTTATACATTCATATGATTTAGTTTAAATATTTTCTAATTCTTGTTGTGATTTCTTCTTTTGCCCCATAGGTCATTTAGACATGTATCGACCAAAACAAACATCTGGGGTGTTTTTCTGGTTTCTGCGTTTGATTCCTGGCTTCTTTTCCCTTCTGCCATTATACACTCTTTATGATTTCAATCTTTTGATATTTGTTGAGATTTCTTTATGGTCCAGTGTATATTTAAAGCTTGTCTCTTATAAGCAGCATAAATTTGGAATTTTTAATCCTATCAGATAATTTTTCTTTTAGTTGGGATAATTACTGCTTTTACATTTTCGTTTTGTGTTTGTTAGGATGAAAAGATCCACTTCTGTTCCTCTTCATAGAGTAAGACAGTTTTCCCAGCACCTTCTGCAATCTGTTCTTCACCCCATTGATTTATGAAGCCACCTTTATTCTTTCCTAAGTTCCCATTTCAACATGGGTCTGTCTTTGAGCTCTCTATTGTGTTTATTGTCTTTTGTCCTTTTTTAAAAACTAAAACCACATAACTATAGCTTTTATTATTATGGCTTTGTAGTTATAGCTTAGTATCTTGGTAGGGCCAGTCCCCCTTCTTTTCCTTTGTTTTAGCATTGGTGTAGCTACTTATAGATCTTTATTCTTTCTACAGGCCTTTTTCCTGTTACCCAATGTGTGTAGCTTATTTTCCCACAAGAGGGAGAACTGGCTTGTTCCCTTGCTGTAAAGGCCCGGCTTCCAGATCCTGGCTGATCTGGGCTAGTTATTTGTTTCTGGACTTCATTGTCTCTGACTGTAAAATGTGGCCACTGGGTAGATGATTTCCAGCTTTCCTTCAAGCTTATGCATTTTGCTGGCCTAGGATTCTTACTTCCAGAGTCATTCTGGGCCCTCTGCTTCCGTCATCAGATATTTATTGAGTATCTACTGTTTACAGCATACTTAGGAGGTGTGGCACCTGGGCTCTGGAATCTGATGAACTGGACTGGCAAACCCATTCTGCCCCTTAGAACCACTGTGGCCTTGGACTGGTAATTAAACCATTGAAAAATGGTATGAACTTTGTCTTACAGGAAGCAGGTAAAAGTACATTCACAACCTCTCCCCCAATACCAGGCAAAGTATAATTAGGGGTGTTTAACACATGTTTAATAGTGTTGACCCTATATTGACCAGTCAACAAACATTTTGGGGGCTTTGTGTTTGCCTACCACTTACTTTCTATTTGCTGGGCACTATGCTAAGTACTTGTATATATTATCCCATTTGCTCTTTATAATAATCCATTGAGGTGTGAGTATTATTGTTGGTTTTCTTTTCTTTTGTGTTCTCACTAAAAAGTATTCCTCTCCTGAGTTCTGAACAAATTGACAAATCAAAGAAAGGGTATCAGTTAGACTGGAGTAACATACATATCATTTCTGTGATCGATAAGGGGAAGATAGAAGACACAGCAAATCACAATCATGAGGCCCAGTGGGCCCGGAGCTAGACAGACTTGCTCACCTCATGTCAGGCCTAGGGCAGGTCAGCTCACATGGCCACATGGTGGGAGGGGCTGCCCCCCTGGAAAGCAGCTCTCTCTCAAGAGTAAAAGGGTACAACTGAGCTTCATGTCCCCTCTTTCTTTCTTTCCCAGATTAACCAGGTAAGTCATACTTCCTCCCTTTGGATGCAGTGCACAGAGGGGAGGAGAGTAGAGGTCTGCAGGAGGGTAGACTAGTAGAGCTCCCTCCAAACTCCCAGGAGACACTGGGAGTTAAGAATGAGCATCCTCCCAGCACTTATTATCCCGATGTTACAGATGAGGAAATTGAGGCCAGAGAGTTTAAGGAACCTGTCAAGGTTCTGGGTGGAAGCAGGTCCCAGGGCTCACAGTTTGGTGGATGGAGTATGGTTTGGATTTCAGCTGACTCTTGTCCCCTCCGCTAGGCATCTTTGTGCAGTGCACATACTACATAATGGTATGCAGCACCTTTGATTTAAAACCAGGGCCAGAGTAATCTCCCTGCCCTTCCCAGCCCCCCTCCATCAGTCCTGCCCACCCGCACCCCCTCCCCATTTATGTCATTTGATTCAGTAAATGGGGATGTGAGTCCTAGTGTGTGTCAGATCCTGTGAGTGTCTGATCTTCAAGGTGAAGGAGACGTGTGTGTGTGTGTGTGTGTGTGTGTGTGTGTGTGTGTGTGTGGTCATTTTAAAGCACGACAGAGGACAGTGAGGCCACAGCAGAACTGGCTTGTATGTGCAGCCTTGCTGCGTCACCTGGGCCTAATGGAGCTGAGGGAGGTGGCCACGTGGAGCCTTCTCCGGGCCTTGCAACACGGGGCTCAGGGCTGGCCACAGGAGTCCCAGCTGGGGACAGAGGCAGGGGCAGGAGCGGGGAGCATGTGTCCTGGGAGAGAGGGGGCAGGTGCACCATCTGACCCGCTGAGATGTCAGGGAACACAAATATCTCTGCCTCCGGACTCCTCGGATCTGACTCAGTAGCCCAGGGGATGATTTCCTGCTTTGATTTTTGTTTCTTTCCTGTATCCTTTGGTCTCAGAAGACCCTTGGGAACTATGTCGTCTGGGCTCCCACTGTGGGGGTTGTGGCTGTTTGGGATCATGTGGCATGCGTCCCTGGCTTGTCAGGGCTGCCCTTGTGGGGTTTCTGTGATGATCAGTTGGATGTGCTGGGTCTCTGGCCCTGACCTGGTCCCGCAGCCCTTGCCTCGCTCTGCTTCCTGCCATTGCGCTGTGTCACAGGCAGGTACCTTCCTCTGCACCTTTACAGATCTTGCCGTCGCCCACACGCCGGGGCCGGGGCAGGTCCTCGGGAAACCCTAGGTGCAGGACTAAGCACTGGGAGAGGTGTTCTTTATTTATCAGTCCCCAGAGCCAGCTGTCCCAAGCCTGGTGGCTCTCATATGGCACTCTGTGAAGTTTGGTGGTCTGGTTGGGGGTGACCTCACTTGTGGTGCTTACAGACGTCTCCGGGGGGCATGCTGGCCTGTCATTTGTGTAAGAATCCCTCAGAGTGACTCTCTGGGCCTTTTGATGGCTGCACGGACTTTGCCATGGTGGTTTTTCTGCAGATGAGCTCAAAACCCGTCCCGTGGGGTATCTTGCAGTAGGAAGTGGCTCCAGCTTCTGTGTTCCAGGTATGCACGGGCCACGCAAGCTCTGGCACTTACTGTTTGCCCAGTGTCATCACGGTCATGAGATTGAGAGGAATTGTTGGCCTCCCTTGGGGATTCAGCCCACAGCAGTGGCCACAGCAACAGTCTCTAGGGGCCAGAGCCTTTGAGCAAATGCGTGTCCCCTCAGGCAGCTTGAGCCATGGGGCCTTGGAACTTTGGGGATGAAGCCCAGCAGTGTGAGTGCTTTTAAAGATTTATTTATTTGAGGTGGGGTGGGGGGAGACTGAGTGTGCTTGAACACGAGTGCAGGGAGGGGCAGAGGGAGGGGAGAGAGAAACTTTGGCAGACTCCTCGCTGAGCTTGGAGCCCGACATGGGCCTCTGTCTCACAACCCTGGTATCATGACCTGAGCTGAAACCGAGTCGGATGCTTAACTGACTGCGCCACCCAGGGACCCCCAGGAGTGTGTTTTAACAAGTCCTCCAGGTGATGTGCTCCAGGCTGAGGTTGGGGAACCAGTGCTGTAGAAGCCCAGCCTGCGATGGAGGGTCAGTTGCATGTAATTACTGGGGGCGCTCTTAGGAGAAAGGCAGTGGGGGAAGCAGGCCAGGGCAGGGGAAGGTCTCAGCCAGGATGTGGGGCCTCAGTCGGATCCCACAAGGAGCTGAGAGGGTGAATTGACCCAGAGCTGCCCCACCATTAGGCTAGGAGAGGGCTTTTTTTCCCATGTCAGTCATGGGCTAAGGGTTGCCCATCCTGGGCTGCGGTGGGCACTGCGCCACGTCCTGCGTGAGTCTGGCAAAGTGCGTTTCTGTGAAGACGGACGCAGCTGGGAGGCGTTAGTAGCCAACATGGACAGCAGCTGAGATGGGCGTGCTGAGACAAGGGGGTCTGGGCGGGCCACTGGCGTCTTCTCTATTGTTCTCGTGGCTCCTTATACACTCGTCCAGCCCCTGGTGTTACAACAGACAAGCTGCAGAGCCTGTTCATGGACATCACCTCTGGTGCATAGGATGCCCTGGTGAGGCAGGCCAGGCAGACAGACCCTAGAGGGGAGACTGGCATGAAGCCCGATTCAGGCCCACAGGCAGCCCCTCCCATCCTGATACTGCAGCGAACCATCACTGGCTTCGTGGCTGGTAACCTCCTGTTGTATCAGTCAGACGGGAGGAGCCTCCAGAGCCCTTTCTGGGGCCGCACTCACCGCTAGGGATGCAGAAGGCGGGGATGGCTCCCTGCCTCTGAAGCCCAGGGCCTGCCGTGAAGCTCTCCATACTCGGGTGCTAGATTGTGGCACTCTCAGGGCAGTGGAAGATTGGAGCGGTTAGGGAGAGCTGCTGATGGGGCAAGGGGGCCTTGGGCTTGGAGAGGCCACGTGTAAGGCAAAGACTTCATGGTGAGGCAGTAACATCGGGTGAGGAATGTGATTCTAGACACCGCCATGGCCCCAAAGTATCAGTGACCCTGTCTCTGTGTCGATTCCAGGACTTAGTGACTAACATGAGGGGTGCCCCTGGCGGATTTTTCGGGTTTTGCAGAATGGACAGTAGGTGGCGGCAGATCTTCATCCATCTTCTCGGCTCCAGCAACCCTTGCTGGTGATTTCATTCAGCAGGCACTCACCAGATTCCTACCAAGGACAGTGCATGGAGGAGAGATGAGTGAATCCCAGCCCTTTCTGGGTCACCTGCCCCTCCCAGGCTCCTATCATGAGCGGGCCGATCATGAGCGGGCCGGCCGGCACACAGATGCCTGGCCGCGTCCTGATAGGGAATGAGTAATGCCGTCTGGGGCTTGGCAGGGGCTCAGCCAAGGATGTGGTATTTGTGGTTTATTGACTGCTCCCCATACCCGAGCATCCCGAGTCTGAGAACATCTGCACCGCATGGGATGAGTAATGGGTGGAATTCCCATTTTAATTTATCTCTGCACATTATTTGGACTTTATGTCAGACTATAAAGGTTCGGAATTAGCTGACTCTTGAAACATGCACAGTACGCAGCGGCTTGCTGGGTGCCAGTGGCCCCGTGTGGACAGGTGGCCTGCCCGGGGCTCCCGTGCTAGTCCAGCTCCCCCTTCATAGCTGACTCCGGGGACCTCTCTTCTGCGTCGGGTACGGCTGCCCGTGCTCAGCTGGTTCTCCTTCGCACCTCTCCCCCACATCTCCCCTACGTGTGTGCCCCCCGTGCACGGTGGAATACCAGTTCTCTCTCCTGGATGCGGTCCTCTTCCTAGCATGTGCAGGAGAGTAAATATGAGACACTGCTCCCATGCACGTTACAGGCCACTTGGAGCCATGCGGGACGGGGCTAGATGCCCCTACCCTGCGCGGTAACTAGCTGCTGGGTAGCTTCGGCTCTGGAGCGCCCGGGTCTTCTGCCCAGTGCATCTCCCGGGGCAGAGAGACTTCTCCAGATTCCCTTTGAGATCCTCCAGAGTGTGGCTAAAGAGGTGAGAGCACGTCTGCACATCTTCTTGGAGGGGTGAGTGGTCTCATTTTGTCCCTCTCTGGACATCAGAGTGACAGCTCCGAGATCCTCCTCTGGCCACATCTGGCCCTTGCCAGCTCTGCCCAGGGCGCATGTCATTGGCACACAGACTGAGAAGCTGTTCTGTGCAGGGGAAGCACTGCTGCTGGATGGAAGGAGGCTGTTAGGGCTCAGGGTAATTTTTGGGCGATGATTATCAGCAGGGGAAGTATATGGAGATTCTTCTTCCTGGGTGCTTTTTTCCCCCTCACTCCATCATGCTTATTTGCTGGTCTGCCAGTTAGCTCCCTAGACCCTGGCTACCAGAACTGCAAAGCGAGGTCTATCTAGAGGCCGCGACAGGGCCGGATGAGAGTGAAGCAAGCCAGGCATTTAGGGTGTGGCATTTAAGGGGCACGCATTCTCAGCATGGCTCATCTGCAGTGCTTAAACTGATAATTTTAAGTAGAATTGGAACAATTCAGACTTTATCCTCAAGTTCATTTGTTGGTATTCATTCATTGACTCACTCATTTTTTTCATTCATACATTCATTTAACCAACCAACCATCCATCTAACCAACCCACCAACCCACCAACCCCACCCATTACAACTGTGATGTCCTATATTTAAGTCATTTTGAATGTTACCTTCTTTAGGAAGCTTCTTCAGATCTCTTCCCTGCTCCGACCCCTGGACATGGCCCCCTTCTCATACTCCTCACAGCACATGCCACACTGAAGAGAGCTGACAGGCCACCTTGTTTCCCTGCTGGACTGTCAGCTGCCTGAGTATGGCAGTGAGTTCTCTGTGGCCCTTCCTCCCTCAACTTTGCTCAGAATTGTTCCACACTTATGGGATGGAGCTGAATTATTCGCTTTGCCTTGAGGAGAGGAAAGTGAAGTGTGAGGTCTTCCTTTCACTCAAGGAACGTGCAGAGGAGTGGATGAGTGATCTTGCAGACAGAAGAAGACCTAAAAGTAGCAGGCAACATCTCTGCCAGGCTAGGTGGATGGTGCCCACTCAGGTGCCACAGGGTCTTAGAGGAGGGGGTGCTCTTGGGCTGGGCCTTGAAGGGTGAGCAGGGTTGGAATAGCCCAGTTGGGTAATAGCCAAAGGCCTCACTTCTGTACCTGGACATACTCATCTTTCTTCTCCACTTTCCTCCAAGCTTGAGATTTCTTGAAAAAACTTGCTGGTATCCCTGGGAATCTCGTTCCTCAAAGCTAAAGCAGCTCTCTTACTTTTCCTCAGCCCTTTGTTCCTGGGGCGTGTCTCGGGTCCTGTTGTATTTGCAGGCAGTTTTGGGTGATGTGCACGTATGGGGGCTTATGGAGAAGAGAGCCTAAACTCATAGCTTTCCCTAAGGATTGGGAAGGCACTGTGATTTAGGGAAAAGATGAGCATCTTTGTTAGCACCCTGAGGATAACTCTGGTAGGCTGACTGCTGGGGCAGAGAGAGCTGATGTCTTTCCCCTGCCAAATCCCTTTCTGTTCTGATGGAGGGGACCTTCCTCTGTGACCCCCCCAACTGGTTTTCCCAAACAGCAGCCGTGGGCTGGAACACTGCTGTGACTCACTCAGGCTGGTGCCTCTACCGTAGAAAGATGGTCTTTGATCCCGAGTTCTGTCAGGGGCATTTTGGTCAGAGTTCTTCAAATCACAAAGATGACCTGCCAGGGCAGTTTCCTGTATAGCTGGATTCCATGTGTGTGCCTTATTCCAGAAAATTCTACTTTGTTTTCTCTGCTCATTCCACAAGAAGTTACTAAAGCCATAGGATTCCTTCCATTTCCTGTTGAGGCCACTTTTGTAACCATGGGCCCCTCAGAAGTGGAGCCTTTTCCTAATAGAGTAAACAGTTTCTGATCTCAATCTAAATGCGTGTCACTTAATTCAGTTCAACAAAACATTTATGAAGTGTGCCTTGCTTGTTTGAATAGTGTTGGAGAGAGAGGTGATGGATAGGTTCCTGCCCCACAGAAGCTGAGACAGCCATGCAAATGACTGTCCTACAGGATTAAAAAAAGGCAAGTGACAAGGGGACAAGGGCAGAGAGCCATGGAGCTAGGGTCTGGATTGTTTCAGGGATAATGAAGCTCTTGATATTTATTGAGTACTCACATTTGGCAAGTCCTGTGGTAAGAGCCTTAGATGTGTTACCTTATTTAATCCTGACAGCCACACTGGGAGAGTTATTGGCTTCATTTTATAGGTGGGGAAACTGAGGCACAGAGTAACTGACCAGTCTGAGTTCATGCAGACAGTCTGGCTCTAGGAGCCTCAGTCTTAACCACTATCCTTAGGCCCCTGTCTTGGGAAGAAGGGGTGTTGGGATGCTGACATTGGTGAGACCTTAGAGAGTTGGTCTGACAGTTCAGGGAGCAGACCCATCCCAAGCTGAGGGGACAGTGTGAACAAAGGCAAAGAGGTGGGTGCATTGGTGTAGCTGGAACCGAGGGCATGTGTCGGGACCAGGGGGAGAGGAGACTGGAGGACCAGACTGTGCCTTGAGAGCTGGCTCATAGAGCAATAGAGGGATAGAAAAGTCTCTCAAGTTTTCAGTTATGTGGGTGTTGTTTTTTTAAAAAATCAGTTAGAGTCGTGCTTCAGGAAGATTAGTCCAGGGGCGCTACAGGCCTGAGCAGGACGACCGGTTGCAGGAGCCAGACCTAGAAGGCGGTATGGGCTCTGAGCTGACTGTGGCAGCGGGGCGAGGAGCAGGGCACCTGGGAAGAGAACCCATAGGACTTAGCTGTGGGAGGCTGGGCGTGCAGGGAGTAGAGATGGGGACCCAAAGGGGAGGTACTGGCTGGGTCACGAGGTGATGAGGGGTCGGATCCTGGGCATGTCCAGCTGAGCTTTTGTTTCCACAGTCAGGGGTGGGACAGAAATGCAGATCCTGGGAAATGTCGGATGAAAAGTGTCTGGGAAGGGCTGGCATGGGACCAAAAGCTGATGTCCTTGGAGGGATGGACACCACCAAGGGTGCATGATAAAGGCACCTGGGTCCAAATCCTGCAGGGGAGAGCGATGTGTTTGGTGTGATAAGGAAAAGCAATGGTCAGAGCAGGAGGAGAACCGGGAGGTGAGAGAAGAGAGGGTCAGGAACTTGACAGCTTTGGACCCTTCGGGGAGGTTGGGCAGGTCACCAGGTCACATGACAGAAGTAGCTTTGGAGAGAGCTCTTTCAGTAGGATATTGGGGGCAGAAGGTCAACTGCGCCAGCGTGAGGAATAGTGTGGGTGAGGTCAGATAGGGAGAATACGGAACTTTTTAAAAGTGTAGAGGTGAAGGGACAGGATGGCAGCTCAAGAAGGGGGAGGGTTAGGGAACAGGGTCCTTTTTCCAGGATGGGAGAGATGTGAGCATGTTTGTAAGCCCAGGGCTGGGCGCCAGCCACAGGGGAGAAATTGGCCGTTCACAGAGACTCTGAGAGGCAGGAAGTGTGTCCTTGGGCGGTGTCTGGGAAGGGCTGCACAGACAGTACCAAGATTGATTTTCTGCCATACTCCGTGATGGTAATTGATGTTGTGATGATGGGCCCGGGGCATTACAAGTTCTCAAAGTAGCTTTTAAATCCCCGGTGAAAGAGCCAATTCTGCTCAGCAAAGTTTTTGAGTTATTTGAAGTTTATTCCAATTAAGCAAAGCTTTGTTAAGTTGTTGAGGACTGCTGTTTGGAAAATATGGCATTTTATTGAATTCTGAGACTTGGAAATATGGCTCCCCATCTTTAACAGATTTAACAGGTCTCAGCGTGATGAGCTTGAAAGAAGCTGAGATTTAGAATTGGACAGATTTGCCACTCACTAACAGGGTGACCTTGGGCACAGTGTTTTTGTTCATCTCTTTGTGGCTTAGTTTCTTCATCTAAGAAATGGGATGATATACCTACCTTTATGGGATTGCTACAAAGAACAAAAGAAATAATGTATATAAAATATTTGGCCCACAATAGTTAACGAATGCTAGCTTTCTTTCCTACTATTTGGTTATCCAAAACACCCTGTTTCTTAAGTGGATGGATGTATTCCTGAATAAATGGAAATTTTTTAACAAAGGGATGAGACGTAAGCTTAGAGCCAGATTATGGGAGGTTATGATGGTCAGAGAGAAATGTTTAGGTCTATTGTATGGGCTATGGCCAAAGGCAGTGAAGACAAGAGCATGGCCTGGTTCCTGTGCCTCAGGACAGGTCTCTGTCATGGGGGCCAGACACCTAGTAGGTCTTCAGGGAGTATTTGTGGATTAAATTTGCCTTCCATTAGGCATTTCTTCCCCTTTGCACTGAAGGCCAAGGTGAGGCTGGCCAACATTTGAAAGCTCTGGAGGTTGAAACAGATATGCGCTCCTGCCTTTCTCTTTTCTAGAAGTTCTTCCTAGGCCAGGTGTGGACAGTGGGGGACATGGTAAGCTGCCCTTGGCTGGACCCCTATGGCTGGGGTCCTCCATGTCAAGGCTTCCACACGGGGCCCCAGGGCTTCCTTCGGTTCTGTGAAAATAATGAAGAGAAATGGGAAGTCCATGAGAGGAGGATGGCATTCCTGTCACTGGTAGTGGTGCTTCGTTTGGTCCCAGTGTCACTTTGTTCAGCTTTTCTGCCTTCGGGTAAAATTTCTTTTGAATGAGAAAAAAAAAAAAAAAAATCAACCCACTAGAAAAGTCTCTGAATGGAAACCATGACCAAGTTCTCTGCCATCCTCTGAGACTGGAGGCTCTTTTTCAGGGCTTACAATCACCTTCATAATTTCATGTTCATCTCCTCATGGAGCAATGGCCTACTGAGCATTCACAGTCCAGAAGCTACTCTATAGAAGGCAGATAAACTTATAAGGGCATTTTGACAAGTGTCTAAGAACCAGTGCCCGCAGAAGTCAAGGAAATCCATCTGGGTTCTACAACCCAGAGTCTCCCCCACACCCCCGACCCCCTCCCAGCATCCTGACAAATCTCAGCTCCCTTTCTAGCCTCGATGTGGATGGTCAGGGATCCTTTAGAACCCAGTACGCTCCTGGGAATATTTTAAAAGAAGAAAAAAGAAGTTGAAAGTATCCTTTTTAGATAAAAACCAAAGGCAAAGCTGGCGCATTTAATAAAGACATTACGATGGATTCATCCATCTTTTAAAAGAAAATAACTCCAAAAGGTGCACTTACCAGATGCCAGGATGTGGGAGAGCCTAAACAAGAATCCTTGTTTTAAAAAGTGTTCTCATGCAAATAAACCCCACACGGGTTTTGTAGGAGACTGTCCTTGTTCTTAGGAGATACAGGCTTGGACTCTTTAGGGGTGACGTTATAATATTTTCAACTCACTTTCAGATGGTTCAGCAGAAAAAAAGAAAGTGTGTGTGTTTCTGTGTGTAGCATGTGTTTGGAGGGAGGAGGAATGGAAAGGGGGAGAGCAAGAGACAGAGGGAGAGGGGAAAAGCAAATATGGTAAATGTTCATTTGTCTCTGTAAGTGAATGGTATACAGATGTTCATTGTATTATATTCTTTCAGTTTTCCTGTAGGTTTAATATTTTTCAAAATAAAAATGGGAAACACACATAGGAAAAATAGGAAAAATGAGTAGTCAATAGAATCTATCTTTTGTCTTTCAGTAAAGATCCTAAAGTAGTGTAACAAGGTCGTAGTGTGTCCCTAAGGGTTGGAATCTGGGCGAGGTGATGACATAAAACACAAGGCTAGCCCAAGAAGCAGCTAGGGAACACCCCAACATGCCTGGTGAGAGGTGTGGCGGCCCCTTCCCTGTTACCTATGGGCATCCTCAAGCCCTTTGACCTCCAAGAAACCACTTAGTGGCTATTATAGAAACAATAGTTCATGCATACGGTCCAGATGCACAGAAAGCAGACTCTTCCGGTGTCGTCCTGGTGGTGATTCCTACCCTGTCTCCCCACATCCATCCTCCCCTTCCCACGCTACTAGGACTGGAATCTGTACACCCACAGCCTGGCAGTACAAGCTGGCTGCGTCTTCCCTCTGCCGACCCTCTGGATGTTTTCTCGAAACTTCCAATCCTTTGATCACACCCACATCGTGAGACTCAACGTGACATTTCCAACAGGAGACTGCCTGACGTGGGTCCAGCTGCTTCACATGGTTTTTATATTTGTTCTGGAAAAAGCTCCAGATACCTTTGGTCAAAGCTCTTCCTGTTGGCTGTGTTGCTGGGGCCATTTCTCGCCCACACAATCCAGAAGGGGCTGCCGTCTGTAGGCCCCCGCACGCCCACCCCCCTGGGGACAGGTAACGGTGGCAGAGGGGTGCAGCCTGGAGCAGCGAGCGCTCTAGGGGGTTTCAGAGGGTGTGTGCTTTCGGTCTCATTCTTGTGTCATTTGGATTCAGATCCTTAGAAACCAGGGAAGCCAGGGCCTTGCCAAAGGGCTTCATTCCCCTTCTGCAGAAGTTTCTCTGTTAAGTAGAAAAGAGAGTGTACTTACAAACTCACATTAGTTCGTTACCTCTTGAGGAACTGGGAAGGAATACTTGCCCTGTGCTAAAACTCCAAGTCCCTATTTCCTGACTTCCGTGTGAGGTGGACCCTGTGCTCCTATGCTTTAGGGCTCATAGAAAGTTCCTGCGTGGATTCCCTACCTTTGAGCAGCATCCTAGCTCCCCACTGAATACCCCTGCCTGCCGGGCTCCCTGCCCAGGGGCCACCTGTGTGGAATAGCTGGGAACTCTCATTGGAGGCAAAGGGGTAACTCCAGGGGGTGGGGAGGGAGGAGACCCATGCTGGTTGGGACCCAGGGACCCTCACACCCCATTTCAAGTGAAAACAGCTGTCAGAAGAGGCACCAGGGAAGACTGCCTAACTGGCTCAGGGACACATCTAATTTTAGCTCAGGGTGTGCTTGTCCTGAGTTGGGGCTGGCCCACCCATGGAAATTCCGCAGCTCTCTGGTTTTATGTGTATGAGTGGTGTAATGCTCAAAGTTAGCAACGCTAACTTGGTTTTAAAGCAACAGGTTTCTTTCTCTTTTTTCTAAGAAATTTCCAGACCACAGCCTGTCCTCTGTGCTTTTGGAGTAGGTCAAAATTTCCTGAAGATTCCTTTCTCATAATGGGGCGATGTGGGGTGGAAGAAAGAGATGTTCCAAGAGCCAGTCTTGGCTGGGCCTTTCGCTTTATGAATTAGGGCAAGACAATGCAAGACAATGACAGGGTCTCTGGGTCAAAGGAGACTTTGTGTCAGGCATCTGGCACAGTGGGTTACGGGGAGTTCATAGGTCAGCAAAATATAAACAAATGCAAAAACAAAAAAACCCCGGGGGGACCAATTTGGTTCAGCTCCAGAGGTGGAGGGCCTGAAACATACACGGTTTTAGTGGCCTCTTTAAGACAAAGAATATAAAAGTATCTCATTCTTGCAAATTTTATAAAAATAGAAGACCATGCCAGCACATCACTTGGGCTTCTTGGAAGGGGCCTGTCCAAGTGAGGGTCCCTGAAGCTTGAGCCCTGTTAATGTCACCGTGAATCAGATGCTATTCAACTTGTTGCTGCTATTGATTTTCTGGCTAAGTAAGAACATTAAAACCAATTTCATGAAATTTAAATATAGATAAAATCTTGAAATAAAATTCCAGTGTTTAAAATGAACACATCAGTCCATGTGAAAGATGCACTGTATTGCTGCGTATTTTCCTCACTTCATCATGGGCCTGTGTGTCGTGGACTGGTTTGTGTTGGACCATTTCCAGGTTTCTGAGCCTTATTGCCCTCGTTTGTGAAAATGCTGCTTTCCATGTAGGCTTTTAGTGAGAATGAAGTTGAAAACGATGGTTTGCAAGTGCTTGGTAAAGTAGATATAGACACCCAGGTAAATAATTATTATTGTTAGGACAAGGCTAGAGAACATTTAGAACCCTTAGAATGTCACAGGAAAGAAAATGGATATTCACCAGGGAAGGTGAATATCCACCCAGAACCACTTGGGGGCGAGACATGAGCTTCAAAAAGAAGTGTTATTGATGTGTAAACCTCCTCACCTTTTCTAAAAGTAAATGAACCCAAATTTCTCTATTTTAAGATTAATAAGGAGTTAAAGCACCCAGACAGTGTTTTAGCCCCATGGCTCATGGCTCTTTTATTACTGCTTGTGCAGGGGAGAGTGTTGTGTGTGCAAAATGGAGACATTTCATCCCAGAATTTGTCTTAAGCCACTCTTTGGCATATTTAACCAAACAGAACCCAAGTGGATTTCACTGCTTAATGGGACTCCGAGAAACTTGACCTCTCTCGTTAGGACAGCTCCTTCCCTGGATGTGTGGGTTTTTAATAGGACAGTAACAGGGCAGGGACAGTGCCCCAAACAGCTTCCCTTAGTAGCAGCTAAGTAAACATCTCCACACAGCTTCCCAATCCACCGTGGAAACTAGTGGCAACTCTTATGTAATGTCTTTCAGGCAGCCCGTCAGAACCTTCCTTTTATAACTCCCAAGTGTGACTTTAGACTCCCTGGCACAGGGCCAAGGTTGTCGAGGCAATCCTTTCCATCCTGGGCTCTCATACCAGCCTTGGGGAGGGCAGGGCCAGGGCTAATCTTTGTCTCCGGTAGAGCCATGCCGTTGGGTCCTCACTCTGATGCCAGGAGCCCTAATGAGAGGCAGGCTTGTGATCCCACTTGCTGGGTGTGCAGTCTGGGGCTCAAACCGGGGGGCGCCCGTGGCATGCGCCAGGCACCACGTCACGTCTCTAGCTCTGGCCCTAGCCATTGGGCTCATCCAGCATCTCACGGTGGTCGGGTTTGGCTGAGCTGTGCAGCCACATGCTGGTGGGCAGCGGGGAGGAGGCAAGACCAAGGGAGATCATGGGCTAGCAACATTCTGCCTGATGAACTGCATAGCTCAGGTGAATGAATGGTTCAGTGGATTTGGCCATGCTCCAGAGAACCACTGCATAGATACCACTTTCCTTCAAGAGGATGTTTTTCTTTCCCTGGAGAAACATCAGCTCCACGTACATTTTCACTGCCTGTTGAGCAAAATCTGCCTCTCGGCACCAGTCTCCTCAGGGAGCTGAGCTCCGCCACACCCAGGAGAGTGTAGCCTGTGAAAAGGGCAGGGAGGTAGGAATTGGGAGAGCCGCAAGTCCCCGTTAGCGGCTTGAACGGAAGAACAGCCAACCTGCCCTAATGCTTTCGGGTCGTAAGGAAGTGCAATCCGTGCTTCCAACATCCAGTAGATGAAAATGAACTGAGATGAAGAGCCTGGAGCCTAACATTCTATTTCCGGCTTTGCCCATTACCCAGGGGGCCTTGGCAAAAGCTCCACACCCACCTCACCCCTACCCCCTGAGAGGGCTGCGGGATTCGACTGGATGATCTCGATGGGCCTTTCTAGCCCTTCCAGATGGACGAGCCATAGCTAGGTGAACTCTGAGAACTTCTCAGCTTTCAGACAGGGCATCCATTAAATACCAGTTGTATACTAAGACCTTGTGCCAATTGAAAGAAGGGGAGAATAATGCGAGGGAAGGTCACACCTAGTACAGTTTTGTTTTGTGAATTGTGTGCCCTTGAGGGAACCCTCCCAGTCTGATGTCTTGGTAACTGGGTACATTTCTTCTCTGTTCCTGGAATGTGCCAGAATCCGGCCTGACTCAAGGAAAGAGAAATGCTGGACTTGGTTTCAGATTTTGCTCTCGCTCTACACACTTCTCATTAGGTGTGCATGCCAAAGCCTGTGGGGAAGGGCGCACACGGAAAGAGAGTTAAGCTGAGAAATCATCATCCCCAAAGAACAATGGTCTGGGAGGCCGGAGTACGTGTGTTCTCTCCAGCTAGACAGGCTGAGCCGATGGCTTTTCCAGGAGGATGCAGGGCCATCAGTGACCCCTCCCTTCCCCCAAATCTGTCTTCACCGGGCGATCCCTATCTTTGTCCAACCTTCGTCATCATGCACCCGGATGAGAGAGACTTGGGTATGCAGCCCAATTCCCAATTAAGTGTTTTCAGTAGTTTCAGGAAGATAATTTATTTGGATTGAATTGTTAAGGCAGATTGCTTTCACAGTATTCCAAGCAGAATGCTTTCTCACAGGAAATGTCAGACCAGGCAATTCTAGTCAAGTTTTCCACATCCTTAAGAAAAAAGAAAAGAGAGAGGGAAAAAAAAAAAAAAAAGATTGCTATTATACGTTGAAGGTCAGCAGTTCAAGTGCTGGCAGGGGCCGGGTATGAAACTGAGATCGGTTAAACATTGGGATAGTGTCCCCGGTGACTTCCCAATAGCCCGACCTTTAACGAGGCCTCCTGTTCTTTCGGGCTTCATTTAAAAAATGCCTGTCGAGTGGGCTGGCCAGGGAGATAGGGTGCTTCCCAAGGTTGGGGCATGGATCCCACAGGGCTGAACATCTGGGACGTGAGGAGCTCCCTTCCTCTCCCCAGAGCTCAGTCTCCTCATCTGTCAAACCAGGGTTACACCATGTGACTCCCAAGCTTCTTCTTCTTCTTTTTTTTTTTTTTTTATTTTGAGAGAGAGAGAATGAGAGACAGAGAGCATGAGAGGGAGGAGGGTCAGAGGGAGAAGCAGACTCCCTGCCGAGCAGGGAGCCCGATGCGGGACTCGATCCCGGGACTCCAGGATCATGACCTGAGCCGAAGGCAGTCGCTTAACCAGCTGAGCCACCCAGGCGTCCCGACTCCCAAGCTTCTTCACAGCCGAAGTCACCACGATTCTGATTCTGTCCCTTTATCTGGGGGAGCTTGCTGAGCCCCTGTGGGACGCTGAAGAGAAACAGCAGGAAAGTGAAAAGAATCTTTTCTTCTGTGGAGAACTTCAACTTTTTAGAAGAGTTCTTTTTAAATCAGCTTGCCCTCAGGGATCTGCCTCATTAAGTCTTGCTCCTCCTTCCAGAAGTTCAGTAAGTTCAGTCCTTAAGGAGAGCCTTTAAGCATGGGGCTATGGAAAATGAATGTAACACAGCTGGTCTTCTGAGGGCGCACCCTAAGGACTTGCTGCCCACTCCCCACCCCCACACGTCCAAGAAGGGCCTGCAGGTGGGGAAGGGATGGGTCCCAAGAGCTGGAGCCCGGAATCACTCCCTGTTCTGGTCCTTGTAGCCCCCCAAAGACGATTCTGGCCAAAGAGAAGCTGAGACTCAGGGCAATTACAACTCGAAGCGATGCCGGTCTTTTCCAGCGCAAGCTAGTCCTGTGGCCTGTCTGTCCAATTCCTGTGTGTCCCCTGAGGATGGAGCAACTCTCTGCTTCGTTACCATCCAGCCCTGTTGTTCATTTCCAAAAGGAGGTTCTGTTAGAGGCGGGGTAGTAGCAAGAGTGCTGACCCTACACGGGGAAACCCGGCCCCGGCTCACCAGTTTCACTGGCCTTGTAACACCGCCTCTAGTGTGTTTCCAGGATGGGATAGGACAGCCTCCTCCACAGTCTTGTGGGTAGGACAGCAGCCTGGATGGCTACTGCCTGCAGCACGGATGCTTGCTTCCGTGCTGGCATGTTCTGCCAGGCTGAAATACGTATATATCAAGTAAAGCAGAACGCTTCTGGTCCCTTGAGCTTGCTAAAGTTTTTATTTTTAAAGTGCACGTGAGTATTTTTTATCAAATGTTTTTGCTGCATCCGTTGAGATTATTTTCCCTTTGTCCCCTCTGTTGGTGTGAATTCCATTATTAGATTCTCTAACGTTAAAATATTCTTGCATCTCTACTTGGCCAAGATTGTCCTCAAACTCATGGCTGATGCAGTTGTTTGTTATTTTAGTTCATATTTTTGCACTTGTACTGATAAGTTTAGCTGTTTGGAATCAAGGTGCTACTAGTCTCATAACCACCATCATCCTCACATCAGCGAACGTGGAGCGATTCTGTGTCGGACGCTGTTCTCAGCACTTGCTGGACTGACTTGTGTAATGCTCAGCGCAGCCTTTTGAGGTGGGACTGTTATGAACCCCATTTTATAGAGGTCCAACATGACCGAATTCTCCTGTTGCATCATTCCTTTTGTTATTCTGTAACAAGTAGGTTTATCACTGATAATGCTTTTTATTCCAGAGTCTATTTTTAATCTGATGATACAGTATTAACTACATTGGCCTTTAAATGGTTGGCCCACAAGTGATCTCTATTCTCCCATGTGGCATGGTTCACCTTTTGTGTCATGTACCTTGTGAAACATCATATTGCGAATTAAAAAAAAAAAATCTGTGTGTCTCTGTCTTTTAACTGGCAAGCTGGGTTTGTTTGCTTTTATTATAATTACCGATACACTTGAATTCATCTGTATTCTGTACTTTCATTTTGCCGTATGCTTTTCTTTATTTCCTTTTTCCTCTTCTTTTCTTTTCTTCTTCTTTTTTTAAATTAGCCATTTTCAAGTGAGCAATTCAGTGGCTTTTAGCACATTCACAGTGTTGTATAACCATCACTGTCTACTTCGAAAATACTTCCTTCTCTTCAGAGTAAAATCTCTTCCTACCAAGCAGTTTCCTCCCCATTCCTCCCATTCCCTCACCCCCAGCAACCCGCAATCAACAGTGTTTCACATAAATGGAATCATACCATACATGACCCTTTGTCTCTGGCTTCTTTCACTCAGCATCATGTTTTTGTGGCTCGTCATGTTGTAGCACATGTCAGTTCTTCATTCCTTTTTATGGTGGAATAATATTCCATTGCATGAATATACCGCATTTTGTTTATCCACTCATTTGTTGGTGGACACATGAGTTGTTTTCACTTTTTGTCTATAGAGAATAGTGCTGCTATGAACACATGTCCCTGGGTTCACTTCTTTGGGGTACATACCCAGAAGTGGAATTGCAGGGTCATACAGTGATTCTATAGTCAACTTTTTTGAGGAACTGCCCAACTGTTTTCCACAGTGGCACTTTCTTGTGAATCAAGTGGTGTTTATTTTTTCTTCTTGGGCTTTCTGATTGGACGTTATAGATTATGCTTTTACTATTTTAGCAGTTACTCTTAAAATTTTTTTTTATCATAATTGGCTTAAAGTTTCAGTTTAATCAGTCTCTCTACTCCCTCAAAAAATACAAGGATTTTAGAAAGCTTCAGCTGCTCATTTCCCGTTCCCACATTTCATGTGTATAATCGTCATCTAGTATTATCCCTGTGTTTTTAACTACTCCCTAATTAGTTGCTATTGTTGTTATTTTTTCTATCATCAGCTCTCATTTAGGTTTATCTACATGTTTAAAGATTTCTTTTCTCGTCATTGCCTTGGTCCTGCTCTTTTCTCCTGGGTTCACTTTCCTTCTTGCTAAAGTAAGTCCGTGAGTGGTTTCTTCAGTGAAGGTCTGTGATGGTAAACGTTTTCAGTCTTTGTCTGAAAATGCCTTCATTTTGACCTTACCTTTAATATTTTGAATATTAAAGATGTCTTTTGTTAAAGTAATTTTTGTTTATAGATAATCTGCCTTTCTGCTAAGATTTTTCTCATTGTCACTAATATGTTGTTTCAAGATGACATATCTAGGTGTGCATTGATTTCCACATGTGCCATTTGAGGCTTCTTAGATTTCTGTGAGGATTCATATCTGCTGAGTTGTTAGCCATTATCTTTTCCATAATCTCCTTTCTCATACCCTCTTTATTTTTCCTTCTGGAACTCCTTTTAGATGGGCATTGGAATTAAAGCTTCCCCCCCTCCACATCTCTTCTTTGCTCTTTCACATGTTTTCTCTCTTGGGGTTGAGTTGCATTCAGGTCATGTCATCTGATAACTCCTAGTAATTTATTATCTCTTCATTCTATCCCATCTCCTGTTGAAGCTTACCCCAAGTTTCCCCCCAATGTTAGAGAAGATCTAACCTATAGAAAAGTTGGAAGAATTGAAAAATGAACACCCATGCCATCTTCACCTACACTCAGAAATCCTAGGACTTTGTCACACTTGTTTTTTTCGCTCTTTCTTCTCTTCTCCCCTCCCCACGTATAGTATATGTATTTGTAATACACACATGTTTTTTAAAGATTTTATTTATTTATTAGAGAGACAGAGAGATTGAGCAGGGAGAGTGGCAGAGGGAGAGGGAGAAGCAGGCTCCCCTCAGAGCAGGGAGCCCAACGCGGGACTCGATCCCAGGACCCTGGGATCATGACCTGAGCTGAAGGCAGACGCTTAACCAACTGAGCCACCCAGGCTCCCCTGTGACTCACACATTTTTGATGATTCCTTTGAAAGTAAAATTCAGATACCATGGCATGTCACCCCTAAATATCTCAGCTTGCATCTCCTAAGGACAAGAACATTCTCCTGCCTAACCATGGTACCATTAACACGCCCAAGAAGTTTCCATAACATCAGCTAATATAAGACCCATAATCAAATTCCCCCACATGGTTCCAAAATGTTCTTTTTAGGCTTTAGTGTTTTCTTTTTTCTTTTCTTTTCTCTCTCTCTCTCTTTTTTTTTAAAGAGAGAGAGAGCAAGTGGGTGCGGGGAGAGGCAGGGGGGAGAGAGAGAGAGAATCTTAAGCAGACTCCACAGTCAGTGCTGAGCCCCATGCGGGGCTCAATCTCACCACCCTCAGAACATGACCTGAGCCAAAATCAAGAGTAAGATGCTTAACCGACTGAACCACCCAGGCACCCCCAGGCATTAGTTTTTTAAATCCAGGATCCATTCAAGGATCTACCCACATTTGGTTGCCGTGTCTCTCTAGTCTCTTTTAATCTCAAACAATTTCCCGTCCATTTTTAGTTTCTCATGAGTGTAGTCTTGTTGTCTTATAGAATGACTACATTCTAGATATGTCTGTTTCGCTATTAGGTTTATGTTAAACATGTTTAGGGCAAGGGTAGTACATATGTGATGTTGCATATTTCCCATTACATCACGTCAGGAGGACAGATTATCAGTTTGTGTGATTTCTGCTGATGCTAAGTTGGATCACTCCATTAAGGTGGTTTCTGCCAGTCTCTCCATCATTATATTTTTAAAAAATATTTATTTATTTATTTGAGAGAGTGGAAGAGAGAGAGAGCGTGAGAGAGAGAGCACAAGCAGGTGGTTAGGGGTAGAGGGAGATGCAGACTCTCCGCCGAGCAGGGAGCCTGATGTAGGACTCCATCCCAGGACCCTGAGATCATGACCTGAGCTGAAGGCAGACGCTTAACCGACTGAGCCACCCAGGGACCCTCTCTCCATCATTATAAAGGGAACTTTCCCTTTTGCCATTAATGAGGCATCGGTAACTTTCAGACTAGAGGAATATCCTGTTCCTCAAGAACGTTTCAGCCACTGGTTTTAGCATCCACTGATAATCTTTTCCCGTATTAGGAGTTTATAAAATGGTGATTGTCTAATTTTTATCATTTTCTCGTTCCTTTTACATTTATGAGTTGATGGTGTTCTACAGAGAAGAGCTTTCCATGACCCGTCCCTGTCCACCCCCCTCCCAGCAGCAGGCTCATGGGGTTTAACATGTATTTCATATGTTAGAATCACCATCCTTCTATGTCCATGAGTTTTTTTTTTTTATTTCTGTGACTGTATGTACTTTTCAAAACTGCCCATTCTTTTTTTTATAGTATCTGTTTCTTTTCTAATGATTTCCATTCCTGTTAAAGAAGTTTCCTTACTCTAATTACAGCCTCTTTTAGATTGTTGTTCTATTATCTCAAGTTCTTGGGAGTCCTTTTTGCTGTGTCACCTGGCTTTCTCTTATGGTGCATGATTTTCTCATATCTTTACTAGTTCTTTGTTTTGAGCATATTTTCAGTGGCACTTAAAAAAAATCTCTCTCTCTCCTGGGAATCTTGTGTGACCTGCTTTGTAGAAGTGCCCTTCCAGATAATTTTACATTGCTTTAGTTAGGGGTGCTGGGCTATCCCTGTCTTGGGAAAATTTTGTGTTATAGTCTGGATTCTTGTGCCACATTAGTGGGGTCAGTTTGGACTCCATTCACACTGGATTCTGAGTTGCCATCAAATAGAATTTATAGTAAGTAGTCAATATCTTTATTCCCGTGGGACACCTTTCTTTTATACTCCATAACTAATTTAACCAAGTATCCAGTGTCAAACATTGAGGAAGGAGCATCTCCTTGTCTTTTCATGTTAAGAGCTAGTGAAATATTCGGAGTGTGGGGCTGCATAAGCAGGAGAGCATCTTCAAAACTAGTGTGGCCCAGGCACTCCAGGCCTCTCAGAGCCCCTGCACCTAGTCGTGTCCCACAGTGATGAGCATGCCCAGGCTTCCCCCGAGGTACAGAAGAGGCACCTGATGCCCACAGAGGGGAAATGACTTGCCCAAGGGCACGGGGGTGGGGGTTGGGGGGAAAAGGGACAAGAAGTCAGGTCTGTGAGTAGCTCTTCCCACCTCACCAAGATTCAGTTACCTGGGATTGAGTCCTGGCCCCATGGAGCCCCAGATATCCACAGTGCCCTGGCCCTGGCTTCTCCCTTGGGGCCACAAAAGGAAGGGACTTTGAGTGGGAAGTGGTGACCTCAGACACGGCAGACAAGCTGGGTGTCTACAGCCAGGCTCCCATGGATTTACTGGATGGACACTATGACACATGTCTCTGGGTTATCTGCACCATCAAAAGTATTTTGAATCCTTAATTTATCTTGTTGTCATTGTTTTCCATAATAGTTTTCACTCAAAGGCAAGAACATGCTTTTAAACTGACCTTTTAAACTTTGTAATGCTAATGCCACAAAGGGACACATGAAAGGAACAATAAGCACATTCCCTAAGTGTGAGCATAATTGAAGTCTCCTCTGGTGATGAGATCTATGGGAAACGGGCCACAAAGCATCTGAGCTGGGCTTCTGCAGCTGATGGATGGCGCTCTGGGTGGAAGTCCCATGACCGGGGAGAGGCCCAGCTGTACCCTTTGCAGTGGGAACATCATCTCCACCCTCTGGCCATGGCTCTCGGCCACCCACGTGCCGCAAGGCTTTGCCCTCAGGAGCCAAGGGGGCTGCTTGGGAGGTTTGGATTTTGTGCTGTGGTCTATAGGAGGCCATGGAGGGCTCTGGGCAGGGGAAGGAAGCATAACATAGAAGAAGGAACGAAGGAGAGCAATTGGAGCCAGGGGCCGGGGTTTAAGTTCTGGCTCCAGCACTTCAAAGTTGTGTGACCTTGGGTGAGTCACCTCGCTTCTGTGAGGGTCACTGTAGTACTCAGCATCTATTTACGGAGCGCTGGCCGGGTGCTGGGCACGCGGGGTACAGAGGTGACGAAGAGCATCCCGTAGTCCTTCGTCCCTCCTTGTGATTTCTCTCACCGTATGTATTAGTACCCCATGGCAGCGGTCACGAATTCCCACAAACTTAGTGGCTCAAAACAATGTGAATATATAATCTTACTGTTCTGGAGGATCAGGGTCTGAAGTCAGTTCCACTGGGCTAAAGTCAAGGTGTTGGCAGGGCTCGTTCTTTCTGGAGGCACCAGGGGAGAATCTGTTTCTTTGATGTTTTGGAGCTTCTCATGGACACCCCCATCCTTGACTTGTGGCCCTCGTCCATATTCAGAGTGCATCCCTCCAGTCTCTGCTCCTGGCATCACCCCCCTCTCCTCTTCCCTGTCAAATCTCCCTGTGCTTCCCTCTTACAAGGACGCTTGTAATTACATTGCTCCCACTTGTGTAATCCAGGGTACCCTCATTCATCCTAAGATCCTTAACTTAGTCCCATCTACAGAGTCCTTTCTGCCATATAAGTACCATTCACAGGCTATCTTTGGGGGCCGTTATTCAGCCTACCGTTCCATGTCAAATTGCAATTTATGTTTGTTTATTTTACATGCCTGGGTCTCCCTTCGGCAGGGAGACAGGCCTGCCAGATTACTGCCACATGTTTGCTGGATGAGTGGGTGAGGAAGTGAATGAATGCATGTTCGGAGTTGAGAAGGAAGTGACGTACCACTTGGGCTGTAGAGGATGAGCGTGAGTTTGCCGAAGGATATTCTAGCCCAACTGAAGGGCTTATGAGAAGGTATAGAGGCAGAGGCTGGGAAGCTCAGCATTGCAGGGAATGTGCGTGGAGTGTGAGGGTGCAGAGGGAGAGGGGGCTGGGGTGGTAGGTGGCTAGCTCAGAGATAGCCTGTAGGGCACCTTAATGGGCCTGGATTTGATTTTATTTTAGTTATTTATTTTTTATTTTTAGGTAATCTCTACACCCAACATGGGGTTCAAATTCACAACACCGAGATCAAGGGTCACATGCACCACCGACTAAGCCAGCCAGGTGCCCCTCCTGGATTTTAGTTTTCAAAGAAGCAGTATATGTGGTGGTTGCTGCCTTTGTCTTTGGGGTCATTGCCTGGGTTCAAATTCCTAGGCCACCACTTACTTGCTGTGTACTGGGAGAATTACTGGATCTCTGTGAGGCTCAGCACAACGGTTCCTTCATAAGGCTGTCCTGAGAAGCAGATGGCTTTTGTTGCTTGCAAGGCACTCAGCACAATGCCTGGAACAACCAAAGGAGTCAGAGAGTATTTGCTGTTATTATTGTCATTTTTATAAATATTACTGTTGGTGGTGGTGATGATGATGGGGAGCCCTTGAAGAATTTCAGCCAGGCTGTGGCATGGTCAGATTTATTTTATAGAAAGATGCCTTTGATACCCCTGTGAAGACGTGGGGGGCCGGAGTGGGGCGGGACATCACACTGGGGGTCGGGAAACCAGTGAGGAGGCTATTCCAGTGATCTGGGTGAGAAAGCAAGAGGCAGAGAGCAGAGACAGGTACAAGAGAGATGTTCTTTCCTTTGGGATGTTCCAGAGATGTCTTTGCTCCTGCTGTTCCCTGCTTGGATGTTTCAAGGCAGATGTTAGAGGCCACTTAGCACCGTGCCTCAATCCTCACTTTTCAGAAAGGGGGAGGCATCTTGCCGTAGTCTCCGGATGGAATAGTGACAGAAGGGACAGATAGAGGTGGGACTCGGGTCCTCAGCCTTTAGTGGCAGAGCCAGTGGCGGTGGGAGGGGTACGTGGACAGAAACTTCTGGTGCAGGTGCAGTTTCTCATTGCCGTGGTCGTGACCCAGCATCTGCACTGCCTCCCCCTTCACCTCCTTCTACTGCCCCTCCAGGCCTTAGATCCCCTTTCCAGCTTGTGTTTTTACCAGTCCCCAAGAGAACGCTTGCCGAATCCTGGTAGTGTAGAGACATAGGAATTTTGCGGTTTTGAGTTGAGGAACATGGTCTTGACCCGGTAGGAGAGGATTAGGGCTGCCTGGGAGGGTGGGGGAAGGAGCTCTGTGTTGCAGCGCTCTGGGCCAGAGCAAGAAACTCGGAGTCCGAAGCAGTACATGCTCACAGATTTGGTACCGTGTGTCCTCCGCGGTCTTCCACTCACACCCCTTCATACATCTTCAGGAGGAAGCCAATTCAATAGAACGTAGCATGGCAAGATTGCGATTGTTACTTCAATCATATCTTACCCTGCAAGGATGTTGGAGGAAAAGATATTTCAATGCCACATTCAAAAGGGCTGTCATTTTTTTAACTTAGTAAATGGGTTTTCAGAGAGTGAGGTAATATTGTTATTCTTAATGCATTCTTCAAAAAAAAAAAAAAAAGATTTTTCTTTAGTCCAGATTGATGCATGCTGGAGGGAAGAAAATATCCAGAGAGCTAAAATACAGGTGGGCCGTGTTGAGAAAGTTCCACATGTACATACCTGAACTTATAAATCAGTCTCACAGAACAGGCTTTTGGGGCATTTTAGAGGTTTCTTAGAAATGGCTGCTGATGGCTTTACAAGAAAGCTGGGAGAGAAAAGAAACAAAACAAAAAAGAAAATAGAGATGTGATGAAAAACCTGTGCAGTGATGACAAGCACTTGATTTGCGTGTGCGTATAGGTATGTGTGTGTGTTTTCTAGCAGTATCACGGTGACATCACCAAGACACGCTCGCATTTGGTTCTGGGCAAGTGCCAACCTACAGGATTTATCCACCTGTATGGCTGGTGTGCGTATGTGTGTGTGTCCGTGAGAACACAGAATTGAAAGGCACCCGGGAGGCCGTTTGGTCCCATCCAGGGAAGGACCCTGTGGTGCAGAGAGGGAGAGTGGCCGTGCAGGGCATACACGAATGGCAGGGCCCGGCTAGAGAGAACCGTCCCTCCCCTGTACCCCCACCCAGTGCTCCCTGCCTTCTTCTCTGCTGCTTGTATTTCGGGTTCATTTTCCTCTGGTACATTGACATTTTCTTTTTTTCTAGGAAAAATCAGTTGCCAGTGCCCAACAAGGCTGATGGCGAGCTGGGTGTCCTGCAGCTTGGTAGGTGCCCCCACTGCCTCTCTGCTGTGGCCGGCAGGGTCCAAGGGCCTCCATTTGCTCCGTCTGGGGGGTGGTGGGTGGGGGCTCCTTTCCTCCCACCTGACCTTAGGAAGGAGAAGCTGGCCCAGTGAGTAGAGCAGGCTTCTCTCTTTGTGGTTGCTGTCTTCTTCTGCCTTCTGTCTTTCTGTCTTGGAGAAATCCTTATAAGAAGTCTGGGCACTTCTGGACCCACACTGGTGTGGGGGTGTGGGGGTGAAGAGGAGCCTCTTTTGCATCTGGGGGCTCTTTTAGGGCTGTTCGGAATGTACAAAGTTTCCAGAAGACAGCTGTGCCTAGGGGAGACTGTCCTTTAAAAAACTGGATCGGCGTATTATTGAGGCATAGGGTAGGTGAAGGGTACACATGTTAAGTGTTTGGCTCCATGCAGTCTCGCACGCGTGTACATCCCTGTCACTGCTCCCCCAGATCCCGATGTGGACACGGGGGACAGGGGAGGTCCAGAGATGAGTGAAGCACCACCCTTGAGTCCAGCCGCTCTTCAGTTCTGAAGCCATCCTTCGCTTCCCCCTCCGGGGACTCTCTCCTCCCCGAAGACGGCTGTGTTTGCGGGGCTTGGCAAAGCAGCAGCAGACGGACGATGGCGACCCAGCGACCAGATTTGAAGGACGAGGCTTGAGTGCCGTTCATATTTGCTCTCCTTCCGGAAGCCAGTGATTTACCTGTCGGGCCATTCGCGTACTTTTCCTCTCCTTTCAAGCACCCCTTTTGTTGATTTATTTATTTTTTAAAGATTTTATTTCTTTTATTATTTGAGAGAGAGACACAGCGAGAGAGGGAACACAAGCAAGGGGAGGGGGAGAGGGAGAAGCGGGCCTCCCGCCGAGCAGGGAGCCCGATGTGGGGCTCGACCCCAGGACCCTGGGATCATGACCTGAGCTGAAGGCAGGCGCTTAACCGACTGAGCCACCCAGGCGCCCCTAGAGGGAGAAGCAGGTTTCCCGCCGAGCAGGGAGCCCGATGCGGGGCTCGATCCCAGGACCCTGGGATCATGACCTGAGCCGAAGGCAGATTCAAGCACCCCTTTTAAACTGGAGGAGGAAAGCCACACACTCTTCAGAAGTTACTTGTGTGAGACGTGCGGTCTGACGGTTTGCTTTGATGAGGTTGGAAGGCAGGGGCCTCTGTCTGAATGACGAGGCAGCGGTTTGTTCTGCGCAGCTCACTTCAGAGGTAGCAGTTCCTTAGAGCTGGAATCACCCACGGTGGCCCGTGGGGATCGCTTGGCCGGCGCAGGAAGGGGCAGAGTCCCACCTGTGGCGACGCCGACGTGCGGAGCCAGCACGCGCTGGCCTCTGAAGCCTTTCTGTAAAGCACTGCACTTTAAGATTTTCCAGTGAGAGCCACTCCTGTCTGGACAGAAAACGAAGCACTTCCTGGCCTTCAGAACCCAGACGGCTCTGTTGGAGCCTGTTGGAAGGAAGGCTTTAGCAATTCTCTCAGAACCCAGTTGTTTGAAGTGTGTGTTTTCCAGAGGGAGGCAGAACCCTCTTTGCTAGTGGCTCAGCTAATGCTTTAGGAAAGGGGAAGGAGATAAAAGGTAGGACATCATGGAACCCAGTCATCAAGAGAAAGGGAAAGAAGTTTTGGGGTGAGGCAGAGACAGGGAGTACAATTTGGTTAGAGGAACAGCATTTTCTTCCCTACCCTGGTTCATTTTCCTTTGGTTCAGTTCAGCCAACTTCCGTCAGCAGTTACTAGCCAGGGCGTAGATGAGGCTGTTGAAAGAACATCAGGGTGAATAAAAAGAGGCCTTCGTTCTTGGAGGGCTGGGTTGGGTGGGACAGAGGAAGAGAGGTACCCTCTGATACAACACATAGAGAGGATGGTTAGCAGTTCATCACTGCTTCAAGAGACGAGTTCTTTGGTGGGTTCCAGAGGTTTCCACAGTGAGGAGGTATTTAGACTGGGCTCTGAAGGTTGAGGAGGTCTTGCCAGGTAGAGATGTGCGACAAGCCTCGTGGGCAAGGCATGGAGTGTGAGAAAGAGTGATTGGCTTGAGGCGACTGGCCCACAGGGGAAGGCATGGGGTCAGGGGGAGCCTAGGCTGGGAACGAAGGTGTGGCAGGGCCAGGATGACCTTGAGTGCTGTGCTAATGAGCTTGGCTGTAAATCATTAGCCAGTAAAGAGCACTTGAAGATTCTGTGCTGGTGAGTAATGTGTGCGGTGCTGTGGGTTTAGGGCTACCTCTGGATACGTGTGGAGGATGGATTTTACAGGTAAGGGCCTGGATGTTGGAAGACCAGTGAGGGGGCTCTTGGAATAGTCTAGAAAAGATGTGATTGGTCCCCTATTCTGTCTGGCAAAATCCTCTGGGTATTTCAAGACCCTGCTGCAATAGTTAGCTTTAATGGAGAGCTTCTCTGACCCTCTAAGGCAGAATTACTTGCCTCTTGTCCTCTGCTCTTAAAACCGTTGCACTATCTCTGTTTTAGTACTCATGTTACATTGTTTGGGGCTCTGTCTCCCTCTAGGCAGCGAGCTCCTTAAAGGCAGGGATGGTGCTTTACTCATCTCTGGACCTCCCTTGTCCCACTGTCCCACACAACCCCTGGCATATCATGGATGCTCGATGAAGTGCTTGATGAACAGATAGAAAAAGAATGACATATTCCTGTAACAGTGGAGGGAGAAAGGGTGGGGGCGAGGTGTGAGACATCCTGGAGGCAGAATCATCTGGAGGCTGGATCCTCGTGGTGTGTGAGACAGGGCTGAGGTCTCAGCGTGGGTCCCTGGAGGAGGGCTGGGGAGATGGAATCTCTTATCAGAACTGAAGTCTGGAGGGCTGCTGTGCTGAGATTCCTGAGTCTGGGGTGTTGGGGTACTTCTGGTGGAAGATATCTGGAGTCAGTGGGAAATATGGATCAGGCACCTAGACAAAGACGTATATGGACCTCTATTACATATTATCATATGTTTTCCTCCAAAGGGTAAATAAAATGGTATCAGAAAACAAACTCCCTTGTTTCTTTTCAGCCAGACACTTATACCAGGGCCTTAAAAATAGCATCCTCAAACCATCGGCATTTGCAGATGGTTTTGTCTGCTTGGCCAACATGTCATTCTGGAGTGCTTTGTTTTTCCTTTGCATGGTGGTCCCGCCACATCTGGGCCTGAGGCCTGCTATGTGGTCCTGAACCAAATCCCTGGACAAGGGCCAACTTCCTCCTGGCAGAAGCTGAGGATGGCTGCTTCCTCTTCTTCCTCTTGGGGGTCTCCACCAGTCTGCTTCCCCTGGGCCCCCAGCTTTCATTCTCCGATTTACTTCATGGAGTCCTGAGCAGAGCACGTTTCAGCCCTGGTTCCCTCCCGGACAAACTCAGACTAAACAGAAGCCTCCAAATAGGCTTAAATACTGCCCCTTCTGTGCCTCCAGGAAACAGTCTGGCCTGAGGCATTGCAAGGAGCCGTTCAGGGCCTGTAGAGTCACTCAGGTTACTCTTCCCATCTGTTCTGGGCCTCAGCTGCCTGGGGTTGAATTAATCACACATCTCTATTCCTCCAGGGAACATTCTCAGTACTCATCTTTGCAAAGCCTGCCCATCGGCCTTTACCTCCCTTCCTCCTCCCTTTCCTTCTCCACCCCACTCCTTCTCTCTCTCCTCCTCCTGCCTTCTCTTGCCTGTCCTTCATTTCCCTTTAGCCCCACTCCCACACGCCCATGACCTTCCTGTCCTCAAGCCACCATTCTCGAGTATTTAGTCGATATCTGTTTGCTTGTGTGTATTCTTGCAAAATGTGTCGTGTTTTTTGTGTGTATGTATTTGTCATGGTTGTAAATCGTATTGCCTTAGATATCTCATTTGCATTCTTGCTTTCTCTGCCCAGCACCATGTTTTTAAGACCCATGAACGTTGCTGAAGGAACATCTATCGGGTTGTTATTTCAGGGTACTTTTATAAGGTCATGGTCACAGGGTGACTTTTTCAGAGGCCCTAACTAAGAAGAGTTCTCATTTAAATTCAGATTCTCATTTCAATTCCAGACTTACTTTTAATTTTTTTTTAGCCTAAAGGTGGAAGGGTCTCCTTTTTAGTGGACTGGGACTCTGGGAGTTGGCCTCCTCCTATGCCTGGTCCTCCCCCAGGGGAAAAAAGGAGACTGTAGAATAGGATATAAGACATGTGTCCTGGGGATGTTGGTCTTTGGATAGCATCTCCAGAAGATGTGGGCAGGGACAATGACATTTCTCTCGTCCCAGATGTACAGAATTATGGGAGGTAATGTTGATTTCTATGCAGTGTAGCGTACTTTTTAAATAATCATTTAATCTTGGGAAAATGAGGAAAAAACAGGTTCAACAGGCTCTCTGGAGACTGGTCCGCTCAGCTTTGCCAGCACAATTACCTTGGATTGTTTTCATTTGGGTCCTTCCTCTGAGTGTTCTGGTAAATGCTGCGGCTGTGGGTACAGTGGCCGGAGGGAGGCTCAGCCGGCTGGGAAGGCACAGGCTGGGGCTGCCAAGACCAAGCTGGGACCCTCTCCGGGCCTCTGTTGCTCCAGCTGTAGGAAGACTGTATGTGGCATGTGACTCAGTGTCCCTCTGGCTGGAGGTCCAGGGAGGTCTGGCTGGCAGGATGGCAGAATGATTGGGAGCTGCCCTGGGTTTTATCCTGTCTCTGCCCCTTTTCCATCTGCATGATGTCGGGCCAGTCCTTTCACTTCTCTAAGCTCAGTTTCTCATCTGTAAGTGGGGGCGATGATAATTTCCCCCTTATGGGGCTGTTATGGGACTTAGGTGCTAAAACTCAAGCGGTTGGCAAGTGAAAGCCACGACAGTGATAATCTGTTATTATTATTTTTATCAGGAATGGTGGCATTTTCTTTCTTAATTCTGCCCTCTTCGTGTTTGTCCTCAGGCACAGGTTTGTGCACCGTGCCTGCCCTTTGTAAGAAAGGTGTCTGGGTGAGGCTTTTCTGGGCCTGACTCCATGGCTTCAGCCTTAGGCTCTTGTTCACTGCATGTCCACAGGTAGAACTTTCTAGTGGACCAGTAGCCAGATCATGCCCACTGGCATCCTTGTGCCGTGGACCAGCATGGGCTGTGACAGGAGTGAGGGCCCTCGCTCTGCCTTTTTTCCTTCTGGTGAAGGTCTGGGAGCCCCAAAGGGGAGAGGTGGGTGGAAGATAAGGAAGCCCTCCTTTCATTCAAACTCATCCATGTCCTTGGTGTTAAAGGATTTCTGTTTTTTCTTTTAAGATTTTATTTATTTATTTATTTAGAGAGCTGGGGGAGGGGTAGAGGGAGAGGGAGGGAGAGACTCTCAAGCAGACTCCTGCTGAGTGTGGAGCCTGATGTGGGGCTCGATCCCATGACCTGAAAATGAAAATCATGACGTGAGCCAAAATCAAGAGTCAGACACTTAACCGACTGAGCCACCCAGGCGCCCCAAATGATTTCTTATTCTGTTCTCCATGGGTCATAATAAGGAGCTCACGTGCCCTGGTATTCTTTCAGAGGATGTGGAGGATGAATTGATAAAGGATGAAGTCATCCTGTCTCCAGGTCCATCGATGCTCAAGCTGCAAATAGTGTCAAAGCCAATTGACCTCTCAGTGGCCAAGGTAGGCGTCACCTTAAAAGTGTGCATTGATACATCTTGATTTGAATCGGTGTGAATTGGTGCAGTGTGAATTGAAGCTGTCTTGGTGTGAATTGGTATGGGTGAGGTGACTTTGATCCCTCTGGCCCCATCCATCTTACGTCTCAGTCATGGTTAAAGTGGAAATTCAGGTGTGGTAGAGAAGAGCCTGAACTGAGAGTCAGGAAAATGGGGGGCCTAGTCCCCTCCAAGAAGAGGTGAGGGTACAGCCTCCGCCCATTCAGACATTGCAGGGTCTTGTTCTTCTTTCGGCCCAGAGCTGCTTCTGCACATGTGCAACGGGCACCTCCAGAGTTGTGACAGCAGCGGGAGAACCGTCCTCATTAGACCGGCTCTCTAGCGCTCGTCCCCCAAGCTGGGCTCAGGCTGGATTGCAGTGAGGGAAGGACAGGTGGGTGTTAATTCCTCAGCACCGTCGGGTTCACACCAGTGGCCTCCTAGAGGGACTTGAGCTCGTAGGACTTAGGGAGCAGGTTCCTGGCCTTGTCAGCCTCCTCTGCAGGGATGCCCCGGATTCCTCACCATCTCAGCTGCCACATGGCCTCACCCCTCCCCTTGGCCAGCAGTTCCTGGGGGATGGAATGCTGCTCCTGCTGTCTTCCACTGGCTCTTGAGCCAGGATCCAGGAGGAAAAGCTAATAAAATGCCTGGGGACACAGTTGACCCCCTTTTCTTCCTACCTGTAAATACTCAGCACACAGATTAAAAAAAGTCAAAGATTTTTCTAGAAGTTTTATCCCATCCCATTCCTTCCCTCCCTTTTCTTTCTTTCTTTTGAAACCATGGGGGGCAGGGGGTGGGGGTTGGGTCAGACACTTTTACATGGCCCCAAGCCTGGAGTAAGTGCTCTGACTCTCTGTAGCCACAGGGCTGTGATTCTTTGCAGTGAACACTCCTGTTTTGGGAAGGGCCCTTTGAGACCCCTAAATTTAGACCACCCAGTAGCAGCATCTCCCAAAGCAGCTGGAAAATTGAGGCCCACCCAGAGAAAAGGAGGGCCCGGGGCACACAGCATCCATAGCACCCAGGCTTTCAGGCTCACAACCCTGTGCCCTGGTGGCCACACTGTGCCTAGCCGGGGGCTGCTGTTCTGTGACTAAGAGAACAGACCTGGGCTTCAGCCGGAAAAGTCTAGTCCCTATAGTTCGCAGGCTCTCGAAAAGCTCGGTTCAAATACATGGATTGTTGGTGCAAGAAGGGAAACCAAGCCCCGATGGACGAATTCACCCAGTCTTCTCTCCTGTGCGCCGCCAGCCCGCATTTGATGATGTGTAGACAAATGCTTCTGTCACTGAGACTTTCTTGTACTTAATGAAAAATAAAAAAGAACCGATTCTGAAAGGAAATAATCTGAATCTGTAGGAAAGATCTGACCTAGAGAGGTGGCAACAGAGCCCATGTGTTGGCCCTTCTGAGACCCTGGGTGTAAAGTCATGGCAGAGAGAGAGGAGAGGTGGCTGGCATAAGGAGGGGGCATCCAGGGAGAGGCTCTGCTTTCCCGGGCTGGTCACGGGCAGTGGTTGGCGCTTTCTGGGGCTCTGGAGGGTGGGGCTTGGGCTTATGGGAGATGAACAGTGAGATCAGTATCAGCCAGAAGTTTAGAGAAGACAGAGCCGTGAAGAAATGGAGGTACTGGCTTGGGGGGCGGCAGGAACCCCTTCACTGGATTGTTGGGGTTCAAGTTGAGTTCACGGGGGACACTTGTGGGTGATGGCATAGAGGAGATTCTTACACGTACTAAGGGGTGGTACTGCATCAGGGGCTGGTAAACTTTCTGTAAAGGGCCAGATCATATATTTTTGGCTCTCTGTTGCAACTGCTCAACTCTGCCATTGCAATGTGAAAGCCAACATAGAGAAAATAAAATCAAATGGGTGTTGCTGTGTTTCAATAAGACTTTATTTACAAAACACGTGTGGGGCCAAATTTGGCCCGTGGGTCACAGGTTGCTAAGCCTGTCTCACGGCACTGGTTCTCCAACGTAGCTGCACGTTGGAATCGCCTGGAGAGCTTTTAAAATTACAGCCACTGGAGTCTGCCACCCAGGGGTTCTGATTTAGCTGGGCTGGCGTGTGGCCTGAGCATCAGGATTGTTAAGCACCCCACAGGTGATTGTATGTGCAGTCAAGAACCTCCAAGGTCCCTTCTAAAACTAAAATTCTGTGTTTCAGATTTCCTCTAAGGAGCCTGCAAAGGCCTAGGCCTGGGTCAGCACAGGCTGGTTTGGTTTATGGATGTTCCAGAGGCAAGACCCTCAGCGTCGCTTTTTCTCTTTTCTCAAATATGAGGAGAATGAGTTTGCAAAATAAAGGAAAAATCGATGAGCCTGCTGGAAAGCAGGCTGCGCCGCTAGAATGCAAGACCAGCTCCTGAGGGAGTACAGACACCGAGTGGCGTATTATTGTTTGCCTTTAAGACAACTAAGGAAACTCTCTCTTCTTTTGACAGGACATAAAGGCCCTTCTGTTCGGCTCCAGCTTTTGCTGTTTCAATGAGGAATGGAAGCTTCAGAGTTTTTCCTTTAATGACAAAGCCTCGTTAAAATACGGCATTGTGCAGAACAAGGCAGGTTGCTTTTACGTTTCTGGGGGACGTCACTGCGGGCCCGTCACAGGTAGGGCCGGGTGTCCTGCAGTTTGCTGAGCTATCCAGTGCTGACTAGCCCCGTGTTTGCCGAGTTGTCACCCAGTGCTGCAGCTTCACGTGGGGCTGGCAGAGCAGGAGCTGGGGGACGTGACCCTTCCCCCACAGAGGCTTCTCCTCAGTGTCCAGAACCCTCTCTGAGACGGGCGGAAGGAGGCCTTTGTTTAGTTGGGGGCCTCAGAGAGGGTCCTCAGGCAGAGTCTCGGGAAGTGGTTTTGCAGGTAGGGCTGGAGAGAGAGCACTTGAAGGAGGAGGCAGCATGAGTATAAAGGGAAGGCTTTGAGAAGAAGTTTGTGAGGAGGAGGTGTTTTCTAAGATAGGGAAATGTAGGTACACCGGGGCAGGATTTGGACATGGTGTATACACATTTCCCGAGTTATACACTTTAAGGGCCAGAAGATACTCTCAATCCAGCAGCCCAGTGAGGTTCCATTTGTCAAGCCCCAGGTGCCTCCCCTTGCTCCTCACTGCCTGTGGAAGAACCCCAAGACCATTGGCCTCTGTCCCTAGTGTGGCCAAACTCAGCACATCTTCTTACACCCCCAGTTCAAGGGTACCCACGCCTGCTGCTCTGATAATTCTTGTACTTGTTGAATAGGGGTGAACCCCTCAAGGAGACTTCTTCCTCTAATGTGGGGGCACGGGGGACAAAGACACACCTGATGGGTGCTGAGGCAGGCCACAGCTGGGCAGAAGATTGCTCACATAAGCAGAGGCTGCTGAAGGGGCTGCTGAGATGGTCAGGGAGGGCTTCCTGGTGGAGGAGGCCTTTAGGATGGGCCTTGAAGGCTGAGTAAACCATTGACACCCTCAGCCTGTGGACATGGAAGCATTTCCTTGAATGACTGGGAACTTATGGTGACGTACTTGGTTTTACACCTGACTGTTTGTGAAGGCCTGCTTTCCTCCCGTGAGACATGCAGGTTCGCCCCTTCCTCCAGTGCTGGTCACCGGGGCCTTTGTCATCCCTTCTCTGTGACTAGGCTCAGGGCTCTGTGGAAGGACTCGGCATAGCAAAGGCCCCTGTTTGAGAGGCAGTGGCTTGGTGGTGCTGGGTCTCTAACCTGTGGGCGGAGGCTGGTTCTGGAGGGACAGACAGCTCTGCCTTGGGTCGGTCCTCACGGGCACTAATGTGTGTCCTTCTTTGCAGGGGGGTCCCTGTGGGGTTCTGGCAGCTGTCCAAGGCTGTGTCCTACAAAAACTCCTGTTTGAAGGAGATAGCGAAGCTGACTGCGTTCGGTAAGTCAGCGCTCCTTCTGGCAATATCTTCTTTTCCCGAGGCTTCTCCTCAGTGTCCAGAAAAAACAAGCAAGGAAGCGTGTGTGTTCCCTGATATTTCCTGTCTTCTGGAAAGGGAAATGGCGACTGGCTCAGAGGGCCAGCGCTGCCCAGTTGAAATGACCTGCATGTATTTGTCTCTGAGTCCCATTCCACGTGGCAAGTAGCTGCTGGAATGGCATCGAAACTAAGGCCACCCCCTCCTCAGCAGCTAAGCGCAGCAGCTGCCCAAAGCCCATCCACACCCACATCAACCTGCTGACCCTTCGATGGAGCCCAGGTCTCCCCTCCCTCCCCATGTTGCCTCACCTCTGCCAACAGCCATTCCCACACATTCCAGCCGGCCCCGCAGTGCATTGCTTCCACTCTCTTCGGCCATTTGTCTCCACCTCACACGTTACGTGTTTGCACATGGGCAGCTCCTTCTCCTTCTCACTCACTCCACAGACCTTTCTGGAACATCTCTGTGCAGGCAGAATGCTCTGTGCGGTGGAGGGATGGATAGAAAACCATAACTGTATACCATGGTTGGTGCTAAGCTAGAAGTATCGGCCAGGTGCTGGCCAGGGCCGGGGCTGGATGGCCAGTTTGAGGAGATGGCCTCCTTTCGTCTCCCTGTGTGCCCAGTGACTAGCTTGTGCTCAGTTACCCCCAGAGCTACAGAAATGGCATGTATTCTTATTTCTCTCTCTCTTTATTAGTTGAGCGATAACATGCATACAGGAAAGTACACGTCTCAAAAAAGTGCATGACTCATATGTGTTCTGCTCAATGCATTATTGCAAAATCCCCCCGCCCCATCATCCTATCAGCCAGATCAAGAAAGAAAAATATTTCCAGCATGCCGGAAGAGTTGTCCTGCCTAGTAGATACCTCCATTCTCCTCCCAAAAGTTGTGATTAAACAGCTTCTAAAATCACAGCTAAGTTTTGCCAGTTCCTGAATTTTAATTAAAGGGTCTTGTTCTTTGATGTAGGCATTTCAGTGCCTTAAAAAAAAAAAAAAGCTTAGGTGTTATAAAGACAACAAGGCCCATTCCCCATTCTTCCGTGTGCAGATTCCTGGGAGGGACGCTGGCTCCCCAGATATCCTGCCAAGCCCAGGACAAATGAAACATCTTTTACCACTTTAGAGGATTTTGCCTTAGATAGGTAGCTTTTCATGCTTGGCATTTTAGAATTTGTCTAATAATATAACTTGTCTAATTACAAAGTAATCACCAAGCGGTTTTGTCTCAAGTTAAAAGATGCCAATTACCAGCATAGCCCAGCCATACCCAGAGCAGAGCGACCTAACATTTCCACAGCAGGATCTCACCTCGTCCTTGTTCTTCTCCACACCACCCCCACCTCCCCATCGCGTCCAGACATAACTGCTCCTGTCTGTGCAGGGCCCCTGAAAGGCCAGCCAGCAAACCACAGTGCGGGCAGAGACCCTGCTGTCGACTGTCCTGGAGAGGTAGCACAGTGCTTGATGTTCTGGAATGCTCCCGACTGAGTGGAACTTGCCAAATGAGCGACCTCTGGCTGCCCTCAAAGGGTGCAGGGACTGTCCCCGAGTGCACATGCGCCCGACTGCCCACCTCCCTTCCTTGCACTGGAAAGAAGCATGCTGGGAGGGCTTGGCAGGTGCTTGGAGGGAAGACAGAGGACAGCCTCGGCCTTGCCTTCACGGCACCTATGATTGAGCATGAGAGCCAGACAAATAGAGGCTCCAGGGGATGTGCCGGATGCTCAGGGTTCCTCCAGACCTGAACGGGCTGGGGCAGGCCTGTTGGAGGGGTGACATTCGAATCCAGCTGAGGTCTGGAGGTCATCGACTCCCAGTTGGCTTCACACACATCCTTATATATGCTCGTTCCTCCCTCAATTTCCCCCTTCCCAGCGAATCCCTCAGACTTCTTCTTGGGCTCCTTACTGCACAGAGGCCTTGACATCACGGAGGCCTTCCCTAGGTGAGAAGAACCCCAGGCCTGCTCCAAGGTGCCCTTGTTCCCTGACATTGTTACCTGTCCACGGTCGCACCCCCACCGCTCCACCCCCTGGGAATACCAGCCCCATGAGAATAGGGGCCTTCCTGGGCTGCCTGGTTCACAGCCTGTCCCTGGCATCCAGCCCAGGGCCTAGGCCACAGAAGAGGCCCTCGGAATTTTTGTTGAATGAACACATGCACAAATGCATGAGTTATCCAGACTCACAGGGAGGGGAGGGAATGGTGTTCCAGTAAGGAGAACAGCATGTGCAGAGAGAGGCCCGAGGGCAGTGAGAGCAGGGCGGACAAGGGAGCCGAGAGCTGCCTGGGGTGGCCAGGGCAGGGTTTGCGGGGGGGCAGGGTGAGACCTGGGGCTGGCAGATGGGTCAGGGCCAGGCTGCCAGAGGGGCCTTGGGGCCTTACCAGCTGCTTGGGTCAAGCCTTGGCCTTGGCCCTCATGGGAGATGTCTCATAATTCATTTCAGCCCTCTTCTCATTCAGAGCTGCTTTTGAACTTGGACTTTGTACTTGGGGGGAAGTTGTGGATTGTTTTCCAATGATTGGGATGGGGCATTTAAGTTGGTTCCAGGAAGGGCTGTTTCTGTCCAGGGCACACACAAGGCAGGCTCGATTCCTTGTTGCCCACCCCACACACCACTGAGGGAATGTTCCACCCTCTGGATCCACAGGTACATTCTCCGGGGAGCGCTCTGCTCTCCACACCAGAGAGGGGAGCGAGGGCTTGGAAGGCAAAAAGCCATCCTGGTTGTGGGCGAAAGTCGGGCTCTGGGCAGAAAGAAAACCGGGTGAGCAGTGGGAAGTGAGGTTCTTTCTACCTCTCACCATCTGCCAGCCAGCCACTGGCCAAGCCTGGGCTTAGGCCCCAGTTTACAGTGACAGGTGTCTATTTAAGCACTGACTAGATGGAGAGTTCCATCAAGTCTTTGCTGGGAAGGAGGCGGAGGGAGTGCAGCCTTGGCTCCCACGGGCTCCCTGTCAGCTGGGACTCTGAGAGAGGAGTCGGGGCCAGCCTAGATTGAGGGCCCTTGGTGGCCAGGCTGGTGGGTCTGAGCTGGGTCCTAGGGGCAGTAGTGGTTAGGCAGAGGGAGAAGGGGGAAGAAGGAGCTGCGGGGGGGTATATGTAGGGGTGTGCCAGGTGGGAAGGAGCCCCAGTCTGGCTGCCTGGCTCAGCAGTATGTGTGGAGTATCCAGGGAACTCAGCCTGCTGGCCACGGTCCCCTCCTCCAGGAAGCATGGAAGGATTCATGCTGCAGAAGAGTGACCTCAGTTTTCTTGGGAGCCCCACAACTATGGGTGCTCCTGGTAAGTCCCTCCCCTCTCTGCCCTCACCCCCTGCTGCTCCAGGTGCTGCAACCAGGGCTCATCTCCATGAGGTGGAGCACTGTGGGCTGGCTTTCTGCTTCCATCCACTGGGGCTCTAGCAGGAGCTCAGGAAGAGGTAGCTCAGAGAGGGACAAGCTGGGGGAGTCCCAGTGGTGATGGACTATAGGCAAGGGGCACCAGATGCCTACACACACACACACACACACACACACACACACACATAACACACACCCCCACACCCCCAGTCCTGTGTTTCCTTCTCCCACTTCCCCTGCCATGGGGCCAGGTTTGCTGAGGTTACAGCCTGACTCGGGGGCTGGAGGGCCATTGGGGGTGGGAGAGGAGAGTTCTTCTGGCTTCAAGCTAGGACTTGGGTCAAACAAAGGCCCGGGGAGCAAGGGGCTGGTGCCCAGGGCTGGCAGCAAAGGAGGGAAGTGAGAGCAGAGTCTGGGTTGCTGTTTCGTGGTGATGAGGCCCTATAGGGCTGGGTCCAGAGACCTGGGCTGCAGCGCTTCACCTTCTCCATTGGTGAATCTCTGTCTTGCCTAAGTTTGACTCAACAAGGAAATGCAAGCACAGTCCTTTGTAAATTATCAAGGGCTGTGCAAGCAGGCAGGACCATCTGGGGAAGCCGAGGCTCAGAGAGGGGAGATGCTCACCCAGGGTCACTCCTGGCATCTGCGGCTGAGCCCTGTCCGCCTTCGTGCTCTGCTGTGCCCCAGAAGAGACTCTGAGCAACAGGAGAGCCAGAGAGGTCAGGAGGGGCCGACGCCAGGCGTTTGGAACATTCGTGTGCCGGACCCCCAGACGGACTCTCAGTGACCAAGGCGTGGCTCTGTGTTTTACAGAGGCCTTCTGGGCACACCCTTCCCCTTTCCCCTACTTTGGAAGAACTCAGTACGGAAGTACAAAGAGTCATACAGCAAACATCTCATGTGAGCAAAGGGTGACACCCTGTAGGAGCCCCTCTTCATGCCCAGCTCCTCTGGTTTCATTGGTTTATTCATACAATTTTAATATCGACGGGTTGGGTCATTGATGTTTCTACATGGGTAGTGTGTGCTGAGATGGGTTCGAGGCTTCAATACTTCCTTTTGACTCTGAAATTCCAGGATTTCAGAAATGACCCAACTTAAAAAAAAAATACAGGTGACTCCTTTTTTCTCTTCACGAACACCATGGTGGCCTGGCCCCCACACCTAGGCAGCATGTGCAGCTGCCCAACTCTGGGCTCTGGGGGGCGCTTGAAGGACCTGTGGGCCTTCCCATGCTGGGGCTGGCGGTGGGGCCCCTCCTCGCGCCCTCCGCCCACCACCCGCCACCCGCCACTGATGGGGAGCGATTCTGTGAAAGCAGCGTGGGGGATTGACTGCGCCCTCCAGGGAAGTCATGCTGAAATAAAGGCCTCTTGGCAGTTGTGGTGTTTTTTCTCTGGAGCTGTCTGGCTTCATTAGGACCCACTCCGTCAGGCCGGCAGCTGGCCTCTCCTCAGTTGGGGAGGACAGAGCCAGGCGGCAGGACTCTGTGTTTTCCCCTTGAGGAGGTGTTGTGCCAGTGTGTGGGAAGAGACGACGAGCCTCACTCCCCTGCAGGCCTAGAGAGAGCCGCAGACAAGGATGTTGTCCCCTCACCTCCTCTTCCCTTTGAAATTGTGAAATTCAAGGCCCAGAGAAAGAGGGGCACTTGCCCGAGGCCTGTCTGGACACCGTAGCAGAGCCAGGCTTGGACCCCAGGTCCGGTGGCCCCCGGACTGGCCTTCTCCCCACTGCCTGCAACAGCTTGTGAGCCTGAGAGGGAGCAGAAAGGCTGTGGTCATTCACCAGACTTCCTCTGGGTGGTTTGGAGACGCGAACCGCTGGGCACATCAGAGTGGATGGGTGAGGCCATTTCGAGATAGTTGGGATCAGAACATCTTTTAATCTGAAGGACTGGAGTAATTTGGGCAAACATGCAGGCTGTATTACTCCCCTATGCCCACCACCACCCGTAGGCAAATGTCTTCATCCTGTACTTCTCCTGTGAGGAATTAGATGCTTAAAGAAACTTCTCTTGGTTGGAGAGCCTGGCTGGGTGCTAGGTTCATGGTAGGAGTTTGATGAGTGCACGTCTGACCGATGAAGGCAAACAGGAACCGCCCTTGCCGTTGAGATTTTGCAGGCGAAAGCAGGGAGATACCTGGTGGAGCTGGAGCCTGGGTGACTCACCACAGCACCGCCTTCCTCTCGTCGTCTGCACGGACAGCCCTGTCTACCCTGTGGCCAGTTAAATGGCAGAAATGGCAATACCGGAATGATGTTTGGGGGCACGTGGCCCAATGTCCACATCTTATGTGGGAAGCGAAGGCCGGCGAGGGCAAGGGGCTTCTCTAAGGCCTGGGAGCCAGGAACCAAACCCAGGCCCAACCACTGCACTTTTCCACTGTGTCTTCTGGAAAGATGTATCTCAAAAGAGCAAACAGGGGCCCAGGGAAGGATGGAGAGACTGGAAGTGTTTCTAAATGGAAGCCAGTGTAAAAAATGAGGACTTTTGTGTAGAAACGCAGAGGTTCAGAGGGTCTGTAACCAGTCCGTGAGATCAGAAAGACACGGGCCGGACTGAGAAGCCAGATCTCTTGATAGTGTTTCATGGTGCCCAAGAGACAGGCTTGAAGACAGAGGAATGCTGGTTCCTAAAGCCAAGAGCTCTAGACAGTTGGTTCCATTTCCCCAAGTTCTCCTTCCTCCCTCAATGCTGTTTTAATTTTTCCAACTTTCCTAACTGTGTGACCTTGGGTGAATCCCTTAGGCTCTGTGCCTCAGTTTCCCCATTTAAAAGCAATAATACTGCCACCTCGATAGGGTAGCTTTAATGGCTAATGAAATAATACATGCAACGTGTTTCTAACAGTGCTTGGCACATGATGGATACTCAGTATATGTCGGCTTTTCAAATCTCATTTATGGCTACACTGAGAAGCCTTCAATCAAGCACATGACTTGCTTCAGCAAGTTAGTGTAGAACACAGTGAATGTGTGAAAGGAGACCTCTTGGTTCCACATCTGCAGGTTTCCCAGCATAGATATCTAGGCAGAGTTTAAAGTCCAGACACAAGTTTGCACAACTCCTAGCCATGGTAAGGGTTCTAACTGGGGGGAACCCTGGTCACACCTGTATTGTAGGAAGAGCCCACAGGGACAAGATGGAGCAGAGATGCTGGTCAGGCACTGGCTAGAACAACTCAGCTGGGGAGCAGAGCACCCTGGTCCCGGGCAGGGGCAGGAAGGGGATTGGCAAGGGTTTTCAGGAGGTGTGTTTGACAGGATGTGATGGTCACCTGGGTGGGGGCAGGGCAGGAAACAGGAGCTGTGGGGATGACGAAGCCTACTTTCATAGGTTCTGAATCCAAGGGGATAAATGTCCAACCCCTTCTCCTTTGTCAGACAAGCCCTGCTTTCCAGGCCCCTCTCTGTCCTTGGCATCACCTCTCCGGAAACCCAGCACAACATTTCCTCACCTTTGTTTTCATAGTTGATGGTGACCCAGGCCAGTGCTCCCCCCACAGCCCAGGCCGCCTGGTTTGGTGATGGCATGGTAACCATTTCCTCGAGGAGCATGGCGGGCTTCCAGAGGCTGCACAAGTAGCAGGCAGTCTGCCATTTCATTTTTCAAGTGGTTGAGGACTTGCTGTTTGTCTCATTAGGTTTGAAGGATACCCTGGTGTCAGGGGCTTCTTGTCACTTTTACACCAGATGGTAGGAGTTCACCTTCCCGTCACCACAGCCAACATGGGGACTTGATGTTTCCATAAAGACAACAGTGATAGGTATCCATTACTGACCATTCACCCTGTGCCAGGCACTGGGCTATGGGCCTTTACACACATCACCTTGTTTAAAGTTCCCAATGCTACAGAGGAGGTACTAGGGTCCTCTCCAGTTTATGGAAGGGAAAACTGAGGGACGATTATGTCATTTGCCTCCTATTTTAAAGGCATTGTACAGCCTGGATGCAGGCCACTGGCTCTGTGTCTCAGGCACTGGGGAGTGACCACGTGCTGCCCATCACAGTGACCTGTGTCCTGGTCTCCTGGTTCCCATTTCTCCAGTTTTCTTTCTCCCTCACACAGCTTAGCATGGAGCTCAGGTGTTAGTTGGCCACTGAAAACATAGAACCCTGACCCCCACCCCTTGCCCCCTGCCGTGTATTCCTTTGAGCCCCAGCAGGGTCTTCATCGAGGCACCTTTGTTTGTTAGGAAAAGCCTAACACTCAGACTGCTTTTGTAAGAATTTAATTTTTCTAAGGATTTAGAAAAAATTCATAGACTCCAGCAGTGGGCAAGAAGTACAGCTCTAGGAGCCCTGGAAATGTGAAACTGAAGGAAGTGTCTCTATCAGGCCGTTGCCTGTTCTTCCCTTTTGCTCATTTCATGCACCAGGGCATCTGTGTTACCATTTTTATCATAAGGTGTCTCTGCCATTTTTGACATTGCTGACTGCCTGTTTTGCTCAAAGCCCATTTGCTCCTAGGACTGTGTAATAGCACCATCTCCCAGCCGTGCCCCTACTGCCGTGCTGCGTCCTGCCATCCTCTGCATCCCTGGTGTACCAGAGTCCTGTGGGGTTTCATCCTTGGCTGCCATCTCTGCCCTTCCTCATCCTCTGTCTGGAGAATCTTAGCCCCTCAAAGGGCCAAGGACCCCTCACATGCTGGTGGTGCATAAACCTATCCTCAGCCCCGATGCTCTCCTGGGCTTTCCATGTGTCAGATAGCTTCACCCAGGGGGTCCCACGTGCACCTCCAGCTGCTCCCCCAGTCCTCCTCTCTGCCCTATATTCCTCATTTCAGTTGGCAGCCCCACTGTGCACCCACTAAACCCCCAGAGATTACCATGAATCCTTCCTCTTCCCCATCCTACAACCTATATCTAAATAACCAGCAAGGCAGGCCACTTTCCTCTCTGCACCCATGATCTCATTTCCTGTGGCTGGTGGGAATGAAGGGCACCTGCTTGCACAGCTGCTGTCTCCAGTGGCCCGGATGCTGGGAGTGGCCAAGGCTGGGTCAGGGCAGTACCAGACATTTGCCTGGGATGGCTCACTTTCCTCCGGATGGCTCCTGAGCACATTCAGCACAGCCTCCTGGGCTCCGTCAGAACTCACGGCCCTGCCAAGCCTCCAGGGTCCCCTCTGCTCCCCCTGGGCTGTTTCCTTGACCTTCTCCTCCTCCAGCCCCACCCAGGGCCTCTCCGTCAGGGCTCTTCCCTTGGCGCTCGTCGGAGGAGGCCCTGCTGGACGGAGTCCCTGGGCTGCAGAGCCCTCTCTGTGTGGCAGAGGAAAGAATAGGCCATCTGCTACAGGGCTGCCCCGTCCCTGGCTTGTGTAGCCATGGGCATAAACACACTCTCTTTTTCCTCCTCAGGCAGCTGCAGCCTTCCAATGCCCGCAGGACCCACTGCCTCGCTCTGGCCATCGCAGACATCGTGTGGCGGGCCGGGGGCCATGAGAGAGCCGTGGTCACACTGTGAGTGCTTCCCAGGGCTGTACACGGGGCTCCACTCACGCGTTGGCCCAGCTGCAGGCAAGCTGGCTGTGCGCTTTCCTGTCCTCGGAATCGTCTTCCCACCCAGCTTGTCTGTGTGTCCTCCCGGACGCTAGCCCTGTGCCCCATGGCAGCACGAGCCCAGGGGGGCAGCCCCCCACAGGGAGAGGCCCAGAGGGGCCTCCACGGAGCTCCAGTCTCCTCTCTGCCTGGCCTTCCTCCCTGGGGAGCCTTGGGGGATGCATCCCATCTGAGAAAATCTCAGACCTCTCAGGAACCAGTCACCCTCTGCTTCATATGTCTCTCCTAGTCCCCGAAGCATGCTCCCTTTCACTTTGTCACTTGGACCCCCATTCCATGGAGGAAGAGACTTTCCCTGCCCCCTCTATCGCTACTGCAGGCCACATGGATGGTTTGCCGGCTCTTCAGTCAGGCCCTTCAGAGTGGAAGCATCACTTCATCCCAGGCCTGTGGCTAAGCTTTAGTAAAAGGGGTGCCTTTGGGGGCCAAAGACTACACTCCGGAGCTCCCCAGTGTCTTCATTCCTGGGCTCTGACCTGGTGGGTCAATAGAGCATACTGCTTAAGAGAAGGGGCTCCAGAGGCTAACTCCCAATGCTGTTGTTTATTGGCTGTGTGACCTTGGGCAGCTGACTCAACCTCTCTGTGCTTCATCTGTTTACTCATCTGGAAAATGCAGATGATAGCAAGGATCATCTGGTAGAGTGACTTGAGAATTAAATGAGTCAATATAAATAAATTATCTATAATAAATGGTAATATTATCTATCCATTTAAATCATTTATCCACATAAATAAATGGTAAATAATAATAAAAGTGAAGTACTTAGGACAATGTCTGGCACATACTAAGTACCATGTCAGTGTTAGATATTATTGTTCCTATGGAGCTTGTCCTCGGTCCTCGTGTTCCAGTGAATACGTTATTCCACATTAACCCTGGCCCTTAGCATCTGCATGGCAGCCCTGAAAGCCCATGGGGCAAAAATTCAGTTTCTCCCTGTTTTACAGATAAGCAGACAGAAGGCCAGAGAGAGGCAACAGCCGTTCCCAGCCTACGCAGCAGGCTAATGGCACTGTGGGCCCCACACCCAAACCCCGCTTCTAGTGCCCGCCTCACCGGGCTGCACATGCCTGGTGTGGTTGTAAACAGATGGTGATGGGGCTGGGGTGGGGAGCCTCAGGCCAGAGGCTGGAATTCCTCACGGCCCTGAAAGCTAAGGGCAAGTCAGCATTCCTTTGTCTGGAAATCTGTCAGTTGTGGGTGAGAGGCAGACTCGCTCGTGCCAGGACTTGGGTTTGGTTACCCCGAGCTCTCCTTCTGCCGTCTTTTCTCCATTCCTTTTCCCACCCCCACTCGTGGCGTCCTCTGGGCCCAGCCCAGTGGGTGAGTTCAAAGTGGAGGGGAAACGAGAAACCCTTGGTCCCATTCTTTCCTCCGGAGCCACCTTTTGATTTGTTCTCAGTTAATGGCACATGTGGTTTCACCCTGGCTCAAGGGCATGTCTTCTGTCCACGCACAGGACTCATGCATCTCCCTTTCCTTTTTAGGGCTTCAGGAACACAGCAGTTCAGTCCAACAGGGAAATACAAAGCAGATGGAGTCTTAGAAACAGTACGGCTTTCTGGAAAATTATCACGCAACCTTTGGCTTTGTTTGGGGACGGTCTCCTTTCATATAAGTAAATCCTCCCTCAGCTGGGGATGGGCCAGCCCTCCCTGCAGCCCAGGCTAGCGGATCCTCCACCTGGGATTGGGGTGGGGGCCGGGGTGGGGGGCTAGGGGGTGGGCTCTCGCCAGAACTGCCCTTGTGGCCGAAAGGCTGATGGGTGCCCGGTCACGTGGAGGCTGTACAGAGAAGAGCGGCCCGTGCGTGATGCCTTCTGGCCAAACCACAGCCGTCTCTGTCCCTCTCTGTCTCCTCAGCACCCTTGCCGGGGTTGTGAGGGGGCAGGGGGGTGGCATGGAGATGGAGGGGGGAAGTTAGAGAGTGGGGAACAGAACACCAGCCATGAAGCCAGACCTAGTTTGACCAAGTAAGGGAAAGAAATGGAAGACGTGAGGATACAGACACAGTGACATTTCCCACAAACGCGCCTCCTCTTCACAGAGGACTTTTATTTGACCTCCTTTGTTTCCTTTGACCTAAGTTTGGGCCCATGTGGCCCTGGGATCCTAATTAGGGATCTCCCCTGGTCAGGTGCTCTCTCTACAAGTGGTTTTTTTCCTGAGCTGCCTGAGAAACCAAAGGAGACTGAGACCCACGGCTTCCCACTGAACTCAGGACAGTGAGTTGGGCTCAGAGCTGGCCCGGCAGTGGCCAGTTGGATGGGATACCCACCCCGGCCCCCCGTGCACCCCCAGGTACTTCTCAGACACCTGTGACTGGCCCGCAGGGGTGCAGCCACGTGTGATGCTGGCTCCTTCACTTGAGCTCCCCGGTGTCTTCATTCCTGGGCTCTGTAGGCCTGGTGCAGATGGCAGGGCGGACTTGACCCCGGAGACCCCAGCTGGGCCCTGTCTGCCTTTTAAGTCACACGCAGGCATGGGGGTGCCTCACTGTCCCGGCTCCCGAGGTCGCTACTGTGACTGCAGGGACATTCTCGAGTGGGGTCTTGTAGCTACCGGAGCCAGGGTGGGACATGGAAGCATCTGTGGGGCTCGGGCAGCTCATGCTGTGGGTTCGTGTCTCCTCAGCTCACACTGCACAGTTTGACCTGCTACGAGGAGCTGGTGACTTTTCTTCAAGAAAGCATCCATCAGGTATGGACAATGGTTTATATGGGGGTTGTGTGTTGTTAAGCCATCTGCTCTCTTTGGTGGGGACCCTGCTGGATACAAGACCTTGCTTGGTGTTCTGGCTGGCTGGCTGGGTCCTCCAGCACCCTGTCTGCTGGAGGGGATCTGTGTACCCACTCCTTGCTGTGAGATGGGGTAGCACATGTCCAGGGCCTGAACAGCTCAGAGTGCCATGGGGATTCAGAGAAGGGTTGTAGCCTGGCTGGCTTTGTGGAGGAGGGAGTGAAGGCTCCATGGTAAAGGATATGATCTCTGGAGCCCTCAGCCTGGGTTTGAATCTAGGTTTCACCCCTTACATAGTAGCTCTGTAACCTTGGGCAACTTCTTTAGCCCTCCTATGCCTCAGTTTCCTCATCTGTAAAATGGGGCTGATAACAAGAGTACTTAGAACTAGCGTGCTGGGCTTGATGTTGTCATTGACTTTAGCTTTTGTTGTTGACGTTATGATCACCATTAGCGTGATTATTTAAGGCCCCCTTGAGATTGGTTAGCTGGACTTGTGGAAATGAGGGGGACGCCTTACAGGGGCAGGGTGCAGCACAAGCCAAGGCCAACAGATGACCTCTGAGATCCCCAACCTCAGGGTCTCATTTTCTGATGTCTGTGTGTCAGGATGGAAGGAAAGAAAGAGCGCCAAGCCTTTCTGTCCCAGTGTGCAAGCAAATACCTCCTCTGTGCCTTTCCTTCAGCCTTCTGAGCTGTGGGACCAGCTCTTTGAGGCTCCGGAGAAGGCGACCGAGGATTTGCTGGTGAGCCCGGAGGGTGGGAGAACTTGTCAGATATGGGACCAGGCTGAACACTCCTGCTGTCAGAATACTCTCCTCTTGTTCCCCGAAGGCACTGAGGGTCTGGGCATAGCCTAGGAAGAGTGCCAGCCCTGATCTCACAGATGCTTCTTGGGTAGGAAAATGGGGCCTGCTCGGAGACCCTTGGGAGGCAGGGGTGCAGTCAGTAAGACACTGATTCACCCCACACTTTCTGCCCCAGAGCTGTTGCCTAGGGATAATTCAGCCCAAGGAGCCTGGCCCATGTTCTCAGCTTAGGATGCTGCCTTTCTGCACTGACTGTTCCGTCTGGCCTTTCTGGGAGGTGCGAGGGAGGGGCTCTGATGTGGGAGGGGTCCTGGCCTCAGCCAGCCCTCCCTTGCTCCCTGTCCCTGGCTCCCTCTGGTTCTTCATGGGCGTAACCCAGTGGGCTGTGTGCTGATGCAGCCTGCTCACCGGCTGGCCCAGAGCAAAAGGGGCCTGGGGCCCTCCTCTGGCTTAATCCTTGGCCACATGTGGCCTCAGGAACATCACTGGGCCTCAGTTGCCTCGCCTAGAAAACAGAAGATGGAGCAGTCAGCAGCTCTTTATTGTCCAACAGAGGTTTTTAAAGAAGAAACTTAAATGCATGGAAAAGAATGTCTTCTAAATTAAGCAGCATGCGCCATCTAAATAAGCAGAAAGGATCCTACTCTTAACTGCACTCAGAGCGTTGTGAGAATGCAGCAATGCATCCAAGAGCGGAGCAGAGCCTTATTACCTCGGTGTGTGTGTTTGGATTGGGGGGGGCAGGCCCCCGGGCACCTGTGTTAACACCCAGGAGAGGGAAATGCCCTGGGAGGCTTCTAGGGGACAAAGGAGAGTCCTGGGGCAATTGCTTGCAGGCTCCAAGGGACTGTCCCCACCCACGGATGGCTCCGGCCGGGGTGATGCCTCTGCACCCAGGCTTTCTACATCCTCATCTGTGAAATGGGGTCTCCCTTTTCCCTCAATCCCTACCCTAGGGTTTTGGTGAAGCCCAAGCAAGACAGCGACTATGGAAACCATTCAGAGTTTGGGGCGGTGCCAGGGGAGGGGCCGCCTTCTTCCTGTCGTACCTCTGGACCCAGAGCGACTCCCCCTCCTCACTTGGCTCTAGTCCCTCTGTGCCTGTGGTCAGTCTTTGGCCCTCCTCACCCGGGAAGGTGGTGTTTCCCCCACCGTTTAATTATGTTTTTGCTGGAAGCCGTTGAGCTGCCTCAGCACCACCCTCACCAAATTCATTTTTCATGGCCTGGGCCTAAGAGGGGTTCCTTGCGCCAGGCCTGGAAATGAGCACTCTGCCCAAAATAAATAGCCTCCTTGCTGTGTTTTCATTCCTGCTCACCCTCCGGGCGGGAGGTCTGGCCGCCCCCTGCGAGCCGGCGAGGCCCCCGCCCTGGCCTCCGATTGGGGTTCCAGGGTGGGCTTCAGTCTCTCCAGGGCCCAGCAGTGCTGGAGAACGGCCCCTTCTTCCCAAGCCATACCAGACATTTTTTCTGGACCCTCACGGCGGTTTCCGGCCCCAACTGCCTGTCTGGGGAGCTCTCCTTACAATGCAGGCACCTTGCCCCGTGGCCTCCCATGTCTTGGCAGCTTGAGTTTGATGAGATAATTTTACTGAGTGTTTTTTGTAAAACAAAATGGAATATTGGTGCCATTCAGTCGTGTTCGGCAGGGGCCAGCAGCCCCAGGCAGCGTCCTTTCTCCCCGTTCTGTCATCGCACTAAGCAGCCCACATGGAGGGGCTCGCGCACGGCTCCTGGACAGCTGTCCTTGAGGGAGTCCCGAGGACCGTGGACTACACTGGCCTGTGTAGTACCAGTAGTCCTCCGTGTTTACACAGATGCAGGACATGCAGCGGGCTCCCGTGTCCCCTGCTTCATGGGGGCGGAGGGGAACAGACCAAGAAAGTGTCATGGCTCCCCCAAGACAACGTGCGAGTCCATGGCAGTGGTTGGGTGGCTTTTCAGAAGGAGAGCCTTTCAGATGGAGAGCTCTGTCACTCCCCAAGGCAACACGAAAGTCCGCAGGAGAGTTGTGGCAAGGATACTGGTCCTCCCAGGCCCATGTCCCCCAGTGCAAGGATATCAGTAGGACTCTTTGCAGTGACCAGAGCACTTCCACAGACTTGGTCTCACAGACTGTGCACCGGAACCCAAGGAAAGATGCAAGGATGGGATTATCATCCTCGTTTTGCAAATGGGGAAACTGAGGGCAACAGAAGCGAGTGACTGGCCTGAGATCAGAGAATTATGATGAGGTTGATTTAAGATAGTTGTTGATTCATTTATTTCACTTCCAATCCCCCCAAAAGATTCTGTTATTGATAACTTTATAAAAATAAGAAATTAATTATATAAAAATGATGTCTTCAGGGCTCTTTTGTGCTCCAACCATAGTAAACCTGCCCTCTCTTGCCTCTGGGCCTTTGCACGTGCTTTTCATCTTGCCTGGAACAACGTTTCCTTCTCTTCTGATTCTTTCTTGTCCTTTGGATTTAGATATCACTTCCTCCAGAAAGCCTTCCTTTACATTCCTTCCTTCCCTTAACCCTGAGTCTGCTTGAAGGCCCTCTCTGCGTGTTTCCAGAACACCTTGCCTTTCTTGTCAGAGCAGAGCCCCTCCCTCACTCTTTTCTAGGTGCTTCTTCTTTCTTCCCTGAGTTACTTCCCATGAAGGCAGATCCATGTCCACCTTGTTCACAAGCATAGCCTCAGTAGGGAGCATCCTCTTGGCACGAAAGTTCACACAGAAAAATTTTTTTAATGACTAATCGAATTACTGTATGAAACTAGAGACTATGTTTTGAAGGAAAGAAAAGATAATTTTATCAGAAGCTTGAGCCGAAATAATTACCACAGTTGAGGACCATATTTGGCTTGGAGCTTCCTGGCAACCCAGGCAAAATGGAAATATGATAAATTATATCATTCTTACGGTTTCAGGAAAACAAGCTTCTTTAGGTCTGGTTTCAAGTCCACAAAGAAACTGACCACACGTAAGGAACACTGACTCTAGTCTGGCAGCATCTGCCATCACAGCTCACAGATGGGGACAGGTGTCATCCCCAAAGTGGGATAAGTAAGGCCTTCACGTGGAACCGCAGCTGGGGGCTGGCGTCTGTCTAGGGAGCCCGAGTGACCCAGCCCATCCCGTGAATAGAATACTCACAGGCCATGTTCTACGGGCTTCACAGGGGTAATCTCACTGACTCTCCACAACAGCCTGATGAGGGTCGGTCCTACTATCATCAGCCTTGTTTTATAGATGAGAAGACGGGGACAGCAAAGTTAGGGAAGGTCGCTGTGCTCACTTAGCTTAGGAGTGGCACAGCCAGGATTGAAACCCAGGCAGCCGGGCTTCGGGCGGTGGGCTCTAACCCAGAGTTGGGACTAGGGGGAGATGAATAAGGTGTCCATCTTGGGGGCAGAATTCAAGGAGGTACCAAAATCCTCAGTAATCAGCAAAAATAATATTTTTAAAATATCAAAAATAATAAAAAAAAATCCACAATGAACAAAATACCAACAATTTTTGAAAGACGGGATCTGTCCTTGCACTTGCACGGTTCACCTCACTCTCCCCGCCGACCCTGACTCTGTCCCCCACCTGCTCTCTGCTGCTCTTAAGACAGTGCAGGTCTTTGGAGTAAGGGATTCGGAATCCGATTCGGAATCACAGCGGTGTGACCTTGGGCCAGGTGCTTGGCATCTGGGCCCATTTCCTTCTGTGGCAGAGGGCAGGATTAACAGTACTGTCACACAGGCCGGTGGCAGTTTTCAGTGTGATGAGGCACATAAGACGCCTGCACGGTGAGGGAGGCTGCCCCGCTGCTGTATGGAAGCTTCCAGGACTCGGACGTCATGGGTGTGCTCCTTGGTGGGCAGTGTCGCTCTTGTCACCCAGGCTGGTGTGCTTCCCATCACTTAGGGGCCCTGTCGTGGAGCCCCCTGGCAACCTCTGGGACCGGGCTGGCGGCAGCTGGCTCAGGGTCAGGCTACTCCCTGGGTGTGCCCCCACCCCCACCACTCCCCAAGGAGGTGAGAGGAAAGGGAGTGCAGACCTGGTGGGTGCTCATTGCTTTCTCTTCTTCCCAGTTCGAAGCGGGTCCCTACGGATGCATCCTGCTCACGCTGTCTGCCATCCTGTCCAGGTCCACAGAGCTGTGAGTCTCTTCCTCCCTCAACTCCTGGGCTGGGCTTGTCTGTCTGGTTCACTGCTGCCCCCGACCCGAGCCCAGGGCCACGCTTGGTGCATAGTGGGCGTGTAGTGAGCGTGGTTGAGAGGGTGAAGGAAGTAGTGGAGTGGGGGATGGTCAGTGGTGGGGGGAGAGCAGTTACGTGTGTGTTCAGAGCTACCTTGTCAATCTCCCCATGTACGCTGCGGCTGACTGGAGAGACACCCTTGCCCACAGAGCTTACGGTCCCCCTGGGGCCCTGGTGGAACGGCAGTGTGTGCATACTTAAGCACACGTGTGGACGCTCTTGGGACATGTGTGGGGATGGGCAGTTGAGGCAGAGGCCTGGGAGATGACTGAGGGCCCCCACAAGCTCAGGAAGGGGGGGCTTCACTGTAGGCCAGGGCAGTTGGAAAGCTGCAAGGTTTGTGTCCAGGGCCAGCCCTGAGGACACTGGTGGGCGGGTGCCCAGGGGCCTTGGAAGCAAGAGGACTTCAATTCCATGCAGCCTTATCAAATGCAGCCTCCCGAGCTGCCTGAGAGCTGCACTTTCTCCATCACGCTCATCCTCCACGAGCTTTCTAGGCCTCTTATCCATATTTGTCACCTGGGCATTATGTCACCAGGGAGGGTAGCAGATTAACAGCACGTTAACAGTTTCGTAAAGTACAATTGATTACTGCTTCCTTTTCCAAGTAGAGAGCAGACTCTAGAGGGCATGGGGGACCTGGGGAATGAATTTTCACTTTAGGGGATGCTTGCTGGCAGGGGCTGATTTGGGAACAACCCCAAGCAGGTGGGCCTTGAGGAGTGGGGAGGCAGAAAGAATAGCTATGTGGTGCCCAGGCTGGGGAGGCCCTGGCAGAAGGAGACGCTTGCTCCCCGTGGCTGGGCCTGTCCCATTCCCTGCGGGCTCTGGCTTGGGTGGGAGGAGGGCGCGGGGGCTCTGTGGCCTCGTGCCGCCAGCCTGCTTGCTGCTCGCTGCTGCTGACCTTATTAAATGTGGTGCATGCATAGATCTTCTAATGGCATTTTTCTTCTAATCCTGCCATAATGATATGATTCATTCCTGGCCGGAGCTCACGTGCATGGAGACCATAAGCCGCACCGCCTTCTCCCCAGGCCTGGGTTTGCTAATCCCTGGCTGCCCAGGTTGAGTGAGGGTCTCTGGGTGTGTGGGTGAGACCCTGGAGCTCACGGAGGGGAAGCTAGGCTGTCAGAAGGGCCAGGCTTGGTGACATCTGGCTGTGTGATCTCTTGGGCCTCAGTTTCCCCATCTGTACAGAGGACCACTGGCTCTGGAGGTCTAGGACTCTGATCAGAGTGTCTCTGCTCTGGTGGTCACCGGGGCAGCTCCTGCAGGACCTGCTCACCGGCCTGGGAGCTGTTTACATGTGCACCCCTGTAGGGAGCAGCTCTGGTGGCCCTCTCCATCTGCAGGGGCCTTCAGAGCCCCATGTCCAGGCTACTCTTCTCGTTGTCCCGAGCTGGAGGACTTGGGCTGCTTCTGCCCCTTCCCTGCCCCATCCAACCAAGCCAGGCAGGGGTCAGTCCCTGCCCAGGCTGTGGCACCTGCGGGGCATCTGGAGGTAGGGGGGAAGGCTGCCCTGCTGGGCCTGCACAGCCTCATGCTAATAGGCCACAGTCCTCCCCTCACCACACACACGCAGACATGCAGACACACATACACACAGATTCACAGACACAGACAGACACACAGATACACAGGTACTACGTACACAGATATGCAGATACACATACCCGCACACACTGACATAGACCCAGGCATACACATCCACACACACAGAGACACAGAGATACACACAGACACGCAGACACACACATGCACACGAAGACAGACAGACACACATACAGATGTACAGACAGACAGACACACACGCAGACACAGGCACACAGACCACAAGATCTGGCTGGAGTCACCTCCTTCCCCTTGTTCTCAAGACAGAGGAGTGAAATTGTATAAAGATGATCTCCCTCCCACTTAGGGCTCCTGAGGACATTCCTGGGTCCCGGAGGCTGATGGTGTCGGAGCCCCCAGGGGCAACTTTGGCCGGCCTGTCCCCTGCCTTCCAGGATGCTTTAGCACTGGACCCAGCAGAACACTGGTTGGGCTTGTCTTACTCCTGGGCCTCCCCTTTCCTTCTAAGAAGGCAACGTAGAGGACCCTCTTATCAGCAGTAGGAACGAGAGTAAGCAACACCTAGTAACCTTCCTGTGTACCCGATCCTATGCTGCAACATTTTACACCGGAAACTTGCTTCATCCCCTTACAGCCCTGTTAGGTGGCACTGTGATTCCTATCAGCCTCCCCGTCTTTCAGATGAAGAAACAAGCCTGGCCCCAGGCTCACACAGCTCAGCCCAGACAGCAGGGCCCCAGACCAGGCTCTTTGGGTTTGCCGCTTGGTTTCAGGCCTGAGTCTCTACTCTTTTGAGTCTGAGTTTCTCACTCTGGGAAAGGGGGATGATAATTCCTGCTTTACAAGATCAAATGAAGATTTATAGGTCGAGTGCTTGGCTCGGCTCCTGGTAGGTAGCAAGCCTTAGGTGATGGCCACTGCTCGTCTGACCCTGTCACAGCTGTGCTCAGAGGCGTCTTGTGTCCCATCCTGTCGTGTCTTGCCCTCAGTCTTGGCTTGGTGCCTGGTGGTGGAGACATGACCACGGGGATGTCCTGCAAGTGGAGATGGGTCCACAGGTGGTGGTGCTCACCCCGGCAGGCACGTCCTCAGTGGCCCGGGGGGCTCCCTGGGTGCTCTGTTCTGTTGCTCGGGGGGCAAGAGAAGGGGAGGTGGGAGCCTGCCCTGGGAGTACGCCACCCAAAGCTGTGCTTGAGAAAGACCCTTACCTCTGTCTTACTTGTTCAAGTTCAAAACCACTTCTAGACAGACTGAGGGCTTCGGGTGGGGAATGGGGCAGGCTTTGGGCACAGGGCTGCTGGTGACATGGAGTGGAGCCGGTCACTCCTGCCTGTGGTCTGGGGGGACTCCCTGGAAGGGGTGGCGGCATGAGGGGAGAGACAGACCAATGGTGAGCAGGAGAGTGGCCTGTCGAAATGGTGCCTGGATCCTGTGAGAGATTCACACTGACATTATTTACAATAACACCTTAGCCTTCCTGGCATTTCCAGGGCTCCTCTGAAGGAGCTGTTCTCTGGCCTTAGAAGGGGAGCTCCCAGAATGGCCCACACCTCCTCCGTGCCCTTCACACACTCCAGAGGTGCTTCCCAGAGCCTCTGGTCTCCGTTCTCAGGACAGATGCCAGACCTGGCCGCAGACTTGCTGTGATTTCCTTGGCAGTGACGACAGTCCTGGGATGGTGAAAACCCACTTCACCCTGGCCTGCAGCAGGGGCCGGCAGCTTGCAAAGGGCACATGGGGCAGATGCCATCCAGCACAGGCTCCATTTGTCAGGCTGAGCTGATAGGCTCGTCTAGGGCAGCCCAGTGGGTGACAATTCACACGAAAGCATCCCACTCATTGGCTGAGCTGTAGCTTCAGGATGCCTGGGTCCCCATCTCTGCTCTGCTGCCAACATGCTTATAGCTGACCCAGCCTGCACCTTCGGCCCTTTACCTCTAACAGGGGGGAGGCAAACCAGTGCTTCTTAAACTCTTCCTGTAGCGAACCTGAAATCTGACCTTTTTCCAAACAAACTATAAAAAGCAGATGCAGCAGGATTAGAGTCGGGCGAGGGGGGAGGCAGAGACCCCTGCATGCCCCTCCCCGTCTCCCAGCCTGGCCCCAGGAGACCCCTGTTTGGAGAAGCCCCAGCTCTGCATACACAGCTTACCAGCTGTAGGACCAGACGATCCCCGAGGGCCTTCCTGCTCTGGAGTTCAGATTCAGCCTCACCAAACCCTTTGATGCCGTGTCAGGGTGATCTGTTACTACTTTGGGCAGTTGAAAACATGTCCTGGTGGCCCGGAGAGAGCTGTTTCTCAGATCATGTGCTGTGCAGTGGCCAGGGAGAAGCTGAGTAGGGGGCTGGGAGTCCCCCGGCTCTTCACAAGTATAGCATGTCCGTGTGCACTCATGTTGGTGTGTGCGTGGGTGAGGGATCCGTGAAGTGGCAGGGCTGGGTGTGAGATTATGTGGCTGTTGGTGGGGATGTTGGAGATTATGTGAAGGTGACTTGATTGTGTGAGTGTATGTGTGTCTGAGGGCATGGCCATCCCTCCCTCCAAGTGAGGGCTCTCAGACGCCTGCCTGAGGCCCAGGGGCAGGCCTTGTGCCCAAGTCAGTGCCTCTTGTCCATCGGCTGTTCCCAGCTCTGGGGGGAGCCAGGGTGAGGGAGCCAAGGGCAGACGCGAACGCAGCCCGGCACAGCCTGGCCACTTCACCCTCAGAGGCCAGAAGAACAGTAGCAAAGCTGGCCTTTTGAGTTTTGTTTACCGGGGCTGACTGCGAAGCCTTGGGAAAGTTTTATTTTTTTCCACTTGATTTCCAGCCACCTATTTTCCTTCCTAAGATCTTGAGTTGCCTACAGTAAATCTCATACAGGCTTTCATGCTTACCTAGCCCCACCGCTTTCCAAACCACATGGCCTAGAACTTTCCCCAGCATGCTCTCACAAGTCCCAAAGACGCTTGGGGCCCTGGGGTCGAGGGCCAGCTCAGAGCCAGACCTGCGCAGTGCAGCGCAAGGGTGCCCCAGCCCCCAGGGAGCCAGCAGTGAGCCAGGGCCTGGCACGAGGGAGGGCTCCGGAGATGCCCACTGGGTGGCTGAGAACTGGCTGGTGAGGGGAACAGCCTGTGAGGAGACCCTTTTCATGCCTCACACCCGTGGCACTCATTGCAGTGGCAATGTGGGCCGGCCAAAGGCAATCTTGAAAGTCCAAAATAGGCAGTAGTTTGCCATCTGCTGAAGTAATTTTTGAACAGTGCAAGCCAGACCCTGAGCGTGAGGGGCAGCACTCCCACCATGGTGGCTTTGTGGCTCTCTGTAACTTTCTCCAGGAGAGGAAAAACAACAGCACGGTTTATTTCTTTGTGGAAATAGCCCTGAAAGAAAGCCAACCATGAGTGTTGGTGATACAAAGGCAAGTGACAGAAACTTGATTCTTAGCCAGCGTAAGCAGAAAATAGCACTATTAATTGATTCATATCAAAAGCCCAGGGCTTTAGGAGTGGCTGGATCCAGGAACCAGACAGCGTCTTTGGAACATGGTGTCCCTCCTTCTGACCCGTCACGCTTCTTTCCTCTGTCTCAGCTGTGTTCTCAGGAGGGCCCTGCTGCATGGTGGGCTCCTGTGAGCCTGGCGGAGAGGAAGCCCCCTTTTTATTTTTTAAGATTTCTTTTCTTTATTTCAGAAAGAGACAGAGGCACAAGTAGGGGGAGGAGCAAAGGGAGAGCGAGAAGCAGGCTCCCCGCTGAGCAAGGAGCCCGACATGGGGCTCCATCCCAGGACCCCGGGATCACGACGTGAGCCAGAGGCAGACACTTAACCCACTGAGCCACCCAGGGGCCCTGAGGAAGCCCTTTCTCCAGTGCCCCTCAGCCTGCTGGCAGCCATGACCCCATTCCTGACACCTCATGGTGGCCAGGCCTGGGCTGCACCCATCATGGGGCGTGTGAACACAGAAGGCCCAGAAAGCAGGCAGAACCTACAGAGGGGGTACCACACTGACTGGGAAAGGGGTGGGCTATCTAGTCAGGAACTGGGAGCTTGGGATTTATCAAGGAACAGGAGAGCAGATGTGAGTTTGGGGGTGGGTCAGATCTGGGCCTTAATTGAGGCCCCCACAGGCTCCCCTCAGAAACAAAGAAAAGCAACGACAATGCTTCCAGATCCAGCAGAGCTCACTGAGGCAGACCACCTCAGTAGTGGGCTGGGCCAGTGGTTTATGGCATAAGGATTTGAGCAGGGGGCTGTTCTTGTTGAGAATCCCAGGTTCTTGGTGGTCCCAGATGTGCTGTTGGGACGGGAGGGGGTAGATGGGATACCCCTCAGCTTTCTCCCCCACCCTCCTGCTGCACCTGCCTGGACTCTTCCAGCCCAGAATAATGCGACACACACAGAACCACCCGGGCCAGGCCTGGGGCCATTATCCCATTTTACAGATGTGGGGACCAAGGCTCTAAGAAATTAGGGCAGGTTACTGGCAAGTTGACGCCATCCCTGTGTGTCCTGGCCTCCAGTCTAAGACCCCGTGTCCTCATCCTCTTCCTGGGCTGGGGGAGGAGTGACAGGCACTGCCCTGCTGTGTCTGCCAACTTAGGAGGAGAAGTGGGAAACAAGACCCTTAAGTAGGCCCGTACCAAACCAGGTGCTCGTCTACCAGCTTCCTTCTCCATTTCATGTCAGCTGGCATCGCTTGGGGCAAAGCAAGCCCAGCCCCAGGCTGCTGAGGTGGCAAGTCAGGGCTGGTGAGTGTCAGTGGGGTGTGGCTGAGGGCAGTAGGTCTGCCTGTGAACACGGACCCTCCCGTGGCAGAGGGGGGCAACTCAGCCCAACCCACACTGGGGTTAGTGGCAGAGCTAGGAGTCTCCTGCATCTAGCATCCCCACACCACTTACCCATGTTCCTCGAAGGGCTTGGGCGTCCGGAGAAAGAGGATGGGCCTTGGGAAGAGGGAGAGGCAATTAACTTTTTGGAAGAATCTTCTGTTCCAGGCCAACCTCGTTTGCTTGGGTGGGAAGCTTCCTTCTGCCTGCCTCCACACCCCTCCGGGGATTCAGCTTCCGGAGGCCGTTCCATCCGGGCCTTCCTTGTAGCTTCTCCTGGGTTGGGTGTGGGCCAGGCTCACGTAATTTAGGGCCCGTGTGCTGTGCACCTGCAGAGCTAGAGCCCGATTCTGGGTGCCAGGGGGCCAGATGGACATGACATACCCCTGGCCGTCAAAGTCCTTGCTGCCCGGAGGGAGAAGGCAGGCACAGGAAAAGCATGGGCAGTTGCTCTGAGGAAGGGGCCAGCTGAGGAGAGATGGGGCACATCTGTCCCGGGGCGAGGGAGGTGTCTTCACAGAAGAGGCGACATTTAGCAGGGCTCTGAGGGATATGTAGGAAGGGTTTTGGCAGGCCGCAAGAATAAAGCAGGCAAAAGCCAGCGGGGTGGGGGTTTGCAGGGAATAGTTGCACAAGGTCTGGTTGGGAAGGAAGGTGTCGGCACGTGGGGAGAGGTCTAGCGGATGGTGAGGCAGAAGGCAGCTTGGGAAGGGCTTGGGCCCCTCTGTGTTCCCTTCCTTCCTCCAGGCCAGCTCCTTTCTCTCCATCCGTGAACCTTGCCCTCCCTCCTGGGGTCCTCCCCACCTCGCCCCTTCCTATCCCGGCCCCTGCCTGGAGATTCACAGCCAGCCCCTCCAACCTGTGGAGCTCTGTGCTATTTGTGAGGCCCTGTAAAGGCCGGGGCCCTTATGGCAACAGCTCTTTGAGGTGCACATTGTTATCCCCATCAAGGGATGACACCTGGAAGGCTCAGAGATGGAAAGCAATTTGCGGAAGGTCACACAGGGCAGGTGGCAGCGGGGGCCTGCCATGCAGGTGTCCTGACTCATCGCCCACTCCCTGCAGGCCTTCCTGGGAAAACAGTCCATATCCGCTCTACCCAAGTCCTTTTTAGATATTCATAGTTACATTTTGACTGCTCGCAGGCCTCCATTTATTCTGGGTTCTTGGCCGCGACATGAGCCGTTGAGGTTGCGGGATTCATGACCTCTTGGTCATTGTGTTTTTAGTTGTTATTATTGTTGTTATCGTAGGAAAAAGGAAGTGACATTTACCGAATGCCAGATGCTTAATATAGTTCACCTTGTTCTCCCAGCAGTCTATAGTAGAGGGAGGCACCGTCCCACCCCTACTGCAGGGGGGAGGCAGCCTCAGAGAGGGGAGCAGCCAGTAAGCGGCAGTGACTGGATTCAAATGCAGGGGCCCCTGCCTTTGGAACCCAGGTTCTCCTTGTGGTTCCACAGCTGCTCTTCTCACTTGCTTGGTCCTCAAAAGTCAGTAGAATCCCCAAGGGAGGGGGCAGCAGGGAGGCCTGGCCAGAGCTGGATGTGGTGGTGCTCCTGGGGCCTGGTGCCTTGGGGTCAGGTGGAGGGGAGGTGGCTGGCCCGATCCTCCTGGGTTAATTACAAACTATTTTAGGCATGATGTTTTAAACATCAGAGTCCTGACCCAGGCACACTTGTTCACATCCCAGAAGGTCCCCAGAGAGCCCTGGCTCCAGGCCTCTGGTTTTCTGAGTGAAGACACAGGCTGAGAGAGAGGCAGGGACTTGCCTGAGGTTACTCAGCCAGTCTGAGGCCGAGCTAGCCACTGACCCCACCTCACGGACGTTGATTTTAGGCGAGTGGCTTTGACGGTAGGCTGGAACCATGTCTCGGGGCCACTTAGACCTACTTTCTTCTTATCCAGAAACTTCCATACCAGATGCTCAGATTCACATGTCTGGATGCACGTTGGGGAGGCTTTAGGGTGAAGGGACAAGCTGTGCCCCGGCCAGGGAGGGTGGGACCCGGCGTGGGGCCTCAAGGCTCCAGGGCCTGTGTGGGGCTGGCCAGCCAGGCTGAGCATCACATGTTTCAGGCCGCAGTGGGACACTGTGTGATGTTGGCGCCAGGGACACAGTCCTGGCCTGCTGACCGTATGATCACAAGACCACACGTCCCTTCTCCTTTCTGGGCCTCAGTAGAACCTTGGTGAAATGGAGATGGCAGTTCTGGCTCTTCTGGTCTCACAAGGTTTTAGAGAGGATGGTGGATTTGAAAGTGAGCTTCGAGGTTCTGCAGAATCAGGGCTCAAGCCCTGTAAGCTGCTCAGTGGCGGAACGTCTGCCCCTTGGAGACACGTGACAAGGAGCGACTGGAGGGAGGCAAAGGCGCTCTATCCCAGCTTCAGGTGCTCAGTCTGGCCTGGCACCTGTCCCTAGCCCCAGGCCACTTGTGTTCTTTCGCTATGCATCCGTTTTCCCACCTGCAAACTGCTGAGCCCTGAGGTCTCTGCCAGCCCCCGCGTCCTCTTCGTTCCATTTCTTGGTACAGTGCGGGGTCTCTGGGAACTCTCGATGGGGGCACAGCCGGGAGAAGCAGGCCTTGCTGGCATCCTGGGCAGAGAGCTCTCTGTCCTTCTTCCTCTGGATACTTCTGCGGTGAGCTGTCACTCTGACTGTGGGTCCAGGTTCTGGCCCTTGGCTCCCAGAATGCTGAGGAGGTCTGTGGCAAGGCAGCCAGGGCCAAGCCACTCCTCATAAGTTTCCTTGCCCTGGGCAAGTCTATGCAGGCTCCTCCCACCCTGTGCTTCCTGGAATCCCAAATCCAGGCAAGCTCCTGCTCCCCAAAGGGGGTCCCCAGTGCACAATAGCCTCAGGGCGCAGGTTTCATCAGGACGAGGCTCCTCCTGGCTTCTGTCACCTAGCCTGGTCGCTGGCCCCAGGCTGTACAGAATTTTTTTAGGGCCCAGCATTGTCCGGTCCCCAGGTGGACTGGGGAAGGGACAGCCTGCCCGTTGGACTGAATGGTGTTGGTCCCAGGGAAGGGCTCCTCGCAGCTTTTGGCTTAGAAGCCCAGCAAGTGTGGGGATCTCAGAGCCCAAGCAACCCTTCCTCAGATTCAGCCCCTGCTCCCAGGACGCTGCATGACCTTGGAGACCTGGGGGTTCCCCAGAGGGGCTACAGGGGCTGGAAGAGGGAGAAAGATGGGACACCTTTGGCCGGAGCAGTTCTGCTTTTATGTCTTATCTATTTGGCTTTTGCCTAGAAGATGACATTTGAAGAAAGAGCTCTGAGCCTAAACAGATGTTGGAGGCTGCTTGGTCTGTGTTTTCTAGGGTTGCCGTCACAAAGCACCACAGCCTGGCTGGCTTAACCAGCAGAAACTCCCAGTTCTGGGGGCTGGAAGTCCAAGATCAAGGTGTCAGCAGGGTTGGTTTCCCTCCTGGGCCTGTGGGTGGCAGCCTGCTTCTGTGTCCTCACATGGTCTTTCCTCTGCGAGCTCGCATCCCCCGCATCCTCTTCCTGCAGGGACCCAGTCAGATTGGATTAGGGCCCACCGAATGGGCTTGGGGAACTTAAATCACTCCTTGAAAGGCCCTGTCTCCGAACACAGCCACATTCTGAGGTACTGGGGTCAGGGCTTCAACATATGAATTTGGAGGGACACAGGTCAGCCCATAACACCATGCATCTTGTGCAAGGCCCTCATGTCACAAAAGGGGAGACTGAGGCCCGGAGAGGAGAGGTTAACTGCCACACGGCAGGCTGGGGCTGGAACTCCAACCTAGTGACAGCCCTGCCCTTTTTCCTTTGCTCAAGGACTCCTCACACTCCGCTCTCCAGGGAATTCCCCTAAAGGGAGGTCTGGACATCTAGATTTGCCAAAGTTGTAAATCTCTTAAGCCGTGTAAGCTGCTCCCTGGTGTCTCGCGAATGCCCTAATGTGAAACGCAGACGTTCCTCCCTTTCAAGCTCCGCGCTCACTCCTGAATTTCCCATCGTGTTTGCACCTAAGGATGCAATTACCATTTCCTCCCATTGTCCTTTCTGCTTGTCCCTCTGCTCTCAGCTGACGCAGGCTCTCAAACCCGCTGGGTGAGCACGAGGCTGTGAGATTATGAAGATCAGACCGCTTCTGAAAGCTTTGAGCTGGCTCGGGACCAGCGATGCTTATCAGTCCACCCAGGGCTCCTTTGAGGTTATTTTCTTCTCTTCAGAAGATGCCCATTTATGCAGCAGAGAGCGTTTCCATCAATTCTTCTGCCTGAGCTAGCGTCAGTCGAGTGCTGCCTTCGGCCATTTGGCGCCCCAACCGGGTCCTTCCCAGGCTTGCTGGGCTGTCTCTGGTGGGTGAGCCTCCCAGGCCCTTCCCAGGACCCCCAGGCCTCCGTGCTTCTCCGCCGGGCCCCTGCAGTGCCAGCATGGCCCATCTTCCCGCGTGGACCACAGACCATCCCCATTTGGCCACGGTTATTAAAAACCACAAGAAAGCATTTCTCCGGCATCGGTCACGGAGCTTGAGTGTCTAAACTCGTTTGGGAAGGATACGGGGACCAGGGATTTTTAGGTTTGTGGACTTCTGGCAGATCTTAGATTTAAATCCTAAAATTGAGACCAGGTTTCTCATCTCATCCACTAAAAGGGAAAACAAACATTGTGATTGCTGAGCCCTTTCTTCTGGGCTGTCTGTCTGTGGCCTCTTCGGGGTAGGGCCGGAGGAGGCAGGCTGGGCCCCATGCCCCAGGGCATGTGCCACAGCCTCCCATCACCCCCAGCGATGCCCTTATGAGTCTTTTCATGTCTATAAAATATAGTAATCCTTACCTCGCCGGGTGCGGGGCTGCGTTCCAGGGATGCCGGCTCCTTTCCTGTTCACTCGTCCACCGTTCACGTCGACAAGAACACTTGGTCTCCCGAAGCATTTGCGTGGGGGAAGGGAAAAGGAATTGTGTCCTGGTGGTGGGCTTTCTTAGATGGTCAGAGAGTGTTGAGATTCATGGGGGCCTGGGGTTGCCTCCTGGTGCTGACCTCCCCTATGACAGAGCCATCCTGACAGTGACTCCTGGTCCCCAGCTCTGTACAGCCCTAAGAAATCGGTTTCTTCTTTTTTGAGGGATGTGTTTCGGCCAAGGGGCTTTTTACCTCATGCCTTTTAGGGGACCCCCTTCTGAGGGTAGAGCTGCTGTGACCTGGGGTCGGGAGAGCACAGGTCTCCAAGACGGGCCGCGGAGTCCCCCACCGGCTCCATAGCCCAGAAGCCCCATGCCCTGGGCAAGTCGGGCTGCTCTGAGCAGTGGTTTTCTCTTGGCATTTGGGGAACCATGCGTGTATAGGGCCTGGTACATGGTCTGTGCCCATTGAACAGACTCACAGGCTGAGGCCTGGAGACGGAAGGGGATGTCCCCATGCCCATGTTGGTAAGCGGCAGTCGGAGTGAGGATTCGGGGTGCTGGATTGCAAATGAAGAGGCCTCTCCGCTGTATCACGCTTCCGCCACCCTTCTGCGTGTCGGTAGTGGCCCAGGTGAAGCCAGAGGGGAGGCCACTGCCCAGAGCAGAGTGAGTGTTAGCTGCGGAGCCCTGGGTTGCCCTCGCATCCAGAATTCTGGGCCTCAGCCTGGAGCCCGAGAGGAGCCCCTGGTCACCCCGAGAGGTTTGCCCAGGAGGCCTGAGTCAGGCAGAGACATGCTAATTCTACTCCTTCTGTGTCTTCTAGTGTCCGCCAGGACTTCGATGTCCCCACCAGCCACCTGATTGGAGCGCATGGATACTGCACCCAGGTCAGGGGGTGCCGTGGGGTGCCGTGGGGTGCCGGGCAGCAGAGTGCTTTTTTCCCTTCCTCCCCCCTTCTTTCCTTGCCCCTGCCAGCCCTCTCACAGCAGCTTTCATGTGCCAACCTCTGTCATGGAGACCTAGAAAGGCCACTCAGTTCAGTTTCCGCTCCTGGAGAGCTTGCCGTGCCCGATCTGTGTGCTTGGCACCACAAGGACAGAGCCAGGGGCCACACAGCCCAGAGCCCCCAGTCCGAGCCCCGGGGCCGGACTGGGGGCTCTGGGCCAGCTGGGGTGGTGAGGGCCACGGCACAGGCACCATCTTGGCAGTTGACCCTCCCCAAGCTGGGCTGATCTTCCCCTCCCCAAGCCTCAGTTCCCTCGTTTGTAGAAGGAGGAGTTTGGACTAGACCAGTGCTTCTTAAACTTTGATGTGCCCATGAATCCCCCGGGAGTCCTGTTGAAGAGCAGGCTCAGATCCAGTGGGTCTGGCCTGGGGCCTGAAGTTCTGAATTGCTCACAGGCTTCCCAGAGAAGGTGATGTTGCTGGTCCACGGACCACACTTTGAGTAGCAAGGGGCTACATGACCACTAAGCTTTGCCACTGCGTGATTTTGAGTCTTGGGGCAGGGAGCAGCCTATTTCTCCTTTCTCCCCCATTTCAAGAGGGCTTCCTGTGCTGAGGAGGGTTTGAGACAGATGGGGAACAGGGGCCTTTTTCTCCCCCTTGAAAACCAGATGGGAAAACTCGAACCCATCTGAAAAAGGCCTCGCCTTTCTTAGCAGCCGCTGCCCCTGAGGTGCAGTATCTCAGAGCAGACATTTCCTCCAGATTCTTTCTCATTTCCTCTGCAAAGACACAATGAGGCCCCTTTGCTATCTCCCTCCAATGGGGCTCCCTCTGTGGCCATCAGCGGGAGCCTCTTTTACTATGACCAGGGCAGGGGTCTTGGTGTTGACGAAGGGATTTATTCACTGGGGCCTGGCTTTTATAATTCAGGGGAAAACACTTCTGTGAACTCTCCCCTCCAAAGTTTATGCTGGGAAAGGCCTCTCCTGGCCATTCCCACGTACCGTGGGGCCATCACTGCCTGCTGGCCTGCCATGCGCGCCAGCCTCGATGGGGTGGGTCAGGCAGAGGGTGCTGCCTGCCCAAGTGCTAAGGCTGGGCTTACTCGGAGCCTTCCTCGGTGGTACTGCAGGCACTTAGCGGCCGGGGTTCCCCTGGGATCTTGGGTAGCCAGGTGGTGCCATGCGGGTAACAGGTGAGAGGAGAGGGAAGGACACCAGGCAGGATGCTAGAAAATGTGGGTGGAAATCCAGCTCTGTCATGAACTAGCTGTGGGGCTTGGGGAAATCCTCTCCAGTCTGGGAGCCCCAGGGTCCCCACTCCTCACAAGGACTTGGACCCCTAGATGCCCTGCTGAAGGAAGGGCCCTCCCTTCCTGCCGCCTCAGTGCAGGAGGCACTGGCTGAAGGAGACGGCCAGAGGGTCACTGATCTCCAGGTTCTGGGGTCAGCAGGCTTGTCGGCCTGTCGGCTGTGGAGCAGAAGTCACACGGCCCCTGGATGCGTGATGCCGCCGGGCCGAGGAGGGCAGGGACAGATCTAGACCCCAGACTGGGGTTCCTCGCCTCGGCCTGTCTGCCTCTGCAGGCCTCCACTCTCCCTCCCTGCTCCCAGAGCCCGCCATCCTCCCGTGAAATCCAAGTAAGACCTAGAGTTGCTTTCTTGGTGTTCGCACCATTGTCCGCTTCCTGGCGTTGATAATGGGCGCTGGTTGTGTTCAGATGTTATCGTTGGGGGAAGCTGGGTGAAGGGTGCACAGGAACTCTCTGTACTATTTTTACAAATTCTTCTGAGTCTAAAATTATTTCAAAATGAAAAAGCTTATGAAAAAAAAAATGCCATCCTTCAAGACCCACCCAAATGTGGCTTCTCCACAAAGTGGCTCTGACTCAGCCATGTGGTCCCGTGCCCTGCCTGGCCCCGGAGGGTTCCGTGCGCACATGTTTATAGTCCCAGTCACATCCTACATTGAGCTTCAGCCACGCAGGGATGCACCTGATCCCCGCCCTAGGCCCGGACACCCAAGGTCAGGAGCCATCTTTCCCCCACTCCCCTGCCACCACCCAGGGCTCAGGACGGGGGCCCGTGGAATCAAGGTCACAATGAGTTCCTAGAGTCGGTGGGCTAGGAGCGGCTGACGGCTTCCCCTGAGGGCTGGTGGGAACTCCAAGTCCCAGCCCCCTGTGATTTGGGGCTCTCTCCCTCCTTGCTTTCCTTCCTTTTCCGCCCTTTTTTTTCTTGTTCCCCGATCTCCCCTGGACAAGCCTTTCCCCTTTCTTTCATCTACAGGAACTTGTCAATCTGCTCCTGACCGGGAAAGCCGTGTCCAATGTTTTCAATGACGTGGTGGAGCTGGATTCTGGGAACGGGAACATCACGCTGCTCAAAGGCATAGCTGCACGCAGTGATGTTGGGTTCTTATCTCTCTTTGAGCACTACAATGTGTGCCAGGTACTGGGGTGCAGGGCTCTGGAGACAGAGGGGCCCAGCTCCCTGGGACCGGAGAGAGGGAAGGCGGGGAAAGGGAAGGTCAACTCCAATTCCCAGAGCCAGTCCCGGTTTGGTCCAGTCTCAATCACAGAGGGTTTGGGAAGAAGTATAGCTTCACTGCCATCGAGTACTGTGTGGAATTCACTCCCAAAGCCAGCCGATACCATGTTTTGGGAAAGGTTGTTTCAGAGGGACTCCTAGGGATCTATAGTGTGACTGTGGGTCAGAGCAGATGCAGTTGGGGTGTGTGTGTGTGTGGGGGGGATGGGGTCTTCTCCAGGGACAGGGAGAACCATGTCAGTTTCCTAGGTCTGCCACAGTGAAACACCACAAACTGGGTGCTTAAAACAACAGAAGTTGTCCTAGAGCAGAAGGTCTCATAGCAGAAGTCCAAAATCAAGAGGCCAGCAGGGCTGTGTCCCACTGACACCCATCGGGAGAATCCACCCTCATCTCTTCTAGCTGTTGGTGTTTTCTGGCAATCTTTGGCATTCTTTGGCTTGTGGATTCATCACTCCGATCTCTCCCTCTGTCGTCACGTGGCCATCTTTCTGCCGTGTGTCTCCTCCTTTTCTTATAAGGACGTCGGTCATGTTGAGCTAAGGGCCCACTCTACTCCACTAACCTCATCTTAACTAGTTACATCTACAACAACCCTAATTCCAAATAAGGTCACATTCTGGGGGCTAGGATCTCCACGTATCTTTTTGGGGGGGCACAGTTCAACCCTAACAGGCCACTCAGTCTGTTTGCCAGTGCACTGCTCCCTTTCCTTCCTCTCTCCCTGCAGCCAGGGTCTTGGAAAGGGCTGGGCCCCTGGCGAAGCTGGGCAGGGTAAGGTGACTACATGTCTCTGCACAGTGGGCAGTTGGCACCGGGCCCCATGTTTCTGCCCTAGCCTGCTGCTCGACCTTCTCTGAGCCTCTGTTTTCGCGTCTTCAGAGAAGACATTGTTGTCTGGCTGGTTTCATGGTGCCCTTTCAGCATGATCACGAGTTCAGGCTGTTGTCCCTTTGCTAATGGGCCATGTGGTGCGTCTGCATCTCCAGGTCCTGCCCCCACGGACAGGAAGCCGACCCGTGGGCTCCACAGACTTGGGGAGAAAAGAATGATACGACTCCCCCCCTGATTTGCCGGTGTCAGGAGGGAGCCCAGGAATGTGGTCACGTGGGCCAGGAGAAGCACCAGGGCCCCTGAGCACCCGACCCTGGGTGGGCTCTGGAAGCATTCAGCCCAAAATTCCATGGGCTGAGAGAGGGTAACCTTGGTCAGGCTCATGGAATCCCTAGGCTTATCATGAGCCCTGGTTTCATTCTTGTATTGAGGGTGTTGGTCTAAAAGTAAACTATTTTCCTTTGGTCTGTGGGGTAGTTGATGGGAACATCAGTCGGGGGTCATCCTTCCCTTGGAATAAAATGCTGATTGAAGAAATTCAGGACCTACAAGGATCCAAATTCTTAAATCCACACAGACCGCCCCCGCCCCCTCTCCGCCCCCCCGCCCCACTGTTATATGCTTGGCTGAAGACTGAGGCTTGTATCTCTCTGCAACAAGAGGGTGTTTGCTCCTCTGCCTTGGGGCTGCAAGCTCTCTAAGGAAGGACCCTCAGGCCCTCTCTCCTCCCTAGAGCTAACTGAGGACTGGGCCTCTGAAGGAGAAGGCAGGTATCTGGCAATATCAACAAAGCCTATCCTCTCCCTTACCACCACCTGCCATCCCCTCTGTCACTGAATTCCTCTGGTCCTACATGTTTGGCCGTGTTGGGGGTGGAAAGAATCTGGGGAGGCTTAGCATCCACACTCAAAGCTGGTCCCCCTCCACTGGACAGCACCAGTGTGGCCATGGGGAAGATCTGACATTTAGGACAGCTTGGAGCATGGTGTCCATGGTGGGGCTGTTCTTACAAGGCTTAGGTTTTCTCTTGCAGAGGGCAGAAGTGGGCCTGCCTGTCATTCAGCCTGTCTGGGGCTTCTCATGGCAGCCTCTGGCTGGGAGCCTGGTTCTGGGGCCCTCACTGAGTGTGTGGGGGCTGGGGGTAAGGGAGGTCCTGCCTATCAGTGAGCTTATTAGATGACCCACACTCCGGATGTGCCTGTGGGGAAGCAGAGGAAGCTCTGGACCAAGAAATGCATCCCTTGCTGAGCTAGCCAGTCCCCTGCCCCAGCCTGGCTGTGTGTTCTGGACCTCCATTCGCTCCCCATGACCCCCCTGGGCTGGTCTTGCCCATCGGACTTGCACCTCACTCTCACCACCCAGAGCTCACAACTGAGGGCTACAGTTGGAAGGCCAGCCCCTCCTGGCTCCTGGTGATTGTGGTGGGGGGACCGGCAGTCCAGGGAAGGGACAGCATGAGACCAGGAGTTTAACTTCAGTGCTTCTCCCATGCCCTGCAGGGTACGTACCTTGCTGCCTTCATGAAGAGACCTGAGCAAAGACTAAGCTTGGCAGGAAGGGCTCTGCCAGCTACATCCTCCTTCCATTTTCCCCAGCTGGGCAACTAGCACCATCCACCCACTTTTTCAAACCCAGGAGCATGCCTGATCCATCAGGAGGTCATGTGGCTCCTACCCTAAATTGTTTCTCCGGTCTGGCCATTTCTACCATGGTCTAAGCCACCAGCATTGCCGGTCTGGACACCTGTCCCCAACCCCTTTCAGTCCTTCAGTGAAGCCACTGTGATCTTTAAAAGAGTAGACTGAATCACATCATTCTTTTGCTTCACACCTGTCAGTGGTTTTCCCATCCTCTGAGACTGTTAGGGGCTGAATTATGTCCCCTCACAGATTCACACGTTGAAGTCCTAACTCCCAGTACGTCAGAATGTGACTATTTGGAAACAGGGCCTTTAAGAAGTGATTACGAGGTCATTAGGGTGGCCCTTAATCCAACTGACTAGTGTCCTTATAAAAGGAGGGGATTTGGACATGGACACAGGGAAGACCACGTGAAGACACAGGGAGGCGACGGCCATCTGCAAGCCAAGGAGAGAGGCCTCAGGAGAAACCAGTCCTGCCCACACCTTGGTCTTGTACGTCCAGCCTCCAGGACTGTGAGGAAACAAATTTCTGTTGTTTGAGCCACCTGGTCTGTGGAACTTTGTTCCGGTGGCCCCAGCTAACTAATGCAGAGACTGAAAGCCCAAACTTAGCACGGCCTACAAGGCCCTATGAGACATGTCCCTGCTGTTTCCTCCCTTCACGTTTTGACTTAAATGTCCCTTCCTAAGGGAGGCCTCTCCTGACCTAATCAGCCCGTCTAAATAGGTGGGGGTCTGCCTCTGCATCACAGAATCTTACTGCTTTCCTTCGTAGGCCTCCTCTTGGTTCCAAGTGTCACATTCATTGCTTTTGAGATGCAAACTTTGTGTGCATTTGAACGTTTCTGAGATTTTGAGCCCCAGTCGCAGTCACTGGCTGATCAGACTTTAACTGCCAGCTTTCTTTCGTCGTGAAACAAACAATTAGGGTGACTCTGATGGCATCTTAGATTCGGGCCAGGGCAGTGCAGATGTGTCTGTATGATTATTTGTTTACTCTCTGTCTTCCCCATTAATCCGCTGAGCCCCCCGAGGACAAGACTGGTCTTGTTTCCTTCCTTGCTGTACCCACATCGTCGAGCACTACGTAGTGCCTGGGACTGAAACATAAGTTATGCCAAATGACGGTTACCCCTAGAGATGACAGACGGCGACTCTGCCAGCAATCAAATGTTGGTTCTTCTAAATTAGGGCTTCTTAGCTGGCAGGCCACGGCTGGGTGTGGGGGTACTCACCTCACCCCTGCAAAAGATTTAAGAATCCCCCTTTAAAAGTGATTCCTAATGGTGCCGTCTGTTCCCCGGCCAGGAGAAAGCCTCAGACTGTGTTGAAGGAAATGTGCCCTCCACCCTCCCTCCTCGCCCCCAGGCCTTTGGTCAGCCACCTTCGAACCCAGAGGAAGTGAATTTCATCTTTGGAAAATGTCACCCACTTGGAGGGGGCTCCTGAATGAGAAAACTCATTTATAAAGTCTCTGGGCAGCTTTTTTTGCCCATAATCTTTTGACCGTTGAATAAATGGCAAGCTGCCCTTTTGTCCCCTCTGCTGGAAAATTCAGGGTGGCTGATTATGTAGACGCCTGCCCCCCTGGCAGGTTGCATGGCTCTTTTTCCTGCAGTGAACGAGCCCTGGGTTCCTGAGAAGGCTCCCTGTTCGAGGCAAGGCCCTCACCAGAAAAGCCTCTTTTGAGCCTGGAGTGGGAGCTGAGTTTGCAGTGGGGTTTAGGCACGTCCAGCCACGTCCTCTAAAGCATCTAATTCCCCCACATCCATGAAGGAGAGAGCTTTGTGGTTACGCTTTAATGTCACAAGGGGCTGGGGTGAGGGCCCTACTGGCCAGGTGGGGGCAGGGCAGGTCGCTTGGAAAATGGGAAAATGAACACATTGTAAAGATCGCTATTCTACTCCCTGGAGGAGGCAGCTGTTTGTTGGGCAAGTCTTTCACTAGGTACCTGAGCACAACCCCCCTGTCCGAGACACCCCAGCCCAGAGTCAGCTCCCAGGAGGGCTCCGAGGGGCCCCAGGAAGACCGCTCGGCCACTCTTCTGTGACAGGCGGGAGAAAGTATGCCCTTCTCCCCACTGGAAAAATAATTCCCATTCTTTCCTTAATCCGCAGGCTGTGGCTGTAAATACCTGAGCATGCAAACATCTCGCTGGGGCTGGTGGGGATTAGGCCAGAATCAGCCTGGCCCGTGGCATGCATGGAGCTGAATAAACCAGGGCCCAGGGTAGGGAGAGGTGCTGCCCCAGGGAGTCACAGGTGACGGGGAGAGAGCACATAGAGGGCCAGCCAGCCCGAGGGGCAGAGCCAGCCAGGCCCCTGAGCAGGACTTTGCAGAGGGCCCCGGCCACTCCTCTGCCCTGAAGAGCAGCCCCACTGAGGGTCCTGTTCAGTGTCATCTGCCTTCCCCGAACACCCCTCTGCAGGGAGCTTTGCAAGGAGGTCTCTCACCAGAAAGTCCCAGCTCCTTATCCTCCCCTTCCGCCATGCTCTTTCCCGAATGCCCTGCTAGTCCCTGGATGTCTCTGGCACCGCCCACAGACTGCTCACCCAGAGGCGCCCTCTCCCTTCTCCCCGTGGTTCCAAGCCCACCTGTCTTCAAGGTAAAGTCCTGCCTAGTTCGAGTTCCACTTCATGCATGAGGACCCTCACTCGTCAAACATTTGCTCATGTTGGCTTCTAACCCCTGCCCTTGGTGCTAAGGGCATAGTCCGGTGTGCAGGAGGCAGGCTGGCGCGTCATGGTGAGGCAGTGATGCGCTGCAGGAGAGAAGGCGTGTACCTGGTACCTAGTACCTGCTACCTCGTAACCCCCACCTGGGAGCTAGAGGGAGGTGATTCGTGCTCCCTGGTTGGGTAATTTGGGTGATGCAGGACCTGGGAGGGGAGGTGGGGTGTCCCAGTGCTCTAGATGGGGGACGGTGGCGGCACAGGACCGTGGATATGAGGGAAAGCCCCTGGGGGCGGGGGGACGGCTCCGGGAGACAAGCCGTGTCTGTGAGCCGCTCGAGGGGCTCCCAGCCTGCCTCAGAGGCCGTGATCCCCAGCAGGTCTCTCTGAGGTCAGCCCAACCCCGGGTCAGACGGAAGATGCTCGGGCCCTTTTCCTGGGGCTCGCACAGGCATCTCTCTGCTCCCTGTCCCTCTTGCAGGTGGGCTGCTTCCTGAAGACGCCGAGGTTCCCCATCTGGGTGGTGTGCAGTGAGAGCCACTTCAGCGTCCTCTTCAGCCTGCAGCCAGAGCTCCTGCGAGACTGGAGGGCCGAGAGGCTCTTTGACCTGTATTACTATGACGGCCTGGCCAACCAGCAGGAGCAGATCCGGCTGACCGTTGGTGCGCCGCCCCCACTGGCCCGCGTCCTCGGCCCTCGCGTGTCCTCGGGGCGGTCAGAGAACAACGTAGACCCTCAGACCCGTGTCTGCACCGGGGGATCAGAGAGCGGCTGTTGGCGCGTCCTCCTACAGGAGGAGCCGGAGCAGGGCCTTGAGAAACTGATAGCATTAGAGGTGGTGTATGGGGAAGTTGAGAACACAGAGTGGGGAGCCCCGAACGCCATGCCCACAAGTCTGGGTTTTCTTCTGCAGGCAATGAGGAGCTATGGAAGGTTTTGGAGCAGGAGAGTGATGGGATCAGATGTGTTTTTAGAAAGAATTATGCTGGTAGCTGACGGGGAGCAGGAGGGTGGGGTGGAGACTGGAGGTGGGAGGCCGTGAGGAGAGCGCTGTGGTCCAGGAGAGAACCAAAGGGCAGGAACAAGGATGGGTCCAGTCAGGATGAGCAGCGGGGCAGATGTCAGAAGAGTCAGGTCCCAGGAGGTGGGTTGTTGGTGCCAGCCTTAAAGAGTGTGTGTGTGTCTCTTAAAGCACGTTCAGACCCCGGGCTGAGTGTGTGTGTGTCTCTTAAAGCACGTTCAGACCCCGGGCTGAGTGTGTGTGTGTCTCTTAAAGCACGTTCAGACCCCGGGCTGAGTGTGTGTGTCTCTCTCTCTCCCGGCCCCCAGACACCACCCAGACCATCCCTGAGGACAGAGACAACGACCTCGTCCCGCCCCTTGAGCTCTGCATCAGAACCAGGTGAGTCAGGTCTGTCTCTGGCTCTGGAAGCTCACCTGAGTGGCTGGGAGGTGTGGGGGTTGGGGGTAGTCGTACCTGCAGGAGGGAGGATGGGTTTCTGGATTGCCGCAACTAAGAGTCTGTGGGGAGGCAGGACCTCTGCAGAATGGAAAGACGCAGTGCTTGGGGCTTGTTTGTACGTAGCATTTTGAGGTCTCTGTGGCCCAAGTGTGTGGCCTGTGAGGTGACTGTATCCTCAGCTTCTGAGGCTGTCCCTGTGGCAGGGGGGTGAGTAGGTGCTTCCTGAGCTCCGTCCTTGCTCACGGCAGTCACCAGCATGTGTGCTGAGTGCTGTGGGGCCCCGTCAGGAGGAAGCACAGGTAGGGGGACAGGTGGGGGAGGGGCGGGGTGGGAGGTGTTTGAGCAGGATGGGAAGGTGCGAGGGCCTAGCTCCTCAGTGGCCCCCAGGGTGTAGCTCTGAGCTGGCTTCCTGCAGCAGAGGTGCCCTCTGCATCTGGGGGGAGCAGCCCCCTCATTCTGTTGGTGTGGGTTGGGCCCTCTGAACCCCGAGCAGAGGTGCCCTGTAGCCTCAGACACAGGGTGGGGGCGTCTCCTTGACTCCCCTGTTCCCGCTCAGGCTCGGGGTGAGTTGGGGCTCACTTGACTCATCAGCCCACTGACAAGGCCCCAGGGCTGGGAACAGAACTCCGGAGGGCTGTGGGGTTGGAGCTCTGGCCCCCTTCCTCCCAGCCTCACAGGGGCCTTTCACAAAGCCTTTGGGTAGTGACTTGGAGGCTTCAGGGTGCAGTGGGGGGAGCAGCCTTGGGAGGGAGCAGGTCTGCATTCCAGTGCCTTCTGGGGAAGTGCTAGAACTCGCATGTGGTGAGTGTGGGTTCTAGAGTTTGAATCCTTTCCATTTTCTGGCCATGAGCTGTTAGACTTCACCTATGTGTCCCTCACACTATCAGCTGTAAGACTGGGAAAGTGGGAGAGCCGAGCACAGGGCTGTTGTGAGAGCGCCCGGTATCCCGCCAGGTGCTCTGTAATAGCTCTCACGGTTTCTGTCTTAGCGGCCTGTGCTGCGTTGTGACCTCAGGCGAACCTCATGTCCCTGACTGTGAAGTGATTGGCTTGGGGTGGGCAACGTGGATAATGCTGAGGCCCTGGGGCTCTGACCACCTGTGATCCAGGGGGTTCACTTGCAGCCTCGGGGTGCTGCCCACCTGCAGGCTAGTGAGCCCTTGACTGGAGCCATGGCCACAGTGGGGACACCAGCGGGGGGATGCAGGAGATGTTGGGACATCCTCATTAGGCCCCACCTATTCGTCCATCTGCTCATCCGTCCGCCTGCCTGCCCACCAAGCCAGGGACAAAGCATTCTTGTGGGATCATGTGCTGGCTTTTCTTTCGTCGGGAGGATTAAAGGCCCATGCGGGTTGCTTTCCTTTCATGTACAAAGGGCCACTCATTCCAGGTGATGAGAGAAGGGCAGCAGTGGAAAAAGGAGGTGATGCTGGCCTTGGCACCCTCCGCAGGATGGGGCCGGGGACCACAAGGCATCCTTCCTGCAGGCGGTCCTGCCAAGTAGGGCGTGGACCGCACGCTGGGCACAGGCCCCGCCCACCTCCCCAGCCCCGAAGGCCTCCATCCGTCTGAAGGGCGTTGGGGGGCCACCACCCAGGACCTCTCCAACAGCCCCTGCTGAAATAACTCCTCTTTTCCCAAGAATGGTTCCACTGCAGGACTCACCAGTTCCCCCAGTGGGCCCTGGGGTTGGACATTGTGGGCTCAGCCCTAACCGTCCAGCGCTTGACAATGACTCGGGGCTCTGGTCTGTCGGGGAGCTCAGTCCAGGGTCGTCTGAGCATGAACCTGTGCCTGGAGTGCCTCTTCCTCTTCTGGCCGCTGTCCCCTTCTCCCAGGGCCCCGCCCGTCCCAGCTGTAGCCGTGTGCCATGATATGACGGGGGAAACGGGGGTCTCTGCCTATCGCCAGGAACGATCCCTTGGCCTGGGGCGTATGGTCCAGGCTGAGTCCCTGCCCTGCCCTTTTCTGTTCCTGCTCGCTGTCAGGGCGTGGGGGTCGGGCAAGGCTCTAGCCATGCTTCCTAGTCCTTTGTAAACACAGATAAAAAATCACATTTGTGCAGCACACAGGGTTGGGGACAACTGGCCTGGCGACTCTGTTGGCCCAGACTCCAGCCAGCCCCCGATGGATGTGGGGATCAATACTCTGACACACTTGTCTCCGTCTGTGGTTCAGCCATTGGGAAGATTTGCTCTAGAGTGTGGTCCTCAGGCTTTAGCAGGCATCCCTGGAGGGTGTGGTAAAGCGCACA